>NC_052533.1:121601156-123018656 GCF_016699485.2 Gallus gallus | reverse complement strand
CCAGGGAAGAAATAAGACAGAAAAGTTCACAGATAAAACAGGGATAGAGCACTTATAAGTTATCAGCACAGACAAAACAGTCTCAACTTCATTGCTGATTCCCCTTCCCTCCTATACCCCTCATCCTGAGCAGCACAGGGATATAGGGGCTTTGGTTAGTCTGTAACGGCTCCTCTGTCACTGCTTCCTCATCATATTTCGCCTAGTCCACCACAGGTCTCTCATCATGTGCTGCCATCCTTCAGGATGAGCTTGATCCAATGCAGCTTCTGCACTGGCTGCAGTTCCATTCCTTCAGGACATACCTGCTGCAAGGGGAATATCTCCCTCCAGGGCCTGGAGCACCTCCTCCCCTTCTCTCAAATTGGTCTTCCCAAGACTATCTTTCATACTTTTTCCCTCACTCATCTCTGCCTATGCAGCTTTTTCTGCCTTTTCTTAAATACATTTTACCAGAGGCACCATCAACCTGGCTGCTAATCTCAGCTATGCCTTGCTGTGGGACAGCTGGTTCCATCTGGAATGGGCTGCATCCTGCATGGGGCAGCCCTGGCATCTCCTCACAGAGCAGTTCTTCAATCCCTCATTGACGGCACCTGGGCACCAACACCTCATATGCAGTGTATCAGTGAAATGCTGAGGTGTCCATCAAGAAAAATACTAGTGTAAATAATCATAAACCACAGATAAATAAACTGTAAGAATCATAGAATCATTAAAGTTGATAAAGACTTCTAGGCTCATCAAGTCCAACTGTCAACCCATCACCACCATGCCCACTAAATCAGTGCTACATCCACATTTCTTGAACACCTTCAGGAACAATGATTCCACCACTTCCTTGGGCAGCCCTTTCCCATGTTACATGGACAACAAATGAAAGAACACACCCATCTCCACTCAGTACCACACCACTGCCTGTCCTTCTGTCAGCTACCAAGAAGCCCAGGCCATAGGCAGAGCTCTCAGCATACAGCAATGGATTCAGATATGTCACCCCAAAGAGACTTTGGATAAGAAGATATTTTTATGTCATTTTGTTATAAAACACAAAATTAGGTCTAATAATTATTTCTTCTCCAGGATCTATGTTTAAGTAAGTAATCTATGACAGCAACTTTATAAAAAATTTAGAACCCAATAGGACTTGAAATTTGAAAACTGAGCAGGTCTAAAATTTTACTGAACCTGTTTGTTGGGTAAATCTTCCAGATGGCATAGAAAACTTGACTTTAAAATATATTTAGAAAAAGCACTTTCACGTGTGGAAATGTTAATTTTTATTTAAAGTACAATATATACTTGTCTTGTATCAGTTAAACTAATGAGTATGGGAATACAACTGCATGACTAAAAGAAATATCAATGCAATGGTAAAGAAAAGAAAATTATATAAAATTGCAGTGGCAATCTTCTTTTACAGTGAATGAACTACAAAATTTTATTAGATTATTTATCATTTTCTCATAAAGAAGTTTCATCATTTTCCCCAGTGATGAGAATATGATGTCAGGGGTATGAATAACTTCATGAATCATGAAATAAATTAAGGTTGTTATTGGCACTGAATAGAAACAATATTATAAAACGCTAATCTTATGTATTTTCTGTTACTGCAATTAACTATGTGCCAGGGGCTGTTACACACTATTTATCCTCTATTGATATCATGACTAGATGAAAGCCTCAATGGAGTCAGGAATATCGAGAGGCTTTATAGATTATCCCGTAGCACATGAGATGAATCATGTGCCATGTCAACCAGTAACAAGGTGCCAAAGAGAGAATGCTTTTCTGTCCACCCTAAACACCATCCTACGGTAAATTGTCATCTGAAAATGGTCAAGTCTCAGTGTTGCCCAAGTACTGAGCTAACCTGCAGCACAATGACTAGGGAATGCCATGTAATGCGGAGAACATCCACACAAAGTTATTTTACATGGGAATATCATGAAAGATGAAGACTTAACGATCCATTGAATCACTGGCCTTTCTCTCATCCCCAGCTGCACTGACATCTCATTCCAGGATTCCAAATAAATCTGGAATGTCTTCTTCCTACATTGCAGTCAGAGGAAACAATGTTGCAGTCTTAAACTCAGAAAATCATGACACCAGGATTGTGTATATCAAACAGCAAGTTTACTACATAGTATACTGTCAGTGGTTTATGGGCTGGTTTGGCCAAGTTTGATGACTGGCGGGGCAGAGGGATTTCGCAAAATCCGCACCTCCAGAAAAGGGAAACAGGGGACCCCAAAATAATTAAAAACAGCGGCAACCCCCGGAGGAGAAACACACTAATTCACTAAATACGGCATTGGAATGCAAGATAACACACTATAATACAATATAATTAGAATTGAAGCAAATAAATGAAATATAATGAGAGAGCATCTGAAAGCTGTAGGCCTTACAGTAGTGCTGAGGTGATGCATGTGGTCGGGACGAGCAACAGGGAGGAGAGCCGAGGGAAGGGAGAGAAATCAGGTGACCTTGCCAGGGGTTATATATTCTCTCTGTCCGCAAAGCCCCCTGAGGAATGTAGTTCTTCTTCTCTTCCAGACAGGTGCCTGGAACTGGAGCATTAACTCTTTAACTCCCGGTGCAGTACATGATGTTATGATGTGGAACACCGATAATCAAAGATAATAAAACCATGACTGGCCATTTTTTTTAATAACCTTGAATATAGGAAGAAAGAGGGTAAATATTTCCACTAAAATCAGCTATGTAGACTGAAAAAAATAGCCATGTTTTTAAGCTTCTCCCATCTGTATGAACGGACATGTCAAGAATAAAAGACTTACTGCATAATCATCATGTCATCATCATTGATAATCCACATTTTGATAGCTGCTGTTTTGATGGTTTCTTCTTTCTTACCTTTAAAAGCTGTTTGAAGAACAAAAGTTTCCTGTTTAGCTTAACACAATTGCTGTGCAAAAGTCATACACTCTAAAAAGTCTTAATACATGTATTCATGTACAGCCATTTGCATGCATACACTCAATACATATTGGGGATTTAAGACATTTTACTTAGTGTAGTTACACATACCAAAATGTTGCTGTCCTATGAGCAAATGGGTCATGAGTTTGTTTCTTGTTTTTGTTTTTGTTTATTTTTATTTTTTTGCCTGAGAAAATTCAGATGGTAATGTATTTATAATTTAAATTTGTAAGTAAAAATAATCATTTTTTTTTTCCAGGAAATGTGTTTTGATGTCTTCTAAAAAGGGTACCAGCCATGCATTAAATCTTGATAATTTTGCTATTGAGATTTTTGTGTATTTTTCCATTCGGCATTAAACACTGATGATAGATCCTATGAAAATTATTAAAGTCACACAAAAAATGACTTTGAGAAAAAAAATGTGTAACTTGGCCTTCTAATATCTGTAGAATATTGCTATGGTGCTTTGTCAAAGGAATAAACAGTGGCTAGCAATACCTAGTTACACAAATTTGAATGTAGTTTCTGACGCACTGAACTCACAGGACAGAATACAACTTATTAAAAACTTATCTCCTCCCCAAGTTCACACAGTGGAATAATGCAGTGCAATTTTTGGAAAGGTCCTTTTTTTTTTTTTTTTTTTTTGGAACACACACAGGAACCCTATGTCTTCATCTCCGCTCACTGATAATTTATTCCATACTCATACCCATGCATAATTTGTAGGAATGGAACAGAAAATTAAGAGATGTTTAAAAGAAAAATAGTACTTGCATTTGCACAAAAGAAAGAGTGATAGATGAAAAGGATTCTGTGCCATTACTACTCTGCAATCAGTGTTTTCAAAAATCTGATCTACGCACTGCACAGAGCATCATAAAACTGAAAGACTTCATCTAAATTATGGAACTGAAATAGCCTATAGGCTTAGCTTGAAATCAAATTTACCAACTGTCGACACTGCTTAGCAAATAGCGCATCCTGAAAACCCGGTAATCCATACTGATTGACCCAATAGGAAGGAAAAGGGGAAAAAGTTCATGCATGGCCTTAGGTATTTAAATAAGCAGAATCTGTAGGAACCCCAGAAACTCAGAGTGCATTGTCTCTAGACCTCATACTATTTGTTTGTAACAAGGTCACAGGGCTGACAATAAACGAGCAAGAAGACCTTGGATCTATCCTTGAATATTAAATACATGAAGGACAGTCTTAAGCATTCCTAAATTAACTATTTGCATTTTTTCAAAATATTTTATAAAAAGATTTTATTTCCCTACAATTGTTTGTTTGTTTCTGTTTACGGATTTTTGCTTTGTTTTAATCCCTATTATTTTGTTCCAAAATAGAACCATTTGTTCACAGCAATTATGTTGACATTTGACTTGCAGCAATTATGGCCTCTAAAAACTTATCACCACTCTTCAGAAGCAACCTATTACTCCTACCCACCCTTATCATTCATGCTTGGGTGTTTCCAGATGAACACATTAGAGGAATTCAGCAGACACTGCCTCTAGCTCAGCCGAGCTCTTAAATTACTCTCTGGGTTTGTGTGGCAGATCTCACGTCCACGGGGAGACCATCTAAGCTGGCCCAGACGCTGTAAACAACATTCAGCTTCTCCACCCAGCCCACCCTCCCACCTCCATGCAGTGTCCAGCTACAGAACTGTGCCTCTTTTTGGAAAAATGCTTCTTTTCAGCCACGTAGGTGGAATTCCTTCTGTCATTGTTGTTGCTGCTGTGTTTTCTGGTCTTATTTGATTTATGAGAAGAGCAAAGGCTGCCAAAACAGAACTTAGGCTATTCATATGGACGATATTTCTCTTGTAAATAGCACAAGCTTACAAAATACCAAGGATAGAATTTTAAACAGTGGGAACAAATAAACCAGCAAATCCTGCATGTGAGAAAATAATGAAAGTTACCATATCAAACTCACAACTTCTACTTGATCTGTAGCACAACTTCCATAAAACTATAGAGTGCTGATATGAAGTTCTCATATAGGATGAAATTCACCACATCTAAATAAAGATCTCTAAAATACAATTGCCCTTGGTATTAAAGAACTTTTTTGTCCCTATCTTTTACTTTCAGTGTTCGGTCTTTGCTCTAATCTTCTCTGAATTATGGTTCAACGCAGTAGATCAAAATTCCTTATTCTGAATATACAGGTCATTTACAAGTTCCTATATTCTTTTTTTTAAAATTTATTTATCTATTTGTTTGTTTGTTTATTTATTTATTTTTGGCAGGGAAGTTTGGGAAGAATCTTTATGAGTTATTAACACTTTCTGAACCTGTTGAGTCCCAAAATGAGCACAATGGAACTTAGCAAAGACTATTACATCTTCAATGAATTTAGCTATTTTTATGGCTATTCTTTTGTTCATACGTTCAAGGCACACATCAGAGAACCTGCTAATAATTCTGGGACCTGATATTAAATTGGTTATCTGTCATTCTCTAGTCCTTTTCACTTTTGTTACTTAACAGAATATACTCCTCCATTTCATATTCACAAAGACACACCCTTCATAGAAGACATGTTGCCTTTCTTTTGGGGTTTATAGACCTTATAAATTTACCTCAGTGCACAGTCCAGACTGCTGTATACATATATATTTATCCCTTGCATGACTTCAATGTATATCATGCAAAAGTTTAAGTAAGAATTTTTTTGGTTGATGTCGTTGTTTTTCTTTCTTTTTGGATAGGTAATAAATCCCTAGGTAAACTCACCAAAAAATTTCTGACAAGACATTAAAAATAAATAAATAAAACAATTCTAAGTAAAATGCTCATCTTTCAAAATTTTAGTAAGTTTTTCCCAAGTGGTATCTCCACAAATACAGGGATTTCTTTGTAAATATTACAATATCCAGAACTAATAAGCCCTACAAATGCACTTCTTTTACCTTGCTTTGCTAGCTCTGCAACAAGAAAGGCAACACACACAAAACTACACTGTAAGATATTCTCTTAAGTAAAAAGAGACTTACAAACCACTATGAAAATATATTTGATCTATCTGCTGAAGTTAAATCACTAATTCACTATGAAACCCCATCCAGTTATGTCTGCTGTCAACTACACAGCTCTGGGATTTCTATAGGGAACCATTTGGTTATCATTAATTTTGGGCTGAGATCTTAACTTTACCAATACTTATAATAAACTTGCTACTGTAGTAAAGCTACAACAGAAACACACATAAATAGTAATCCACATAGGTTAAATGGCAGTGCATTTAAGTTTAAACATTTCTAAGCAAAGCAAACTGACATTCCTAAAGAAAAAGTAACATTTTCCAGGTTGGTGGACCTGCCAGTGGCAGGGGTTTTGGAACTTGATGAACCTTGTTGTCCCTTCCAACCCAAGCCATTCTATGATTCCATGATTCTATGGTCTTCCAAAATTATTATTTATCTATAAGACCATGATTAATATTAAAAAAAAATTGAAATGAAAAGTTTTGTAAAATCATTCCTTGCTTCACACCACAACTGCTAACAATGACTAAGGAAAACTCTAAAGTTATTCTAATCCCACAGACAAGTTAGATTCGTAAACTACAATAAACTTTCTTATTTGAAGTTAATGGGAGAAAAACTCAGTCCAGCACCTGAAAAACATTTTAAACTCCTTTTTTATAAATATAACTCAAATATTTACTTATAGATATTCTGGTTTTGTTCAGCCCGCTTTTATGCCACTGGAAAAATATATATCATAATTCTGCAGGATAACCTTGTAATTCTTTGTTTACTTAGTTATTTTACTACTCAAACAGTGTTACTACTACTACAGTGCTAATCAGTACAGTGCTAATAAAACTTGTGGAAGAGCTACACAAATAACTGGGGATACATTATGTTGTTCCAGTCTCTGTATTTCAGAATCTAAAGTCAAGAAGCTAGGTAATGGTACTCTAAAGTTACATTAACCTTCACCATCTGTATTCTTAATTTCTTAATGTCACAGGTTGAGCATCTTTTGTCAGGTGACAGGAGACCTTGGTGCTCCCTCACCCACCTCCTCCCTGCAGGAAGCCAGCAGAGAAGTGAAAAGGAGAAGCTCAACTTAGATAAAAATATTGCAAGATTGATTGCATATGGAATGCTTATGGAAAACCATTACACTTAAGCAATTGTATTTCCGAATAGCTGAAAGAAAGAAAAATAATGTAATTAGGTATAGGGAAGCAATATGAAAAACTAATACAGTTTTGCTGTTCTATGTGATAAAGCATCTCTTAACTGAGTTTGAACAGCAAGATAATCCAGGACTAGCATGCTTTATGTAGAGCCAAATGGACTTCCCTTTCTGTCTGTCTCAAAATAAGAAAATAATAAAGAAGAAACCATTCTAAATCCACAGGTTTCAAAGGATCAGTAAAATTTTGGATGACACTTCTCTAAAACATCATGTAAAACTAAAAAATGTGGCAATTGTTTAAGCATTTGACAGAAGGAAATTTTGAAAAATATTTATCTCCTAATCATATTCCTTTGAATTCAGGAAGCATTTATCATTGTCATTAATGGGAAAAAAGACAAGACAATATCTAGCAAGCTTGAAATACTAAACTATAGTTTCCTTTAAGGATTGCAAAGACATCCTTGCAACCTTACCAAGAGAAACAACTGATGCTGAACTAAAAGTGTTGATAGCAATAAAAAAGAACCATTTTGAGAATCATGCAGTCCATAAAGAAAATTCTATTAAGCATCAGGGGAACCATCATGAGACTATAAGCAGCTGGGAAAGATATAAAACTTATGAAAAAAGACACAGAAGAAATATAAATTGTCAGGAAAAAAAAAAACATGGAAAAGAATGAAACGTCTGATACATTTGTGAAATGATGCATAGCACAAATTAAAGCAACAATTTGAAATTACGAAGATACGAAGAAAATACATTAAGCTTACAGTTCATAGGTTGTGAATGAAAAAAACATACACGCTGAATTGAGGTAGAAAACAACATTGAGAGTTCAGTTATAGAATTAATTAGTTCAGAGGAAGGCAATGATTATATTCTGAGCTGTTGCTGAGGAAACATCTAACCAAACAAAAATGGTAGGAATTTCTAAATAGGTAAGATTCACTTCACTTAATGTAAGATTTTAATAAGGTAGCTACTTTACATTCACTGTTTAAACTCCACCTCTAGTCAAGTAATAGAGGTGTGCACTGCAAGGAGGTAATTCATTCATCCCATCTATATCTAGATAAACAAGAATTTTGTTGCATGTTCTTGGAAGAAGCCCTACAGTCTGCTCGGTTCTAACCATAAAGTACGGTCTAGGCAATTATGTCAATATTAAAAATGTACTTCCTCTAGGCTAAAGTGAGATATGTTTGATTCCATTCTACATTTGTTACCATCAAGAAATTCAGATCAACTTTCCCAAGCATGTTATTTGAGAAACCAGACAATTAACCAACTAGAAAGAGAGAATGAAACTTCACAAACAGAACTAAAGTTCATAAAATCATATTTTATATGAATCTGAGTTTTAAGCAGATGTTGCTCTGGGTAACTCATCATGCTCCTAGCTCATTGCTTAATTTACAAAGATGCTCTACGGAAGGAATTGTATTCACATATGCCTTCTCTTTTCCAGGGGATCAAAAATTAAATATCATTTACAGCTCTTTGTAAGTATACATGACACCATTTGCCTGGATATTAATTCAAATTATAATCGAGGAGCTTTAACTGACTTTTAAAGGATTCTTTTTTTTTTTCTTTTTTTTTTTTAATAGTAGAATACATATATTTAGCTTTTAAGTTAACATTAAATCTGCGTAGTCTATAGCTATCTGTCATGGTTTTGTGGTTTGTTATTGGTATTCCACATCATAGCCTCATGTAGCATACTGGAAGTAAAAGAGCTAATGCTTCAGTGCTATGGATTGTCAGTAGCTCCAGGTACCTGGTTCTCAGAAGGGAAGAGTGAACTACAGTTCCCAGGATACTTCATTATTTCATTTCCATTTTATGTACAGAGGGAAAGATAAAACTTACTGGAAGTCATGAGACTCTGTTTGCTCACTGGCAGACCAGAGTAAGAACTTCAGTTTTCAGAAAACCTCTCTCTCTCTGTCATTTATTTCTTAGCTTCAATTGCAATTAACTTGTATTTTGCTACTATAATTAGTAAATTAAGTTTGTTTTGCTCCTCAGATCATTGCTGCTGTTTCCCACCCCCTTTTGGTCTTTTCCTTTTTTCCCCTTTTGGGCCTATGGGCTTGTGGGGCTGCTGTCCTCCTGTCACAGACACAGGTCTGGAGATAAAAACTGTGACACTATCTTTATCTATTATAGGGCTATCCTCAGCTCATGAAACAGAACTTTCTTCATATAATGTGAAAATTGTGCAAAGTGCCTCTGGACTTTCTGTATTACAGATCTTCTCATGGTGCTGATTTTATTTGCATTCAACAAGCATGTAGCTGTAGAGCTTTGGAAGGAATGAGGACCATGAAGAAATGTGAACAAGGGATTCACTCTTCTTAAACTGTTTTCCAAAATGCAATAAATGCACTAAATAAATATCACAGACAGAAGAATATGAGAGCTACAGTAAAAGTAAATCTACCTGTGTATTTCTTATATAGCCTACATACTTTAACAGAACCCTAGCGTGCCTTTGAAAAGATCTCAGTACTAAATGCATGACACGTACAGAATATACAATAAGGTCTTATGACAAGAGGTTTTATTAGAATCTCTCCTAGGACACATTGTACAACTTCCTCTCAAAACTGTGCAACTAATGCTGCAGCATCATGAGTTATGTGTATGTATCTATGTACATACAAACATATGCACGGCCACAAACATCATAAAAATCTTTATTTGCTCCTTAAACTTTACACAAATCTTCAGCTACTATATATAAGCCAGTTTAATTCGCTCATGTGGTTATGACTAAGTTTGACTCACACCAATGGCAAATGTTTCCATAACAACTAACATTCTATGAAATGGTGAAATGCTAGAAAAACTATTAAAAAAAAAAAAAGAAGAAGAAAAAAAATGACAAAATAAGTAGCAATCTGACCATATGAAAAGTTCCTTTACTTTTTATAATTTATTTAATCCTGACTTGGCAGTTGTTGTCCATCTAGCAAAAGCAACATGTAACAGTCTTCAGTGATTATTTAAGAAGACAGAACATTTTTTGCATTATTTGACTGTACATCAGTTGGTTTTCCTTACGTTTCAGCATATTCAGCATATATTCAGTCTGGAGAAGAGGAGGCTCAGAGGAGACCATATTGCTCTCCATAACTATCTGAAGGGAGGTTGGAGTGAGCTGGGGATTGGACTCTTCTCTCGTGTAACTAGTGATAGGACTAGAGGGAATGGCTTCAAGCTGTGACAGGGATGGTTCAGGCTGGACATTAGGAAATACTACTTCTTTGAAAGAGTGGTCAGGCACTGGAATGAGCTGCCCAGGGAGGTGGTGGAGTCACCAACCCTGGAGGTGTTCAAGGAACATTTGGATGTTGTGTTGAGGGACATGGTTTAATGAGAACCGTTGGTGATGAGTGGATGGTTGGACTGGATGATCCTGTGGGTCTTTTCCAACCATTGTGATTCTATGATTCTATGATATTCTGGAATGAAGTAGACCAGAAAGGTGGCAGAAATCAAATTATGGAGCACACTGACTAGTCTTTTTTTTTCCCCCCCTCTGGGAAAAGTCCTTTGGGACTTGTGAGGTATTATTTATAACAAAAGATTCAATCTAATCTAAACTTCTGTGTGGTTTGAAGAACCTCATGAAGTTCAACAAGGTCAAATGCAAAGTCCTGCACATAGGTAAGGGAAATCACAAACATGAACACAGGATAGGTAATGAGTGGATTGAGATTGGCCAAGCAGTAAAGGATCTGGGGATACTGGTGAACAAGAAACTGAATGTGAACCGGCAACATACACATGGAGCTGAGAATGATGATAGTATCCAGGGTTATATCAATAGAACTGTAGCAAGCAGGCCAAGGGAAGTAATTCTCCCCACCTACTACTATTGAAATGATGCAAGTCAATCACCAGTTCTAAGCTCCAGAATGTTAGTAGCATGCAGATAAGAAAATCTGATGTGTTAAAGTTACAGCTACAGCTAGTTGCCTCCTAAGAGGGACTCTGATTTTCCAATAGCTTTCTGATTTGTAGTCCTCACTGCCCCACATTTCCTTTGCACACCATCTATGTTGTCCAAAAACATTCCTGGACCTAAGAATTCTGTCTCTAGGTGATTCTTTCTGTGAATTATTCCTCTTTTCCTACTATCTCAATATTAGGAAACTTTGTAGTTCACGTCTTCTTCCTGCTTCTTTATATTATATTTTCAATGGGTTCTGGGTAACTGTTTCTCAACTTAAAAGATTAAAAGTGCATTCCCACAGCCTGAGCCTCCATCAGCTTTATCTACCAGCACTAAGCTGCTACATATTTCTTTCTCTACAGTGACCACACATGCAGTACTGCATCCAGATCTGAGGCCACCAGCACAGGAAGGATGTGGACCTGTTAGAACAGGTCCAGAGGAGGGACACAAGGATGATAGGAAGTGCCTCTCCTGTGAAGACAGGCTGAGAGAATTGGGGTTGTTCAGCCTGGAGAAGCAAAAGTTCTTGGATAACCTTACAGTGGCCTTCCAATATCAAAGGGGGCGTATCAGGAAGATGGAAGGGGAATCTCTATCAGAAAGTATAGTGATTGGACAGAGTAATAGTTTTAAACTAAAGTAATAGAATGGGATTGGATATTAGGAAGAATTTTTATTTTTTTTTTTACTCAGCGTGAGGAAGCACTGGAACAGGCTGTTCAGAGAAGCTGTCAGTGCCCTTTCCCTGTGTGTTCAAGTGTCCCTGGAAGTGTTCAAGACCAGGGTAGAGGGGGCTCTGGATAAACTAACCTAGCAGGCAGTGTTCCTACACATAGGGAGTGTGTTGTAACTAATCATTCTTTAAGTTCCCTTCCAACTCAAACCATTCTATCATTCTAGTATTCTGAAGAGTCTTTATTGTCCCTTCACATGGAGGAGAAGAGAAGGTGGCTGTGGGACCAGATCCTCCGTTTGTGAAAGGAGGTACTATGGACATTGCATATTTTTTTAATACTCAGATATTTCATCTGGAAATATTTCTGGAAAAGTCTAGGCTGCCTGACATTTCCTTCACTAATCTTTCCCTAGTCTATTTCCTGTCCAAACATCAAGAACTGGTATCTGTTCAAGGAAATCTTTCAGGATATGAGATGGGGAGTCAAAATAGTTTAGTCTGAATGAAATTAAAGTTATTGAACAAAACACTTTCATCATTATGTTTCTGTCACTTTTTGCAAAAAGACAGCACAGAAGTGGCTGGGGCCAGGGAGCTGAAATCTGACAGTCATACTGTGTAGTCTTTCAGTGTGGCAGTGAAGAAGCTTTGATTTAGACGAAAAGAACTTTTAAAATAGCAAGTGGCATATGCAAAATAAATTTTAAAACAGAATTATTTATAATATCTATTTCTCCTGGATATCAAAGCAAAGAATTGGCCAAACAAATGTCCAACACTTCAGGAACTTGTATGTTCAAAGTGTCAAACTGACTGTGGTACAATAGCACACACAGAAAGGAGCTTTCTTAAATCTCCTACACTCCATTTCACGAATTTTCCTGTCTTCACATGTGTAAATAGCAGAAGATAACATTGATTAATATTTTAAGATCCTAATGTAGGAGAAAAAGCTACAGTAAAAATTAAATTTTCTCATGCTAATGATGTTTACAGAAATGAAGCTGCAGTAAAACATCCTCATGAAGATATTAACAACTTTCCAATATACTTGCAGCAGATTTTTTTTTCAGATTATATAGGAATTGTTCCATTTTGCTATTAGCAGAAAGAATTTTTAAGCCAATAAAACATCTCTACTCCAGTTCCTATGTTAAAAGCAGTGAGCATCTCTGCAGACTCCTTACTCTTCTCACTAGCAGCACATATCAATTACACACCTCTGTACAGAGAGCAATATATATATTTTCCTGGGAATTTTCAGAGGAATTAAAAAGATGATTCCAGCAAGAATTTGTAACTTTTCATTTTATCACAGGCTGGCTGAGATTGGAAAGGATCTCTGGAACACGTGTTGGCCATCTCACTTGCTGAAGCAGGGTCACTTGGTACAAGGCATCCAAAACTATGTCCAGTCAGATTTTGACTATCATCTCCAAGGATGGAAACTCCACAGCCCCTCTAGACAGCCTGTGCCAGGGCTTCTCACAGAAGAAAAGAAAACTATCATCAGATAACTGGCAACAATGTTTTGATTTTTTTTTTTTTTTTTTTTTAATAAGGTGAAGCATAGACAGAGTTATTGAAGACACAGTCAGGGAGAAGGAAAAAGGAAATAAGGGGAAGCCAGAGCAAAAAAGAAAATAAAAAAAAATAAAGATAAAATGGCAAATGCAGAAAAGAATTTCAGAATGACACTGAAGATTGGTGCAAACGGACAAATGAGAGTATACAAAACCCTAGTCAAAAATACACAGGGCTTTGAATTAATAAAAGTCCAAGCTTGGCCTATTTTTCTGCAGCTGTTTATTAATAATTATTTTTATTATTACTTATTTTCTTAACTCACTCTCAAAGACAGTGATAGAACACTATTTTGCTGTCATAGTCTGGACATTTTTCAAGCTTCATCTTCATCAGCTTTTCTGCCAACAGTGATTAGATATTTGTGCTTTCTTTAAAATGTCATGAATTCAAGACAGTAGGATATAAACATATTAAATTAAGACGCCTATGCTCTACTGCACTACAAGGTACGTTTTCATTGAAAGATCATTAAAATGGCCTTTCACAGGTTAACAATCAGGAATTTACAAAGTAAGTGTTATATTGAATGTTATCTTAATTACCCTTTTTTAAAATTATTTTTCAGAAAAGATGACAGAATGTATCAGTCCTTTTGAGTAACCAGATATATGTCAAACTTAGCATCAGATTAAATTTTCAGTCAAGAAAATTTATCACACCCTTGTCTGTCACAGCTTAAAATTCTGCATATTGTATTGGAAACATACCTTCACTTGTAGAAGATGAATGTTTATAAAAGTATTAATTCATATTTATTATTATTATTATTATTTTGTTGTTGTTCTTAAATTAGAAGAAAATAGATATTACCTGGACAATCAGCAATGTTTGAAATACTGCTAGATAAACAAAGTGTATTTTTTGTCAGAAGGAAAAAATCTTAACAATTTGCATGGAATTCACATAACTTCTGAGAACAGCTGTTTTTCCTGGGTAGCATTAAGATTTGATTCAGCTCACACATGCTAGAGCGTGGAGTGCAGAAGGTCTTGGATTCTGCTACCAGTATTTTGAAGGATTACTCTGTATCTGTTTCAGGGCAGACAAAACTTCTAAATTCAGCCTCTCCACTGAGGAAGATTAAAGGCATTCTGTCTTTCCTCAAAACTATGGTGTTTCTCTTGTGGGAGATTTTAAGAGCGTACTTCTTTTAAATTACTTCATTGTTTATTTACGTATTTACTGGTAATATTATAAGCATATCCCTTCCTTATCACAGTGTGTAACTGCTTTAAGCCTTCCCAAGCCCTTCCAAATCGATCAGTGATTTCAAATACTCTGTAAATATTTTCCAGTTTCTTCAGAAAATAATCTTATACTCTGTCAGAAATTCTAGAAAAGAATTACTAAAGAATATATACAGATGCAAAAGAGAACAGTCATTTCCTTGAAATGAAACTGGTTCTGAAAGTTTTCAATCAAAGTATTTATATAAACTGTGTTATGCTGGGAATTTTTTCAAATTCCTGTGAATTGCTGTCTATCATAGGGTAGAGAGTTTCTCAAATATGGTTTCAGCAGTACCTTCAGTATAGCTGCCAGATAAACATTCAGATCTCTGTGGCTCTGTGTTACCAAGGATGCAAATGGCAGAGAGCTGCATGAATGGAAGCTTTGCTGCCAGAAGCTGACAAAATACCATTGGAAATGTGGGAGGGAATCTGGGAAAGAAAACTGTTATCTGTGTATTACACTTTCTACAGGCCATTGAAACAAATGGCAACTAATAAATATGTACAGTGAACAACTACCAAACTGGTAAGTATGTTGAACCTATCAATCTATCTATAAATTATATATATTTATATTATATATAAATATAAAAATATATAAATTTGACTTCTGATGTGGCTGATGTGGCTGCTATTTTCTTACGAGGGCCCTTCAGCCTTGGGGAATGTATTTTAGTTTGATTCATGAGAAGCTGAGCCAGGCAATAGGCCTATTTTGTTAAAAAAAAAAAAAAGGATGTGTTTCTACTGCATATTGTCTCTTTCATTTAGTGATTTAATTTAGTCAATTGCAGTAATAAATGTACAAAATAATCTAAGTTTTTTGAGTATTTTATTTTTAAATACTGCCCTGAAAGATGACACAGTTTCCAATACTGCCCCAAAAGGTGTCATATTTTTCAGTACATTAAATCTCTATTCTCATTAATGTTCTCTTTGGTCTTGAATGTGAACTAGGGGGGTATTTGAAATAAAACATCCAAAAACTTACAAGAAAAAGTAAAAAAAAATTTGAACACGTGAAGTTTGAAATACTCAATTTAAGAAAATCCAATAAGAATCTACTTAAGATTATCTGCCCATACTGCCCATACTGACAAATGCTGAGACCTATCTCTCTAATGCTTTCTACCATCTTCTGTGATAAGCATCAGAGTTCCCAATGAGACAGACCCAAAGTGAATATAACAAATACAACTAAAACCAAAATCTTCTTACCGCTTAAGAGCATGATCTCGATGTAATTTTACCTTTGACACTTCAGTGTCAAAATGACACTTCTCCACCGTTTGTGACCTCCCTGTGGAGGTCAAGATCTACACGAGCCTCCTCTGATTTTCTCCATCTATTTGTGTTACAAAGACATGAGGAGGGAGCACAAAGCACCATGTGCTGAACATCTCTGAGGAGCAGCAGCTCCTAGTACCTGCTGAATCCCAGGGGAAACATGCCTGCTCACAGAATTGCTCTTTCTCTGTAGCATATAGGGTTGAAATAAGGAAGGGGCAATTTATACTGGTGAAGAGTGAAGGGAAAAAAAGAAAATAGGAACAGTCTCAACTACCCAATGCCACATAGCACCTGAGAAACATTAATATCCCATTTAGATACAAGTGATTGTTTCAAAGCAAAGTCAAGCATGTTGTTTCAAAATACCTCCAGCAATAGTTTGAACTGATGTCTGCTTTTGCCATGAAACAAGCTGTAAGTGCTCACAGAGCCAGGAAACAGCTGAGAAGCAGTTCAAAAAGCTGTTCAAGATATTCCTCCTCCATGCCTTTCAGAAGCCAGTTGCTGTCAGCTGGTTCAGAGGCGGTGCGTGAGCATCACCCATACAAATGAACATAATATGGGTAAACATGTCAGATGTAGATGTGCATCTAATATATCAGCAGGAATGCTATGACAGGTTTGGCAACAAGCTAGTTATATAAGCGCTGGAGGTCAAGCCAAAGTTTCACTGGAAATTTCCAGTTCACTTGACTCATAATATTCTGTCTGAAATAATTTACATTCAAGAAACCATCACAAAAATCCAGGTGAATGAGATCTGCTACAAAGCACAGGCTAGTAAGATCTAGAGAAATTCATATTTTGGGGTAGTTTTTAACAACGTAGAAAAGTTGACATAGTGATCTTCCCCAGATTTATTTTTTTTGAAAACATTTATAACTGTCCTCTTCATGCCAAAGCAAACTCCAAAAAGGAAAAAAAAAAAAAAAAAAAAAAAAAAAGGAAAACCAAGATACATTGCCACCAAGGCTACTGAGAACCAAACGTCAACTTTGTATAAATGCTCTGCAGAGCAGAAAATGAAACAACACAACCACCTGCGGTGGGCCTACCTTGGCTGATTGCCTGATGTCCACCAAACTGCACTCTCACTCCTCCTCAAGAGGGCTCTGAGAAAGAATATAAAATAAAAGCACTCAAGGGATAAAGTAAAGACAAGATCAGTTACCAGTTATCATCACGAGAAAAACAGTCTTGACTTGGAAGAATTTAATTGAATTTATTGCTGCTGGAAGTTGAAAAGCAAAGATAAAATCTAAAATCTAAAACCCTGCCCCAGTAGCAGGGTCTTTATTAAGGATCTGCTTTATAAAACTCTATAACAAAATCTGCATGATTCAGCTGAAATAAGATGTTCTGAGGCTTAAATATTTTTCCCTCAAAGTGAGAATTCGGAGACCTTTTTCTTAGCCAATGACTAAAAAAAAAGGAATTCACATGTAAGAAGATAATACAGTTCTCTGTTGGTCTTAATTTTATACTTACACAGAATTGAAGATTTGGTGACACAAATGTATAGGATGATTTAGCAAAGTAAATACAGGATTTAGGATATGGTGAATAAGTACAAAAAACCTTTTAGTGCCCATGAAAGTTTACAACTCTGGTGGTAGTTCATCTACTTTCAGTTTTATTACATCAAGGAAAGTAGAACCCATCTTAGACTGATTTGTAAGACTTCTAGTCTCATTCATTCTATAAATATAATCTCAGGCAGTGAGGTGATATATTTACTCATACGTGAAAAACCATAATGTACTTTGAGTAAATGAGCATGTGTTTGGTCTATGAACATTTCTGAGTTTTTATAGGTTCATTACATTTGGCCCCCAACACCTTACACAGAGCCTGATCTGTTTGGTGCACTTGAGGAAAGCCTATTGGCTTGCATACATAAGAAGTTGAACACTTTGTATTGACCTCTGTGAAGTACTTTATAAAGTGTCAAAATGATATCAAGACTATTTTACCTTGCACAGGACTAAGCATCATTGCATTTACTATGCAATGTAATGGAAAATTGCTTCTAAGCCAAAAATGCACATTATTAAAAAAAGGTCCTTTTAGTCCACCATGAGGAAAAAAAAAAAAAAAAAAAGGTAACAGCTACCTTAGTGTAATTCTGTATGATACCCTTAAAGGACAAATTAATAGTGAATGGTGGTTTGTTATATACTAGTAAAATACTTCTATATTGCAAACTGTTTCTTTCTTTTTTTTTTTTTTAAATGTATATTATGACATTATTATAAGATTGAAAATATAAAATTATCCTCAAAGGAAACTGGAATGTTTCCTTTAGCAAACAAACATATGTTTTCAGAGCGTGACACAACATATTAGTCACAAAATTTTTAGTGTTCATTATGGAAATTATCGTTTCATTAGTCTATCAGACTATCTAGGTAAAAATTCGTTGTAAGATGCTCTCAGATTCTCAGATTTTTTGTTTGTTTGTTTGTTTTTAATAAAAAGTTAGCAAACAACAAAATAGATATATAAAAATCGTTTGCGCGCCAGATGTTTTTTTGTTGTTTTTTTTTTTTTTTCCTGGGGTGCATTAAAAACAGCGTGGCCAGCAGGTCAAGAGAGGTGATCCTCCTCTTCTCTGCCCCGTTGAGGCCACATTTAGAATATTGTGTCTAGTTTCGGGCTTCCCCAAAAAAGACGAGAATCTCCTAGAAGGAGCCCAGCAGACTACCACAATGATGATTAGGGCCTGGAGCATCTCCTGTATGAGGAAAGATTGAGTAACCTAGATTTATTCAGTCTGGGGTAAAGAAGACTGAGAGGAAGTCTGATTAAAAATTATAAATATCTACAGGGAGATGAGAGGCAAATGGATGAAACCAGACTCTTCTTGGTGGTGTGTAGCAAGAGGATAAGGAGTAATGCCCTAAAACTTGAGCACAGGAAGTTCCATACCAACATGCAGAAGTACTTCTTTATGATAATGAAACATTGGAACAGATTTCCCAGAGAGGCTGTGATGTCTCCTTCTATGGAGAAACTCAAGACGCAGTTGGATGCTTACCTGTGACATATTGCGGTATCTGCTTTAGCAGGGGGGTTAGACTCAATGATCACTTGAGGTCCCTTCCAACCTCTGCCATTCTGTGATTCTGTATTTCACAAGAAAAGAATTGAAAATACTTTTATTTAAAATTATGTGTCTTTCAGTAAACATTGAATTAATCCTACCAAAGCTAATATAGTAGATAATTCATATATGCATTAACTAAAATAAGTAAAGAATAAGTGCTGGTTTATTTAGAGCTGTTCTTTTCTAAAATGTTTTGCATGTCACATATTTAGAAAATAAAATATACATTTTGCCTAGATTAACACCATCATTATTAAAAAAAAAATAAAAGGAAAAGAATGAACTCGTAACTCTTACTTGTTATTTCATCAAAGCAAGATTAATCAGATTTGTAAGGCTCTTAACAGAAGCAACAAAACACTATATCATTACTGACAGTATTCTTTTTTAAGTGTTTGAATGGTGAGAATGCAAAATTCTAACACGTCATTTTTCATTTGTTTTCATTTTTGTGACAACTGACTGAAATCCATTTTGCCTTTTTTTTTTATTTTCCCAGCAATCACAAACCGATAGATTATTACAAGTATTTCTTACTTTTTTCTCTCTAAAGAATCTTTATATAGCATTTGATTTGAAATCAATGAAACTTACGTGAATAAATGAGTGTACAGAAATTTCTGCTGATCTACCAGGAAATCATCTAGCTAAAACTACAGGAAGATAAAATTAAACTTCAATATGTGATTTTTGACATTTAATTGAAATAGGGAGACCAATTAGCCATTGAAACAATCTTGTCAAATGTTCACTTATCACCTTCAAGGAAGACTGAGGGATTTCTTTTTCTTTCCTTAAACCAGAAAATACATTTGATGCAACCACTTGTTCTTAGCCATGATGATGGAACACAAGGAGAAAATGTTAAGACTGTTTTACAAAGGAAATAATACTGAATGTACTCAAAACCCTTAAATAGCTCTTAAACAGAGACTACCCATAGTTGCAGTTTCCATGGTTAATATCTGCTTACAAATATTCTATCAGAAAAGTAGATAACAGCATTTACCTTAGGATTCCTGTTAGTATTCACAGAACAAGCCACTTCAGTTTTTGCTTCTATAAAAGGTTCCAGACATGCAGGCAATTGTCATACATGGTATCATGGAAACTAAAATTAATCCAAGTAAAATGATAAGATACAATTCACATAATGAATAAGCAAAATCAGGTCTCTAATAAGTTTTCTGTTATTCCTCTTTACCCATTAATCACACTGCAGTTGGAGTGAGCATGTGAAATTCTTCCTAACTGAAATCAATAGAGCTATAAAAGGAATTATACTGATGTAGTTCATTTAAAATACTCTAAGATGACTTCTATAGCTCAGTTTGTTGATTTTCTAAAGAATATTGGTTAAGAAAACACAAAATTTCACATATATAACCTGTAACAAGATTACAGTCTAAAGATTTGGAACAATTTGTAAGGCTGTACCAAACTGTCAACGGTTTAAGGTCTGGTCCAGTCCGGTCCCGTGACTAGTGGGGCAAAGGGATTTCACAAAATCCGCACCTCCAGGAAGGGAAACAGGGGACCCCAAAATAATTAAAAACAGCAGCAACAATCTGAGGAGAAACAAACTAATTTACTAAATATAGTATCAGAATGTAAGATAGCACACTATAATACAATATAAATCAACAATAATTGAGAGAAAGATTGTCCGAGAGCCAAAGGCCTTACACTAATACTGAAGCCTTGCGTGCAGTTGGGAGCAGCAGTAGTGAGTCGATCTGACAGGGAACACGACGAGATGAGAAGAGGGCCGAGTCAGATGACCTGCACCCTTATGTCTGTTCCCTTGAGCAGGAATGATAACAGTACTTGAAAAGGCTCTTGGGGACCGTAGTTCTTCTCTTCCAGACAGGTACCCGGAACTAAAGCATTTGCTCTTTAACTCCCAGTACACTGCATGATGTTGTGATGTGGAATACTGATAACCAAAAATCATAAAACCATGACACAAACTTAGCAGAATAGTTAGATTTATGCAGTTGTCTGATGCATCTAGACTGTCAAGGTGAAGACAAAGTGATGTTACTTGTCTCTTGTCTCTTGTACTCTAACTGTGCATCAATAGATGTACACAACTATCTTGATGACAAAATCTGCTCAGTTACAAGGTCCAGAATTCAAACTTTCCAGTTTCCACAGCTTCTTTATTGTGTGTGAAATAAAATGAAACGAATGAAACTAACAATCTACAACTCCTTTTCTCTAAAGAAAAATGAAATAAGCTGTATCAGTTTTTATACCAATCCTTTTATGTTCTGAAATGTTGTACATATACTTCTTACATAGGATCTTAATAGGCCACTAAAACCAGGAGCTTGTTTTTGTGACAAGAACAGACATTGCCAAGGGAAATTATTCTAATTCTAGGATATTGAGATGGTAGGAATTTCATACTTGCTACTAAATAGTTCAATCTTTCCTCTTTTAAAACACTGGAATGAGGATTCCTTCCACAGTTATTAATATAACAAGGTGACCTAACAGAGTATCAAAGATAGAAAACCTCTTTAAAGAAAAATCGGTTTCTTTAAAGAAAAAGAAGAGAACAGAAAAACAGTGAAGTATTGAAACTACTAAAATGTACTGTAAACTATTTTTGTGAAAGCAAGAGAGGCACATTACGTTCTAGTTTCTAATGATTATCAAGATGAAACAGGAAAAAAAGAAGCACCTGACATTTCAAATGTCTGCCAACAGGAAAACTTATTTTCAAGGAAGTAGTTAAACAGAATTAGTACAACAATAATACTGCCTTGGCCACATGCAGCCTTACAGAGGCTTATGGATACAAAGCCATATGCATAATGATTGAGATAACAGAAAATTTAGGAAGAGTGTCTACTCTGCTTTCCCTGCAAAGATATACGCTGAGTAAAAAGAGACATCTCACTTACTGAGAAATCACAGGAGATAAAAGCATTTCAGCTGAAAATACAGAGAATAAAAAAGCTGTATGTGCTCAAATCTGAGCTTTCTAAGAATACTTTAAGACTTTGGTTTTTGAATTTATGATCTCAGACATATACCGTTGTTTTTCAACTTTGATATCACAGAGCAATTAAATGCAAGTTTCATCCTTAAACCCCTTTAATATCTACAAAATTGTCATGCCTATTTGTCTTCCTTGAGAAGCTTAAATCCCATAGAGACAGCCTCAGACCACAGGGACCTGACTCCATTCTACACAGAAAAGATCACTGCAATTGCTTTTTTTCACCACTTACAACTGCCGCAACCCAGCTCATTGCCCATATACACACGGCCTTCCAATTCCATCCCATTACTCAGGATCCCAATAAAGAATATCAAATTATAATATAGCTCTTGAAAATATGTCTCCATACTTGGATAGGAAGAATAAGCAGTAGAACCAGTAGCTTTTTCTTGATATTGTTTTTACACTGTCAAACACCACATTCTTTAAATATATATATATTAATCGTTACATTTCTCCTGGCTTCATCTTCCAATCTCTTTTGATTTCCTCACTAGATTAATACATCTTCTAGAATCCATTTTGGTATGGGACCAGGAAGGTAGAGAAGTTCATACACTTCTGATCATCTCTAAGATCAAGGATAAAGAAGGTTACAGGAAATATTTTTCTGTCAATAAGCAGAGAGATGATAATTATTTCCTCAGCTGCTAGCTCACAGTTCAAAGTGATCAGAAACCCTGTTTTGTTCTTTTCCCAAATGTTGGTACAAACGCATGAAAGAAGACAAAAACCATCACATTATTGCCATCCCCCTAGGGATCACCTTCACTCACACAGAGACAAAGCTAGAATTGCCCATGGAGAAAAAGGAGTAGAAAAAGCAACGAAGAACAGAATGAAGTATCAGAAAATCTCAAAGAGACAAATATGGATAAAATGTGTACTTTTTCCAGAGAGGATCTGTTGACATACTGACAAGAAGAACAATCACATCTTTTATACTGGGCAAAATTATTGCTGGCACCAACAATATAATTTGTTGCCAGTGAAACAGACAAATGCAGAAAAAGAACATCTCAACTTATTTAGGACAGAGATGATATTCAAATGAAATCTACAGATTTCTCTTTAATCAAGGCCCCAAAGAAACCAGCACATTTGGCAATACTTAGAAGTATTAGTCTCTGTCTTCTACATTTGTATTCATAAATATTTAGACTTGCTTAAAGCCTTGAGACCCATCAGTGATTCCTTAAATAGGTAGGTAAGGAAAAATGCCTGATAGATCAAACTCAACTCTGACTGCACATGAAAGAGTGGTGTTGTGATTTCTGCATAGAATTAGGGACCAAGATGTTTACTGACTGGGAAATGGTTATTTCCTTACCAGGAAAGTAGAAAGGTAATGAATAGCAAAAGTAAGCTACAGTTATACATATCATTTAAATAACTCAGGCATTCTGTGTGCTCTCTGTGTTGCACTGTCTCAGTATGCCAAAGAAATACGTATATGGTGAAACCAATTCAGGAGCTAGTAAAATTGCCCCCAGAAGTAACGAATACAACTCTATTTAAAATTTCTAAGGAGACCATTTTAACTTGGGAGTGTACATTTAAATTTAATCTAAGCTGCTGAATCATTTCAGTGGAGATAAACCAAAAGTGTCCTCTACTTCAAAACTGCTGAACTGAGAATATTTCTTAGTTGTCCTTTTCATTATAAAATGTAATCAGTATTTTAAAGAGGAAAATGGAACATGCTTGAAGTATATATATTTGCAAATAGAATTGCAGAAGCTTTTATCTTTCATGTATGATTTACTTTGTTAGTTATGAGAAATCTTGTGTTGTTATTCATTCATTTTTCATAAAATGTAACAGAATGGGAAAATAAAGATTATCTTTTTATGGCACAGAATTTAAAAAACAAAGCAAACAACAACAACAAAGAAAAACCACTAGAGTTCTGATCTGAAAACACTCTTTCAGACAAGTTCATCTCCAGCACTTCCATCTGTTCTGTCCCAGCTACAAATTCTTTGTGTAAGCTGTTAAAGGGCCACAACTATTGCAAAACAACATCCTTGTTGCTCTGAAGAGCAAAAGTCACAACATGATCTATTTTTCAGACAAAAAGCTGTTCCTTCCCTTGGGGAGTTCACATGTCACAGACATAGAAACCTGTGAGAGGCAAACTTTAGTTTATCTCAGCTAATTATAATCATTTTAGACACTCTAGGTTTAAATTTACCCTGTAATAAGCCTAAGATCTGTTTCACTGAGTATAACAATTTGCCACCAGAGGCAGGTCTTGCACTAAGACCCCCAAAGCCAACACTATGGTCTTACCAAGCACTTCTGAGAGCAAAGTATACTCCATTCTCAGTTGAGACAATCGTTGCCTCTCCCTTTAGATGGAACTGGAAAGAAAAGCTTAAGCTAGCTCTCCTCTAAATCTAAAAAAGAAAACATCTGTACTCCTGGCTCTCAGCTGAATCCAAAGCCCAAATTACAAGGATGCACTTGGTCTCCTAAAAGGTAGCACCAAGCAGCACTCAGCATAGCACTTACAGATACCTACCACTTTCCCTTAAGCTCCTAAGAGCAATTAGAATCAGTTTACTGTGCTGTCTTTCAGGCTCTTGATTGCCCTGAGAGGTTGTGAATGCCCCATCTCTGGAGGCATTCAAGGCCAGGTTGGGTGGGATTCTAGGCAGCCTGATCTAGTGAGTTGCAACCCCGCCTATGGAAGGGGGTTTGGAGCTGGATGATCTTTAAGGTCTCCTCCAACCTAAGCCGTTCTATGATATTGTAATTTGAGCAACAAACCATCCAAAACTGCTCATGCCTGCACTGGGGTTCATCACCAGACCAGCTGTGTCAGTACAACAACTTGCAGGACTCCAGGGTTGATGAGTAAATTAATCCCTGTTTAAAAAATAAATAAATAAATAAAACACCTTTCCTTTTGTAGAATTCTTTTAAATACTTTCAGTAACCTTGCTTACAGTGCTACACCACTGTAAGCATACACAATAATACTAGCACAACCAAGTGAACAATGAAATGCAGCATGTGGCAAGAAAAGCCTTTTAATTCAGATTTCCCATCCAACTAACACACCGAGAAATTGAGCTGTGACTCACCTTTTCGTACAGTATATTAAAACCGCAGCTTAGCACTTCTGATTCTAAATCTCCCTAGAGCTTTCAAAGCCTATCTGAGGAGGCATGGTAACAAACATGCTAAAGGTGGCTTCAAGCTGCACCAGGGAAGGTTCAGGCTGGACGTTAGGAAATACTACTTCTCTGAAAGGGTGGTCAGGCACTGGAATGGGCTGCCTGGAGAGGTGGCGGAGTCACCAACCCTGGAGGTGTTCAAGGAACATTTGGATGTTGTGTTGAGAGATGTGGTTTAGCGAGAACCAGTGATGATGGGTGAATGGTTGGACTGGATGATCCTGTGGGTCTTTTCCAACCTTAGCAATTCTATGATTCTATGATCAGTGGAGCAAGTGAGCCTAGGGTGTCTGAACAATTTCAAAGAGGAAAAAACACTTGAGTTCTCTATCTCATATTGACAAGTACACCTGAAACCACAAATAAAGACTGTAAATTCCATTGTCTTTGTTTGAACTTATCCAGAAAACAGTCTTCCTTATGCCATTAGAGGTTCTTTCCATTTTTATTTGAGAAAATTGAGGTGCTCAAAAATTATCAGCACAATTCTGGTCCACACAGTATGATTTCTCATTTGTTTAAAGGGTACAGGTTTCCACTTAATTTCTTTAAAGTTCATTTTACCACTGGGTACATATGTACATATGGGTGTTCTGCAGAATTTATGTTAACATCAGCCAATTAAAAAGAAGTTATTACAATCTACTATCACTAGGTTAAATTAGTTACCAGGGAGGTATTAAAAAAAAAAAAAAAAAAAAAAAGTGCCAATTAAGTAGGGTGTACTGCAATAATATTTTACATTTATATAGCACCTCACATTTGGCATTTGACCAATTAGGCTGAAAGAGCAATGCTAAATCACAGCAGGCCCATTTGAAAAAGGGCAGCAGCTAACTGTCAAGTTGTTCTACTTCTCAGTGGGAAAGTTTTTCCAGTAACACTAAGCAAAGTCTAAATCTCCCAAGATATAACAGGAATTTTACTAATTTTGCAGAAAAACAACACAACTCCAGAATGACATCGATAAAAATACTCTTTGTTAGTCTCAGAATTTTAGCCATAAATTATATTTATTTTGTTTGAATACAGTCTAGAATACCTACAGTGAAGATGAAAGCCAGACTGTCTGACTCAAATGGGAAGGGCCACTAAATATATTAACTGCTCTTTTAAATTGGTTGTACATCTTCTCCAAAAGAATTTAATGCTGTTCTGGAGACTTCTCTATGCAGTTTTATTAAAATCCTTTGCAAAGACTGTACTTTCGACAAAAACTTATCCACTTCCACCTTTCAAACATTAAAATGTTGTGATTTCCTCTACTTCCTCAAATGAAAGTATGAAATGTTAGAATATTAATAAAGAATTAAATGAAGAGCCTCAAGTTCTCAAGAAAAGTAACTCCTTTACTCAAGCGGTGTGTTTGTGTGCTCAGTTTATCAACGTCTCTATAAAGTGATATAATAATGAGTCATGATTTTAAAGATAGTCAATCACACATAGTAAAAACTTACTTTTTGTGGGTTTAAAAACAGCAAAGGTATTTGGGAGGTTGTTCTGTCAATTACACTTGTCTTTAAGGAATGTGTGTGACAAAGGCATCACCCGTTTTCTACATTTCTAAGTCTTATATGAAACTGTGGATAATGTTAATGTCTGTGGTCAGTAACTAAAGCCACTGCAGGTGTGAGGTTTAATTGAGAGGCAGATGCACAAAGACAGCAGGCAGAGATGGAAATTAGGTTAGTGAATGAACAGAGCAAGGTGAATGTAGAACTTTGTACTCTAATAAACTATACACATGTGAACCATGCTTGCCCGAGCTCCATTGTAAGTGATGTCAAGTGGTATATATTTTAAAATGTAAGCATTGGATTTTGCTGGAAAAAAAATAGTTTTTCTTATGAGAACTAGGAGCACATCCACATTTTGAAACTGCTACTTGACATGCATGAGCATTTTTTGCTTACATTCTAGATGAACTAATAATTTTATAACCTATGTGCTAGGCTTCTAGCAGAAAATATACCCTATTACTCACATACTGTTAAAATTAATCATCTAACAGTAAAGGCCAAGTGCATCAATCACAAATCCTTCTCAATACAATTTTACGGTGTATGTTTTCAGAGGAAATAAAAAATTATTGTGTTAATAGGAAGATTTGCAATCCCTGCAAGACAGGATGCCTCAGGTTAAGGCCATTGTTGCAGCACTGCTGAGCCCTAGTGGTAGGAAGCAGCTTGCACTGAAGCCAAAAGGTAACCTTTGGCCAACTGTTTTACAACATCAGGAATGCCCGGTTGAATTAAGTGCCAAGCTTGCGTAGCTGGATGGCCTTAGAAGAATGCTAATATGGATCAATAAAAGCATACATAAAAACCGAAAAAATTCTAAAATATGTGCATACAAATGAGCTATTTTGTCTGCTCAAATGTACAAAATGTACATTGGCTCTTTTAATTTCTGCTTTGCCTACCATTATTTTAGGATAGATCTATCTAGACAGCTTCTTCTTGTATTTTCATGGTTGAAAAGGCATGGAGATTAAAAAAAAAAAAAAAAGCATCTTCAAAAGAATCTTTACTCCAACATGGCATTGTGTGGCACTGTGTTTTCACTTGATACTGCACATGTGGTAAAGGTTTTGTTCCTCACACACTGAGAATCCCAGAAGAGGAAAAAATTAGGAGAGAAAACAAAGGTTGGAAAAAGGAGAGGCTAACATTTTTTTGGAGAAGAATGAGCATTGGCAAACACGGAGTAGGGGCATGACAGAGTTTGGTGGCATGCCAAAGGGCTGCTGATCAGTATTCTGGAAGGAGGACCATAGGTAGTAGGGACCAGCAGCTGGAGCACATGAGGACAAGTGTGTCAGTATGTGATTACTGGTGGTCAGGTAGCCAGAATAGCCATTGAGCCATTGTGGCATGGGAGCTGGGTGCTGAAGCAGCCGTAGGTCTGGGCAGATCACATGTGAGCTTCTGTGACTGTGAGATGCATCATCTGTGCATAGAGAAAAGCATGAGTCTGGCAAATAACTGAAGATACTCTTGCAGAGCTTTTTCTCTGCTATGTAAATAAGTAAGAGTGAGAAAAACAATCCTGTCTGTAGTCTAAACAAGTTCTCTTTGATCAGTGGTGCTATCTACATCTAACTTAGCTGACCTAACTAATTTAGGCAACTGTATATCCAGAAATTAGTGGAAGTCTCTTTAAAATATTGCCACAATAAGCTCACCTAATGCAGTAATTATATAAGTCAAATGAAGGGTTAAAAATGATGAAGATTTCTAACAAGGTTATATTGCATATGCTAACAACTAAATAATGAAAAACTTCTGATGAAGTTGCTGCTTTTTCATAACAATGCTGATTATAGATACATTTCAATCCAGTATTAAGTAGTTCATTAAAAGCTTCTCTCATTCAGTTTTTACACGAACTGAATAAACGGCAGTCTTTCATAGTTACATCAATATTGCACTTTTAAGTGTAATTAGAATGAAAAACAACTGAAAAATAGTGAAAGGGAACAAAAGCTTATAGGTCTCTTTAATTATTCATAATCTATTATTTTACTCTAGGTGCACACAAAAGCAACTTAGTTTTGTGAATTTACAACTTAACCAAAAAATAGAATGAGACTAAATAAGCATGGCTTGCAGAAAGCTGTCTCCATTGCAAATGGGTTGCTAGAGTATATGCAGCTGGGGTTGACCCCGACAATGAGCATTTCCGAATTAATTCTTCCTTAGCAATTCCTTCATGCTTAGCAACTTCCTGAAAGATGTTCAATGGTAGACAACTGGTAAAAGAAACAGAAAGGAGCTAGCATGAAAAGAAAAAATAAATAAAAAAGCAGTAAAGAAAATGTACCAATATTCAGTTAAAATTCTGTGGAACAAAGGAAGTTTTCAGAAGCATGAAGCTGAGCATTAAGAGCTTTTACAAGAGCATAGCCAAAACTGTTAGTAATTATAACCTGAAAAAATCTGATTAGAAGCTCATTTTCCTAAGTTGCTAACTGCTTTGGGGCCTTTTGTTCTGAGTGAGAGAAAAGTGTTATCTAAAATCCCGTTTCTGCTCAGAAATTAAATTCAGTGTGGGGTTCTGATCCTTTGAAGCATTAAGATTCTGTTTTAGCAAATCAAAAACAGGCAACCCATGAAGCAACCAAATGATACCTAAAAGGAGTATCACATTCAGGATAAATTTCTATACACTGAGTGGTATTTGGTCACAGTTTAGAAGTGACTCAGTACTACAATATTTTAAACATGACAACATTATTTATGACATCCCACAGTGACCTATCAGTACACATGGCCTGGTCTTGACTTTGAGAAATTTCGTAGTCTACTGTGAAAAAATGGAGCCAAAGAACATCAGTGTTTTATAATAGAACACATATTAGTTACCACAAATCACAACTCTTAAATCACAACTTTTATAAATCGAAAGAAAAAAAAAGAAAGAAAAAGTCTAAAAATGGTAAGTAGAATATGTAGGAAGAAAAGAAGAAAAAAAATGTAATGTTTAAAAAGTATGAGGTTTATCTCATAACAAGACTTTTTTCATTCCATCACTTCCAATCGTCAACATAAAACTAATTTTCAGCTATTTTTCAGTTTTCCTTCTTTAGATATGGCTCTTCTATTTTATTCTATTCTGTTTTATTTGATTCTACTTTGTTACAATTTATAGACTTCCTTTCACAGAACTATGCTGCTGTCTGTCCAAAGTCCACTGACTGAGTTTTTAACCTATCCAATTACTGCCAGAATAAAAATACTGCACTATACATGTTACTGAATAACAGCAGTCATCAGGAAACTTATGTTATCTTTTCTTAGGTTTCCAAGCACTTTTAGAAGACCTTAGTCACTCTACATCCATACAGAACTAGAAAATCATAACTGAAGCCCACTCCGGGATTAAATTTTTGCCTTTGATGTGATCTTGAGAAATCAGCCTACACTCTCCTTTTGGGACTCACCAGCAAAACTCCAGTTAAGTGCAGCTATGAGAGTCTTGGTAGTCATGTTTCCAGCTTTTAGGGAGAAGAGAGCTCATGGCATTTCCTGTTCTTATCTCCATATGGCTAAGGATGGAGATTATTTTTTTTGTTGTTCTTTAAAGCAACACTGAAGTAGCAGCCCATGCTAAATTAAACTTGAAAATTAAACTCAGTTTGGAAGAGTTTTCACCTGAAACACAACTTGTATAGGCACTTTATCTGAGATATATATCTTGTGGGATATCCCTGAACAGACGGAGAGACTGACTGATGATATCTCTATTTTTTCTGTACTGTCACCTTTACAAGTATTCTACCAATACAGCCCAGTGGATTTTAACACTTTTGTCCACGGAAAGCAAGATATAGAATGTGTACTTGAACAGAATTTCCCATGTGAGCCATCTTTTTTTTCTGGTTATTGGTCTTATCTCATATTTGACTGCAGTGAACATTTGGACTGGACAATAATTCAGCTTGAAAAAAATGTGACTAGCAATCCACTGCTAAGAGGTATATTTTCCTGACAAAAATGTGAGTAGTAAACAATTGCTAAGATATATATTTTTCTGTTCAACACAAATAATTTAAAGGGCTACTATTACACATAGTTTTTTTTTTTTTTTATTATAGTCTTATTGGATTTAAAATTTTATTTCCCAAATGGCCTTTGACTGCGAAGAATCTAAAGGCTTTTGAACTGTTATCTGAGAGTCAGGAACTTCAGTTTTGTGTTGGAGTGTACTAAGTTAAATCCCACATGAAAAATCGGTGTAATTATATCTGAAATTCTCTGATAAAATTCTGTGATTCTTTCTTTTCATGTGCTCCATTTTAGAAACTTTTCTTTTCCATTGCTTTCCCACTTCATCTTTATGCCATGTTTGCCTTCTCCTTACATTTGTACTAGCAGAAATGCTTATGAGACCATGATGATACATGAGTTAATTAGCTGGGGAAAAAAAGGAGAGGGGGAAAAGGACAGGGAAATGGAAGAGGATGAAAGGGAATGTCCTTAACCTTGCTGCCAGTGAAAAATGCATGGATGTATAAACTAAGTCAGAAAGTTCATAAGTTTGCGCTTACCTAGGAATGAGGAACAGCTAGCAAACCCTTCATCCAGCCTTCTTAACACTCAATAAACCATTATTTTTTCTTTTCTTTTGCCTAGCTACAGGTAGGCACATTACTGCTAATTTTCAGCTTAGGTTAAAACTCCACAGAGACCTCTGGTTTTCAGTGCCTGAGCTGGCATTTGACAATTTGTGAGGTGTCAGGTGAGTACTGATGAGGTTGAGAACAAGGTGTTGTTTTGTTAATGTGCCTGGCAGGAAAGCAGAGCCAATTCAAAGCAGAAATAATATGTAATAACCAATGAATGAAGATATATCTCAGAGTTGACGATAGGTATCAGAAGTCTGGAAACAGAAGTTTAAGCTTAATATGAGTTTTTGGCTTTGTGAACAGAAGGAAGGTCATGATTGCTATCTTAGATTTTGAGCTGTTTAGCATACAGTCTAAATGTAGCTACTTGGAGAAGAAACTTTATTTACACAATTCAGGCAGGTGGACTGAATCTGAAATTGCAAGTGAAAATATTAATATATATATATATATATACAGCTTAGATAAACTATGTAAAAATAAAAAGCAAAAAATGACTAAAAGATCCTAAATTCATACCTCTTTCACTATTAGACAAATTGAATCAGAAAATTTAAGAATTTCACAGCTTCTTCTATAGTGATAATCAGATATTCTGTATTTTCATAAGAGCATACCTGGAGACCCAAAACAGCTTCCTTTCACAAGCCAACAAAAATTAAACCAAATAGAATTAAAATAACACAGATAATTTTCTCTACTTTTCCGTAAAATGTGTTAACAATGAGAATTGAGTATTTTCTGTGCAACCATTTTCACTAAGATTTTTTTATGCAGTCAAATATTTTGTTGCCATTTCTGTTCTGTGTCTAAGTCTTGAATCATAGAATTGCTTAGGTTGGAAAAGACCTTAAAGATCATCAAGTCCAACCACAGCCTAACCATACTACCCTAACTCTAACAAAACCTCTGCTAAATCATGTCCCTGAGCACCACATCCAAATGGTTTTTAAATACATTCAGGGATGGGGAAGTGTATTACTTTTGGAAAGCACAGCCAAGTTATGCTCCTTAACAATGACTGATATTTTATGCATTAAACATGTAATCATGTGGTAATTAGGGATGGTGATGTTATATTGAAAGAGTATGATAATGAACTTTGCTTTGAAACACTTGGGTAAACAACCTCTGTGCACAATCTTCTAGCAAATGATTTAAGTATCTCCTCTGTTTAATAGAAGATTGCTGATGGAAGAACATAGGGAAGTATTTGTGCAAGACAGACTTTATCAGAGACAGCAGAGATAATGGACCCAAACTCAGAATTATGTAAATCAAAGATCTTTGCCTGTTTATATCACTGAGCATATCAACATGGAACTAGCCAAAGTAAATTAATAGCTACCATTTCTGTTTAAATAATAAATAAGAAACAAGCACAACTACAGAGTAAAATTATCTGGTTCTCAATTTGTGTGAAAGCAAGTAAATAATAAGTATTGCAGCAACTGTTCAGATGCAGTCAAAACAGCTGGAAAAAAAAACCAAAAACAACAACAACAACAACAAAATTTCTCTGCAATTGACATTCAGTTCCTGCTTGAATGATGGTACTGTGTTTCCATTGAGAGAGAAACATGCTGTTGCAGATTGTCTCCTAGTCTTTCCCATCTACTGTGCTTCATTGCGTACTGTAGAAGTATTACTTGGAGAAGTAAATTTTCATCCCTTTAAATGAAATGCCACATGCTCTAGGAATACCCTTGTACTAATACACTCCATCTACTAGTATTTGTCTGCTCTTTGGACCTAGCCAGGATCCAATAAAGCCCTAAATTTAGAAAGATATGGATATGACTGTTCAATCGTTAAAGAACCGGCTGAAGGATCTAGTCCAGAGAGTGATGGCCAATGGCTCCATGTCTGGATGGAGATTGGTGATGAGTGGTGCTCCCCGAGGGTTGGTGTTGGGGCCAATACTCTTTAATACCTTCATCAGTTACATCAACAGTGGGGTCTAGTGCACCCTCAGCAAGTTTGCTGATGACACCAAGCTGTGGGGTGCGGCCGACACACCAGAGGAACAGGATGCCATCCAGAGGGACCTAGACGGGCTTGAAAAGCCCTGGAAAACCTCATGAGGTTCAGGAAATCCAGAATGCAAGATCTTATACCTGGATTGAGGCAACATCCACTACCACTACAAGTTGGGAGATGAAAGGATTGAGAGCTGTGGGTGTGTGGGTGTGTGGGAAGCTGGACATAAGCCAGCAATGTGTCCTCCCAGCCCAGAAAGCCAACTGTATCCTGGTCTGCACCAAAAGAAGTGTGGCCAGTAGGTCAAGGGAGGTGACCCTGCCCCTCTACTCTGCGCTGGTGAGGCCTCACCTGGAGTACTGCATCCAGATGTGGAGTCCTCACTACAGGAGTGACATAGACCTGTTAGACTACATCCAGAGGAGGGCCACAAAAAATGAACCAAGAGATGGAGCACTTCTCCTACTAGGACAGGCTTAGAGAGATAAGGCTGTTCAGCCTGGAGAAGAGAAGACTCCAAGGTGATCTGGTCTTTCAACCTGATCTAGCTGTGCATGTCTCTGTTCGTTGCAGAGGAGCTGGACTAGATGACCTTTAAATGTCCCTTCTAATTCTAAGGATTCTAATGTAGATGTTGAGTTTCCAGCTCGTTCACTGTGCACACTGGGTTGCATTACACGCTCTCTTATACTTAGCCGTAGTAAGATACAGTAACACATTTCCTGAAACAGTTAAGATGCTGCTGTACTAATTAACTACACTCTCCAAAACTCACACCATTCTACAGCTACTGATTCTGCAAGTTATTAGAGTAACAAAACTGTTTAGAAAATCTCAGCACTGGCCGGGATAGGAATCTTCATCTATCTTTGTTATATGTATCAGGTTCTTTTGATGCCAGGTGACATCTTTGTGTATAATCTATTTCTAGGCTTAACCTTTACAAAGCAGTTTTAAGTCGGTAGGGTAACAAGGACACGTTTTCTTAAAATGTTTGTACAATTGTTTCTAAGTAGCATTCTTTGTAGTGGTAATTAAATGAGACAGCAGCTCATTACATATTCATGATTCCAGAAACTGAAAATGTCAGTATTGTCCGTGTTCTTTCAATGCTATGAAAGAAGCAGAATGAGCTGCTTTTCAATTACTGTTCTAATTATTCCCATATTCCGTTTGCTATCTGATCAGAAATAATGCTCAAATAACGACTAAGATCAACAAGTAGTATACAACATTTTCAGAGAAACTAAAGGCTCTGTTTTCAATAATGTGTTCACAGTGAGCTGCTAAAATCACATTCAGTATAAAGGTACCGAAATGAATTATTTGATTGGGGAAGTAAAACTGGAGAACCAAATAAATAATGACTTGTTCTACTTTCTACTTTCTTTCCATTCTCTTGTTGAAAGCAGGTAAAATTTAAACCAACAACAATTTAAAAATCCACCTTTATTTCATTTGAAAGATTTGCCTTCTAAAATGGTTAATATTTTTTCTTATATTTCCTGAAGTTCATATTAATTTCGTTTGAAAGTATAAAAAATACTTCAAGTATGTACAAATATTAAAATTAATTTCAAAATGATTTGTCTCAATTGGTCTGAATTGAATCACAGAATCAGAGAATTGCAGGAGTTGGGAGGGATCTCAAGAGATCATTGAGTCCAACCTCCTGCTAAAGCAGGTACCCTACAATAGGTCACACAGGTAAACTGATCTAAATTTAAATTACATTTTTAAATATCTTTAAAATCAAGTAACTTTTTTTGCAGAACAGTTAAAAATCTTTTTTCAGAAATGGTAGCACTTCTGAAGTAAATTATGAAGATGTAGAAGGAATTTGTTACAAATAACACTGAATCAAGCCAAAATCAAAAACACTTTAAAAATATTTCTGGAAAATCAATCCTGAAATAAAAAGTCTTTCTTCTCACTCACAATGTCAGGAGCATTATTACATACTACAGTTAATTCCCTGTGTTTTCTGATTTACTGTCAGGAAGGCAGGCAGCTGGAAATTGGCTGCACGATTTTTTGTGCTGTGGGATTATGCTCTAGTTTCTGTAGCAGCTCAGGGATGTCCCTTGTATCATACACTGATATCCCACATGCAGTGCCATCAGTTCAGATGGGTGCAGCAAATGTATTTCTTCCCTGAAGCACCAGTCCCACTGTGCCTTCACAGATGGGCCGTACAAGATGTTGCCAGGCTGGCCAGAAATGTGAAATGAATATTACATTTTTAGGGAAACAGACATAACCCACTTTTGTAACTACCCTTCACTGACTTCTAGAGGTCCTTGCTCTCTACTTCAGAACTTCTACCCAATTCTCAGAAAACATTGCAAATTGCACAGAGAAACATGTTTAGAGTTTTACTTATATGAATTAACCAAACCATTTTTGACATCTTCCAGAAAAGTTGTTCACTCTTCTGTATGTTTATTTTTTCCATAAAATGACCCTTAATATGCTCATAATATTGTTTCATTTTGGAGTTTTCAAAGATACAAAAGACATTCCTACCTATAAAAGATCTATCTGGGAGCCTTCTCTGACACAGAAGGCTACATCAGCTCTAAAAAAATATCTTAAAAATCACCTCAGAATCTTCTTACTATTCTCTGAAACAAACACACACACACATACTTATAAGGAATTAGAATAAACATCTGGAGTAAGTAAAACTCATCTTTTAATATGAAAATTTGATAGCAATAGCTGAGAGGTTAATTTCACCAATTAAAATGGTAAACAAAAGTATACTTGCTTTCATAATCAAAGCTAAACTGTGACCTAAAAAAAGGCTTTAAACTTTCAGTTACTGACCTGCATTGTAGGCTAAATAGCAAATTGAAAGACACTACTCAGATTTATGGCATCAGTTTTGTTTCATGATATGCTAGGATTTATTTTCTTCTGTCTTTTATTTTCTTGATGTTTAACACTTCCTATGGATACTTAATACACACATAAACCATCTAGTGGGTACTTACCATGTTCTGTTAATCTCACAGACATTTAGATAAAATACCTAACATCAATGTCACGGTTCAGCTTGGTTTCTGTGACATCCTGAAGGTGGAGTCTATCCATGCAAGTTACTCAGTATTCCAGTACAGCAAATGGAAAGTCCAGTTCTTTCACATAATTTAACTCCTGCAAGCATAGTGAACCAAGATACAATAAACTTTTCCATAAGTGGAGTATGCATGGATGAAAAAGAGTTATGCTTTCTGCTCAGTTTCTCTCACTGAAAGACTGAACCAGAACAAATTCTGATAATTTGGAAGTTTCTTCTAATTTACAATCAAAATTTATGTAAACTACTATCTATTATATAATCTGTTTATATGATCTACAATATAAATTCATATAGTTCTAAATCAAAATTTCTATAGCTCTACTGGCCTATATCAACCTCTCACAGGTATTCAACTCTTTACTATTATGAAATTACTACTTTACATAATTACAAATTACTATTGTCCAACTTTACCCTTTGTTTACATTTCCTCCTCTTCCCACTCTGTTTCTAAAAAGGACTTACATATCTTCTATATACATATCTTTTTTCCCTAATGAATAATGACGAGATTATACCTATATCTGGTCAAGACAGAATCTTCCTCCATTCAAGATTTCAGTCTTTCTTGTATTTAACTACTTTTTCATGTACAGAAATAGATAAATTAAAATGCATCTTAAAGTCTTCTGTCTTCAACAGGACAGCAAAATCCTCTGGTTTCAGTCTCTGTTTCAAGATAGGACAAAGAAGGATTAAAAATGAACCTCCTACGTTTCAGATGAGCTGGATGACCCTAATAACCCACATACCGGCAGCAAATAAGTGAGCACCGTTCACTCACCTCTCTCTCAGTCACAGACTTCTGTGCTAAATGAATCTGAAGGAGTCACATGTGATTTTCTCATGCTTCTGAACAGGCAAGAACCAAAACTAAAGCTCCCTCATTTTCCATAGACTACTCTTCCTTTCTACAAGCAACCTGTGATGAACTCAGCTAAAGCTGATGCTTTCTCAACAACACACAGAAATTCTTATTGTGATATTTCTATTCTCCACTGACATCCTTAAGCAATATGGTATCACTTCTTCAATTCTATTTTTCTATTCAATTTCTATTTTTCAATTTCTTTTTTCTTTCAATTCTATTTTCTATTTAATTTTCTATTGTGTCCACTTTCCTCTCTCTCCTTTTTATTTTAAGCATCATCTACTTTACAAATCTTCAAAGGACAGTGATAGTCAGCTCGACGGAGGCAAAGGTTAATTTCTCCTTTAACCCAGCACCCTGGCTGAGGATCAATTATACCCACCTAGAAAGGAGTGTAAGAACAGGCCTATAGAGCTTCTGATGGAAGCTCAGGGAATTAAAAAACAGAATCTGTAAGTTGGAAAAGAGTCACAAAATCACAGTCACAGAATTACAAAATGGTTGAAGTTGAAAGGGACCTCTGGAGGTCATCAGGTCCTCTGCTGAAGCAAGGACACCTACAGCAGGAATTTCAAAGTAATTATATTCCAGGATGTTTAGGATCTTTTGTCTTATAGGATATAAAATGAAGAAAGTTGAGTTATTTTGGTTTTTTTCCTTTTTATCAGAATTTAATATATACCTTACAGGGTTTGATTGCAAACATAACTGTTTTAGGCTACAATGGTCATATTTGGTGAAATTAATTCAAGCCCAAACAGATCCAGTGCAATCCATATCTTATATTCCACACTATTTGTGTCATTCTCAGGATATATACTATCCAAGATATCCTCTTAAATATTATTCCCCTGGGCTGTGGGCCATACCCATAAAATGACCATACAAAATCCAGTGAATCCATTTAGTTCATGACACCTCTTATAGTGGCCATGCAGGACAAGAAACAGGATGTATTGTATTATTGGGTGTTAACATCAGCTCAGGTTGGGTGACTGTTGCACTTACACTGCTTCTTGCATTGCACTGTACCTGATGGTTCAGATGATTCATGATGTTGCACTGTCTATAATATACAAGCCAAATAAGGAGTTATTTTACAGCAAAGCTCTCCACCTTGGCCTCAGTGTCTTGTCAGAATGCAGAAGCTCAGATAGCTTTCTCTCTCTGCTTTCAGTTGGTCCATTTCCACTGCTGTAGCCACCTCCATAGAACATTTGCAAGAGAGAGTACTGGCTACTTTTCTTATTTGGCAGTCTGTAGGTCCACCTGAATGGCTGTTACTTCTGGTCATGTCTGGACTAGCTCAAGGGCTACCATTCAAACTATCTCTTGTTTAATCAGTTCAAAGATTTGCAAACAAATCTTAGTTCAGGTCACTTGACAGAGAAGACTTAAATACTCAGTTCTGTGTGTTAACCTCATCTAGCAGCTGAGTACCACACGGCTGCTTTTAAGCCTTCATTGGCTGGCTGTGTGGTGCTCAGCTGCCAACTGATGTTAATACACAGCAATGGCTATTTTCAGTCATATTTACCATACATTATTCTGGAAGCAGTGTCATTAATTTTGCTAACAATTAAAGTATTAGAGGCCATAAGAATGAAGATCAAGGAAATGCAATTATAATCTACATTACTTCTTCAGATCTGGAATGGATAGTCTAGAATTATACATAATACAATTGGTTTAAAAAAAAAAATTAGCTATCCTTGTATCAATTACAAAGTATGAAACAAAATTCTTTCTCAGGGATACGTTCATAAAGTCATAGAATCACAGAATGGCCTGGGTTAGAAGGGACCTTAAAGATCACCTAGTTCTAAACCCCATGCCATGAGCAGGGTTGTCAAACAACAGAACAGGCTGACCAGGTTCCCATCCAACCTGGCCTTGAGCGCCTCCAGGGATGAGGTATCTGCAGCTTCTCTGGGTCACCTGTTCCAGTGCCTCACCACCCTCTAAGTAAAGAATGTTCTCTCAATGACAAATCTAAAACCATTCCCCCTTCTCCTATCATTATCTTTCCATGTAGATGATTGAACTCTCTCCTGTTTATAAGCTCCCTTGTAGTACCAGAAGGACGCAATGAGGTCTCCTCGGAGCCTTCTCTTCTTCAAGCTAAACAAGCACAGTTTGTTCTTCTCAACTTTCCTTCATAAGAGAGGTGCTCCAGCCCCTTGGTCATCTCTGTGGCCCTCCTCTGGACCCTCTCCAACAGCTCTGCATCTGTACTGTACTGGGGGCCCTGACTTGAACTCAGTACTCTAGAAAGGGACTCACAAGGGCAGAGTAGAGGGGTACAATCCCCTCCCTCTCTCAGCTGGCCATCCCTCTTTTGTTCCAGCCCAGGACACAGTTGGCCTCCCAGGCTGCAAGAGCACACTGCTGAATCATGTAGAGCTTTTCCTAGTCTGTACAGATATCTGGGATTATGCCTACCTGAATTCAGCAGCTTGTGCTTGGCCTTGTAACTTATAAGATTCACATGGGCCCACTTTTCAAGCTTGTCCAGATCCTTTGGATGGCATCCTTTCATTTTGCTGTATCAACTGCATCACTCAGCTTAGTGTCATCAGCAAATTTGCTGAGGATGCACCCAACCCCACTATTCAGGTCACTGGTAAAGATGTCGAAGAGCATCACTTACAAGGCGGGTTGCTGGGGGATGTCACTCATCACCGGAACCTGAAGAAAGAATCATAGGTGACAACAGAAATAGTGTAGTTCCAGTGTACATCATTAAAGATTTCCATCAGGGTTAGTTCCTTTGCCTATTACTATCATAGGAAAATGTTTCATAAGTCTCCTGCTCAAAGAGGTAGGAAGGTTAAAGAAATAATGTAAAAAGATAGAGATAAAATGTATCAACATTTTTCCAAAATCTGCACTACAGAATGCTTTTTGTTTGTTTATTTAATGGTACACATCAATATAAACAGAATAGATAACATTTGCTGCCCAGATATTTCAAGCTTGCTTTAGCTTGTAATTTCTTGCTTACAGGGTTAGCCTGAACTTATGATGCTTCTTTTCTACTAGATTTTGCCTAATCAGGTGAAAGCTATGGCTACACTTGGTCATATAACTTGCAGTACTACTGTACCACTATAGAATATGCACAGACCCACTGGCAAGAAAACCCATAAAAGCATGCAGTCAGGAATGCTTCCAAAAAATCAATTCTTATCATCATTTAGGAGCAAGACTTTCTAGTTTCATTCTTCATCTAAGAAAAAAAAAAAAAAAAAAAAAAAAGAATTAATGAGCAAGCTATTGTAGTACAACTATGGAAATTATTAGTCCTGAGCCACAAAATACTAGGTGTTGCACATGAAGTGTTGCCAGCAGAGAGGCTATCACAAAAGCAAAGTACAAGGATTTTTTAGGAAAGAATCACAAAACTCATGCATCACTATAGTAAGTCTTCTGGTAGCAATAGCTATTTGAGCCCCGTTTTCTCTAATTAATCACTTTTCTGCTTTGTTTTCTTTGCCTCCTCATCCTCAACAGTAACTCACTAAATGAGAAAGGTACATCTGTGTTTTCTTTTAAATGGCAGTATCTTCCTCAAAAATCTAAGCCATAGACAGCAGGTTCATATTACTCCATAAGAGCACCATCTTACTAACAAGAAGCAATTATGAGAATGAAACAGTTGTCATACTTGTTATCAAGTACATCCATTTATTAAGAAAACCTCATTAAACAGTAATCTAATACAAAACCTCAAGTACAATAATCTAACATCTGCCGTAAAGTAACTTGATTCAAAGTCCTCAAAGATTTAACGGAACGTGTTAGAAGAAAATTTTGTAGACATTACTTATCACTGGAAGCTTAATAGAAATTGATGGTATTCCTCTTTAACAGACTCCGGCTACTGTTGTAAAGCTCATATAGCTTTATTATCTGCAAATAGGAAAATAAATGATCTGTAGATGTTTTTTAGCTTTTCAGATTGTAAAAGACTATAAAAAATACTGAAGAAAAGATGAAAGAAAGTTCTGTAACAAAAGAAAATCCCTAAGGAATGGGAAAATTCAATTTTCTTTTTTTAAAAAGAATGGGATTGAAACAGGATGTTTGGAAAAATCTTCAAACTGAAATTACTTCATAATTTCATAATAATGATCATAAAGTAAGTGTCCTGCACTGATTTTTCACTAATGTAATAGTAGTAAATTTAAATTGATTAAATATGTATAAATAAAATCGTGTTTATTTTTTCAATAAATGAATGTTAGTAAACTGATTTAATATGAGGGCTGCTTCAGAAGTAATGCTTCCTATTTTATTATCTTGTCCCACGATGTCAGAGGAAGATGTTGGTTGTATGGCAGTAGAGACTGAACTTCCCTGCCAATATTCTATTCCTTTTGGTTGCCATGTGACAAATGGCAGCAGAGAGGCAGTCTGACTAAATGATGTTTGACATGAAAGTGTATATGATGCAAAAGCGTGTCATTGAATTTCTCCGTGTGGAAAAAATGGCACCTATTGACACTCCTTGGCATTTGCTGAGTGTTTATAAACCCAACAGTGGATGTGAGCAGAATGAGCTGGTGGGTGGTTCTGTTTTCAGCAGTGGTGACAGGGAAGGTGGGTCGCCTCCACCAGTGCAGATATTTACAAGTGTGACATGTAGGCTCTTCTTTATCACTAGTGAAAACACATAGCTAATGGTGGTGAGAGCTTTCTCTATGAAATTATATTAATGTATTCCTTGTATCTGTTGTAATTTCCATGGAAATAAATAGGAGGCATTACTATTGGAGCAATCAATGTATATTCCAATAAAATAAAATGTACTATTGTCATGTATTTTATAATGGAAGAAAGTAAACATATTCAATATAAACTACCACAATTGATATTCCCTGAAAATATATATTCAAGTCCATGGGTCTATTTACCCTACAATGGAGGAAAACTGCAAGGATTTTCAGAACATTTGGCTATGCATGCTCACTTTTTATTGGTTATAGTGGAGTCCTAAAACAGATGGATCCAGATGGCTATTTTGCCTCCTCCACCATGTAGGAATATAAAAACTGGACATAAAAAATATGCCTGGAAAAAGCACTTTCACAGGCTGTTGTACAGCTATTACCAGAACTACTGGTTCCTCTTCTACTTCTACTCTTCCCCTTTTCCTAGAGGGCAGGAATAAAAACTATTTAAACATACATCCATTAACCCCCAGATATCTACTTCTTAGATTATCCACTTCTACCTACCTTGTTCTCACTCCATTGTTTTTGAGGACGTTTAGAGTTAACTCTCCTCCCCACCCTGTATAAAAGAGCATCTTGGCATTGTGCAGATCTTTACGCACATAAACTAAAAACTTAAAAAAAAAAAAAAAAAAAAAAAAGAACTAATTAAAAAACAACCTTACTACCACTTTCCTTTTGAACAAAATTCATTGTAACTTTAAACTCCATCTTTGGTGAATATGTATTCTTTCCATAGCTTCAGAATACGGAGATGGTGATAAACTTCAAGCTCTTGGCACTTACCCAATGACAGAACAGCTTATACTTACTGCTTTAAGATCTGCTCCCCTAGACTTAATCAATTTACTGTTATTGTAGAATTGTCTGTGGCTTACAGATTTACAGTACTTTATGAAAAATTTCTATTCCATTCTTCTTAATGTGGCTTTATCTTTTAGAATACACATTTAGGCACTACCATAGCTGGTGAACTTGTCCCACCATTTAATTTATGTGCATAACAACTCGCAAAATGCCACAGGTGGAAAGATGCACAGTTCTTTAGCTTACAGATTTTGAATCCTGTTTCCTCCAAGACTGAAAAAGAACTAAAATTTACACTGTCCACATACTGATGCCTTCATTTTATACATAAATCACGTGTTTCCCATTAAAATCATCCAGCATGGAATGTGCCCCCTCCTTTTTCAAATCCAAAGTGAATTGGGCTTTTTGTAAGGGAACTGCGAAAGTCTCAGGGGTGCAGAGTTGATTTCGTCTCTCCACAAAGACTTTCCTTCCTTCAGGCTTAAGTAGGTGTCAGAGCAACTTCCTGGCCATGGAAGCCCTCCAGCTTTCCACAGCTCACCCTGCTCAGACCTGGAACATCAGGGAATGTTGACAGTGCCACATCTGCCTATCATGCAACAACAAAGGTGGCCAAGGCACTGTGGCTGATAGCACAGAGTGCTCTGAAGCTATAATGCGTCTCAACTTCTGATAAGGAAATACTTTTCCAAATGTTCAGCAGGTGAATAAATCAGATGATGGCATTCAGCCAAGTGCCATAGCAAAAGATGCAGTTTCAGTTTACTGCTTATCCTGGTTGATGCATTAAAATTATGTTCTCTATCACCCTCCATAGAATGGCCTGGGTTCAAAAGGACCACAATGATCATCTGGTTTCAACCCCTCTGCTATCTGCAGGGTTGCCAACCACTAGACCAGGCTACCCAGAGCCACATCCAGCCTGGATGTTCTCACATCACTTTTATATACCTTCAAAAGTTTTCTTTTTCTAGCTTTCCCATCTGCCCCTACAACTTTCCCATCCACCTTTACATGTCAACAAAGCGTTCTACAAACACTCTTCAATCATTCATGTGGATGCTTATCCAATCAGAGCCATGAGCCATTCTTTCTTCTTCTAGAGGTGTCCTTGGACCTCAGATGCTGCTCTGAACAGTTTTTCTTGTATTCCCACCATAGATGACATCTATCACCCTTCGTCCATCCACCAAAACCATCACTCCATCATAGAAGGCCACCAGATTGGTCAGATAAGATCTACCCTTGATGAAACCATGCTGGTGAAGCCATGAATCACCTCTTTATCTTGTATGTGCGTTAACATAGCATCTAGGAGGATTTGCTCTATGATCTTCCCAGCCACAGAGGTGAGGCTCACCGGCCTGTAGTATTCCTTTCTCCCTTTCTTAAAAATGGGAGTACTGTTTCCCTTTTTCCAGTCACCGAGGACTTCAACAGACAGCCATGATTTTTCAAATATGATGGAGAGCGGCTTGGCAATCACATCAGCCATCTCTTTAAGACCCCTTGGATGGATATCATCCAGCCCCATGGACTTATACACATTCAATTTCACTCCTCATGAAACTGAATGTGTATAATTGAGTGAATTTAATAGAATCATAGAATCACTAAGGTTGGAAAAGACCCACAGGATCATCCAGTCCAACCATCCACCCTTCATCAATGGTTCTTGCTAAACCATGTCCCTTAACACAACATCCAAACGCTCTTTAAACACCACCAGGCTCGGTGACTCCACCACCTCTCTGGGCAGCCCATTCCAGTGCCTGACCACCCTTTCAGAGAAGTAGTATTTCCTAACGTCCAGCCTGAATCTTCCCTGACGCAGCTTGAAGCCATTCTCTCTCGTCCTATCACTAGTCACCCGGGAGAAGAGGCTGACCCCCAGCTCACCACAACCTCCCTTCAGGTAGTTATAGAGAGCAAATTATTTCATTCACTACAGTTCCATACAAATATATAAACTTATAAAGCGGTGGTGAAATTACAAATTTATCCAGTATGTATGTGTTTTTTGCCAGTGCTGAGTGTGCAGACATCAGAAAGAAGAAATTCATGGTTGGATTTCTCAGTAATTTTGCTTGAAGCATGCAACCTGCTTAAGCTGAAGAGCTTCAAAGAGATGCAAAGTTTAATAAATACACATACTGCTTAATTTGTATTGAATCATTACTTAAAATTATGGAAAAGGATTGGCTACATATCTATCTGCACATTAAGTTCAAGATAGAAGAGCAAAATATTAGCAGTTAAATAGCTTATACTTAATCCATGTGGCTTTGTAACTATGAAATTTTCTTCATTGCCTATCCTGATTTTAAAAATACTCACAGCTGTAAATAGCTTCAATAGCAACATCAGTTTCCAACCAGAAAGCCCACTGTAAATTGTATGGCACAAATCTTTTAATCCCCAAATAAGATTGAAAGTATTTGAAAAAGTGAATATATTTAAATATCAGAGGAAATATTTTTCTTGATTTTTAGATGTGTGAGCTTTATGAACATAAGATATATACTATTTTTAAATTTCTCATATCGATGATAATCAAATGTTACATAAATTTAAATAATCCACAGAACAATAAGAATTTCAGCAACAAAGAATTTTCTGTAGATTCAGAAGCAAAATGTTCTCCTCTTGTGATTTCTATATATAAAGGACGTTTTGTCTAATCACTGTATTTGTTTGGAATGAATTCCTAAAAATGGAAGCAAATTAAATGATTTGTCCTCGCAACTCGTCAGCTTTTATCTAATCAGACTGTCTTCAGTTCCAGGATATATATACATTCATATTCTAGTTCATCTATTTATATTGCATATGCTTTTCCTCAAGTTTTTTTCTCCCTTTCTCCACATTCTTACTATCAGTGTTGTTTTTAATTTATACATAAATCATCCTTCTCTAGCTCTTGAAAAAAAAAAATACTTTTTTGAGGTGGTACTGAATTAAAGTATGATTGCCTGTTGTAACTGAACTGAACAAACAAGAACTGTAAGAGATAAATTCTTTTCCAGTCCTATAACCCAATTTTCATTACTACCAGCAGGAAATTAGTACATTCTGTCATCTATCATCTTATTATTATTCTTTTTGCTCAAATTTTCTGCTGGGAAGTTTCTGATTTCACTTGACAACAGTCAAAGTTTCACTAAAATCTATGGATGCAGAAAATCCGCAGTAATAGTCATCCTAAATAAGTAAAATACAACTTATATTGGATGAATGGCACAATATTTCAAACAGTGGCAAAAAGAAAGCGTTACGTCAGAACTATCACCAAACATAGGAAGAAAGGCATTACAAAACAAACAAAAAGTTACCAAACAAGCAAACAAACAAGCAAAAAAAACCCCCAAAAAAGTTAATTGGCATAGTGCCTACAATCTGCAAAGAGGATCTAATTTTGAACTGACTCTTTAATAAGTAAAAGAGAATTAATCTTGTCTCCTTATATTCTCCTTAAGGCCATTACTTTTATTTAGTAAGATGGCATCAAGAAAACTCAATGTCCAGCTTTGTGAGGCATTAACTCTCAGACCTGAAGGCATTTAGAATTCATTTATTGTTTGTTTTGATGAGAGAAGATATGTGAGTGACAATAATGCTTAACACATCTTGAAGGAAAGCTTAGGAACATCAGTTCCACTAGGTTGATGTAAGTTTAATGGAAGTGACAGGCCAAACACACAAAATCAAACAACATCTCAAACTTCCAAATATCAGTAAAAGCTATTCATACAATGCAAGAACTAGGACAGGCAATTCCAATTTTCACAAATCATCTTTTCATTACTCAGTAATTTCTGAGCACTCAGAGTGCTCTGCATGGTGTTACTGTGTTCTTTGCATCTGCTGTAGTTTCCATGGAAATAAATATGAGGCTACTTTTGGAGCAATGGGTGTAATATTTAAAAAAAATAACTTTCTTAAATCATTTGCCATAGGTTAATAGTTCTGCTATGTAATCTTTTTATACTTAAATTAATAAGATGTTTTAATGACTGAATGTCTATTGCAGGCAAAAAGTGCTGAAAAATGTGAAATTATTGGTTAAACTTTTAAAGAGATTAATTGTTGTTTATTTTTAAGGCAAGTCTCTTGGAGATAATTTATTTTAGCTTACAAATTATATAAAACTTATAAAACTAAGATAGTCTTCCCAGTCTACACTTGCATTGGTATTCTCTGGAAGTTATTTCTATCTTTACTTTGTTTCACTGCACTGGTGACTAAATAAAAGAGATGAAATACCCAGAAGAAAAAGGAAACTCTGTAAAAGTAATATGATGCCTTAAGTCACCTTCTTTAAAAGAAATAAATAAGTTCACTAAGCAACATTGATAACACTTATAAATGAAAATAGAAAATATGATGCGTAACGTAGGACAGCTTGCCTTTCATTTCTTAAATGTCTTTCTGATTATAGAAGACATAGGTATAGATATGATACAGAGTAGTGCCAGTAGCATTTCAGTACCTCTATGTCAGTTTTAAGAAACTTTACCTGAATTTCGTTTATTGCTCTAGTTGAGATTTCATGTGTCACACTTCTTTGTCCTCTTTATCATTGTAGTTCTTCACAAAGTCTGAACCTTTCTCATTCATTAATATTTCATTAAGAATAATAATAATAAAAACTCTCACTTTTCTACACAAGCCATCTGGATCACTCAATTTTCTTCAACATTTTCATTATTTTCTCAACATTTCTGAAGCTGAAATTAGCTGAAAATTTATGTGAGGGATTCCAGATTTTATATCAAAAGAAACAGAAGAGGGAATATTTCATAATAAGACATAAAACTATGAGTTAAGATTTATAACTAAATAATACTTAAGATCCCTTCCAGTTCAAGACACACTATGATTCTGTGAATCTGTGGTTCAAAACTACAGCCCACAATCAGCCCCATTAGCAAGAAATTAATTACTGTTTTGTCACAGAGATTCCTCGGGATTTTTAGAGTTGTGTTGTGTAAGTCTCTTGGGACATTATCACCTTATCTAGTGAAATCAATGAAATTGTGTCTTTTATTTAATGCACACAGAAATAATCCTGTTAATTATATATATTTGAGATGTATTTCTCTCAAAAGTATCTGGAAGCAAATGAATATGGAAACCTCTTTTACAGAATATGTAGTGATGTATATGAGAAATAACCTGTTGCTTTCTTGAACTCCTCTGAATGATATTACATGGAAATTTAAAAACAGTTTTTTTAAAAAACAGCCTTTTTACTTTCAATAAAATCAATGTAATGTTTATTTTGAGGTCATACTATAAGATTAGACTGAAAATGTTTAACCTTCTTTTAGAACTGAAAGTGATTGCATTTGGATGTTGAAAAGCTTTATCTGCAAGGCACATTATGACATTGAGTCATTAAAAAGAGATTTTTTTCTGTAATGCTTCTTCATGATCAGCAGATTTTGACACTATTTTACACTATATAATAATTCTGAATTAGTTATTAAAAAAATCAATAAAGCGCACCATCTAACATAACATGGATGTCCCATTGCCCAAAATTTATGGGCTAATCCTCAACTAACTCCCTAATTTCCACAAATGGAAACACTACATTGAGAAACTGATTTTCATGACTATCACTTGAGTTACAAATTATGACTTTACATCTGTAGTTTTTATACCATATCTTTATGCAAATGCAGTTCATGCCTGTTCACATCTTAGTTCAGTCTGCCTGTTAATTACAGAGTAATGCAGTAATGTAAAGCACATCTTTCCTGAGTTTCATACTTTGATTTTTATAATATCTTTAAATATATTATTGCAAGCATTCATCCAAATCAGATAACCATAGAATGGTTTGGGTTGGAAAGGGCTTTTGAGATCACCTACTTCCAAACCCCTTTCTATGAATGGGGACACCTCCCACTAGACCAGGTTGCTCAAAGCTCCATACAGCCTGGCTTAGAAAACCTCTATGGAGGGGGCATACACAACCTCTCTGGGAAAATGTTCCAGTGTCTCATCATCTCCACTATAAAGAATTTCTTCCTGATATCTGGTCTAAATCTACCTTCTTCCAATTTAAAACCATTTCCCCTCATCCTGAAGCTACATGCCTTTATAAAAAGTCCTTCCCCAGCTTTCCTGTAGGCCCCTTTCAGGTGCTGGAAGGCCACTGTAAGGTCCCCCTGGAGCCTTCTCTTCTCCAGGCTGAAAGAGCCCCAACTCTCTCAGCCTTTCCTTCTAAGGGAAGTGCTCCAGACTTTTAATCATCTTTTTTGACCCTCCTCTGGACCTGCTCCAACAGCTCAACATCCTTCTCATGTTGGGGGATCCAGAACTGGACACAGTAGTCCAGGTGAGGTCTCACAAGAGCAGAGTAGAGAGGCACAATCACCTCCCTTGACCTTCTGGCCATGTTTCTCTTCATGCAACCCAGGATACAGTTGGCCTTCTGGGCTGCAAGTACATGCAGCTGGTTCACATTGACTATTCATCAACTGACAGCCCCAAATCCCTCTTCCCAGGGCTGCTTTTAAGCCATTCTCCATCCAACCTATATCTGCGCTTGAGATTGCCCTGACTCAGGTGCAGGACCTTGCACTTGGCCTTGTTGAAGTTCATGAGGTTGGCATGGGCCCACCTCTCAAGTCTGTCCAGATCCTTCTAGATGGCATCCCTTCCCTCTAGCATGTCAACTGCACCAAAATAACCCATATAAATACTAAATGCATCTTTAGAATCCAACATTGTCCCCTGGCTGAAGCTATAAGCCCATCATGCCATCAGTAGTGCATCACTATAAAGATAAGCCTACATCGGTCTATAAATCAAGATACTGGCTAGTACAGCCATGAATGACAGCACAAAATATGCCATATTCTGCATATTTGTACAGTGAAGTGTCTTCTGTAATTAAATAAGCAATGTACAAGAAATCATGCAGAAAGTATGATTTATTTATATATTCCCATCAGCGCTTAATTTTGGAGACACAGGCAGTAAATTTATTAACCAATAGGCTCTAATTATAATGGCTCTATTTTCTCAAAATAGTTTTGTTTTCAAAAACAGAACAAAAAAACCCACCAAGAAATAGCAATCAGCTTTTCTCATTTTATTCTTATTTTGTGCAGCAATTATGATCCATGTCACGTGTAAAGGGATTCCATTTTGTACTGATATTTGTATTTTGGACCATCACAGTAATGCTATCTATAGGGTATATAGCGCTGATGATTATTGCTATGATGATATATAACTCCAAGCAGTATGATCTTATTATGCATTTTACATTAGGATTGTTCCCATACAAGAAAATATCATCAGTTATGGCTCTTTGTGTTATCCATCACTTGAACAATGTTGCCTAGCGTTATTCATCATAAAGGCAATGACAGTTAAAATTCTACATCATCAAAATGATGGCCCTTCATGTAGAATGCAAAACAGCCTTTCATGATATTATAGGTGTAGTGAAGTATTTATAGGAAACTTTCTGGTTATTTAGAAGAAAATAAACCATATGTAGAAAAGAGAAACACAAACTGGCAGTATCTAATCTGCAGAGATCAAGTAGAACATAATTATCTCATAAAATAATCTAAGATAGCTTTTCCAAATTTCTCATCCTTGAAACTGGTAGGCAAATTCAATGGGAAAAAAAGTGTCAATTTTTTTTATAGCATAATTCTGAGTGCAAGCAGTGTTGAAACACAGAACAAGAATAGAAAATCATCAAGCTGGGGCTCTAACTGTGAGTCACCCAAATTCACTTGTCATAATTTAGAAATCTGAGCTTTATTTTCTATTTTTATTTCCAGATTAATCTTCAGAATTAGCAAGTTCTTGATCAAGAACAAGGAGACTTTTAAATTTCTTTCACTCTAACAGAATAAGAACTTAAGTTTCATGTCTAAACTACACTGTAAATACATACCTTTCCACAACTCTTTTATATGAAAATCTATTTTTGGCTCTTAAAGAATACAGAATCTAACAGCATTTTTATTTCTTTTAATGGAAAAACAAAAATATATATTTTTTTTGCGTAAGTGCAACTAACAGATGTTATCGTATATGAGAGACAGAATGTGACTATTTTAGAACTTTCAAAACCAACATATTACGGGTTTATAATCTAATGACAAAGTCAGTGTGATAGCTACACTGCTATCTGTGCTTCCTCTTTCCTAGTATGGCTTTCTGCGATCTTCTAGTTTTCTATCTGAAAGATGAACGTTCGTGTCAGGAATAAATTTTATAATTCTACACATTGTATTCCTTTATATATATATATTTGCAGTTCTTTGAATAGGTCTGCAAAATCTTTTATTAACACATATATATATATTAAAAAAAAAAACATTTGGGAAGTTCAAGTTTATTTTAATTGGTCACTATTGATAACAGTGAAGTCCAATAACTTCATTTGTACTGCTAGTGTCAAAATAAACTTCAAATAAGTATTACTTCAACCAAAGTAGCCTGTGCTGTTTGAGCTAGCTTTTTTCCAAATAAGGATGCTACATTCTGTACTAGGTCTAATGATTGCAAAAGAGCAATACTTAGGTGAGCTTTACCTTCAAAGTTTATGGCCATCCATTATAAAAGTTTTGCCATCATACAGTCCTAAGAGATCTTGTCACAAATATATATATAGTTATTTATGCCTTCTGCAATACTTACTTTTTAAGCTCCATACTTATTCAGTATAGTAATTAATATATCTCATAGCTGTCTCACTAAATCTAATATTTAAATCATGGATCATTTCTGCAGCATTAACTTTGCAATAGCCTCATTCATTATTGGCCTTGCCAGCGTTAGTCTTCATGAAGCAGCTGACTAAAGAAATTCCAGTTTTAAAAAACACTGCAAAAACTGATCAGTCTTACCACAGTCAGTTTTCAGATTCTCAGTAGAAAAATGCTTCTTTTTAACAAATGAACCAAATAAACTTTAATGCTTTAAACCAAAAATATTAACATCCCAGGAAGTAAAATAATTTCAGATCTTTAAAACGAAAAGCTCTTTCAGATGTTTTTTAATGTTATTGAGCAGGAACACAGACATTTTCTTAAAAGAAGACTCCATAGCACATGTTACAGAATTCCAAGTGAACATTTAAATGACTGCCATAAAAGAGAATCAAAATTCTTTACAGAAAAATAAACATTTATTTTCATTATTATTGAATTCTCAACAAAATAAACAAAGCAGTGGACTACTACAATAATGTTTCTTTATTAGGGAAATCAGACATAAAGAGTATGTCTTTGCACATGCTGGTACTTACTGACTTGTGCATCCTCTGCCCATTAAGCAAAATTTTCCTTCCTATCGCTTCTTTCTAATGGATTTTCACTTTTCTCCTTTCAGAAAAAAGAAACAAACAAACAAACCAGCGCACATTATCTGGTAACATAAAGAGAAATTATATTTAAAAAGCATATTTGATAATACTGACCTTAAGGTGCTGTTTAATTTAGACTATAAAAGTAATTTTTATTCACCACATATTTCTCATTAAAAATCAATTGTGAAACTAAACTTGCATCTGTATCTGTTCTTTGCAAGTTAAAATACATACTTGTACTTGAAACTATTACTAATACTGTGAAGTTACAAAGAAAAGACTGAAAACCATTCCTTCTTTTATCTGTGGCACACAAACCAATTGAGATTTCTGTCTCAATTTCTGAAGTAGACAAAGAACTACTAAAAAAATCTTCAAGGGTTTGAGAAACAAAGTGATTAATTAACAATACATTATTTCTGTACAAATAAAAATGGGTATAATTAAGCATGGACCTTCTTAATATTCAATTTTCTGTTCTAACTGATTGTAATTCTAATAGCAATTAAAAAAGCACTACTTCAACACATTACTTTTCAATGTTTATTTATTATATTCAAAGAAATTAAAAATTGAATAAACTAACCAAATAAAATGAAAGATGGTTTTCTGTATTGCTATTATAGTGATTATTTTCATTTGCAAACTGATATAAATTAGGCTGGACAGTTCACATGATGTTTCTACTTATCTCCATTTCCTTGTTTTCTATCTTGCAGAGAAATATATGTTGTTGTTGTTTTTTTTTAAGCATTAGCTAGTATTTATATAGGTTATCTTCTGATGGCTGCAAATATTCTGTTATCTATCAACCATACAGGAAGGAATACTGCTATAAATCTGTCAGTCTTTCAAAGCAAGGCAGTTTCATTCATTCCTCAAAGCAGCTTTTGTAGCCTCTATCTGGCATTCAACTTTATTCTTAATTAACACAAGCAACAATTGCAATGAGGATGTGTATGCAGCTGCATGTGTAATTAATTGCATCCATAAATATAAACTAGGTGAACAGAGTGACCAACATTTAAAAAAGAAAGCAAACAATACTTTTCTGAAAGTCTATCTGTGAAGACTTGAACTAAATCTATGGGGACATAAAGCATCTGTGAAACCCTCAGAACACTAATCTAGGTGTGTCTAACTTCAGAAATGCATAAATGCCTTCAGTATATAAATTGGTCCCCTGGCTATACTCTGCTACACAAAGTCTAGCACTCTTGAGCACTGGAGGCCACATTTACTTCATCCATGATGGCTATTTCAGTCATATACTCAGAGTACATTGACCAGATTAAGTTCCCCTCAATAGACTTTCAAATGGTTGTTCATTTGTTGGCTTATACCCAGCAGCTCAGGAAAACAGGGAGTTATCCATGAGGTGGGAGATTGCTATTTGGGCCCCTGCTTTTCCGAAACAATTAGAACTTCCCTCTGGCTTTCACAGCCATGGATACCAATGTAAGGCAGACTTTTCCAATTTACCTCTACTACGTATGAGAAAAGAAAAAAAAAAAAAAAAAAAAAACAAGACAGATCCGAACACCAGAAGAGAGACTTAGAAGAGGATGTAAATCCATTTGGGCAACAACTTTCTGATGCTTTTACACCACTGTCCCATCAGGGGTCTTTTTTCTTATGAGGCATCTTGTGGGTGCATTATAATATCACAGGAGGTAAGGATTTCATTTGATAAGGATCACCTGATACACAAGAAAACATCTTTCACTGAATTTTTCCATTGCTTAATAACTTACTCTTTTTTACCACATAGTGAAGTAGGGAAATCCCTACTTCACTATGTGGTAAAATTCAACCATTTTTGAGTTAGAGGTACAATTGTTTATATGGAAAAATAAATTACAGTAACTGATTTTGCAGTGGGACCCTTGTACATTCTTTTACCTTTCTTATTACTTTTAAGGAAGCATCAGTCACAGAAAGAGTTTGAAGAGGGATGTTTTAAAAAATCAGGAAAATGAAAATCAGAAGAGTTTTTAACTGAAACAACTTTGCAATTACAGCTTCATTACAGTAGCTAACACAAACACGATAAAACAATCTCCATGAACTGGAAAGCACCACAAAGTAGCCTCCTGAGCACTTTATCATTATTATGCCCTTACAATGAGATCACACTGCCTAAAACAGAACAGTTCATCTCCTATAATACTTATGAGACCTGGAATCAAGAATCCTTAGTTGTATAATATGGACTTTTAAAGAAAATAGTTTCAGGAAACAGTAAGGAAAGCAGCAAATGAGACTGGTGGTGATCAAATACTTATTATCTGAACAGATGAGAAGGACAAGATGGCTGCCCATCGTTTGGATGGGCATACACTCTACTGGGTGAAACACTAGCTGGTTGGCCAGGCCTAAAGTGATCAATGGAGTTAAATCCAGTTGGCAGCCAGTCACAAGTGGTGTCCCCCAGGGCTCAGTACTGGGGCCTCTTCTATTCAACATCTTTATCAATGATCTTGATGAGGGGATTGAATGCACCCTCAGTAAATTCGCAGATGACATCAAGTTGGGAGGGAGTATTGATCTGCCAGAGGGTAGTATGGTATGGTACTACAGAGAGATCTGGACAGACTGGATCGATGGCAACCCTACAGGCTTGGGGAGGAGTGGCTGGAAAGCTGCCTGGTGGAAAGGGACCTTGGTGTACTGATGTACAGTCAGCTGAATATGAGCCAGCAGTGTGCCCAGGTGGCCAAGAAGGCCAATGGCATCCTGGTTTGTATCAGAAATTTTGTGTTGAGCAGGACTAGGGAAGTAATCCTGCCCTTGTATTCAGCACTGGTGAGGCTCCACCTTGAGTACAGTGACCGGTTTTGGGCACATCAATTCAGAAAGGACGTTGAGGTGCTGGAGCAGATCCGAAGAAAGGCAACAAGGCTTGTGACGGACTTCGAGAATATGCCCTATGAGGAGCGACTGAAGGAATTGGGGCTATTTAGTCCGGGAAAGAGGAGACTCAGAGGAGATTTTATTGCTCTCTTCAAACACCTGAAAGGTGATTGCAGTGAGAGTGGGGTTGGTCTCTTCTCTCTGATGACAGGTGACAGGCTGAGGGGAAATGGCCTCAAGTTGCACCAGCAGAGGTTTAGGTTGGATATCAGGAAAAAAAATTTACAGAAAGGGTTGTCAAGCACTGGAATAGGCTCCCCAGAGAGGTGGTTGAGTCACCATCCCTGAATGTGTATAAAAACCATTTGGATGTGGTGCTCAGGGATATGATTTAGCAGTGGGTTGTTAGGGTAGTATGGTTAGGTTGCAGTTGGACTTATGATCTTTAAAGCCTTTTCCAACCCGAGTAATTCTATGATTCTATGAGGTTAATTCCAGGATAAGGCAAATTAGAGAGTTTGGGTAAGAGGAAGAATCAGATTATGTTCAGAGAAGAGAAAATAACAAAAATATGTCTTGTGGTTTAACCAAGTTGATGTAGAGCAAGATACAAACATGTGGCCCACAGAGGTGGTGGAGTTGCTTTCCCTGGCAGTGTTCAAGAGGCATCTGGATGAGTAGCTATGAGATATGGTTTAGTGGCTTGTGGTAGCAATGCTAATGGGAGGACGGTTGGACAAGATGATTTGGTAGATCCTTTCCAACCTTGTGATTCTATGATTCTATGAAATGCATTCCAGTCACGAAAACTGTATTTCTGGAAAGAACATAAGTCCTAAGCAGTCTGTGTTTATGCAAGGACTTAGTACAGATGTCTGGAGAGGTCTGTACTGTCATTATCCTGACAACATGTGAACTAGGTGGTTAAATAAGAGAGAGACAGTGTAGTACTCAGAAGATTGGGCCTGGCCAGGCCATGTCTCAAGGGGTGCTCTGTTTGGCAGCCATTGGCAGTCTTACCGATAACCCAATAAAAGTTAGATCTAGTGCAAGAAAGTGCAGAATAAAAGTTAGATCTAGATTCTTCAGACTCCTACAGTACACTGCAGCAAATACGGCTTTATATTTCCCTTTGCTATTCTTCTGAATATTCTTAAGAACAGTCATATTCCAATGCCTTGAATTTCATGTATGTTTCATGTACATTACCATAAAGACAAAAGCCTTCTGGCGCCTGGTTCAACAGCTTGCCCTAACAACAGTAAAGGCTTAGCTGGGGCTAAAAATTCAACATTATGAAATGGTCGTGTCCGAAATGGTCACCTCCAAAATGTTCTGTTTGTCTTTGCTCTTTCATTGAGATACAATTCAACTTTGCATTCTTGGACCTTGGCTACCATTAGCATATATGCTTACATTAAGTTTTACTTTGTAAAAATAGATCAGATGCGTCATAAAAATGGCATTCATTGCTGACCTAAAGTGTATTGCTTATTCATTAATATTGAAAGAGTTAAAAATAAATAACAGGAAAATGACTTCAGCTTGTTTTGGACTGTATACAGCTTGAACTATACAGATAACCATTTAAATCAGTTTCCACTAACCTTCCATTAGACACTAGAAATACCTTTGTGTAACATAAACTACATATAATGTGCTTCCTTAAACTCTCATATGCTTCATATTACCTATGTAATATAATTTAAAACATTGAGCAAGTGACATTTGTTATAAGACCTACTTTAAAATGTACATATTATATATTTTATGTATAACTAATCTTTTTGTTGTGTCATATCTACTCACCTAGAACAATACATTTAAGTGATATGAAGGAAGTAAACCAAGTATTTTAAAAATTACACCACTGCTGTTATATATTTAGTATGCCTGGAACTATGTTTTTATTTCCAGGTATCAAAATTGTGGGAAAATTCAAGAATAGCCATTATCAGTGTTCAGCTATTGTTCCAATTGCCTTATGTACAATACTTGTTTAGATATAGAAAGGACTTTTCTGGCTTGTACCCAGGCAATTACTCATGTTTAAAAAACACAGTTCTATTGTCACTAGGAGAGATAAGCCTATTGTGTGGATGTGTAGCCCATATGAAAAAAATTACAGACTTTAGTATTTCTCCTGTGTAAGCAATTAAAAATTTAAGAATAAAAGTTCTAAGATAAACCAGGAGCTACAATTTATTAACACTTTTTAAAAGTTTTATCATAAGTTCCCTGCCAAAATGTGAGAGTTTGGCAAAATCACTAGCTGATTAATACTCTAAATTATTGTTAAAGTGAATAAAGATTAGAAAATTCACAACATGTGAAAGTTAAAAGAAAAAAAAAAACTTTTTCTCAGAGTGAAGAGTATTTTGCTTCAAGAACAGATCCCTGAGACTTTAAAGGAAGTAAAGGATCTCAAAAATAATCAATAGCAGTGCGCCCTGGCAGCCAGAGGGGCAACTGAGATATACCAGGCCCAGCACCGACAGCGACTGAAGGGAGGGCTTGTCCTGCTCTGGTCTGCACTGTGCAGCCTCACCTTCAGCACTGGGTGCAGGTTTGGGTGCCACAGTATAAGGGCATAAAGCTGTTAGAGAGCAACCAAAGGAGAGAAACGCAAATGGTGGAGGATCTGGAGGACAGAAAAAACTTCTTTAAATAAATGGTGGTTAAGCACTGGAATGGGCTCCCCATAGAGGTGGCTGAGTCACCATCCCTGAATGTGTTCAGAAACCATTTGCATGTGGTGCTCAGGGACATGATTTAGAAATGGGTTGTTAGGGTAGTATGGTTAGGTTGTGGTTGGACTTGATGATCTCAAAGGTCTTTTCCAACTTGAGAAATTCTATGATTCTATAACAAGGTGTATTAGGAGCAGCTGAGCACCCTTAATTTGTTCAGTGCAGAGCAGAGGAGCTGAGGGAGGGCCTGATATTATATCATTCCATTACTGTAGTAGAGTGATTTGGGGGATCAGGACCATTAAACTTATTTAAACAGTGACTTGAAAGATGAATTCAATACAGGAAGTTGGGAAAGAGGCTTTTCATGAGGAGTTATTTTTAGTGTTGAATGCTGCAGGCTTTTAAGTCACAAAGAATGAATAAAGTGGGTCAGTACAATTATAAAATTCAATATCAACAGTGGCAAGGAAAAGCATGGAAACAATTTTATCTACCGATAGTTTCTTAGTGTCTGAAAACGTGGTGGAAAGAAAGCTAAGCAGCTTGTAGGAGAAACTAATGAATAATGTGATGAAATGCACAGCACTGATAAGCATAAATAGGATACTGTGATAAATGTAGTTAGAAATGAACTAGTAGACATATATATAATTTCCTTAAGCACTTTTATAAGATGATCATAGCAAGGCTAAAAGGCTAACAGTAAAATATTTCCTCTTCTTGCAATTCTACAGAGAAAATTAAACCTCAGGACCCTCCTTGTGTATGTGATGTCCACTCAAAGCATAGTGTAAACAGGTAAAGGTTTTGAAGAGTGAGTCCATACTTTCAAGAATGGAACTGCAGCCTACGATGAAATCTAATCCCATTATTCTGAACTACTACCGTCAGTAGAGCTGGTCACTTCAAACATATTTCTGATAGTCTTGGAATAAGCTCCCTGGTCCTTAAGGAAATTTGGACATCTGAAACAATGTCATATCTGTTCACTAGATTACCTTGCAGCAGATGCAGAATGTTTTTGTCTGACTTGAAACAGAGTACATGACTAAGGATCAAAACCTGAACCTGAATTATGCTCTTTTGTAAAAGTAAATAAGGTATAAAACTTGCACAATGCTTCCATATTTTTCTGAAGCACTTGTTTCAACACAAATATTTTTAATATGGTATCAAATTGTATTTGTAAATATATATTAAGTGGTATGCTGAATTGAAAAGGGGAGGATATCTTGTTTTGAGATTGGTAACTAATATAATGAAAAATAAGCTAAAGGCAATAATGAAGAAGCAAAAACAAGTTTTTCTGTGGCAAACTGTGTTATTATTTTAAGAATTATTTTTTGTGGCTAAAAGTTGGATTAAATGTCTGCCAAAACTAGTATCCCTATTCCTGTTTCTCTCTGACATGACTGCCCTGCTTACTTCCTTCATTTATTCTATCTCTATTCCCATATTAAGCTTGGCAAATAAATGACTGAGACATCTTTCAAAGGCAAAAAGTCATCATTGCCTGCAGGATATCTTATGTGTTCTTATTTAGAGAAGTCCTTGTTTTCAGTCAGATTGCTTGTAAGGTTGTAGCTGATAACATGCAATACAGCATTAGTCCTGGATGTTACATTACTATCTCAAGGCAGTGCTTTCTTTTGCATAATGTCTTTTTGTTTACCTTAAAGAACATCAATCATTCTATGTTAAGACTGCATATAAATTAACTGCAGTGAAACTGTTTAAATACTTGACAGTAATTACTACAGATTAGATATTTTGGTTTCTTTTGGATTTTTTTTTATTGCTTTGCTTTGTTTTGCTTTTCTTATGAAAATGAAAGCTAACAGCACATGATACTCCTTTCTTCATGAACTTCCAGTTGATGACTTTGCTCAGAGATTACACATTACTAATATTAGATTTACAAATTTTTATCAACACTACTTTAAATTACTGAATCGCACACTTGAACTCTACACAAGCACTTGCAACATATCTGCTGTATCCTGATCACACCACAAAAAATGCATACATGCAGTAGATCTGGTATTTTGGAGACCTCTTTGGTAACTGTGTTAATCTGAATCAAAATTGAATATAAGTCAGCAATATGCCATTGCTTCTAAGAAAGCTACTTGGCTTTCTATTCTAGCTACTTATTCTTGGCTGCATTATGGAAACTGTTGCCATTGGTTGAGGGATGTGATGCTTCTCTACTTAGTGCTCATGAGACTGCATCTGCAGTACTGGGTCCAGGTCTGTGGCCCTCAGCATAAGAAAGAAATGAACGTACTTTAGAGAGTCTAATATAGGGCCACAAAGGTAGTGAAGGGGCTGGAATGTCTCTCTTATGAGGAGAGACTGAGAGAGCTGGGACTGCTCAGCCTGAAGAAGAGGCTCGGGGAGGATTTCATCAGTGTCTATAAATACCTGAGGGGAGAGTGGAAAGAGACAAGCTCTTCACAGCAGTTGCAGGAGAAGAGGCAGTGGGCACAAAATGGAACACAGTTGGTTTGTGTGCTTCCAAATACCAGGAAGCACTTATGCAGCTAATAGCACACTGGCACAGGTTGACCAGGGAGTTTGTGGAGTCTCCCTCCTGGGCACCTTTCTCTGGGTGGCTCTGCTTGGACAGAGGTTGGATCAGAAAGCTTCCAGAGGTCTCTTTAAATCTCCTCCATTCTGTGATTCTGTCATTCATGACTCTGACTTCCTTAGTACTCAGATAGAATTCAGAACCACAGGACTGCAGCCTTAAAGTATGTTTGACAGCAATCTTGATTATCTTTACTATCAGTTTAGAGTTTGCAGCTCACAAAAAATGACCTGTAACCTTACTTTACTTCTGTAACATGTTACACAACACCTGCATTTAAACACCAGAATCTTCCTCACTTCTGAGCTGGGCTCTTCTTAAGTTTCTTTTTTTATTTCCATTACACAACACAAAATTCTTTCCTGAATCTCTTTGGATTTCCTCAGTTAGTTACTATTTTTCTCCTGAATTCATTCCTTCTTACTCACTGGGACTGAGTGTTGTAAAGCTGTTCAATGAGGCAAGCGCAAACATCTACAAGTGTGTGAACCTGTGTATGGAACCTGCCATTCCTTTCTCAGCCTTTCTTTATACATAATTATTTTGGAGATTGGTTTCCTAGCTTTCTCTAAACTTTTCCCTTAATCCCACTATTTGATAGGCTTTTCTTATCTATTTCCTGTTCAACATTTAGAATTTTGGAACAACTTCTTTTTGTATATTCATAGCTATTGTACATTGATCTAAGCCCAGTACTACATCTGCTTGACTGTTTCCTGTTCTATTCTTAGATATCTCAACAATTGCTTAAACTGAAATAATGTAATGCAGAACTAAATAAGTTATTCTGCATTTTTATAGGAAAATGTATAGATAATGGAAAAGACTCTTACCAAAACAGAGCTGAAACTGGGCTTATTTAAATAGTGTGCAGCAATTAGAAATAAATCTTTATAAAATGTCAAGATGTTAAACACCTCCAGAATGGCAGAGAAAATTTTCAGTCTGTAACTTGTCTTCAAGAAAAAGTCATCTGAAACTACATACTCTAATGTGTTGTGCATTGCTGTAGCCATCACTACAGGACGATATAATATAAGATGCAGATTTAACGGGCAATCAAGATGATCAGGTTTTTTTTATTTTTCTGTTTGCTTTTTTTTTTTTTTTTTCCTCCCAAGTTTAACTTAATTGTGAATGTTCATATTTGCAGGAGCAAAAGAAAGGAACATTTTGGCCTAAGGAGTTTTTATGAACTACAATAAATGCATGTTGATATATGTGAGTTATTCTATTACCTAGCTATGATGGCATTTTGTTGTTCATGAATGAAAGCGAGATATCTTCACAAAATTAGAACATTCAAATCATTTCCCATAATTGCTTGTGGTTAGTAATTAAGTAAAGGTTATTCTGTAACAATAATGTAACTATGGTAATATGATAATAAGTAAGAATGTAATTTTGTTACAAGTGATTTGTGCCACCAATAATAATTACACTCTCTTGTGTTAACCACTGTAATTAAGAAATGATTAGAAAATGAATATCTAAAGTAGAGTATAAAAATCATATGAACAAGTCATTTGTTTGGAGCTTTCCATATTGAAGTTGGATATCATATCAGACCATTTCTGCTAGACAATTTAAGATGAACAAGATAAATAACCGCCATGATTTTAGCCATAAAGAATGACCTATGGTTTTCTTATTATTCCATGTGGCAAGCATGAAATGGACCTAGGAGATATTATATGTATTTTCATTGGTTAGGCTTTCTATAATTTCAGATTTCCATTTTTCTTCTAATGTGATTTCCAACAGTGACTAATCTTTGTCAGTGACAAATCTGGTCCTCACAGCTGCCACCTGAGTCCCATAGTGCAGCTACCTGCCAGCATTTCAGAGCCTGTGCCCATCACCCTGAGTTAGTCCTCCCACAACAGAATGTGCTATATTCTGAAGAATTCTTGACTAAATTACTGGCACCAGTTTAGTGTCTTACAGTATTTATTGCGTGAGGCTGAATATATATTCACTCTTACAGCTTTCTCTACCTTTGAGACAGTATTCCATCATGTCAAATGATAAATCCTAGAAACACCACATTTTTTTAAGCCACAGAATATTCACCCAAACCATCTTTTATCCATTTCTATCATAAGTCACTACTGGCTGCAGGCTGTGTTAGCTCATACAGACTAGAGATCAAGGGGCAGAACACAAGTGAGGTTTACAGCCAGCACTAGCAGGGGTTGAGTGTAACCTGATCTGGAAGATAGTTCTAGCTGCACCTAATCCAATCTGAATAAAAATGTCCAGTGGGTCAGGAAAGAAAATATGCAATAATTTTACTCTAAAGTGAGACTTTGGTAGTTCATGGATTGTTAATGGAGAAGTGTCATAACAAACTATGGGATACAAGAAATGCTCTATCTACTTCCACATTGCAATAGAAATTCTATGAATATCTTAGTCCTGCCAGCAGATTTGTCAGACTACGTAATTTATCTAAAAAGACCAAACTTTCTGAAACTTTACCTCTTTTCGGCAAGGTGCTCAGCTTTGCAGTAGATGCATTCCATACTGAAGCAGGGAATTACCTCAGCTGGTTGAACGCAGTCCTGTCACAGAACATCTGCCAAGTGCCATTGTGCTCTGCATAGCAGCAGCTTTCTGACATCACAGGGGCAGAGCCAGGAGCAGTGGCAGAATCACCCCCTGCACGTATAAAACCTGCCATTAAGGAGCAGAGTGACCCAGGAGTGATGCAAACAGGACAGGCAAACAGGACATGGCACATCAGAAGGGTGTGGTGCAGCAGTTTATGCAGACAGTTCACACAAGGTAGGAGACCAGGGAAGGAGAGTATCTCTGTCCACTGAGGAGACTGGCTCACCTGTCAGCTGCCTTCCAGACAGCAAATCTAGACATGGTCACCACTAGGCAGAAAGCTCTGGCAAGAAAGAATGTGGTAACTCGGGGTGCCCGCCTAAAAATATGGCAGTTTGAGTCCCTGGCGCAGCGAGTGCCTGAGCCTGTTGCTGCGGGTAAAGGGCAGCAGGGATTCCACTTGTGTGAGGTGTGAGCAGGTGAGTGATCTAATCAGTGTGGTGGTGAATCTCAAGGAAGATGTGGAGAGATTAAGAAGTATCATAGAATGTGAGCAGGAGATAGGTTGGTGGAGCAAGAAAGACACTGAGGTGATACCCCTCAAACAGTGGTGGATGCCCTTCTCTGCCATTTTCAAGCAGAGGGTGGAGATTTAAGGAAAGAGTGGAAACAGGTCCCAGCTTAGTGTCACAGGCAACCCCCATCCCAACCTAACTTGATTCCCCAGGTGCCCCTGCATAATAGATTTGAGGTTCCGGAACGTGAGGGAGAGGTGAAAGAGGATGCAGTGGGAGGCCCACCCACAAGGTTGTCTAGTGTGAGGTGGTTGACTCCACACCTCAAGACTGTCTCCACCAAGAAGGACAGAAGGATGGTTGTCATAGGTAACTCCCTGCTGAGAGGAACAGAGGGGCCTGTATGTTGGCCCAACCCTGCCTGTAGGGAAGTGTGCTGCCTCCCTGGGGCCTGGGTTAGGGATAGTTCCAGGAAACTTTTTAGTCTGATTTGCCCCTCTGATTATTATCCTTTATTGATAGTTCAGGTTGGCAGAAATGAAGTCTCTGAGAGAAGCCTGACGATTATCAAAAAGGACTTCAAGGGTCTGGGGCGATGTACCGTTTGTATTTTCCTCTATCCCTCAGTGGCAGGGAAGGATACTGAAAAGATCAGGAAGACCCATCTCATAAGTACATGGCTGAGAGGCTGATACAAATGCAATAATTTTGTTTTTTTGACCACTGGGCAGTTTACTCAGCACCTGGCCTGATGGCTGGTCTCACCTGTCTCAAAGGGGGAAACGGATGCTAGCCTGGGAGCTGGCAGAGCTTGTTGAGAGGGCTTTAAACTAGGTATAAAGGGGGAAGGGGATAAAACCACACCCATCTGAGATGAGCCTAGGGGAGTGATGATGGGACTGGGGGTGAGGCAGGGGGCTCAGCTGAAGTGTATCTACAGCAATGCATGCAGCATGGGCAAAAAATAGGAGAAGCTGGAAGCCCTTGTGCAGCAGGCAAGTTATGACTTAGTTGCCATTATGGAAACATGGTGGGATCACTTTCATAACTGGAGTGCTACAATGAATGGCTATAAACTCTTCAGAAGGGACAGGCAAGGAAGGAGGAGTAGTGGCATAGCCCTCTATGTTAGAGAGTGCTTTGATGTTGAGCTTGGGGCTGGGAATGATGAGGTTGAATCTATATGGGTAAGGATCAGGGGGAGGGCCAGCAAGGTTGGTATCCTAGTGGTGGTCTGTTATAGACTGCCTAACCATGATGAAGAGACAGATGAGGCATTCTGCAAGCAGCTGGCAGAAGTTCTACGATCACGAGCCCTTGTTCTCAAGGGGGACTTTAAATTCCCTGATATATATTAGAAATACAGTGCAGCACGGAAGAAGCAGTCTAGGAGGTTTCAAGATTGTATGGAAGACAATTTCACGAAACAGCTGGTATGAGAGCTTACCAGGGGAGGTGCTCCACTAGACCTGCTGTTCAAAGAGAAGGACTGGTGGGACATGTGAAGCTTGAGAGCTGTCTTAGAAAGAGTGACTACGAAACAGTAGAGTTCTCAATTCTTGGTAAAGTCAGGGTGGAGGGAGGCAGCAAAATTGCTACCTTGGACTTCTGGAGGGCAGACTTTGAATTGTTCAGGACACTGGTAGGAGGAGTCCCTTGGAATTCAGTCCTGAAAGGTAAAAGGATCCAGGAAGGCTGGTTGCTCCTCAAGAAGGAAGTCTTAAAGGCACAGAAGCAGGCTATTCCCCTCTGCCGCAAGATGAGCCATCAGGGAAGAAGACCAGCATGGATGTACAGGAAGTATTCTTGAGGCTCCAGGAAAAAAAGAGAATCTTCCTCCTGCAAAAGAAGGGATGGACAACTCAAGGAGAATACACAGAAGTTGTTAGGATGTGCAGAGAGAAAATTAGAAAGGCAAAAGCCCAGATGAAGTCATCTTGGCTGCTGGAATAAAAGAGAACAGAAAACTTTTGTACAGATATATTAACAGTAAGAAGAGGACTAAGGAGAATATCCATCCTTTGCTGGAAGCAGTGGGGAATGTGACTGCTGAGGATAAGGAAAAGGCTGAGATTCTCAATGCCCTCTTTATGTCTGTCTTTAAAAGTCAGACCAGTTATCCTTGGGGTACTCTACTCCCTGACCTGGAAGTCTTGGATGGGGAAGAAAATAAACCCCCCAGGATTCAGGTGGAAACTATTAGAAACCTACTACTCCACCAGACTGTCACACGTCCACGGGGTTGGATGAGATCCACCTAAGAGTGCTGAGGGAACTGGCGGAGGTGATAGCCAAACATTTTTCCATCATCTATCAGCATTCCTGGTCAACTGAAAAGGTTCCAGAGGATTGGAGGCTTGCCATTGTGACTCCCATCTACAAGAAGGGTTGTAAAGAAGATCCAGGGAGCTACAGGTCTACCAACCTGACCTCAGTGCCAAGAAAGGTTATGAGGTTATGGAGCAGATCATCTTGAGGGAGATTACATGGTATGTGTGGGACAACAAGGGGATCAGACCCACCCAGCATGGGTTCATGAAAGGCAGGTCCTGCTTGAACAACCTATCTCCTTCTATAATTGAGTGACCCACCTGGTGGATGAGGCAAAGGCTGTTGACGTAATCTACCTAGACTTCAGCAAAATCTTCAACACTGTCTCCCACAGTATTCTCCTGGAGAAGTTGGCAGCCTGTGGCTTGGACAGATACACTCTTTGCTGGTAAAAAATTGGCTGGATGGCTGGGCCCAGAAAGTGGTAGTAAATGGAGTCACATCCAGCTGGCAACCAATCACGAGTGATATTCCACAGGGGTTGGTACTGGGGCCTGTTCTGTCCGATATCATCTGATAACCTGGATTAGGGCACTGAGTGCACCCTCAATAAGTTTGCAGATGACACCAAGTTGGAAGGAAGTGTCAATCTGCCTAGGGGTAGGAAGACCCTACAGAGTGATCTGGGCAGGCTGGATCACTGGACTGAGGCCAATGGGATGAAGTTCAACAAGACCAAGTGCTGGGTCCTATACTTTCATCACAACAACCCCATGCAACACTACAGGATCGGAGCAGAGTGGCTAGAAGACTGTACACAGGAAAATAATCTTGGGGTTTTGGTTAATATTTGACTAAACATGAGACTGCAGTGTGTCCAGGTGGCCAAGAAGGCCAATGGCATCCTGGCTTGTATCAGAAATAGTGTTGTCAATAGGAGCAGAGATGTGATCATCTCCATGTACTAAGCTCTGGTGAGGGCCACACCTCAAGTACTGTGTTCAGTTTTGGGCTCCTCGCTACAAGAAAGGCCCTGGAGCATGTCCAGAGAAGGGCAATGAAGCTGGTGAGGGGTCTAGAGCACAGGGCTTATGAGGAGCAGTTGAGGGAGCTGGGACTGTTCAGTCTGAAGAAGAGGAGGCTCAGGGAAGACCTTACTGCTCTCTACAGCTTCCTGAATGGAGGTTGCTGTGAGGTGGGAGTCAACCTCCAGTGTAACTAGCAATAGGACAAGAGGGAACGGTCTCAAGTTGCTCCAGGGGAGATTCGGGTTGGATGTTAGGAAATACTTCTCCAAGAGAGTATTAGGTGCTGCTACCTAGGGTGGTGGCTGATTTATCGTCCCTGGAAGTGTTCAAGAAACATTTAGATGGCGGGCACAGTTTAGTGGAAAATATTGGTCATAGATGGATGGTCAGATGAATGATCTTAGAAATCTTTTCCAACCTTGGTGATACTATGATTCATTACCATTACCCTCCCAGTACTTTCACCACAGAGGTGATTTTGAACTAAATATGATACTGTACATAAAAGAAATAAATCTGCCTTTTGAATCACTTCATGTGTTGTTTCACCCACATAAAGCTACCTTCCTTTCAGCTACACGTGCAGTGGACAGGAATACAAGATCAAGAACATCATACCTCACCTGATTTCTAAACTGTTCTTTGTGTGAGTAGGGATTCAAAGAATTGCATCTGGCAGTATGCTTTTCCAAAACAACCACAACAACAACAAAAAAGACAGGACTGTTTGGACAAGGTTAAAATTTACCAACATGTCAGGAAAAAAAAAAAGGAACCTGTTGCCTACTTTTCTACAACTCTTGGCAAGCTGACTGATTGCCCTTATTCGCTAGTAAAATACAGGGACTAAGGGAATAAAAACCTTCAAGGAGGAACTGTGATATAGCCATTTATTGCAATAAGGGACAAGGCTTTATGTTTATCAGAATATTGCTAAGCAAAATTGAGCCCTAAATGTTATAAAGATGAATGAATAAATGACAGAGCTCCATGCTAGTAACATGTTCCTCTTTCCTTAATCACTGGATGATTTCTAGCTGTTCCCTCAGACTCCTTACACAGGCCACTTAAGCAGAGAGACAAAAGCTATCAGAAAATCTACCCAGTGTTCTGTTTAATCTGGTACCAAGACACCAGGTCATTGTCAAGGAAAACCATTAAGAAATGGATGTTCAAATGCTTCTCTTCCTCATGGAACTACAATCATAGGTAAGTAATTTTCCCCATCATGATATATAGTAATGTTCTTTATTGCCTTAACCTTTCAGCATTTTGTCTTCTGGCTAACAACTACACCCTTTCCCTCAAATGAGCAAGGCCATCACCAATAAAAAAGAATGGAATAGCTAACCAGTCACATATAAAATTTGGAAAGGTGAAAGCAGAGTGCCACAGTATTAAATTTTTGAGAGTGGCTCGGTCATTAATATTGTGAGACAACATTTTGTGACAAAGGTAGTGAACAGCAAGTTTGTGTGATTCTCTGTTTTGTTCATGGGAAGTGGTTTTTGGTACAACTGCTTTCTGTTGGGATGTTGCCATCATAATGAGCCCTTTTGGAGGCAGTAGTGTGGAAATTTGTAGTTAAGTACAAAACCCTGTAAATAATGTGCTTTTATGGGAAGAAAGTCTATTTTCTAACATAAACCTTCAAAGTTTCAGCTGAATAAAAATTAGGATTTCTTGCTACAGTAGAAAGATAGATAGAAGGATGTACATCAAGGTACATATATCTAATACTTGAGCTGTATAGAGCTGTACAATACAGAGGTAACTTGTAAACTTTACCAGATATATAAATAGAGAAGGCTTTCAGCCACTCAATTTATTCTGTACTTATAGCATAACAACCCTTTCTCCACCTTTTTTTTTTTTTTTTGTCTTCCGGTCCTGTCACTTCTCTTTTGTGAACATAAAGCTGTACAATAATCTCAATCTTTACATATAGCAAACTGAGGAATATAAAGTAGGATTGAAAGGAAAATTGGTAAATTTTAATTTTAAATGCAAGGGAGGAAGCTGACATTTGTAGATCCTTTAACTGTTCATCCTTATATCTATTTATATAGCTCATTTATATCGAAAATAATGATAACAAAGTTTACTGTCAAATTTTATGTGCCTCCAGTAAGAAAGCATCTTCCTAATGTTCTGATAGCAAAAATCTGCTTTTGACTGATATTTTATATGAAACAAATTAAAGCAAAATTTGAGGTTTTTAGTAAATAAGAGCAAAAGTTTGAGTAAAATATTTTCAGTTTTCACAGGATTTATAAACTGCTTAAATGGTAAAAGGCAAAGGATTTGGACTGCACCATGATTCATACATAAGCTCAACTAGAAAATGACTGGCTGTATTTAACAGGTTTAATGGAAGAATGTTGGCACACTCATCAGAATGTGTTTTTTTTTCCCTTTTGAAAGTATTCAAACTTGGAATTTTTTTGTGGCATTTAAAAACAATAAAAATACCTGTAGTCATAGAGTTATGGAAGTTTATTTTATGACTGTAAAAATGGTAAAAACTACCTGGGATATAACAATGAGAGTGTACATTCAAATGCTCTAGGTTTTAAGATAGAGAATTCATAATCAATTTTAGATAATGAATGTCCAGTAACCTTATCATGTCTTAATAGCTAGAATAAGAAATACACTACTTTTTCAGTAAGAATGAATTTCTGAGCCTGAAGTAGCAAAAATAAAACATCATATGATGTACTACAAAGTAAATTTAACCTGAGAAGATTTTTAGCAAGAAGCCATAATGAGAAACAATTTTTCAGGAATCTCAGAGCACAAATGAGGTGTGAATCTTTCTAACTTATATTGAGTAGCATATCTCTTCACTCTAGATGCAGCTCAAGTTTGTCTTCTGGGTGTGAAATTCAATTCTGGTAACACCCTAAGGCATCCATTTACACAATTAGAGCCACTTACAATGATTGAAGAGGTACATAGCCCAGGTACAAGAAATTTTTATGAGATTACAACTACCCTGGATACTAGCTAAAGCTGTGAAGTGGAAATGTCTCAGGGTATGTAGGTTATAGATGAAAATTATCTGTCATTAGATACATCATTGTCACCTGCTGTTTGGAAATCACACCTGCTAATATACAAGCTTTCCTTGTCCAGTTTGAGATTCATTTGTTTTCAAAATATATGGATCGAAAAATTTAGCACAAGCCAAACCACAGATCACAGGTCTTTTTTTTTTTTTTTTTTTGGAGCCCATGATGCCTCTCAGATTTCATGGTAAGTCTTGTTGCTTCTCTTGGCCACTTTGCAGCTTCTCAGAGGTTTAACTGCTGGCAGAGTCATCTTAAGCTTTTGCAGCTCACCTCCTTAGAGTTTGCGGACATTACTTCAATTTTTTTTTTTTTTTTTTTTTTAGATGTTGTGTAGCTTTACTTTAAAAAGTAATTTCATAAAGAAGAAATTTGATACAAAAAACTTGAACACCTGAGACTTTCACTTCAATTTGAGTAAAAGCCTTTCAGAAAACTGTAAAGAGACTAACTCACAAACTTCCTTCCAAATGTACATATACTTCCCTGTCCTTTCTAGCTTTGATCAGAAGCTTTTTTCTCTTTAAATACATCCAAAAACAGATAAAATCTGATATCACAGAATTTCATCCTAATTCTAGAAATGTTGAAATCTCTTGTGAGATTTCCCACCAGACTCACAGTATAAGAAGTCTGTGATTAAGGCAGTATATAATCCATTACTCTCTGAAGCTCACTCATAGGAAATACCGTATAGAATACTCAGTTTATTAACATTATATTTCTCTTGCAGATGACACTGTGCCAGCTGTATATCACTACATTTGCAAACCATTTTTAATGTTAACACAGCCGGATTTGAATAAATACAGTATTCTCACTTCCAATCAACTTTAACAGACTGTTTGTTCAGTTGCTACTGGAAACACTGGACAACATACAGCAATAAAAATACAAAATATTACTGGGAAATGGCACACAATGCATAATTCAGTGAGCAACAGAATAAAAAGCAGTGGTGATTAGCTATTATACATGTATATTGTATTTTGCAATTAGAATTCTTTAAGTACTATTTTAATAGAAAGAATTTAAATACATCATTGGGTTTATTAACTTGCCTGCTATAGTTCAGATGTTCTAATCATTTACAATTATGCCTAGCATGATTAGAACTATTGCTAAGAAATGGTTGAGCAGCTTAGTGTAAAATATGATTCAAAGCTTTCCAGGCCAGACATTTCAACACTGAATATGGCAGTAGAATATGCAGGAGAACTTAGCAATTTAGAAATAGGAATTTCTCTTCTTCAAAGATGATAACAGCTACCTTCAAGCAAAATTGTATTCGTATTTTTTATAGTGTTCTACATTTAAATAATTTCTGTCAGCTTCCAGTTAAATGAAATGTCAGTCTAACATCTATTCATCTTCATCTCTCTCTAAAGTGCTAGTGACCAAATTACATTTAAAAGATCAAAGAACTTTAAGTAACTGAGAAAGTTTTGCTGTCTGTGACTATGTTGGGATACACCAAGAAAACCACATCAATCCCCTTTCCAGACATGCTGCACCCCTTTAGTCAATTACCTAACCAAGGAGAATCTTTCAAGGACATGCACCACGTTTTAGGTTGTGTCAGCACATGTGCTACTCCCTTTATTTGCTACTGTGTGACTCTATCAATGTAAAAAATGACAAGTCTTAAGTCCAGTATTACCTAAATGAAAAGGAAGAAAGAAAGAAAATTAAGAAGTTTATTACAAGATGCCTATTACATTTCTTCTGCTTTGTTAGCATTTGTAGACTATTTTATACAAATTAAGTCTTTCTTACTTACCTTATTACCACTCTGATAGAAACAGAGTACAATCAGTGCAGGCAGAAACAATGTGATGCATAATGAATGCATAAAACTGGAGAAAAATCTATTCCTTATCTTTTCTTTCCTATCTGTATGATTTTATAAAAAGAAAAAAAAAATCTTGCTCTTTTCACCAAATTTATTTAAGGAATACAAATATACCTCCTTGATGTCTATTGGCAGTAAGTAATTCCACCTGGCAAGCAGCGTACTAAATAGTGTGTCCTCTAAGGTCAGAAAACCCAAGGGAATTACCAAGAAAGATGCATCTGTCAGATATGCACTATCATCAAGTGTTTAATAGACATAGAAACAGACAGTACCACATTCTGAAGCCTTTCAAGTATGAAATGGCCCTTTTTATTTCAATCCTTGTGAGTTTAGTTTCCATTTAAAAAATTACAGAAAAATAATTAAAATTTAAAAGACTTATTCCCTCTGAATTGCTTTCCCGGGTGCACAGTGTATCATTCCCAGTAATCACAACTAAAGTAGTTTTCTGTTTGGAAACTATACAGCAAGAATCTGAAAATATTTTGTGTCATTTACAACAAATCAAATTATAAACTAGTCAGCAGAAACTAAGTGATCTAATTTATGCTTAGTTCTAGGACTATAATATGCTTCATAGCTTGCAAGTCATACAGTTTAAACATAAGTAATCTCTGAAGCTGGGGTAAGAGGGCAGTAGAAGTGACCAGCTATCACTGACTTTCAAATGGGAACTGGGAACTAATTGTACCTCTGCATCTCTTTCTGAATACCGTTCACAGAATCACAGAATTGTAGGGGGTGGGAGGGACCTTTAGAGATCATCTAGTTCAACCCTCCTGCCAAAGCAGACTCCCTAGACCAGGTTGCACAGGCAGGGGCGCAGGCAGGTTTTCAGTGTCTCCAGAGAAGGAGACTCCACAGCCCCTCTGGGCAGCCTGTTCCAGTGCTCTGTGACACTTACTGTAAAGAAGTTCTTATGCACATTTGTGTGGAACTTTCTATGCTTCAGTTTGTGGCTGTTTCCCTTTATCCTACCGCTACACACTGCTGAAAAGTGTCTGGCCTCATTCCTTTGCCTCCTGCACCTTAGATATTTATAGACATTGATCAGATCCACCAAGTCTTCCTTTTTCAAGGCTGAACAGACCCAGGTAGCTCAGCCTTTCCTCAAAAGAGTTTTCTCCAGGTCCTTAATCATGTTTTTGGCCCTCCGCTGGACTCTTTCCAGGAGATCCCTGTCTTTTTCGTACTGAGGAGCCCAGAACTGGACACAGTACTCCAAGTGAGGTCTCACCAAGGCAGAGTAGATGGGGATCACTTCTCTTGACCTGCTGGCCACTCTCCTTTTAATGCACCTCAGGATGCCATTGGCCTTCTTGGCCACCAGGACACACTGCTGGCTCATGGCCAACCTGTGGTCCACCAGGACCCCCAGGTCCCTCTCTGCAGAGCTCCTCTCCAGCTGGTCATCTCCCAACCTCCTCTGCTGCATGCAGTTATTGCTCCCTATGTGCAAAACTCTACACTTGCTCTTGTTAAACATCACCTGGTTCCTCTCTGCCCAACTCTCCAGCACTACACCATATGCTTCTTGATACTATAGGTACTTCAGATTTCTCATAATGGAAAAAAAACTGAGATAGCAATGCATCTTCCACTTTTACAGAGGAAACTACAAACAAAGAACAGATGCAGTAAAAGGAAGTGAAAATTATTTCATGTAAAGAAAATATATTTATCTTCAAAAAGGTTTCTATTCAAAATATGAGAAAGTGTGTATCAGTAACCAGAAAAGTTTTTGAAATAATAAAAACCAAAAGTGTTCATAAGAAAAGTAAAATGTTAAGAGAGAAAGATATCCTTAAAAGACATCTTGTTTCTAGATGGGAAAAAAATAAAAATGCTTCTTGTTGTAACAAGTTGCATAAAAACTGACAGTATCATGTGTCAGATGATACAGAATCATAGAACCTTTCGAATTGGAAGGGAACTCTGAGGGCCATCTAGTCCAGCTTCCCTGCAATGAACAGGGACATGCACAGCTAGATCGAGTTGCCCAGGGCCTTACCAGCTTTTGCATTGAAAGTCTTCAGGGATGGGGCATCAACCGTATCACTAGGCAACCTGTTACAATGCCTCACCATCTTCACTGTAAAAGATTTTTTCCTTGGTTCTAACACAAATCTACCCTCTTTGAGCTTGAAGACATCTCCCCTTGTTCTGTCAACATAGACCCTGCTAAAGAATCTGTCTCTTTCTTGCTTGTAGTTCCCCTTTTGGCACTGACAGGCCGCTATCAGGTCTTCTCCTCTCCAGGCTTCTCTTCTTCAGGCTAGTTCTTTCAGCCTGTCTTCTTAGGAGAGATGTTCCATTCCATGGATCTTTTTTATGGCCCTTCTCTGGATGCATTCCAACAGGACTCTGTCACTCCTGTATTGAGGACTCTAGATCTGGATGCAATAGTCCAGGTGAGGCCTCACCAGAACAGAGTAGAGGGGCAGGGCCACCTCCCTTGACCTGCTGGCCACGCTCCTTTTAATGCACCTGAGGATGCTATTGGCCTTCTGGGCTACAAGGGCACATTGCTGGCTCGTGTCCAGCTTACTATCCACCAGTACCCCCAGGTCTTTTTTGGTAGGGCTGCGCTCAATCCTTTCATCTCCTAGCTTGTATTGATAGTGAGGGTTGCCTTGACCCAGGTACAAGATCTTGCATTTGGATTTCCTGAACCTTGTGAGGTTCTCCAAGGCTCACTGCTCAAGCCTCTCTAGGTCCCTCTGGATGGCATCCTGTCCCTCTGATGTGTCGGCCGCATCCCACAGCTTGGTTTCATCAGCAAACTTGCTGAGGGTGCACACAATTCCACTGTCAGTGTAATTGATAAGGATTTTAAAGAGTATTGGCCTCAACACCAGTGCCTGGGGACACCACTTGCTACCAATCTCCATCCAGATATGGAACAGTTGACCACCACTCTCTGGACTAGATTGTGCAGCCAGTTTTTTGTCCACTGAACATTCCACTCATCAAATCCGTATCTCTCCAATTTGGAGAGAAGGATGTTGTGGGGCACCATGTCAAAGACCTTACTAAAGTCAAGACAGATGACATCAGTGGCTCTTCTCTTGTTCATTGGTGCAGTGACACCATCATAGACAGCCACTAGCTTGGTCAAGCAGGATTTGCCCTTGGTGAAGCCATGCTCGTTTTCTTATATCACCTCCCTACTTTCCATCTCCTTAGCATAGCTTCCAGGAGGATCTGTTCCATGATATTCCTTGGCACAGAGGTGAGACTGACAGGTCAGTAGTTCCCAGGGTCATTCCTTTTACCCTTTTTAAAAATGGGTGTAATGTTACCTTTTTTCTAGTCACTAGGGAATTTTTGCCTCAACTTTTCATGTCATAGAGAGTAGCTTGCTCTCGAGGTCCATCTTAAGATTCGTCCTTTCCTTTCCCCATTTTCTACATTTAAGTTGTAGGTTTGTATTATGGTTTTCATTCAATTTATGTTAGCCAGTTAAATGCAAGCCCAAAGTCTAAAACTCAAATCAGTGTGTATCTCTGTCACTGATAAATTGTGCTCGAATCAGTGTTACTGACGTTAGGAAGAAAAAAAAAAAAAAGTGAGTTTGAATTTTTACTGATGAAAACTATATCCTTACCGTAGGACAGATATTAGGGAGGAACCATGTTGCACTGGAGAAGAATTACAAGGAGTATGTGTACCTTTCGTCTTCCACCACTTCCTTTCCCAGATGTCCACTGAGTGATGTTATTTCTTTAACTTTTCCTCTCTCTGTGTGTCATTGTCTCTCTTTTTATTTAATATACTCCAGGAAATGATTTTCAGTGTTTGAGTCAATGTATGAAATCAACTATATACCCCACTGTCAAGTCTTTGTGAATGTGAACTTATTTCATCATCATCCTTTGTTCCAGGCTGAATAACAGACATTGAGTGACTGAACTGGAATGCTTCCAAATGAAACTAAACTAGAATGCACCTAATGCACTCTAGGTTAGTGTTTGATCAGAGAAGCTGACTCGAGGGATCTAGCTATCTATCTACCTTCCAACCTATTTATTTAAATAATTAAAACACGCATTTTGAAATGGAGGTAGTGGAGTAGCTGGTCCTCAGCCACAGCTCTATCACTCTACTTGCCAGTGTAAGTGTACCAAGTGAAGCAAATTGTCAGTTGCAATAGAAAAAGATTGTCTTACCAGAATGCAAAGGAAGACAGGCCTTGAGCTGAGGTTTCTGTAACTGAGTCATTCTTAACCAAAGGGGGACTGAAGAACTGTCTCCTACTGACTTGTCAGTAGAATTTGATTTAGAACCAGCTGCACAGTAACAAACTGCCAAGAACAGATGGTATTCACTCAAGAGCTCTAAAAGAAACCAGAAGTGATATCTCTGAAGTTCTGTGTTCATTGTATAGCTTATTACTTAAGTCAGCCTCCATAATGGAAAGTAGCATATGCTGCACTATTTGATAAATTTCTCCTTGGAAACTCCCAAAGTAAGCCCTAGAAAGCTGACTTTCACACCAAGGAGATAAGTTGAAAGATAATAAAGAATATAACAAGGATATATAGAGATATATATGCAAGGCATACAAGGGACACTTTCTCTAAGGAAAGCGTAAATTCATCTCATAATTTATTACACAAAGAGCAAAGATTTTGTGATTAATAAAGTCTATTTAGATTTCCAACTTTTAAGAAGTTTTTTATTGAAGACTCTTAAGGAAATAAGCAATTGTGAGATTAGAAGGAAGACGTTTTGAATCCATATCTGTTAAAAAAAAACAAAGGAAGTTGCTGGTTATAATTTAGAACCAGAAAAAGTGTTGCTCAGGGTCTGTGCTGTGCCACATATGAGTGATCTTGGAGAAGGGGTCAAAACAGTGGCAACAAAATTAGCTAGTGATGTGAAAGTACTCAGAATAGTCTAGTTGATGCCTTTAAATAGAATGTAATGCATTTAAAAACAAAACAAAACAAAAACCTTGGACTATTCAAATCCAATAGTATTGAATAAATTAACCACTCCAACTCTCAGAATCTTAAAAACTTCATTGCTAGACATATTCCAAGGACTACTTGTTGGAAACATAACTGTTGATGATAAAACTTTGTTAAAACCAACAGAAGTATAAAGAGTGAAAGAAAAGATATGTTCTCTGTAAGCCGCAGGTGAATGTTAAATATTGCCTAAAACACAAATAATGTAAGAATTGTTTGAAGAAATATTGAAAATAAAGTAGAGAATATGTCAATATCAATGCATGATGCAGCCTGAAACTAATGCATAGATTTATTAAAAAATAAAATCTATGAGACACAGGGAAAAGAGGAAAACAAATAAACATATGGCAAAGCTAGTTTTTTTAATCTGTACAAAAATACATCTGTTCATATAATAAATAAATTGCATAGTGAATCAATTTGGGATCACTTAACTATTGATCATTAGTCTGTACATAGTGCAAAAGCAGAATGAAAATGAAAGGTTTGTCTTAACAATATATCATTAAGTTGTGGAATTCAACAATAGAGAAAAAAATGGAGAGAAAAATATAAATGAGTTTCAAAAGATTAAGTAATGTGGGATAGTTTCATGAGTACATTGAGCCATTACACTCGAAGATCTAGAAATATTCTTGGTCTAACTGGGAATTTTTTGTAGGTTGCAACAAAATGGATCTGAAGACCAGGAAACAATTATTTACTTTTAATCACAAAATCATAGAATTAGGGTTGGCAAAGACTTCTATGATCATCTAATCCAACTGTCCAACTATCATCAGTATTGCTCACTAAACCATGTCCCTAAGTCTACCCTTTCCTTAAACACCTCCAGGAACAGTGACTCCACCACTTCCCCAGACAACCTGTTCCACTCTTTCTGAGAAGAAATTCCTCCTAATATCCAACTTCAATCTTCTCTGGCACAATTTGAAGCCATTCCCTGTTGTCCTATCACTAGTTACACTGAAGAACAGTTTGATCCTCACCTTGCCACAACCTGCTTTCAGGTAGTTGTAAAGAACAGTAAGGTCTACCCTGAATCTCCTCTTCTCCTTAAGTTTTACTTAGCTTCATATGATAGTGTGATGTAACATAATGTTATAGGTATTGTTTTTTAACTGATAGGTAGTAATAAGAGGTAGTTATTTTCTGCAGATTTAATTATCTGTGACCTCAGAATAAAATATTTCAAGGGAGAGAACAGTCACTGGATGATAGAGATCTTGAAAACTTAATGCATGATATTGGAGCCCCATGGCTATTAATAATACACCAATGATCAGTTATTCATCATCAAAGGAATGCGGTCTTGATTATCTATGAAACTATGAAAACATAAAACTAGTTTTAGAAGCAACAAAAAAGCAAAGACATGCACAAAACATACCACATAAATTAACAAAGACATTGCACACCACTTAAGGAAGGTAAAGATGAAGAAGGTGTTGATAGACATGAATATGACCCCAAGCAATCCTAGTGTAAGAAACCATGAAAGTCACCCTCACATTGATCTAAGTAAAGGCCTGGGGTTGCTGATGATTAATCCATACACTGCAACTCCCCTGCCTAACCAAAGATATCAATCTTGTGAAAGTGAACATAACACTAGAGAGAGGCATAGATACTACTAAGCTTGTTTATATATCATTTTAACTGCATATGAACCGGACTGTAAGTTTTGGCATCATTGTAACTACACTAATAATCTTCGATGAGACTTTAATTAAGCTATCAATAAATGCCCTTTTTTGCATATGAAAGTATTTTTCTTGTTCATAAGATTTTAGTTTAAAAAATTAGTAGGCATTCAAACAAGCTATTTTGTAACTTGGATGCAACAAGCTGATTAAAAAAAAAAAAATGTATCAGCACAGAAAGTTCCTGAAAACCTGATTGTCAGAATTTTCAAAATATTCAGATGGCTTGATTACAACTCCCTAGGTTTTATTCTGCTAAAATCGAACTGCCCATTATACAAATTATACAAAGAAATTACTAAATATTTAAGCTGCAGATTCACAACTGACGTGTTGGACAGCAAAGCAAGACACTAAATATGGAATGCAACTACCGTCTTTTCAGATTTTTCAACAGAAGTTATATTAGATGATTTCAAATGGGAAAAATAAGAGTCCTTTTGTTTGTTATACAGCTAATGTTGCAAAAGAAGAAGTCTTTTTCTTACCTTCAGTGATTGTGTATGGCAGTATTATATATCCTAGCAGTTATAAAATTATATAGTGATTTAGACAATTGGCCTGAAATTGTCCTCTGAGAAACCAATTTCATAAAATATTATTTTATATTATTTAATGTTTTTAAATTCCATAATATCTATGATGCAAATGAATTAAACAATATATAAATAGCTTCTTAGAGTTCTATGATTTTGCAACAGCTGTCAATTTTTGCTCTGTATATTTGAGTCAGAGTTTTAACCAAGATCAGGGCCACTACTTGTTACATTATCAAAATTTTGTTTAAAGAATGTCTGAACACAGGTCTTGTTCTAACAAGACAAATTTGGAGGCATAGAAAGGCAAAAGCAAATATAATTAAGATTACATGACAGCCCATTGACAAAGCAGAAACAAATCTAAGGTTGGAGGAACACCTGGAGAAGACATAGTTTCACACTACCCCTACTTTATGTCTATTCAGACTGGGATTTTTAATTTTCACAGGAAAACTATTTTGCTGCTTGGGTTAATTTGAAATATGCAATAAAATAAGGCAGAATTATTTAAACTCCATTGTTAAATCTGAGTGTTTTTGTACAAAAAGTGCTTCTGCGGAGGGCTACAGCTAGGTTTTAAATATGCCTGATGACTTTCCACAACTTTATGGACTACAGTTGTTATTAATACATGCTTGTATAATTGTTCAGAAACAGCTGCATTCTGCTCTAAAATATTTTCAAAGACACTACAGCGGTGGAGGAATAATGAACAAGGAATAATATACAAAGAAAAACTGATATTCTGTTATATAGTCATGAATATTTTTCCTTACGCACAGAAGTGTCTAAGATAAATTTGACAATTTTGGCATATAGGATATATTTCTCTTTTTACTTTTTAAATTCTCTGAGTTGTAACTGTTCCTTTTTTTTAACATGAAACTTGTGTGCAGCTATAAAAGAGCAGTTTAATGAAACCCATTAGACCACTTTGCTATAAGTTTTGCAATACAAATGTGTCTGATTTCCTGAATCTAGTTTTTTTTTTTAGCTGTAAATGTCAGTTTGGATCTCTTTCTCTCAACCAGTAAAGTTATGTCTATTCATCAGACTTCATATTTCTTGAAAAGTGCAGGCTTTTCACTTATGAAGCAGCTTGTTATCATTCAACTAGTAAGGCTGTTAATACTCTCTAGCTTTCACAAGTCATATCTACTTGACAAAGTACCTCAATATTAAAGACTAGTTCAAATAATTAGACGTACATTAAGACACTTATTTTTGATTATTATGGTCACAAATTAATGGGAGAATGATATGCAAAATTAGAGCTCTCAACTCTCTTTCAAGAATTAAATTGCATGACATCATGGATCCAGCATAGACTAAGTTATTAGACTCTAAGGGTCATCTTTATTGAATGAAAAAAAAAAAAAAAGTTTTCCCATTGAAAATATTTCTAGATGTAAACTGTTTTTCAAAGAGTAATAATAGTAGTGTTAAAGTCCCATTGAAATGTGTTTGGAAAAACAAAAAATCAACAACTTTTACTTAGCTTGTCAATTTAATCATAACATATGTTTGCGTTTCCTATTCTCTTTTGTTTCTGTGCTGAAATATATCCTAAAAAAAACCAAACAAACAAAAACAAAAAAAAAACATTTTTCATATCTTTGGACAGTTAACAGTGGAAAAAGAAATGCTAAATTTTTATGATCTTTCACTCCACTGAAACTTCCTAAGGTAAATGATAGGCTATCCAGTTTTTCATGTCTGTAAATTAGGAAACTGTAGTGGTGTCTGATTACCTAATGTAGCTGAGCAAGGACTCACTGAACTAAATAGCTGAAAACAATAAAGAAGATTTTTCTCAATAGGCATGTTAGAAGATTAGAAAGAAGGATGGAGAGATACAAATATGTAGACATCCTCCATAATATTAAAGAGAATTCAGTGGAAAACAGGAAGATCACTGGATTCCATCAGAGATGCTGTTACAATGATCAAAACTTGCTCATAAGCCTAAGGAAATCAAAGCAAGTAAGAACAATGAAATGCCTTTTATTAATTTGTCTATATCTGCAAATGTCTTATATGAGTTAAAACAGTCAGTGATTACGAAACCCTTATATAACCTGTGTATTTCTTTAACTACTGCCTGAAGATGTGAACTTTAACAAAAGCTGAAATTTCTCCGAAGGGACTGAAGACAGAGCACTTACCTCAGTGTTAAGATAGCTGAGAAGTAAACGGCTCTGAAATAAAATCTAAGACAGTACGGAGCAGCCAGTTGGAAATTTCATTGAGAAAGAGACTTGTTGCCAGGGCTGTAATAGACAGCAGAAGTCTTTCTGATCACAGTTCATCAAATAACTAGTAAGTATGAACCTTGACAAGTAAAAGGCTTTCCAGTATTTCCTTGATGCAGAACCAAATCACATCAACAACCTTAAAGCCTAAATTCCTTTTGAAATTAATGATACATTGTGTTTAAATACTAATGTATAACACTGCCTACAGAAAAAAATCCTCCTTGAAACAGACATTCAGAATACTTGATACTACTCTAACCTTATAGAAATAGCAGACAGCTTTCCTCAAACCTGCTTGATCCAGTTTGCTTACAGTGATAGTACTAATGACAACTACATGAAAATATTTCATTGTTGGAGAATATCAGTTCTTGTTTGTGACACCATATACATTCACAAAACAAACAGTTCACATACCACAGGAGAGGTGATTTTCCACTGTAGTAGTGTTCATAGTTAAAATGTAAGACTTGCCAGGTGTTTCTGAATAATTATTTACACATTACATCACGTTACATATTCAGAAGTTCTTTTCAAAGAAATTCTTGAAGCATTATGAGCCTTACTTGCATTCCCTGGTTACATTACATTTTTGCTACATTATGCAATAACTTAGTTAATGAAATTATCTACACAAAATTAGTGTTATCATCTCCATTTTTGTGAAGGTTAAAGGAACATCTTTTAGTGGTAGCAGTGTACATCAGAGCACAGCTGTTTCATGAACTGTATTACACTTTCTGAGCATGCATATTAGCTAAAGCTGATTTTCAGAGGGTCACTTTGTATCTAAGGTTGATGACTGGTACTGCTGTGATGAGTAGATTTGGGACCCTGGAAAAAAACTCAACTGGTAGCAACTAAGAAGTAATTGTATATCCTCTAAGATGTTTTCTTTCTTCTCTACTCTTCAACTTGCAGCATACGGAGTTGCTACTTTGCTCTCTCCTTAGCCTTCACTTAATAAAATGAATTGGAGAGTCACGTGACTCTCCAGACCAGAACTTTGAGGTTTCTTGCCACTGGAATTGACTTAGTATGTGGGGAACTGACTTTAATGCAGTGATAATACAGCACAAAGGGATACAGTAATATGAGTCTCTGAAAAAGGAGGTTCTATGGACTTAAATTTCAGTCTCAGATAAACTGATGCAGTGTCAAGCATGTTGGAGACCTCTGAAATCCTTATTTTTCCATGTAAAAATAATACTTTTCCTTCTATTATAAATTGGAAGAGAACTGTGTGGAACTGTGCAAACTTTCCTCTGGTATATGAGTAATTAAAAGATAGCTGAGGAAGAGTAATTAAAAGATAGCTGAGGCATTCATAGAAAAGAACTGGATTCTATGTTGGAAAAGACCTTTACAAGTCATCAAGTCAAAACACTTCTCAAAGCAGAACTTGAAGTTAGATCATGTTCCTCGATACCTTTCTCAGCTGAGTAGTGAATACCTAATAGAGTGTACTCCAAGACTGTAGAAGTCATTCTAATACTTGGCTCTCTGTGGAGATTTTTTTTTTAAATCTGTTTTAAATTTATATTTCTGATTCTGAATTGCCTCTCATCCTATTATCATGTACTTCTAATAATGATCTGATCCCAGATGATCTATCATGATCCATCATAATGGATGTCATTGTGACTGTATCATAGGATGAGGAAATGCACACTTCACCATTTGTACATTTGTACAGTACAGATCCCAGATGTCTCTATCACTCTCAAGCTCATTCTACAACAAAATACATATATGCACATGTATATATATGTATATATGATAAAAATACAAGAAAAAAAATGTTGGAAAATGTAAAATGGAAATACTTGAAGTGGTTCTATAAAAATAGAAATCAATCAAGGGCAGAAATAAAATTTAAAAAAAAAAAAAAAAACAATATTATGTGGGCATTTTTACTGATCCAAATACTGGTGTGTGAGAAAACTGCATAATGAAGATTAAAATATGAGTGTTTTTGGCTGGAAAAGGAAATTGCATTTCAGGTTCTTGTGTATATCATTTGATAGAGCTAGAATTTTAAAATAGAGAAGAATTGCAATATGCCATCTATGCATCAAAATTATATGAAAACTAGAATGACATCACTTGGCTGCATGCGTACTTAATTAATTCTCTATTATTTTCCTTATCACTCTTCATGAAGTGGACAGAAGCTAGTATGTATCACATCACATAGAATCATAGAGGTTGGAAGGGACCTCTGGAGATCATCTAGTTCAACCCCCCTGATAAATCCAAGGCTGCCCTCAACCTTCACACCCCCAACCAGTCCTTCTTTGCAACAACTGATAGCAGTCCATGCTCTTGGCATGAGTCTCTTTTCTTACTAGTTCTGTATGGGTGGATGTGTCAGAAATCTCTGGGGATTTCCTTGAAGGACCACCAGTTTTAACTGTCAGGCAAATGTCAACCACCATTCTGGATGAGACGAAGAGCACTTCTCCCTGGCTGTGAACCTGCAATCAAGTTACAGCAACCTGCCTTTGCAAACTGCAATGATAGTGCTGCTCACAGAAGCGAGAAAGCAGGCTGCCCTCCCTGCACATCCTCCCACAGAAACTGCCATACAGGCTTCTGCACCATGTCCTATTGGCGTGCCATATCCTGTGTGCCTATCCTGGTCAGTCAGGATCTCCTGGGTTGTCTTTTTATGTGTGTGGGTCCTAAGATTATTCAATGTCTGAGACATTAATTGCATTGTAGGCTTTTGTGGATGCTTTGTACAATTTAGAATAATCTATAGAATTGAAAGCAATTACATTTTCTGAAATTCTCTTTGGAATTTTTTCAGTGTATTTGTACATAAGTAAAAGGCAGAACAAAACCAAAACCAAACATTTTGGGTATAATTTATTGCTATGTTTGACATATCATTCTTAGTGCCACTGTGCCACTGAAAATATCTGGTGTACAAGTAGTCCTGAGTATCGTGAGGCTTAACATTAAAAAAATCCTCTGAGACATAGCATCTTTCTAGTTTCCGCCCATGTCTCACAGAAGGGGATAGGTAACACTTTAATCTTAGAGATAAACTCTAACACTTCTGTTCTTGGTCAGCAAACAAGCAGTAATGTCACCTTCTTTGCCTCAAGGACAAGAACATGTGTGAGAGCAATTGGGGAGTGCTCTACCTCGGAGGCTTATATATAGAATTCTTCTCTCTGTGTTACAAAGGTTCCTAGTCCTATCACAGTGTGCCCATTTTAAACAATGCCCAAGATCAGTAATTCCATACTAGCTGTTTTCAGGTTGAAATTTTTCCTTCTTCTGTATCCCAATGGCTGATGAGAATTTACAGAATTTGTACTGTATCTATGGGTACAGAGGGGAGAAGCTTATCCTCTTAACTTAATCATTCTGTCTAAAACCAGTATACACAACAGTATATAACTCCTCTGTTTTCTCCTGTGCACGTGAAAAAAAATAAATAAATATTTACTGGAACCCAACCCTGTATATATCAACAAGAGCTCACTAGGATTAACTGCTCTTGATTTCTGAAACATAGATGTGACCAGCTCACATTGTAAATCGGTCTTTCCTATTGCATCAGATTATATAAGAGTATTTTTACAACATGGTTTGAAATTAAGACAGAAAGTTGCTTCTATCAGTGCTTTGGATTCCATTTTTTTGGATTCATTAACTTTAAGGCAATCCTTTGATGTCTGAATAACAGAAGATTAAAATTGCAGAATAGCAGCCCATCTATCAGATTGCAAAGGGAAGAAAAATTGCATCTACTTAGAGGTAAAGATGAGAAAAAAGAACAGCTTCATTGACAGCAGGAAAGTTGAGATGAAATAAGACTTATTTCCTTAAGAAAGAAAAAAAACAAAACAAAAGAAAAGAAATTAAACAGAAATTAATATGTGTGCAAAACAGCCACACTTCTGTTGGAATTATGTACTTAGCCACAGATATAACCATATTTTTAAAATCAATTCATGATGTTGAATCTACAAGAAATAAAGTCCAGGTCAAATATCCAGTGAGATCCATGGGAATATTCTTACTGATGTTACATGCACAGGAGTAAAATTCTTCTTGATCTGGGTAGGGAATTATATTAACATACTCCAAATAGTTGTAGCTGTATATAATAAATTTTCAGTAAGTATATTATAGGTAGCTAGAAACATTCCAGATGTATCATTTTTGCTGTTTTGTCTGGTTTAAAAACATTTCTAAGGCACAGCTATTCTGGTAATTATATTGAGCTAGTCTGATTTTTAATGTAATTTATATCAGCATTGAAACTGCTATAAAACTTACCTGCTTGTCTAACATGCAACAGCTAATTCTGTCCCCCAGTGAATATCAGGCTGTGGTTGAAATAAGCCCACAAACCCTCTCTGCTGACCACACTCCACAGGCTAAGTGTTTCCAGGGTCTTTATCACCCGAGAGTACTATCTGCCATGGAAGAACTCCCAGGGACCTGGCTGTTGGCTCCCTTTCCCTTTGGCTCTGCCAACTTTCTAAAAAAGGAATTAACAACACCTTCATATTCAAGCTCCAGAGTTCTGCTCTGGTGAAAACCAAAGATAAGACAGAATAAGTCTATACCTTTCTAGCCTTCTCATTTGGATTCCCAACCTGTAGTTTATTTTTACAAAGGTGCAGCACTGAGTTCTGCTCTCTAGTGACAGCAACAGGACCCAAGGGAGGTTCAGGTTGGGTATCAGGAACAGTTTGATCACCAGAGGGTGACTGAGCACTGGAACAGGCTCCCCAGGGTAGTGGTCTTAGTCCCAGTCTGCCAGAGCTCAAGAAACATTTGGACAGTGCTCTTAGAAATGTGGCTTTAATTTTAGGTGGTCTTGTGCAGAGCCAGGAGTTGAATTCAAGGATAGCTGTGGATTTATTCCAACTCAGGATATTCTGTGATTCTATCATTCCACGATTCTTTTTATTTTAGAAGAGGATCCCTTTGTTAACTTAGAATAAGAGCAATGAAATCTTAAGTATGTTAGACTGCTCTTCTGTAAGTCTAAAATCCCTGTTTTATAAATAGCAAAAAAGTGCATGAATGAAAAGCTAAATCATTTTCAAGAGTTTAGAAGCTACAGTTACTGGATGAGAAAACATATTTCTAGTTAACATAGCTTAACATATATCATGCTACATTATAACACAAGTCTAACAGACAAATTCTGGCAGTCTTTGCTTCAGAACAGGAGTCCAAAATTTATGGTACTATTCCCCACAACCCAGATGTTTACAAAAGGTTTTTTTTGTTGCTTTTTTTTTTTCCTGACATTCAAAACGTTCTTGGAATAACCACCTTTCCCTTCCCCCTGAGGAATGTGAGGTATTTCAAATGAAAAACATCTCAGAAAATCTCAACATGACAAATTTATAATCAACTAAGCAATTTTCAGACCCTGAGACACTTAGAAGTACTCAGAACATAACCTAAGAAATTTTAATGAGCATCATTACAGCAGACACTTATTCTAGTTCATGCACTGCACTCTGGGAACTGTTGAATGAGGAGTTTATGATCCTTATTAGACTTGAGCACATTTTTCTTCTTATGATTTCCTTAACTTCAGGAATGGTTTTTAACCTAGCTCAGTATGTCTACAGTTTACCTTGCAAAAGGTGAAAAGTGCTTTTGGTCTCAGTTCTTTTCCTCATACTTTTTATAGTTTTTATATCCTGACCAGTATCTAGTTCTCAAGGAATCTGCTTACTTCAAATAATCTGAGAGGTTTGATGGAACTGCATAACTATCAGTGCTTTTTCAGCAATAAACTTATTCCACATACTATAAATATTTTATAAATACATACCACATTGTTACCAGAATATATTTCATCTTAAATTGTACTCATTACTGAAGTAATGATGTGTTCTTGCACATATACGTTAGCTTTGATGGCTCCTTTTATGCTTAGTCCACTAAAATACTGTATCAATTATTTCATTCAAAACTGCATAGAGAAAACTGCAAGTTTCAACAACTTGAACAAGTAATTTTCAGAATGATTAGAAAAATATGGTCCTTATATCTCATATACAATATGCAGTAATTATCTAGAATGATACGAAAAAGAGAGATGTACCAAAAAGAAAGAAAGAAAAAAAAAAAACTCCTTGGCTGGCAATGTGCAACCCCTCATTTGATAAAAGACATAAATTCAGGTTAATTTTCTCCTATACTCAAAAGGCCATTGAACTTATGTAGCTACCCCAGTGAACTGCAGAAAAAGTGGTGTCATCATAACTCCAAAGAGGACTAAAGCCTGAGGATGCCAAAGAAACAAAGTTCTGTATTACTCAGAAGTTATCAGCGTAACAATGATAGAAACCTATCAGAAGCACCTGAGGCCCATGCTCTCTAAGGGATTCTCTGCACTCTTTTCTTAAAATCATCTCAGTTCTTCAAATCATCTCAGTGGTGTACAGCTATCTGTTTATTGGTGCCTGGGGGGAATGAAATGACTGGTCAGCCCATGTGAATCCACGTGTAAAAAAATAAACAAATAAAAATAAAAGAGGATAACTGATTTATAATTTAATTCTACTTAATCAGTTTTATGCTGCATATTTCTAAACAAAGTGCTGACTAAAAGTGAGGCCACCACCCTACAGCTCATGTGGCCTCTTGTTTTTCATCTCTGATCCACAGATCTCAAGAATACAACTTTGAGCAGTGGATAAACATATCTATATGTCTATGTACATACCTCAGATGTGTTTTTTATTAGGGAACATAACACAGAATTGGAAAGCTGGAGGAAAGGAACTGCTTTGTTACAAAGGTTACAATTGCAGTACAGGTAATGTGTTTTTGAGCTGGTCCTAGCCACTGGTTGTCATGTGGCTTATCTTTCTGGCAGGACTCAAAGGCTTCCGTTCATTGGTATGCAAACACTTGGAATCCACATGGAGCCACTCCAGGTCTTCCAAAGCCTTAACAGACCCCTGCCAGATCTTCATTCTCAAAAAGCTATGTATGCTCAGCCAACATCACAGTGACTGTACTTACGAGTCCTGCCAAAGCCAAGTGACCTGGAGTGTCCCTGCAGCTCTGTTACCCACATAGTTGTTACTGGAGTGTTGCCCTCTCTAAAACTGTTGTGACTCTCATTACCTCTTTTACTAAAAAGGGTTTAGTTCACTAACAGTGCCTAACTAGTATAAGAACTGGCGCAAAGGCTGGCAGTCAAGTACAAGAATTATAAACTTATTTTTGTATCTCTTTCTTATGCGAAAAAGCACAAGATTAAATCAAAGATGAATATGCAAATGGAGGAGATAACCAGCCCTTTACAATCATCCAGAATATTCTAAAGCTCATTTCCTCCTACAATACAAGTGATCAGGCATGGAATTTGTGGGGGAGAAGAGTGGCAAAGAGGAACCGCTTAATCTCCTCTGGGATTTTAATTTGACAATTTTAAGAGAAAAGAGTTGAGATCAATTATATTGTATGTGTACAGTGCTGGTCAAAGTCACCAGTATATTAACATTAAAATGAGAAATATGTATATTATATCAAGTTGATAAAATCTTTAAAAAACACTGTGTTATAGACAATACATTACAAGGAAAGGATTACACTTTAAAGTATGTCTGCCAATCAGAAAATAATGGTTTTGTAAAATGCAGTAATTGTTCACATTTCATATTTATACAAAAAATAGTCATTAAGGTAAGCAGGTGCTGATGTGTTTAGAGACCAATTTGATTTCCATAAAACATAAAAATAATATAAATTGGATCTGAAAGGGACTGCTAAAATTATAATAAGAGACTGACTTTTCTCAAGGCTTCTGTTCCAGTACATACCCACTGAATAAATGGCAACTACTTAGAATCGTTTAGCATCCAAATTTTCTACAGTCCAGTAGCCAGCACAGTGAGCTCTTCTGAGAATTTAACTGTTTACCTGGTTATGGAAATTATGGGAATAGAAAGTACTGGAAACTAGCCTTTACTGAGTATACTGAATACTTCTGCAATCTTATTACTAGTGCTTTTATTGGGATCAAGACTTTGAGCTCTGCTTTGAAGTGAATGGGAAGTCAAGAGAGCCACAGAGTAAATCTTCACATTAGTCTTCATTGCTAATGAGGTACGTCCTGTATTCTGCAACAATTGAAGCTTTTTTGTAGCTGTTACATACAAATCCAGACAGATTGAGTTAAAGAAGTGCAGGCTAAAACTGAGGAGCACAGAAGACAAAAAGAAAAAAGAAATAAAATAAAATCAACTACTTAAAGCACAGCAAAAGGTCACACACTTGCTGAAAATAGTGGTCTCCAATACAGTGTTCATATTGAATTCCTTGCCAGCTTTCACAAAACAGAACACAGTACATTGATTTGAAAAATCAATCACACTCAGAAAAATCCATATGAACAGTTTTAGTGATACCCCAAATAAGGTTCCTGAAACAAATCCTCTTTTTGCTTATTCTAGGGAGGTATGTGAAGTAATATTAAATCTTAGAGTGTCTATCCTTCAGCAATGGGAGGAGATACTCTGTTTTCCGCTAAACCTACGTTGTACCTGCACCCTAGCTAACTAGCAGTGGTAATTCATTATTTGATTTCTTGAGCAATTAAATTGCTTCAGAATTTTTAATGTAGCTCAGTGTAGAGACATATTTAGAAATGAGAAAAAAACTTCCTAACATATGACTAGACCTAATATTGAATAAGATTATTATTAAATTAGAGCAAACAAACAAAATGTTTGAATATTTAGTGCAAGAGCTGTAGCAGAAAAAACGTAATTTATGAAAGATGGAAGGTAAAAGAAACAACATTGGTTTTAACTGCTTCTATGGAAAAGTGTTTTGAGGTCTCCAAGAAACAATGGTGATATTTCTGGTATACTTAACCACATTAGCATCATGAGACAATTGATGAAGTACTGCTTATCTTTAGCTGTGTATCAAATAATATATTTTTCCAGGAGGAGATGTGCAAAATATATGTCCAAAATTACTAATTTTAGAATTACAGTAATTAATTTAAACAACTTCAGTTTACTTAGAAATTTATAGGCATTTTTATTTTAATTTGCAACTTTTACCTTAGAGCATTTTTAAGATGTATGCATCCTTTCAGCCTTTTTTTCAAGTGAAAAAATACAATTTTCTAGATACATATATCTACATAATGAGATATATTTTAAGAGATACATATATATATAAGAATTATATGGACCATTGTTCTCTGGATCATTTTTGAAATCTAGTTTATATGATAACCAAACAAGATATCTCACAGCTACTGAATGAGAGTGCCAGTGTTTGTCACAGGAGAACTTGCCATAAACAGAGCTCTTTTAGCCAGCTTTATTGACTTAGTGGTACCATGTAACACTAACACTAATGAACCTCTACTGTAACCTAGGTGACCTTGTCACAGCTGTCTCAAGGATAATGGTCTCAGTAGGAAAAGGCAAGCATATTTACTACAACATAATATTTGATAGAATTTTTCATACCAAATGCTATTTAGAGAAAATATAAAGTGAAATCCAATGAGGGAAAAAAAAAAAAAAAAAAAGAAAAGAAAACAACCAAAAATAAACAGTACTAGATTTATGTTCCAAAACTGAGCCAGTAAAGTAAACCTGTAATTACTGCAACTTGCTAATTCTGTAGTAAGAGGCAGTCATAAAACTGAAAGGGCTCAGTTTTGAGCATCACTTTGTTATCCAGAAGGTCAGTTCCAGAGTGGATCTACTCTTGAGGCTGCTACATGACAGTGATATTTTAAATCTATTGGAAAATCATTAGGGCAGATTATGAGAATTTAAAATCATCTGACCAAATATTTTGCATCACCGAATACTGCGTATAGTAGATAAAAGTGCTACTATGGGCTAACACCAAAAAATGATTCCTTTCAGTGGCAAATAAAAGATAAATGCTAATTTGAATGAACTACCATTAAATTTCCTTTTAAAAGAAACTACAGTTTCTCTTTAATATTTTCAGCTAAGTTTTTGTCACAGATAAATCACATGTTATGATTAAGAGTCAACCATAAAACACTACTGCCTGGTGATAGTTCTACTTTTGCAACTGGTCTTTATCTGAAGATAGTAAAGAGCTGCATTTAATGTTTTGATGCTTATGGTTACAAAACCATGATGAAATTATAAACATATATACACTTAAAGTAATATTGATCAAAGTATGTCTTCTATTAAATGTGCCAGGGCAAGTCACATTTCCATTATACACATATGCTCACCTATGGTCATCTAAATTGTAAGGATTGTTGGGTCCACTGTGAAGATAATAACGCTCCAAGGGCATCTATCCAAGGGAAAGCCTACAGAGCGAATACAGGCTCAGCAGAAACTGCAGGGAGTCTGGATGACAAAATTAAAAAGGTATTTCAGTTGAGCCAAGACATTTTAACATTACTGGCTTCAGTCTAGGCTGCAGTGGAAGTTGCTCCTCACAAGCAGCTTGCTCCTGCGCCTGTCACAGAATTTGCTGCCTCCTTTTGTCTATATAATTGTTGGGAAAATATAACTGAAAAAAGTCTTCTTAGAAATCATCCTACAAGAAGTTGCTCAATGACGTAGTAAATCTAGCAGTTCCAGTTTGATACAATTCTTGGAGTAACATATATTTACATTTTTAGGAACTCACTGGATATGTGTTTAATTTTTTATGATATATGGCACTATACTTTTACCTAAGCCTTCGAAGTATCTGGATTAAGAAAATTTCCAGATATGTATAAATAATGTAAAAATTTTAAAAATTATTTAACTAATACTGTTCACAACAGATTCTCCCAGGACAAATACCTATGGAATTTATGTTATAAAAGTATTTTTGTAATACTTAAAACTGAATTTCTTTTTTGCATATTTGTCTCTAACTGTAGCCACCTATAAAAGCTATAAAAGCCAGCTATAAAAGAATGATTCTATTACAAATTCAGGATTACTTTAGAAAACAGGTCTTTTGGCTTTATTTTTATTCCTACTCTTCTGTAGTTGACTTACTATCAGTATTAAGGATACTGTCTGCTCTGTAAGTTAATAAATGCCCATAGGGTAGCCACAGAAAAACTGAGTTTGTAAAAGACATCAGGATTCTCTAACTCTACAACTCGCCCAAAATAGATTAATTCATGTGATCCAACCAGGTGTTTTCAGCTTTGTTGTTTAGTCTAGTCTGGTCCTGCAAACCTCTGTGGATGATGATTTCACAACCTTCCCTGGTGAATATCTCCAATGTTTAATTGTGGTTAGAGCATTTTTTTCTTATGTATAGTACAAATTCGCTCTGTTTCAGTTTGGTTTTGCTGTGATTATCCTGACATCATTCCTCTGAATTTCTTCCTTTTGATCAGCATCCCTTGTCTATCTCAGGAAAACCAAAAGTGGACAGTTTATTTCAGAAATAAAGAGGATTTATCACTTTTCACAGTGTACCGCTTATAATCCTGTTTATAAAGCAGAAGTATCTGTGCATAGAGTTGGCCTATTTTTATCTTCTCAAAACCTGCATGTGCATTTACATAGTGCTGCTTCCCAGACCATCAGTCCTCAGCGTGAATGGGGCTTAAGTTGCCTTTCTTGGGTACAGGATTACCTTTGTCCCTGTTGAATTTAATTCTAGTTTGTTGGTATTCTCTGAATGGTTGATCAGTCCTCAAGTTCACTGGCTACACCCTCCCATTGTGGCTTTCCCTTTAGAATGGTAAATGTTTCCAGGAGGTTGTTGATAAAGACATTAAGAAGGAAAAATGCCCATGACAATTCTTGACAGATTTCACTTGTAACTGTCTGAAGGAGGAGAATGAATAACTAATCACTATTCCTTTAAGCCCATCTTATCCAGTAGGTTTATCATGTGCCTAACTGATTACTTCATAGAATCACAGAATGGTTTGGGTTGGATGGGACCTCTGAGATAATTTAGTTCCAATCCCCTGCTACAGGCAGGGACACCTCCCTCTAGACCAGGTTGCTTAAAGCCCCATCCAGATTGGCCTTGAATGCTTCCAAGTATGGGATATCTACAACCTCACTGGGCAACCTGTTCCAGTGTCTCACCATTCTCACAGTAAAGAATTGCTTCCTAATATCTAGTCTAAATCTATCCTCTTCCAGTTGAAAGCCATTTCCCTCTTGTCCTGTTGTTACACACCCTTATAAAAAGTTCCTCCCCAGCTTTCCTGTTGGCCCACTTCAGGTAATAGAAAGCCACTATAAGGTCTCCTTGGAGCCTTCTCTTCTTCACGTTGAAGAGCCCCAACTCTCTCAGCCTGTTCTCTTAGAGGAGGTGCACCAGATTTCTGATAGTCCTCAGGGCTTCCTCTAGACAAGCTCCAACATCTCGATGTCTTTCTTGTATTATGGTCACCCTAACTGGACACAGTACTTCAGGTGGTGTCTTATGAGAGCAGAGTAGAGGGGCAGAACCACCTCTCTTGACCTGCTGGTCACACTTCTCTTGATGCCAACAAGGATACAGCTGGCCTTCTGAGCTGCAAGCACACGCAGCTAGCTCATGTTGAATCTTTCATCAACTGACATCCCCAAATTCTTCAGAGCTGCTCTCAAGCAATTCTCCACCCAACCAGTATCTGTACTTGTTCTTGCCCTGATTCAGGAGCAACAAGGATACAAAGGATGCTGCTGAGGAGCATACCGAAAGTTTTTCAAATGTAAAGACAGACAACAGCCACTCATCCTCCTTAGCCACAGATCTAAGTTTTTATATCTCAGAAGACAAATGAGTTGGTGACATCTGGCTTACGTACCTTTATAAACTCAAACTGGCTATACCCAGTCACATTTTTCTCCTTTATATGCCCAGAAAGTATGCCCAAAATTTCTTCTATAACCTTACTAAAGACTGTAGTGGGGCTCACCGACTTCTGGTTGCCTGGGTCACTTCTTCCCTTTTACAATAAAGGAACAAAATAACCTTTCTTTTTTTCACTTAGATGGTGCCCATGAACCTGCATGAGTAGGTTTCTCTAGATCCATGATTTGTTCCTCTTCCACTAGTGACAGTTCTCCTTATTGAATTCTCTACCTAGACAAAAGAGTTTAAGAAAACTTACCAGTCATACACACACACTTTTTGAACTGAATCTCACTGGAGAGTTCCATACTTAGGCAACTTTGTTTCCTGCTATGCCCTTTTATTTTTCTTAGTTTAGGATAGAACATCCTTGTGCCTGGTGTAGGTTGTCCTTAAAAGACCTGCCAGCTCTCCTGAGCAGCTATTCTCTTCAGCAATTCTTCCCACAGGACTCTGCTACCAGTTTCCTTAATAAGCTAAATTCTGTTTGCCAGAAGTCTACAGTCCGTACTCTGCTTATTTCCTTTCTGATTCACTTCAGGATCTTGAATTCCTGACTTCTTCATTGCTATATTAAAAAGAAACTTATATTTTCTGAAATGGGCATTAAATGCAGAAAAGCATAGAACAGATTTTCATTTATCTGACTACATTTTCCTAGCAGTAAATGTCAGGTTCATCTCCAAGACAAATATTTCAAAAACCGACTCAATCTGAACATGAATTCAGAGTCCATAAGGACATTCAGATTCACTTGGTAGCCAACCATGAAAATAAATGGAAATTAGATGGTAATCTAAATTTTTAGTGCCCCACAAGCTCACATCCTGATTTTTCAAAGTTTAATGCAACTAGTCTCTCACAGTTTAATGAACCATCTATATTTTAAAATCCCTAGGCAAGACTAAATAAAGAAAAAAAAAAGGACAAATTTGAGGCTTGTTTATAGGTCAAAAATACAAAGGTTGGCTAAAAATAACAGTAAGTTTGATTTGCTGCAGAAGAGAGCACCATGTCCAGTTCAACTGTTTGTCTTCTAGTTCTGATAAAAGAATGCCTAAAACGATATTTCAAGCCCTTCAAATACTTAATGATAAGTGCTTTTTAAACAGGCAAACAGGCTGCAGCACGGGCTAAAGATCTCTGGGTGTCTAAGCCTGTATTACATCCAGAGAAAATCTATTCTGTCATTTTATGTGACCTAGGGAGCCCTTCAGCTCAGTATTCAAGGTTGATGTGAATCACACTGTCTTGGCCAGTGACTGATAATGGCTAAAAGCTAAGTCATATGTAAACATCTAAATTGACTATTTTAATTGCAAAGTGAATCAAAGAAGTAAATATACTTTGTAGGAATATTTACAGATATGTTAGGTGTATATTAATATTACAAGGAAAATTTATTCTGTTGAATATTCATTTCATATTACTGCAATTGCCATTGCATATGGCAGTATGGCTTCCAATACCTCCTCTCAAAAAAAGGATCAAGTTAATGTGATACCTTCTGTAATTCCAGATTAAACTGACCCAATTTCTCACCTCATGAAATAAAGACAAATATCACCAAAAAAAGAAAAAAAAAAGAAAGAAAGAAAGAAAGAAAAATGCCCCCCAAAAAACCCACATTCTAGGCAATAAAGGGCAAATGGAACAAGTCTCACCTGTGTTTCACTAATTCCAGTAAAGAGAATCACACAGAATGGCACACACAATGTCTAAGATTAGAAGAGACTATGGATATCATCTAGTCCACACCCCTGCTCAAGGCAGGGTCAACTCAACCAGGTTGCTCAGAACAATGTCCATTCGTTTTCTGAATACTTCCAAGGATGGAGAGATGGAGAGTCTTGAACATGGCTAACCTGTTCTGTTTTTTTTATAACTTCTAATGGGGAAAAAAAAAAAGAAAAGAAAAGAAAAAAAAAAGTATATATATGTCATGTTAAATGTAACTTCCTTTATTTCTGTTTGTGTCTATTGCCTCTTGCTCTGTCACTGGATACCACTGAGAAGGACCTAACTCCCTATTTACTCCTTCACATTAGATAATTAAACGTGTCAATGGAATTCTGCCTGAATCTTCTCATTTCTAGGTTGAGCAGTTCTAGTTCTCTCAACCTCATGTAAAAGATACTTGAAACCCTTAACCATTGTTGTGTCCTAAATTGGATTTTTGTAAATCAGCCCAGATTTGTTTTGCAGTGGGGAGCCCAGAACTGGACACAGTACTCCAGATGTTGTCTCTGAGGGTAGAGTAGAGGCTAGAGATCACTTACTTTGACTTGCTGCTTTTCTTTATGCAGTTCAGAATACTACTAGCTTGCTCATCAATAAGGACACATCACAGTCTTATATTCAACTTTTTTGTTCACCAGGACCGTCAGAGCTACTTTACAGTCATTGGACACTCAGCCTGTACAGATGCATGGGTTTATTTTGTCCCAAGTACAGGACTTAATATTTTCCTTTTGCTGAACTTCACACAGTTCCTATCAAACCATTTTTCCAGCCCGTCAGGGTCTCTGAATGGAAGAACAACCACCAGATTTATCATGCACTCCTTCCAGATTTGCACCAACTGTAAATTTGCTATGTGTACCTTGCCCCATCACCCAGGTCTCTAAAGAAGATGTTAAGAAGTGGTAAGCCACTACTGATTCCTGATGTACATCACTGGTGATTGGCCTTCATGTGGATTTCCCTCTACTGACATTTTAAGCCCAGCTGTTCAGCCAGTTTTCATTCCACCTCACTGCCAAAATATCTGACCCATACTAACCCATCAGTTTAACAATGAGGATGTTATGGGGAACAGTGTCAAAAACCTTATTCATTCTGAATAATTATTTGAAGGTAAAATTATTTTACATACAAATAAAAACAATTCAGAAATATCCAGTCAAGAACTGGCTAAGTACATGGATTTTTCCTCCCCTTTCTTGTCACAGTGTAATCTCTAACTCCTGAAGAAAAATTCTGATTCGTGTGTTTCAGAGTACGTACATAGACACATTATTTTTGTTTCCTACTCAGCATAGAAAAAGGAAAGCAGGCAAGAACAGTGGCCTTTTTATGATGGATTTACGGTGTCAGTGGATAAAGGAAGAGCTACGGATGTCATTTACCTGGGCTAGTGAAAAGCATTTGATGCTGTCCCGCATGACATCCTGGTCATCAAACTGGAAAAAAAAAATAGATTTGATGGGTGGACCACTAGCTGGGTAAGGAATTGGCTGAATGGTCGAACTCAGAGAGTTTTGATCAATGACTTAATGTCCAAGTGGAGACTGGTGACAAATGGCATTCCTCAGGGATAGGTGTTGGAGCTGCTGTTATTTAACATCTTTGTAGGCAGCATGGACAGTGGGATCAAGCATAGCCTCAGCAAGTTTGCAGATGACACCAAGCTGAGCGGTGTAGTTGACACATTAGAGGGAAGGGATGCCATCCAGAGGGACCTGGATAGGCTTGAGGAGTGGGCCCATACCAACCTCATGAAGTTCAACAAGGCCAAGTACAAGATACTGCACCTGGGATGGGGCAATCTCAAGCACAGATACAGGTTGTGTGGACAATTTCTTGAGGGCAGCCCTGAGGAGAAGGATTTGGGAGTGTCAACTGATGAAAGTTTCCACATGAGCTGGCAATGTGCACTTGCAGCCCAGAAGACGAACTGTATTCTAGACTGCATCAAGAGAAGTGTGAACAGCATGTTGAGGGAGGTGATTCTGCTTTCGTTGATACCCCACCTGGAGTATTGTGTCCAGATCTGGGGCCCTCAACACAAGAGGGACATGGAGATGTTGGAGCAGGTGGCCCAGAAGGGGGCCACAAAGATACTCCGAGGGCTGAAGCACACCCCCTATGGGACCGGCTGAGAGAGCTGGGGCTCTTCATCGTGAAGAAGAGAAGGCTCCAAGGAGACCTTATAGCAACCTTCCAGTACCTGAAGGGGACCTACAGAAAAGCTGGGGAGGACAGGCAGTGATCAAATGAGGGAAAATGGTTTTAAACTGGAAGAGGGTAGATTTAAACTAAATATTAGGAAGAAATTCTTTACTGTGGGAGTGTTGAGACACTGGATCAGGTTGCCCAGTGAGGTTGTGGATACCCCATACTTGGAAGCATTCAAGGCCAGTCTGGATGGGGTTTTGAGCAACCTGGTCTAGAGGGAGGTGCCCCTGCCTATAGCAGGGGATTGGAACTAAATTATCTCAAAGGTCCCATCCAACCCAAACCATTCTATGATTCTATGATTTTATATCAGATTTATACAGTTTATCATCAAAGATTCATTTCTTTACTAAACAATGAGAGGAAAAAAGTTCAAAGACATACGTGTCTTCTGCTCTGAAAAATGCTTGTATGCCATGTAAAAGCTTGCATTTTTTTATATTCTGTGAAGAGCTAACATTTCAACCAAGGAAAGTTATATCTATAAAGAGCAAAGGTATTTGTGATAGTAGATAAATTTTAATATGCAATATCAATATAAACAAATTGATGTTCCTAAGGATTTCATAGTCTCTTTCAGATCAATACACAAATACACGATACACAGTATCTTAACGTTGAAAGAAGACGCAATAAAACCACAGATCTTCAAAAGCACAAAAAAATAAAATATTGAAACAAATCAGATGTATGTGATTTTAAAGAATGTTTTCTAGCAAATACTCACAGAAGTAATCTCCAAAATGTTCACAGCAGATTTTCATCTCAAGTGGTTAATGCAACACTGTAACAATTTTCCTTGTATGAGACTCTAGTCTTTCTGACACAATGTCTCCCAAATTCTTATCTGTCCATTAAAGCATTTCACAGAAGAGCTGTTTTTATTTGCAGCAAATACAAAGAGAGATGAGATCGATAAGTCTAAGCAACAAAGAAGTGGACTGTAAAACCTGACAATGTGCAGCCAAATAAGGAAAATCACCATCAAGCATGATTTAAAAGTACATTCATTCATATCAAAGTAAAGTAATGTCTTTTCCATGCTTATGCCCACTTGCATAATGTAAGCATTCTTATGATGAGAGTAATTAATTATGAAACTGTAGATGACTGAGATAAATACTATATAGAAATCTATAGTAATCTCTGAATTTTTGAGTCTCCTTTATCATTTAGTTTCAGACCTTTTCATATATATTTTTGTGTTGCAAGTAAAAACTGTCTTCAACTCCTCTTCCCAGTATCTGCCATTTGGCCATCCGGTATTCTTCTCTTTATTATATATTTGCAACAACGCTGACATACACTTTCGAACTGAGTATTATGCAAGCTACTCTGTGTAGGCCCAGCTTGCTAGGTGAACAAGTGACCACTTAGCATTGTTATCCTCTTTCCATCAGCACCACCAGTGTTATTCAGTGTTATACAACATATTAGTAGTCCTCCAACAAACAAGAAATTGCTTGATATTAATCACATTATTTCATGAATGGTCTGGATAAAAGTTCTCAGATCACACAAAGAAAAACCTGAATTTTCTTATGTTTGCAGAGGTTGTTGCAGCAAAATTAGCTAGACGTTTAATGACACAAACGTATAAATTAAGTTATAATTGCTTCTGATGAGTTCTTCTGAATGCTGTTTTATTTATTTGCAACAAGAATGGCTTTCAAAATAAATCATTTCCTGCTATTGAAATAATACAGCAATAAAGACGCTTTCAGTTTTGTGCCCTTACATGAAAGCCATCTGGATCAGTATAAAAAAGATAAAAGATAAGCTTCTGGATAATGAAATATGTCCCTAAATGTCAGATGAGTACTGCTAGTGCTAACCAATGTGACCAGCTGTCCAGCACATCTGGCTCTAGTTGACCTGGCAAAGTGAAACGAGTTTCATGCTTGCAACAGAAAGCTGTTTTTCAACATTTATTAAACTCTTTATTCCCATCACTATGTCAATGTTCTTGTTTGCAAATTAGCCAGAATAAAATTCCAGAAATCCTCCAAGCTGGGTCCCATGTGTGACTGAAGATACCAACAAGGAGAGACCAGCAGTTGCTGTGCATTTTCATAGCAACTGAAAGAGCTCAGAGGCTCTAGTAGTGCAACCAAGCACAACAGGAAGGATGCTGGGGGAAAAAAAAAAAAAAAAAAAAAAAAAAAAGCTCTCTGTTCTTCACGGTACCTGAGAAAGCATATTTGATTAAATATTCCTTTCTGCCATTTCCTGAAGAAAAGTTAGTTGGGTTGGTCAACAGTCTGTTGCAACAACAAGGTACCAAAAGTAATTGCATAAACACTATTAGAAGCTTGGACAGAAACACAGGACTTTTCACACTACCTGTTCCTCTCCTCTCTAGCATAAGCAAAACATCATGTAATCCTTGTTTATTCTTCATATATCAATTCCTTTCTCTTTGTATTGACCCAGTATCAATCAAGAGAGGAAACGGGGGCAGTTGTCCCCCAGCATCTCTTTCAGATCTGTGGTTTCAGTAACTTACTGGTTATCTGGAAACCATGGCCCAGACTTCCTCAGTCTGAACATAATAAATATCTGCTTCTTATTTCACTGCTGATAGTCCAAGACAGTCTAACTAGAGACCTGATCCTTCCTCTGTTTCTTCTCCCTTTTCAACTGAAATGTGATCATGCAATCCATGTACAAGAGGGACAGCTTAGACACTTGAATCTAGTAAAGTATCCAGGCTTCAAGAAAGACATCTATTGCCATATGTAGGTCATGGCCTACTTCTGGACAGAAAAACTCTCATCTGTGTTTCTTGTTAGATGATTTGAACGTACCCACTCTGTGAGCTCATGGTCATAAATCTGATTCCAGAAGATAAAGTAAGAATTTCTACTATTCTAAATTGATTATTGTCATACTTCATGCATTTCAGTCATATTTTACAAAGTGGAAACACAGAAGGCCTGAGTAAATATATAGCTCATATGTACAACATTGTGGTCTATTATAACAAACTCAAATCTCAGCCTTATATTAGCTTTTTTTTCAGTGAGTTTCATCATGATCCTGGGCATATCTTCACACCTGAGAATGAATTTCTCTGCTTATAAATTGGAGGCTGCTATGTTTGTCTGCAAAACAATAGGTACAAACCTCAGTGTGTGACATTTCAAAAAATGAACTTTTAAGTCAAAGGTAGATGCTTTTGAAAGAAATAACAAGTTTGATCAAAGAGAAGCAGAGAAGAAACTGATCATTAATTGAAGTAGAGGTTCAAGTATTTAGTCTGCCTGATCCAGCATATTTTAGCAAGAAAGGGTCTGTTCTGGTTCGTATAGAACAATTTAATTGAACCTGGATTTCTCCCAAGCTAGGCCAGCTCCTTAACCACATCCACATGTTTTGATACATAAACATTGATTTTGATAATTCCATTTCTGCTGGAGTGTTCCAAAAGGTTTTGGTCATGTCCCAAGGTAGAATAAAACCAAATGTTAATGTTGCTATGAAATGGAATTGCTCTAGCTGTGATACACAGCACAATAAGTGTTAACAAAGTGTTTTAAATATGAAAATACTAGTTAAGGACATATTTACCCTTTGGTGAATAGATGTCCAAGATAACCTTAAATGAGCTATCTAGTTTGGGCACTTCTGAAAATTGAACAATTGAACTACTCTGAAACTTCTGCAAAACTGTTAAAATCTTCACTGCATTCTACTGAGCAGATGTACAAGTTCAGGTATGTCTTTAGCAAACATAGACACAACTGAAATTTAAAGAATTATGGCCACTAGTAATGGAGATCATTTGTGTCCTAAACAAACATAAGAAAGGTATATTTGAACCTAGATATACCTGCGTAGGAAGTTTGCATAGAATAATAACAACACAGTTAAACCCTTAAGGCTGCTTAATGGAAGCTGCTACAGAGCAAAAGAGCATGAAGGAGGAAGATAAAGTTTCCCTTTGAGGCTTTAGTCCAGGAAAAGGCAATTTTTCCAAACTTTAGAAAATTATTTTGGATTCTTTCACAATTAAACATAAGTATATTGCAGCTCGTAGTTTTATGGGTCCTGTTGCCTTTTATTCTTCTTGTCACTGTAATCTCAAAATATATCGCAGTCTCAATTCAATCTTTTCTATCTAGCAGCTTTTGTCAAAATGTTCATCCTAGATGCATACACTTTAAGATTTTCTTCAGAAAATTTTGATCTTGGTCTTGTACTTCATGGCTGCATACAATCTCAGCCCAAGGAGTGCACTAGAATTGGAAGACAGCAGGAGAAATAGACCACTGATGGATCTATGGTAGACCTGCACTGTTCTTAAAGCTTGGAGAAAAATATGCCTAACCCAACCAGAGATACTAGACTCTACTCTGAGAAATAGTGACAGTCTTTTACAAAAATTTTTGCTTTCAGAAAAAAAAAATATATATATATATATTTCCTAGTGAAATATCTAATAATATGCTAAAAAAATGGTAGCATATATACAAGGTTTATTATTATCTAATAAATCCAATCAAAACATTAATAAGTATATATTATAATATGGGTATGTTAATTTACTTACATTTTAAGAAAGCACTTTCCTGCAATTCAAGTAATTCAAGTAATCTTTAAATTGTTTCTTAAACAGATAAAATTTTCCTTTTCCTTTCTATATTTTCTTGCTGTTTCTAGAGTTGCTTTGTATTTTCAATCAGAAGGAAAATAGTAAATATTAACAAGTAATGTTACTGATTACGTTTTATGCCGTACATCATACAGTCTATAGCACAGTGGAAAATTCTGAAATTCCTCGGTCTTAGGAAAAAAATAGTCTTTAAAAGTACTTTGTTCTGTAATGGATACTTTAACATCTTCTTTCCCTCTGAATGTCAAATTTAACATTCTGCTTTCAGTCCTCAAAATTTGCTGAAGTTAATATCCCAAACTACCAGAAATCTAAAGCAAAATTGCTGACCTAGACAGTGGTACTGAAATACATATCAATATGTAATGTGATAAAATTGCTTGTCAAAATGGTGCAGCTATACTGCAAAACCATGCTTTGTGGAAGAGTTAAACAAATAGATATTTTGCCCATATATTCTACATTTTTAGTACAGTCTACTGTAGAATTTGGACCACTCTTGGGAGAAGAGGGAAAAGAAGTGGGGAGGAAGGCAAGGGGAAGTAAGAGGGGCAAGGAAGGGAAGTTCTTCTGTTTTTGTAACAGCTAAACTTTACAGCTCAGGATCATTTGAAATAATTTATATAAAAAGTTGTTTCAAAAAACGTATTTGCTTTTATTTTTAAAAAGTTTCTGTTTTCCTCCAAATATAAAAGTAGTTTATGAATATGATGTATTCCTGTCTTTCTACCTATGGATTTTTTTCTGTAAAGAGTATTCATCACTTCCAAAGGCACCACTCTACATTTCTAAATGGGTATGAGGAACAGTTCAGTCATTGAAAACTTGACTGAAAAACATTTTTATCTAATTTATTCGCTGACCTAATTATGATTAATGCACATGCTTCTACATTTATTTTGCCTTCTCTTAAGTAACTGCTAATGTCCTGTAGGTTTTGACCAGATGTTCAGTAATTCAAGTGGTGCATCTACATCTGCCACTGAAAACTACCACTTGTAATTATGGACAAAGGTTCCAAAGGAAATAATATTCTTTTCACTTTTTAACTGAAAATATATCAGGAGGAAAATATTTCACTATTTAGTGTGTTACACAGTATATCTGACACTTTCCAGTGTTTCTTGCCTATATATCTTTATCATTTTCTGAACTGAACGGTACAGAGCGCAACAAACCTTTCAATAATAGCTCTGCAAAGACAATGGGCAAAGTTTAGACAATTTTTTAACTGTACAAAAATCTTGCCTAAAGAATGGCATGTCATGGTCCATGCATGAGCCGAGCCAGTAGTATGCCCTAGGGGTAGTGGTATCTTTGGTTTCATTGCAAATATTACTAGCAGATCAAAGGAGATGATTCTTCCCTCTGCTCACCACTAGGAAGCCACACATTGAGTACTGGGTCAAGTTTTCATTTCTCCCTGTACAAGAGAGACATGAAGTTATGGGGTAAAATCCAACAAAGGATCACAAAGAGTCTGAAGAATCTCTCTTATGAGGGAAAGCTGAGAAAACTGGCTCTTCAGCCCAGAGAAGAGAAGGTTCAGGATCAATTTTATTCTTTTGTTATCAGTCTAGAGCTAATTGTCACGTATATTAAAAGCTCAACACTTGGAGGTACGTGATTACATTTCAGTTTCATCTCCCAGTTAAGGGAAACAATCACAAAAAATTCTACTTCACTAGTTGCAATGAAGAGCTTACAGATGCAGCATAAATGACAGAATGTGATGCAGTAGAAGTAAAATAGAAATATACAAAACAACAAGCCAAAATTATCTTTCTTTTTCCTCTTTTTTTTTCCTCTTTTTTTCCTTTTTTTTTTTTTTTTAACTTATTTACAGCTACCCCTGAGAGTTTTAAAAATCTGGGACTGGTAAAGCAGTGCTTCAAAGTTCTTAGTGTTTGTTTGTTTTTTTCAACTTCCATGGAAAATGGTATTATATGTTGTTCATAGTTATATTACTATGTGTATAGTTTATCTCTAACTTGAAGAAGCTATCCTACTTTTAAAGCTGAATGAGAAACGTTCTGTTATCTGAGTAATCCAGCAACTAAGTTTAATGTTTATGGATAAGAAAAACATGACGTTGCTTGTGAAAAGACTTCTTAATTCCTTTGCCTTTTTACTTTTTGTTGTATTAAATATTTGTCTTTCAATATGCTTGAGTTTATCATCTAATAATTCTATATTTTAATTACATTATTATGTTACTTACATTGTGGTGCATTCCCATGAAAATTTTAACTCTTCAGGTTTGTGGCAAATATACAATACAGGAATTGTTGATTATCTTTATTACAGCCAGAATAAAAGCCCCACAGGAAATTTCATAAGTATATATTTAGGCCGTACAGCTCTGAAGGGTTAATTTCAATTTTCAAACTGGCTTTTTATCCAGATGCATATTTATTGCCAAATATTTGTCAAGTTAAAATCAAATAAAAGCAAGGCTGATCCTGCTCTGAAAGTAGTTGCTGACACAAAAAATTACTCATCTTTATGAATTCAGAGTATAGTGATACAGACTTCTTTAAAAACGTACTTTTTGGACCATATGTGCCAATTTTGTAATTGAAATAATATCCTTTTGAAAATATAGAAACCTTAAGTGTATTAGCTTACAGTGAAAACACATTTATTTAGAAGAGCAAGAGACAGGGGAGAATGTAAAAGCTTGCTGACAACCCAAATTTGTCTTTAGATACAAAAAGTAGGGAATGTGAAAATGGTAATGCAACAAAAATGAGTAGAATCAACAACAAAAAGAATTTGCTTACCAGCATTGCTCATTGTCAGGTGTACTTGTCAGTCTCCCCTGAGAGGCTTGAGGGGCAGTTCTGTTCTTCAGATTAAATTCAGAGGGCTGGAGCACCTCCCCTATGAAGAAAGGTTGAGGGAACTGGGCTTGTTTAGTTTGGAGAAGAGAAGGCTCTTCTCCAAGGGAAGTCTTCTCCAAGAGAAGGTCTTCTCCAAAGGAGATCTCATTGTGGCCTTCCAGTACTTGAAGGGAGCATGTAAACAGGAAGGGCAACAGCTGTTTAGGAGGGTGGATAGTGATAGGACAAGGGGGAATGGTCTTAAACTGAGACAGGGAAGGTTTAGGTTAGATATGAGGAGGAAGTTTTTCACACAGAGGGTGGTGACGCACTGGAACAGGTTGCCCAAGGAGGTTGTAGATGCCCCATCCCTGGAGGCATTCAAGGCCAGGCTGGATGTGGCTCTGGGCAGCCTGGTCTGGTGGTTGGCGACCCTGCGCATAGCAGGGGGGTTGAAACTAGATGATCGTTATAGTCCTTTTCAACTCAGGCCATTCTATGATTCTACGACAAAAGGTCAGAGACCAAGCTTGGGAACCGAACCCCTTACTGCCCACATGGCTTGGTAGTTATTCCTCCTTGACTCTGTTCTTGACTACTGTAGGTAAATCATTCCAATAAAACTAGTGTTCAGTTCCTTGTACTACATAGGCTTTCCATAGGTGAGCTCACTCCCTTCACGCTGTTTGCCCTATCTATTCTTCATATCACCAGCTACCGCTCATCTTTCTTTCTTGCATTACTTCAACATCCTGTAGTGCAAGACAGTAACATGATACTTTGATCCAATATTTGCAAGTGCACATGTTGGCTGAGAACCTGGATAACAAAGAAAATTCTATTACAGTTTGCTATGTAGCACGCTGATGTTAATTTTTAACCCTACAGACAGTTATAGCTGCAAGTCCTTGTGTAACAAATGCTGCAGAACATGCATACCCTCCAGCACTCACCTGCTTGAAACCTTGGCTGACAGAATATTTCTGTCTAGGAACTTGACAAGTGAAAAGCATTCCTCTTATCTGACTGGATTTCTAACTGTGAAATGTAAAGCCTTTTACTCTTGTTGTACAGACAGACTCTACTGTGAACTGTATCTGTTGAAAAACCAGTATGTGCATAGCAGTCAAATCTCTTATTTGGCATGAGTCCTCTTTTCATTCATTGACATCTTTTCAGTAAATGCAATCCAATTGTTTTATACATGGTGGCATGCTAAAAAGTGGAAAGGCAGTGCTTTTGTAAAAACACTATATGCAAATAAGTATCACACCAACTCCTGTACTGATTCTACTGACCCTTACCTAGTGAGTTTGAAGGTGCAGTCTAGACAGACATTAGAGCACACTCAAGTTTCAATCCATTAAATACAATGAGGTTACATAGTACTAGTCACCAAAGAGATTCTTTCCACCTCTGTTTTTCTAAAACTGTTTTGTCTGTTAGATTTTCTTCGGTTTTAGGTACTGGTATCATAAAATTGTTCTTCTGTCTTTAGAAGCAGCAAAAATGAAGGCCTTCTTCAGAATTAATGTCCAGAATACAGTAAAATACACACTGTAAGGATTGCAGGACAAGAATAAAGGCATGGATTTATATATAATATAAATTAATAACACGTCCTAGAACTGGAATAATATTATAGAAATGAATCACAGGTTTTACCTGAAGACAAGTTACTTATCTCTTATATGCAAAGCAGTAGGAAAAGAAAAATATTTCAGCTTTCTAAGTCAATCACAGTCTGTTCCTGAAGAAAACCTCAGCTTTTCATCCCTGCAAAATAGTAGACCTACTTTGTATATCTTTAAAGTGGAACATGATTACTATTTTCCATTGATGTGGATTTTACAGATTCTTTCTGCCAAATATTCACATAAACAGTGTATGGAAAGTGTGAAGAGAAAAAGAGGATAAGAGAAAGGGAGAACTCATGGCTGCTTTCCATGACAGAAAAGAAATGGTTTCAAGTGCACATATGATCAACAGATGTAGAAATATTAAATATTCCAGTGCTAAGCAAATGAGTTCATCTAATAACCTCATTACAGAAGACCACAAAGCTGTGAAAATGCATTATCTGCAAGAATACCTAAGCCTGAACAACACAGGATTCTGACTGTGCCAAAACCAAGCATGCAAGACTAGAAGACATGTTAAATCTCTTGAAAAAAAACATGTTTCTTACATCATAGTTTTTTGAGGGTATTGATTCAAACAAACATTGCAGCGACAGAGAGTTGTAAAAAGAACAAATAATGATAAAAACATATTGGCAATTTACTGCAATATTGCCTGTATAGAAAAGTAATGCAAGAGGTTTATATGCTGTAGCCTCCAAAGCTCCAATAGTATCTGTTCCACTGAAGTCTTAAAGTTCAACAGAGTTAACTGGGTTTGTCTAGTTTGGAGAAAAGGAGCTAAGAGTTAACCTCATTGCTCTCTAAAACTTCATGGGGAAGGGGAAATGGAGTGAGAGATGACAGTCACTTCTGCCTGGTAACCAATAATAGGACACATGGGAATGACATAAAGCTGCTGGAGAGGTTCACACACTAGAAAAACTTTCTTTGCCGTGAGAGTGGTCAAACAACGGAACAAGCTTCCAAAGAGGTGACTGATGCCCTGTGGCTGTCAGTGTTTGAGGGGTGTGTAGGCAATTGCTGGAACAGGCTGCCCAGAGAGGTTATGGATGCCCCATCCCTGGAGGTGTTCAAGGCCAGGTTGGATGGGGGCCTAGGCAGTCTGGCCTAGTATAAGATGTGGAGGTTGGTGGCCCTGCCTGTGGCGAGGGATTGGAGCTTCATGATCCTTGAGGTCCCCTCCAATCTGGGCCATTCAGTGATTCTATGATTCTGTGAATGCCTTCATTGTTATGCATTAACTTTTGGTTAGCCCTGAAGTGGTCAGGAGCTGGATTAGTCAACCTTTGGATGTCCTTCCCAGGTGAACTATTCTAATTCTATTTTTCTTCTTCTCTTTTAGTTTCAAACAATTTGGCCAAGGGTCTACACACGTGGATTCAGTTGTAGTACCAGGTGTTATTCTTGTGTTCATGTTACCCACCATTCATGCTGCTGAACAGGAGCATAATCATAACTTTTTTTTCAAAGATAGATTTGACCTACATTAAGCAATATTATAGTGATTCTACATAGTATGTCAAACTAACTTTTAATGGCACAATGGGTCAGTAAACCAACACCAACAGCATTATATATAATGAATATACTTTCCAGACAAACCCTTTACAACAGGGAATTACTAAAATTTGAGAAAATGCTCTATTCCCAGTCCAACCAATTTTGATTTTATAGTGCAGTATTTATTCTGCATTAATGTAAGTCCCCAGTCCCACTTGATGTTGCAATCTTTTTATCTCTCTCTCCAATGAACAAATCACTATCTTAGCAATAGTACCATACCCTAGGAAAAATAGCACTGAATACCATTGCTTATCCCATTTGCACTGTTGTAAACGAAATGGTTTTAGTAATTTGCATCACAGCAGGCCATGACTTACAGTCTACATTGACTACTAATTCTAGTTACTTTGCTTGTGTACATTTTCATACAAAAGCTGAAAGTATTCAATTTTCTAGGTTTAATATAAACTTATAATCCCAAATGTTATTTAGAACTTGGATTCAGAATATTTTCATGACCAGTTATCTATGTAGATGTTACAGTTATTTGTAAGCAGGAAAAGGTATTTAAGATGAATTCAGAAATACTTTTATTTTTATACACTCTTCTGTAAAGAGCATACATAAATTTGAGGTATCAAAATCCATGCAACAGCCTGAACTCTGGTATTCGTACAGATTAAATTTTTCAGTAATTGATGAAATATACTCATGTTCTTGCAACATATTCAAGGCAATTCAACACTGAAAAACATGAAAATTTGGGCTGTCCAAGTAACCTTGAATCAAGCCCTTCTATGCAAAACAGCATAAATATAACTAATGTCAGGTAGCTTAAGAATAGTAATTTTCATAAGACCCTTTCCTTCTTTCAGTACCTAGGAGGTGTGATGTTCAAAGTAGAGGTATTTATACCTATACAATGTAAAGTTAACTAAACTTCTTTTTATTGCCATCTGGTGATGGTCTACATATTATTTACAATATATAGCATTTAAAATCTGCAATGATTAAGGAATTACTAACTTTTTTAAAAAAGATTTGCATAGTATATGTATTGTATATATACCTCACAAGTATTAATGCAGTTGTCTTCAGAAATTCATTCTCAGAAATTTGTTCTCCTGAAACTAGCTGGCTGAGACTTTTTGATGGCAGTTTTCATCAGTTCTCAACTGCTCTTCATCTTTACTTACCATCCACTACTTCCTATTTGAATCTTTTACAGGAAAATAGTTAAACAGTATTGTGTAAATATTCATTCATCATTCCTTATTTTCACTTCTTTGGCAGCTGTATTTTATTATAAAATACAATTTCATATTAATCAGTATCCATGGCTAAATCATATAAATGAATCAAGTAACGCATTTTCTTTCAGAATATATATGCAAACATCTGTCTAGTATATCTGAGTGACAACAAAGAAAAACATTCAGAGAGGGAGAGGGAAAATTTAAAAAATGGACATCCTGAACTTCATGGACACACACATCCCAGAAGGATTACACCCATAACACGTATTCAACTTGTTATTTCTTGTTCTTTTGCCTTCTGCATTCTTCCAGAACCGTGAATTGTACTTGAAAAAGAAATAGGATGATAAATAAATAAATATCTAGCCAACTAAATTATTGCATCATGTATAAAGTAAAACATTCAGAAATACAAGATTAATTGGAAACAACATCTCCTTCTAGATCCTCTCCCAAAAGAGAGGTTGAGATGCACATTTCTCTAGGTTGGAGAGAAAAGTGAGAATATTTTTAATGCGTGTCAGAATTTCTGTTCACTTACACCCTTTTCTGTCACGATTGGATATATTTCTTTTATAGATTATCTTCCATATGGAAACACGTACAGAAGGTTTGTGATTTATTATGGGCGTTAGCCTGGGAAGGAGCTGCCAGCAGCTACAGGTTTCTTTACCAGACATTCACACCACCAGACAGTAACCTCTGAACTCCCAGACAAGCACCTTGTCATCAAACCTCTGTGAATTCAAATAAATCAAGGCTCCCATCACAAAAGTAGAGAAGAGTTTTCAAACTGTGAGCAACAGTAAAAATGACTGGACTGGGCTCTGTTAATAATTTTTTGGGTCAGAAGGCAGAACCAAGAAGTACATGAAGAGACAGAAGAAGGACTGATAGGGTAGAGGCTTAGGATGTGATGATAGACAGCACTTTCAGATGTGTTTGCTTATTAATTCCTTTAATTCAGTATTATAAGGGTCCACTGACAATGTTCATTTTTTATTTGAAACAATATTAATAGAAATTGGATAGCTCAAGGCTGGTTACAAACTACTAGTGAAAAAGTGAAATGTTGAAAGTCTTTAGACAGTGAAAAGAGTAAGTAATTCTCAAAATAATAGAAAAGTTAACACTTACACGTGATATTTATTGCTTGTTAAGGGAATTGACAACTTTCTCTCTGGGTTGAGTCAGAGGGCATGAAAAAAAGAAATTTCATAATCAGAAATACAAAACATTTAAAATGCTAGAACAACAACATGTGGATTAAAAAGATAAAAAGTAAAGAATGGCTGAATCTGTCTCTAATATTTGTTTGCTATCCCCCATGAACTGTTGATAAGATTGGAAAAGATGTATTATAATAGAGATGATTGACTAAAAGTGGGTCTATTATTGTTTTGACAGCCTTATGGAAAAGCAAAATGCATTTTGGATTAATCTGTGCTGACACGTAGCAGGAATAATGAGACCTGAATATTTTTCTGTTCAGTTTTAGAGCTCTGAAATTGCTTGAATTGGATTTGAAATTTTGAAGCCTACCCACAGAATTGTTTGATCTGATATAAATATATCAGATTCTGTATTGTGATCCATTTCTCTTTAGAAAGAGAGATCTCAAGAGGAGTAGGTTTGGTTAGATGTGCTTGTGTCATTGAACTAAACATAATTTTCAACATGCTAGGAAAGTTGATCATCATTTTAGGGGACATTCCAATTGCTAGGAGACAAGTTTCTATGTGCAATGTTTTTGCAATTGTTGTTCTTTATTTATTTATTTATTTATTTATTTTCGAGTATGGTTTGGGTTGTTTTTTTGCCCTGAGTAAGTGACCAGGCAGCCAGTATAGGACTCAATTTCAGGGCTCCTCTCCCATACCAGTTAGATAGTCATTATCATTTGTTTGATTTCTACCATAGTAAAATGAAATAAATAAATAAGCAGAGGCAAAAAGGGGAAAGGTTGAACTGAGTAAAGCGTACTCCACTATCAAGGAAGTTTGGATAACGGTACTGAATATTGTTTGAAAAACATTCTCTGATGACTAAAACCTAGCATTTGGATTTTTTACATTTACCAGGTGTTTGCCATTAGTCTGAAAGAAAATCTCCTTCCATTCCATTCCTTTGAGTCCTAGCTGGCATTGAATATTCCCTAAATATTAAGCGAAACTAAGAAAAAGTACAGCACTTCAGTTTTATGGTTAAAATATTTCACACATAGGTACAGTGCCATTTTCTGCTCCAGAGTTTCACTGTTCATATAAAAACAGAGCAGCAGTAACTGTAGAAACAAAGAGGTTTCCTTAACATCTCTTGAATACAATTTCTTCCCTCATAAATGCCCAAAAGCCTTTAGTCTCATGGTCTGGGAACTCTTCTGAGCAAAAGGAAGGTCGACAGATTATCAGAAATAAATCAGAATTGAACAAATTCATCACAACAAACACATGCCTTCTTTGAAGCAAACTAGCACCTGACAGAATCAAGGAAACCACTGAGCACTCCACACATTTTACATATTTGCAGTGAAATGCTTCTCTTAGGTACATGAGTAACAAGTTGGATTACAAGGCATGATTTCTGAAGTACTGCAATGTAAGCTTCACCACTGCTCAACATCATAACTTGTGAAGGCCTATGTCTAACACTGTTTAAAATTTAATGCATACTTGCATTATCTTATGCTGTCTGATACAGATTTTTTCTTTTTTTCTTTTTTTCTTTTTCTTTTTTTTTTTTTTAAGGATAAATAGTTTGCTAAGTTTTCACATCAGAACAAAAGCAAATTAGACACATTTTTCTGTAGCTGACAAATCTGGGTAGTTTTTTTTCAAGTTGCCAAGGGCTAAACATCATTTGCTTAATGTACCAATAAGTTTGATTTATAAGATGATAATGTATATTTGCTGGATTGCCAATACTTTTACAAATTACTGTGAATTTTTATTTTTCTACTCTTTTCAAGCTAATAATTTTCATCTGTTCCTTTTGTAACTTCAAGAGGCAAAAATATTCTTACAAAGTAATATTTAAATTTACATTGCACAAGTCTGAGGAAAAAAAATTCCACGGGAATATCAGTAAATTTTATTATTGTTTTTATGTTTGATTAGTTTATCCTTGTTTACTAACATTTGTTTTATCAGTAAAGAAGGCTCCATCTCCAAATACAACTTTTCTAAATGTATATATTTCCCACTGAAGAGATGTGAAATACAAGGCATGCAAAAGGTAGGCTGTCTTTGAAATATCTTTCTGGTTTTTGTTGGTTGAGTTTTGCTTTTTTAAAATTACCTATGTAAGTATAGATATACATATTTCATACTCTAATGTTCTTTGGATAAAGTTATCAAGGTAAACCATGACACGTTTATTTTCTGGATCCATGTCATCCCTTACAGTAGTTCTGACTGAAAGATAGATTACAGTAAATAATGAAAAAATATTCACATTTTTTAGTATCATATATTGAAAAATATAACCTTGGATTTCCCAGGGTTGAAAGCTCTGTAAACTTCAAGGTGATTTTTCACTTCTGGAACCCTGTGTAGATTTCACCGTGTGTGCATAATGCAATCATTGTCTAGCTTAAGCAAACACCGTAGTTTTATATATCATGGGTTTATGAACTGAATTTTTACATTTTCATTACTGAAAATGATAAATTTACACTGATGAAATTAATAGATGCCCTCCAGAGCTCACTCTTCACTCTTAAAATTTCAAATGTAGTACTACTGACTAACGTAAACAACAATAGAAAAAAAGAGACTCAGTCAATGTTTTTTCTTTGAACAGTGTAAAAAAGACGATTGGCTGATTTGTGGAAGAAGTTAATTGGGTCAGACATGAAGACTAATGCAAGAAATCAGTATGGACACCTGAACCTGTATTTCTTTGAACTGAGTTTCAGTAAAACTCAGCTACATACATCTCTATGTAAACAAGAGCTTTTCTAATGAATGACAACACAGATTCTGATAATACTTCCAAAATACCTTTTTCTTATGCGTGCCTTATATTCTCCCAATAATTTTTTTTTAAGAGAAAAATAATGACAAACACAGGTTTGCCAAGAACAATCATGTTAAACATATCTAATTTCCTTAAGCACAGAAAAAATAAAAAGTTGATATCACATATTTTGCCTTTTTAAAACATTTGTCTGATGTTGCAAACTAGTTGGAGGGGAAACTGTCTTGCTGAAATATCTGCATAAGATTGCTCAGATAATATTCAGAAACTATTTATCATCAGCTTTCTTAAAGCACTACGGATTCTTTGAGGTCAAATGATCTTACATGAAGTAATTAATAGTAAAGCTGTAAATTTGAGTATTGTCCTGTGTCAGAAAGACAGGGTCAGACTTTAAAGGTATTTTCATTAAGGTTTATCTCCCTTTCACACTTTTCTTCTTAAAGCAACAGGCTAAAGTTAGGATCCTTCTATGTGACAGGCATAGTGGCAGTTACTACATTTTTGTCATTGAGCTTTTGTCTTCAGAATATGGTTCATGATGTTTCTTCTGTTGCAATCAGAAATCCAAATGTGTGTACTGAATGTGCAACATAGACTGGTAGATTCAATTCTAAGATGATATGACATGAAAGCCAGTGATATAAAAGAGTGACATTTAAGAAATATGATAGAAATATGATGCTACCTCATTGCCTTAGAGAACCACTCAGAAGAAAAACATTATTTTATTACTCCACATTTAGGTTGATAAGGTTAATTTTATATTAAGTTCTTAGACATCAGAATTTGTATAACAGTATTTCAATGGTCTAAATTTCATACCTTGAATATTCAGATGTATTTCAGAATGAAAAAAAAAAAAGAGTGGAAAATAAATAATAATAATAAAAAGCAGTACTCTGAAGAAGTGTTATAATAGTAAAAGTTTAATATGGCAGGAAAATATGTATCAAGTAACAAAACAAGAAACTATACAGCTTTATGCTGACTTGTCACTAAATACAGACCAAAGCTGAAAATATATCTTCAAGACAAAATTTCAGGTTGGATTATTTACAAAATATTATTTTGAAATCATACTTTGAAAAAAACAAATAGAAATGAATGTCTCCAAAAATATACAAGTCAGATATGAACTGAGGATTACAATTTTCACTTCCCAAGCAGTTTCTTATTACAGAGAATGAGATGAGTTGAATACTTAAAACTCACTGGAAGAGCAAAAATAAAATGGCAAAGAAGATTTTTGCTCTCTTTACTCTTCAAAGGCCCCATTTAGGGTTTGTCAGCTTTTTTGACTACCAACACATTCAACTTCATGCATGTAAAACAACTGTAACTCACTATTTTTTCTCCGTTTGCTAAAAAAATACTCATAGGCAATGTGGAGATTTTGTCTAAAAGTTAAGAATCTTGTAATTATTGGTGCAGGTCAACAAAAAAAGAACCATGAAAATACCAAACAAAAATGAAATGAGAACTCTGTAAAGAGCAAGTTTAATATCAGGAAACATGCTGATAACCTAATTACAATCTTTTATAATGTGAAATTCACAACATGAAAATAAAGTCCATTTATCTAAACTAAATAAGAAGAAATAAAATGACCAAACATAACATGAAGAATGGATATTACAGAGAACTACAGAGAGCAGCTAAAGGTTATAAACCAGTTTTGGGATTTCAAAACAGAAACAAACAAAATGGAAAGATTCTGTGTTGGGGGGGTTAAAAATAATGTTGATGTTTTATAAAAAAAATAACCTCTAAGGAAGTCGATGGACTTTGTTTAGTCTAGAAAAGAGAACGTAGAGGAAGAATGTTGATAACAACTTTCTGATAATTAAGTGGTTGTCATTAAGAGAAAAACAATCACTTGCTTTTGAAGCGTCTAGAGATAGAATGAGTAGTCAGCAAAATTTGTAGTAAAGAAAATTTATGTTAGGGAGCATGAATACTTTTTCTTTCCCTAAAACAGTCCAATAAGTACTGTAGAGTCATTATGTAAGGGTTTTAGGAAAGGCAATACATCCTGTGGTATGATCTAAATCTACTTTATTCTGCTGACCATGAGGATGGACACCTTTTGAGTACTTTCCCTAGCTTACTTTTCTGTGTTTGTCTAATAAGATAAGATGGAGTGCAGAAAACAGAAACTATAACCTAATCCGTGTTTTAAAATGCTTAGGGACAAGGTTAGGTTATTAAAAAATTATAAAACTGAAAAAGGAAGATCAAGACTAGAAAAAATTGTCTCTTCTTAACTCTAGATAACTATTTTGCAAGAAATAACTTTTTATGCTTATGATTCTCCCAGATTTTTTTTTTTTTTTACTGGGAAGTCATTTGCACACAGTTGCCTACTATTTCACTATGGTTATGCTTTTGCAAGGGATTATTTTGAGAGTAACCACAAGCATGCAACAAAACATACTGACTGACTGTAGTTTAAATTGACTTTAAGAATAGATCTGGCTCATTAGGTATTCTAGCTAGAGTAGACCTAGCTAGAAAACCAAACACCAGAAAAAGAATAAAATCAAAGATTTGCCTTTTTTTTAAATTATTTAAAGAAGTATCAGACTTCACACTAACAACACTAACAAAACATGTTCACTAACTAAGAAAAGAGTTATGAATTCCAACTTACAGGATGTTTAAAACTGTTTTTTATTCACGATTGTAAAATGTGGTGGTTAAAATGTTAGTGTAATTCTTTAACTAAAATTTTAGTAACAAAACTTCCTTTTTTATTAAAGTATTTGTGTAGATAATGACAAGAGATCTTAGTGCTAGAGTCTGTGAATGTGTCAAAGTGTAATTCAGCATTTTGACAATCAATAAAAAATTGATTTAAGTGAACTAAATGAACAAAAAATGTTTGGTTACTTTAGTCACAAAATTACTCTTGTCAGTTTATTTAAAAAGGCATGTTTATCAAATCACCTGAACTAGAAGTATAAACATGAATTCCTTTCTTAAAGCATAAGCTGGCCAATGTTATAAGAGTAACAAGTGGCTACATGAACTTTGTTTCTCAAGAAAAGTTTTGATTCTACTTCACCCCCATCATTTACCTTTAACAGACTACAGAAAATGCTACAGCAGAACCTCAGTTGACCCCTAATTTTGTGAGATGCATGACCAAATGTGTGAGAACATGTAAATTGTCAACACTTACTTAAAAGTGAGCAGACACTTGAGAGTTCTGATGAACTAGGGACCCTAAATAAGGGATAAGGGATACTGAATTAATTTCTTGGAAGATAACTGTCAGCTTTGCCTGCTAGAACAGCACTAGTTCTGTTCTAGAACACGTCTGCGTCAAGGACATGACAGAGAGGCTTCCAAACCTTGTACATCCCACAGACTGCTACTCCCTTCTGCTGTTTCATGTAGGCACCGACATAGCTGTCAGCAACCTGAAGAATATCAAGAGGTACTACAAGGAGCTGGGAGCAGCAGTGAAGAACTCAGGAGTACAGGGAGTCTTATCAATCCTCCAGGTTAGGAGAATGCGGAGGGAAAGAACTAACAGAATTAAGAGAATCCATAAATGGCTAAGGGAGTGGTGTTGTCAACAGGGCTTTGGCTGCTTATGCCATGAAACTAATTTCAAGAAATCTGCTCTTCTGGAGGAGGATGGGGTTCATCAGTCAGACAAGGGGAAGACCATCTTGGCAGCAAGCTTTCCAATTTAATTGGGAAGGCTTTAAACTGGAGTTGGCTGGGGTATGGATCCTCAAATCATTGCACTCTGAGGATGACAATGGTACTGGATGCCCTGGGCCTGGAGTAGTATCAAAGGCCACTAAGAGCACCTAAGGTTAATTACAAGGGAACTCTAGTTGGTAAATCACCTCAATGGGAGCCCAACTCAAGTGCCTGTACACCAGTGTGTGGAGTATGGGGAATAAGCAGGAGGAGTTGCAGGTGTGTGTGTGCCTACAGGGCTATGATGTCATTGGCATCACTGAGATTTGGTGGGATGACTTTCACAACTGGAATGTAGGGATAGATGTGTATAAACTCTTGAGGAAAGACAGGCAGGAGATAAGGGGAGGGTGTGTTGCCCTTTACATCATGACCAACTGGAGTCCATGGAGCTCCATCTGGTGATAAGCAAAGAACTGACAGAGAGCTTATAGGTTAGGGTTAAAGGGAAAGAAGGGGAAGGAGATATCATAGTGCGGGTCTGCTACAGGCCACCTGATCAGGAATATGAAGTGGATGAGGCCCTCTATAAAGAGATAGGAACAACTTCACATTCACAAAACATGATCCTTGTGGGGGACTGCAGTCACCTTGATATCTGTTGGAGGGACAAGATAGCAGTGCACCAGAAATTGAAGAAGTTCCTGGAATGTGTTGATAACTTTCTCTTCTAAGTAGCACAGGAACCTACAAGAAAAGGTGCTGAGTTGGACCTGGTCCTCACCAGCAAGAAGGGGCTGATGAGTAATGAGAAGCTCAAGGGCAGCCTTGGCTGTAGTGGCCACAAAATGGTCACCGAAAGTATTCGAGGCCCAGCTTAATGGGACTTTGAGCAACCTGGTCTGGAGGGAGGTGTCCCTGCCTGTAGCAGGGGCTTGGAACTAGATAATCTTAAAGGTCCCTTCCTTTCTAAAGGATGCAAACCATTCTATGATTCTATGACTAAACTGAAAAAGACTTTTGAATGAATTTTCAGTAGTTTATGCTAAGTAATTTCATAACACATATTATTTTGAAAAGAAAAATGAAAAACATTTTTTTTTATAAAATGTATTTTGTTCTATTTCAGTAGAGTATTTGAAAATATGTGTCAAACAAAAATCACTCATCCGTGAAGTTTATAATAAAAATGCAAGAATGACATACCTTCCTAAATAAATATATGAAAAATGGAAGATGGGCAATATTAAAGAAAAAATCCTTAGTGTACCAAAATTCAGCCTACCAATAGACATTCCCTAAACCATGGAAGGAGTATAAGGTTGGGAAACATGACTAAGAACAAGAACTTCCCATATTGAGGAAAAAAAAACCAAACCTTCAAAATACAGATACTGATATGCCTTCTGGCCATAATCTGCACATAGAGAGAATAGTTTTCATTTTAACATGTGAACAAATTTTAAGGATTTTTTATTTTTTTATTTCAACTTTTTATCTTTTCTTATTCTCAAAACTGGTCATACTAGTTAAGAGCTGTCAGATTTAGGAGCTGTCTGATTTAACATCAGACTGCTTACAGAGTGAACTTGGCAAACATTTTAAGAGTCCCATTTTCTTTATCACTGTTTCACTAATACTTTGTTCTATGTCTTTTGAAGACTAAATTCCCACATGACTGTAGACCTAAAAATGCTCTGTAGTTTATGAATTTCATTTAGTGCAGTGATATTATTAGTGTTACAAGATAATTATGTACAAATATCAGGTGCAGTACCAACATGTCTTCTGCTGCAGCCAGTGCCATTGCTTACTCAAGCCTGAACTACTCCATCAAAATTGTCCTTTTTGTCATAGAATCATAGAATCGTATAATGGCCTGGGTTGAAAAGGACCACAATGATAATCTGGTTTCAATCCTCCTGCTATGTGCAGGGTTGCCAACCACCAGACCAGGCTACACAGAGCTACATCTAGCCTGGCCTTGAATGCCGCCAGGGATGGGGCATCCACAACCTCCTTGGGCAACATGTTCCAGTGTGCCACAACCCTCTGAGTGAAAAACTTCCTCCTTATATCTAACCTAAACCTCCCTTGTCTCAGTTTAAGACCATTCCCCCTTGTCCTATCCCTATCCACCCTCCTAAACAGCTGTTGCCCTTCCTGTTTATACTCTCCCTTCAAGTACTGGAAGGCCGCAATGAGGTCTCCCCAGAGCCTTCACTTCTCCAAACTAAACAAGCCCAGTTCCCTCAATCTTTCCTGATAGGAGAGGTGCTCCAGCCCTCTGATCATCTTAGTGGCCCTCCTCTGGACCATTCTTCTAATATTATTTAGCTAATTACCTTAATAAAAAAATAGGCAGTATGTTCATTCTTTTAATGGGAAAAACAAGAGTACTTCTACTGAGCAGTATCTTAATATGTCACAGTGTTGGTATTTTTTCTCCTTCTTTTATTTTTCTGATTACAAAACTTATTCAAAACTTCTTTAAATTTGAAATATGCATGAGATTTCTGCACAATAATTTACACTATAAGAAGCCAGAAAAATAACAGCTGAAAAAAAAAAAAAGTACAATAACTAGAAAAAAATCAGATAATCAATAACATCTTAATTTTGAGACTTTCTAGAATATTTAGCAAAAAAACATCTAGCACAGAAAGAGCAGATGGATTAAAAATTCAGCTCAGAACAAATACAGTGTTAGATTATGGATTCTGATCAGGTATAAGATAACTCTAAATTTACTTGGAAGGATCTAATAAGGAATACTAAAGGCTGCTTTGAATGATTCCCCACAATATCCTATCATTACAGAGCAAAAAAATGTGTAAAACTTAAATCTTATGTCTCTTATTTACATTTCCTAATACATACACACTCAAAGGAAGAAAGGGAAAAAAAAAAAAAAGACATCCTCAGGATGGGGTAGGACCCTAAAATCAGTCAAAAACCAGCCTACGCTTTTTACAATCATTCATATCTTCATGGTGTCAGGAACTTAATAGTACTGACAGGAAAGTTAAGAACTAAGCCTGAAAGAACTAAAATTCCCAGCTGTCATGCTGCAAAAATTGAAGATTTGCTTTATACACAAGGTTTAGAGAATGTTCCAAAAATGATTTGTATGTGTTTCACTAGAAACCTTTTTCTCCAGAAGTTGGCCAAGACATTTAAACTAATACTACTGATTTAAAATTGAATTTATTGGATGCTGTCTGCCCAAAGAAAGATATCTAATTCTCTCCAAACATCAAAGTTTTCAAACATTTTCTTACTGCAGATACCCCAAAATGAACTGTTGTTTGTTAAAATCTCAGCCTTGCACTGTTATGTTCATTATATAACATTGTAGTCATCGTTTCTCTGACTGCCAACAAAGAAGCAAAAGGTTAGATAGGATATTGTATGAATGAACAGATTCTTATTGCCAAGAAGAACCCCTTTCATTTTCTGATGTGATATAATGACCAAAGGGACAGTAAGAAGAGAAATGGCAATGTAGAAATAGCGGGTGTTTCTGACAATCCATGTAAGAAACTAAACTGAAATTGGCAGGCGTTTAAAAGTCATCATGAGGAACTAAAAGGCACAGGTTTCATTTATATAAGTATTGTTTCTATGGGAAGCCAGACTGAAAATTAAACCACATATTTCTGCTAGCTATAGAGCAGTGTGACTATTACAAATTAAAAAAGAAGAAAAAAAAAAAAAGAAAAAAAAAGAAAAAGTAATGTTTAGCTAGAACAAGGTTTCATAATTTGATAATTTTTTTCTTCAGATTTCACATTGAGCTGAGCAGCTCCACATTGGAGTGATTGACCAGCAGAAGTGTGATAAAAAGACCTTGTGCTAAAAATGTCTGGCCAAAGCATCATAATTCTCACTGCAGCAACTTTTGTGAAACACATTGTTGAGAAGCAGATATAGAGGCTACTGAGTCAAGTTAATTTGGGCAATTTGTATGCAGTGATAAGCTCTGTGATACTAATTAATCTCTAAAAGCTACAGGAAACTATGTGTTCTTACTGACCACATAAGTAGAAAAACATCATAGGATGATTAAGTTTTATTTCCACAAATTTAAGAATGATTAGCAAAAAGCATAGCCTAAATGGAAAGAAATAGCATAAGTGTGGCTTAGAAACCCTACAAGGAGCCCAGAGACAATGAAAGGAAACAAGTCCAACCAAAACAAGTGCTAAGTATGCTACAGCAGACTTCTTAATTTGGCAGGGCGGGGAAGTCCAGCAAAGGAAGTTCACTTGTGGAGTGTTTGAGGTAACAGTTTTGTTTCTGCACCATTAAACTCTTTTTATAATTGAAGCAAAATCTGAGAAGTGAGGAAGGCAGCTTTTAAAATCTACATGATTGTACTGTTAAAGCAAGGGCAGGAAAACTACATCATCTGAGTAATAAGAATATATCCTCCATAGAGATGAAGTAGAAAACTAAAATAGTTTATTTGTATGTAGTAAAATTTCAAAGTTTTAGGCACATTGGAAAAGGTTTCTCAGATCAATAAGGAAAAAATACAAAAATCAGGCAGCAAAAATTATCTTTCAACATTATAGGAGCTGCAGAAGATTAAATATCAAATGAAATATATTTTAGAATGTTGCCAAAACATATCTGAAAAACAATTCTAGTGCATTCTTCTTAGACAGGTCTTAAAATAAAGACAACAGTATGCATACACTAAGATCGCAACAAACTAAAAAAGCATGAAAAAAAAACAGCACACAGACAGATGACAACAAATTTCTTAAGAAAAATTCTCAAACTGTATGATCAAACAACAGGTGTTTGGGGTTGGCTTGTTTGTTTTTGTTCTATGTACTGTTGGAACTTGCTATGTAAAGTAGAAGTCATTATTATAAAACAAATAATTCAGTGAGTAATGATTTAAGCAAATCTCAGCCATAAAGATGCTACACTACCACACTTCTGCCATTCAGCTTTAGGAACAAAGTGAAATGGGGAACTGGCACTGAATTGCTCCACAGAAGGTTTAGATTGGATATCAGGAAGAATTTCTTCACAAAAAAAAAAAAAAAGGGTCACCAGGCACTGGAGCTGTCTGCCAGGGAAGTGGTGGAGTTGCTATCCTCAGAGGTGCTTAAAGAAATTATTTAGTAACAGTAAAAGTATTAGGTTGGAGTTCGGCCTTGATGATATTAAGGGTCTTATCCGCCCTAAATAATGATCAGCATGAGCTCCATCTTGGATGGTCTGTACACTGGGGACCATCCTTCTTTCAGTACTTCTTGAAAAGCATAGGTCCTCTTAACAACAACAACTGATACAGGTGTTTAGATGGCATTCAGTTTTCCCTCTATTTCAGGTCTTCTACTCAGATAATCTACTGCACACACTACTGCTTCTGTCAGTCCTCATTAAAACCAACACTGGAGATCCAAGAGTGATAAATCCAAGCATAACAGAAAAATGTGAGTGAAAAGAGTTAAGAATTTTCTATTCTTCCAACTGGATTATTAACAACTGCATAAATGAACCAAAACAGTAAAATTCTTTCTTTTTTGCAGAATCTTTGTTTATATTCTTCTGTAAGTCTTACCTAGACAACGCCAAAGTGCCTGTGTTGTACTTACAAGTTATCTCCTACCTTAGTAATCAATTCTGTGACTTTTTTCTAGGTATGTTGTAGTTCATATCTTTGATCACACCACTCAAAAATGGTCACTGCCTCAGAGAGGAGAGATCAGCTTCATTCATCAGTCATGTTTCTATTCATGCACCTGTTCTTTAGCATCTTACAAAATCAAGATGGATGGCTCCTGTCCACTCTGTAGTTCTCAGCATCTTTAACTCCTTCCTGAGCAGCTGCTACACATACACTCTGAATTTCCTGGAATTTGGACTATCAGTAATCAGCTATGACCACTACATCATGATGCTGACTAAGAAGAAGGCTCAAACTTCCAGAGTCAGGCCAGAGAGAAGACAACCTTTCTCCCACAACGCAATAACACCAAGCCCCCATACCAGATTGAAATCTGTGGATCACACTGTCAATCTTGTCTGGACTGTCCTACCATACTCACTGTATAGTCCGGATTTGGCACCTTCTGAATTCCATCTCTTTGCACCTATGAAAGATGAACTGTATTTACAACATTTTCCTAGCAACAACACCATCTTAGCAGCTGTGAAACAATGGGTCACCTTCGCTGGTGCAAATATTTACAAGTGTGGCATGCAGACTCTTGTTCATCATTGGAGAAAAAACATAGCTAATGGTGGTGACTATGTTGAAAATAGTGTATTATAGCTGAGACTTTGTTTTAACAGTGTTATTGTGCTCTTTGTATCTGTTGTAGTTTCTAAGGAAATAAATAGGAGACAAACTATGCATATATTCTTGCCTCTCATTTTCCTGAAGGGAAACAAAAAGCAGAATGCTGCAAACTGAGCCATCTTAATCTGTTAACACCGTTGACACTGCAAGCCAGAAATCACACGAACTGATAGAAATAACAGAGCAAAATTTCTGAGAACTCTGAATCCTCAAACTTCTTTTAAGCTCAAGTTTCTTTTCAAACAAGAATTCCAAAACAAACACAGTCCACTGGAAATTTTCTCAACTTCAGCTGGCTGGAAAATGAAAGGACTCAGTTTCCCATCACTTCACTTTCGTTGGTACTCTGACCTTTGGTGTCCCATTCATAGTTCCTTTAAGAGGCAGAAAGCCTTCTATCTGGCTTCCTTCAGCACATGCCTCTACTATCACTTTGAGCTAGTGATCAGACTAGAAGTTTAAGGAGGCACCAATGGCCACAAAGGACTCACTGGATTTTGCACTTGTAGACCCAAAGTTCTGCTAAAAAATATTTAGAAACACTGGTTTTTGAATCAGTACCCATGAGTTGTTGGAAATAAGTTAGGTTGATGAAAATAACCAAAACAACATAAAAATATATCAAATACTCTTTCATACTTTTGAAAACACACAAAAAGGAAAGCAGTGTCTGGAGTAATTAATTGTTAATAAATGAAAAGAGCTCAAGAAGTCAATTGATAAATGAGGCTGGAAGTCATTGAAAGAAACAAAATCCAGGATCTATTTAAAAAAAAAAAAATCTTAAAAAAATGTAAAACCTACTTTCTGGTGTTTTCTTTGTTGGTTTATTTTTTTCTTTCCTCCATACTGAACAAGCGAAACACACATGGCAAGGGGCATCTAATCATTACTCTGATTTAGTTTAGGTACCACAGTGCCATCATATGTCCAAAGTTTATGCATTTCAAAATGTTTTCTGAGAATCACAGTGAGACTTAGAGTAACAGAGAATAAAATGAAGTTCTGTTTTTCAAGCATATGAACAGTGTAGCGCAAACAGCTTCCATGCTATTAGATGTAGATTCAGTGATGGAAATTGTTCTGCTGGGTCGGTAATAAAAGCTAATTTCTATTTAGTGCAAATAGTTCGTAAGAGAATTAGAATTAGAGTTATCTATGTTTGTATAAATCTGATGACCATAATCAATTGAGACAACTCCCTTGTGCAAAAAGCTTAGATATAAAAAAGAGAAATCAACAAAAAAATAAAGAATTAAGACCCTCTACAAATTTTATATCCATTGTGAGTGTCCTTGAGGGTATAACTTCCATTGGGAAGTCTGGTGTATTGCCTGATTTCTGACATACCTGAAGCCAACAACCCTACATTAGGTTCTGTTGCTTTTGCTTTTCCTAAAGAGAATCACTTACAGCCAAGACTGTGGCCACTGGAAGAAATTATCCTCAGTGCTGTTGAGGTCTCTGGATTCTACTAACTCCAGAGAAAATTCATAGCAATCATCTAAGATCTTGTTAAGGAAAAATAAGTTCTCCCTTAAGCAAATCTGAGCATAAGCATGATTAATCAAATCAGCAGCCACACCCTATGCTTTTATGCAGTTGGTTTTAGATTGTCCCTGGCATTTTCAATTTAAGATCTGCTATAAAGTTTTTACAATTGTAATGTTCACGGCTTCATAAAAGCTGCCAGAGGAAATTGAAGATTTTCACAGTGGGATATTGGGCAGCTGGAATTTTTGGCACCTGAAAAAGCAAGGAAAGCAGCTTGCAAATGAGAGATAAGCATGTTGTTTGGATTACTCAAAGCAAATATTCAGAAGATAAACTGTAAGGCTGACATTTCTCTTGTCATTTTGAAGTTTCAGAACAACACCATAATACAGACATGGACATCTCATGCACACTTATTGTATCAGATTTTTTGCAAAGTCAAGGAGTCTTTACTGATGAAGTGATAATCACTGATGTTGTCATTTTCACTACTTCATATTTGCAAACTCATATTAATATTCCAAAATTATTACTCTTGAGCAGTCTCTCTGGAACAGGAGTATTTACAGCAGAAGTATGTATTGTACGTACTGTGGGATACAGAAAGTTTTAGGTTTGTTTCAAACCTAAATCAACCAGATCCAAAGTCTGTTGAGTTCCCAAACTTGCATTTTTCACTTCAGCTCCTTATTTTAGCCAATATTTAAACTGAAGAAGAAAAGCAAGGAACTATACAAAATACAATGTGATGTAAGGAATAGGAAGTTATAAAATTACACACATTTCCCCAGAATTCAAGAAATATCAGAATGGAAATTCATTTAAAAACAAAGAAAAAATCATTTTACATTCTCTAGAGGATACAGGTAATTTCTAGAATTTTTTTTTAGTAACGCGTTTTAACTTTTAATACTTATAATAATTATTTTTGTTCTTATCAACTAAGCAAGCAGGAGACAATCTATATTTTGTACAGGACTGAGAAGAAAAATGAGAAAATTTTCAGCTTGACAGAAGTTCCATTTAAGTCAATGGACTCTGAATTACCTTAGATAAAGTAGTAAAAAATAGCAAATCTCATTTGTGCATAAATTCTGATAAATGAAAAACATTTAACAACCACTTTGTGCAACTTGCTCAGTTGAGAAAAAATCATGAGAAAGTCCAACAACAGACTTGAGGCATGTTTCTCTATGCTGACTTTGTTTATAAAACAGAATTCTTAATGAAAATGAGACACCAATATCAAATTTCAAAAGAAATTTTAAAAGCCTATGGCAATACAATTCTTCTAAATTTAAAATATGATCCAAAAATACTGCTCTCCCCAAAATTACAAGGGGTATGGTATGCTGTCCACCAATTTCTAATTCACCATAGTCAGAATCCTACTTAGCAAACTAAACATAGCTTCAAAGATGTTGTACTGAATTAAATAAGCAAACTGTCATGCTATCTGCTGAATCTATTAACTTATAAGTAAGAAGAATCTTCACTTCCACTGAATTTTCAGTGGAAAAGTGAAAGGGAAGGGACAGGGGAAAGAGGAAAGGGGAAAGAGGAAAGGGGAAAGAGAAAGGAAAAGGGGAAGGGGAGGGGAGGAAAAAGTGGTGATGTTGAGGAAACCAGTTATTCCTACTGAAAACTGTTGCTCTTTCAGTGATTCCCCTCAAAACACATATGCTTCCATATGCAAAAAGGACAATAGTTTTATACATGCCTTGGTACAGTTTCTTGAGTCTTTGTTTACCAGACAGAGAGGTGTTTTCAACAAATAGAGCAGTTGCAGTAACTTTGATGAGCAAAAGAGACAATAGTTTGTTGGTGCTTCATCAGAAGCTATATGTGGCTATCTGAGTTAGCTACTGCTGTCAAACCTGGAATATTCCACTAATTATTTAATTAAACAACTAAATTCAAAATAATTCAAAGAAGAATTACTACTACTGTGGAATAATAGCCTGCAAAATGTTAGTATTACTGGTGAAGAACATCTTAAAATGCTAAACTTCCTAAGCATGATTCCTCCTCCCTACCACATCGCTAAACATCTCAGTTTCACAAGATTACACAGGAAAAGGAAACTTGAATTACACAAAAAAACAGATAATAAGACAACACATTGTTAATTACAGTCAATAAAAAACTGCTATGACATTTTTATTCCATTTTCTGTTTAAATTTGTTTTAGAACCAGTCCATATGGCAACAATTTAACAGACAAGGTCATCCATCATCTCTCAGCCACAGCTCAAGACACATTAGTCATAATGACAGTATCAGGCTATAATATAATTTCCAATAGTGGGATCAGCTAGATTCATATTGTTCATAGTATTAATGTTTATCATTCCCATGAATATGAAATCTAAGCTTTTACTTCAACAGAGTGGAGCTTTAAGGGCTAAAGAATCACAACAAACTGAACTTGTGTTGCAGGAGAAAAACTTAACTAAGAAACACAATTAGCAGGTATCAGAGACAATATTTGCATTAAAGAAATATTTGCATTAAAGAAATTTGCATTAAAGAAAGTACTCTAAGTAGATTACAGAACTATACAAATTAACTTCTTTCACCCTCTTTTGGGAGTTAGTATGCAATAGTCACTTGAGTCATACAGCTTGCATTTGTTAGGAACTCCAACCTGAGTGAGGAATTACTTTTTGATAATTCTGTTGAATATAAGTTGTGAATTTAAGATCTACATAAAGAAGGAAAAAAGCCATCTACAGAATCTCAAGATAATCCAAAAGCCTTCATCTTCCCCACAGCCACACATCCATTCTTTTGGTGCCATACACAAGAACTGCGCCAACTGATGTTCTGAATACTTATCTACATACTAGAAATCTTTGTGAACTTAATTCAGTTTTATCTTTCTTTGATAGAGAAAAACTAAAGAGAGAATTTCCTCTTTCCGATGCTACTTTTTTTCACTGTGTTTTGTTCTGTAGCATGTTTGGGGGTATATGCTTCTCCTGAATACATACATGATGGCCTAATACATGCAAATCTACTCTGTTATTAAGAGATTTTTGACAGCAATGGAGTCTGGTAAATTCTGGATAAGTGGAATTTGATCCAAAGAATTTGTAAATATGAAAACATTTTGGTAATGCACTCTATGGGAAGAATTGACTACTGCTTAGTCTGTGGGATTGTCTGATTTTTGGATGATGCTGCTCAGAACAACTGTACTGAATGTTCTGGTCTCTAGCTAGTACAGTCATCCAGAATAATAATTCAAAGTTGTGTAAAATCGTTTTTTTTTTCCTCCTCTGCTAGTAAGCAAGCTGGTCTGCCTCCTCCAGTTTTTCCACGGGGAGTTTTAGAAAGATTCTCAAAATTTTCCAATTTTTTAAATTAAAAATATGTTAATGGCTTCAGAACTGTATGAACAGATTGATTTAAAAGCTCAGAAAACAAAAACAACAACAACAACAAAAAAAAAAAACATAGAAAAATCTGGGCAGAAAATCTTGGTTGAAAATCAAAACCCTCAAGAAAATGGAAAGAAGAGGAAAGGGAAGGAGAGGAGAGGATAAATAGGCTAGAAATATACTTATTCCATAGTTCCACAACTACCTATTACAACAACCAGAGATTCATTGTGCCTCATTAAGCCAATTGCACTGTACTGCTATTGATGAAAATGCTCAGAGGCCTAGCTTTCAAACCAGTTCAGCACAATGTAAGCAGGACATGGTAAGGTTTTGTCCAAGCCTAATAATACGAATAAGAAAATTATCCTGATTCTGTATCTATTACACTCTCTATACAGAATTCATATTTCTCTTTTATACAATTTATATCTTATTATTGTACCAGGAAATAGTCATTTTACATCTCCATAAATATTGTTTTTTTTCTCTCATTATCTTGAAGTTTTGAAATAACCTTACCCTTTCTGTTCTTATTTTGAATTCAAGTTCTGGAAGTTTTGAAAAGCTGTTCTTAAAAGTTTAGGAAAGAAGAAGGAGAAGAGGAGAGGAGAGGAGAGGAGAGGAGAGGAGAGGAGAGGAGAGGAGAGGAGAGGAGAGGAGAGGAGAGGAGAGGAGAGGAGAGGAGAGGAGAGGAGAGGAGAGGAGAGGAGAGGAGAGGAGAGGAGAGGAGAGGAGAGGAGAGGAGAGGAGAGGAGAGGAGAGGAGAGGAGAGGAGAGGAGAGGAGAGGAGAGGAAGAGAAGAGAAGAGAAGAGAAGAGAAGAGAAGAGAAGAGAAGAGAAGAGAAGAGAAGAGAAGAGAAGAGAAGAGAAGAGAAGAGAAGAGAAGAGAAGAGAAGAGAAGAGAAGAGAAGAGAAGAGAAGAGAAGAGAAGAGAAGAGAAGAGAAGAGAAGAGAAGAGAAGAGAAGAGAAGAGAAGAGAAGAGAAGAGAAGAGAAGAGAAGAGAAGAGAAGAGAAGAGAAGAGAAGAGAAGAGAAGAGAAGAGAAGAGAAAAGAGAAGAGAAGATGTTAAAAAATATATGTTTATTGTAAAATATTTTTCTAATTTCGTTCCAGATGATAATGAAGAATATGTTTGCATACGATAAAGTCCTTTATTAGAATTAATTAATTTAGAAAAAGACCAAGATTTCCTGGCTGTTTCAAAGTGATTTCAAAGTTTGTGTTTTGTTGCTTGGGCTTTGTGGTTTTTATGCTGCCTTAATTATCTGTTGTTTAATTAATAGATTTACAGCTGAGGAGCTTGAAACTGCGACAACAAAAAGAGCCTTTCACAGAGATCAAGGAGAAATGTTTTGACATTGCATTTCCACTGAATTGTTTGCTTGGGTGGTCAGAAACCAAGACAGTCTAGAACTGTGGGAGTTCAGAATAGTCTTACTGTATTATGCCTACAAACAAAAATAATTAGATGTTTCAAGGGGACAGTTGTTTAGAAAATAAAATGGTTTTCTGTAATTTCTTTTCTGCTATTTCCACTGAAGCATTTTTAAGATCTCCATTTATATTCATTTACCAGTGGAAACCAGAAGCAAGAGGCATAAATATCACCAGAAATTAGTAGTGTAACTTCAAAGAAAAAAAATACACACGGTCAAATCCAGAAGTTCATATTCATCCTTCTGTCCAAAACCACATTTTCAGTAGAATTTGCTGATGACAAAATTTTGGTATTAATAATAAGTGTAATTTTCTAAAAACATCACTGTCTCAAGCTATTTCAGTTGCCCAAAAGGAAAGATTTCAAGAAGCACGTAACATAATCCAACTTTGCTGCAGTTGAAATTATTAAAGGTCAGAGGAAGTTCAACAATGAACTCTGAAAATGTCTTTACTATAAATTTCAAAAGATCTATTCATACTTTTGAGTTGTGAATGTGTTTTCAAAGATAGTTGATTGAAGGTCCAAGAAGTCACAGTAAAATTAATATTAAATTATTTAAAAAAAAAATAGAACGGCAGAAAAATACCAGGAAATTTTTATCTTTTGAATAAACATATTCCTTGAAAATCTGTTTGATTTAGATTGAAACAAAATAGAGCAGAACACAAAAACTACACTTCTCCATAAGACAGTTGTACGGACTTATGAAGTTTACTAGTGTAATTCATTTGTATTTGTATATTATATATATTGTGAATCAATTAATCAAGTCATAGAATGAAGCTTTTGTTTTGTTTTGTTATTTTAAAGACTGTACAGGCTGAATCTATTTTCTTTATACTAGAATGTTTCCACAGATAAGCTTTGATAAAGTTTGAGCATCAGCAATAGACTTTCCACAGCACCTTGAGGAGCACAAGTGGCAAAATTGATCAGAGAAGCTACACTAATATAGGGTAAGTTACCTTCCTTCAAATTACATGTTATGGACAATCTGGTCAAGGGTATTGGAACAGGACCTCTATTCATCTTTTCCACTCAGATGAGGCAGTGAGTAGAGGCTCCTCTCAAGCCATCATTGTCATCCTCCCAGATCTCCGTTGTTCCTACAGGCCACAGAATGTCTACACTGCAGTCTTCTCACCAGACAGGCTGTGTTCCTGTCAAGAAAAGGACAATAATTTCTTCCCCAAACAGGGATGATTTAGAGTAGTGAACAGCCTGCTTTCCTACAGTTACATATCCCTTTGTACCATATTGATCGTCTGAGGAGCAGCATAAAATACTTAGAAAAATATTAATTTTTGCTGAAAAACTCATCTTCAGAGACCCCAAATTAATTAAAAAGTTAGATTTAATTTAGCTAATAGCTTCAGTGGAAAGAAAAAAATGTGCAAGTGAAATGTTTTTACCACAATCATTTTCTGACTAACTATCTGCAAGTTTCAAACAAAAACTTTTCTTGCATGTTTTGTCTCATTTTGGTTTAAAATGAGAAATTTGTAATAATGGTTAAAATGGCACAAAACAAAATCTGTCATCTTGGCTCAAAGAAAACATTTTAAGTATTTATTTTTAAAATATATATATATATTTAATTTCTGATATTTGTCTCTTGAAAGCATGGAAAGCATATGGACAAAATTTCTAACCCCAGGACTGAGAAAACTGCTTAGATGTATCATGTAGTGCAGAGTGCATCAAAGTACGTGGTGGGTAAAAACAATCCAGGCCAGGGTCTACAAGCATCATTAATACCAGCTTGTCTTGAGGAGAAGGAGATAAAATGGGATTTTTGTGCTTAGGAAGCTCCTTCCCATCTCTAATTTGTCTTTGAACCTGAATCTGGTGTACTACAGGGGTTCAGACTTCAAACAACATGCATATGTTCTGACTTTACCAAATGCCATTGAGTATTTCTCTCTTTTGTACAAATAGGACATAAAACTTTTAAAGGAAGCGCTAAGAAAAGAGAGAAGGAATTAAAATGCTTCTGCCTACAGATAGAAAGATGGTGGTCTGTTTAAGAGAGGCCTCCCTCTCTGCTCTAGGTACACATACAGCACTGTTAGCAGAATTTAGCAGCCATGGTCACAAATAGCTCAAAAGAGAACACATCATAAACACATCGTAAAATCCTCCATAGTCAAAACTCCTGAACAAGAGTGTGACCCATCTGCCTGCTGCATTCATCAGGCTGAAACTCTGAACTGCCAGTTCACCACATTCCTGGGACTAATTCTTTGGATAATCTTCCTCAAAAAAGCCTTGTGTCATGCTACAGAAAGATAATGATCTTCAGGTACATTATATTATTAAAGAAAAAATCTTTAAACTGGTGGGAGTAAAATGTTTTTTTTTTTTTTTCTTCTTTTTCCTCTCAGGGGTCTGAAAATTTCTGGCAGACAGAAAAGGTAAGAAAATTTATAACTACTTGGTATTCTCAAGACTCAAGATGAATATTTTCACTGCCGGTTTATGAGTTGATCTCCCCTCCAAAAAGAATAACATAAACTTATTCAGAAATAATTTAAACAATTAAGAAAAACAGTCTGCCTTTTGTAAGAGAAAAAGTGGATGTTCACAGCTGCAATTATTATAATATCATTCTTTCGACCATCTTCTTAGCCAGGAAATGTGTTTCTATATCCCAACTTTGACTGAACCAATAAACTACCAGAAAGAAGTATTTCTTCCACAGATACTGTTTTAGACTTATAAGTAGCAGAGAATTGATTAGAACTGTTCTATTTCTATCATCAGTTAGCAGTAGAGGGCTAAAATCAAGTGCCAAAAAATAAAATGAGAGGGGAAATTTATTAAAATAAAGCAGGGAAGAAGTAGCCAGTTCTCTTTTTCTCTCCAGAATGGAGAGGTGAATATCATACATCTATTTTCTGTTGATCAGTGGAGATATTGGGAAGCACCGGATTAACAGTTTCTTACTTGCATCAGCCCACAGTAGACAAGTATAATGATGAGTTTAACTCACTGTCTGCATATCTCTAAAAAGACATGACTTGGTCTGAGCTTCTTTCTCTCCGTTATTACCTTGTCAGAGAAATAAGGTGATTAGGGGAGTCATTTGATTTAAAAACAACCATCTTTTACACAAGTTTAATTTTTGACCAGATTACTCCTCCAGATTTACTTCCCATCACATCACAAGAATACCAGCCCAGACATAACTGAGCGATGCAGAAGATGGTGTGTTTTAGATTAGCTAAGAATACCTTAAATCTATATCCTAAATCTAGATCTTCCCACACACATTAAGCAAGTACTCCTGCTTTGAAAATCAGCCTAACTTCAGTCCTGATCAATAAACCCTGCTTTTGTACTATCCTTTGCTTTCTCCTATGGCAATAAATGAGTTTGCACCATTATCTGTTAAACTCAATCTGGGCAAGTAATACCACAGATCCATTCTCCAGCTGCACGTTATAGCCACACAGAGGCTGATGCTTACAGGAGGGGAGGGAAGTGGGCTGCAGGGTGAGGTTGCTTCTTCAGGAAGATGACAGCATGTTTGGAGAAGCTGAGCTGCCACTGACAGGGGTGGTCTCTTCCCTGGACTCATTTGCTGTTTCACTCCTTCACATCAGATGTAATTAGTCCACAGCTGCAGGGTGAGTCACTTCAGCAATCCAATCTAACGGAAAACTAATTTTTTGTTTGGGGTTTTCACTGGATCTGACTCAAGGGAAACATTGGACATATGCAGCCAAAAGCAGAACTGGAAGAAGTGGGATGAGTTTCTTTTAACACTAACTCATATTTACACTGGATTAGGGTAAATGTACTATATGAGAGAAGAGGCAGAAAGTACCTATTGACTACTCCATACAGTATCTGCATTCAGAAAAGATTATAGGTGAAATCCATAAATCCAGGTTCACTGAAGTCACTGATAATTTGCTACTGAGCTAATATAAATACAAAATTCTCATCTTACTGAGAACTGACAATTTCTCCAAGGTTTTTTTTATGTTCCCTTCTCTAGATTATAACAGACTGGCTACATAAAGAACTTGCATGAGAGGCTTCTCAGCAGCAGATCTGGTTTGAATCATTACCACCTCGCACCCACTGTCAAATGTTTGTTCCCACAGTTTTCTCCTGCCAGTTACACTGACAAACTGCTTAATCCTTCCATAAGCCTGAGCTGTAAAATGATCTAGGATAAAAAAAGAAAAACAACTAAAAATCTAAAAAAATTTGTAGGTCATTTTGAAAGTAACACTTCCTTTTTATTTCCATGGAATCTACAACAGATACAAAGAGCACATTCTCAGCTACAGAACACTATTTTCAACACAGTCACCACCATTAGCTGTGCATTTTCACCAGCTTCAAAGATGAGCCTTCGTGCCACACTCATCAAAATCTGCACCAGCAGAGGTGACCCATTGTCACTGTCACCGCTGCTTAAATGCACCACCCACTCCCTCACTGTGTTCACATCCACTATTTTGCCCCAATAAACGTTCATCAAGCATCAGTGAATGTCAATGGGTGCCATTTTTTCCACATGGAGAAATTCACACCTTTGCTTCATACACACTTCCATGTTTGATGCTGTTTTGTCAGATTGCCCCTCTGCTGCCATCTGTCACACGGCAAAAAAATATAACACAGAATATTGGTGGGAGGGTTCAACCTCTACTGCCATATCACCAACATCTGCCTCCGATGCCATGGGCCAGCATAATAAAATGAGAGGCCTTACTTTCTGAGCAGCCCTCATACTTTTTGCCTTCTTCACAGATCATTTCATAGAAAAATTTGAGTAAGCAACATAATACACAGATATGTCAGCAGATTTGTGGGGCTAGAAACCTCCATCAGAGTTATGAAAATAGTAGGTTTAAACTGCCCGAAGGCATCTTTCATCTCATTCACTTCTTGTTCCAGGAATAATTCATGTGTTTTGAAGGTAACTTGTATTAGCAAAGCTGTACAAACACAAAACACACTTTTAACCACATCTAAAGTAGATGGGAAGTTGTACTTCCTTTTTAGTGAAACAGTTAAGAAGTCTAACTGCTGAGGTTGAACCTGTAGGTCTGACAGCCTGTTGACACTGTCTCCCACAACATCCTCATAGTGAAGTTTAGGAAGTGTGGGATAGATGAGTGGACAGGGAGGTGGACTGAGAACTGGCTGACTGGCAGAGCTCAGAGCATTGTGATTAGCAGCACAGAGCCTGGTTGGAGGCCTGTAACTAGTGGTGCTCCCCAGGAGTCTGGTCTTGTTCAACATTTTCATTAGTGACCTGGATGAAAAGATAGAATCTACCCTAAGCAAGTTTGTTGATGATACAGAGCTATAAGGAGAGGCTGACACACCAGAAGGCTGTGCTGCCATTCTGTGAGGCCTGGACAGACTGGATGCAGTCTGGAGCAGGGAGGAATCTTACAAGGTTCAACAACCCAAGCGTACAGTTCTCCACCCAGGAAGGAATAACCTCATGCATCAGTACAGACTAGGGGCTGACCTGCTGGAGAGGAACTCTGTGGCTAAGGACCTGGGTGTCCTGGTGGACAACAGGTTGGCCATGAGCCAGTAGTGTGCCCTTGTGGCCAAGAAGGCCAGTGGTATCCTGGGGTGCATTAAAAAAAGCATGGCTAGTAGGTCAAGGGAGGTGATCCTTCCCCTCTACTTTGCTCTGGTAAGGTCGTATCTGGAGTACTGTGTACAGTACTCCATAAGGATATTATGGGAATAATAGGATATTTTGCCAAAGGTCTTAATGAATTTCAAGAAGACAATATCCATGGCTCATACCTCATCCATAAGACTGGTTATTTCCTTAAAGAAGTCTGTCTGTGGTTGGTTAGCATGACTTCCCCATAGTGAATCCACGTTGACTAGTCCTGGCAGTTGTCCTGTCCTTCACTTACCTGGACACTATTTCCAGAATTAGCTGTTCCACAACCACCCAAGGGAATAATGTGAGGCTGACCAGCCTGTACTTCTCTGGGTCGTCCTTCATTCTCTTCTTGAAGACAGAATCATAGAATCATAGAATGGCTTGGATTGGAAGGGGCCTCAAAAATCAGCAAGCTCCAACCGCCCTGCCTCAGGCAGGGCCCCCAACTTCCACATTTAATACCAGACCAGGCTGCCCAGGGCCCCATACTCCAGCCTTTAGGGAGTTCTCTCACTTGCCACAATCAAAAAAAAATATTGAGAGAGGCCCTGCCATCACATTTACCAGCTCCCTTAGCACATGTGGGTGCTCAGGCTGGTTTTCAACTTTACTGGCTCCAGTTTCAGTACATTAGGACAGTCTCCTACTGTGCTTTTTATATTTAATTCCTGATGAATGTCCAACTTTCCTTTACTTTTTTGTCTTTCATAACTTCTTTTCAAGTGACTTTGTCAATCAAATCTCTAAATAGGCCAGAGTCTGCCCTCTGGAGGCAGAATATTTCTTCATCTACCAGTTGATCACATGGTTTCACTGCTCTAAAGCTCAAGTGCTTTGGAAGACTTCTTCTCATGCATCTAAAACAATATAGCTGTACACACATTAAGCTCCCATAACTATTTAATTTTTAAAAATTCTAATGTTATAAAGAAAGGTACCAACGAAAGCAAGAATTGCATATCTGAAAAAAAAAAAAAAAAAAAAAGCATGTGTTTTTACAAGAATTCTAGTTTCTTCAACTAAGAAGCAATTTGGAATACATACAAAAATTCATAACAGTGAAAACAGCAGTGGAGCAAAACCTGACAATGTTTGTTCAAAACTACTTTCAGGTATGTTTACTCCAAAAGAAAAAAGAAAAAAGAAAAAAAAAGAGAGAAAGAAAAAAGAAAAAAAGAAAAAAGAAAAAAAGAAAAAAAGGAAAAAGAAAAAAAAGGAAAGAAGAAAAAGAAAAAAAAGAAAAAGAAAAAAGGAAATTGGAAAAAGAAGAAAGAAAAAAGAAAAAAGAGATTACAGAAAAGGTTTATTCCTTGGAACCCTGTGCAGCTTATGTATGGTATATAAGTTTAGCAATTTGAACTTAAAATATCAATATTATATTTGCTAAATTATATAGGCAAATTATAATTACCTTGAGAACGTTTTTATCAGAGCATCATATTGAGAGGCAGCCTTCTTAGTATTCTACTCAGGTCACTGGAGCAAAATGATACATCTGTTTCAAATTTACATGACTACAACTATTTTCATTGTTTTTCTTCCTATTGACACTGCGTGTTAAAAGATTTGGCATATAACTCTACTTGGACCATATTGCTTCCTTCATTGTGAATTTCACAGATCTTGGCTATATAGGTCTCCATCAGCTCAAATTTCAAGATATTCCTTCAGGCATCCTACATAAAAGATGCTAAGCGTTTCCACTGCCAGGACAGACCACCACTTAGATAGCCTAAGAACACTTACTGGAGAAGAACAGTATCTCGATGTCATCAACAACAGAAAAATAGTTTCCACATTGTAATACCAAAGTGACAAGTTGCATGCTTCACCCGCTTTTGGTAACATCCCCACTACACACACACTCACTCCTATACCCCATGAGCTCTGTACAAATGTGCCTTGGGGAGTTATTCGCAAACTAATTTTTTGTGTGTGTTAGGAAGACGCTAGCACAGCTTTGTAAACAAACTTTATTCTCCCTATTCAGGTGAATTATATACCCGTTAAAGAAAAAACAGCTAGTAAATGTTAAGTGACCAGTTCTTAACCTTCCGAAGGTACATAGCAGTATGGGCTCCTTGAACACCGAGCACCTTGCAACATATGTACTAACATGGCTCAGATCTGAATCTAACACTCCCTACCACTTCTAGCCACATAGACACACACTTCTAATTCACCAAGGCAGCATATCACCTCCACCATGTAACTGATGACAGAAGCCCCTGGGAAGGCAAGAACCAACCTTAGCACACATCCTCGCATGTTTACATAAACTGATTTTGAACTATGTCCTTTCTTCATAGTTGCAATTTTTTTCCTTTGAAAATGTTGGTGGCTACTCAATAAATCAAATTCATGAGAAGTTCTCATGTGTATCAGATTCCACAGACAGCAAAAAATGTTATTCCTCAGAATTCTGTTTATTTTCCACTTATCTCTCAAAATTGATAGTAATTCTCTACAAATCAAAGTGGGATCACCCACTTCTTTAATTTATTCCTGCTATTAAAAATTTGCTTTTAGGTGAGGCCTGAACGTTTCATTCAGGATCCATTTTGCAGTGTGCTATCAAAGCACAGCCACTGCAGATTAGAGTTAATTGCATAGCCTTTGCCAGAACTCTGAAGAGAATCATACTTAAAAGTGTATTTCCTATTTTCACATAGACTCTATCAGATAAAATGCAAATTTGATTTATGGGAACTTGATGCTTTTGAAGTATTGTCAGCATATTTTAGCACTTTCCTACAGAATGTGTAACTCTTAAATGTTTTCTTTTTGTTTAAAGCAACACTTCATTTGCTCTCTTAGGCCAGCGTACAACCTATAAAGTAAGTATGTACTTCCATATAAAAACATTTTAAAATCTGGGGAGTACCTTATGAGCAAATAAAACACTATAACTTGTAGTTTTACAGTGTTAACTATACATGCTTCATAAATCATAATTTATAAAAGGGAAGTAAAAGCATCATGGATTTTCATTCTCCCATAGAAATGAGTAAATTAGAGGAACAGAAGGAAGCTATTAAAAACATCAACTTAAATAAGGAAAATAGAAGATAATTTTAAATTTTTAAATTGAAGTTTTAAGAGAAGCTCTTTGGCCTAGTAATTTATAATAGATTGAAATGATAAAGCACTGGCTGTCAGAATGCCAACCAAGCAAGACACTATGACTCCAAAGGCTACTGTACTGAATTCACATTTGAAACTTGAAGTGAACATGCTGCAAGTTTATTTATTGTTATTCCTCTATTTCCTATGGGCTGCCTAAGACAATATGACGTTCTAAAGCAAATTTAAATGTTTGGTCTCTGCAACCTCCACAGTTCTTGCTTTTTCTGATTCCTCTACATAAATGTGACTTCTGCATCCTGTATTAACCTGTCAATAAATATAAACAGAGGTACTGACTAGCCAGAAACAAAGTAGTATGACTAGATATTTATATATCTATCTAGCTTGACTTTTCTATTATTCCTCTCTTCAGTTATTTTTATTTGGGCTATAATCTTTGCCTTGCTTGAAGGTACACAGACCACAGAGCAAACTCTAACTCCTCCCTTTGAGACAGCTAGTCTACCTTCTCTCACTTGGGAAATAAATCTGCTCTCACAAGTATTTATTTCCTATACTGCTGTTCTTTGTCATCTTTAATAGAGGAAAAAAAGATTAATTTAATCCAGTAGTGCCAACACAATTTGTGCTTCACTTGATCTAGGTACACCAGAGGAAGTTATTCACAAATACATAAGAAATTAAACAACTATACATGAAAAAATATTGCAGCATGCTAAATGCAAATTGTAGAAGCCCCAGGAAAAGGCTTTCCTACTTTTAAGTAATCAGTTCAATTGACATGTAGTCATCAATGTTTAAAGAAATTATCATGTGTTGATGCTATAAGCATATTATTATTCTTTTAACTTTAAATATAGTGTTCTCATCAGAGCCTTCCAATTACAATTAAGAAAATATCTGCCGATAGTCCTGATATAAATAAAATGGTATAGCTACCATGTCAACATCTATTTTGGTTGTACAATACTTTATTATATTTTAGACAGTATTATTTTCAAACTGCCACAAAGTTACAAACTGATCCCAAAAAATCCCCATAAAGGTATAGCATAAAACAATGAATTTTTCAAATTTAAAAAAAAAATGGGGACTTTTAGTAGGGTTAGTAATTTATTATAATTGATCATTTGACAATGCTTTCTTCATAAAGATAAGTTTTGATATCATGGTACATTAACCTATTCAATACAACTGAATTCAAGTGAGATTCCTTTGTTAGAGCTTGCTGGTTTTTCTTCCATCTGTAACATAAGGGAGTTGTGAGATACTCAAGGAATTAAAGTTAATTCAATCTGTGTGATTAAGTTATACAGCTTTGAAAAATCAATTCCATGACTTCAAAGACACTGAAGAAGAAAATAGTAGTTTAATAAAATAATAATAATAAACAATAACCTTCAAACAAATGGGTCAGTGATCCTGGTTATCTCTAACAAATAATGCATGTATTAAAATCAGATCATCCAGCCCATGTACAACACGTATTGTTAAGAACTAGTGTTTTTTGTTTTTTGTTTTTTAAAAGGTACTTTAAGGGAATATGTCGCAGAACTGGCAGCATCTTGAGCAAATCAAGCTTAAGAAAAACTTTAAACAGTACAGAGTATCCATTAGAAAGAGTTGGTCTATATCACATGGTAGCAATACTCTTCTGAAACTGATCAGCACAATTTTTTGAGAAACTAGATGGGAGCCATTCAGAAGGACAAATAGAAATATTTGCTAAGCTAATTAGAATATGTTCAACTGAGACTTTTTCTGCCTGTCCATATGCAAGGATCCCAAATCTTAAAAAGTGTCCTATATTTCTTTTTCTGAGAGAAGGAAAGATGCAGCCAACAAACGGAGAATTTTTAAGGCTGTAGGAAAGTTTGTGGAGCATAATTTGCAACTACTTCCAAAACACTTCAAGTTAGGCATAACAGTTGGTCACAGTATGACTTCGAAAAATGTGAGGATAGAGTCAACTCCAAATGGTTTAAACCAGAGTTGCATAAATAGTCAAGAGACGTTATTCAAATACAGCACATTGGCTGTTCCCGAATGTACAGTTGGATTGAAGGAACCCTCAAAAGTTACTTGGTCCAACTCCCCTGAAATGAACAGGGACACCTACAGCTCGATCAGTTTGCTCAGAGCCCTGTCCAGCCTGATTTTGAATGTCTCCATGGATGGGGCACCCACTACCTCTCTGTGCAACCTGCTCCAGTGCTTCACTACCCTTCTTGTACCCAGATAGGTTTTCTCCATTCTTGCATCTGCATCCAGCAAGCTACTTTCCCTTCCCCAGTCTGAAAAACTTTATCTATACATTGTCTTTGTGCTATCTTTATTTTCTGGAGTGTAAAATGTAGAGTTCAGCTTGATTAAGTAGACCGTATTTTTGACAGTGTTTGAGCATTTTCATTAGGATCATTTATATTCCTCACAACTAAAATAAAAGGGAACGTTTGACTACAACTCCTCCCCTCACCCTTCATCTAAATGCATCAACCATGAAGCAATAAACAAGTCATTAGTATGTATGAACTTCTATCTTTATGTCTTATACTTTGCAGTTAATATACGAGCTTAAGCTTATTAGATTTTTCATCTTTAGATCACTTGTAAGCTGAACTACACGGGATGCATACAGATGATTTAATGGGTCATTCCAAATATATTTCAATAAGAGTTTTCAGTGCATCAGCAAGAATGAAGGTTTCTGATGCAAAATATAAATAAATATATATATATATATCTTCTGCCTGAAGCTTGGACAAAATCATCACTGCTGATCTATACTTTCTCTTGTAAGAAAATAAGTAACAACCCCCTGAATTATATAATTTATTGCATGGCTTTTTGAAAGGAAAGAGATTAACTGACTATGAGAGCCATAAATTCCTGTCACAGTAAACATTAGAATAGATCATGTTTTAAATAATAAGTTTCCATAAAGTAGTTCATTCTGCCCGATAGAGATTTTCTTCCAAGGGACTTTTGTTAGCACAAGGATATTGACTGGGCTGATCACCACTGTGTAAAACACACCATGATTGCTCTTCAAGGTTAAAAACTGAAAACCATTATGCTGTGTTCTCTGTATCACCTAATACACCCAAAATTGCTTAAAATCATGAGAGGTTTTAAAGTTTTATGAACAGAAAGCAGAACATGCAAGTTTTAAGGAACTTCTCTACCAGTATATTTATACCTTAAGAGTCTTTACATTGCAGTGATAGGCTCCACAACTGTGAAACACTTCACAAGACCGAAGTAGAGCTTAGATTCAACATATAAATGAAGGCATTCTTCTCTTCTACTGTTGAACTATTTAAAAAAGCTTCTCAGATGTTACTCTATTGCAGTTTGCTGTGATAACTGTACCATGGATCTGTGCTGACCAGTGTAGACTGCCATCCTATTTCCATCTCACGTGCAGATGGGTGGAACCTGTCTTCTAAGTTTATAAACAAACTCAAAGACACTTATTAATCATGATTATTCTGTAATTCAGTGAGACAGCAAAGATACTCATCTAGGAGTACCTAGAAGGAGCAGAAGAAAGAAGGAGATGATGGAAAGAAATCTCACAGGCATGAAAACAACTCTCAAGATGAAGAAGCTGGACTCCTGTTACTGGCCCAAGGACTACCGAACAGGAATAGGTTAGCAAAACAGGAATAGGTTAGCAAGGTCTTCCAGTACTTGAAGGGAGTATATAAACAGGAAGGGGAACAGCTGTTTAGGAGGGTGGATAGGGATAGGACAAGGGGGAATGGTCTTAAACTGAGACAGGGGAGGTTTAGGTTAGATATTAGGAAGAAGTTTTTCACATAGAGGGTGATGACGCACTGCAGCAGGTTGTCCAAGGAGGTTGTGGATGCCCCATCCTTGGAGGCATTCAAGGCCAGGCTGGATGTGACTCCGGGCAGCCTGGTCTAGCAGTTGGTGACCTTGCACATAGGAGGGGTATTGAAACTAGATGATCACTGCGGTCCTTTCCAACTCAGGCCATTCTATGATTCCATTCTATGATTCTATGATTCCAAACTCACTGTTCTTGAGTTTTATGTGCTGTGAAAGAGCAGCTCCAGTGAGATATAGTCGAGATTACTTCATCTCAAAATGTCACATAAACTACAAGATGGGAGGCAGAGGTGAAAAAAAATCCCTTCAGATCTCCCAGGTCCTGAAAGCTGGCCAAAACCACAAGAATACTGCATAAAACACTTGACAACCTTTCCTTCCCCCCCCCTTCCCCCCCCCCCACCTCAGCTTTGGTGGTCTTTTGAAAGAATATATATATATGTTTAAAACAAGTCTTCGTGCTGAAGCTTTTCCTGTAATTAAAAACCTACTACAGAAAACCTCCTAAATCTTAAAAATGATGAAATGATAGCATCTGTATCACTTCAATATGTCTGGTGAGTTATTTTCTTAGCTCATCAAGAGTGTCTTTTTTGTCTTAGCTTTTAATCTGTGTTTGGAAACTCCTGCTAGCAGCATTTCCTGGTTCCATCCAAGCACCCTGTAAATTTTTTTGCTCTCTTTTCATCAGGCTGCAGTAGCTTGATTCAGCAACACCTGCTAGGTTAACTAGGTGATCCAGTTGACTGGTTTTACATTAATCTTGTAACACAGTTTTCCTCAACAAAAAAAAGCCATGCACAACTTTAACAGGGCTGTTGTAGTAAACTGACTGCAGTATAGATAAATATATATACACATAATATTAGCAATAGAGATTTAAACTGTCTTGCTTTATTTCCACCTCTCCAATTTTTTGAGATACTTTTTTATAAATTTAAAGCTCAGCTAAATAAGAACACTCTTCTTGGGATGCCAGGCTTAATCTGCATCTTGAAAGCCAGCCACTTTCTCATGTATTATTCAACGTTTTATTAACCGAGATACAGTAATGGTTACACCTTTCTGACAGTTATTTTACACATTCTAGGAGTCATAAAGTCAAAACAGATCAGTACTTTCATAAGATGTTCATATGATCACATCAAGTAGGAATTTTAAAAGGTGAATGTGAGGCAGAAAATGTACTGAAAGATGTTTCCTTCCATAAAACAAATAAAAGGACTGCCCCAAATGAGCAGTAGTAAATTAGCCAAAGCAGGATTGGGCTGGACATAATTAAGATCTTGCATTCTATCTTTAACTGTCCCAAAAGAGAACAATCACAGATTGCCTTAGAGTTTGAATTCAGCAGCAGGAGAATCTAAATATGCAAATCTCAGGCTGCTTTGTTGAGTGCTGTTGCTGTGGGGCTCTTGTAAGTAATCTAGCAATTACAATATTTGCCTAGTACGATGAACAATTCCCTGTACAGCATTCTGCAGCTAAACCTGATGCAAACAAGCTCAAGTCACTAGGCCAAATTTTGTCTTCTGATACACATGCAATAATCCCACTGATACCTGTGAGACAAATTCTTTCCAAAGGAAAAAGGAAAGATAATGCCACAAATGCAGATCCCAGTCCCAGTCAGCATTAACAGAGGTAAGGTAGGAATAGAAACAAATAAACCATGCTACCTAATTGTTCAAAAAAAGCAGACAAAGCCAATTCACTGAGGGGGAGAAATATAATATGTGGTTGAAATGAGTCAACGCTTTTGCACATTTTGCTGATTTTATAAGAGAATCACATGTAAAATCAGCAAAATCTGAAGATATGCTTGGAATCCTGGAGTCTGTAAATCAAGGAAAAATTTGATCAATTGTCTAGAAATGTATTTTGCCCTCAACAACTCCCCTAACCACCTCAAACTGTAATAGAATAATACTGATAATCTTCAATTCCCATCTGTTTTATAGAGAACTACTTGTGAGAGAGAGCATGAAAAGGTGTAAATTATGAAAATATGAGCAGAGGTAGAGGTAATCCATCATAATTTCAAGCAACCAAAGTTAAGTGCTTTTGCAAAATGTGATTTGCTATTTTGTTCAGGGTTAACTTTTTCGACAGAATTATCAGCCTTTGAGAGCAACAGTCCACCACAGAAGTGCCAAAGTAACTTTTTATGTAACATTATAAAGACTAATTCAAATACAAAATTAAAGGTAAGAGGACTTCACTAAGGCCATGTTAATATCACATGGTGTATTCCTACACAAACGTGAACATTTTGGCAAAACTTGCTATTTCTAGAGCTATTTTAAGATAATTTGATATTCGTTATCTAGTTGCTCAGAAGCACAATGCCTTTTCTATTAGTAAATATTGCAAATAGTCACTCAAAGATCAAATACAAAGATAAGAAACAGAATACTTAAGAAATGCCTTTGGAATTCGTTTTCATCACATCTCACAACAGGTGAGCAAGTATACCAAATGCTAAGCACAACACATTCCTAATGCATCTTAACTTCACTGGTATTCTAATGTCAATGTAAAGGTCTCTCCAAACTTTAAGGGCAGAATCTTGGACTGTAAGTCTAAGAATATGACATAAAATATTAAATACTTTAGGAATTCTGTTATCTTCCAATTTCATTAATGGATTTTATGCATTATTTGTAGGCCTTCCATTTTAACAGCACTGACTTCAAAATATGAATGAAATGACCATAATCGGTATTAACAAATAAACAGTACTAGCCTTTTAAATGAATTTTCAAAATTTAAGATTTACTCCCAAGTTTCCATATTCCTCTGTTCATGAAAAACACAAGTAGGTTCAGTTTTATGGAATGGTTAAAACAAAAATCATCAAAATTTTGTTTGGAAAATCTGGTTTTAATCTAAAGGAAAAGTATTAATCATTTCAATGGACAAGTGCTGTGGGTAACATACTGGATAGGAGAAAGAGAAGGAAAAGGAAAAAGGAAGAAAAAAGAAGAGGAAAAGGAAAAAGGAAACAGAAGAAAAGCAGAACAAACAAGTAAGTTATCATCATCTTGTAGACCAAACATAAATTAATGTATGTCAAGGGCATCTTTCTCAGCAATTCTCAGAGTTCGTGAGAAAGAACTGACCACTCTGCATTTCACCATAGTGGCCAAAATAAGATTTGGCTGTTCTTCAATCAGCTACTGCCTTTGCCAAGACTTAATGTATCCCATGGGAATGTGACTTAATAACTACAATTTTCCGATCAAGCAGGCTAGTGATCAGCAATTTACAGCATAGGCATAAAGCCTGATGTATCTGTAAAAAGTGGCATACACATACAATATACATATGTTCTCATCAGAGAAGTACTTTCTATAATACCGCTCTTATTTATGCATACAAAGTGCAATAAATAAAATAAAAGCAGTCTCACTCTTAATCTTCTCCCCGTAAGTACACAAATTATGCATCATGATGAGATATGGATATGTGTAACAAAAAATTTTGAAAGGTTGGACAAATGAACTTCTCAGGAATGAACAGATGTTTCTGTTCATGCAGAAAATGAATTTACCACTAGCTACTAATCTTTGTCTCCTGCAGCTGCTCCATTGTATGGAATAGTAAAGCTTGACCCGACAATATCTTATGCTCTTCTTCCTTTATTTTTCTCAGAAACACCAAGAAAATAAGCTTATTTATACTAAAAACAAACAAACTAACTAACTAATTAATTAATTAATTAATCAAAAATCAAGAGAATATATATTACCCGGGGATGTATTTCAGGAATTCTTTGTGATACACTTTTCTCTGTAGAACACTTATGTAGGATTATGTAGAATAACTTTTTTATGTGCTCCTTGCATTAATTGTTTCTTTTGACTACTGTCTTAAGAGAAGGTTTATCATATTAAATAGTAGATTAAAGTCTTTCATAAACAGCCTATAGCAGGACACGAATTTCAGGACTAGCAGTCTTCATCTCTCATTCAGCAGCTAGATAAATATACCGCCTATAAGCACCTAAAAACCATGCAACAACGTTTATTGTGTAGAGCACACGCATATAGATGACTGTTGTGTCAGCAGTGCAAACCTGTAGTTATGTTGTACACATATACCAGGTGTGAAACGGAAATAACTTTGAGAAAGTATCAGAAAAAAAAATTATGATTTTCATAAGGGAAATTACTAGCTCGTGGGTCAAAATCAAGAATTCAGATTCTACTATGTCAGTCTGTTCTGAAAGATAATTTGTTTCCCCAAAAAATGTTTAATTTTTCCTCTTAAATTGTCAGCCTAAAAGATACTGAGATATTGCCTTTATTATTTTTACTCACCTATCTCCTCTGTCAGTTCCTTTCAGAGGATCTCTCTCCATCCTTGGAGATAGATACTCAAAACCATCTGGACTTTGTCCTGAGCAAGCAGCTCTAGATGACTCTGCCCGAGCAGGAGGGTAGGGACCAGATGACATCCAGAAGTACCTTCCAACTTCAACCATTCACCCATACACCTATACTCACAATCATTTCTAAGAAAATATTATGTTAAAACCAGTCTGGCGTGATTATAAGTATGTGCAAGTTGAGACATTGATCTTTCTTTTGTTCCATATCAAAAATATACATCTTCTTTCAAATTTGTTAGACATAGAAATAGTTATCTAAAACACATATGTTTAATGGAAGAATCAAAATAAATTAAAATTTCTATCTTGTACTCAGTAGAAAGTAGCTGGATATGATTTTAAAAGATTTCAAAGCTATCTAAATATTCCCATAGCTGAATTACCTCATCTTGAAGCTCTCCTGAATACATTTTTATTTGAATTTTTCTAGAATACATTTCTGAGATGTCCAAAATTAAAAGCTTACTATCAATCTATTAGATTACTATCAATAAATTATTCAAACACTGATTAAATTTATTTTCTTTCACATTTATGTTCAAAATATTCACTTTGAGGTATATATGTATTATTACTTACTTGCTTACTTTTTGTAGAAAAGAATAGTACCATGTGTGATTATCATATTCCTCACTATTGAGCAGACACTTCCTTTTTCTTGTTCTAAGGGTAACTCCGCAAATCAAAGTAATGGTACAGATTTAAGCTTAGGTGACAATCAGATGTTTAATGCTGTTACAGCATTAGAAATGTCCAAGGAGACATTCTCTATGTTTCAAGCACTGATGTAGATTTTAGCTTTCTTTGCTCTACAGACAACTGAAGTTCAACATCACATTTTGCGATCAATAAGAAATTATAACTGTCTTCCCTTCTGAGGCGCACATGCATGCACACATGAGGAAAAACTAAAATTCTCTGATCAATGCTAAGCAACTATACTCCTAAACATCACCAATTTAATGTTTCCTCTGGCTAACTCTCAAACAAGCTCCACCCTTGATCCAGATCCCCTGGAAAAAGGTCGAAGTAAATAGGCAAGCTCTGCATGCATTTTGAATATGAATTGTTTTATGGACTAAATCAGCCTAGATTGTAGGTTTGATAGGTTTTTTTTGATAGGCTTAATTCTCATTAAGCAATCTGACTTTACACTGACAAAGATAAAATCACATTCCATACAATGATCTCTAAAGGTTTACAGTTGTTCTGCCTCTCTCTGAGGGATTCCTCAGCCAAAGAATAAAAACAATAAGAAAACAGAGGCAAAACAAACGTATCAGTATCATAAGAAGCACATATCACTGAGTTAAAATAACTCCATGTTTGCTTAAGCTTTGTATTTGTTTCTTACAAAATTATCACCATGCAAATATTAAACAGAAAGAAAAAGTGGTGAGGATGTGTTATATATTTATTTCTAACTCCCACCCTCATTTATTAATTATATGAAAGACCACAGAATTGTTTTAAGAGAAGTAAAATATTTGGAGAGCAGTTGGCATGCCTTTAAAAATGCAACATTTGTTCATTTGTTTTTTAAAACTTTTGCAGATGTAACAAAAATGTTATTTAGAATTCCAGAATGTTTTGGTAGTATAAGTGTAAGTTGTAAAGCTGACATCGTAACATCTTTCCTGTCACATGCTCTATGGTAATTGTAACTTTGGATCACATTTAAACAGACTACACTTATTTCATTCAAAACTGAAAAACAAAGAACAGAGACTCAGTGTCACACATGGCCATATTATAATTTCTCTGATCAGTCATTCCTGCATATTTTTATGTAAAGTTGTGCCATGTGGGAGCTCATGTAAAAATCAAATAGGAATACCATTTCAGCTGAGATTACATTTGCTTTTCTACTATAGAACACACTTGTACATTGCAGTTATAAGTAAACATAGCAAGTACAGTTGAAGCTGTTTCCCAGCAGTCAGGTTTCCCAATGTGTCTGTCGTTTGACATAACAATATTTGAAAAAGAAGCCACCAAAGCTAAAGACAGAGTTAGAAAGGAGTAAGGTAGTACCAAAGGCTGTAAAAGAAATATTAGGAGTACAACCCTAAAACACAGTTGTGTGAGTGATCTAGGGTTAAGCAGTGGTACAGAAAGCTGGGATCATCGCTTCATCTTCAGAAAAAGAATGGAAGCCAGTGTAAACACCCCAGAAATTTTAAAACTCTCCAAAAAGTCTAGTGGTAACAATAGTAAAGGAGTTGAAACCTCTCATACATCCCTCTCAACTTCATACTCTTTACGTTTTCTTCAAATGGGAATAAAGAGTTCTTTAAACTTTGGATGATCAAGACAAGGCTCTGTTTTGTTTAGTTTAGTGCTCAGAGATGAAAATACATTTAAAGTGAATCCTTGAAGAAACACATTGCTTTGGACAAGCCACTCTTCTAAGCAAACTACTCAAACTTTCTCCTTTAAGGATCCTAACACATGGCCAGCTATCACATTGATAGTAGCAATCAGTTTAGCCTTCATGTGCTTGTGCATTAACAGCTGTTCTAACGTGTTTTTAATCTACTTACATACAGGAAAATTTTCTGAGCTATGATAATCAAAACTAGTCTCATTTCCAGAGGAGCACTGTAGTGTGAACAGGATGAATGTATGTGTTTAGATAATTCCCTTGCTGCTGGTATTTTAATCTGCATTTTGCTATTTACAGGAATCCAGGAAGAATAACTATCTAATTTGTGATTCTGAAAAATGAACAATTCCTGTTTGGCTGCCTAAGGGGAAAAATAGTGTCAGAACACAAAAGAGTACATTTTCCTTTCTGAAGAAAGGCTTTACATCAGCCCTATTAAAAACGAACCACTTTAACTGATCTTAAAAACATCTATGCTTGCAGTCCTATTTGCTTGTTCTGATAAACCATACTGCATATTTGTAGCAAGCCACCAAGTACCAAGAATAAAAACAGGTGCTTTGCCAGCATACTTAGCTTGTACAAGTAATTTATAGAAGGATTCCTGATTTCCAGAGTGGAAAAGTATTAATGTAACATTTTCTTCTCAAGCAACAGGAAGATACTGCAGTTCCTACTACACATGTATCACTTCTGTGTCTTTAAAGGCATAAAAATACTGGATATGGAGAAGAAACCAAGATGAGATAGAAGAGAAAGTACTTCTAACAAAGCAGGAGTTTGCGAGATTACAGAATTTAAAGACTGGAAAAAACACCTGTTTTTTTTGTTTGTTTGTTTGTTTGTTTGTTTGTTTGTTTTTTGGCTATATATCACATCTATATATCAGATCTGATCTGGAAGTCTGGGATGGTATGCAGAACAGCCCCCCGGTGATTAAGGTGGAGACAGTTAAAGAGCTCCTCCTCCATCTAGACTGTCCATGGATCAGATGGGCTCCACCCTAGGGTGCTGAGGGAGCTGGTGGAGGTGATTGCCGAGCTGCTCTCCACTATCTACCAGCACTCCCGGTTATCTGCAAAGGTCCCAGAGGACTGGAGGCTTGCTGATGTAACTCCCATCTACAAGAAGTGCAGTAAGGAACTACAGAAACTACTACTATGGGGAACTACAGGCCTGTCAGCCTGACCTTGGTAACAGAGAAAGTTATGGAGCAAATTATCTTGGGTGAGATCACATGGCACATGCGTGGCAGCCAGGGGATCAGACCCAGCCAGCACTTCATGAAGGCAGGTCGTGCTTGACCAACCTCATCTCCTTCTACAACTGGGTGACCAGACTGGTAGACAAGGGAAAGGCTGCTGATGTAGTCTACCTAGACTTCAGCAAAGCCTTTGACACAGTCTCTCACAGTTTTCTCCTCAGGAAACTGGTTACCCACGGCCTGGACAGGTACACCCTTCTTTGGGTAAGGAACTGGCTAGAGGGCCGTGCCCAACGGGTAGTAGTTAATGGAGTTAATTCCAGCTGGTGACCCACTACAAGTGATGTCCCCCGGTGGTCAGAACTGGGGCCCATCTTCTTTAATATCTTTACTGATGACCTAGATGAAGGGATTGAGCATACCATCAGTAAGTTTACAGATGACATCAAGTTGGGAGGTAGTGTGGATCTGCCTGAGAGTAGGGAGCCCCTAGGGAGGCCCTTCAGACTGGATGACTGTGAAGAGGAAACGAACCTGGGGGTTTTGGTTGATGCTCAGCTGAACATGAACTAACAGTGTGCCCAGGTAGCCAAGAGGGCCAATTAGAAATAGTGTGGCCAGCAGGAGCAGGGAAGTAATCATCCCCCTGTACTCAGCACTGGTGAGGCTGCACCTTGAGTATTGTGTTCAGTTATAGCAGAAAACTGATCATCACTATTAATATCACCACCATGAACTTTTATTTCTTCTGCAACATAGGCTCTTCCCTTTCTTTTTATTTCTTCCTGCTTGCAAGTTAGGGTTAAGCTTGAACATCAGACACTGAGGCCCTGGAACATGTCCAGAGAAGGGAAATGAAACTGGTGAGGGGTCTGGAGCACAAGTCTTGTGAAGAGTGGCTGAGGGAGCTGGGATTGTTCAGTCTGGAGAAGAGGAGGCTCAGGGGAGACCTCACTGCACTCTACAACTTCATGAAGGGAGGCTGTGATGAGGAGGGGTTTGGCCTCTTCTCCCAGGCAACAAACAGGACTGAGGAAACGGCCACATGTTGTGCCAGAGGAGATTTAGATTAGACACAAGGAAAAACTTTTTCTCTCAGGGAGTGGTCAGGCACTGGAATTGCCTGCCCAGGGAGGTGGTGGCGTCGCTGTCACTGACAGTGTTCAAGAGGTATCTGGATGAGAAGCTACAAGATATGGTTTAGTAGCTTGTGCTAGTAACAGTAATGGGAGAACGGTTGGACTAGATGATTTTGTAGGTCCTTTCCAACCTTGAGATTCTATGATTCTGTGATTCTATATTTTAGATAGAAGAATCCTAAACCCATATTTAGGATAACTGAATCTGACAGGGAGTTGTTGGAAAGTGGTAACACACATCCTACTACCAGATGCTACAAACTTCTCTCAATGTTACTGCCTACCTTTGCATGTCTCCAGATTCTTCTCTGGACTTAGACAAACATGGTTAAATTATCCTTGTTTTTCCAATTCCTGCTTTCTCCTAGTCCTCCTCTTGTTATTCTTCATAAACTGATCATTATGGGGCTGTGATAGTGTCTCCTACAATATATTAACCAGTCACAACACTATGCACCTCATTTCAGCTTTGTGCATGACACAATCTCTCTGCTTAGCATGCCTTTTCTTTTTAATTAGAAATGTATATGTATGTGATTTAAAATTTCCGTGTCATTGCATATTTACAGAAAAAAAAAAGTGATTTGCATGAGGTTTATCTCATCCAAAATCAGAGAAGTAACTCACTGCACATGCAAACAAGTGAACTTTAGCATAATAAAGTAAGTTGATGCATTAATGAAGTGCTGTGCCTGAGATTCTCCATGCTCAGAAATCTTAACATCCTAAGTAAAACTGCTTTTCAAAGACAGACTTTTGTATACTTGTGCTATACTCAGATTGTACCACATTTGTGCCTTTATTTCAAAACAAATCTATTCCAATGTAGGATTTGCAATGTGAGCAGTTCTAACATTATTAATAAAGTCCAGTATATTTTTAGCTAACACTTAATTCAGTTGTAGCAGAAAACTGATCATCACAATAAATATCACCACCACAAACTTTTCTTTCTTCTGCAATATAGGCTCTTCCCTTCCTTTTTATTTCCTCCTGCTTGCAAGTTAGGGTCAAGCTTGAACATTAAACAGGTGGTTTGACTTAACAGGTGGCTTAAGTTAATGGCAATATCAGCTCATTATCCTCTTCTATCCGTGATGCTATAAAGGTTCTTTCCATTTTACCTCAGTGACAAGTTTGCTAATGTGTCAGACACCAAAAATTCAAACCTGCTGTTTTGAATCTCAGAGCTCTTTGTAAATAAGTGTATGCTTCTCTATGAAATGTTTTTCTGGTTCCAAGTAATGATCAGTTACAGTTTTTGTTGTCAGCTGTGCTAAGTGATTTCATCAGTGTCAGGCACTAAAAGTTATTAGTGTTCTTTATCGTACACTGGGACGTTTGCCATTGAATCCTAATTTCTTAGTATAAGGATAGACATTTTTTAGAAGAAATGGTTACAGTATAAGAAAGGAGGTTTTCAGAATAGTAGAAATTGTTCTAGGATTAAGAAACTGATAGCAAAGTTAGTCCAAATAGGTCCTCCACCATGAAGCAAATATGCTGAAGGCTGTGGTAAGGATGGATATCCAGTTTGAAATGATACATGCAAAGTCTATCTTGGCTTGATTTTGCTCGCTTGATTTCCTGATAATTTAATATATAGCTGACTAAACTGAAGTCATATGATCCCAACATGCTAATTTTGGATAAGAAACAGGATGAAAATTTGCAGGTTTTTTTTTAATCTCCTTCATTTCAGAGGGTTATCTTTTAGTTTAAATCAACTCAGTGATTCATTTTGTGTTGAAGACAGAAGAAAATTGCTAGCACAGCAAAGGATACTGCAAAATCTGGATAGAAGTGAGAAAAAACAGTAGGACAATCCACTTCATAAATTACTTCACATACTACCTTTGTTGTTAAATCCAGCAAATCATGAAGTACAGCCCAAGCTCAGCCCACAAGAGAAGCAAGATAGTAGCTAAGACCTATTACAGTTCATCAATCAGCCATATTTGTCTTTCTCTAGCTAATATATATTGCAAATTATTGCAAAAGTTAAGCAAACACAATAGTATGGAAACCCAGCAGTGAAGTGAATAGATCAGGGACATTATAGCTCTCTTTTTCTTAAGGTAGGAAGTTTTTCAAGACAGCAGCCAGTGAAATGAATGTGGGTAAAATAAATCCCAGTAGAACTGAGGTCAAAGGCAAGCTTCTGCAGACCACAGCTGGAGCACCAGAGGTACTTAAGTGTTTCTCAACGTAGATGTTTTTCTTCACAGCCTGATTTCTTCACAGCTCTTCCCTTCCCAATGTCAGAACAGATTTTTGTGGGCCACTGAACCCAAAATGTGAAGGTTTACAGCAAAAGTCTTTAAGAAAGAAACAGTTTTTGTTTTCTAAGCCCAAAAATAACTGTTGGAGATACTTCCACCCAGAGCTGCTCATGGACAATTGTATAGATCCCGGTGGGATCTTCTCATTCAAAGATTATAAGGAGAAACACAAATCAGAGAATTTTTATACAGTAATGTTTTCTTTCCAAAACTGTAAAGTGAAAAACCTAACACCTCCAAATTAAAACTTTTTTATTTCATATTTTTATCTAACAAAAATTTGACTTGGTGCACAGTAAATCTTAATGGAAAGATAGAGCTGTCTACAAATTAATCAGCAATGACAGATGCCACAAGCTAATTATAGCTCTGAAATATGGAAAGAACTATAATGAAAACTGATTACTATCCACATAATTTCTACAATTTTAATTATAATAAATACACTTAGTAGCTGATTATACAAGTATGCCACATTTGCCTACTCCATTCCTCATTATAAAAATCCTAGAGCAGTACAGTTGCTATGCTTCTTTTTTCCATTAGTTCACCTATTCTGTACAACCTACTTTAAATTTATTTTTCTGAATCAGAAAATTTCATTTATATACTACCCCCATGTGAAGATGCTTAAGAAGAAGCTCAGTACCTCTCATCTGTAGTTAAAGTGCAAATGATACAGGAAAAGAAATGTATTATTCTTAACCCTTTGATGATAAAAACAATGAATAATCAACTAAGGACAAACACTCTGCACAAATTTGTCTTTTTTCAGAATCTTAACAATCAAATTATCTAAGAATGACTGAGGTTGCCAGGTCCTCCAGGCCACATGGCCCAACATCTGCTCAAGCAGGGACAACCAGAGCAGGGGGCCCAGGCCTGTTGCCAAGCGGCTTCTGAACATCTCCAAGGAGGAGAACACACAGTCTCTGAGCAACCTGTACCAGTGCTGGCACATGTTCAGCTTCGCATTCACCAGGATCCTCAAGTCTTCTGCAGAGATGCTCCCAGCTGGGTGCTTCCAGCATATGCTGGTGCCTGGGGCTGTTCCTCTCCAACTTCAGGGCTTTGCAAATCTCTCTCTGTAGAACTTCATGACATTCCTGTCAGCCCACATCTCCATCCTGTCAAGGTTCTGTCAAGGTCTCCATTCTGTCAAGAAAACCTAACGAGTCATTAAAAATTGCTCATGGACATCCAGAAGGTCACCAAGAAAGGGCTAATTTTAGGCCAAATAACTGAAAGTTGAAGGAATCTTACAACTTGGAAGTCTTCAGACAAAATGATATGTCATCTGTGCAGCAGCATGTTTTGTGCTATCTTCAGTTAAAGTATTTAAGGATGATAGCAATTGAACATAGTGGACCTGTAGAGGACTGAAGAGCTCATAAAAGAGAAAGATTATAAATGTGAACAGAAAAGGAAGGAAAGTTTCCTCCTGAAGGAGGAATAGTAAGGATTTTCTTGAGAAGGTCAAATGGAAAGAACCATTCTTACTTGTTCCAATTTGAATTCCTATTACCATCCTAAAGTAGGACACTCAAGAAAACAAATCAAACATAATTACAATGAAGAGACTGATTTATTAAAACTCCCTTGTGTATTTCAGATTTAGTATACTAAGCCTTAAGGTCTAGAATTCTATGGCAATTCTGGAGAAAATGTCTAGATAAAATCTCAAAAAGACACTAAGTCCATTAACTAGTCAGATTAAACAATACCAAATTTAAATATAACTAGTACTCCTAATACACAAAGTGTTCATGCAGGAGGTGCAAGCAATGTCTGACTGAGCTCATACACATACGCACAGTTCACTTTCATCTCAGAGGAGTACCTCTCCTGCATGCTTCAGGGTAGGAAGCAGCAGAACAACAATTCTGCAGACCTCTTCTGGCTGCAGTTACACCACGGCTCTGCATACACGTACCCTCACACACGTAATTTGTTTTACACAAGCTTAATTCAAGCCTACATGCACATAGAAGTGTTGTTTCTAGCTCTCAGAAGCCGGCCCCTAGCGCATTATCACTTGACAAAATGTTCACTTTATCAAAACAGGCTTTGCACATCAGTGCATGTGTCTCCTTTTAAAACAACACTGCACGTCCTTTAGCATTCAATTTGTTTTGTAAAAAGCCATTCCAAATGACCTGTATTCTGAGTATGCTAATGGGTATTCTGCACTGTGGGGCTTAAATATGGAGTATAGGGTACTGATGAGACTGGTAGAAGGGTGGGGAGTGATACAAAATACTTAAAGAAAAAGTTTGGAAAACACAAGCATCTAAATTTGCCCAGATGCTTAACTGCCTCAAGTGTCCCTAGGCATGCAGCTTGTGCCTAATGACGCAGTATTAGTACAGACTTTGGATGTGCACAACCCATTCAGTCGCCCCTGACTCATCATTGAAAATAATTGGGACACACTAAATGATGTCAGATGAGTGCCAAAGATATGTGTCACTCAAGAAGTAAATGTCATAATCATTTAAACTAGAAGAAATGTTGAGAATAAAACCCTTGTAAAGGCTGGCAATCTGAAGTGCATTCTTATTTTGAATACAAATGCACTTTAAAATAAAACTGTGTTTTCGCTTCTCAAAGTTGTTTTATCTGTAATTTACTGTCATTCTTTACTTCATTCATTTTAATTCCGGTAAATTAGTTTTATTTTCTAATCCTTCTTAGCAAGTCACTGTGGCAGATGCAAAACTATTAGAATTAGAGTTCAGATTCTTCACTGCTCAGGGATTTTCATAGGGATTCCAAACAAGAATGGATGGAATAATTGTTCTGTGTGTTTACAGGATAAAGCTTGACCCAGAAAGGAGCAGTAGTCCTTTGACAGCATTAAAAAAAATGTTGTTTACAAAATCTCAACTATTCTATTCCTGTTGTACTGGTTATGAGTTTTGTAATCAGACACAAAAATTGAAGTCTCAACTTGATTAATTCAATATGTCAGAGTGTTTCTGATTATAAAAACAAGTCCTGCTCCCACAGCATTCGTCTCTGCAACCCAGCGTATACTGCCTTATGGACAGTCAGGAACCTGCTACAGTCTTGGAGCGAGTAGGTGCAATGCTTAGCTGAAACACTAGTAGTTCATTATTTTACACAAAAAGATGTAATATATATTACTCCAAGTCAGTGACACACCTATGCAAACATTCAATTTTCTACCTACCCATACCACAGGTTTCTATTCTGAGACCTGTGTAAGAGATTATTCTTTTGCACCATTGTCTCAGAGCTTGCTGAGGAACACTGATGGACAAGTCCTGGTCAAGGGTTGAGAAATTGTTTATCTAAAGGACACAGATAGACAAGTCCAGGCAAGTCCTGGTCAAAGTTGGTGAAATCTTTTGTCTGAAGATTTGCAGGCCAGGGGCAACTAGAGAGAAACTGCAGCTTCATTTGAACCATTGTTTCTTAATCCCCCATCACATATGCAGATATCAAAGAACCTCCTCTCCCTCCAATAAAATGGATTGAGACATACCTGTTCTGATCAAGTTTTTAATAATGACTTGGAAGCGTGTTCATAAAGCTTGCAGATAAGATCAAACCAGAGGGAGCAAGGGAATACACTCAACAGTGCTGAACAGTAGAGTTACCATCCACAGGGATCACGACAGGCCAGAGAAATGAGCCTGTTGTAAGTCCAACAAGGACAAATACCAAGTCCTGCATCTGAATAGGAAAAATTCCTGGCAACAGCACAGATTGGAAATGGACTCTCTGGCTCTGCTGAGAAGTACCTGGGCATCTCAGCTGATGGCAGGCTGAACACAAGATATAAGTGCTCCCTGGCAGAAAAGAGGCCAACAGCTTTCTGGGACGTAGAAAGAAGAGTACAGCCAGTAGATCAGGGGAAGCGATCATCTTTTTCTACTTTTTAGAAAGTATCTAAATTATAGCATCCAATTTTGCCCATCTAGTAGAAAGACATGGATGAACCATAGCAAGTTTAGCAGAGGACTGTGATGGTCAAGGCTGGAGTGTTTATCCTGCTAGAAGAAGGTGTAGGAGGTTATCATTCTTTGAACAAGAAACTAAGTCTTCGAGGGAGATGTCACAGTGTAGAATAATAAAATCATAGAATCCTTAGAGTTGGAAGGGACCTTTAAAGGTCCTTTAGTCCAACTCCACTGAAATGAACGGAGACATGCACAACTAGATCAGGTTGCCCAGGGCCTTATCCAGCCTGGCCTTGAATGTCTCCAGGGATGGGACACCTAGCACGTCTCTGGGCAACCTGTTCCATTGCCTCACCACCCTCACTGTAAAAGACTTTTTCCCTGTGTCTAACCTAAATCTATCCTCTTTATGCTTGAAACCATTTCCCCTTGTTCCACCACCACAGACCCTACTAAAGAGTCTGTTAGATGTAGTCCACCCTCTGGACTCAATCCCACAGCCAGTTCTTCATCTATCAGTCCATGCATCAAATCCATATCTTTCCAATTTGGAGAGTATTCCTGAATGTTGACAGGAGATGGTGCATAGAAGCAGTGTGAGGGACAGTGAGAATTAACTGACATATGTAGTTTCAAACAAGAGATAAGGAGGATTTTTTCCCCCATGTTTGCTTTGAGTAGGAATGTGGATAGACTAGAAGGTTCTCCTTTACTTTCAGACCCTTTCCAACCTGAATTGTAGTGTATGCAGAATGAATAGGAATATAGTTCTTAGTAGGACTAACCATGCATTTTAACCTATCAGTGCAGCAGTGGTTGCAGCTACTGCATCTGAATCTGAAGCTAATCTGTCCCTGTTTGTTGAAGTTTCTGAAAAGAAAGCTGACTTTGCAGTACAGTGGCTTTTTAAAAACTTTTTATAAAGTATTAGCTTTTGTGAAAATAAATGCGCATCATGTGGAGTGAAATATATGTACCTCTTTTACAAAACCTGGAACCACATATTCATTTAGTAGTTCATGGTCATTAAAAAAAATTCAAGTTAATTGTAGAAATGAGGCTTCAGAAGACTCTGACCTTGATGTATTCTTGAATTTCAATAAAAACAAACAAACAGAAAAACAAAGGCAGGAATCATTTCAGTTACAACATATGCTTTGAGTGTCAAACCAACATAGATTTAAGGTTTGTATTTTTGTTAGATTTTGTTTTTATGTTTTGGTTGGTAGGTTTTGTTGGTGTTGTTGTTTATTCCTAATATAGAAATTATTTTATATTTTTCTTTTTCCCTTTCAATAATCCAAACAAATATCAGGGAAAACTTCTTGGAGAACAGTGCCACAAATGCATGTAGAATTTGGAAGAGAAAGAATATATTATTTTTCTCTCTTTGTTATAAAACAACATTGCTATTGTAAAAAAGCAAGAGTTAATAAAGTTGTTAAATCACCTAAATCATCTAATATCACAGTTATTTTGCAAGCATTCTAAACAACTTGATAATAAACAAACATTTTTCTCAAAATGATATTTTGAATCAGTTTCCTAGATCTCTTTCTTTTGGTGCAAATGTCTATCTTCAGTTCCCTTAGATGTGTAGCCCACAGTTTGGCCAGGAAGCTATAAGCTTACATTCAGCAACTACATTTATTTCGTGTTAGAAAAGTGTTAGTCTGGAGGTTTGTACTACAGTCTGCAATGCTGGCTATGGTTTTAAGAAGCCATAGCGCCAGTGTTGGGACCAAAGCCTTTTATTTTATGAATACTGCATAGCATGACAGAACTGGATGTGGATTGAGGATAGCAAGGACGGAAGAGATCCAGGCACTGACCACAGGCTGAGATGTCAGAACTGGCATCATTGCAGATGAAATACAGTGGAAAGCAAGCTTGTGGGAAGCAGAGGCAGAGGAGGGATGTTGAAACACAATTGCATGTTCAAAGCTGGGTTTTCACACAGTAATTCTCCTCTGAAGTCTCTTCTCGGCCTAGTGAGAACTGAGTGCTTTTTTGAATAGTGGCACACTTCCAAACAGTAAACCATACTCAGAGCTGTCTTAAAGTAGAGTGGATATGTGGGATTATCACAGGCAGACGCAGACCTTTAAACCAGACCTGGCATATATAAATCAAATTTTAAAATTCTTACGTTTTCTGGTGGCTTTCTGCTAGATCGCTGGAACTGAACTGTAGATAGTCTTATCAGAAGTGTCCAACATATGCCAGAACACTTTCCACAAATAAAAAAGTCAAAGTCTCAAAATGAAGATATGAGAGATGAGGAGCAACAGTAGTATTAGCTCAAGTGAATTTTGAAAAGATCTGTTATCAAACTGTTGAAGAAAACTGACATTTTGCCTCTAACTAGGACTAAAATCTTCATATGATGAAGAGTTCATGAGTGACAAACCGAGTTGTGATAGTCATTCCCTGTAGAAATCTTCAAAAGGATCAAAGACCTCTTTGTCTTTCTCTTCATGTTCTTCAGATTTTTTATTACTGTCTTTCGGGGTCTGTAAAAAAGATCATTGTCAACGCAAAATAAGTTGTTGAGTTTCTTATTTCAGTTCCATACTAGTGATCAAAACACTTTCATTCTTGACAGATTTCTCAAGAAACAAGACTTAAACACTCAAACATTCCAACTCTAACAGAGGAAGACATTCAGAGAGAAAGCCAAGTATGTGGTAGAGAACTCCGAGGAGGGAGATGAAGGCGAGTACGCACTTCCAATTACAAATGCAAAAACAAGTACGTAAAAATCCATAAGTTTTATTAGCTCATGTTATTCAAAGGCATTTTTTCTTTTGATAGACTGAACATTCCACTGTGACAAACAGGAAGCTAATGTGTATCACTGTCTTAATATTTCATTTCTGCTTTGCTATGACAACAACCTGGGCCCCATGAAGTTCCCCCTAATGGAACAGAAGTCATGGATGCAGTAGTTATTACTGAGAGCAACCTATTCCCAGTTTCACCATCTGCTTCCTCATGTTTAATATTCATGTTAGCTTACCCCTCAAAAATAATAATTATGCATCCAGTAAGAAAAGTGTGAATAAATATTTCTCATAATATTACTTAATCAGTTTCTTCTTAGATTTCAGTCACAGAAAAAAAAAAAAAAAAAAAAAAACAAAGAAGAAGGAGAAAAAAAAAAAAAAGAAGCCTGAAGCCAGGAATGCGCTAATTAAAGTGCAGAAATATCAACTAGAAGACTTTAGGGAAAAAGAGAGAAAGGACTTAGTTCCCTGTACTGGAATATGATAACCTGATACTAATTTTCAGGAAATAAGAAAGGAGCAGTAAACACTGAAGAAAAATGAAGAGAATTTTCACGTGGGACAGAAGAAATCCTAATCTGGAAGGCTTCAGTAAACACTTTCCAAAGCATAAGCAGAACTATGGCTTTAAGAGCTCCCAAAGATATGCCAATCTTGAAAAGGTTTATTTTAGTCAATTTGCTATGAAGAGCAACTTAGACATTGAAAGAGATAGGAATAATATTAACTGTTAAATAATTTTTCAGTAAGATATTCTATTAACTTTCTGATGACGTGGTTTTTTTGTTTGTTTGTTTGTTTTGTAAATCTGTGTTCCTAGTTTATAAATTTGAAGTCCAGTAACATAATGTGACTGAATAAACAAGTCACTTCTCCATAGAGTTGGCAATTCTGTAAAACTTTCTGCATCATTTCCTACTGTTTCCCCTGAGTATCAAATCAGAACAAGTTTTCAATCTCAAAGCTGCACAGCCATGGTCTCTACAGATGCAGCCTTCCCCAGGGAGTAAGGATGAGCAAGGAAAGCTGCAGCTTATAGCAAGGCATTGTAGGGGAGACACAAATTTGCTGAATTTCAGCCTGCAATAACTCACTGTAAAAACAGGTAACTCAACAAAAAACTGGGAAAACTCTCTTCTTCACTACTACACAAAAGCACGCAACAAAAAAAAAAAAGCTCAAAGAGTAAAAACATTACTAGAACCTCTTCTCTGTGCACAGATAAAATTTTTATGTTCTCTAAAAAATGAATTTATTCATTTATTTTATTTGGTTACAGTTTTCTATAAAAAGTAGCAAGGTGGGTGGGATTTTGTGCAGAAAGTCTGATGTTACAGAGATTAAGATGCACACTGCTATTCAGGTTCAGTCTGAATCTAGATCTCTTTCATATCCTAAATTCAATGGTTATTATGAAAATATTGTTTTTTTCTTTTTCCTTGAGAAAATTTTGCATTGTGATTGATAAGAATATTGTGGTTTGAGTTCCTATGATTTTAATAACGATAATCCAGGAACTTGTTTTTTTCCAGGATGTAACTATTCAGGTCTAAAATCATTAATCATGAAAGGGAAAGTATAAAGATGCAACTGAATAGTGAAGGACCTTTCTAAACAATAAAGTTGGTAGAAGTTAATCAATAAAATGCTTCAGATATTCTGGTCCCACTCAGTGGGAGTGGTTCAGAAACTGCACTGCACCTGACGCAGGTTTAATCAGCATATCAACAAAACTTCCAGGTAATACTCAGCTAAAAAATCATTTGTTCTTATGTTCTTATAAAACATTTCATATCACTAAGCTCAATTCAAAGAAGATACTCAGCTCTGATCTCTTCTGACTTTGAACAAAGAGTAGTTTTGTCAGTGTAAACAATTATGGTAGAAAAACGGAAATCATAAGCAAGCCAGTTAATGTGATGTTCATATAGCTTCTATCAAAATGTCTTTCATTACTTAATAATTATCCACTGAAATCCTGTCTTTTTTTAATTCTAATGTTCAATCCTCTAAATGTCAACGAAATGTCCTAATGATAACATATTTTTTATTTAGCTTTCATCCTAAAAATAAGTGTAAATTCTTCTGTGATACTCCTGAACACACTGCTAACATGTTTGTAATGAAGTCAAGTATTTTACTCACACTGTCATTGGCTGAATCCATGCTCTGTCTTCTTTTTGTAATGTATTTCATTTCGAAGGGCTTAAAGATTTTCATGGAACACCTCCTTCTTCCATCCAATATTTCAGGCTCCTTTCCTGCAAAACATGTAGGATGTAAGAAGCAGAAAGTATTTTCCCCTCAACAACCCTTATTTTTCTTTCTTTTATTATGGAATACAAAGTATTTATTCCTTCCCCCTGTATGATATAAATTTCCAATGCTTTACACTTAAATCTCCTGAACATAAGGGGTGGTATCTATCACAAAATAAAGTAGTTTCCATATTTATACTTGTCCAAGCTGGTGCATTTGTCACAAGCCAATAATACTAAACCTGTGTCAGGAGAGAAAGGCAGAGAAATGCCTTAGCTTTAGACCTCAACCAGGCATGAAATGGAGCTGAGTATTAACATACAGATGTTTGATCTTAATGAAACTCAAGTGTTTCTATGCATTTCCAGACAAGCTTTTGTAAAAAATTGGTAAACCTAGGAAACCTAATTATCACAGTCCAAGTACAAATTAGCAAGTATTTTTGGCTTCAAAAGGTCAATTTAATGCTCAATTTTTTTCATGTTCTGTTTTAGGCATACAAGTTGTTTACAATCTTTTCTCAGATTCTCAGCCTGTAGTCTTATAAACGTATTATTCTGTTTTCTGAAAGATTTCTGTGAACCTTAGTTCTTCAGAAAGGAAAGCCATCGGGAATCTCAACTTATAGGAAAGAAGCAGTGTTGGCTCTGGAATGGCATGATAATTAGTTTACTATTAAAAATTATATTTCAGTGAGTGCATTTTATTTGCAAGTTACTGCCATGTCTGTTAGTGTTTTCAGCTTTTCTTAATGTGAATTGGATTTCTGACTGACAAAGAACAAGGGAACTAACAGGAACAAATTCATGACTTCTCAAGGTGACTTCTGTCCTGAGAAGACAATCTGTCTTTTATATTTCATCAAGGCAAAGTCTATGCATAAACAATGAAATATTCCCTAGATCTAAATCATATTGATCTCAAAGCTCACAAGGATTTACATTAGTACTAGATTGACATATGAATTGCTATCAATACCTGGAAAATTTCTGAGAGATAAAAGTTGTTGAATCCCTTATATATAAAGAATGGATGACTTCATCATCATAAACAGAAATCAAGTTGAACAGCTATCTACCCCAGAGAACTTCCTTCAAGGGACAGAGGTATCAAGACAAGGTTGAAGAAAATATTTTTTATGAATTCCAAAAAACGGTATATGTCGGCTATGAATAGATTGTCTTAATTCAGAGGCAAAATCACAGCAAATAATAATTCTGTATCACTAATAATCACTATTATCAGTAATAACGAATATTATTTATCATTATTTATCTGCATTCCTCTGAAGTGTTTCAGATTATTTCGTTGCCTCCTGAGAAGGATATCTGTATAATCAAAGTATTTTTGCACCCTAAGAAAGTGTATGTTCCTTTATCAAATTCATCTTATTTTCTGCAATGTCAGACATAGTCTCGTGTGTCATAATACAAGAGGTATTAAAGATTCTCTAGGTTATCATAGAGAATAGGAAGTGGATCATACAAACCATACAGGTTTGCAATTCCACGCAGTAGAAAAATGTTATACTCAAGAGCACTCCTGATAAGCAATAGTAAGTGCACACAAGGACCTTAGAAATCTATTTGGTCACGTATTAAATGCTTGAAAAACCTTAGAACACTTTAAAATATTTCTCACAAAACAAGCAAACAAACAAACAAAAAAGACAAAATATTACCAACATGCACTTAAAGGACTTTCTGAGTAAGTGTAAGACTAACGAAATTCAGACTTCTCCATATATCTGACTTCAAACAGATTGGCAGAAAGAAGCCTAGGACTGTTTAATTGGACACAGGACATAGCACTGAAGCAGCACTCAAGAAGGACTGAAGTCGGATAAAAGACTGTAAAGGAATTACAAGGAGCAACATTTCATAAAATGAAATATAGTGTTTAAGAATCAAGTTTCAGGAGTGGAGCTCACAAATCCAGATTAGAAGCCTAGTTTCCCTCTTCGTTGATGATAGACTATTTCAAATATGATTTACAAAATACAGTATGTTAAAAAAGATGGTATTTTACAAGACAGAGGGAAATGCTGGAAATCATACTCTGATGTCTCATTACATCTGTCAGAGCCCAGAGATGGAAACAACCAAGAGGTGCAGCAGAAGTACTCAGAGGGAAATTCATACTTGCATTAGAATGGACTGCATTTTTGTGCAGGCGCATGGTATTCTTCCTTAAACAAATAAACAACTACTAACAATTAACCCCACTAGAAATAGCTGTAGGTGGTTGAAATGAATCCCAGACCCAGTATGAAAACCCACAAGTGTACCTCATTTTGCCTATATCCAAATAAGGAAATTTAGGGAAGTAGCAAAAAACTAAGTGATGAGTAATATCTTTAGCTTTTCACTCAGCCCACTTCTGAGATTACCCTCTCCGTCATTTAATTGTTGTCTTAGATTAATTGCTGACAGTGTTAATACAGTCAGTGATCCTGTAGCCTGAAAAGTGCCAGAAGGAGCAAGCAAAACAAGGAGGACACTATCAGTATTTTGACTTCTTTTACCCAATCCACTTTAGTAAGACAGAACATATTAATTTTCCATACCTTTACCAAGTAGCAAGCTCACACAGCAACAAACTCAACAGAATCTATTAGGTTTTTAGAAGAGTCTAAAAATCAGAGTAGCACAGCTAAAGTCCTAGATTCCAACATGGTTGTGATATAAAACATAAACATATTTAACCTCTACAATCCCTCATTTGAACTGACTGTGGACAGGAAATGTTTATAGGGAAAATGCATTGCAATTCTGTTTTTGTTAATTTTTTTAATTATTATTTTTAAAAGGTAATTTCTTAATATTCCAGATTCCAGTTTTGTATTGGGCTGATTGGATCTAATGTTATAAAGTTTCCTTCTTTTTTTTTTTTTTTTTTTTTTTTTTTTTCCATAATCTGAGCCAACAGATTAATAAAACAGCAGAATTTGGCCATGACAAAATAGAAAACTCAAAAACACTATTTGGTACCAAAAGACAATCCATCTTTTTAAATTTATTACAGCTCTGCTGTACAAAGCAAAAGAGAACAAAAAGAAATTTACAAATGATGAAAAACAAAATGCCAGTAGGCTCCGAATTTTTACAGATGTGCTTGAATTTAAGGAAAGTTGAATTTATAACTAAGGATGCTTTTCCTGAGTTTGTTCATCAAGCAAAGATAGCTGCGAGTTATAATAAATGAAGCAGTTGACAGTACATGAAGGAAGACATCCAAGCTTTATTTTAAGAATAAATTTGAAGCACTTTGTTTTAAAAGATTTAGAATATTTTACGTTCACTTAGAAGCTTCTACTGCAATACACAAGGACATATTTTCTGTAAAAAAATCTATTATGGCATAAAGTCTCATTCATGAGATTTCTGAAGATACTACCTTTCAAGCCTGTTAAACTAGCCTAAAAAAGATTAATATATAGATGCCAATCTGACTACATTGTAGTAGAATGAATGAATTGCTACCATGCGAATGAAAGATATGTTGAAAGAAAAAGATAATTCTTGAAGAAGTTCTTTAATATAATGAATATCAATTTTGTATGCACATTGATAATCTTGCAGTTTAATCATAATGAAAACGCCCTGGGAAACAAAATTTTATGAGACCAATGATGTTTCATTTTAAATCTACCATTTCAGTTATTTTAACATATCAATTTTTTATTGTGAAAGTTTTATTATCTCAAAAACTGTTAAGCTGTTGGAATTTGGGAAGAGGATATTTGTTTCATAATGAAACTTTACACAGCAAACCCATACCCAAGCATTACCTTAAATAATGTTATAATTCATTACTGTTTTTACAGGATAGCCAGAGACCTTGCCTCAGGATCTCCATGTGATAAGGAAACCACTCTTCTTTAGTACTATATTTTCTAAAATCATAGTATAGAGTGATGAGATGGAAAAACAGAATAAATACATAAGAAGAAAAGCAAGGACAGAGAAATTAAGTTTTTCATGATACATAATGCATGGCCATAAGAAACTATGCCATTCATTTTGTTCATTGTGCCCCAGAGTCAAATAAAGCATTCCAGGTGGGGTCTTATAAGAGCAGAATAAAGGGGGATAATCATCTCCCTCATCCTACCAGCCATGCCTACTTTGATACAGCCCAAGATATGATTGACTTTCTGGGCTTCAAGTGCATATTGCTGGCTCATGCTGAGCTTCTCATCAACCAGTACCCTCATGTCCTCCTCCTCCGAGTTGGTCTCACTCCATTATTTATGCAATCCATGTCTTTGAGTGGGATTGCTCCAACCGGGGTGCAGGACCTTCACTCATTCTTGTGGAACTTCATGAGACTCACACAGGGCCACTTCTCAAGCCTGTCAAGGTCCCTCCAAAGCGTCAACTGCACCATTCAACTTAGTGTCCTTTGCAGATTTGTTGAGAGCACAGTCAATCTCACTATGTCCCCAACAAAGAAGTTAAATGACACCAGTCCCAGTACTGATGTCTTAGGGATGCTGCTCATCACTGCCATCCACCTGGGCATAGAGCTATTGAACACAACTCCTTCAATGTGACCATCATGCCAATTCCTAATCCACAAAATGGTTCATCAATCAAATCAATTTCTCTCCAATTTAGAGAGCAGTACTGCTTTATTGCTCCCAGGCTACCTAACCTCACTCCCACCTTTTTTAGGCTTTCTTTTTGTGCTTGAGTTTGTCTGGGAGCCCCTTGTTTGTCCATGAAGGCCTTCTGGCATTCTTGCCTGTCTTCCTTTTGTTGAGATGCTTCACTCATGTACTTGGAGGAAGTGATTCTCCAGCTTTCTGGGACTTGTCTTTCTTCCAGGGATCTATTCCACAGAACTCTACCAAGCAAAGCCCTGATGCTGCCAAAGTTCTCCTTGAAGCTCAGAGTTGTGAGGTTGCTCTGCAGCCTCCTTCCTGCCCTAAGGTTCTTGAACTCCACCATGTCATATTCACTGCAGTCAAATAAATATTTCAAAAGTACTTTTCACCATTAGCATTCAGCATGAAATAGCAAAACACAAAAAACAGTATTTTGGAACACTAGTCTTCATACAGTGGTTTTCAAATCCCGTGATAAGAGGACTTGTCAAAATAGAAGACTGAATGATGGAAACATATTGACTGAAGGGAAGATCAGCCTTTTTGTTATTCTATAAATTGTTACAAGCTTTTGACATTAGAAAAACTTTATAAAAATGATGTGCTCTGCAGGGACTGCCCTTACTCTAAAGCAAACGACAGAAGCCAGTCAAGATAGCAAGACAAAAAGCAGTCTAATTTAAAACCTGCCAGAAATATAGAGACCGCCTAGTGAGATTTTCTGGGATGAGGTCTTAGATATGAGATCACATCCAAGGCCCAGATTCTGTACTGAAGTTTCAGCTTCACCTCAGCTGATTTCATAGCCATCATTTATGCCAGAATTGAGTTATATCTACTGAAATGCAAACTTTTTCACTGTCTGTTGCTGCATAAGCAAGTGATGTTAACTGAGTCATACGGAGCCTCAGCTGAGACTCTGTATTCACCTATAAATCATTTACCTTGCAAAGGCAACAGAAAACATTAATCATGTTTTACTGGGATTACACCAGCAATTAGACCCAGAGGTTTGGCTTCTCTACCATGCTATAACACACAGATTTCTACATCTAAAAGATGCCTGTACTGGAGATTTCAATCAAGATCATAATGGTAACATTTTATATGATTGTATAACTGCACAAAACACACATAAATGTAGAAATTGTATTATCTCTTGTATAGCCTTTTTGAAACTCCAAACTAGGCCTCCTGGCTGAATCTTTTGCATCACTGAGTCCAATCTCCTGTCCTTACAGCACTTATCACACTATTATTAGTATTATCTGCAAAGTAACCAGTGCTCTGAGCAAAGGCAACTTCAGAACCTCCCTGCCATGGCAAACACAAGTTTGCTGACAATGAGTCTACACCTAGTATCAGGTAAGATAACACAAACCCATTGATACCTGAATGATGTTTTACGTACAACAAATATTTATTATATTCAAATTTATTTTTTAATATGAACACATAGCTATCCAAATTTTATTTACCACATATCCTCCAAAATATTTTAATTTCCTTAGTAGTGATTATGATTTCTGCTTTTCTTTTATATTGGGTATTTTATCAGGGGGTGCTAGAGACCAAGAAGCCTTCCCTTTAACTCCACTGTAAAGCAGAAGCATTTTACTTTTGTAATACAGAAAGAAACTTGTCTTAATATCACAGTCCAAATAAATGGCCAACCTTGTTTGACTGAAGGCTCTGTAGAGTCCCATCTCAGTGTAAATTCATGAGCACTAACCCCATTGCATCATCTCCCACAATCCTTACTAGAGTGCTGGGGAACAACTTTTTCTCTCATGGGTCTGCAGGATTAGATTTCAAAGTGGAAGATTGACCTTCCTCAGATTCCTTGTCCATAGTCTTTCCCTCTTAATTCAGAAATAGTATGCAAATCATTCACATAGGACAGTTTAGAAGAGTTGCTTCAGACCTCGGAACTGTTCTCAGACAAAGAATAATCCCCCAAAGTGAAACTTTCTATCCTTTAAAACAGAACAACTTTTCAAAATACAGGACAATCAACAATTTTCGCCTTGTGAATAAATTAAAGGTACAGAAGAGAAGGCTTAATGAATTTCCTTGTTGACTCACTCTGCAGGGAGTTAAAAGTTCATATATTAAATGAAACAGGTTGAAAGTCACGTTATCTAACTTTATACAGATAGAGTGGCATGCATTTTAAGTAAGTCATCTGACTCATAAAGACCTTTGTTTCTCTATTTCTATTTCTAGCAGGAGGATAGTAATCTAAAATTTAGATGTCTAGATTTTATATGCCTAAGCTGTAGGAGATGACTTTCATGGTCAGGATACTGTCACTCAGAAAATGTACCTCCAGCAGACACCTTCAGCATATCTATTTGCAGTCTCTTCAGTATAGCTTTAAGGCTATCAGAAACATTTCTTCAAATGTTCTGTATTTGAAGCCAGACTATTCAAAGCATTGCGCTGAATTAAGGGCTTGTGAAAACATAAACTAAACCTAGTAATGAACCAAGTTTCTTTATTTCTTCAGCTGTTGCTAGACATGCTATCATTGTGGCTTTCTCAACTCTGCTGTCCCTGAGATTTTTCACAGATCCAGAGATTTTAGCTCTGATGCTTCTTCCACTCATACGGTTTCAATGTCAAAACATCTTCAGGTGACAAAAAAAAAAAAAAACAACACACACACACACACACACACACACACAAAAAAAAAAAAAACCTGTGAAGTTGTGGTGTAGCATAGGGCTGAAACTCAAGTCTCAGTGACAAGAGGAGAAAAATCTCAGCTCTGAATTAAGACCATCTTCTTTCTTGTTTCAAATGAGACAATGGTATGTCCCTGTAATTTCAACACATCAATAACAGATTTTTCCTGGGTACCAGAGGAAATCAAGGGGAAGAGAAGAAAAAGTCTAACTCTGCTGTACTCATGGCAAGACATTTTACCTTATTTTAACCAGACTTCTGTGTCAATCCAGATCCCAGCTTCCAGGTTCAGGAAATTATGTAAATGCTGAGAAAGATCAAGCCACTTGCAAGTCCTTGTAATATTCCTAGTGTACTTTTGATTAATTATGAACCCAGCAGGAATTTATAAGGCATTGCACAGTACAGCAACAAAAATTATTTTCAACTGTAGGCCCAGCTGGCTCCTGGTCTTAAACCAGCAAGAGTTCTGATAATAACCATAGCAATGGCAGGCAAATAAATGCTTTCACTCAACACAATCATTATTTACTTGGATCCTCCCCAGTAGTGCAATTTAACATACACTTTTTATTCCTCATATCTCACAACCATTGTGGCCAGGACACATGACACTAAGGGATAATTTGAATAACTACACTACTCTGACACAACAGAGAATCCACAGAGTGGAACTGGAAAGACAGAATTAAAGAGAATCATGAAAATCTGTGCAGGTGTCTCTTATTTAATTAGATTAACTCATGGATTGAATATAAACTTGTGTGTCAAGGTGTAGAATATCATCAGCCATGACAGCAGTAGGTACCGTGATTTGTGTCAGAAAGAGGATCTCAGAGAAGGTATCTAGGGTTTAATTTCTATAGGATGAATAAAAAATACAGTTTCCCAGTTGTAACAGTAAAATTTTCAAGGAACGGGGAGAAAAAAAAAAAAAACACACACAAAAAAAACCCTGAAATCTACGTGCAGCTGAAATAGAATGTGAAATTTGAATGTCTCCAGGCTGTTAATTCTGAAGAGGCTGTAGGCTTGCAATTGCTAGAAATTAAATAGAAAGTAAGTTGTGACATTCTTGTCAAACTTCACCTGAAAATGCAGAATGTTTATGAAAATAAACTCAGCTCAACCCTTCTGTTTCTTCAAAGCATAAAGAAAGAAGATTGAGATTATTTTCCAAGTGAAATAAAAATGAATCTGTTTAATAGATTCAAAGTTGGGGGGAGGAGGGGGGGTGAGGGAAAGCAGTGTTTTGCAATTCTAGCTAACGTATTTATCCCACTTGCTAGACTGAGGAACGTAGAGAAATATTTTTGAAAGTAGCCAAGATTTTTTCAGTGGCAGCACTAAGTTTTCATGAAAAGTTTGTCTTCAATTTAAGTGAAACGTGCAGAATAACAGTTGACAGCCATCACAGTTCTTGAGTAAAAATTCTGTGATGGTATCATTTTGAAAGCAACCCTCTACTATGTTCATCCCACTGTGTTCAGTTTTAACCTTTCTTTTCTCTCTGATGTAGAGTAAGATCACAAGATCTTACACAGCATTTCCCCACAGGACATGAATTAGGAACTATTGCTTTGAAATAACTGCAAGAGAAATAAGCATTAGATATGTTATCTATAATAATGATATCTTAGAATATTAGAACTTTATGTTTTATTATTCTTTATTAAGTGTTTAAAGCCCAGTCCTCCAACCTGGTATGTACAGATGGAAACCAGCTCTTCTGTAACATTCCACTGATTTCTGCAAAGCCTTTTTCAGGCACAAGGTCTTATGACTAACACAGGCGTGAGGTCTTTGCACCTCATTTTTTTTCCAAAGCAAAAACAAACAGACGTGTGCCATTTATTTCCGCATTTGTTTTTTATTGGCTCAAATGCAACAACATTACTGTCCAGATTCACGGTACCACTTCATGTTTGTTTACAAGCACTACATGTATGTACATTTTAATGGAAATCTTAAAGGCTATCATTGGCACACTTATCTTCATAAAACAGTTTGGAAATTCATGCCCCAGCCTTCTTTTTTTTTTCTTTTTTTTCTTTTTTTTTTTTGTGGTGGTGGTCTTTTGGTCTTTTATTGTTTTGTTTGGTATTGTTTTATGTTTTGCAAGAATAGAATATATATATATATATATTGTATTATTTTTTGGCAGAATACCATTGCAGTGACAAATGCAATTTGTGAAAGATCTTTGAAAGTAATTATTAGTTCTGAAAACCAGGACTTTTTGTGACCTAGAGGAGTGAAGATATCTTGGTTGCTTAAAACATATTTTCAAAGGAAAACAATAATTACATTTTTTCTCCACTCACAATGGGAGCGAACAGAGTGCTTAGAGAAGCTGTTTCAGAAGTTTTCCTCAGATGTTATACACTTTGCAGCTTTTATTAAAAAAATCACTTTGACTCACCCACTGCTTGAAGCTTTACCAGCACAATTATTCAGTTATAAGTTCTACCAAACAGAATATGGACCCATTATCTGTGCCAAAAGATACTGCATATAATTATATGCTCTTAATATTGGAAGAGGAATTGATTTGAGGGAGTGGATTTGTTCACTTATTGCAGAAAACTTAAATCACTATAAATGCTCAGTGCACTCAGCACCTTTTGTGGCTTCAGCAATCTCAGTGTAGTAGGTTCTTTTCACACTACAGTAGGAGCCAGGCTGCTCCAAACTCTTGTAAGCTCTGTGAAGGCTCTGAGAAAGCTGAAGCTGAGACTGAGAAAGCACAGCAATGGGCAACAATCAAATTGCAATCTGCAAAAGGCTTATTGAAGAAGACAGTTTAGTAGAAGCAGAATATATAGCTAGAAGGACTTTGGCTTTGTATGTAAAAAGAATCTAACTTACATTCATATTCTAAAAATTAAAAAAAAAAATCATTAAAGAGACTGCCTTGTCTTTTGTTTACAAAATGAGGTCTCAGCTGCAGCTATATTCCTAAAGGATGACTACATCAAATGCCATGGTTATCTAAATCTCTGTGGATGATGCAGAAAACCTGAACTGCACTACTTAAACGATTTCTTAATCATGCTAATTTCATGTGAAATTGGGCACACAAACAGCCACTGCTATTCCATTTCTTGAAAGAAGTCTATCAAATTTTTTGTAAATAGTACTTAACTTCCTTTCAAAAGAAAGATTAAGAATTAAAAAAAAATACATTTAAGTACTCCAAAATAAATAAATGGCTGAATTAAGCATCCCTCAGTGTACAGACAGCAATGTCTTTTTAAAAAGAGAAGAAATGTTGCATATGGGATTTAATTAATATAGGATTATCTCCCTGAGGGAACATGAACATCTCCAGCTGATGCTAGGAGGTTCTGATGTAAGACTTGTAGGGTTCATAGTCCAAACAAACACTGCACTTTGTATTCAATTTCTAGACTTTGCTTTGAATCGAATCACAGGAACAATCACTTGAAATGGTCTCACTACAACCTCAAGTTACTCCTGTGAGATATCACAGAAGTATTTTACAAAAGGCCAGGCTCTAACTCTGACCAAAAAAAAGCCCTTTGAAGCTCAGGACTTTAGGAGTGACACTTGTGCCACTTAGAAATCTAGTATCTAGAGGAGCAGAAATTATAAGCATCTGTATCTATACAGCACCAGGAAGCTTCTTTATTTATCTCAAAGCAGCTTTGCTAAATAAGTTTGTTGCTTACAATTTCTGTAAGTTCTCTTCTGATTTTGGAAAAGATTTAGGACTTCTTGGGATTATTCATTTTTTTCTAATAGTCCACAGAGATGCGGGTATACTTTCTTTCAAGTTGTGTAGCAGATGCCATCCTAAAGAAACTTCCCAGATTCCCCACACAGTACTGGAAGACAGCTAAGTTGCACCCACACAGTCCCCTGCCTGAAGATGCAATCTAACTCATAGCAGAGAATGATTATATTTCTTTTCAGAGTGTTTTCAATCAATGTGTAGAAGTCATTGGTAAGATCTCCTAGAGACAGCAGTAAAAAGCAATATAGAGATGCAAAAGTACAGATATTTTGTCCAGGAGTCATAACAATCTGTTACACTGAATCCAAAGTAACTTATTTTCCAATACACTGGGCAAATAACTTGGATTAATTTTATCTCTTGTTACATGAGATGACCTTGGTGTGATACCGTGTAGAATTCTGTTTCACATATTGTTTGTATATGGCCATTACAAAACAGTATTTATGTTCTGTTCATCATGGCACTTACTGGTAAAAAATGTGTCCCACTCCTGTCTAACAATTATCTGAAGAAGTGACAAGGCAAAATAAATTGGTAAAATATTATTTCTAATACCTTTGGGGAATAAAATCTGTCTCAAATCATGTTAATGTAAATTACTGTGGCAAATGTGACATCTCTGTCTGAGAGCATGTTAATGTAATTTACTGTAGTGAATATCACATCCCCATCTGCTAAAGCAATCTGTTACAATTCAGTAAGATTATTATCTTCAAGAGGCAGAGGTTTTTAATCTTTCAGGTTGTTGTTTTTTAAGTTCCTTCTGATGGAAATAGAGTCTAACATATGATGCAAACTGACAACATTTGATTAAATTAAAAATTGAGAATGTAAATTCCTAATTCTTACCAGCTCACTGTAAAATAGCAGCTGGTAGGATGCTCAGGCCTGAATTTCAATTCCTCAGAACACTTAGTTTCAACAAGGAGTTCAGCATGAGCATTAGATAGAGATCAATATTGAGAGAGTAATACAATAGCTCTCATCTGATTTATAGCAAACCTTAAATAAACTTCGCATATTATAAAAGGTTTAAAAACTGCTCAAAAATAACACAGCCTTCCTTGAAAAGCAATGTAAATGGGAAGGGAAGGGAAGGGAAGGGAAGGGAAGGGAAGGGAAGGGAAGGGAAGGGAAGGGAAGGGAAGGGAAGGGAAGGGAAGGGAAGGGAAGGGAAGGGAAGGGAAGGGAAGGGAAGGGAAGGGAAGGGAAGGGAAGGGAAGGGAAGGGAAGGGAAGGGAAGGGAAGGGAAGGGAATGATGAAACATCTCAAAGAATAACATATTTTTCCTAAGAGGTTCCCAGTGTGTATCCTTAATGATTAGTTTTTATAATATGGAAAGATAGATATTTTTTTATGATTAATTGAAGGAGTTCTACAGTCTAATCTAAGGGAAGTGTGTCACATAGCTACACAAAATATTACAAGATTATATTCCACGAAGGTATAAAATATGTTCCAAAAAGACAATGCGTATAAATAGTTGTGTGAATAATGGCTGACATTTGTGTTGGGAACAAAAATCGCTTATGATTTTTTCGCTCTAACAGCTGACAAGTACTATGATTTAAATATAAAAAATATTCATTAAAATATATTTGAATAATAACTTCAGGAGAAAAAGTAGGTAGGGTGCAATAACACTTGAACAGCTTTGATTAAAGACCTTCACACTGATCACCACCACCAAGCAGCCAGTTTTCCAGTGTTTGGCATATTCCACCTGATTGGGCAGGAAACACATAGGCTTGAAGGCTGAAGTCAGAGATCACAGAGCTCTGGAGTCGTAGGAAAAAGGATTAAAGATATTATTACTGGAGTAATGAGAATAACAAAAATCTCTTTCCTTTCTAGATAGTAAGACTGGTAAATTTTCATTCTCCCTTTATTCTCAGATGATGGTTTTCTTCTGGTGGTGGTGAAACAAAGAATTTCTCAAAGTCAGCTTTCAACATGAAACACCCAAAATATATATATTTCCTGTTCTTGCCTCACTCTCTTCAAGCATATCTGCCTACTGGACAGCTTCATCACTTTGGGGTATTGACACCTGCTGGCCAGTAAAAAATAGCAAACTGGTTTTTCTCTGGAGCTCAGTCCCATTGCTGGATGCATATGGCTTCCTATTTCTTTCCTGCCATATGGTAGAAAAATTCTGATTCAGTCTGATTGCAAGGAAAAATCTTAACTTTAAAACTGTTACATCTTAAAAAAAAAAAAAAAAAAAAAAAAAAAGAGTATGTTTTGGAGTTTGTTGTATTACTAATATCAAGACATCTTGAACAATGGCAGTAGTGCCAAGTCATTCCAAATACTCCAGTACTCGCTAAACAAAAGCAATAAAGTTATTTGATTTCTGTTTTGCATACATATCAAAAAAATCCAAAACACCTTGTACTCCAGGTTTTGCCAGAAAATAATTTGATCTGAGAGGATAAGAAGGGTCAGTATGATGAGTACATGTGATTCTGGTTTACATATTAATCTCTTCCCCCATTCTCTTCCATTGCTTTTGGACAGTAGCCTTTTAAACACTCAAACATGGTTTCATTGGAAGTCTGGAGAAATTCATGAAAGAGAAAAGTACTGAGGATTGATAATTGCACAGAAATGACATGGCTTGAGAAATCCCTGACCTAAAAAGATTAGCGCCTGAGAGATGGTCAGGGAAATGTAATTACATTAATTATTTCTACTTCTAATCTTCATATAACTTTTCCTATGCATTCCCTTTGACTATTCTCAAAGACAAGATATTCTCCTCTGGTGTTGTCTCATATGAACCTTTAAATATCGCATTGTCTGGAAAAAGTTTATTAATGAATGCATGCCATCACAGGCAGATGCTTTGACTAATAACCTAGTTGTTACAAGCTGGAGCTTAGGAACAGATTCATTTGTATTCCTTTATGATCCCACTGAAGACAGAGGCTAGTAAGAATTTTCAGCTTAACACCACATTAGATAGTATATATCAACAAATGTTCCACCTAATTATAAAAATAATGTTTTATATATCATATATCTTTCATATACTATTATATTATCTATTAAACTAATGCTACTCGTTCATATTTTACAGACTATATGTGTAATACTAAGAATAGTAAGGCAAACATTTTAAGGGCGATAATTTAATACTCATCTTTAGATTACATTAAATCCCTGTACTAATGTCTTTATTAAAAAGATTGAAGAACTGAAGAGTGTTAATTAGCTGCAGAGCAATCCTCAAAACATTGACACTGGCTTCATAATCTTGGTCAGTTTTCTTCAATATTTCTGAATGTTTGTTTACAAGCAAGCAGTAGGAAAAGTTAGCTTCATTCTTCTAGATCTTTTTTTGGGATAAATTATTGTATTCAGAGAGCACAAAAATTAATTAGTCATGCTGATGAGGAAGATTTCAATCCAATAGTCACCATATTTTCACTGCAGAAAAAATAGAATGAAAATTTTCATCACTTCAGCTCCCTTTGCCTCATCCAAACAGTCTCAACTACTGTAAACTGAAAAAAAATATGAGACGTTGAAGGGGCATTGCATTGCAAAACATTTTTAACACCACTTATTTTACATTTATATGTATATAAAATTTTCAGTAACTTCTCTAGCATTAGTAGACCAGATTGTTATTCTGTTTCATGAGAATGGGAGACAAATATCAAAGCATTAATCTAAGGAAAAGAAGGAAGGAAAGAGGAACTAAAATATCTTCATAATATTAATGAATGATAGTAAAACATTTAAACATCCAAATAATGTAAACCTGCATTATGAAAATGCGTAAATGTTTTGTCCCTCATTCTGAAGAACTCAGGGCTTAGGACATGACAGGACAATCAAAAATGAATAATACATGCATATGAATAATGTGAGGGAAATAAAAACGATAGATGGGAGAAGGCAAGCTGATAATCAACAACTTGAGCAAAAGTATTTGTGAACGAAAGAAACATCCTTTCAAACCTCCAGGGGATCTGAATATGTTTGTCCATCATCACCAGAAGTTCTGCCTATATAAATGCTCTTGCACAAATACAGAAATGAATACATACATAAAGCCCAGAAATTTCCCTGTCTCCTTATGCTAAGGAAACACTGATTAGTATCTTAGCAAAAATACACATAAACAAAACAATACAGGGATTGTACTGTAAAATAAATATAAATCCAGAATAAAACACAGTATGAATCCTTCTTTGTTTTCTGGCTCAAAGCTTGCTTCCTGAGGTATTTCTTGTGATAAGACTCTAGGAGATGAGAGGTGGGTGTTGCCGTGTGGCAATCAAGATCACTGTCTGGACAATTTTCCATCTGAAAGCATTTCTTTGGAGCTGTTTGCCTTTGGAAGGGAGTGCTCAGGACTGTTTACTGGACTGTTCACTGGAGGAAAATCTGTCCTGTGACCAAATAACTCCTGTATGCTATGGGAGATTGGAGGATGATACCACTGTGTGCTGTGAAGACAAGATACAAGTTGGCGTCTCCATACTCCCTCTTATCTGCTGGCAAGGCCAGGGAGATGGGAACAAAAGGAGTTCCTGTTGAGATCCAAAAGCCAGAAGCTGTCACTCCAAAAAGAGTTGACTCAACCGCTTTGAACTTATAAATAAGTTTGTACTGCCATTGGAAATTGTTGCAATCATTGGCATCATCTCCATGGTCACCGTCCTCGTCAACGGAACAACTCCCAATGACCCACCACTACTGAAAATCAATGACTGAACTATGAACCACGCTGGACCATGGACCCTATCTCCCTCTTGCTTCCTGTAGAGACTCCTTGCTTCTATTTCCTATCTTTCCTATCCCCCTTCTTCCCTTCCCCATCACTCTAATTCATACCTATAAAGACTCTTTGCCTCTATTTCCTATCTTCTCTATTGCTCACCTTCCCTTCCCCATCACCCTAAATCTGTAATAGTATCCATCCTCCCCTTCCCCATCTCCCTTAATAAGATTTGTAGTAAACTGGTTGGACCAATATTTGAACTATTTCTTAATCTCACTCTGGGTATACGTATATCAAAGAACCTTCTCTCCTTTCTATAAATTGGAGCTAGACAAACATGTGGAAAAATGACCGTAAACAACTGTGGCTGGAAATACAGGTGACAACTAACTTGAATCACTTTGTTGCTCTACCAGCTGCCTAACTTTGATCTGCAGTTCTTTTCCTTTATGTGGTAAGAGTACAATATTATTTTGCCAATGTACTTGGCAGCAGTTTCAAGGCCTTGCCAAAAACCAACCAAACCTTCCAAAAATGAAGGAAAGAGAAATTGGAAGCAGCTCTGTTACAGTTTGGGAGCTATTTGAATTTCCAGTCTGGTTTTAGAAACTCTAAACATTTAAATGTTCCTGGTTATCTTTCCCTGTTTTTTAACAGTACCATTCTCGCAGTAAGAGGAAGGGAATGGTGTTTGGTTGATTGTCACTGTTGCAATTGGCCCAGAGGATACTCAAATATTCATGCTCTAAAACATAAGATCTCTTGGAGTTTTGTTGATTTACTAATGTTTTTACCGTCTCTAGTAACCCTGCTATGAGTGGGCAGATGTGAATTTAAGGCATTTACTGAATTCAGTGCTAATATACCAGATCTCCTCACACCTTGTAGCATTCCGCCTTAGAGCTTGAAACTATTTTCATAACACTCCTTCACAGTAAGACTTTTCTTCACATTTTGCAGAAGGTGAAAGAAAGCACTTGCATTGTTTGTAATTTAAAATATTTACATATACATACACACATGCACAAATGCACACATATAAATAAAGCCCTGGCAAGAGAATTTGCAAGCACCTAACTGAGAAATTCAAACTACAAAATTATGCCTTGAGAAGAATTTGTATTCCTTAAGATTTGCTAAAGGTTTGCTAAAGATTAAGGCCAGAATTCTTGGTTTCCTGTCTGTACTGACAACTGTGCTGCCTCTTTCACACATAGGCCTGTCTGAGGTTGACAAGCAAGGTAACTCTGCAGTTAAGTCCCTTTAGCTGCCCAGTCCCACAGAAATTCTAAGAACACACAGCCAGTGCAGATGTTACTACAAAGCACAACAGTTCCAGCTGTTCCCACTAAATCCATTATTTGAAGAGAAAGGACTGCTGCCAACCTTATCCTCTGTAGCTCAGAACTTCATGTTAGGAAAAAGGAAGCAGATCAAACAGAAACAAAGTTTGTATTTTCCATAAGAGTATCCCAGCTACCAGATGCTTTAGGCTAGGGTACTCCTCCTAAGAAAGCATGATGTAATTACCAAACTCTTTTCCCATGAACATATCCTCCTGTATCAAGGAAACTGTACCTGGTATGTATAGTAATGAGAGGTGCATAGACCAGGCACATCCAGCACACAATGCATTGCCTGGTGATGTCATAGCCTGTTGCTCAGTGACATCATTTGCATTGGAAAATTCCTCCAAGTTCATGGAGCTAAATCATTAATGTAGCACTGACATGTCTACCACTAAACCAGGCATGTTCAACCTGTGACCCTGGACAGCCAGTAAAACAGCCTCCCAGGATCATAGTATTTTAAGATTATTATGTGATTTTTAATAGTATTTTTCATGAGTGGATTGTGTGTAGCTTAAACACAGACTGCATAAGCAACAGCAGAACACTATGGAGTTGTGCAGGCCTAACACTATGCAGTGCAGGCCTAACACTATGCAGTGCAGGCCTAACCCCACTTCTCACACCACATACACACTTAATTAAACTGAAACACACGTGTACTTCACGTTACATGCACTTGTGCCACTTGGCAAGCAGAATACAATGATTATCAATAATAATATATCCACTCACCTACACGTGTGTGCCTGTGAAGACATGCATTTTTTTGTTATTAAGTTGGCAGATAAGTTTTCTCATATAATTATTAAACTTGGGCTTGTGTTATTTTTATAACTAATTTATAAGCTAACACATTCACTTTGGAAGATATATCCAGAATACTTAGGCGCACTGAGAAATTTTCAGCATTTTCAACATCTTGAAGGTGATCTGAAATCTGCTTATCTGTGCTGTGTTTCAAATAACTGTTCAAAATGAAACTTAAGCTATGGTAAGCTCAAGTTATGGCAAACAGTTTTATGCATTTGACTAAATAGAGTCCTGTGAACAGTCAAAAATATGCAGCTGTGTTTTCCATTATGATAAATGAATTTGAGAATAAGTTTTTAAATTAAAAAAAAAACACACAAAATCATCAATTTGGGGGGATATTTGCAATTCCATTTTCATTCTTCATAGTAAGAGTGATGGAGCACTGGAACAGGTTGCTCAAAGAGGTTGTGTAGCCTCTTTTTACAGAGATATTCAAGACTCATTTGATCACCTATCTGTGCATCAAGGGTACCTGCATTGGACTTGGTGATCTCTTGAGGTCCCTTCCAACCCCTGCGATTCTGTGATACTGTGATTCATTCAACATAAATACATTACCTGAGGATTTTCAAATAGAATGTACAGAGTGACAATCAGGCATTGAACTCAAAAAAATAGATCATGTCTCTTTACCAGACTTTCATACGACCTGTCTTACCAGAGAAAAATATTCCACTTCACCATCGTGCCTTATTCGTGGCATCACATTTTGGTAGTACATACATTTATGAACAACTATTTTCAGTGATGTACAGGAGGAGTAAAATTGCATCAGAAATCCGATAGATACGTTCAGAACTTATTAGGAATTCCAGCTGCTTCCATCAGACCACTGATACAAGGTCAAATATCCTACTAGATTCATGGGTTCTTTTGCCCTCTTTTTTTTTTTTTTTTTTTAATGCTTTAATTAAAAAAAAAAAGTTTTGATACTTCTATACATCATCTATTTTATAGATTTTAAATGAGAGTCAGGAAAATTCCTTTTCACTCAGTGCAGCTGGGCAAGTAAAAATGTTGAACATCCATGGCATAGACTTTAAACTGCTCACTGTGTATGGTAACCATGAATCTATTGCATGTCCCAAAAGAAATTACTTTTGTGTGAATTAAAGGAGACAGGGATAATCCAATCAGCCCTGCACAAATATTTATCCTCAGTATCCAAGCTCGGGTGAGACAGAATTTCAGAAAGCTCATACTGCATAGTGCCATCTGTTGGCCTACTTTGGTGCCTGGCACATTTCACGTTCTCGTGAACCTTAGGTTACATCCTGCTCCATCCTGGAGTCAAGAATTTCACTGTCTGACCTAGCCCTTAGTCTGATTCTTTGCAGAGATACACATCATGGAAATTATGTTTCTCTTCATATCTAGGACTTCCAAAACATTTACCAAAATCTACCTAGCTGCATCATCAGGATGATTTTAACATGAAAGTTATTCAGCTCCTTTTAACTGCTCGGTTCAGCAACAGGCTCTGCACTGAATTATGCTTTTGTTTCAGAGCTTCAGAATTTTAAATCTTTATTTTAATTACCCTTAGATTTTAACCTTCATATCTTCTCCAGTATTAACAATTTGAATGGGATTGCTAAAGTTGAGAGAAAAAAATAATAATTTACAAATATAATTATAGGACAACTGATTAAACAAGAAGATGCCTTTAATTTGTATTCAACATTTGATTACATATGTCTCTGCAAGCAGGTTCTGCTTCTCACCTTTCTGGATTTCCAGAATAATTTTATTAATGCGCATACTGAATCCTTGCAAACAATATAGGGAGAAAAGGGGAAATGTTTAATCTGTTAAACACTAATAGTGAATTTCTGTCACTGCAAAAGTTAGTTGCAGCCCAAAAAATATATATTAAAATGAAATTTGTGAGTGTATATTGGTGATGAATATTATAATGCAATTCCTATCTATAAGCCTAATTTATAAATGTGACTGTATCCTCACTATTTGTCCTTTTTCTGATAAAAAATAAATAAACAAATTTTTCGCATTAATTAGGAGTTCTTGCTTTCTGAAGCCCTTTGCATGTGGCAGGAAGATGAGAGGGAAATGAAGACAAGGGAAACAGATTTGTCCCTGAGGTGTCATCAGGTTGAGGCACCTGTGAGTATTTAGAGTTATTTTTTCTATTATGGGAGAGTTTAGCTTAAAGAAGAACAGAAACTTTTTGTTAACAACATCACTCAAAATCCTACACTTCTAATTGTGGTATTTTAGATTTTATGAACTCAAATTAAGTAGCTTAACAACTGCACTTGTTTTTTCTCCACAAATGAAGGAGTAGAACATAATTATGACTATGTGAGTGTCTTGGGTAAGTATTTCCATACTCTGAAACAGCTGGATTTAAATTCATTCCTCACACTGAACTCCCCAGATGAATAACATTTGGCTTCCTAGCAACCTAGTTTGTTCTAGGTCATTCTGACAAATTACTACAATTAAGTTCTAAACTGTCTGGTTTGAAATTATAAAGATCAGTCACATAGAAGATGTCCAGTGTCCTTTTCTGTGGAACTCTTGCACTGTGTAGTGCAAACAAGCTCAAAGAGATGCTTAAAGTATTGTGCTCTCTGTTCAAATATTTTCTGTTCTTTATACCAAACGAAAGGATGTTACAGGTATAAACCAGGAAAAAAACCATCCTTGCTCTTTGTGTATAACAGGAAGCTAAGGAGAGACTCAGAGATGCCACACTGAAGCGTGCTCAGGAAAGACAACCCAAGTGGTCAGTGGGTTGCGGAGCGTGGCATGGGAAGTGAAGGCAAGAGCACCAGGCTCCTTCAATTTCTGTGGCTGCCGTTATCCTATTGAACTCTATATCCAAAATGATGTCTTATTTCAGCTCCAAGAAATAGCCAAACACAGGTGCCTGCACACTTCTAATCTGGGTTTATAACATCCAATATCACAATTCCTGGATTTGCACCATTTTGAATGCCTTCACTGTACCAAAATATATATACATATATATATATAAAGCAGCATGACAATTTACACAACACTGATACAAAAAGACCTGAATTTCTCCCTTCAAACATGCAACAAGGCATAGACGGGGATCAAAAACATGCGTGACTAGCACAGAGGCATTTCCCAGGTATGATGCCTATTGATCAGAAACTGTCCGTTCTGAAAGAGAAAAAATGCATACAAGGCAGTCAGAGAATCACCACTGACTTAAAAGTAAAATGTGGTACAGCTAAGATGACACAGTATTACACTTCTCTGTAAGGAGCATCTCATTGATTGCAAATCACTGGCTTCAATCAATATCGAAAGTAGTGTGTACATTGTGGTACCCAAGCTTCATATTCATGCCTCTACAATACAGAATATCATGCAGAAGAGCTGAAGAAAGTCTGTTTTCTCCCTGATTTTCAGACTGAAAGATGAGCACACTAACCATATTAGAGTTCATACTGTCACATCAGGCAGCATTTCTTGAGTGTATTTAGGCCGTGTAATTTACAGTTGGCTTGTGCTTCAGCCCAGTAGTATGTTTTACTTAAAATTGTTCATAAATAAGATTGTGTTGTTTACATCAACTAGTGATTTTTTAAGGTGGCAGATAATGTTTCTTGTTAAATCATTTTTGTTTTAAAATGTACAGTACAAAATGTCACATTTTTTTCTTAAGAATGACACTTTAAGAATATCTTTATGAATATTTTATAATTACAGCTAAACATCATTATCTGGGGGAAATTAGATGCAAACATAACTGGTGTAGTTATGGGTATGGTTTGGACTAGGGAGCTAAAAACACCTGCCGAGGACAAGGATGTCATGGAAACTGTATTGGATGGAGCTCTGCAGAACCAGTTTGACTGGTGTTCCTGGTACAGGCACAGAGAGTAACACTCAAAGTAAACATGTCTAGCTAAGTGCATCAGTGTTGTCTGCACTTCTGTTTACCCAGCAGAAAATTTAAAATATGCTGAACTGCTTTTCTTCCAGTAGCTAACCCAGTCTGGTTCATAGAACTATAGAAACATAGATGTTTTGGGATGGAAGGGACCTTAAAGGTCGTCTAATTCCAGCCTCATGCCATGGGCAGGGTTGCCACCCATCAAATCAGGCCACCCAAGGCCCTTTCCAACCTGGCCTTGAGCACCAACTATCCATAGCTTCTGTGGGCAACATATGCCAGTGCCTCACCACTATTTGAGTGAAAAACTTCCTGCTAACATCTAATCTAAATCTCCTCTCTTTTAGTTTAAAACCATTCCCCCTTGTCCCATCACTATCAGACCATGTAAAAAGTCTGTCTCACCCTGATTACAAGCTCTTTTTTGAGTACAGGAAGGCCACAGTGAGGTCTCCCTGGAGTTTTCTCCTCCATTCCACAGATATTTTCAATAGTTCCTCACTCTGTTGGACCTGGACTAGCTGGTGTCTCTGTAGTTAGATCATGTAATTCTGGAGTAGGAATTAGCTTTATTCTATTTTAAGGGGGAAAGTATCATTACTTCCTCTACTTAACCAAACCTGTTTCTCCCTGGAGCTCAGGGAGAATAGAGAACCTGGGCCAAACTGCAGTGCTATCAAATACCCCTTTAGTAACAACTGAATTTTTAATAGTGACAAATTGGAGATAAATGATTTTCTTTTCTAAATAAGTAAAACACTTACACAATTCACACAGCACAAGAAGTATGCTCAAAGCTCTTGATGCTGAGTCACATTATTTGACTGCCAGACTACTGCTATTCTCACATAGAAAATGATAATTAACATCTTTCAAATACAGAGTTTCTGAAGAGACCAGAGGGAAGCCATCTTCAGTGTGAGATCAGAACTAAATTTTCCTTGATCTTACACTCTCCTTTTCTAAAACTTCATGCATCTGTCTTCCATCCTGTGGGTCTCAGTATGCAGAGATACATAACTCACTATTAAATATTTGAACACTGGGAACTCAAACTGTTAATAGTTGCCCTAGGTAAGTACAATTTTCAGAATGTGACAAATGTATTTACTCAATTGATTATACTCTCTGAAGTAAAGAGTGGCAAGAGGGATATCCTGCAGAGACTAGAGTAGCGATATCTGATTCCCATGGGTAAAACCGCCATCATTTTTTCTGAAGTGCTACTAACTGGCCTGATTACCCTCACAGCTGAGCCAATTTTACACTGGAATGACTCCACCATCTTCAAAGAAGGTTGTCTTCATTTAAATTTAATCTGAGGAGGAAAGATTATGATTATCTTTTAATTCACATAAAATCATAAGAAACTTAAAGTAGGTCAGTTTGAGTCTTAAGCTATTTGATCTTGCCTCTTATAAAAGAAAAAAACTCTTTTAGCACTGAAGAAGAGAAGTCAAGAGATTTATCTATCATAATCAATCAACTTACACAGACTGAATGTATTTTTTATACCCTTTGCTCTAAAATTGTTTTTTTCTTCCAATTTCTGCTTTTTTACGCTACTTCAAGTGAAATCAAATTAATACTGAACAAAACTCGTATTTTTCAGGTTTCAACAATGTAGTCTACCAGAACATTTCTAAATATATGCATTTCTATGTTTAGTTCTTTTTTGTTTAAAAAGAATAATAAGAAGAAAGAAATAATGCAGCTACTCTTCCAGGGGCAGTAAATTCTGCCCTTCTCTACTCCAGCTCCCAGATTTATCCTTCATCCTACCTCTCCTCTTGGACCAAGCATAAGCCACCATGCAGTTGGTTGATTTAGTGCTATGTACAAACTGATAAGTATTCAGGGACTTCTTGACCGACTGGTTTCTCTTTGATCAGCTCAGGGCTAACATTCAACACCAGCAGGAACAAAGATTTGGATCTTTTTCTAATTTTGTGAGAGTTCTATACTTTTAGCTTTTGTGCTATTGACTTTAACTGGCCAGTATTAAAAATTTATTGGAGTGAACTAAAGATAAGTAACATGACTGTCTAAGACTCATTTTGTTTATGTGTAAGGCTAAAAGCACGAGCACTTTGTTGTTGGAAGTAATGATGTTCTGTTACACTTTGAGTCATATTTGTATTGGGTAGTTTAAAGAAGTACAAAAACACAGGACAAGTATATCCTGTGAATTCCAATAAAAGATTGTTTATCCTTCTCTGGAAGTACTTTCATCTTCTGGTTCTGTGAAAACTTTGCATGATGTTCCTAAAAGCTTAATGCAATGCTCCATGTACCTTTGACCTTAAAATAAAGCAGAACAACGGAAATGTTATGTTTGCAGTGTTGTTTATTTGACCTGAAAATGCCTCGAGATTTATTGTAAATTTCGAGGCTGCAGAGCTCTGGAAGAAGCTTTTAGCAATTTACCAAATTACTGCCTTTGGACATACCCTGAAAGGTAGAGATACACAATTTATGTTTATTCTTTTGCTCAGTCTTGGACTCTTTCATGCTTACATTGGCAAACACAGAACCATTTATAAGGATAGAACTTCTTTCCAAGAAATTAGCAAGCCACACAGATGAAAGGACAGGGGCAGTTACCTATACAGGACTGAATGTAAGACTGTTACTATTTAATCTCAAAGTAGGGCCTTCAGGAATAAAAAAAAAAAAAAATGTATGATTGTTCAGCTGTAGAAAACAGAACAGTACATATGAAGAAATTATAAACCTGGAGATAAAGTAACACCAGATAAAAACAGTTATCCTCATATAACTTTATATCTGCCTTGTCCAGCAGTATGTCTAATGGCCAGCTGGCCCACGTTTCTCATGAGTTTCCATCACTCTGTTAATCAAATCTGTTCTATGATAGAGGGTACTTTTCTTAAAATTTTGGATCATAACTTAAGGAGATTAACCCATTTGAAAAAATAATTTAGCATTCCTGACATTATTTTCTATCCAGTTCTGACACTCGTACAAAATACTTTAACTGTTCTTTGAAGGCTGTGTTTCTTTTATCATACTAGGAACCTATCATAGTAGGTTTCCTTTTTTTTAAGGAAAAAAAGTGGAAAATCTTTGGCTACTTGTAGTAGCCAATATCTCAATAGTACATATGCAAGAGATGTAAGGAGACATACGATTGAAGTTTCTGCATAGCATAGACTGGAGTTACCCACAAATCTCACTGGCAGAAAAAAGAAAGCATGTGATGAGTGACCATGCACAGAACTGATTGATTCTGCTTGTGGCTGCCCATCTTCTTTCTGTAGCCCTTTCTACTTTTACAGGCAATAAGTCAAGTTACAAATGTAATCCATTTTATCATATTATCACTAACTGCCTTTTTGAAAATAAAAATAAAATATTTTAAAAATCAGTCTCTGCTACAGTACTCCCAGTGAGAGATTTCATCCTTCCTTAAGGATCATTTCTTGTCAGACTCGGTGTGTGCTTTTCCAGGACGAGTTCCGTTTTGCTGAAGCAGCTTGTTCTGATGGAAAAAAAAAATACTGGAAAATCCCCCACTAGCTTTAATTCCTCATTCCCTTCCTTGAGGCCTTGAGGCCACAGCAACAAAGGAGAGGAGAGCGATGAGATGGTTTTTATTTTGTTAAAGTGTTGTTGTCTTATGACTCTCCTGCAGAACATATTCATTCCTGATCTTCTTTCAGCATCACTTCAAATTGGAGGTGCTGCTATTCAGGGGCATCCCCCGGGCCCCTCCAGCTGTTGCACAGAGGTGTTCTGCCCATCTAGTAGCCAGTTAAAGCCGAAGATTTTCCCCTCCCATGACAAAATCCCTGCTGCTGGAGCCCCTGCGGGCCGCCCGCAGAAGCCATTGCCAAATCCCGCAGCGCTCGCTCGGCTCGGCTGCGCCGCGTTCTCCAGCGCCACCTCCCGCCCCTCCTCGCCTTCAAAGACGAGCTGCGACTCGCCAGGCTCGGCTGTAAGAGCTCTGCAAGATACTTGTACCACATTTATATCTCATCAGTTTCATCACAACTGGCTGTGAAACTGAACAAAGCTGTATCACCGTCCAAGTTCAAGAAATTCAGCAGCGTTTTATCACCTTTTATAGGCGGAATGTGTAAATGACTGCAAATATAGTACTCCGTGATATATTTGGGATATGCAATACAATGCTACCTACAAGGTTATTTATGTGACAGTGGCCTTAACGATAAATAAAGTGGACTTGACAAGGGCAGAGCTAATGATGTGGCTCTCTCATTTTACCTCCCGTTCTGTCTCAGGACATTGGTTAGAATTCATCCATTCCTAAATCTGTTCTCCTAGCAAGCGCTCCCATTAACCTCTTGTGAACCTTTTATAAACTGAGGAGCACTGAAGATGTTCTAAACCAGTAAGTGGCAAAAATATGAAACAAATGTTGCAGAAACATGAATCCACAGGGATTTCTTCTTTGAAATCTTTCACTTTACACAGCTCTGAAGATGACGACTTGCTTTCCCTTCATAATAGGTGTAATTTGAGTGATTGATTGCAAGTTTGAAAATTGAACTTAGTATTTTCGAAATATACTTTATTTCAGAACCCAATATGTTGAGACCTTCATTTGTTTACGGCTCGGTAACTGCTCCAGTTTCTTGCTTCCAAAGGTGCAGCGATTTTTTCCTATGCTTATGGTTGATTTCTCTAGAAAACTATGTATCTTCTTTAATGATTTTCTTCTCAAAATCACTTTCAAGTAAATTAAAACTTCTTCTCTTTCAAATAAATAAAACTATATGAAGAAATCCTATAAAAATTCTTATCACAAGGGACTTTTAAGACTTATTTTCCCATCGAAGTACAAATTCTCATCACACAGTACAGTCTATGATTCAAAAATCTTATGGGATTATTCCAAAGCATAAAAACATATAAGCACACATACACAATAATAAATCAGCAAAAACAAAGTGAGAGGAAGCTACAGAGAACAGTGATCTTGCTGTGCAAGGACAGGACTCCAAAGTTTATGGCTTCACAGAGTATAGCAGAGTTCATGGAGAAATAATGTTTTTTGGTCTTTAATTTGTTTTTATTGCCAGGAAGACATTTAATGAATGATTAAACAAATCTCAAATTTGCTCTAAAAGATAGCAGAAACTGGAGAGAGACTCTTTAAGCCTAAGACATACCTCATAATTAAGATACCACTCCAAGCAGCTGAGAGGGTAGAGAAGTTTCCTCCTCTTCTCCCCAGGCTACTGGGGAATCTGAATTCACCAGGATCATAACATCAAGTCATATTTACATGGTTATTCTAATGTATAGCCATGTATGTTCTCCATAGAAAATTCTTCTTTGACAATATGTAAATATCTCAATGCTTTTACACTCAAAATTCAGTGTAGAATGCTCTCTCACCTTGGTCTTTTTAGTCTAAACATGCAAATAGCCTCTTGGATCTTCCAGACTTAGCAATCTAATTTTTAATAGCTTATTTAATTGCTGCTTCTATTCCCCTTTTAATCATTCATGTCACGTTCTATCCTATTTTCTTCAGCTAATTCTCCTTTAAGATCCCATTTAAAGTGAGAATATGTCATTTCATTTTCCACATATGCACTTATTTCTTGAATTTATGAAAATATCCTGCTTTCTTTGTGCCTGTCTTTTATATCATTATCTCTTCTCAGTAGAAACTATGTTTAATTTGTCTATTCAGATTTCTGAAATGAATTTCTGAAGTTGAAAAATAGCATAACATTCTTTATAGGCCATTGATCTGAACAGATGAACTGAACTCTGTATTTTAGCACTGTGTGGATTTTTTGTATTTTTGAACTTCATGTATACATTTGGCAAACTGACATTAGGAAGCATTGGTGTGTTAACAGATACAGTGGCTTATGAATAGCTGGTCAAAACAGAAAATAAGTGAAATAACTGCACATGGCATTATGGGTAATCCTTTTAGTTCAAGTAAAAAAACCCTGCAATTTGGAATTATAAGATAAATCAGTATGTTCTCATCCCAGTTCTAGCCTGCCATGACAACAGAGAGTAGATCCTCTTCCTTGAGGGACCAAAATTCAATTTTAACTATATTTTTGACAAACCTTGAGACAGAAACACAGAATTGCTGGGGTTGGAAGGGATCTCAAGAGATCAATGAATTCAACCCCCCTGCTAAAACAGATACACTACAACAGCTCTTCCAGGCAGGCATCCAGGTGGGTCTTGAATATCTCCACAGAAGGAGACTCCACAACCTCTCTGGGAAACCTGTTCCAGGGCTCTGTCATCCTTACCATAAAGAAGTTCTTTTGCATGTTAGTACTGAAGTTCTTTTGCATGTTAGTACTGAACTTTCTGTATTCAAGTTTTAGGCCAGTACTCCTTGTCCCATCCTTACACACCACCAAGAAGAGCCTGGCCTCACCCATTTGCCTCCCATCTTCCTTTAGGTATTTATACTCATTAATCAGATCCCCCTTCAGTCTTCTGGCCTCACCAGGGCAGAGTAAAGAGAAACAATCACTTCTCTTGACCTGCTGGTCTTGTACTTTTGAATGCTTCATATCCATTCATGTCGTATATATCTAGTATTTATGCCTGGTATGCAGAGTACATCAGTTCATTAGATAAATCCAGCATCCGAAACCAGCAACCGTTTAAGGAGTTTTTCTATCTATGTTCTGCACAACATGAAGAGTTGGCAAGAAAATGACTGGTGACTTAGAGCCTACTATTTATCAGAAGCTAAAGCATAATTTGTTGTTGGCATTATTGTATTTTTCTAGCATCAGCATTTGGCTCCTTGACAGATTCTATAGGGAATAAATACTCAAAATGAATTTTAGCTTTGCACGTAGTTAGGCTACTGAATGGGAATGGATTGTAAGGTATACCCTTCTGTATATCTGTTCCTATAGAACAGATATTTGGTATTATCTTCATAACTACATGATGTGTGTAGTGGTGTAGACTCTTGAACTCATGGCTCATTAACTACTTTCTGTTGATAAGATGAAAGATCTTACCTAGCAAAGCTCTGTTAAACAAAGTTTTGTTATCCCTTCTAAACAAAGTTTGCCTCCAAACACATATCTAAGGACCCCTAGTGATAATTTGTTTTATACACCAGTTGTTCTAGCTACACTGACCTTTACAATGTGCTCACTAACAGAACATCCATTGAAGAGAAAAACCAATAATCCTCAGCTTGTAAGGGATGCTCTTTCTACAACATATAAATAGGCAAAGGATACAACTATGGTAATGGGAGGTATGATAAGATGAAAGAAAGTAGAACAATTGAGTTATCTTGGAGCCCATAGTGCTTTGCTTCTAGACCACAGCAATAAGTCAGATGCAATTAAAAAGATGGAATCTTCACCAAAGACCAATCAGCTGAGTATGAATAGCTGAAGATGAAACTAAAAACAACTTTTCCAGATTTCCATCTGAAGGAAAATTGACTACTGGCCTGCTGCTTTATAGCTCTGAAGAAACTATAACTTTAAAAAGATACATAAATCTTCTGCTTTTCCTGATAAAATTTACTGCACTTCATAAACTGTTTAATCATGAACTTACTAGTGCTTGTGATTAATGACTTGAGGAAGAAAAAAGGTCATATTTTATCTAAATAAATTGCTTCGCTGTAGCATTGAGAACCATAACTAAGCTAACTCTATAGCAGAAGGGAAATAGTGTCTTTCCAGCTTTTACTGCAATAATTTTAAATAATAAACAAAGCTTTTTTCCTACTTTGCTAAAACCTCCATTATTTCAAAAGAAGCCTCTAACATGAGATGCTATCAAATACATTAGTAAAGTCTGATATGATGGGGAAAAAACAACCAAAAAATAAACACACACAAACACACACACACACACACACACACACAAAAACCCACAATATTTTAACCAACATTTTGGGGCTTACTTTTTCCCTTACTTAGATAGAAGTATCTATCTTCCCAGACTTAGTAACTTAAAAAAAAAAACCAACAGCAAAAAAAAAAAAAAAAAAACATTGCATCTTTCAACAAGAGATAGTGTTTCAACCTTGGATTCTCTTTATCTAGGTTTATCTCCAGCACACACTACTGTGAAGTACGAGAACATTCAAGTTTAACTCTTTAATACTTGAGACTCAGTCTTGCAAAGACTTATGAACATACTGAACTTTAAACAAAGAAATAATCCCATTAACTTCTTCCCCCTTCATCAATTCAGTAAAGGGGTATTTACATATTTTCAAGTTAACCATATGCAGACCCAGTATCAAAGAGCAAGATAGTTGACTAAAGTAGAAGTATCACTGGTTTAAGTAACCATCTCTCACTGCTGATGCGTTTATGTGAGAATTGCTCCAGTGTTATGTGGGGACAGAGGACCAGTACCTCAAATGAGTGCAGTTTCAGTTCATTGAGCTAGAGAAGGTTAAATTGTCCTTCTCCTTGAATTATGTGACAGCTGAGTAGAGGTAACCTTAAAAGTAAAGAAAGATGCTTTAATGGAGTGGTTGGAGTATTAAAATAAAATATCAACTAAAGTGCAAAGAAACCAGTTAAGTTTAAAAAATACTTTTGTGTTTAGCTGAGTTCCAATAGATATTGTAGGATTTTTCTAACTATATGATAAGTGTTTGAGTTAATTATTTTTAACTGGGAGAGCGTGTTCCAGTAATGATGTATTTAAAATTTTCAAGTGGAGGCACAGTTTATTGTTCACGTTGCCTTGAAAACTCATGTAAAAGGGCAGCATGAATTCTTCACAGCATTACCTTAATCTAAGTAAACTATTTCCTGTCCTGTGTTTTAACCCATCCAGTAGCTCAGCACCACAAAGCTGCTTGCTCAGTCCCAACACAGTAGGGAAAAAAAAAAAAAAAAAGCTTCTGACATGGGAATGACTGACAACTGAGATATTTCAAATCAGTACTGATTGCAAGTTAAGGTTTAGAAGAGACACAAAATTGTCATAGTTTGAGCTTATGTGGTCCTGTGATAGGGGCTATAGCAAGACCCATTTTTCCACTGAGCTAGTCCTTCTTTAGTGCTCCATATAATTCTCACAGCCGCTCTTCTGAAGGAGCTGTTCCTGTTTCCCTTGGTTTGTAGAAAGTCCTTTTGAATATTCATTTCAGTGAACAAATTGTTGACAAAGTTCTCTCGTGATAAGTCACATTTTAGGCAGCAACACAGTTACTAAATAAACTCTGCCTATATGCAGAGTATATATCACAGGAGGCACCAACACACATTGGTGATGCCTTTTTTCTTTGGGAGCAGGTGAGAGAGGAAAGGCAGAAAGAGGGGAAAAATAAAATAAGAGATACTAAGGGAGACGTGCTTTTACTGATAGTCAAGACCTTTTCAGAACTTTCATTATGCCTACAGACCACTGCCATAATTAAACATAAGTAGGCTTACATTTTCCTTCTGTCTTATGTTCCATTTCTTTGATTCACACATTACTTTCATCAAAAGAGGTCACCAGCAAGAGCTGCCATAAGTTGTTGTAATTTTGGCAGGCTGACAGTCAATTTTGCCACCTCTTCCAACCCACACATCACATTATGGCATGATGATAGTATCACACTATGGGCTAAGCCAGGATCCAGGGAACGTTCCAGAAGATAAGTTTTTAGGATATGGCTCCTACCTTAGCTGAGTAATTTTATATAGAGAAATGTGAAAAGAAACAGGAAATATCAGCACACTGCCTTTTCCAGTCTATTGCTAAAGAAATATTCCCATCTGTTTTTCATGTAAACTGACCAAATTCTGTTAATTGGATTCAACATAGAAAAGTGAGTCATAAAGGAAAAAGTAGGATCTTCTTGAAGGCAAAAACAATCAAGATTATTGTATATTTTCAGAGGACTCCATACCTCACTGTGGCCTTCCAATACTTGAAGGGAGCATATAAACAGGAGGGGCAACAGCTGCTTAGGAGGGTGGGTAGTGATAGGACAAGGGGGTATGGTCTTAAACTGAGACAGGGGAGGTTTAGGTTAGATATTAGGAGGAAGTTTTTCACTCTGAGGGTGGTGACACACTGGAACAGGTTACCCAAGGAGGTTGTGGATGCCCCATCCCTGGAGACACTCAAGGCCAGGCTGGATGTGGCTCTGAGCAGCCTGGTCTAGAGGCTGGTGATCCTACACATAGCAGGGGGGTTGAAACTCGATGATCATTGTGGTCCTTTTCAACCCAGGTAATTCTATGATTCTGTAATAAGACCTATTACTGTCTCAAACTTGGGCTGTAGATATTTATTCTGATATTTTTGTGTCACTATGTATATGCAGCATAAGAAAATCCTTATGAATCAGTGTAAGAATAGCTGTATCAAAACGGAAAAGTCACATTTTAAGTAACCTATACCCTGACGTATACAGTTCCAGAATCTTCTCAAGTACTTACCTTTTTATGTCTTAAGTTGCCTCACTTAAAGCTGCCAATATTAATGCGTATCTCATCATGACTGTGGTAATAGGTGTAGAGACACATTTCCACTGTAAGCATAAATTCATTCTCTTTGTAAAGGCATAGTTAGTTAGGAGATGATAGGAGTATTAAAAACAAGAAAATAAGTAGATATGAAAAATCTGAGCTCCAGAATACTTTTTGTTAGTATATGTAAGTATACATTAAAAAGTCCTACTGAGGTTCTCAGAATTACAGAAGACATAAATTAGTTCTTTATTTTTTGTTAATCCACAAAAACAGGGAAAATTGTCAAACCTTACACAGAGGAAAAGTCATGATAAATGCAAGATGCAGTTTTTGACTACTGCAGAGCTAAGAAATATGCATTACTTTTAACTGTCAAAATTCTTGAGTCCTAAAATGAATCTGAAGCAGATACCTACAGAAAACATCTGCATGTTACATTTTGCACTGTGGGAAGATCTGAATGGAAGTGAAACACAGGTTCTGGTGTTTGTGATATGCTACACCTAATTGAATAAGGTTGAACAAAAATAAAAACTTCAGATGATGGCTATTGATCTATACATTCACACAAACAGAGCAACAGAAACTGCCTGTTGAGGATGCAAAGCCATCCTTGGGATTCAATCTAAGCCCTTTAAATATACTGATAGTTAAGTCTAGGCTCACAGGACTCATGCATTTTATAATGAGTGTCAGGAGGGGGGAAGAAGTCGTGCAAGCTTTTGTATATTCTTATGATTTAAGAAGTATTGCTCTATTTAAAACAGTTTCAGATGGAAAAAGTTCATGCCAGCTGTTTTGGGAGTGATTACATTTCAAGTGGATTTGCAGCATTTAAATGACCAAAGCTTCTAAGACACCTGCTATGTTTCATGAAGAATAATCTCTTGCATAAAGTTTAAATATAAAATCCAGTCTGTGAATGCCTTGCTTCAAATTTACTTTTTGATTTAAAAAAATCCTTGGAAGAAAAATATTACCCAAAGTTTGGAAAGTCTATGCATATACCATTTTTTAAACAGGAAAGCAAAGGAAGTGGGCACATCATTAATAAAAATAGGATATACTCCACCTGTATGGAGAGAAAACTTGAGGCAGATTTGAAATCCCTGTATCCTCTAAGGTTTGTCATAAATACAGTATATAGTAAGAAGTGGTCAAAGGCAACATAGCTAAGCTAACCAGATACATGCTGTCTGGTTCGCTGCTGCACTCTTAATCTTCTTACTTAACAGAGCATTATGATTTTCAATTAAGTGAATTGCTTTTAGCACATTCAGAGCCTGATAAAAATAACTAAATACCCATACTACATGAGAGAGAAATGAAATAAAGGCAGATTAATCGCTTTACTAGGGTCAGGAGGTGAACTTGTACCTCCACTGATATCAAAATATTATACTTGCTATGGTCTGCCTATTGCATCACATTAAGGGGTTGCAAACATCTATTTCATTAGTCACAGACCAACTCAATAACACATTCATTCACTATGGATGTCTACAGTTATTAACAGGTTCCCAAGAGCACCCTCCTTTTAATGTCTGTTACATTCTTTTTGCATGTCTTTTTATTGTAAGTTAAAACCAACAAATACATTTTTTAAAAAAGAAAAAAAAAAAACATTTTCAATAATCAAGGAATAAATAATAAATTTACTTATTCTAAAAAATATAATGAAAAATTATATTTTCATAATGAGAATAGTGTTGCTCTCAAAATGGCTCAGTCTACAAATATGTGACAATTAAAGTTTCCCACATTAGCCAATTTAATCCACTAAAATTGCACATAAACATAAGATAAATAACATAAAACATAGATACAAGTGGTGAGCAAAAGCCATGACTAGAACGGACTGTAAAAGGAATTTCCTTAAGGCATCAATCAGAACTAAACCTGATTAAGAATTTAATTGGATTGATTACTGACAGCAAGAAAGCATATGTTACTACCTTCTCACGGTAAAAGAGTTATAGAGGCTTCAGGACAGCTGAATGGGAGAGATGTTTAAAAGACTAAAAGGAGTGTTTTCTAGAACAAAATTATCACCTGAGCAAGCAGACAGTGAAAATGAAGGCATTCCTCCACCATCCAAGCCATCTACAGACCAGGTATAGTGTACTGTTTATAGACTCAATGATATAATCTTTTGTTTGGGGAGTATTTATATTTAAACATATTTACTGCAGAGTGAATTAATCACTATTTTGCAAAATCAAATAAACTCCTTTATTCCTCTCTTCTTTCCCACATCTTCTTTATGAAGAAAGATTTCCTCCTTCAGCAAATCACTTGCCAAATAGGACTGACCTAACATTGCAAACAGGGAATTAGAAGCATTATTATGACCATTTCTGTTGTGTTGATGTATTTCTCTTCACCTCGTTCCCTGCAGGCAGAAAATGTCAGTATATGTGTTCTGAATAGTAGAGTGGCATACAGGTATACATCACCCTGCTTTTCAACCGTTTTGTGAAAGATAAAGTAATTTAGTAACCTTCTTTGAAATATATATTTCATTTGGCTTGCTTCTACTAATATAATTCAATTCGAAAAATACAGCAAGTCATTTTAGTCTACAGCCTCCATTTTTTTAGAATTTCTTTGCTATAAAAATTAACTCATTATTTTCATATCAGCTAATGGAATATTATAAAAAAAGCAGAATACTCTACCTTTGTTACCTTTGAAATATTTTATATTTTTACATTTTCTATCAGTAATGTCAGAAAGTATTTTGAGTGTTTGTGTGGTTTCTTTTGCTTGTTTTTCTTCTCTTGACCTAATCACAACATCACAAGAAAAATGCTAAAAATTTAGGGTTTAACCAAATAGTTAGGACTGAGAAACTGGTTATTTAGTGTCTGTCTGAGCTATTAGTCTGAATTCAGGCTTAATAAAACAATCAAGAAAAATATATTAGAAGGCTAGATTTAATTGTCTTTTTAACATGTTCGCAGTAGCCTAGCACTTACGAAGGCTGACTTAAATTCTGCAAGTCTAAATTTACATCAAAAGAAACATTGATAAGTTTGAATAATTTCTTAGAACTTGCATTTTTCTGAAGCTCATAGTTTTGTACAGCCTCAACAAGAAATGCAGTTTAATACAACTGCAACTCAAATTTCATTTCTGATTATTACAAACATACAAAAAACAATTTTTTGTGCAGGAAAGTCCCCATTGCCATCAACTCAAAATGACATCACTGAATTATAGAATGGCTTGGGTTGGAAGTGATCAACTACTTTCAAATCCCATTCCACTAGATTAGGCTGCCTAGGGCCCCATCCAACCTCATTTTGAACACACCTATGGATGGGATATCCACAGCTTCTCTGGGCAGCCTGTGCAACTGCCTCACCACTCTCAACATGATGAATTTCTTCTTAACATCTAATCTAAATCTATCCTCCTTTGGTTCAAAGCCATTCATCACCATGATTTTCCATTCTTCAGTCACAAAAGACTTTCTCAGCTATGAATATAGAGCAAACCAGTTTTTAGAAGCTGTGTAAGGTATTAGCAGTTCACAGGAAACTAAAGCAAGTAGTCTTATGAAAAGAAGCTGTGGAATGATGAACTCTGGTGTGTGAAAATCCAGTGAAGAATTTAAAACACAGGGGAAACACAGAAGTGTTGAGATTCATCAGAATTAGATGAATAATTTCCACTATTTTATAATTTCAGTGAAGAAATTCTTTTTGTTATATCTGTTTAGTGTGGTCTAATTATTTAGGAATATATTAATGAGCACTGCACTTAGTGGAGGGGCCAAAGCATTAGGAAAACAGATACAGAATTGTACTAAATTAAGGAAATGTTCCTGACGGAAAATGAAATAGTCCTTATGCTTCTAAAGCATTTCACTTCAAAAGTTCTAAGAGCTGCAGGGAAAATTTCAAAGGTGCCAGTGAATCAGCTACAAAGGTACAAAGGTCCTGGAAAGCATAAGTTTTCACTTGAGGAAAAAAAAAAACAAAAAAACAAGTGCTTGCAATTCTGGAAGGTTATTCCAAATTCTGCTTCCTTACAATGCATCATATGACATTACTCACCAAAAGAAAAAATGATTGATTAGCATTTTGGCCACTGAGTATTGTTCTTCACGTCAAGTGATTTTGTGTCAATAAAACATTTTCTTGAAAGAAGAAAAATCCCGAATATGAACAGCTGAACACTGTTGTGGGAAATAAATATCTATTTAGATTTCCCTAGAGACGTGGATTACTCTTCTCACCAGAATGATTCCATACATCACTGCAACACCTAAATGGTACTGTTAAAATGATACTGCTAAAGTATAGATAGACAAATGAGTGAGTTAAAGATTAAGACATTTCTGTTTGTGAAAATATATTCTCTAAAGAGAAAAGGAGACAGGTACATAACATCTGGTAACTGTAGAGCATTATACTCACACTGATATTTTAATTTTTGCAGATAAATGTACTGTTTTGGGAAAGGAAGATAAGAAAGTGCAGGGAGCCCTGAAATCTCCTGAAGTCAAATAATTTTCCATGTTCTTACAAAACCCAGTATATTTGTTATTACTATTATTAACTAGCATGATGAACAACCAAATACATTTGGTCTGGGATAGCAGAAGCTCATGGGATTGATTAGCACTGTGCTATGCTATAGTACTGTAAGCACATAAAAATCCCTGTGCACTTCTCATTCCCACCCCTCAGACCCATGTCAGTGCTAAGTAAAAGCAAGGTACATGGCATGTTTTAATTCAAGGCTGCAGACTAGCTTGTGAGTGGCAGTACTGAACAAGCCAACCTTGACAACATTAAAGAGGATCTAGGAATAGGCAGAGGCAGAATTCTGGACTGCATAATTGAGGATGTGCAGCATATGTGAAGACATCAATTTTTAGTTTCAGCATTCAAGTCCTTTTGTGAACCTAGCTGGAAATTCTGATCCAGGAACACACACAGTACCCAGGAAAACAGCTCAGTAGGTGTCAACTTGGTTAACCAAATTCCCAGTAAATGATGCAAACTTCAAACCATACTTATCATTCTCAGCAATAACCATCTAGTTTCTGATCTTGTTTATTTTCTTAAGGGTGAAAATACAAAAGAAGATGACCCACAGAAAATTGAGGCCAATAAGAAGGCAGAGCCTTTACCAAAAGAAGAAGGTCAGTAAACCATTTATGAGTGCTCCAAGATTATCTGAAAAAAATATATGTATACTGAAACAACTGTAAACAAAATTGTTCCTCTTAAAATTGCTGAGGAGCTGGCCTTATTTTTCATTTCTGGGAAAAATTAAGAACTCTGAATTCTCACTGACTTTGAGCCAGTGACTTGCTGCAGGAATACCAGTACTATTCAACCATCATAAAAAGGCAACAAACTTTTCAAGCTTTTTACAAACTCCATTGGCTTGTCCACTTTTATCAGTCAGTCTAACAAAACCTATTTTCTAATACTGTAAGCCTGATTTCTTCTTAGGAATTCTTAAAATAAAGACATTTACTGGCTTAAGTAAGAGAACTGCATATTTCAGTGCATCATCATATGTATAAAAAAATAAAAATTAGAAAAACACTAGCCTACATGATATTCAAATCTATTGAGGAACATGATTGAGTTGTTATTCTACAAACAGAAGAACTCAATGCTATTAAAGATGATTTGCCATCACAAGATTTCCACGTCTGGATTAAGGAGCTCAGGGTAGTAATACAGGGTAATTATTTCCCTGAACAGCTGATTGCTGGGAGCTGTGACAGCTGGCCATGGCTATTCTGCTTCTTCATATACCTATTTATTTATTTTAATAGACATACCTTATATCAGAATACCATAGCTCTGAAAGAAAGAAATCAAACAAGCAAAAAAACCAACCACATAGAATGAATACTGCAACAGCTACCAAAACAAAGTGTAAGGATGAGTAAAGCAATAACCATTCATTGACCATGACCCCCACATCTGCAGTATCTTTTTCCATCCTCCAGTAGGAAAGGAAAGCATAGAGCCTATGCTTTTTTACTACCTCATCCTTTTTCTTTGTGGGGACAATTCAGGTTCCTTTCAGTAAACCTTCCACTTTCTGTCCATAAGTTATCTTTCTAAGAGAAGAACACTACAAAAAGATCACAAGGAAACTTGTATGATCACTTCTTGCACTTCGTATAACTGTAACTAGTATCACAATCCCTTTCCTCATATCATGAAAGTTTGAACAAAGTCCATTGAACGTAATTATCCTATTATAAAATGACTGTATTACTAAATCAATAATTAAAAAATCTGAATGGATTAACTGTAACTGTAAGCCAACCACTGTAAAATCAAGTCAGATGTTACGTGTTTCTCTAGCAACATTAAGTCACAGATGCTACTCCATGGCAGAATGAAATATGGTTATAGAAAATTTTTCTGCTTCAATCCAAAATCTGATTTGGTTTTATATTGTTAAGAAAATTCGTGAATCCATATTTCAAGGTACCAATTACTGCTTTTTTCCACTTCTAAAATTAAAAATATGAGAAGTAGTGGCACAGAAACAACTACTTCACTAATTAATGTAGAACAGTGTAGCAGTTAGCAGTGCAGAAACTCTGCTTGTTTTTAAAATCCACAGTTCTCTGGAAGTCTAAAAGTCCTATTTTCAAACAACCAGAAGAGAGCTTCTCTTTTGCATATGGGTAGTAGCAAGTTAGACAGTGGATGTACAATCCAAAGCACTTGCAAAGGTACCACACTGAATAAGGAAGCCCGTTATCTCAGGGAATAAAAGCGAGGCTAGTATCAAGCAGTTCATGCCAAGGCTGCTGCAATAAATAAAGTCTCCTGCAATACTTAGTAGACTTTGTAAAAAGTCTAAAATCCCATAGTCAGCTGCTAGAAGAAGAAAACAAATAAGTTCTGTGGAGAAGCAAATGACAAGAGACTAGACACAGCATTTTGTGATGTATGTATGTATTTGGACAGAATTTTCAAAAGTACAGCCATAGCTCAACCAAAACTAGATAAAAGAGACCAGTTAAGGTGAGGGATTAAAACTAGACAGAGAAAAGGTTTTATGAGATATCTAAGTAACTTCTCTGGTTTAATCAGCATGAAACAGATCAGTAAAACCTCTAATCACAAGATCTTGGTGCAGCTCCACCATCCTGAAATGCAAACCAGCATCCTGAGGAGAGCTCATCTTCACCCCTTCTTTTCACATGTCCAAAAGCAGCCATCACCTTCTCCCTTCCTCCTAGCACTTCACAAGGCAGCCTGATGTCCCCTGCACTCAGGAGGCACAATTGGTTGAAACCTGGCTATCTCTTAGCAGCACCTCTTACTTTTGGCTTCATTGCTGGCTGCTCATTGCCCCTCCCCACCTCCTCAGTTGCCTGCACTCATTAATTGCTTTGTGATAGCTCCTGCATAATTAGCTCATTCTGTAATTCACTGTGCTAAGTGAATTTATTTCATAATGGATTCATTTTTTAATTTTTCCCTGTATTACTTTATGTACTCAACAAACTATGATTCACCTAATTAGAGGTTATCTGTGATATTGAATCCAAGTGCTATAATTTCTTTGCATACTTATCACCTGCCATAACTGACTGGCTATACAAATGCTTCACTTGTTTTACACACTGTTTTTCAGTATCTCTGCTGACGGTTACACTATTTAGAAAGTCATGTCCAGTCTCCACCTGCTAGCACGTCTGTTTTATCATCCTCCATAGTCCTGCTAACAACTGTATGATTCTTCCCAATCCGTCCTTTTTCTTTCCCTAAGCTCTAAGCTCTTCTTATCATCATACATAAAGCTCTTCTAGAGCCTGTTCTCCTTTCATTTACCTTCTCACTTTTCCCTCCGTAGAAACTGTCCTACTGAATTCCAATACCCTGTCTTTCAGTCTTCCTACCTCTACTAAAATAGCAGATCTCTCAAAGACTTTGTCCGGATTCATAGTCATATTTATGAAGCTTCCACTAAAGCCCAAGTTGTCATATCTTTGTTATTGATAGAATAGAGTGAGAAAGCCAGTCTAAAGCTATCATAGATATTTCTATATATGACAAAATTGCACAGCTGGATCATAAAGTAGACATAGCATCCCATTTAGGAGACTATCATACAAATTTTCAAAGATATTTAGCATTTTCAGAGATGAGATGCTTTGGAAAATATGTATAAAGTATTATATACCCATTTCCAAGTGAAATGCAAGTGCCATGCTACAGTATAAATAGGAGTTTGATGCCTTTGTTAGACTCACAAAATCCATATTTCAAGTGAGAAGCCCAGGTAGAATAAAAAAAATAATAAATTAATACAAATTTAATCACCATCTCTGAATGCCTAGCACCTCTAAGTCAGGACAGCTCTAAAGGAATTTTAATCCACTCCAGGTTCTCTCCCAAAAAGTACACTGAGATACTCAATGAACATTCACTTTTCCACTAAATGTTTGGCTAAACAAATAAAAATAGCTGCCACCTTTTGTATGCTAGCCTAGCTGTTGTGGGGACTCTTTCATCATAACGCAGTTCAAATCTAAATTTTTCATACGCCAGTGCCCTAACTTCCCAACTAAAATCTGGACTAGAGAGTTAGGGGAGGAAATTTTGTAATCTTCCTAATTGCTGTGCCACTGTGCACAAATAAACTCAAAACCTGTGAAGACTGAGAAAGCAGTACAACACAGAGGCTGGATCTAACCTAGGAGTTACTTGAAATACTAACCTAAGCTTGTAGGAGGGAAGAAGAACTTTGATTTCAGGAAATATTTACATTAAAACATTTCTCAGGAGCTAAAACCTGCTTGTGGCTGGTTATGAATCTGGCTCTTAAGCTATTTTACAAAATCCGGCCCATAGAACATTAAATCCAGGGTATTTCAAAAAACACAGATTAAATGCAGCATTTTGATATAACGCACTGCAGCTCAATGAGCCAAACCTGTCAGTGTAGACACTTCTATGCAATAATCTTGTTCCTTGTCTTCTGATCCTTTATACTCTTCACTGGCACACAGTCAACAGACAACTATTATTCTGATAGAATGTATTTTTTCAAGATTATCCAGAACTTGAATATGTTTAATCAGCTTGCTTCCACTCCTGCTGATGCGAAGCTTTTTAATTCCTTTCAGATATCCATTTTTCATGTGAATGACAGGGCTAAAAGCTGGGAAAACAAACTCAGCTTTTTTAAATTATCCTTCTTTTTGTTGTTATTAATATGCAAAATAAGCTGTTGTAATACTATGGTCAGCCACTGAAGATGAGATTTGTAAATCTTCTTATTGTTTTGCTTCAAGCCCACTGGTTTCTGGACCATTTTATCTTGCACAGAGCATTTGTTCCAAAAGTTTTACTTGGAAAATTACAAACCTATGTATTTTGTAATGTCAGAAATTAATTTTACCACCTTCTTCCATAGGTTTCCCTTCTATTTAGGTTTCTAGGCATTTTTATTACCCTGCAGCCACATTTTCAAGTATTTGTGGACGTGTCTGAGTGGCAAGGACAATCTGGCAAATTACTTTGACAGAAGTAATGCAGGAATTTTGTAGATCTGGGGCTGGGGCAATCCCAAGTGTTTATAAAGACTGGATGAAGAAGACCTTGAGAGCAGCCCTGCGGAGAAGGACCCTGGGGGTCCTGGTAGACAAGAAGCTGGACGTGAGCCAGCAGTGTGCGCTTGCAGCCCGAAAGACCAACTGTGTCCTGAGCTGCATTAAAAAAGGAGCAGCCAGCAGGGAGAGAGAGGTGATTGTCCTCCTCTACTCAGCTCTTGTGAGGCCCCATCTGCAGTACAGGAAGGATGTGGGGCTCTTCGAGCAGGTCCAGAGGAGGGCCACAGAGATGATCAGAGCTGTCTGATCCAGCTGATGATAGCTGGAGCACCTCTCCTATGAGGAAAGGTTGAGGGAACTGGGCTTGTTTAGCTTGGAGATGAGAAGGCTCTGGGGAGACCTCATTGCATCCTTCCAGTACTTGAAGGGAGCTTATAAACAGGAGGGGCAACAGCTGCTTAGGAGGGTGGATAGTGATAGGACAAGGGGGAATGGTCTTAAACTGAGACAGGGGAGGTTTAGGTTAGATATTAGGAAGTTTTTCACACAGAGGGTGGTGACACACTGGAACAGGTTGCCCAAGGAGGTTGTGGATGCCCCATGCCTGGAGACACTCAAGGCCAGGCTGGATGTGGCTCTGGGCAGCCTGGTCTAGTGAATGGTGACCCTGCACATAGCAGAGGGGTTGAAACTAGATGAACACAAAGGGTGATCCCTTTCAACCCAGGCCATTCTATGATTCTGTGATTCTATGATTCTATGATTATATTTCCCACTCTAAAACTTCAAATACAAAGTCATTCTTTATGCCTGCTATTTAAGAGAATCTTCTCTATATCTGATAACATTTAAGAGCCTTTTTGAGACTTTTAACCATAGTTATAATTTTCAACCAGAGGAAAAGACAAAAATTACTGATTTGAAGTGCCATATTAAGGAATATGTCGCTAAGATAGAGAAAAGACTCAAATAGAAGAAAACAGCATGCTCATTCAGGCATTATGCTCAGCCCCTCTGTCCCTACATTGGTCTTAGGAAGGAATTAGGGGAAGGAATTGTCCTGGTAAGCCTGGAGAGGTTGTAATTGCCCTTTGCAAGCCTAGGGCCTTTGAAGAACTGCAAGAATAGGACTGAGAAATAGAAAAAATGATGAATCAGCACACGGTGATTGACTATGTACTTCTGTATGCTAAACATTTACTGTTTTAGGAAATAAATTTGTATATATGCTCTACCGTTCAAAGGGTCATTATAACCCTCATGGTCACAAGTTAACATATATCCATGGGATTTTAGAGTCCTTTGTTCTCACTGTTTATTGTCTGAAGAGAAGTCTGCAACCCTTCCCTGGGGCTTGGCTCATGACAGATTTTTGATTGCACAAATAGTTAAGTATGCTCAAGACTGAACAATCTAGAAGAGTCAAAAATGATTATAGTGAGAGCAATGACACTGCAGTGCTGTGTCCTGGCACTGGCAAATATCCCTGTGTCCCTGTGGAAAAACACATGTGTGAGTTTGGAAGAGAAAATCAAATTAATTTGGAAAAACTGTAAAAGCACTCTATCCAAAACAGTAATGTGAAAAGTGAACCTAAGAACGGCTTTATGAAAACAAGAACAAGGGAGCTGCACAGCCTGGTCAAGTGGTTGGCAACCCTGCCCATGGCAGGGGGTTGGAACTAGATGACCTTTATGGTCCCTTCCAACCTAAGCCATTCTGTGATTCAATTATATCAGTGGGCTATTCCACTGTTACAGGAAATAATTTTAAAAAATCAACCCCCTTTCCAAATTAGGCCTGGAACCATCTGTTTTGAAAACTGCCTTAGATTTTCGCACCTTGGCATAATTCTGCCTTCTTTTGCACACTCATTACTTCTTTATCATGTTCAAATTTATGTAAAGCCAATAGAAGTTTTATTGGCTGCTGCATAAGACTTGCCATCCATTTGATGGATTGTCATCTATTTTAGAAATCAACTCCTGTGCTCTGAATGTTCTCTAAAATGACTAACACATTGTTCCTTAAAGGCATTCCCTTGAAGCTGGTCTCAGAAGTCAGAGTGGTATGATTTAGATTTTCTAAGTACTGAGGAGTGTCTAAGGCTTTTTAAATGTGAGTACACTGATAACACTCCCAACTTTACACAGAAAGAAGCAACTAAAACTTGACATACAGCTGGCAGTGATGCCAGGCCCAGATATCCTAACGCAAATAAGCTTTGTGCTTGTACTGAAAATTTATGAACTCTAACAACTCATGGAAGTTTGGAATATTCATCAATTAAAATGCTTTCCATTAGTCTAAGTGCAGACAGCATTTAATGATCTGTGTAAGCTGAGACCTCAGAATGAGTATCTTCAGAGTTCTTAGCAGGCTGAGAAGCCATTATCCTTCTCAGCTGGGATGCTTATATACAAGAACCTTACAATTTGCTCCTTGGTAGTCTTCCTGTGCAGTATACATGTTGCAGTGGCAGAGACAGATTGTTTCATCCAAGAGCCTGTTATTCTATGTAGTGTGTGTACACTGATACTATATTTCAAAAGAATGGCCTCATGAAGTCAATCATCTGTTTTTTGTCCCCCAGTACACTTTAGTTTTTCATCAAAAAGAATTCTAGGGGTGTGTGACTGGTTTCCTTTAGAGTAAATGGTGGAGAGGCCCTGGCACAGGCCTCCCAGGGAAGCTGTGGTGCCCTATCCCTGGAGGCACTCAAGGCCAGGTTGGATGGGGCCCTGGGCAGCCTGAGCTGATGGGGGGGCAGCCCTGCTCACAGCAGGGGGTTGGAACTGGATGATGTCTAAGATCTCTTTCAACTCAAGTTATTCTGTGATTCTACGATGAAAATAAATCAGAAGAAGCACTTCAGGAGTATATCTATTTAACTCGTCCTGCTGATAGTGACTCAGTTCTGAGGATCACAGTAAACCCAATTTGACATACAACAACTTCAAACATATACTTCAGCCTTCAGCATCATTTCAATGTATTGATTGTTCCTATCAGGTTGCAATTCTTGTCTAGCATAGGTGTAATCAGAGGCAGGTGCTATAATAAAGAAAACACCCAATGAGACAGAGATATGCTGACGTTAGTCTTCCTGTCACTTATGAGTTCATGGGCTTTTTTGGTGGTTTTTTTTTTTTTTTTCAGATAATTGGGAAACTAAAATTGCTGATTTCAGAAGGGAGCAGAAACAGTAGATAGAGCAAAAAATTTTGGCGTTTTCCCCCTCCTTTTCTACACTGCGCTATGTTGACCACAAAACCACAGGAGGCTTATGTGCCAAGGAAAGCATAGAGCCAATAGTATCATTTGTAGACATCCTCTGGGATCAATGGAATTTTAACAGGTTAAGGAGAATTTAATAGATTTCTCTCTGAATCAGTATCAAGAGCCACAGATTAGTCAGTTAAAAATACATCACAAAATGCCTTTATTTTCTGTAAGTAGAGCTACTCCTCCTAGGTTTTCTTACAGAGGATATCAGTGAAATTCCTTGGAGAAATATATTTTATTTCATTATGAAAATATATTCACTGCATTGGAAGCCTGAAACCATTTTAAAATACTTCCCTTGACGTACATACACACACACACACATATATATATATATATATATAAAGGTGGTTCTTTTTCTAGAACTCAAAGAGAAATATGTGAACTGTCTAATCAAATGGTAGGGAATCCTTCCATTCCATCTTGAACCTTCCCAGTGACAGTAACAGCAGCAGATCTCTGCTGACCTTACCTCCCTGTACATAGTTTATTCTTTTCCTTAAGAACCCTCAGGTGGACCCTTCACGCAAGAGGAAATATTCCCCAGTATAGATTTCCAATAGAATTTTCCTCAAGATGGTACTGAGATACTAACTGCTGCAGATAGGAAACAATAATCTTCATTTCTATTAGGTGGGCAAAATATTGTTATCAATTTAAGCCATAAATCCTACTGAATGTCAGAGTTTTAAATGGAATTCCTCTCAAAAATCTTCCCAGCTTACAGCTGATAAGTAAGACAAATCCTGCTGGTTGTTTTTTCATACTTCACATTGCTACGTTTCTCCCAAGGACTATTAGAAAATTAACCCCCTAAACTTGCTAAGCCAAAACAACCAGCATGTTAGGGAACATGTATTTCTTTGCCTTCCCTTCAGTTCCTTGTCTGACTCTGGCTTGAGCATTTCCTGCATTTTCTTACTCCACACTTACTCCACACTCCACACTTTGATCCTGGTTAAGACACTAATTCCTGTCAGAGTAGCCATCCCACCAGGCATCCTCACTTCTTAACCCAATTGCTAAGAAAAGAATTCTCTCTAGAAATGCCTGACTGGTTCTGTAAACAGTTGTTCATCCTGTAAAATCTGAAATTCAGCTCAAAAAAATCATGCCTGTTCAGAATAGATGCGTGGGAAAAATAAATAATTAAATAAATAAATAAATCCCAAACCTGAATAAATGGCGATATAGGGAGTAGTTTGGGTTATCTGGTGCTGTAAACAAACCAACCCGTTCTCCTTCACTCAGTTTTGTTTCAGTGCCTTTGAAGCAATCACCTTCCAGCTGGGCAGCTTAACAGTTTACTGCTGTGGCTGCTTGTACCCCTCTGAAATGAATAACTCCCTAAATAAGGAGATTAGCTATCAGAAAATTAGTCTTATGTTATCTATCAAAAATACTCAAGGTTTTACTTCCTTTGAGCTGTCTTGAATTTAAAATACTACATAAACAACAGAGTCCTGATTTATTTGCTATGATGTCTCCATGCCAAGCTTTTTCCTCTGTAATCATATTACTTAGAGTATTTATGAAGGCTGGGTTTGTTTCTCCTTTATGCAAAGTGGCGGACTGATGACAGCTTTCAAATTATTTTTCACCATGAACATTTAAAATAAATAAATAAGACTAATTGGAAGAATTAATCACATAAGTTATCTTAAGTGGCAAGATAATATACAATTTGCATACAGGAAAGTATGCAAAACAAACTTCTTCCTAAATTTCTTTTAAAAATTCTTGTAATAAAAATGAAGCAGACTAGCCAAGGTTGTACATACTCATATCCATAATGATGTGTTTTAATCGTAATTTACTCAGCAACAAATGGGACTATCATGGCAGCTGAAGCAACAAGAGATATAATGCAGTTCAAACACTGGGACATAAATAATGTCATCAGCATTTGCTATGCCTAAGCAAATAAACTGCTCTTCATCTTTCCTCCTGTATTTCATGAGGTATATCTCAGCAGACCTATCTATCTGTCCTCTATTTTTTAAATATGTACACGCTATAGTTCTGCTATACTGCACATGTTCTTGTTGCTTATAAATTTAGAAGAGTTGTGTATTGATCATTGTTGAGCTGTTTACATGGGCATTGAGATTAAGAATCACAGTAAGTTTCATATTCTAAAAGATACTCTCAGCATAAACATGTTCTGTTCAATTCACAGTGAAATAAATTTATGCAGGAAATCATTCAAAAGCCAGGTCTCAGTGTCAGTGTCACAACCACTGAAGAGATAATGGAAGCCAAGTTCTGATTCCTCTAAAACTGCTTTCATAATTTTTAAAAAATTGGTATTCAGAAATTAAAATTTATTTCCAAATGCAGAGGGAGTTCCAGAAAAAGCAGCCAAGTCTTCACAAACTTCACAAACTGAAAAATCAACCGAACCAGCTAAGACAACTCAACAAGAACAGCATCAGCTCAATAATGGAAAAGAAGATGCCAAGTGAGTAAAGTCAGTTTGAAAACATGAAGTTTTTTTTTCCTGTTACCCTGACTGTACACTTCTGTGTGCAGTATTTCAGTTCTTAGGAATGTCTCAAGTACTGTAAAGATCTAAAGAGCATTATTTCAGTTCTGAGGCAACCACTTTTACCCAGTATTCATTTACTATGTGCTTTTGATAGATTGTTTGATACCTCATTCTAAATTTCAGGAGTAAGGAAAAGGATTTTCTTAATATCCATATAAAATAACTCTAGCAATTCTGATAATTATTATTATTCTACCTTAGCAAAGGTGTAAGCCCCAGATTCCTTCTGTGAATAGATGGAAAGTTTGTCATATCATCCTAGCTTGAAAGATTTTTACCCTGTACATACTTTTGCTGAGTTATACTCTTAAATCACCATTAGAACACGCGGGCAGTTGATAAGAACACTCTTTTCCTGAGAAGAGACAAATGAATATAACAATAATTGTTCTGCAGAGAAAAAGCCCTTCAGGAGAAAATACTGGGTCATTCTACCTTTGGAAAAAAACATAGGTAAAGGTTTGTTTTACTGAAATAGGATTGAGAGAGAAATCCAAGAATGTATAATCCTGTAATAATCTATATTTAATACAGCACCATAGATTCATAGAATATCCAGGGTTGGAACCCCTCTCCAAAAGGAACCTGGAACAAATGTCTGCTAAGAATTTAGAGGTTAGACCCAGCTTCCAAATTAGAACAAGTTGATCAGAGCTTTGTCCAGTCTAGGTTTGAATCTTCACAGATGGATAATCTATAGTTTCTCTTGGCGATCTGGTCTACCTCATTCGTTGCCTTTTTGCTGTAATCCTCCAAGAACAGTCTGGATTCATATTCTCTAAAACCACTCATGGAGTAGTAGAACACGGCAATTACCTCTATCTTCTCAACTCTTCAGCTCTGGTCTGAACAAATCCAAATTTCTCAGTGTCTCCTCGTACATCTTGTCCCCAGTCATCCCAATAACCTTAAGCTACTGTTGTACCATGTTGTCAGTGCCTTTTTTTTATGGGAAAAGCTACAGCTGAACACAGATATCATCTCACAAACATCATAAATGTACAAATAACCACTCTCCCTCAATCAGCCGGCTATGCTTTTTCTAAAGCATTAGAAGTGACCAGCCCTCATTGCTGCAAGAACACACTGGATAATACAGATTATTTAAAATGGATTCATATTAAATTTGGCCTGCCAGGACCCTCAGATCCTTTTATGCAAAGCTGTTTTCAACTTAGTCAGCCTCAAGCCTTTAGAACTTGCATGGGGTTAATCCAGGTGCAGGAATGTGTCTTTGCTCAGCTTCACGAAGTTCTTGCTGTCCAGTCCCAGGCCGCTGAGATCCCTTTGAAAAGAAAATTATGGATATATTCAGTTCATAACAGGGTAGAAACTCCTCCCACTTGCTTTTGCGTTCTATTATTTTGATTATCCTGATGACATAAACCAGAAGTATTTTCCTGACATGTAGTTATTTAATTTACAGAAAAGACTGGCTATTTCCTTTCCTGCACCACCACAGACTTTGTAGTGCAGTGACAAGCAATAATGAAGCAAAATACTAATGCATATGCCTCCATAAAATAATACATGCAACAAAAACAGCTCTGACTAACGTGTCTAAAAATATGATAAATAACTTGGTAATTTGAATGTGAATCAGTAGGTCAACAATGAACACCAAGATTAAGCTACCTCCTTTTTTTGTCACTGTAGGATATGTTATTATATATTTACAGTTCCACTGGTAAGTTCTGTAACCGTGGTTAACACAATTACAATATTCTTATGAAACAAAGGGCATGTTGCTTGTTAGTAGAAGAGAAAACCTGCCTGTTAAAATGAAATTTAAAATGTTTATATTAAACATTCTCAGAGCTCTTCTGACTCACTGTCGTGCATGCATGCAGTTAGATGCATCTAGCCAGTCTAATTAGAACAGCTTCTAAAAAGACAATACATCCTTGGCAAATTCCACTGTCAAAACAGTTAGCCGCTCAATTCTGCAGTAGGGCTTGGGAGGCATGGCACTGGTGTCATCACATCTGTATGAAACTAAGCTAAACAGATCTATTATAAAGCTTTCAGAGCTGGAGGGAGAATCATTTTAAAATGGAGCATTTTCTGGAATTTAATTCATCGTCCCTGAGACTCATGAGAGGCTATTCAGACAAAATTATCAATCAAGTTCACTATTTGATTTTGTCTATGCATTCAAATTTGCCTACTAGAATATTTTTAAGGAAAATAATTGCCTTTGTCATATGAGAAAAACTATATAAATTTATATGTACATGCAGAATTTGAGGTGAATGGAAATGATCATGGAAATGATATTAATAGAAAAAGTTTCACCTTATCTTCATTTACTGCAGATTTCAATTTTTTTAAATGTATCTCTGCATGCTCAGATATGCAGATTAAGGAAAATATATATAATATATATATATATATATAATATATTATTTTATATAATTTATATATTATTTATATAACATAATTATATTATTTATTATTATAATTATATTATATTATTATAATTTATATATAATAAATAGTAGCCATGTTTGAAACACCATGCTTTCCAGTTAGAAATGTATTTCTCCATACAGAATTTCAGGATGAAGTAACAAACTTCCACATAATTCAAATTTTAAAATCCTTAGGCTTGGGTAATATTGCTTTATGAGCATTCATACTAATGCAGTTAACTTATCTGAATTCAGTAGGACTACTTATGACAGTTTGCAGGGTTGTGCACCAGATGTGTCCTCCTTCCAGTTCATCTGCATTAGAATAGACTTTTACTCATGATGCAACAAAGCCTCTCTTATCTATTAATAGGGAAGAAGTTTTCTGAGTTTCCTCTGAAAGAATAAAATGGTTATTTCTCTTGCTGAGTAAATGATAACTTTGATAAAGGCAGCATTTATTCCTGAAAACTCGCATGTAAACTCTTTATCCACGGGAAAAAAAAAAATTGCTTTCCCTCTGGACACATGTTCATTTTTCAAATATAAATGTACACTGCGATGGACATTAATAAACAGTGGAAAGACATAGCTCTGGTTTTCCTACAGCCATCTCAGCACTACGTCTGAAGACATAGACACACAGACAGCTACCAAGACACTGAAATGCAACAGAGACTGGAACATTGTCTGTTTGCTAATGGCTTAGGTAGGATTCCACACTAATCTGCCTCTCTGCCGATGCGTTGTTTCTTTCCTCCACCTCTAATAACATAACAGAACAATAGTCCATTTCCATGAATAGCTATTTGCTGAGCAGTAATAACTTCTAGGAAGGAGGACTAAGAGTATGCTGTCTCTTCACAGCAAGAAATGAGGGAACAGAACAACACTCAGAATCTAATTTGTACTCTAATAGAAGACGCTGGTATCTTATTGACAAGCAATTAGCACAAAACTTAATTGCAGCCTTCATATTATAACAAGATTTCTTTCTGTTGGAAAGGGTTTGTAAAAACAAGTGTGCATGTACATAGTCATACAATTTTTTTGAAATGCAGTGCAGGCATTTCAGTCAAGATACTCCAGAACATGTAAGCAAATGTGGCACATCCTCGGGAAACAGCAAAGACTGCTCCTGCCTCGGGAGCAGGGAGCTGCCAGAGGGTCCCTGGGTGGGGGTCAGCCAGCTGAACTGCAGTGCTTCTCCCCACTGTCACCAAAGGCAGGGACAGCCCTCGATGGCATTGCTTTAGATCTGGCCCTGAGCACAGCAGCCACGCTTCCAGCAGGAGATAATTTGCTTACTCGAATAATCATTTCTCATTTTTGTACTTTTTATTTTAAAATACCATTCTTTTTCCTAACCTGAAAGATGACCTTGTTCCTTTACTATGTAATTTAGAAAAGTTACCACCATTGCAGATGCACCTGATGAGCAGCATCTGCCAGTCTGGGTTCACGTTGTTGACTAAAGGAGGATAGAGCCCTTTCCTTGACCCCATCTTCTCACTCTTTGTTCTGCACTTCTGCAACCAGCTGGTCATTGGATCAGCTAGACCCAGCTGGAAACACTCACTTGTTGTATGGTCTCCTACCAACCTGGAGACACCACAGAAAGGCACAGGACGGATGAAATGAAGTTGCCAAAGTTAGCAGAATCAGACAAGTGTTTCAGGGGATTAGCACCCTGAGAATAGTGGGCTCTGGCAAATATAAAGACAAGACAATCTGATGGTTTCTCTTGGTCTTAAAATGTAAAAAAAAAAAACTCAAATATTTTGAAGGAAGCATTGGCAAAGTTACTGCTCTGCAGTGAAATAAACCCAGAAATAGACCTCATCAATCACAAAGCTGAAGGAATGTCTTAGTTATGAGTAGAAAAACTTTGCTGAGTTTGGTTCAAGTTAAAACAGTTGCAGTTCATTGAAAAAAACCCTAAAGTCTCCAGACCACCTTGCTCTGCAAGAAGAGTGGAACAATCATTTGTACACAACAGATGAAACCATAATTTGCTTTGTGAGGGTATTGTTTGGAACTCAAAATCTAATAGGCAATTTTGAAAAGACATAAATACAAAGGTGACACAGGAGAGACAAATGCAAGACCTTGATGTGACTCTACACTGAAGGGTGGCAACAAGCATAGTGCTTGGGGCATGTGACAGTTGGTTAAGACAGCTATATAAAGGGTTATGGCATAGAGGTGAGTAGAGGTGAGACAGATACCTAAGAAAGGATTAACAATGGATGCCTGACCCCAAGGAGTGAGACTGAGAAACTGAAGCAACCTAGTAAACATAAAGGATGGAAGAATGGTACACAAAACAACTGAGAGTGTAGATCAGAAAAATATGGAGGGATAAAGAAGCCTTCAATAACCTCCTCTCTCTTCTGTGTATTTTAAAAGCCTTTAAGCCTGGATAAAGTTGTAAGAGTGATTCTTCTTTCCAGATTACCAAGATGATTACATTGTACTGTTTATATTAAGGCAGTACACTTAAAACCCCAGTCAAGGATGGTGAACCCTGCTCTGTAAAATGCTGTGTAAAATGACAGTCAATACTTGCAGGCCACATATCCAAGAGTATACTAAGAAAAAAATACAGTAAGTAGCCAGACTTCAGGTGCTTTTGAATTTCACCTCAAAATGTTCTGTTCAGAAAAGAACAACAGATTGTATCTGATGTGATGCCTACAGAATCTAAGTACTATTAACAAAACATGTTCAAATAAAATGTGGTAAATAAATTTTAATAAAATATAATTAATAAATAAAATATGCTTAACATTCCCACACAGTGTTCTGCTTTTGCAAATTCAGAAACCTAGCCTTCAACATTTTCCAGGAGAGCTCTTGTGCTGAAACTGTCATGAGAGCAAGTGGCTCAGGAAGACTGAACTGTGTTTGCATTTGCCTTTTTCATAGTTACATCCCATTACCTTGTAGGTTATACCATCTTTTCTAAAGCCCGTAAAGGAGATGTTTTTTTCCTCTCTAATTTGGCTAATAGCAAAAAAGATAACAAAACAAACAGAGATTAAGAGGCAATTTGCTATGTGGTGCATAGCCAGGTTAATAAAGAGAATTCCTGCTGGTAGCCTGTTCTTAGTGAGTAATGTACTTCATTTAGCTCAATTACCTCAACCAAGAAAATTAGAGTGCTTATTAGTGCTTGCCATCCACTAGTTGCTACACATCAATTCACCATGCAAACATATCCTAGAGAAATGATGCTGAACCACAAGAACAGAATCTTAGCACCTTGGTGAAACAGGTTGATATCAACTCTCTACAGAGTCTCCAAAAATCATAGTTTACTGTTAGAATGACAGGGACCCAAAAAGATGACACTCATGGCTCTAAATTCTAATTGATTTGAAAGTTAAATAAGGTCAATGCTGAGCAATTCTGAAAAATCCCATTTTATGAGTTGCAAACATATTTTCTAAAGAGAAATACCTTTCTCTAGCTGTTTCCAGCTAAAGACAGATAAAATTGCAGACAGATGTAACACCTCCTGTACATTTGTAAAATTAAAATTATTTTCTTAAATCTTATATTTTTCCTGCTTATCTGTCAGAGATCACCACTTTTAGTGCCTACATTGGAGTTTCTGCAATGGCTAAATAGAGAACTCAAAAAATAAATAACAGTGTGTTGGTGCACCAAATTGGATTAAACTTGTTAAAAACATAGCTAAGATGTATATTCCTACACCCTTTAAATTCTGTTCTGTTCTGCAGTTGCCAATGCTATCTCATGCCAATTTGCTCTGTAGGGCAGTCAAGTAAGTAGCCCGAAGTTGGAGAAGTCATGGATTTAGAAGTTTTTAAGTTTTTTCTTGAATACTAAATGAAGTGTGTAAAAGGACAAGAATGTCCTACACAGAATGAAATGCTATTGTGCTCTTTTCTTTCCTCATATGATTTTAAATTATATATTCACAATACTCATAAATATCTACTTCTGATTACATAATCAGTAAAACTTCTTAGTTTAGAATATGTAGGAAAACAAGGTGGTGACTTGTTACTTTGTCAGTAATTTACTTCCTTAATTAAAAGCATTTTGTATAAATCTGCTGACCTAACACTTTTCAAATTAAGAAGGTACCTTTTGGTGGAAGAAGAAATGATAATTTTTTAAAAATGTTATCTTGGTTATTAAATATTTGCATAATTCTAGGGTGGAGGGGAGCAAAACAACGAGGATCGCAACAGGTACACTAGTATGTGTAATATATTTGCACCAAACAATAGCAAGGACGTCGGTGTCATTATTTATAAATCTAAGAGATGTATAAAACTAAGACACACCATAAAACTTGCTATAATTCAATAAAGTAATACTGTCCCTTACTTTATAACAAGTGTAAGTATTCATGTTTATAATTAGTCTTGCCCAGTATTTTTCACTAAAATTCCCTGTATCCAATTGTTTGCTCATTTTCCAAATATTAGATTATAAGACAAATTCATCCTATGTTGTGGGGCACAAGAGAAGAACAGGTAGAGACAGGGGCATGTGATGAGAAGTCTAAGTAGTCTGGCAATCCAGCCTTATTTCATTTTCCCTATTTTATCCTTGCAAACTAATAATAATAATAATAATAATAGAAAAAAGAAAATATTGATGTTAAGAAAAAAAAATCCAAATAAAATAAAAAGGTGGATCTATACTTCTTATCCCGTATTCAAAGTGGTTGGAAAAATTTTGTTGGGAAAAATTCTTACAAAGAGGTTAGTCAAGCACTGAAATAGATACTTTAGGAAGATCGTGGAATAGCCATCACTAGACATACTTTTAAAAAGTTTAAACAAACACCTGCCCGGAATGGTGCAGACGTATTTCATCCTTTTTTGAGTGGTAGGAGATAGAATTTTTAGCACGTCTCAAAGTTCTCTCCAGTCCTACATGTGTGTGATTATGTATTTTAGGATTTGAATTAATTCAGGTGAGAAATCAAAGTGTCAATTGAAAATAAAGCTTTTCATTTGGGAAATATTATTGCAAATTTTTTTTAAAATTCACACTGTGAAATACTGTAATGTTTTCATTTTAGCTTTTTATTCCCCTCTAGTTATTAAAAATTAAAGAATAGAAAGTTTAAAGAAGGATTTGTGCTGTGCTCATGAACTCTATACAACACTTATGTGCATGTGCTAAAAATATCTTTAAACATTCCTGTTAAGAGACAGATACCTCAAACACAGATTTAATCACTTACAAATAAGAATGCCTCAATGGCGCATCATTGTTTATTCCCATATGGTGCTTTCCTATAATGCTGTGTTTTTGTTCTAGAATGATTAGTGACAGAAATGATTCTGCCTTTATTTTTTAAATCATAGTAAACAGCCAGTGCAATTGAGCAACTTTATATCACCACTGACAATAAAGAAAGGTGAATTTTAAAAGTTAATTTGTACTTTCAACACATATTCTACTTTGTTTTGCACATATCATATTGTAAAATTGCTAATTAAAATAAAATCTTATTCACGTTTTAGTCTGGTACCTGAGTCAGAATTCCATGAGTTTGGCAATGAGGCAGCCTTCTCCCTAGAGAGTACTGTAAAGAAGATTAGAGGATTCACAGCCTGTTGTGACTGAATAACTAAGAGGATTGTCAAAGAAGCTGCTATGACAAACCTTTGAACTAAACAGGAGGAATGGCGTGCAGCCTAGGTGATTAGATTTTTGTCAGTGCTGCATGAAGAAATTTGTTTGGAGCCCAGTGTCAGTAGATAACTTAGAAAGACAGTGGCTTCCTTGAATGTTGTTGCTTCTTTCTTCATTTTGCTATAAGAATAAAACATGAGATATGCAAAATGAATTATCTTTACATTTTGTTTCAAAACATTTGCTTAGGGCCAAAACAAGCATAATTTCTTTACAAAGACTCTGAACAAAGGAAAGTCATCAATTCCAATGGGTAGTTTAATTTACATGGTGTTCACTTAAAGCTTATTAAATCTTATGGCCTATTCTTGAATATATATATAATCAAAAGTACTCGCCCAAATATTACATTGTTATATTTAAATTAATCAAATATATAAGACAATAGATAGTAGGAGAAAAGTAGCATCAATTTTAATTCAAACTGTATTGTGAAGTAAACACAGCCCTAAAATAGAATGAAAATAAAAATTTATTTTATCTTTTCTGAGTGCAAAGAATATTTAACACTCTGCCAGTATTTCAGAACATGCAGGAAACAGGAAAAGACATGATCTCTTGGATTACTAAAGTTGAGTGTCACTCAGCCACTTTTCCTCTTTAAAAAAAGAAATTATGAAGAACAGGAAGATAAAGATTTTAAAACTGATGAAGAAAGTTAAAATTAAACCAATGACTTCTTGAAATTCCATGGGATTGAATGTATCGACAATTTATTTCAAGTCCATAAAATACTATATGTATGTTAAGCTCACATAGAAGCTGACATAAGCTCACATATATGTATGTTAAGCTCATATATGCATGAAGCTCACCTCACATTGTTAACATTTGAGCTGTTAAGATTTTTTATAGTAACTCACCTAGTGACACCTATGTATGTTCACTAACTTATTCACGTTCCCTGTCCTTATATATTTCAAATTTTCCGAAGATTTCCTGTGTATCCATTTTATGACATTCTAGGGAATCATTGTCTAAGACACCTTCAATGATCTCAGCTGATACAGTCTTGCAGTATATCACAGCTGCAAGTCGCTCATAGAATCATGGAATCATTTAAGTTACAAAAGATCTATAAAATAAAATCCAGCCATCACCTGATACCAAGTCCACCACTAAACCATGTCACTTAACATCACATCCACACATCTCTTAAATACCCCAAAGAACTGAAACTGTACCACTTCCCTGGGCAGCTTGTTCTATTTCCCAATTACACATTCATGAAGAAATTCTTCTTGATATCCAATCTAAACCTCCCCTGTGCAACTTGACATAATTTGCTTACATCCTAGAATATTAGAAGGCTGTCTAGACTGAAAGACTGCCGCAGCCTTTAAAGGTTTAGAAACTTTCAAACTAATTCATGCTGTTTCTCTCCACATTTATTCTTGTTACAATACTGTTCAGCTCAAATATCTCTTTTTCCTGATTGTTTATCAGCCAAAGCTTAAATTAAATATAAATATCCTACTGCCTCTCAACCTCTTTTCTTGTCCTTTTATAAGACGGGTTGTCAGGGCTCTCAATCATTCTAAGAACCTTTATCATTTCCTATATTAACTCACCTTTAGAGTATAGATCGTCAGAATAACTCTTGCCAGCTTATATACCTATATTCACGCTTCCTTCACAAACAAAATATTAGATGCATTCTAAGGCTACGTTTTCATCATTGCTTTTCATAACAAAAATATAGTATGGTTCATAGGCACCCTGCCATGAACTGAAACTGTTGGATATTTACCTTTTGCCATCTGCAATTGAGAATATTACCATTTACAAAATAAATTCTTACAATACAATTTGTTCTAAATAAATGTCTTCATTACATAGCATTAGATTTGCTCTTATTTCTGTTATTCAGCCTAAATAGTTTAATTTTCCCACATAGAGATTAGTCCTACTTTGTAATCTTCCCAATTCCATTTCCTGTTAATCATCATCGTTAATCATCATTAATCATCAATTTGTACTAGACAAATTATTGAAGAAAATACAAAATGTCATTCTTAAATGTCCATAGAAGACCTGCGCAGGTAAAGGAAGATAGACTCTACACTCCTTTCATAAACACTTAAGAGAAGAAGCATATGTTAGTTATCATGAACCTCTCTTCAGAGAAGCTTTCTACTGACTATGAAGAACGCTTAATCAGAATAGCTAAAGTCAAAGCCATGAAGAAAACCATGAGGTTTCCTAAGTCATCTAAGGTTGGAAGTGGGAGTAGATACAGATAGGGTTCTAATCTCTGTAACTCTAGCCACAGTGGAATTGATAGTGCATGCTGAGAATGACTTTGAATCAATACCTTTCATGATGCCCAGGTCTACACTTTTCTGTCACACTGAAATCTTTCTCAGCTATAACATCGTGGTTTGTGGACATGCATGCAGCTATTCATTGTCGCATTCTTCTGAAAACTGGTTATTTGAAATAGAAGTTCCACATAATTTATTCAAGACAACAAATTATTTATTCAAGACACAGGTTTCAGTTTTGTCAGTGCCCAGTAAAATCAAGAGCTCTTGCAAGAGCAAGAACTGTACTCCCAGATAGACAGGAGAAAGTTTCTTAAGTGATGCAAAGAGAAGGATTATAACTGAATTCAGCAGAAAGAAATATGTTGGTTTTTTTTCAGGCTGCATGCATTTATGAAATAAATTTTCATAGTATTTCAAACACCAGGGGGTGACATGGTAGATAAAAGAGGAAGTTGAACTCAGTATTTGGTATTCATGGCCAAAAACAGAAAAGAATTAAACTCAAGATTGCAAACTAGAAAAGATTAAAATTGCTTTATTCTTAAATCACCCATTGTATTTTGATTCCTGTATTGTTTGAACTCTTAACACTGAAAGATTCAAAGCTGCAGTACTTAATACATGTTACATACATTAGCACACTCTGTGCTGTATTTCCATAACTTGTTCTCTCAAGGCCTTTTTCTTCTGCTGTGCTATAGGTGCCTAAATATTTTTTCTTTACTTGGGGAGAATTACATCAAGGTAAAACCTACAAGATAAAAATACTTTAAAAAATTCATTAATGTTATAATTCTATCATTATTTATATTACCATGTCTAAAAAAATACATTACTATTATAATTCTATCATTAGATACGTTGCTACTGCTAAACAAAATGTGTTTGAGGTAATAACCAAGCCACGTGACCAGTACATGAGATGCAGTCCTAACTTTCCATTTCTTGGGCCATGTGAAGTAACTACTTCTGAAAGGTTCTTCCACTCTGTAAAGGGATACAATTTTGTAAGTATAGGTCTAGGCCTAATGTAAAATACTGCATGAAGGTCATAGATAAATTTGCTAAAAGAACAATTCATTAGCTTAGAGACAAACCCTTGCATTCAGCACAGCTTATCACAGAAAAGCAAATAAGTTTTTCTGCCCAGCTAGGTAGTGTGCCCGTAAGGAAGGAGATTTACCTCTGAATTTGCAAATCTCCTCCAGCATAGCACAAAATATTCCACTATGTATCACACGCAGAGGGAAACCAGCAAGCGGTTGATAGCACAAGCCTATTCACCCTCTGAAAACTTTCATACACAGAATAAAGCCAGAAAGAGCCCAATACAAAATCAATACAGTCTGTAATTACATCTGTGAGATCAGAATAAATATGATGACGTACTCAGATGAGGCATTATCTCCTTCACATAGCAGGTTAAAAACATAAGTCATGGAATTGGAGAATCAGAGAATCATTAAGGTTGGAAAAGATCATTAAGATCATTTAGTCCGACCATCAAGTCAAACTAGCCCTTCTCACAGGAACAAAATATCTGAGTTGTAGCGAACCAGAATCAGAAAATACTGTAATGTAGTGTGATGAACTAATTACTCTCATTGAATATGGCCTCTTCAGAGCAGAGAACAACTTTAGCAGGCTCTCATACCCAGAAAATACACTCTTGTTCCTGATGGCTGTTCATGCTTGTCCTACTGGCAGATATGTGCTTATATATATGAATTTATAAAACATCTATAAATAGAGTTAATAAAAGGTTTATGCATTAAAGAGCACACACACGGTGAAAGGAACATCTGCAGACAAAAAGAGGAAAGCATCATAACTCTGCTGGAGAATTGATCTGAGGGCAGGCTGGCAGTGCTGCTCCAGGCCTCAGTTTCCACCCAGAGCACAGCATGCAGTGACAGGCAGCCTTGCAGCACTGGCATCACCTACTCATGGCAAGTGCTACTAAATGTGGGAGATTGAGCGAAGTTAGAAAGGGCTTCATTAGCCAAGATATTTTCAAGTGTACCTTCACAAGAAGTACACACACAAAACACACCTTCAAATCAGCAGTGTTCAACTTCTAGCCTCATCCATTTGTATTAACCACAGAAAATTTAAGCATCTCATTTTTAGAAAGCAACAGAAGAAGAAATCACGCAAATCAAGTAGCAAGGAAAATCAATTTCTTATCAACTGTGTGTCAAATAACTTTAAACAGATTCACAGATCTTGTAATCAGTCCCAAATAACAACATGATTCCTTTGGGCTATACTGCAGAGATAAAGCTCCGTGTTTATGATAAAGAAGACTTCAGCTTGTTTTGGAGAGGCTGTGAAATAACAAGAAATCCCACACATCATTTTGGCTTCTCCCTCAAAAGCAGATACCAGGGGCCTTTGTCATAACACTTCTGATAAGTGTATTTTTTTATAAAACAGCTAATGCCTTGGACAAATATAGTAACAGAAAAGAGTAGAAATCATTTGAAATTCCTTGCATAGAAGCTGTAAAACTAACTGTAACATGCTAGCTCAAAATAAGAAAGCATTTCATTACACTGCAGATGGCCAGAGTAAAGGGAATATGTGGTACAAAATAAACCATGATGAGCAGAAAAATTGTATTTGAACAGTTTGAGTAATCTCTGTCTGAGGAGTTTTAACAAATAGAATCTTCAGAAGTCTTAAATTAGAGGAATGATAGGCACATACTTCAGACTTGTCCTTTTTCTGTTTTTAATGACTTATCTTCATTTTATCCAATGGTTTTATTGCTGTAGCATTTTCACATCGTTAAATTATACTTCTCTGGGCAACGTGATATGTGTTGTGTCTCCAGAAAACCATGATTCTCGAAAAGCTCTGACATTCTCCTTTTTTAGTTACAGCTCCTTCTGTTAGGAATATAAAAGTAAGTTTAAATGTTGAGGAGATGTGTTTATTCAAAGATCACTTTGCTGTATTTTTCACTTCTTCCTTCTCCAAGATATTGTCATGCCAATTTCCCTCTACTTGTCTTTGGGAAGGTCTTCTCCAAAAATGGGAAATTTCAGGCCTGCTTCACTCTTCATCTGCTGCTTCTCTTACTGTAACATCCTCATCCTCATGATATTTGATACAGAGCTGGAAAACTGTTAAGAAAGAAAGGACAGTACTCCATTGTATTCACCATATTAAGCATAGCTGGCATATTAAGCATAGCTTTAAGTACAGAGGAAGCATCTGCGACCAGCGTAACAGAAGACAACTAGGTGCCCTCCCTGCACCAATCACATCTGTCTTCAGATGTCTCTGACACAACTGTGGGAACACCAGCTGAAAAGTGTTGAGCCTAGGATACAGAACAAAATCATAGAATCATAGAATCACCAAGATTGGAAAAGACCTACAAGATCATCCAGTCCAACTGTCCACCTATCACGAGTAATTCCTACTAAACCATGTCCCTCAGCACAACATCTAAACATTTCTTGACCACCTCCAGGGATGGTGACTCCACCACCTCCCTGGGCAGCCCTTTCCAGTGCCTGACTACTCTCTTGAAGAATAAATATTTCCTAACATCCAACCTGAATCTCCCCTGGCACAACTTGAGGCTATTCCCTTTAGTCCTATCGCTAGTTACATGACAGAAGAAGTCGATCCCCACCACACTATAACCTCTCTTCAAGATCTTGTAGAGAGCGATAAGATCACCTGTGAGCTTCCTCTTCTCCAGAATGAACAACTCCAGATCCCTCAGCCACTACCCATAAGACTTGTGTTCCAGACCTCTCACAGCTTCATTGCCCTTTTCTGGACATGCTCCAGGGTCTTGATTTCTTTCTTGTAGTGAGGGGTCCGAACTGAGCACAGTGCTCAAGGTGCAGCCTCACCAGGGCTGAGTACAGAGAGGTGATCACTTCCCTGCTCCTGCTGGCAACACTGTTTCTGATGCAAGCCAGGATGCCACTGGCCTTCTAGGCCACCTAGGCACACTGCTGGCTCACGTTCAGCTGCACATCAACTAATACCTCCAGGTCCATTTCCTCTGCACAGTCTTCCAGCCACTCTGCCCTAAAATCCACATCCTAGTCTCTACAAAGAAGTCCAAATGCATGGCAGAGCTGGTTGGCACTCCAAAATGGCCCCTGCTTGCATAGTAACAAGTAACTGAGGATGAAACTTCAAGTGAGAATAAGCCCCAAAGGAGTCATTCAGGAAATACTCTTGGCTAGATTTTCTAATCAGCTGTGTGGTATGTATAGATCCAATTAAAATCAGTAGTGTCAATGCAGAATTTGTGAGTGCAGGTGCTTGAAAATTAAAGGTCTCCAAGCCTGAAGAAATGATGAATGCTAGAATGTAATCTTAGTGTCGCTCCAAGTCTGAGTAAACACAGTTAGTGACTTCTTAATGATGGAGAAACTTTTAGCAAGAACACCATTATTTTCTTTACAGTTGATATAAAGTTATATACCTTTTTTAAACTCCATTAGCTAAAAGTCATAAAAAAAAAAGCCTAGATCAAATAAATGAATGAAGTTAGCATATTATCTCCACCTGTATAACTGCATCAGAGTCTGTAACTCAGTTATGTCCTGTCATCTTCTGGATATATCCTAGTAATGATCACATTTTATTTCACAGATGGGAACATGCCTTGTATCTTAGCCAATACATTAGATAAACTCTATGCCTTAAGTAGCCAAATAAGAATTTAGTGAAAAGTAATGATGGGAATTCACTTGTATAGCAGGCTGTACAGAGTGTAGAGTACTCTGACCTCCTCTGCTTGCATTATCTTGTAGATTGCTGAAAGTATCTAGCAGTGTCAATGGACATAAACAGAAAGCAACATAAGTTAACCTATGTGCCCACCTAACAATGAATTAAATGATATGAATAAACACCGTGTTCAATAAAGATCCAGTCTTAATGCTTGACTTCTGCTTGTACTATACAATTAACACAGTTTCTTTTATAGCTTTCCACTACATAAAACTTTTTCTGTTTTAAATAGCACACAGAATGCAACATCTCAAGGATTCCAAACAAATGAATATGCTGATGCCCAACTTCAGGAGATTGTCAGAAAAATGCGGGAAAGGGCTACAGCCTATAAGGAAAAGCTGAAAGACCCCGTGTTGTCCTCCCCTGAAGGCAGTCCTACAGCTTGTAAGTGACTCTAGAGTACAAGAAATAGTTGTGTATCTGTTGAGTATAAAGATGAAAATTCTTTTATTGGAACAGAAGATGCTGTGATAAATTTTTTCAGTAAGTTTATCTTACCACATCACATTTACTCATTGAAATGGGTCAGTTTGTGCCCAGTGAAGTCAAGCTATCTGTAAGTATTTACAGTGAGCCAGGTCCCATGGTACAAGTTTCTTCTGAACCCCATCACTACAGAATTTGAGGGAAAATCTTCAGCGATGTCTAGAATTGCCTGTGTCAAGCAGTTTTATATATTTTAAAATAGATCCCAAATATCTTTATTCATTATGACGAATCTAAAATTTATGAGGAAACATATCTATCTCACTAGTAGATACAGGTCAGTTTGAGATTAGATCTGTTGTGTGAGAATAACTAAAATTTTATCCAAGACAGCAATCTTCCAGACATGCTGAGGACTCTAGTCACGCATTTCAAACAGAGCAAACTCATCTGAAATTCATTAAACATTGACTTTAGATGAAATATGAAACATCAAACAAATATAATGCTCTTCCTCTTTAGAGGAAAGTTTGTCTTACTTTATTTCTTTTTCACAAAGGATCAAATGTGGTGATTTGGTATTCTGCCATTTTGAGATGTTTATTGCTTATCCAGTTTTAATAAGCTAGAAAAAAATGTCAGAAGTATAATGAACTCAATGAATCAATGAAAAAAGAATTCCACCTTTTTTTTTTCTAATTACCCTTTGCTCATTTACCTCTTTTGTTCCCCTCATAGAACTCACAATTATTTCTTTCCCAAGTCACTATAGATCCACTTCTTAATTTTGCTTCTAAGATTGTGTAGCCTACTCAGAAGTAAAGCAACCAGAATTAATTGGACAAACATGTGGACAAAATTATCCGGTATAATTAAAGAATGGAGCTCAAAGGAATGCCACTAGGCTTTCTCACTTTAGAAATATACAAAAGCATAGGCTTCCCATTAGTTTCACCTGCTGCATCATGCATATTAGATCTCACACAAGGGGAGAAATCTGCCCATTGCAATGATATCTTTTCTTATCTCCATCCTAATTGCGCACATTATATGCAACAATCATATAACAAGAAATGCGCAGGTGAATTAATGAAAGCTGAATTATGAATTACTTCAGTCTTTTATGGCACTTGTTTTGGGCACTGCCCAAGGACTGCAGTAACATATACACCACATCCAACATGAAGTTGAGTGATAGTATTATTACTAGTGATTTTATTACTAGTATTGCTATCACTATTAGTGATAGTAGAAGTGCATGATTATATCAAATATTATTTTATTCTTCAATCCACTTTCTAATGTACACAATATTACAATAAATTGTAGCTTTATTCACTGCCAAGTGTGTTTTGAAGAGTTTTTCAATATGATGAGGCTCTTGTATTTGTTAAAATAGGATACTGTAAATTAAGCCATTGTTAAAACGTCACATTTTGTGGCATTCAATGTCACTAGCACCATCGAAGAAGAAGCCTCCACCCCCACCAAAAGAAGAAAAGAAAGAAGAAAAGAAAGAGGAAGCAGAAGCAAAGCCTGAAGAGGATCACTACTGTGATATGCTGTGCTGTAAATTCAAAAAACCTCCACTGAAAAAGTACATGACCTATCTAAAGCTACCAGACAGCATAGATTCATACACAGGTAAATTAAAAGCTGTGCTTTAAAATGGTTTAAAAGCCTGCTGAAGTGACTCAGTTTTACATTGTACCTGCAAGCCAAAGTAAGATCTACATTCTGGTTTGCAAATCAGAGGCACACATATATCATACCCTCAAGAACTTTAATTCCAAATAGGGAAAAGAATGAAAACTGATGAGAGTAGTAAAGATATGGAAAGACAGAGCAATTTCTCTATTGCCACAAAGTTGGTATATAAAACAACCACAGTCAGTATTCAGTGTCACTTGATCTAGAATCCATCCCAGACATTAGGGCCAAATAATTCTTGTCAGTTATAGCATGCACTGACAAAACATTCTGAGCTTTTTCAGATGCATTAAATTTTAAATGCTCTCACAATCTCTTCTTTTTACCTTTTTGCAATTTCTAATGTAATTCTTAGTTTCAACCTCTGTCACTTTATCAGCCTGTGCTAATTAAAAAAGGGATAATTATAAGTAGCTCTCTGCAGGATGGTTCCCAAATACTCCATTAACATTACTAGGTGTAAAAGAATAAGAAAATATTCTGATTTCATGTCTGCAAATGCAATGTTCTGTCTTTCAGATCGCCGTTATGTAGCATGGCTCATGCTTGTGACGGTGGCCTATAACTGGAATTGTTGGTTTATCCCCCTTCGCTTTGTGTTTCCATATCAAACTCCAAGTAATACAATATACTGGTTTGCCATAGACATCATCTGTGATATCTGCTACCTGTGTGACCTGCTGGTTTTCCAGCCCCGAGTGCAATTTTTAAGAGGTGGAGATATAATAGTAAGTATTGGAAGTGGGATTTCCACCAGTAGTGACTATGCATTGAAGTACATTATAGAAATCTGCTAAGATTTTTGCTAATATGTCAAATCTACACAACTTTTTTGGTTAACAAAATATACCTATATTCTTCTTCTCTGACCTTATATTATTCAGTTTTGGAAGAAGAAAGCATGTCTATTGGCTGCAGTATGGACAAGCATTGGAATTTTACATATGGAAGTACTTAAAAAAAGTAAAACAGATTAGAAAATAACAGATGCAACAGGCAAAATAAGCATGAAATGCTTTCTTACCAGGAGTAAATAGGTGCACCGTTATTTGAATGAGTGACTTTATGATTATATGCTTATATACATATGTATATATGTTTTGGCATGTTTTATGTGAAACATTCAACTTTCCATTCACATTGTTCAGGAGTCACAGGTGAGAACAGTGCATGTTCTGCTACAGCTGGACATGATGTAAATGTTTTCTTACAGATTGTGAGATTATATGTTTTCTTATAAAAGCAAAATAAATTTCTGTAATCTCAGGATATTTAAACAGTTATTTATTTGAAATCTTTTTAGGGGGGAATATATACATATATTTATAAACAACTGTCTTTTGCTATTGTTTTATATTATCTTTTTTGCAGAATAATGCAAAATAAAACCATAAGCACATGCCTGAAAAAGGGTAAAGTCTTACCTTCAACATATCAGTAGAGCATATAGAGAACTAACTTTTCTTTAATATCTTTCCTACTTTCGATTCTTTAACATCTTCTAGAAGAAAACCAAATGCACAGAAGAAATGAGTTTAGAATTTGTGTGACACTGTTATGTCTAATAAACAAAAAATTCAAAATTATATATATTCAAAATCAATTTGGAATTAGATTTAGTTCACTGCTTTTATGTAGAATTTTATATATTGTGCATAAAATAAACTGCTAATACATTTACAGAGGAACCTGAGATAGAGCTACATAAATATAGTGCAGATAGATATTGAATGCAGTGCAGTGCAATGTATTTCTCCATGCCTAGCCATTCAGTAACTGGTAATCTTGCTGAAATCCTACAAAACTCAAGTTTTATGAACAAGGTTTAAATTGTAATGGAGGAAGCTGACCTTTCATTTCCCTGAAATAAAACAGCTGAAGCTGTTTGTACAGTTCAAAGATTTTAATGGGTGAAGAGATCATCTTCTGCTGGATCTCCTGCATTTAGTGTAATGCCTAAAATGATGATAGTAGAAAGTCAGAATAGAAATATCTTTAAGATTTTAAGGCTATTTTCTAAGTGTCCCTGGTATAAATTCAGTAAGTATAATAATAGATACATCTCTGCTCTTGTGATTAGCCTTTCTTATTAAGGTATCAAGATCAGTTCCAAAGTAAAGTAATTTAAAAACAAATGCCTAATCATTACTAATGAATGCAACTTTGATTATTATTATGCTTAAAATGCTAGTGTGATAATGTTGGCTTTCAATGAGCTAATTTTGTACAGCTCTACCGGAATCATTCTTTGCATTTCTCTAGAAACTACTGATGTCAAAAGATTCTTTCAGCCCCAAAATTGAAAAGTATTGGGTCAAGCAACATCTGGTCCAAAGACCTTGAGAGGGAAGAGGCAAATATAGCGTACTTCATTAGACAAAAACTCAGATTTAGATAAAAAACAGATAAACCTCAAATCAAGGTCTAATAAAATTTGGCTTAAGGAAAAATTGGTCTAATGAAAATACTGTTTCTTCACTGGAGTAATGATATTACTCTATTCATTCTTTCAGACCAATATTAATGGAAATATTATAAACCTTATTATTAGAAGAATATTCTTACTGTAGAGTAGCAAAGATCATTCTTGACATGCGCTTCTTGACTATGTTTTTTTCTCTTTTCATCATCACTGTAGTCAGACAAAGTGGAAATGAAGAAATTCTATCACAGCACTATAAAGTTTCGGGTAAGCAGATCCTTCATTACTGGTGTTAATACTGTTGCTTCTGTCAGAAGGATTCCATGGGATCTTTTCTTTCCCTGAAAATTACAGATGGTTTTAAAAAGTCAGCAGAAAGTGTAGAGTTGATGGCATGTTAGTTCTTCTATCTGAAGATGGTGTCATTTCATACTCATAAATAGTATTTAATTGTAGAACATAATAATTATAATTGCAATTCTAAATAATAATAGTTGGATGAAATATAATTAATAAAATTCATATAATCATAGAATATTAAGGTTGGAAATGACATCTAAGATCAACTACTTGAACCATCCACATATCAACAACATTGCCCACTAGACCACATCCCTAAGTACAACATCTATGGATGATATGGAAAGGAAAAATATCCAAATAAAACAAAAACCAGTATCAATAATAATAATAATGTTAATAGTAATGAGATCCTATGATCCCATGATGAATATTTTGTGTGCAACAGATGGCTTTTGCAAGCTGCAAGCAAAGAGTCTAATTCACCATGCTATCAGACTACTTTATGCATCCTGGCCTTAAAAGCTGTAGAAATTTCATGTGGATTGCTCTCTACACTTCTGCTTTCCAGCTACTGTTTCAGTCTTGTCAGAATACTAATTGAAATAACAGAATGCATTAATAGCCAAACATCCGAGACACTATCAATAATCCCCATGAAGCAGGTGAAAATCTCAGACACGAGAGACCTAAAAGTAGAGCAGAGCAAAGCTGTTGCTGTTTCCAAAGAGATAATCTTCCCTAACAGTACTTTGGAAGTTATAGATATAGCATGCTGACTGTTGAAATTTTATACTCAATCATGATTTAATCTAAGCAGGTTTTTGACAGCAAGTAAATGCATTATGATTATTTTGAAGTTTAAATTGATCTCTTTGCTCTTCAACAGCTCGATTTGATATCAGTATTGCCATTTGACGTTTTATACTTCTTCTTTGGATTCAACCCAGCATTTAGAGTAAATAGGATGCTAAAGGTAAGTTCTGCAATAGTGATAGATGACTAACCACACATAAATGCTTCTAAAAGTCAGTGAAAAGTTGTTTTTAATATTTAGGAATATGGAGCTTAGAAATTGGAAAATATCTTCAGGAATCACCTGAGACTATGCAACATCAGTAAACTAAACAACAAAGAATACAGGTCAAGATATAGTCTAGCCAACCAAACCGCTCTCTCCCTCCCTTTCATAATACCTAACAGACCACTGTTAATATGTTCCCTGCAGGCAAGGACAAACCCTTCTTGAACTCTTTGTGCTATGACAGGCTTTACACAATTCCCTTCCCCATTTTAATGGCTAAATGCAATCTTGGAGCCATTGTCTTTTACTTTCTATTGGTAAAACTGCCTCTGCAGTCACAATCACAATCAAAATACCAAGTATGCACATCCAAAACAATTACTGATGGTTGTGTGCCACAGAGTGAACATTTTTTTTACTTACAAATCATTTATGAAACTGTGCTTGACATATATAGTCAAACATTGACAAATAATCGGCCTTCATTACAAATTGGAGCTATAGACGAGAACTCTGAAAATAAAATGATGGTACTCTTCAGTTTTCAACAAAAAAACAAACTTGAATAAATCAGAAGCAAAATAATGTAAAAGAATGAAAAGTTAGAGTACCATTATTAGGCAAAGTGAGTACTGAACAACAACAACAAAGGAACATGGGAATATTAGGAGCTATAAATAAGGGTAAAAATGCACCAGCAATTGTTACTGTGCGGTACCATCTGACATATAGATGTTGATACACATGATCACTTACTGGATAATTATTGGAATTTCAGCAAAAGAGGATCTTTATACATATGCTGGTTCTGATAAAGCTGCCCAAGCAATGGTGTAGGGCACTCTGAACTCTGAAAGTAATGCCTCCTATACATTTCCGTGGAAACTACAACAGATACAAAGAGAACAATAAGACAACAATAGAGCAAATTCTCAGCTATGTAACATTGTTTTCTAACACAGACATCAGCATTAACTATGTACTTTTGCCAGCGATGAAGAAGAACCTGTATGCCATGCTCGTAAAAGTCTGCGTCAGTCTACTCTACTGCCATACCACCAACATCTGTCTCTGATGCTGTGGGCCAACATAATAAAATAGGAGACATTACTTTTAGAGTGGTCCTCATATATCCATTTCAGGAAGCAAAAGTCATTCATCAGCAGAAATCTGACCTCTGGAATGAGAGGGACACTCAACACCCAAAACATTATTTTATTCAGATTTCCTCTTTGCTTTGCAGTTCATCTTTTAGATAAACTTATGAAGAAAGTTAGACTGCTGCAAAATACATTATTTTTCAGAATATGTATATGAACAAATGTTAGTACTACAGGAAAAAGATGTGGGGTAGAGGAGAGTGATTGGATTACTTTCACTTCTTTTCCATTCAGCATAACACATTCTTTGAGTTCAATGATCGTTTGGAAGCTATCCTGGACAAAGCGTACATCTACAGGTATGTGCTCATTAAATCCTTGTAGCATGTAAATCCAGGCACAGAACACCTTCTGTTTGATTTCATAAGTTGCAGTGAAGTACAGGATGGAATTTGGTACATCTTTAACTGTTCCATTTAAGATTTTTTTTTTTAATCTTTTTTAATAAATGTAAAGCCTCATTCACATAGGGAATCCTGTCCAGCTCAACTGACCTGCTCAAGTACAGATGCTGTTTTCAGGTGAGATGTTCACCACCCTAAGGCTCCTGTCAAAATTTAACTTATTAGAACAATCTGACAGAAGTTTCTTTGGCTAAAATGCTAAAGAAGATATTGTAATGTTTCTAATAGCAGTGCCAAATCCTCAGTAGTTGTTTATTTGTAATTAATAAAAGTCATGAGCTTGAGCCTATTTCAACATTTTTCTTCAAATATGTTCCCCCCATGAACCTGGAAACTTGGTCCTTCACTACACTGACTAAACTTTGAATGAGAATCAGTTCAGTACAAATCTTAAACAGTGACTGTAATTGTTGTCTACTGCATTCTGTTCTCAGTTTCTTCATTTCCCGGAAGAATTTTGGTTCCAACTCAGGCAACTCGTGGACATGGATATAGCAAGTTTCAGAGCTGCCTCAGCAGTCAGTGTTGCTAGGACTCAACTCATCTACTCTTTCACTAATCCTATCACCTGCTAACAGTGTCACCAGCCCTAGATTATCCTGTGTGATTCTTTCATCAACAGATTTCTTTGTCTCAGGCATGGGACATATTGTGTTTCTTTGTGCTTCTGCAGCATGAATACCATCTTATTAAAATAAAGACTACCGTCTTGTTTTATTTCAGAAATTATTATACTTAAGTGGTAGACTTGATATTCATACGCTGCAAATGAGATATTTTATGTGATGTAGAAAAATCAAAAAGTAGGTTGAAAAATCTTATTCTTTTCACAAACACACCAGTTTGAGTTTGTAGGAACAGAGCTAGCTAAAGTTATTGCATCTTATCTACCCAATATGTTGGATTTGGTACTTGCCCAGAGAAATACAGCATGCATAGTATGAAGAGCTTCCTGAACCTTTGTTCAGGCCTCAGTTCACCTGCCTGGATTTAAACAGGTGCACTAGATCCAGCATGGTTAGTATTGTAATATTAGTAAATTATGTCAGCTATCTGCTGTTCTTACTGGCTTACAGTCCTACACAGAGCTGTCCTGGAATCACACCAACATTTAAACAGAGAAATGGCACTCACCTGCTGACATCCTAGAGAAGAGTGCACATAGGCAGACTGCTCAGTGGCATGGAGATGCAAAGTAGGGCATGCAGTGGCACCAGAAGAACAAGCAAAGGACAGCATTCTACTGACGAAACCATAAAAATATGATCTCCTGTTAACTTTATGGACCTAATTCAACTAGACTTTATTAAATTTTCATATAACCACCCTCTCAGTTACTATCCACTCAAACTGTACAGCCTTTAGCTTTAGTGGATACAGTCACTGCAGAACAGTCTGTGTGTGTTTAGGCAAGTCCTGTATTTTTCCTTCTATTTGCCCCTTAGAAACACAAATGTTTGAGTGGAAAGCTAAGTCCAGGAGATCTTCCTTTTGATCCCCATGCACTGAACAGAGGATATACAATGAGATCATTACTGTATTAAATAGAAAGCCACTCAGTTCTTAAGTAGTTCATCATTGGTGCTATTTGAAGAACCATCCATAAGCATAAGAACTGGGATTAGAAATGATATAATGCCTGCTGTAACCACTAAATCATACCATTTAGTGGATCTATTGTAGGCTTCCTAGCAAAGCTCTTGTATAGCATTTCATTTCTGACCTCAGATATTTCTTGGCTCTGGTTCACAGATTTGGAGCCTATCTTGAATGAGGTTTGGCAAACAGAGAAATTTGGACCCTCTAGCCTCATTAATATGGTTTCATAGCCAGTTAAAGAAGTGGATTATGAAATTCTCAGGAAACCATAATTTAAAAATGATCCTGTGTCAAACATTCTAGGAAATACATTCATTTGACATTGGACAAACATGAGAGACAGGATTTTTTGCTTGCTGTTTTTTCACAGAGTAAATACAGGTGGAGAGCTACTTAGTGGATGCTCAGTATATAGTGTTGACACAAGAAAAAAGCAAGAGGGTCCATATGAAAAGGAGAAAAAAACATAAGTTTTTTACAGGAATTCAGTCATCTGTAATTTGGAATCTGTTGACTTTTATAGGGTTATTCGAACCACTGGATACTTGCTGTTTATCTTGCACATTAATGCATGCTTGTATTATTGGGCTTCAGACTATGAAGGACTTGGCAGTACTAGATGGGTGTATGATGGCCAAGGAAACATGTAAGTACTTTTCTCGTGCAAGAATTTTTCCCTGATTTTGCTCCTTCCTGCATCCCCTCCCTTCCCCATGACACTGCATGCAGAGTATGTGCTGCTTTACAAGTGCATGGGTAGCTAACCTTTAGCACCATGTCTATTGATGAGCAGCTTTCATTACTAACACATACGTGGAGGGCAGGTGCAATGAATAATTGGCTTACTATTTTCAGCTTTTATAGGTTATGAGTCAGTACTAAGCACTAACTTAATTAAACATTTAGAAAGCGACAAGCACCGTAAATTAAAGTTACTGATTGCCTGCACCCATGGGAACTGTTAGAAGGATGGCAGAAAAATACCTCAGGGAAATCGGAGGCACAGATTTTTTTTCTGCCACACAGCGTTATGTCATTAAAATGCAACATTTTATTCTTGCCTAACACCATCATGATTGGTCTGAAAGAAATTCCACTGGATTTCTTTAATCTTTGGAGAAGGACTTGCTTAACCATGTGGCAAGGAGTGTCCCCAGGGGGAAGGAGTGGATGTTGGCACACTTTTCACAAACTCCTTGTGACAGCAAAAGGCTGGGTGCCAGATAAGGGACACTCATTAAAATGATGGAAAGGAAGCAAGATTAAAATAAGCAAATTCCTAACATATTCTGAGTATAGTTATATAAAATCATATCCAATATCTTCATATGTATGAAATAATTTACATTTCTTTCAAAGACCATAAAACAGTTAAAGACACAGAAGTGCAATTTGTTCATTAATTACATTATTTGCAAAACCATATATAATGTACTGCTGATGACATAAATTACCCTTTAAACAACTTTTCATGCTTCTCTGTTAATAGCTTGGAGACATGGTCTTACTGCTTGAGATTTTTTTATACTTCACAACTTTGATGTGAAGTCACTGTTTTGAAGGGTAAGAAAAATAGCCTTTGGAGTAAAACACATTTCATGTAAAGTAGCATTGATTTTTTATAATTAGGGTTCTCTCTAAAAAAAAAGAAAAGAAAAAAAAGACATCTGAAGTTTTCACATACAACTAAAATACACAGCTTGAACACTGCAACCAGATGCAAGCTAGCAGGCCCACGTTGCTCAGGGGAACCACTTATGTAAGTAAACTTTTACGCAGGTATTTATTCACACGATCAAGTATTCTGGATATCTCACAAGAAAAATGCATATTGAAGTTCTTTCACAGCTTTTTCAGTTAATGTCATTCTTGGGAATACTTGCCTCCTAATTAAAAATCAAGATAACTACAACTAAGCAATCTGAAGGCTCTCAAAGTAGAGAGCTTACTTAGTCTTTAAGCTTCTAATGTTTTCTCAGAACAGCCTAGAAAACAGATAGAAAATTCTTCTTATTTTTCACAGTAAAAAATATTTTACTTTTCATTCATGCGAAAAATTGGTAGAAATTATTTGCTAGCTTGGCCACAGACAATGCAGTTGTACACAGAGGCATTTTTAGCATTTTGTGGTACATTTTCCCTAAGGAGACAGAAACAGTTTTCAAACGATGTTACACTGAAATCACATGGGATTTGGGGTAGAATATATTTTTTACAATAATAATAGATTAGTAATTTAAGTCTTTAAACTGAGATGATGAAATAAAATACATGAGTATGTATTCTCATACATTTCAGTTACCATTAATCTACCTCATCCCCACTGGCGGTGAATGTTTGCAATTAGTCTTTCACCTCAATTTAACTTACACTGTATTATAAAATCACAGGTATGTTGAGACCCAAGCTTTACTCCCACTGCAACACACCCAAATCAGACACTCAAGATATTCCCTGCATTAAAACTGCATTTGATGAACTTCCTGTAATTAGGTAACAGACCTCAGTTCTTCCTAATGCAAGTGAATATCATCACAGATGCAGCACCATAATGCAGAGTTCATGTGAAGACAGCAACAGGATATTGAAAAGGTCCCTTAATTATAGATAAGTGAACAACTTGAACCATATGTGTTTATTTTCAGTCTAGTTCAAGTATGTAAGAGATTTATTTATTTCCCTGGGAAAATGAACAAATTCTCTAGCAAGTGATTCAAACCAGGAACCTAACGACACTGTTCTGAATTGACCCCCAGGCGTATCTGTCTCCCTTGCCACTGACTCTAAGGAAAATGAAACCCAGGGAGCTTAAATTCTCATGCAACCCTGTTTGTTCAACATTAAAGTTAGGCACAAATCGTTTCACTTTGCTCATCATGTATCTCTTCTGCCATTTGCAAGTCATTCATGAGTGGAATGCAAAATTCCCCAGCATGTATACTAATCGAAGCATCCATTTGCATACTAATGATGTTTCTCTATAGATTGCTGCCTTCCAGTCCTGGAGCAATTTAGCAGATATCTGGAAATCCCAGAACATAGAATCATAGAATGGCCTGGGTTGAAAAGGACCAGTAAGTCTAGTTTCAACCCCCCTGTCACAGGCAGTGTCATCAACCACCAGACCAGGTTGCCCCGAGCCACATCCAGCCTGGCCTTGAATGCCTCCAGGGATGGGGCATCCACAGCCTCCTTGGACAACCTGTTCCAGTGTGTCACCACCCTCTGAGTGAAAAACTTCCTCCTAATACCTAACTTGATCACTGTATGTGCCCAGAACAATTCAACTCCTTTGGTTTGCAGTGCCCAACATGCAGGAAGACTGTTGTAAAAGATGTTGTAAAAGATGCTGCATGTATGAACATCAGCAATAAACCATGCTTACAAATAACTCTGAAGGGTCACAAGCACTGTGTTTGCCATAGAGATCATTTTGTGTCGCTGGAAAAAATGGGAAAGCTCAGCCCAAGCCTTATAGACATCAGATCTAATGCTTTCAGACCTGCTGCCTGTAGCTATATTTTGTATAAGCCTTTGTAGTTTACACCTCACCGTCTGAGCACATCATGCCCGCTGTTACTTGATGAATAAGTCACTCAAGAAAAAATAGCTACCAAGAAGGACGTCATTAGAACACTACCTAATAAAACCTCTATTCCACTTCAAATCTGTCCTGGTTGTAATCAGGGAGGAGCCCTGAAATAACTCCTCACTCAGCTGTGTGAACACCACCTTAAAACCTGACAGCTGTATGCACAAAAGTTTCATACAGCTCGATTAACCAAAACTATGTAAGAAGTTCAGCATATTCTGAAGTAGAATTTATGAGGAAGATATTTTTATTGGCATAACATTACAAGGTATCTTATATACAGTATTTCTAAACTTTTTCATACCTAGGACTTATTTTAGGAAAAAATCTAAAAGCTGGATTGCCTGAAGGATAAACATCCTGTCTGTGCTGTGCAAAGGGAAAATCCCCTTCTTGTCTCAGGTTGTTTGGTCTAACAGTAATCATACAGCAGTCGAGTAAGCTGTATGGTAAGCAGTGATGTTTTCCAGACTAGTTCACTGGAAGCAGAGCTGCTGACACAACTGAAGCTGTAGTCTGTTTTTTTCTGTCATTTCCCAGACAAATCTTAGAGTATAATTTCTCAGGAAATACGTTCCCTTCTATTTTATCTGTTCAATTCTTATGTCAAATGAAAACAAAAAATAGTAAAATAAATAAATAGAGAAGATATAAAACCTGTGCCTAAGAGACAGTGAATATCATGTCACTTTGCTAGTAGAAAATTTTCTTTGAAGTAAAATCACAGAAAAAATGCTCTGCATTAATGATGTCCTCAGAAAGAGGTGGGCAGTTCTGCAAAAAACCCTGAGAGTCTGCAAAGAACCATGGCTAGGGCGCCTAAATGCTTCCAAGGTGTTGCTTCCATGTCTGGTAGAGTTGCCCAGAATGGAAATTATATCACAGACTATCATGGTAGACGTAACAAGCCTGGCATTCAAGACTGCTGTGAATGAGAGAGTTTGTTAATTAGTTTCATTTCCTATATATCTAGCACAGAAGTACTGCAAATTTCTTCCATCTTTATATTTATAAATTCTACACGTTTCAAGCACTACAAAATTCACGGCTATAACAAATGAATATATTAACCTGCCCCATATGACAAATCCCCTCAGACAAGCTAGAGACATCATTTTACGCCTAAATCTGTAATTCTTCTAACACAGATCTGAGGCTTGCTCTTCATTTTTCTCTATGCTACAGAACTCAGATTGAAAGCTGCCACTTACGCATATTTTGCTTGCAGCATGAATAGGTGATGCTTTTTTTGAACCTAAGTGAAAATTTTTGTACTGGCATAATTTAGTTCTCCTTTCATCATCTCTAACAAGGAAAAATTATACAGTGACACATATGCAATGAATTTGTTTTCTTACGGACTCTGAATGGACACTACAAGTTCTAAAATCTAAAACACAAAACAACAGTAGAAGTAATCACCACTACTGCATTTCATTAATCTGAGAGCAAGAAAAATGTGATTGTAATGAAAAAAAAAAAAAAAATTGCTTGCTAAATTCTGAAGTTTTAGGTGAAATATTTGAAAACACTTTCAAATGATTTAAAATGGAACATTCTTCATTGGATGTAGCTGTTATTGTGAGTTTGTTTTTTTTTTTTTTTCATAAACTTGAATGGAATAAATTCTTGTCATGTGCAGGGATGCAAAAAGAGGACTGTACAAACAGAACAAAAGTCTTTGGTCAAAGGATTCACTCTTGAGTAGAGGAAGTGAGAGAAAGCAAATGGGTACAGGGAAAGTCAATACAACCCATAAGTCGCAGTACAGTCTTAATGAGTCTTAAATTGCTTACTGCTACATATGGCCACCAGGTTAAGAGAATTTTTGAGAAAAACTTGAAGGGTGTTCACATGGTAGCCATGGATAGCTCTTCCCAAGAATGGGGGAAAGCAGTGAAGAAGGCAAGAAAATGTTTGCTGGGGTGATAGAAAGGGTAGTGAAGGGCAGACACTAAGGAGAAGTTAATGCAGAAGTCAATCTTTTGCTGCTGCATTACACAGAGGTTTTGGGCAGCTGGACTAACATGTAGCTTGTGAGAAGTGTAGTTTCTGTTTGACATGACACTGGCGGTAGAGACAAAAAAGACAGCCCAGAAGCAATGTGAATAAATGGACAGAAAAATTAGGTGACTGGATTGCATTTGTCATACGCAACATAAAGCTCCTCACTGCCACCATCAAGTGAAATCACGTAAGACACTTCCAAGATGTGTATGCATCTAGACTGCTACACATAAAATCTGTCAAGTCTCTCTCTACATCACGGCTTCTTCAAGTCTACCCACTTCTTGGCATCTTCACCGGTCAAATTCTAGTGCAGTAATTTCTACTTAGGCAGTTTCACCCATAGAAGTCTTCTGCGTTGCTCCAGAAAGTGACTGGAGAATGTGAAAAAAAAAACTGATGCATTCTCTGTACATTGTAGTTTTGTTGTCAGTGAGGATATTCTGTTCAATGTGATTTACGTAACTGTATCATTTCTAAAATTTTGACTGTTCATAAAAAATGTTGAAGGTTTTTGGACAAAAAAGGCATCACTGAAATGGCCAACCGAGGCATGTATATATTTAGCTTCAATCATATTAGTACCTGTATTCGATAACAAAATCTCTCTCTGTATCCACAGGTACCTGAGGTGTTACTACTGGGCAGTTCGTACTTTAATCACCATCGGTGGCCTTCCAGAACCACAAACACTGTTTGAGATAGTTTTTCAACTGCTGAATTTTTTCTTGGGTGTCTTCGTCTTCTCCAGCTTAATTGGTCAGGTACATCAAAAATCCAATAACTATATATGTTCAGAGTTCTGTAATGAAACAATAATATATCCAGTTTTGTTCTCTTCTGTTCCAGGAAAGACTTTAGCTTCATTATGGATGACCCTCTTTTTCATTATCATCCATACAAATTCTTCTGACCACTGCATGTGTTTACTCAGTTCCCAGTTTTGTAACTTTTGCACACAAGCTGACCTAAAGCTATTAATGGAAATCTCAAGATTTCTGTCAGACTAGAATTGTGCTCTCTTCCAGAAGACACAAAATATTTGTTAACCAGAAAACTGAGTATTTATCTTGGCTTTCATCTAGCAGGAGGGGAAAAAAAAAAAAAAAAAAAGCCCATAGCAAAGCAAATCAGTTATACTTTCAAAACAAACATGAATGATATCCAGCATGAAACTGTTAAATTTGAGCTTTAAATCCATAGGTTTTAAAATGCCTTGCCTCCAGAAAAACAAATGGTGTGGTTCCTATGTCAGATTATGTCTTATATTGGATTTCTGTACAAATCATTCCAGATCTTTTGATTTGTACATGTCTGCTATTGGGAGAATTAAGATGAAAAGATAAAGATGCAAACTGGTACAAGTTATTGGGTTAAACTTCAGAGTTTACAAGCATCTAAGTCTATATTTTGCTAATTTGATATAACTGTCAAAGTAGACTTGCTTTTGGCAACCAGTGTAGTGAACTGCAGAATCAAAACTGACTATTAAAACAGCTTCATTGTAGTTTGTTGCAATTCCTGTTTACGACAAGATCTTAAACTATTCCTGATTTAATGAACTTCTTTAAGATTGATATTTCTTTTGTGATCAATTTTATTTCTGTAATCAGGAGCAGAACTTACCCCAGCAGCACACTGGGCCACTGCAGTCTTAAGCCATTCTGAAAAAAAAAAAATTTTGTTGGAATGTCAAATCATGTTCCTGCACTAAAATGTTCAAGATCAACTTATAGCCCAAAGTGGATTTTTAATACAGGCCAAGGTTCACTTAACAATTTAAAACTGGCAGGGTATTAGTTCTCTTGGTGCCAGCTGATGTTATTACAGAAATTTGGCCCAGTTTTTAGTGATAAGAGCAGGGGGAATGGCTCTAAACTCTGATGTTAGATTTGAGGAAGAAATTTTTCACTCAAAGGGTGGTGAGTCCTGGCACAGGCTGCCCAGAGATGCTGTGGATGTCCCATCCGTGGAGGTGCTCAAGGCCAAATTGGATGGGGCCCTGGGCAGCCTGATCTGCTGGATGGCAACCCTTCCCATGGCAAGGGGTCGGAACCGCTGATCTTTAAGGTCTCCTTCAACCTAAGCCATTCTATGATTCTGTGGTACAATGTGATTCATTTCTGGGTTGTGTCGCACAACAAATGCAGAATAGCTTTATTATGGGTACTTAAGAATGCATTGTCTGTATATTTCATCCAATTCTAGAAATAAAAGCAGAATAAGTGGGAAAACACAAATGAGTTCTTTAAAAACTATAATACAGACTGTTTCTTACACAACCAGCTTATGTCTTTGATGTTTTTGAAAAAGCAGATGAAGCAACTCTATAAAACATGGAACTGAATGTATAATTAATCAGGAATTTTGTAAACAAATGTTTTACTCCTTTTTTATGTTGTTGACAAGATACTCAAATGAAGACTATTCTGTTGAAATGTGTAGTAACATAACTGATGTTTGCAGATGAGAGATGTAATTGGAGCAGCTACAGCAGGACAGAACTACTACCGTTCCTGTATGGATAACACTGTCTCTTATATGAACACATACTCAATTCCAAAACTGGTTCAAAATCGTGTTCGAACCTGGTATGAATACACATGGGACTCTCAGGGAATGCTGGGTAAGGCTTTCCAATTCCATTTATGTAGCAGCTCGAAGTGAGTGATCTCTGCAGATATAGCTACAAGGTGAAATGTACGTTTATTCTTCACTGAATTTCATGGGAGAGGATGAGAGGAGGATATGCAATTTCCTTCAGAAAAGCAAAAAAACTCCAAAGTAATATGATACTTACTAGGTCACAAATTTTATTAATTTACATAATACTCCAGTTATATCTTTGGACAACACACGTAATTTAAAAGAAAGTAAAGGCATACTAGCCATCTTCCTCATTTGAACTCAGGAATGCAATAATTACTTCACTAACCACTTCACTTCTGGGAAGTTATATTTCTATATAATGCTCATTTTTACAGACATTCATTCTTTCTTCCTTTATATCTGTATATTTTCCATCTAACAATGTTTTGTTGCGTTTTTTCTTTTACAGATGAATCAGAATTACTGGAGCAGATGCCAACCAAAATGCAATTAGCCATTGCGATTGATGTGAACTTTGCCATTGTCAATAAAGTTGACCTATTCAAAGCAAGTACTTTAACAAAAGAATGCACTAATGTGTGGTATGGGTGTGGTAGGGTGGAAACCTTGTTTTCTGCATCTTGCTACACAAAACAACAAGTTTGTTAATACTCAAGGCAAACTAAGTCTATTATATACCTAAGTCAGTGGAGACAGTTCAGGACAAAGCCAAGGGATGACTTTGGTTTTGTGTGTGTGTGTCAAATCAGAGATAAAAGAGAGCAAATGAGGTTAAGAAGCAGTCCTGTCATACCGACGTGTTAAAGCCGTTGTTATGATCAGACCCTAAGTGATTGCAGAACATAGCTAATCACAAGAGCCAGATATAGAAGAATACGATTTTTGGTACAGTTCACCTTGCTGTCTGCTGCTTAGCACAGCCTGAGAGATCACCAATACTATCTGTTCTGAGAACATAACTTTACTGTAGTGAAAGCTGTATTTGAGTAACATTTTGTTCAAAGAGCTTTCTTGCTGTTATCACGATAAGTTTCCAGAGAGATTACTTTAATGCAGTACTTAACATTGGATTTGTGACACAAAAAGTGAGAAGACGTTGCATTTTTAGAAGTAATCTTGAAATACATTAAGCTTAACAGGTTTTTTTAGGGCAATTGCAAGAAATCATGATATCTCTGTTTAAACATTACATAGTAGAACTGTTTCTGCAACAGTTTCTGAAGACATGGAATTCACAGATTCATACCAGCATTTTACATGATCTGATCTTTTTTTCTGGATCAGTATTAAAAAAGTTCCCCAAAAGATCTACAACCCACAGGAAATAACACTGCATTTCTACAGCAGTCAAACTTAGATGTACAGAAGCTTACTGCATAAATAAATAAATAAATAAATAAGAGATGAACAACCCAAAGAGAACTTTATCAGTATCTGAAATGAAAGTTCTTTTATCTTCATTATAAGCTGGTCCTGGCCATGTTTTCCTTTTACATGCTACTTATGAAACCCCGGGTCATACATGTATTACTTTGCTATCCAGTGTAAGCACTGATAATCACTTGTGTTCCTGAATCAGTACAGCATAATTCTCATTATTTTGACAGGGGTGTGACACTCAGATGATATATGACATGCTGCTAAGACTGAAATCCATTGTGTACTTACCTGGTGATTTTGTCTGCAAAAAGGTGAGCTCTGCAGTGTAGTAATACATAATAATATGCCTTTTAGAAAAAAACATTCAGATAGAGGTCAAAATAGCCTTCAAATAAAGTTAATTCTGAGTGAAGTAGACAATATAAAAATAATTAAGATACTGTGTATTATAATAACAAATCTGCTCTCAAGTTTCAACCTAGAACAAGACAATATGGATTTTATTATTATCAAACAATTATAGTAGCATGGGAAAGTGCTTAATGTAAATATGACTTATCTGGTGACACCTCACGAAGTCTGGATATTTAAAATGGAGGAAACTCAATTTTTGTACAGTTATATATACAAACTTAGCCTACAGATCTCAATCCATGATGCTTTGTGTGTGCTTCAATTGCTTATTACAAACTCTGAAGCTGAATTCCCAAGAATGTAGAAAATACAGTGCATCCCATACTGCTCCCTACAGCAGGACCTGATCTTGCTCTGTATTCAATCAGTGCCATCTCCAGACTGTGAGCTGAATGTTGTCACATTGTCCCTTAGGATTTTAGCTCAAACACGTCCTTACATAACAAAGGTAGAGGGTTCATCTTCTGACCAAGTGATCCCAAGTCTGTTTGGTCCAACAACCATGGTAATCTTATTGATGCTGTAACTTGTAGTAGGGAATAAAATCCTATTGGAACTTGAGAGCTGGGAGCACCTCCTGTGTGGATGCACATTGGCCTCATCATACTTCACCTAGGAGGCTCTGACATAAAGGTTTGCAGAAGCAGATCATGAGATAGAAGTATAAGCCATACATTTTCAATTCTAGTGGTGTTGTTGTTGCATTTTGACTTTTACATTGAAATTGCTGCTTTACTCCCATAGCACAAGCAGAAAAATAATTACTTGCCTGTCACTGAGATATTATGAGGACTGTTATGATCATGTTTACTCCAGGTTGCCTGCTTTTTATGATGATACTGATGAATCTTAGCAGGTCTTGTGGAAGATAATGGGCAAGCTAATAACCTCTTAAGCCATACAGTCATTACACAGAATTAGACAAATTTTTGAACGATTGTTTATTCTTATTTTCCTTGTAAATTAGTTAAGTGAAGTAACAGAATGAAAACTGGAGCTTTTTAAACCATAAAGCACAGGCTTTTTTGCACTTCTCTTCATTAGATATGCTGCTGAATTACTTTTGTTTCCACTGGAACAGAGGATGAAAGCGACTGATACAATCCTGCTTGTTATTTGTCTTCATTTTTCAGGTTGGCCTGAATGGTTTAACTTCTGCTCAAATACTGCCTCACATCAATTAGATACGCAAAGACAGTCCTCACACTTGTGCTCCGTGCTAGGCGAAGTAGCACAAACATTTATTTCTCTGTAATGCTGGTAAAACTGTGCATGAGAAAGGGGAGAGACATTTACACAGACGTTTGTTCGATGATTTTACTTTAGAAAGAAAAACAAAAAACAGTGATCTTTATGTATGTGTTTCTGAGCCTAGGGAGAAATTGGCAGAGAGATGTATATCATCAAACAAGGTGAAGTTCAAGTCCTTGGAGGCCCTGATGGCACGAAAGTCCTGGTTACACTACGAGCAGGAGCTGTATTTGGGGAGATCAGGTTGGTCCACCACTATTTATAACACTTTCTTCAGAAGCAGTTAAGTAATCAGTGAATAAATAAATGGTTGTTTAGCTTCTCTCTAGTAAGCATGAGAGATAGCATGGAAAGGTTAGAAAGCTGGGTGAGGTCAACCAAGAGAATGCTGAGCAGGGATATACAGATAAGTGGGAGAAAGTCCATGTAAGTGAAACATCAGAGACTAACCTGCAAAGACCTCAGACTCCTAAACAACAAATAATGTATAATCAGTATTCAGGGCAGTGTACACAAGGATACATGGATGGATTTCTCCTTCAGGATTTAAAAGGTTGAACACATCTTCCTGTTCCAAATTCTGCACAAAGGCAGGACCAAATGTATTTTACTGCCTGTAAAGCGAGACTAGCTGCCATTACACACTAGAGAGTAAAAATGATAATTTCCAACAAAGGAGATTAAAAATCTAAAAAATCTAAAATCAATACAGATTGATTCATTGAGGAGCTGGAATAGATGTTAAGTTGATGAAAATGAGCATCTACATTTTCAGATGTATTTGTATAAGAGAATACAAAAGAGAAAAGGGCTGACAGACCAGGTTTGGGGGTCTAATTTTCTCCAGAGGAGAAAGTTTTTCTGAGCGGTAATGAATGTTTTTTATATTCTTCACGTAGCTGCTTTGCAAAATCCATTAGCTCTTCTGTGCCTTGTTCACCAATTAGACAACTAAGAGCTAGATTTTAGGCACTGCATCCCCTACTGATGCTGGCCTGAGGAAAAGTAACAAAATACGTGTGCTGCTGCATGTGATAAACTGGATTCTTGATTTCTTCCAGCTGCCCTCCTGTTACTGTTAATCCTCTTGCTGGTAGCCTTAATCTGCCTTTTGAAAAGTGGTAATCAGCTCTGTGTTAGGTTTATATTTATCTTCTGTTGCGTCTTCCGTTGTGGTAGTGGAAACTCCCATTTATTCAGCAATGGGTGTACAGAGCCTTCTCAGAGCTGCACATGCAGAACACTTGATACACGCCATAGATACAGACCTTCCTCATTGAGTGGGAAAGTGAGGCTATATCAGCTCTTTGCAAGAAGGTCATTTAAAAAGTGTTTCTCTGTATGACAATACAATACCAGAGCAAAGCTTCAAAGCAAAATGGCGTGTTGTGCGTTACGCAGAAAGTCTGAGAATGCAGTGGTTTTCAGGTAGGGACAGGTACTGAAAAGGTAAAAGAAAAGCTGCAGCATCCCAGAGATATAACACATACACAGTTTTCAATTATGTATTAGTTTTGCATTTGGAGCATTTGGACATTTGCTTTCAAACTGAGGAATGTTCATGATTGATTTGAAAACAAGGAAAGGATTTTCAATGTTTTGATCTAACAGAAGTGAGGACTTGTTTCTAGATGAGATCTACACAGCTGCCTTTAAAGATTAATTTCCCAGTATGTTTTACTCTCCACATAATTGCCAGGATGGCCAGCAAAGCCCTCAGCAATGCTTGAAACCTACACTTCTCGTCTTGTTTTATTCATCATTGACCTACTGTGTTGGTGGAGACAGCATACTGGTACAGACCCCATTACTTTGCATATAAATGACAGGCAGTGGATAAACCCGATGAGAAAAAACATAGCAACTGGCAGAAATCTCTGAAATGGAAAAGAGAAGACGTGAAGCACTAAGTATACCAGCAGAAATTTATCCTTTTCCTTGTGGCAATATGTTAGAAAATAATGAGTTTATACAGTGCCCTTCTGTATAAGCTCTGTCAAGGTCTTCTGAGTACTGCACAGCAGAGGAAAATGAAAAAAAGAAAAACAAAAACTTCTTTAACGGATGAAATATTGCTTTATTTAGCATATCCAAGTTTTCCCCTCAGCATTCATAGTGTGGTTAGCACCTGGTATTGAATTGCCATCATTTCCACCTGATTTTTTGAATCAAGATTTGTGTAGAGAATTGTGTCAGCTTCATTCTGAGCAGTTTAATGATATGAATTATAAGATACTAGCTATTTAATCTCACTGTTCGAAATGCATATAAATCATGCTTATAAAGTCTCTACAGGCAAAGGAATTGAAGACAACAAAGAATGTTCATTCATTTCAAAAATATTTCCTGAATTATACTAGAAGGCCAACGCAAGACTGATGTTCAAGCCAGTCCTTTGTCAATCCTATTTTAAAAAGTACTGCAGAAACAGATTAAGCAATAGGAGCTGTCTTCCAATTAACATCTTACCCTCATTACTACTTTCCTGTACTGATAATGTCATCTTAGGGAAGCAAAGTAATCTCAGAAACAGAGGCAAAAAGAGTGATGCCATAATGAGAGCCTGTCTGCACAGACAACTGAGACGGAGAAATTCAGGAGAGGAAAACTACAACACTTCGTTAGCCCAGAGAAGTTTACACATCAAGCTAGGTGTCCGAATTCATCCACTTATTATTATCTCACTAGAACAATTTCCCATCAGAAAATGGAGATTCTGGAAAAATCACAGCATTTTTGACAGGAAGATTTCTAAATGTTTGGCTTTGCTTTTAGCCTTTCAGTGGGTGTTGTAACTTTAACTTCCCTTTAAAAAGTCAAAAATTAAAGGGAATATTTAGCTTTGTGAAAGACTGAGTTTCCACTTTGGCCCAGCAGCAGTAGCTGCTGCTATTCAGGGAGCTCTGCCATTTCAGGTCTGACATTTGGCACAGAAGCCAGATCCAGACTCCTTCCTGATTTACCAGCTCCTTCCAGATGTACAGATATGCCCAGTTGAGGAGCCACCACGCTACATGTTCAGTTGATATGCACATCATTCCCTGTATCAGTTTGCTAATTTCAATGAATTGCTGCTTCCTACTGAGCTCAGCTATAAAAAAGAAATAGATATGCTAAGTCATTGCTTTGACAACTTCACACTTCCAGATTTAAATTGCTATCGTAAGAATTCAGAAGTTATCATCTCATACAAGCGCAAAATCATTTCAGGCTAACTGCAGTAAAAACCATAAAGTAAAAAGGCAATTTTCCTTATTACTGTAGGTGTTATAGCATCAAGAACAACTGTAAGGACAATGCCAATTATTTGTAAAGATTTAGTCTATCACACGACTTTTAACAGAATGGCCAAAACAGAGTCTATAATGCTGTCTTTAGTCAAAGAGGATTCTGTTTGAGCAATGACTGCCTCTCTCATAAAATTCACATCACATCATCACCGTAAGAAAAGAGCTGTTCTCTTTAGTCCTATCTGCCTCAACAAAATGAGCTTGTTATTAGGAAAGCCTGAAAATGATTGTACAATGACTTGTTGAAAAGTGATTTATCAGAACTCAAAAACTGTTTGCAATTTTCTTCAACTGCTTTTCTTATTGTGCAAATACTTTCCTGCCTGACAAACTGTACAGAATTATAAAAGGAGACAATATGTTGCATTTTATACTTGACTTCATAGGTTGATTCTTATCTTGGATAGCAGCAAAACTTTGTGTAAAAATAGCCTTGTACAGAGTTCAGAGGTCTTGTGATCCTTTATAAATCAATTATATTATCAGTAGAATCTAATGCTTATAAATGCATATCCTTAATAGTAAAAAATAGCATTGGTATATCCTGATTAGTATTGATGATAAGTATAAATTCATTTTTGATTGGGTCCTGACTATCCATTATTAATAACCTTTAAATGTAGGTATTATAAAATATTCTTTATATACAGTAACACACTGTGAAACATTTAAGGGACACGTTTCTATGATGAATCTCCTCAAATAGTGACAAAGTAATTTTACTACTAAGAGTAAAATGCAGCTTCTGTTGCTTAACATCAAAGAGGATAAATTAATTCTTTTCATTTTGTTTTCTTCATGCAAGATGGACAATTTAATTTTTATGTAGATGCCCTTCCTATGACCAACCCCTGCTTGCTAAGCTCGTCTAACACTTTACTTTCTAAACAAAATAGCCTTCAGTTTCTGACAGACAAATTTGTAACTGTCAGCTTGAAAGGCCTTCCAAATCCATATTGTTAAACTTGCCAACATCCAAATGTGAGATGTGATATGTGAGAAAACCAAAACCCCACTGAAGTTATTCACTCAGGGAAATTACAATTCTTGGAGTCATTTATTCATTGTATAAATATGCCTTCAATTATAATGGTCTTATGCTGCTCTCCCTATGATGTTAAATCATTTTCAACAATAAAAATGAGGAAATGCCAAGTTCACACAAGGACTAAAACAAATGCAGTCCTTGCTGTGGTGTCTCTTGGGAGAAATGTTTGTCCAGAGAAGGGCAACAAAGCTGTGCAGAGTCTGGAGCAGAAGTCTTATGGGAGTGGATGAGGGAACTATTATTGTTCGGTCTGAAGAAGCGGAGGCTCGGGGGAGACCTTATCACCCTCTACAACTGCCTGAAAGGAGGTTGTGGGTGAGGGGGGCAGTTGGCCTTCTGTACCAGTTAACAGCGATAGGATGAGAGGAAATGGCCTCAAGTTGCGCCACGGGAGGTTCACCTTGGATATTAGTAAATACTTCTCCTAAATAATTCTCCAAAAGAGTAGTAATGCACTGGCACAGGCTGCTCGGGGAGGTGGTAGAGTCACCATCCCTGGAAGTGCTCAAGAAGTGTGGAGATGTGGCACTGAGAGCCATGGTTAGTGGGCATGGTGGTGATGGGTTGATGGTTGGACTAGATGATCTTAGTGGTCTAATCCAAACTCAGTGATTCTATGATTCTGTGATATGCCTCTTCCCAGCAAGACTTTTCACAGTCCAGGACCAATGATCCTGACCAGAAGTGACAATATGTCTTCTCGATACAAGAAGATATTTCCAATCACAACTGCAAAGGGACTTTACAGAAATCAGATAGAACACTCAGGTACATTAGTGAGCTTTTTTGCTATGTTTTCAGTGGAGAATCAACTTCAGAGATTCCTCACTAGATCAAGCAGTGAGGTGAATAACAATGTTTATTTTCATTGCAGCCTATTAGCCGCAGGTGGAGGAAACCGACGGACTGCCAACGTGGTGGCTCACGGTTTTGCCAACCTTTTCATTCTAGACAAGAAAACACTCAATGAAATCTTGGTGCACTATCCTGACTCAGAAAAACTTCTGATGAAGAAAGCAAAGTATGTCCTAAGAACAATTTTAAAATCACTGTGTCTAGATTGTGAATGGACAGTTGTGGCTTCTAGACATAATTCCATTCAGTTCTACAGAGAATAATGTAAACACATTTGTATTTAGAGGTCAGATTTGTCTGCTAGTACATATAGGTGCTTCCATGGCAGAGATTCCAGGAATTGTGAGAATGTGGTAAATAGAATAAAGTCCTGAATGCAGCTGCATTTCAGGTAACAAAACAAGAGGCACAGATGTATATCAGGACAAAACTCCTTGCATAGACAAGAAGTCAGAAAATGCAAGTGAGTTAAGCTGCAGGTTTTCAAAGATGCAACCAATCACCTGCAATTAGTTCTACAGAGATATGCTTCGATGCACCCACAGGCTTGCTTGCCTTTCAAAATCTGAAGGATCAGTTAGAAACTGATTTAAAGTAACACCTGACAAGACAAAAGACAAGCACACAGATCTGAAAGCTGTGCATTCTGTGCAAAGAGATTCTGAAACAGGATTTCAAATCAGAACTGCTTCTTGTCCTCCTTTTGCTGGAATGCAGTCTACCCTGGCTTTGATAGGGCAAAATGCTGTCATATTTTGCTGTAGGATTATGAACATGATTGCCTTTCTACCTTGTAAAAGGTTGAAATGCATGAAACAATTTATTAGTATACTTAAGCACTCTTATTGTTCTCAGCAGTTGCCTTGCATAGGTATCAGAGGTTGAAACAATGCTCCCAGACTGAAAATTCCACCATAGAAGACTAAACATAGCACTGGCGTGACATCTTGTTCATGGAAGTGTTAGTAGATGGCTGTTACACCAGCTCTGGTTATCAAACAACAGTGTCTTGAGAAACCTTGCATCTCTGAGGATGGGACCTAGGCACAGAATGGGCTGATTGCCACCAGAAAAGTCTAAGTATCTGTTCTGTAGAAAACTTCTCCAAACAGTCTGTTGAACTCTTGTCCGTGGCATTCCTAGCTCATAGAATGAGGTATGACAAACATGAAAGTAAGCCTTGTTCTATAACCATAGAGAAAGCCAAAGGCATTGAAGAGCTTAAATTCTATTAGAAGGGCCACATGCCAGCCAGTCACTGTGGACACAGACAGTGACAGTACCAAATACTGAGAAAAGAAAGTCTCTCAAAAGCTCTGGTACTCAGAGTTACTGAAGACCAATAGCACATATTCTTGGCTTTCAGACTCAGTGAGTGGCCCATAAACAGGCTGATATGATGCCCATGGCACCAAGCAAGGTAGTGGTAGATGCACAGATCTTGCCCATCTGTTGTTTTCATTTCCATGGTCTTCAGAGATTAGTTTTCAACACTAGTACCAACAGGTAGAAAGACAGAACAAGCTCACTGACTGATCATCCCTGACAACTATCCTTCCTGACTTCCAGCTTGTTTCTAAACAGTGGTACGATCATCATTACTTGTTATTTCTGCTTCTATGTCCTGCAATATCTTCTCCTGCTTCCTTGCCCACTGTAATCATATCCTGCTAAATCACTGCATTCTGGGCAACTTCTCTCAATGGTGGGAGTTTAATAATTACCCATCCTTCATATCTACATCCCCATGTGGGTCCAAAGCCCTCTCTGGATATCAACTTTAGATAAGGTTTTGTAATTTAAAAAATGTGCTATTTAAATACCTGTGCAATTTAAAAAAATATGTAGGGCCTGTCTTGTACTGAAGGCCATGTATTCTGCTCACCTGTCTGGGTATTCACTAAGTCTGTGTATGTTCTGTGCATGGTCAGCCATGTTTCCAGAAAAACTAGGCACCAACAGAAGACTTAGGTGTTATTTTGACAGAGAGATTTGCAGTTATATTCAAATTTGGAAACAAATTCTCAGCGTTCCCAAAGTTACAAAGTACAAATTTTTTCCATCATCATTCATTCTCACTTCCTCCAATTATGGTTGCCAATCAGCACAGCTACTGATAGGTGTGAAAAATCTAGTAATTTTCATATATTCAGGGTAATTTACTGGAGAAGACCAAAATATGTACCATCACCTCACATGACCTACGCTAAAAGTTTGGTTAACAGTTACTTCCTCAAGCACCAGTTAAACTCCAGATAGAGTAATAAATGCTCTCTGAATTTGCATCCAGAAGTTCAGCAGAGGGACTTTTCACCTCAGGTACAAGGCATCCTTCTACCCTTCTATCCAACTATTTATCACCTTATGAAACACATCTGCTCTGTAATACTTAAATTTGAGCCTACACTAGTTTAAGCTGTAAGCAGTGAGAAAGCAACTCCAAATTAGAACAGCATCCTTCAATTTATTAGATACTACCAAAGCTGGTAAAGCCCTCGCCCTTACCTGCTTTCCTTTTGCCATTGAATCTAGGATTAAAAAAATGCTAGAAAAAGTTGTCAGGTGTTCATCCACATGTGACATTTCAGTTTTGCCAGAACTTTTCCAGGTTTCACTGCACTGCTGTGTTTTCCCATTCCTTCCTGCCTCCAGGGTGTTGCTGAAAGAGAAGGGGAAACCTCCTCCTGGACCACCGGTGCAGCAGCCCCGGGGCTTGGCCAGTCTGTTTGGGCAGAAACAGGAAACTCCAAAACTGTTTAAAGCGATGTTTGGAGCTAAAGGAAAAGGAGGCCTTGCTAAACTGCTGCAGCTGAAGAGAGAACAAGACATTCAGGTAATGTCACAGATAATAGAACAGATTCTTTCAAGATAGGTAGAGGATGATGGATAGAGAAATAGGAAGATGGATAGAGAAATAGGAAATATGCTGGGAGGGCTTGGGCAAATGGAACAGATGGAAATGCAGCTTTAGAGCAATCAGTAGCAAAAACTCTGAGTAGCTGAGATACAGTCATGGTAATCAATCTCTGTAAATGTGGGCTGTAAAATTTGGCTCAAATCTTTCTTGATCTGGACTCCAGGAAGAACAGAGAAAAACAAGAGCAAGAAAAACATCAGCAAACAAAAACTCTCAAGAAAAGAAAGGATAAAAGAGACCCTAAAAGATACTATGAGCTTCTGATCTTCTAATTTTATATATACAGAAGTAAACGCAAAGGTCCTAACTCAGTAATCCAATCTGGTTGACTGAAGCATACAGAGAGATTTCCAATTCAAACTCAGACCTTTGCTAATAAGAAATCTTGAAGGCAACATTTCAAGAATAGGCCACACAGCTAGCTCTGTTTATATATGTGATACTGTGCATTTATGAGAAAACTTACTTCAGTTGATTAATTCCTACCTTGTACTCTGTTCAGAGAAATATTCGTATAAGTAAGAACTTGCTCAGTTCTAAGTATTTGCCCAGAAGAGACAGAATACTTTTTCTGGCTTTTATAGTGACTTCTGGGCTGTGTTTTTACTTTCTTTCTTTTAAATGAAATAAAGAACTTTGCTTAAATGAGTTACTACAACAGCAAGATGGAAGCAGAAACTTCACCAAATTTAATGTATATTTGCAAACTTCAGTGCAAATAGGCTTGGCCAAGGAATTGGGGCACTGAAGAATATGTTAAGAATCACATAACAGTTTTTATTTCTATACTTGCGTAAGTACATAAAGGAAGGTGAGACCTGAGGAAAGGTTTTGTGCACCAAAACATGCCTGCGTTATCCAGCTACATTAACAAGAAGCAGATACTATCAAGCTCTTCCCACAAGCTCTTCCTAGGTTTTATTGTTTTCTGATCTTGAACTAGTATTTTTCACATAGAAATTGATTTTCAGCAGCTGAATACAAGTTTATATACAAGTTGAGTCCTATTAATCTTAGTATCCCCATGCTGTGCCTTACCACAGTATATACAGAATTTTTTTTCCTGAATTCGTTCTGCAGCATTGGAAAACATTTAACATTTTGGTTATAGGAACACGAAGCTGAAGCAGAGAAGACTGAAAAAGAGGAGAAAAAACAACCAGAGCCTGCAGCCCCATCTGCACCCCCTCCGCAAAAGGAAGAGCCAGAAGCAGACACTAAGCCTAAACCACGTGCGGTTATGCACAGAGGAACCACTAATGAGTCTCTGATCATCACTATGTCTCCATCCCCCAGAGCTGAAGAAGGAGAGATCCTTAAAGTCGAAGCTAAAGAGAAGAAAAATAAATAGATGGTACTTTGGGCTGTGTTTTGTTGAATTCAAAGGGCTCATTGTGACTTTGCCTTTTGGTACAGAAGATAAAAGTAGAGGCTACTCAAGGAAGAATCTACCCCAGCTATTTTTCTTCCCTCCTCTCCTGAGGCAACAGGACAAATTGTTTGTACACCTACATCTTAACCTTGAGCCTGAAGAGAGAACTCCTGGTGTAATAGGAATTAGAGATCTGACTGGATTTCAGAACAGCTTGCTTCTTGGTTGATCTATGCTCTCCATTATCTCTTATTCTGTCTTGTTCCTGCTTCTCCTTTTCCCTCTCCTGTTCATTCTCTCTTTCTTATTATTTTTCCTCTTTGTTAGTATGCTTGTAATTTTCACGTCTGCTCTGCTCTACTTTCTTTTCTGGTTTCCCATAGCTGTCCTGTTCCTTGTTACTTCACTACTACTGCTGAGGTTACTTATGTTTCTGTCGATCCTTCTCTCTCCTCCCCTTATACTTCTAATCAGCGACACGTTTTTGTGACAGCACAGGTCAGCGCAGAAGGCTCTGATGCTCAGCATTAGGATGCCTTAGCTTAGGACAGACGGCTACAGAATAAAACCATATAAATAAATAAATACAAAAATCACAACATACAGGCTGGGCAAGCAGGCTGTGTAATTATTGCTAGCATCCTGAAAGCAAAAGTATCGTTCCAATTGTCTGTATTGACTCTGGTGAGTTAGAATGGGCACACCTAAGATATTCCCCGCATGACCCTGGGGAGCAACCTTTAACTTCTGGTTCTTGATTTACACACTTCATCTTCTCAAGGGGCTGGATATTAATACTACTCCCTGAAGAACAAGCATTTGATACTGGCCAATTTTTTTTGAAGAACCTCTTATGTAGAGTGGCCAATTTAGAAATAAGAGCAGTTTTATAAAAAACAGGATTTACATTTTTTGGCCATGTGCTACACAACTCCAAGAGGCTGAATGCTCCAGCTGTTCATTTCCACCACAGAGCTTACCTGATAGCAACAAATGAGCCACACACCTTACAGGATGGGCTACATCACACCTATGAACTAAAGCAAAATCTTTACCTAGAAAGCTCTCTCAGCTGTGCCACTAACAAGAAGTCAACCTTCTGCACAGACTCAAAGGAAAAAGGGATATAAATTAAACAAAAAGATGAAGCAGTGTTTTAAGCCTAATTCTCAATTGTTTTCATTTTACACTTAACATGTTACAAATACCTAGAAAAAAAAAACCAATAAAACACAAGAAAACTCTCCCCAATAATCCTCTAAATTCTTCTATGAGTTTATTTCCTTTCCCTGTCTACTTTCGGTCCCCAGTGCAAGCATAGTTCTGGGAACTACAATCAATCATTACCCAGAGGCCTGCAAACAAATCATAAGGGCAGATTTTACAGCTCCTCAGCTGACCAGACAACCAAGATACAAGGAAAACACCATGCCATAGTAGAAAAAAAATTCCTTTGCAGGCTATTTATGTTCCTGTGGGCTACAAACTGTGCAAGTCTATCCTGTAATGCATTAGAACACCAATCATAGACACAGCTGCAGAATCTGTGGGCACCTTGGCTGTGGAAAACCCAAATGATTGAATTCGGTATATTCTAAACAACTTACAACATGGCTGAAAAATAAATCTCCCTCAAAAAGAAAATTCTGTCGTATTAACAGTGAGGTCAAGGTTTAACATGGGAAGAACCATCTTTATTGGTCTGCCACTTGCTATTTGATATGTTAGAAAAGAAAGGATGCCATGCAACAGTGGTAGAAGATGGTATAGTACCATATAGTACCATAAAGAACTACTCATTTATTGTCCATCTGGGACATCTCAATACAGGATCAAAATAAGAAATACTACAAGACTGCTTTACAAGTGAGGCCTACTGTGAACAACAAGGATCTATGAATTCATTTCAATGCACAGCTCTTAAATCACTTTTTGAGGGACAGTTTTCAAAACATTAAGTGGGAAAAGCACAGAAACCACCATATTTTTACATTTCGATATTGATGAGTGAAGCAAAAGATCTTCTGCCCAAAAGATCCCCTTCTGCCAACACAAATTCTGTCACGTCTTCAAAACAAACATTTCCATGGTTGGCATATTGAAGTTCAATCACGTATTGTCAAATATTAAGGTATGAAACTGCAGCAGAATATGTTACACTGGAGCAACACAGCATCCCACAAGTTGTTGCTTCACTGCAGCTTGTAGCAGTTGTGGTTTACAAGGCGAGCTTGCCAGTTTCATCTCCAAAACTATCCAGCTATGCAAAGCTCTCTTGTTCCTTAGATCCAATATGAAAGAAGTGTCAGTGCTTAAGGTCAGGGCTACACGAAGTCACACCCATTTGTCTTTCTGACATCTGACTTTTCTGCTGTTGAATTATTTCCTAGAATCCATTTATATTTCTGAGTGGGTAGGGGCAGGAAGGGCACAGGAGTTCAAAATTCAACTGTTTGTAGGGTTTTCGCAAAAAGAACACCATGCAGCACAAGACACCTCAAGATATGCTCCTTGTGTAAGGTGCATTAAACCTTCTGAAACTGATTTTACCTGTGGATTCTTCATTCGTACAGAAGTTGAGTGAACCACTCTAGAGGCCTTACATGGTTCACTAAGGTACTGTATGGCACAACACACCACTGCAACGCTATGCCTCTAGTAAGTCTCAGTTTCCCAGTAAGTTATCTTTGTCTTGACTACACCTGCATGTCAGTGGAGGGTCAATGGGTGTGAAGTTTAAAAATAAATAAATCTCTGTGCTTCTCTACTTAAAACATAGATGCCATGGAGAAGAAAAAAAAAAAACTTGGAAAAACTGATCATAAGTGCATATTTCAGCATGAATGAGACATGCTGAATGTCTCAATTTAACATGCTGAAATGCTAAAACTATCCAATTTCAGAATATCATGTTGATAAAGTCAGTACATTATGTTTTATGAAATACAGACTGCACATCCACAACCACCAACTAAGGCATTTTTCCCCTCTAACAGTACTTATCTATCTAAGCTGCTCAGTCTATGCAATACTCATCACAGCAATTACAAAAACAGTATTCACCATTCCAAAGAAAATGTTGATTACAAAAGCACGACAGAAGACAGTATACTGAAATGACAATTTTAATGTATAGCACTGTAAACCAGTTAGCTTCAGAACTGAAATACATATGGAAAGTACTTTTTAAAAAAAAAAAAAAAGCCCTCTGGTCACAGGTTATTTCTCTGCTGTACATATGTATATATTAAGACATTGAAACAGTAAAAAGCTCTTGATTACAAAGACTGCTATACATTATTTTTATCACAAGGTGGTGCAAGTGATCTACAAGCACATACACTTCCCAGAACTTGACATTATTTTGCTTGTTCCTCTCAAGCTAATATGGCTTTCACACGTAAAAATAAAAAAATGGCAAAATGAGAAAATTCCCCTTCCTCTTGATCCCATTTGGTGCATACCTCAGCTCAGAATGCTGCTTCAGCCTAACACGGAAATCTCCAAATTTTTCAACATGCTCTTAGCTGTATGCCCCAAAGAGAAGTATACTTGGAAAATGATTCTAGCCACTGTCAGGTCTGAAACATGTTTATTTTACAAAGGATAGGGCACCTTGAGATTAGGCATTATTGATAGGCTATTAATTTCCTAAGCTCAATGAGTACAGGAGTAAGTTTTATTTTATAACACAGCAGATGATTACTACAGTTATGTTTAATAACATATGCTAATGCATTTAAATGCACTTCCACAGCAACATGAGAAGAACTGTAACATAACTGAGATGCAGCATCATTTTTTGGCAGAAAGCTCGAAAGGAATTTTTGAATTCCAATCAGTAGTACACATACACTTCAATGAATCCAGACAAAGCACTAATACCCATCTTGTTTGCTCTCTGTCTGCACGGAGTGCATGACTGTGAAAGTTTACTGGTGCAAAATCATACTTTATCAATCCAAAGCAGTGTGATTTAGGTTCATAACTACTTCCTTGATATTAATATTGTCTGTCGCAGATATAGCATGACAGTTCATTATATCTTATGTATGAAATACTGATGCATTTGCACTTCACTTACAAAGAAATGACTCCATATATTATTTTATGACCAAAACATGAATTATATATATATATTTTTTCTAAAGTGTGCTTGACTTAATACCAAACAAAATATCTTTCTTATATCACAGTTCTAAAGCAATTTAGGTCCCTCTTCCACCAAGAAAAACAGAGTGGAGAATAAATATCATATTAATTGATGATTGGTAACTAGTCAGCTGCCTATGGAACCTTTAAACCAACCTACAGGATGTGTAAAGCAATCTCAATGCTCATCCATGAACGTTAACGCATTAACATGAATTCAGATTTTTGGCAAAACTATGCATATGTGGAAAAAGAACAGTGCAGCTCCAGCAGCCAGAAAAGGCACATACACTATAATCTGGTACCATCTTGGGTGCCCAAGAAGGTTAAATTCAGTTTTAGCTCATGTTGTTGTAACGTGCTACAACTACACCATCCAAAATCCAAAAGATGCTTTCTTAGAACTTCCTACTGGGGGTGGAAGAGGAAAGATTGTTTTCTGCAGGCACTTTTCACCAGCTCTTGAGAGCTCATCAGAAAAATGCACGATTCAAAATATGACAAAAATCAATATAAAGTAGGTTACACTTTCAAGAACCAGCTTTATATGATAACATGCAGTTATTAAACAGAATTTTTCAGTTAAAATGTTAATTTCTACTTCACAATACGCTCTGGTCCTGTAAGGATCAACAGGCATATGACTGTCTCACTTAAAGGAGAGAGAGAAAAACACCTGAACTTCCTCTTCTTTAGTGAAGTTCTCACTCAAATGTATCTTACAGCATCTATAGTAGTAGTCTCAAGGGCCAGTAGTATTTTTCTGTGATTTTTAGAGACTTTGCCAATATTCATGCAGTCTTCGATCTAAGGCACTGGTCAAAGGCACTAAAGGAGCAAATGTGAAGTATGCATACAAGGAGAACTTCTACACTTTATTCTGGCACTCATGTAACTATATAACTATTATAACAAAGTTTTCTTATGGTGCTTTAGTAGACACAGAAGCCTGAAGTATTCCAGATTTGTTGCAGCATGTACAAACTTACCTGCTGGGAGATACGCCCTCTTTTTCACATCAGATTGGTTTATGACCACTGAGAAACTGCAGTACTTGGTGTTGATCCCCGCTCAAGAAAGTAACTGATCACTCTCACTGGCCATATTTATGAAACAGGCAGCCATTCTGCTCTCCATCATTCTCCTCCCTCTCTCTGCATAGTCACTCTCTTTGTCCCCTATTACTTTTCAAAGTAAAACACATCCAGGTAAGATCTATCCCATAAACATACATTGAATACTAAAACAATTACAATTTTGGCCCTCAGAAGACACTCTTGGCAAACTGTTTTGCAGGAAAAAGCTAACACACACTTTACTACAGAGGTGTGCATATGTACATATATAGAAGTATCTCAAGAAACTCTCAAGTCTGTAGGTACACCAAGTAAAGAAGGCATGAAGTCTCAACTTCTCCACTCAGCCCACTCACTTTGCAGCAGGATTCTTAGGAGGTTGCAATTTGAAGGTGCTGAAGTAGTTCACCACTTGCTGAGGGATTTCTGCCAGGACACACTGTGCCAAAGCTTCTTTTGGAGACTTAGGAAAAAGATAGAGAACATCAAGTTTCCATCTCTACCAACTATTAAAGGAAATCCTAAGATGAGCAGTATCTCCACTACTAAGAGGAGTTAACATCTGACATTTACACTGTACCCTTGTAGGATAAATGGAAGTGTCCTTGTTATATTGCTTTTACTGCAAGATAAAACAACTATTGAAAAAAAATTGCCACTTTTTCTAGGAACAAAAAACGTTTTATAAATGATCATACACAATATTGATACTGCTCTCATTTCAGTCTATTTTACCCATCCCAAAGAAGTCTTCAATTTTTTGTTTTTAATTCACTTCTCCCAGAGACAGGACTTCCACATGTCAGTCTATGTATGCCTGTGCACATTTACTGGGTTGTACAGCAAAAAATCAAGACTCAATGGATTCATATCTAGGGGGGTGAGAGGTATATATCTTTCTCTTAATGAAAACTACCACTACTGTTTTTCTACACACAACTTCTAATGATGACCACTTTACCAACTTACGCTTCAATTCTAGCACCACATTAAAATGTGACATTCATCTATATTTAAACATGGACATGACCACAATAAAAAATACTTTTCCATAAGAACAGAATCACAGTAACATCTTCCTCCAAAATGAAAAACACATCCTCTTGTTTAATCTAATCTCAGGGGGATTTACAATGGTCATTCAGCTGTAACAACTGGTCAGAAATGCAGTGCCCAAACCAGGCATGCATTCTTTAAAACATGATTCAGCTCACTTAATGGGAACTATACAGATGCTAAAAGACTTCTGCCCTTACTTCTGAGCTTTTGATAAATATATATCTTAGACTTCAGTTCTTTTTAGGGTCACTGCAAAAGCTCAGAACTGTATCTAGGATATCCTAGCAAACCTAGCATGCCTCCACAGTTTTTACATACCACACCATTAAAATTACTTACATTTTGGAACTTCCTAAATGGCACAAACTGGACAATGTCTCTGACAGCTGGTTCTCCTGATGAAGACCTAAGAACGCCGTTGTCACCATCAAGAAACTCCATAGCATCAAAGTCTGCTCCTCCAACACCAACAATGATAATGGACATGGGCAGTTTTGAAGCATTAACTATGGCAGTTCGAGTTTGATCAAGGTCTGTTATCACACCATCCGTTATGATCAGAAGAATAAAGTATTGCTGTCAAATCAACAAACACTGTGTTATGATAGAAAGAGACAACACGTGGGGATATGGGCTTAGACAACACACACATAGGCTATATACTGTCATGATTTTAAACAAGTTCATTGCACTCACTGAAGTTTACAAATATCTGTGTTTTGCTCAGGCTTCTGTACAGTCCAAAGCAATTGATTTGGACAATAAAATCTTCTAAAAGAAGTCATCTTTCAACACTTCTTCCTGAAAAAACAACCCTGTCACACTTCCTTTCCTCTCCAAAATCCCCAAATAAACTCAAATAACTTATTTTCCAAGTATGTGTCCTGAGATAAGAGGCAGTTAATTGAAGTTCTGGACAGAATACAGATTGCATTTGAAACTCTCATTTTTTTTTTCCCCCTTCTGGTCTAATAATACCTTCACGAAATGATAACCTTTGCTTCATTCATTTAAGAAATGATGAACAGGAGAATGTAACCAAGAAAAAATAGAAAAAGGCCTCTTCGGAATTACTAACTCTTAATATGGTCAACAACTTGCACAGACGTAGGTCACTCTGAAAGTAATGCCTCCTATTTATTTCCATGGAAGCAACAACAGATACAAAGAACATACACGATTTGATAGAGCAAATTCTCCACTACAAAACATTATTTTTCAACATAGTCACCACCATTAGCTATGCATTTTTGCCAGCAATGAACAAGAGCCTACATGCCATGCTCACAAAAATCTGTACCAGTGAAGATGACCCACTGTTTCACAGCTGCTACGATGGCATAGTTCCTAGGAAAATGTTGCAAATGCAGTTCATCTTTCTTATGTCCAAAGAGACAGAAGTCAGAAGACACCAAATCCAGTCTATGCATGGGGTGTGGTAGGACACTCCATGCATAGACTGGCAATGTACTCTAAAGTCTTCAAGCTGGTATGGAGTCCACTGTTACCATGTTGCAAGATAGAGGTTGCTCTTCTCTGGTCTGACCCCTGGAAGTTCAAGCCTTCAGCTTAGTCAGTGTCACCATGTAGTAGTCAGAGCTGATGGCTTGTTTGGGTTCCAGGAAATCCAGAAAGATCACAAAAGGCAATGTACATCACTTTACCAACTGAGGAATGCATCCTGACCTTTTTCTTTGATGAGGAATTCATATGTCACCACTCCTTGGATCATCATTTTGACTCAGGCTCCTAGTGGTGACACCACGTCGTCATCAGTAATGATGACCAGGAAACTGTCACCTTCAGCCTTGTACTGGTTCAACAGATCCTCAAAAAGTTGTATACAGTGTTCTTTCTGTTCCTGTGAGCATTCTTGAGATTCACCAGGCCCAAACTTTGCAATATTCTAGCACAGCCACCATTATTACCAAGGCTGATGTTCAGCTCTGCACACAGTTCTCTGGTTCTAATTCAATGATTCATGTGGATGAACTGATAAATGCTCTTCAATACATGGTGTGGCAGCTGCGTACAGTCATCCAGAAAAATAGCTTGTTTTTCACATCACTGTCATCACTGCTGGAATGCACCACCCACCACCTCACTGTATTAAAATCCACTGCTTGGTCTCCATAAATGTTCAGCAAGAATTGATAAATGTCAGCGAGTACATGAAGGAATTCAACAACACACCTTTACTTCACCCACACTTTCATATCAGATGCCATTTTGTCAGACTGTCCTCTGTTGCCATCTGTCATATGGCAGCAACACATAACAGAATATTGGTGGGAAATTACAACCTCTACTGCCATGTGAGAACAATCACCTCTAACATAGTGGGCCAACATAATAAAATAGGAGGCATTACTTTCAGAGCAGCCTTTGTCTTAATATGTAACAGGGTGGAAAGGGCAAAGTACATTGCACCCACAGTTTTATAATAAGGACAGCTCATTATCTATGTTAGTATCCATTTACTGTCCCTGTCTTTTCTTGATTATATGGTTTTGAGCTTTGAATAGAAAATACCATTAAGATACTGTGTGTTAAGTATCAACTCTGAAAAGTTTACACTGTTAATGAGAATTGTGAGCAATCTGCTAGAATAGTTAGATTTTATCTAGTTTCAAAGACAGCAAAAATCAATTCAGAAGGTAAATGGACAGCTGCTAAAACAGGTACACTTACAAGTTTAAAAGAAAAATGGTACTTATAAACAAGAATAGAAAGAAAATTAAAAAATAAATACACTACGATAATGAACTTACAGATGCTGTTTGCTGCTGTGTGGCTGCAGCAGCAAATCTTGCCACATGATTTATAATTGGAGAAAAATTGGTTGGCCCATATAACCTTACTTGAGGAAGACAAGCACGGTATGCATCAACAATGCCTTGGATTCCTAGAGAATATAAATAGTTTCAATGTACTCCTTGCATATTAGAATATTTTGAAGCACTCCATCTCTCTAAAAACACTATATGTTACCTAAAGTATTGGTGCAAAGATTTACAGCCATCCATGATGATAAAAAATAAATTATTCACAAGTAGTGGATGTCTTCAGCTTGGTTTTATGTCAAGAATAGAAAGGCCAAACATTATACATCCAAGTATTTGCAACTAAATTTCATCAGTTCTCTTTGGCAGGTAGTTTGTGGTAGTTAGCAATGTGATCAGAGAGCCCATGTTGAACAGGCACTCACAGCATAGTACTCAAATTAGAAAAATCCACATCAGCAGAGCTTACCTGTACTGTGGCTCTAACTGTTAAAAAAGGTTTCCACAAATCATTTCAAAAGAGAGACCAAATGCTACTTCTGTTAATTAAGATGTAGTTTATAAAATTGTTTCCTGATAATGAGATGACTAATCTCATCTAATTCATTTGAGCAACATGCTTCAAAGTTATCTTTTCAAATGCTTAATGCTTTTTTTTTTTTTTTTCATCCTTTCACATTACACATTTTATTCTCTATGTCTGATGTTACTTTCTGTGACTTACCATTACAGAACGGGTTTGATGGGTTAAAATTTATAGGGAACTCATGTGACACCTGTTAATACACAAAAATCAGTCAGAAATATACATACAATTCCTTCCTAAAATACATGTTTTCAATTGACTTACAGAGTGGATTTACATGCTCTACTACCTGATAGGAAGGAGGAATCTGTGCACCAAATCCAAAGACTGGAAACATCTTATCTCTAAAAAGGCAATTTTAAAGAAAATGAAATTACTGTTTTCCTCTAAAAGCTGTCCTAGTTCAGTAAGCTTAGCTAATCAGTACTGCCTTTGGTCATTAAAAATGCAGTTAAGAATCAAGAGGCAAAATTGGGTGCAGTTTCCCCTGAAAATGGTTCTATGAACAAAACCAGATTTTAAACAACAAATTGGAAAAAAATCAAACATTTATTTAAATTAATGATGCACTTTACATCACAAATGTAAAAGCTTTACTTGCCCTGCTGAAAATACAAACTTGTGATTATGTGATTGTGCAGTGACTACAAAGTCTTTTTTAGCCCTATATTCAGTAAAAAAACTTTCACTGGCACATCTGTTGGCTACAGAAATCTATTCATACTCTAAAAAATAACCTAAAAAATTAAAACTTACGTATCATAATCTTGAATGACCATCCCTACAGACCAAATGGCTGTTAGGTATTCATTAACTCCATCAGGGCTGAGGTAATGAAGGGAGTCTGGAGAGCGTGGATCTCCATTGGAGCCTGTGAAATCTATCCCCACCTGTCAAATGCAGTATTCAAAACAAGCTGCTATTTCAGGTGAAAATGTGCATCTAATCACAGACAAAGTCACAGACAAAGTAAAAACTACAAAAGAATTATAAACTCCTATTATAAAATTATAACAGGCCCAGTACTTAAATGCAAGCTTCTTGGAAGTTTAACACACTTAAAACAATACCAGCACAAAAAGAGTAGAAGCTCTACGTCTCTTGGAAGCACTGAAATTATTTAATCTGTCAGATTTTCTTTTTTTGGTGCGTTTACTTTCAGTTACCATTCACAGCAGCTATTCAACAGCTGTGAAAATAAGTTCTTGTTTCTTGTCAAATACCTCTTTCTGCTCAGATGTACAACTAGGCAGACCCAATGGAAGAATTTCCAGACCTTCTCTGACCTCAAGAGGTCATCATTTCTCCACTGATGGCACTTGTGTGGTATTAGTTTTGTGAACCACAACTTAAAAGCCAGACCCCATATGGTGGCTTCTGGGTTTTACTTTCCTTTAGCAAAGGGTCTTGAAAACCACAGTCCAGGGCAAAAGGTAAATCTTTAGTTAGGATGGGGTTGGTAAACAGGAGAAGCCATTATGAAGGAAAAAAAAAAAAAAAACTGAAAAAAGTCTGAACATCACAGAACTCTAAATTTGTCCTTGGTTTCCTTCTACACAACTCAGCAAGACCTTTCTGAAAATAATCACAGGTTTACCTTTGTACTGTGAGTAAAGAAAATATTTTTTCCTAAACAAACCAGATATGACACTGGCAAAAGTACCTCCTTTGCCCTTGGTTTACATGGCAATGCATTGCCAGTGGAGAGAAGGCTCTGTAAGATGCCAAAGGATGCTTCCAGCTGGCTCTGCAGCAGGAGAACAGTGTGAGAAAGAGACTGAACTACAGCTCTACAATCCCTTTTCCCAATCATTCCTGCACCACTTGGTAGAGTGGAGGCAGAAGAGTCAGAATCAAAGCTGATTCTGGAAAGAGAATGTGGAAAGAAAGTATTTTTTAGTTTTATTTATATTTATTGCTATCCTATTCCATTTTTAGTTGGTAATTAATTGAATAAACCTTCAAGTCTATTCTGCCCATGATGATAATCAGTGAATGATCTTATCTTTACCTTGACCCAGAAGCTTTTCCATCTTATTTTCTTGCCCTATACTTCTAAGCAGGGGAGTGATAGCGTGGCTTAGCGACCAGCCAAGATTAATTCAACACACTCCTCCATGGTACAGAAAAAAATCACATAATAATCAAATGAAGAGCACAGGCAATCAACAATACACTTTAATTTGCTCTCAAAGTTTTGAAGTTGTTCTATATAGATGATTTAACTTACTGTGAAATTCAGCTGACACCCACCCATGACGTAATCAAGGAATGTACATTCTACTATGATCTGAAAACAAAAGATAGAAAGTAACTTTTTTTTTTTTTTTTGAAAGGGAGAACAATAAATATTGTTGGAATCACTTCTGAGGTTTCAGATTTCTTATCTTTACTCATACAAATCACTACTTCTGCTCTAGAATTCTCACAGTAGTGAGGATATTTATAGTCAGTGCTATCAGCTACACTTTGTATAGGAATCAGACTTGTTCCAGAGGTTCTTAGAGACAGACAACACAGCAACGCCAAAATCACCATCATTTATAAAACATATCAAGACTTAGCAGATTTTAATTATGAAATTGAGCATTTCAGGAATGGCCTTACAAATTGGTAAGCAACCTTCAAGAGAGTGCTGAAGGGGATGGAGGTAGGGGACACCCTCAATGGCAGACATGGTTCATGTGTAAGTCTCTCTATTCCTTATATAAATCAAAGCCCTTAAACGTTTACTATGTCTGCCAATTTTACACGTTTTGAAGTTTCATACAGTTTGAGGATGAAGGTACACCTAGTGAGAGCTGTTATTCCCGAACAATTAAAAACAAATTAATACTAGAATCTATTACTGACCTCACAGTGCTTAACGCTCACAATTCCAGAGTTTTTGTAGTTTTTCTTCTTTTGTCTTTTCTTCTCATTGATGCACTCAAATTCAACCTGCACAAATGCAAAAGAAAACAGAAGTACTATAAATATTATTTATGCAACACTTTCAGAAATTCTTCCCTCTAGCACCCATACATTTGGCTTGTAATAAAAATGCATTTTGTTTCACTACCAAAAGTAAAGACAGCCAGCCCAATATCAACAAGAAAAATCCTATTATCCTCCTATCAAAAAACAGATGACTCTCTCTTATCAAAAGCTTACAGAAAGGTTCATTCAGACAGCTGTATTTTAACTATATGAAGAAACTCAGTGCAATTTTCTGAGGATTCTGCTGTCAAAGACACAGTAATTCAGGCAAATCACTACTGCCCCCACAGCAGTGGCAGTTATATAACGAGATAAAAGGTATACATTTAAGCTTTCCAAAAATTAAAGCAATACCTTAACCACAAGGTGTGATCTGTAGCTAGCTATGTTAAGCAGGCACTGCCATCATGCAGTCACTGCTGGCATAATGCAGTGTGTTTGGTGCTTGAGTAGTCAGAGGAACTATTCCAGCCATAACATGTGACCTGCTGCCAGAACAACAGGCTCCACTTCTTTGGTTTAAATTAAACTACACTTAAAAAGAAAAAAAAAAAAAGAAAAAAAAAATCACCTTGCAATTAATCTCAAGTGAAAAAAGGCACTGAGTACACTAACCAGGTCAGCACCTGAGGTGTCTACATGCCTCTTCTTTATTTCTCCTAGAAAAAAATCTTCTATAAATGTAGCTGATATTGTGAAATAATTGTGATAATTGTGAGAACAAGAAAGAAAGAAGAGACAGCTAATGACCAACTGAAGTATATGTTACAGTTATTAAATGCCATACTTTATGTATTTTTTATTATTATTATTTCTTTTCTATTTTGTGGGGGTGTGTGTTTTTTTTTTTTCCTGGGAAGTCAGGGGAAGTTACAAATAATGAAATTCATTTGTGCTGATGGTTATTTAGTCAGATACTTAGTATCAAAAGAAAAGAAAAAAAAAAAAAAACACTCTAGCCAAGACATTAGGCCCAGAAAAGTGGATTCAGTGTAAATGCTGAGACAGCTTCAACTACAGTAGCACTATTCAGCTGTAGTGTAACACAACTCAGGTACTAAAAAACCAAGTGATATAAATTTTGTTCCAAAATTAGTAGAACAGATCAAAAACATACAAGTAGCTCAGACTTTGTAAGACTTACAGGTGAGGACCGAGATGCTTCCTTCAGTTTTGACATCGTGGTTTGGAAACTTCCTATGACATCATGAGACCCGTCACTGTCATAGTCATAGCACTCAACCTAAAATGAAGCATTATTCAGTGTTAGTAACAGAAGTTACCTACCTACAGAAGGCCTACCAAAGCAATAAACACTGCAAGGGCATTTTTTTTACGTAAGCCTGAACATCCAAAACATTCCTGGAACTCTTACATCATTGACTTTTTCTTGTGTTGCAGTCTTAGGTTTGTATAAGCATTTAATGATTATGCATTTCAAAAGGGTAAAAGCCAAACTACTTTTGGCAGATCAGATCAGATCCTACACTGTAGTAAAAAGTTGAGAATGCTAAATAGTATCAGGTCTCACATGGGAGGGAAACAACATTTTGGGAACAAGGGGATATTGGGAAGAGTAGGAATAGAATCTACGCACATTTTACCTACCACCATCATGGATTAGGAGCCTTAATTTTTCAGAAGTATTAAGCAAATTTAACATTGAGTATCTAGCTAAAAATTCAGGGTTTTTTTTGTTTGTTTGTTTGTTTTTAGCTATCAGGAGAGTTTTGTTAACACTTAAACAGCACAGTAATCTGAGAGATAACTCAGAATTTATAAGTATATGAAGATTCAGCTCTTAATCTAGAAAGGACTTTATTTTTTTCCCAATATTAGAAAACTTAAAGAATCTCTATGATCCATGCTTCGAGGATCTGAATGTCAACTAAAACTCCCTCCTTGCCTGTATTCAGCATTTAATGTTAAGGATTCAGTATTGAAATAATTCATCTTTCAACACCTCCAAGACAGAACAAGGAGAAAATAGACTTTCTTTTTTCCTGTTTAAGAACATATCAGTTTAAGTGAACATAATTTTATCACTGTGACTTTCACCATAACGTCTTTATTTTTAAAAGCTAAAACTCCAAACATTCCCTAACTAAGTAAAAAATCTATGTAACTGCACATGCTAGTTCCATCCACTTCCAATATTTTACCACAGTAAAGCATGCAGACATGCTTGTTAACTTACTGCAATTAATCAAATTAATCAAATCATAGAAAAATAAACAATTTAAAATATTAAAATCAAGAGTTCAAGAAGGAATTTCCCATTATTTTGAATCAAAAGATAAACCCCCAAAAAACCTTTTCCAGAGTATGAAAATATATGTATGCATATAAAACTGCACAGCTGTTTTCATATCTTTCTTTCAACACTGAAAAAGTCTTGCTATATTTGAGAAACAATTCAGCTCTATTGCCACTTCATTTAAGTGTAACAATGAAAATCAAACAATGTGAACATACAGGTCTGAGTTCCTGAGAGAAATTATCTTTCAGAAAAGAAGCAAAAATGTTCAAGCACAAAACACAATGTGGAGATTCTAAGCTGTGAAGAGCATGCCTCATTGTTGCAGTTTGCACTATTCCTACAGCATTCTGAATGCACTAACAAATACAAAACACATGCACATGCACTGAATAGCAACTTAAATCTCACATAATCATCCACAATATCAACCGACTGATGTTCATGGCAAATGCTGGGTGTATTATTTTGAACACCATAAGTAAGTCAATCAAATAATCAGCCGAGAGCTTTGGTACCTGAGATCTAAAATTGAAGACACTTCTTGAGCCAAAAGTTACAGTACTTGTCCACAGTTAACACAGTTATTTCATTTTTAAAGGAATTAGTTTGTCGTGCTTATTTGATCCACTGAATTCAATTTTCAAAACTTAGTACAGGCAAGACAGAAACATTTATTATATTCCACGTATACTCTCTCTTGAACACATGGTAACACTAAGGAACCACGTGAAAAAATTGTATAAGAATTTTCCCCAGCAGAACTCTGCATGCTTGCTCCAAATCAACAGCTCACCTTCTCAGCACAGAAAAGCATCACTGACTACACACTCACAAAGAACACAGCAATAAATCCAGAAGACAAAGAATCAACTTGGTTTGTGCACTGCTGGGAATACACAAACTAAGCCATTAAATGGATGAAAAGCCACTCATTAGGGAAAAACTGGTACTTTTACTTACTATGACAAATAGCCCATTACGTACGTAACTGTGCGCATATAAAAGTGTTAAAGTGTTATTTAATCCTTCAATAACATGATACAATTTTGTTTGCATTTTAACGTTTGAAGTGATAGCTCCTGGTTTTCTAAGTTACTGCATACCAGAAGCTGGAATTCAGCCTCCTGTCTGTTTGCAAGTCAGTAACAACTTCAAATAAAATCAATTTCCTCTGGAAACAAACCTACATTTCTGAAGTAAGAGTCCAAAATGATTAATGTAATCAACAGTCTTAGTTTTATCAGAGGTGTTTACCGAAAAAAATAAAATAAAATACATATTTATAACATACTCAGAAGCAAGAGCTACCCAAGAAAACAGCTATTTCAAGGATAAGGGAAAAAGAAAGAAACTAGAAAAGAAAAAAAAAAAAATCAAAGCAGCAGCAAGGGAAGCAAGTTCTCAGGTTCTGCACTTGTGAAATTGTTCATTAGGCTGCCCTATAACTATGTATTTAAACATATACAGGTGCTTGTAACATCCACATCTCCATGGCTGTTAAGCATTTTCCAGGACTGCCTCAAGCCACAGTACTAATATCGGTCACATGCAGTTCATGTTCTCATTTGCTTTTCCCCAAAGAACAGAAAGTACAATAGTTTCATTTGTTGTTGCTGTTTTTTTGTTTGTTTGCTTTTTTGTTTTTCCAAATGCTGAAATAACAGGATCCTATGATGTTCACATTAACTTAAAAAACACAGTTTTGATCGGCTACTTATCTTCAATTCCATCCTTAAACTATGGAAATTCCTGAAGAAAAATACTCAGGAGTTACACACAGTTCATTCAAGGTAAGATTTGAAATGCCAGAGTTAAAGATCAGTCCTGGTAAACTCCACAGACTTGGTTAACCTTCTGACAGAAGGTTCAGCTTCATCTGAGGAGAAAAGTTGCTTGATCTGGAATCTACAAGGTGATATGCCTGGTCCACATCTGTTATCTCAGCTTGTATATTAAGAAAAAGTGCAATTAATTACATCAGGGAGCACAGTAAGAGTTTCATTAGTATTATCTGTTGCACCAGTTACAGTGTTACACAATCTGTAGCATAGAATAAAGCATATTCTAACCTTTACCATGCAACTTTCACTAGACAGTATCTTAACACCAATAATACTGGCTGATGAAACATTATAACTGTAAAATCTAAATGACAAACTGACTTGGTCATTCTAAAGCCACTCAGGTTCAGACCTTCAAAGACCAGCTTTGATTGGTCTTTGAAGATGTGAGATTTTATTTTTTTTCTTCCTTCAAGCGTACATATATCTTAATGACTTTCAAATTAATAAATAACAAAAGCTCTAAGGCTTCCATTTGGTTTGAAACAAAAAGAAACAGTAGCTAGAATAACACATTTCCCTTTAATTCATATATATATTTCTTATACGTTACCTTGATGGGCTTATCCATGTCAGTATAGCACAGAGAATTGAGAGAGATTTTGAAGGGCCTCCAAACAGGATTCAAGTTGTTTTTAATAACCTGGAAGAAAAAATAGCTGGATTAGTATAGTTCTCAAGAGTGAAAAGTAGTCATCTATAATTGGTCATACCTTCATACAATGATTTTTATAAACAAGACTGTTGAATAATGCTGCTGTCAATCAATTCCTGAAATTCAAATTCTAATGTATAGGATATAAATAAATAAAACATTCTTAAAATGCAGTATGATTGCTCAACAGAGATGGGATCTTTTCAACTCTACTGTCTAGACTGCACTGTGACCTACTATCCAATTCAACTACACTGCAAAATTTTACATTTCTCTATACTTAAATATATAATGACATTATTATTTTAGTCCCCCCCGCCCCCTTTTTTATGCGAACAACAGGCACACAAACATGACATACCAAGAAAAATGTGGAAAATTATTACATTTCAGAACACACTCCGGAGATTACTTTTCATTTCAGCCAGTGTTTGTTCTGAAATGCTACTTATGGAAATATAAGCAATAACAGTGCTTAAGCACAAAAGGACACCTTACTGCACACGGTCTCTCAAGCTGAAAGCTAACCAAGTGACATTTAAGAACATCACTGGAAGGTGTTCAGAATTTGTCAACCAGAAACTGTCCAAATACAAATAATAATGATTTTAGAAAGCAAAAAAAACCAAACACATAACAACAAGAAATACTTAATACCTACTAATACTTACATTTCCAGCATTGCTGATATTTAGAGATAGAAATATTTATTTTGAAAGTCAATACAGTAAATAATACAAATAAATGAACATATTCAAATGAACATATATTCATATGTAAATAAACACAAAAAGATTTTCAAGATCTGTAACATACAGAAATAGTCTTCCAATCAATTCCAGCCTAGAACAGCAAATTGGGATTCATTATTTAAACAGAAGGTGACTAAAATCCTTTGTGGAAAATATACTTTTTATGCAGAAGAATGGCCTTGTGAGAGAAACTGGTTTTATAAGCCTCACACAAAAGAACTCATACTTCAACATCTGTCTCACAAAAGTATGGTCACACCCCTTTCAATGTGCAAACTACCTAGGTTTTGACTAGGGCCTGAGCTTACATTAGTGTGAGACATTTTGAACTTATTCCTACCCTGCCAGTCACTGCCATGGAACCTCTGCCTCTCCCAGCCAGAAGGCTGCTGCTGCTTACATTTTCTCAGACTCCACATTATCCTTGACATGCCCTTGCTATGCAAGCATTCAGTATAATTCCTTTCATTAGTAAGCTAGTACATCTGGGTGACACCGACATAAAATAGCAGCCCAGTCACATGTCCAAATTCTGCATTTAGAGTAGCACTTAATGTTTTGAAAAGGTACTGTATACAGATAGACTTGTCTTCTAAATTACAGAAAGTTAAAAAAAAAATAGATGGCAGAAAACAAGGCCAAAAAAAGGTAAACTTTCCATCCTGTGAGAAGAAAAAGTCAGTGGAACAGACGAGGTGACTTCTAACAAAACCACATATGAACTACTGGATCATACTCCTCTGGTTGCATGGCAGTATGACACACTGAAAATCAAAGAAACTCAACCTCTAGGTTGCGAGCAAAAAATATCCTACCTCTGTTCTGTGAACCATAACCCAGTTTCCATCTGTAGTCTGCTTGTGGAATTCCAGATAAGGATCTGACTTCCCAAAAAAATCCTGTATTTGAAGAACATATAATTATCCCAGAACAGCCTGTGGCATAAACACCATTAAATGCTACTTAAAAAACACTTATGATTAAAAAAAAAAAAAAAAAAAGTAAAGTAAATATTCAGGGAACAAACACTTCATATGAAGAAGTGTCATTTTGGTTATATTACCTCTTCTGAAAGACAGAATTTCACTTTAAGATAAAATTCTGCTATGACTACATACTACACACCCAGCAGTTCGAGCAAATAAATACTTAGAGGAATAAGTATTAGGATACGTAGTAAGTAAAGCTTTGATCTAATTAAAAATATAAAAATAGTAAAATCAGTCAAGAAAACTGATAATGCTTTTTCTGTTATTGAAATCACAATAAAATTTTGTTTTACAAAGGTTTTTTCTAAACACAAACACTTTACAAGCACCAAAACATTTAACAGATTTATACACTCTAATTGAGCTTTCTATCATCTTTTTGGAACAGTAACTGGTAATCAGTTATATAAATATTCTAGTCAATGGACCTAGCAAAACTCCCTTACCTTTACAATTAAGCATAACACCACCCATTTAAATGGAGGAGTACTGTCCACAAAACATTCCTACAACATACGCATTAAATTTGGAAGTGTTATAATTCATTTGAACATGTGCAATGAAGTTGCTCTGAAGCTGCCTTCCTTCAAATTCTTTTTTTTAGTGCAAGCAAAATCTTAGTTGATATAATCGACTGAGCAAAAGATAAGACTGAACATTTTGTTTTGTCTTTTGACAAGGTTTTGATTTTACTGCTTTATCAAAAAAACAGCAATCACTTAAATACCTTATTGTCCAATTTCCTTGCTTCTACTTCAAATAAGACAACTCTGTTATCCTTCACTTCTTCTGCTGTAATCTAGATAAGCAAAAAATAATTATTTTGTATCTAGAAACAACAATTTTCTTATTCTGTTCACAATACTACTATGATATTTCATTTTAAAAGTCATGTTTGCTCAGAAAGAAACAAGTGAAAAATCGGGGCAGGAAGTGCAACAATTTGGTTTGACATTGGTATCCACTAAAGCAATGACACTACATTGAAGATACTGCCAAACATAATTATTTGGACGGATGTGATGAGTCTTCCAGATGCAGAAACTGAGCAACTCTCCCTTTGGATGACAAAGAGATATTTACAGAGAAAAAAAACCAAAACTATATGACATTATTCATAGCACTGCAGATGGGATATACTGTGCTGAAGCCTCAAAAGACATAAATGCAACAAAACAATATTTAAGGATAAATGCTGAAGAATGTTACTGTCTTACCGTAATACTTCCTTTCCCAGCAGGTCTGCCATTTTTAAGCACTAATGGTTTTGTTAGAGTCTTGCTAGAAACTATCTGCCAAGATAAAATTTGAGTACCAAGCACTGTTAAAACAGATTTCCAAATAAATGAAATAAGACAATGATGTATTTTCATTTTAAGAGCTTTTCCTTTATGATGAAGATGACAGTCAACAGCATTATATTTATTTTCCATGGTCTCCTATAGATGAAATAGGTAATACTTGGTACACTTCAAAACTCAAAAACACTAATGCAGACAAACACATACAGAGTTTCAGATGAAACTGAAATAAAATGCAATGCAGTAATACGATACACACCTGGATAAAAATAATATCTTAAATTCCATTCTCAAACTGTTCTCAGGGTTTCCACACATACTGTTCAACCATGAATCACTTTTCACAAACATCTTCAGTAAATAGATATATGAAAACAACATGTCATGCAAGCAGATGTCACCTCTCCCTCAACAGTGCCTCTAGATGGCTATTTTACACCTTCCAAGACAACTGTTTCTAAGAAGCATGCCTATTTATCCTACAGGCATTTCTTTAAGAATGAATTATTAATGAACTTCATTTCACAATGCTGGCTGGGAGGGAAATCCCAAGAAGACTCTCCTGAGAAGAAATGTCCTCAAAGAACGCTTTAAGAACATCTTTTAAGATAAAGAAGCCACTCAACTGCAGTAGCACCAGTAGTAGAATCTGGCAGAGAAATTAGAGTGAAATCTACTTACAGTTCTAAGTAGAACTAGAATCACTGCCTGCCTTAATTGAAAAGCAAATTAACAACATTAATGTGGCCTTTGTGAACACATCGCTACACACCAATTTTTTTTTTTTTAATTCAGTATATAAAAAAATAATTTGAGTTTTAGTCTAAGTAAATAAATGGCACTTATTACTTTGTGCTCATTGATATTCCACTTATTTTTAGAACAACAACCTGGACAGTCATCATTTTAAAGCAAATTTTAAGGCAGCATCTTAAGAGGTTTTGCAAAAAAAAAATGTATAAACTGAACTGAGATTAGAAAAAAATAATATGGAAGCCTATTTGATACTCCAAATACAAGTGAACATTGTGATAAAGCTAAGGTAGAAGTGGTAAATGATTTGCATTGACTTTTATTTTCTAAGTTTTAAGGGAAATCTGCATACTTACTTGTCCCAGTGTACATTCAAATTCTCCTAGGAAGTCATCATCACTCAGTTCAATGGTTTTGTTATCAATATCATATATTCCAAATTTAAGTTTCTGAACAAGCTCAAAATAGTAATCAATTAGAAACTTCTTTGAAAATTTAGGGTTCAAGGAATTCTTAATTCTTTCTGTGCGATCAACCTGCAGTTAGAAAGATATCACAACTCAGAATTTCACCAAATAACTACACACATATAACCCATTATTAAAGGCTGTCAGAAGTTCTTGTTAGTATAAGGACATATCTTCTTACAAACCTTTCATCAAATGCAACTAACCACAGTACACAAAATCAACTGCTTTATTATCTGCAGTCCTGTTTTCCTTTGCTCCCTGTAATGAGCATCTTTCCTGAACAGAAAGATCAACATAAAAATAGCAGACTGTCAAATGACTATGTGACCACAGTTTGGGAGTACTTCATTTCTGAAAATACTTTTAAACACTTAGAAGAGTCCTGTATGCCTTGGCTAGTGTACGTCAGGTCTATGTATTTATTGGAAACAATAATTAGCATTATGCTCCCATCCAGTTAAGAGGTCCAACAAGCTAGACCATATTTCTAACAGAATCAAGAGAACCATCACACCGTACCTCATACCACTGCTGACCACTTGTATTCTGGAGAAGAACACACAGCGGGTCTGACTTGGAACCAACATCTTTATCCAAAAGATTTGTGCAGGCAATAGTCAGCTCCACCTTAGTCACACACTGTGCTGCCATTTCTTAAGCTAGAAAGCAACAATATTAACTGTTATTTTAAAAATGGATTAAAAAGCAAACACAGGGATTGTCACAGTGAATTAATTATTTGACTGATCATTAGAATCATTAGCCTGTCAAGCGTGAGATGTATTCCACTATGTATCTAATATGGGAACAAAACTGATTTAGCAAAAGAGTCACTACATAAAAAGTATTCTTTAATACAGAAAAGAATAAAAAACAGCAAAACCTTCTTCCCTGCTCTGAAATACATGTGTGCTGTGGACACAATTACATGGTCTCAAGAACCTTTAAAAAAACCTTCCAACGAGCACGCTTGAGCAGATACACAACTTGAAAGCCAGATACCAAAGTAACACTTCCCATCTCTTGAGATGCTCTTTAAAGTCTCTTCCATTCTGTTTCACAAAATACAAGGAGACATTAACACAAGTTACTTTCCTCAAATATTTTGAGAATACTAGAAATCAATATTTTTATAATGAGGCAAAGAGATCTGTGCCAATTTCAATGTATTTCAAGAAATAATTTTGCTATTTTACTTGAAAAAAGAATGATTGGCCATAATGACATAATGCTGATATGCTTCGTAGTAAATAGCTGCATACAACCTGCTTTTAATAACATTATAAACATTAAAATTACACATACTGGCAAGGAAAGTCATTAACCCAAAGTAATATTTACAGCAGTCAACAAAAAACAGATACTTCTCTTGCAACACTGCAGTCAGTGCAGAACTTGCAGAGGGCACACAGGCTCCAAATGTGCGAGCCTCAAGTCTTTTAAAGTGTTATCTGCTGGAGCTCTGCACATGCTGTATGAATCCTCATAACTCCATGCTGCACAGAAGGAAGAATGACTCAAGGCCACCCAATTCTTCTCCTCATCTGAAAGCCTGTGTTAGCTGGAAAGTTCCAAAGCAGGTTCAGTAGTGGGTGGTGGGACTCCCAAAGATAACAAACACCTTCAAGGACCACAACCGCTGTCAGATAAGTGTTCTCCCTTTAAAAACCTGATAGAACACAGAGCCTAGCAAACTGCAGCTTGGGATCCTGGAGGGTGAGCTGACAGTAAGTTACATAACATGAGACATATTAATTCAATTAGCTGTTATTGTGAAACTAAACATGCTCCCCACTGGCCAAATCGAACCCAAACCTCTGTCTTTCTCAACCTACTGGCTGTTTGTCTTGCAGGTAGGACATGCCTGGTAGCACGCTAGGATGGGGCCAGATGGCAGAGATGAGATGAAATAGACCTGTCCCTTGGAATAGATTTTAGGACGGCAACAGTGTATCAGGATGTCCTGGTTTCAGCTGAGATAGAGATGGTTTTTTTAAAACAGTTTCTGGTATGATGCTATGCTTTGGCTTTAGGAGAAAAAACAAGGTTGATAACACACCAGTGTTTCAGTTGTTGCTGAGCAGTGCTGTACATAGCCAAGGATGTTTCAGTTTTTAGCTTCTCATACTGTCCTGCCAGTGAGGGGGCCACAAGGAGCTGGGAGGGGACAGAACCAGGACAGCAGACCTAAGCTGGCCAAAGGGATACCCCCTACCACACGGGATACACATTACGTGGAAAAGTATAAAACTGAGTGGAGATGGCTGAGGGAGGCAGTACTTGGGTACTGGCTGGGCATCAGCCAGGGTGGCAAGCAATTGCTCTGAGCCTCGCTTGTTTTATAAATACATGTATTATCATTACTGTTATTCCTCTCTTCCTTCTTGATCCTAGCAAATAATTTTATCTCAACCTAAGAGTTCTACTTTCTGCACCCCCTCCCCCACCCCCTTCACTCTCTCCTTGATCTTCTCCCCCATCCCACTGAGAGGAAGGAGAGCAAGCAAAAGGCTGAGGCATTCAGCTACATGCTAGGTCAAACCACAACACAGGCTCCTAAAAACCAGGAAATTCTGGGTAAGGGAAGAACAAACCACTAAACAATACACTGGAGCTTGCAACATGTAGATTCTGAACTCCAACAATGCAAATTCACACGTCACAAGGGAGATGTTATTCCTGATCCTACAACAGGCATAGGCCATCCAAAAACATGATTAGATCAGCTAAATACATTACACATCTTCCTCCGAGCTGTCATAATGAAAGCAAAACTCTAAGTCAGGGACTAGCCTTGTCTTGCAGTTACTGAACTCATCTAATAGAGCACTTAAGAACTGCCAGACTGCAGCAATCATGTCAATGCTGCAGTACCAGAGGAGAGTTCAGACTTGCCCAAATACCGCTTCCATGAAAGAGCAGTGGTATGTTCCTGAAAGCAGGTGCTTCCCAATCTGATAAGCAGAAATACCTAACTTTAACAAGACAAAAGGACGCTCAGTGTGATCCTTCAGCGTCTTTTTAACATTGTTGCATGTGTAAAGAGCACAGAATAACAACATATTCCCATAAAATGCCACAACTGCTGCAAGAAGCTGACAGTGAAACTATGACAAATGCAGAAGCTTTGCTCCCCCAGGACTAAAGGTGCCAAAATTTCAAATCAGAATACAGGACACGTGTATTGGTGTAATTCAAAAAACCTCAGTGTAACCCTCTGATGCTGAAGGAAACAAACCACCCTGCAGGAGCTGCCATTTTGCAGAGGGTCACAAAGGCAAATGCTATTTCATAACCTAATTTCAGCCCTGATATTGAGAATTAGAGGCTTCTTTAAAAATCCTACCGCAAATCTGAATTTCCGCCCATTTTTCTTCTCTCTTTACAGGCACAACACAGCTGATAAAACTCATGTTGCAGTAGATGATGCAGTGAGAAGCTGAGTAATAGAAGAATATCAAACCAATACGCTTCAATCTGAATCATCCTGTAACTATTCTAAGAGTTGCACAAAACCCCAAGGATAAACTCCTTCTCCTCACATTCACTACTTAATACACAGGAAGGAACCATATTGTTCTTAATTGAACACATGAGACTGTGCTGATAAAACCATAATGACCACACTGCACATTTTATTGGGGATTATGCAGAGGAAAAAATAGAAGCTGCTTTTCAAGAAATCTGAGGCATATGAGTGAGACATTGTTTGCTCTATGGGCAGTGAATCATCTATTTATACAAGCTTCATCAGGCAGTTTAAATATTTACCCACTGGATTGGCAGCACACTGGTGTAACAAGTCAGCCAACTATTAATAGGTAGTTCCTATACATAAAAATCTATCATTAAGTTATTTTTACCAAATAATATATTTAGAAATATATTTAAAAATTGCTTTGCAAAGGCCAGAAACTATTGCATCTCCTGTTTGCATAATGACATAAATGATCATTTTGAAATACCCTTCTGTTGAGGGCTCTTCACAGCACCATCCTCACACAAAAGCTTTTCCTAAGCAAGCTGGAAGATGCTTTGATCCAAATAAGCTAGTCTATAAAAGGCAGAAAATTAAGAAACACAGATCTCCTGACTTCAAAAAGATGCATATATTTTTTGTTTTAAACAAAGAGCACTCAAGCAGAGGAAAATCTATTTCTTGCATATATTTAATCAGAATATTTTACTACTTCATGGAAAACAATCACGCAACCCAAGCATCTAAAATTATGCATTCTTCATTCAATTTCTAAGTGTAGAGCCACTGATGGACTTCAGATAACAAATACTATCCAGACCAAAGAAAAACTTGTGTCTCACCAAAACTGATTTTATTTTATTGTAGAAACAAAGTGTCAGCGATCCCACCTTTCAGATTAACCCTTCTCTGAGTTCATTTCAAGCCTTGCATGTTGTGACTGCATTTCAGTTAGTAGATATCAATTCTTAAAAATGGATTTATGGTGACTTAGCTCAGCAGTCTGCCTGTGGGCTTCCCAGCAGACAGCTACAGCTTCAGAAGAAGCATTAAAGCGTGAAACGAAGGGAAATTAAACCAACGAATTGCTCTTCCTGCATATCAACGTAACACTCAAATGCCTGTGTTTGAAGAACTTCAGTTCTTACTTTTAAAATGAGTAACCTGCCCACGACAACACCACTGTAAAGATTATTAATAGGAGGCAACAGCCTTTGTTACAGCCTTTGTTACAACAAAGGCAACAGCCTTTGTTACAGGAAATAAAACCCGTCCAATTAAGTCCTAAAAAACAACCAGCAAGTCCTTAAAGATTTTAAGAACAATTATGTAATTGCCTTTTTGGCCCCATTTATTGAATGCTTTTCTCTCCCAACATGATGACAGTGTTTTAAATTAAGCAGAATCAGTGACCTTAAGCTGGGCTACCACCAAACCTGTGCTTTCCAGAACTGCTAAAAGTTCTCTAGGAAAAATCAATAAAAACACCATACAGAGAGATAGGCTGGAGAAGTCTGGTCTCTGAGTGCAAACAATAAGACTAGATTCCAGCTGCTAGCCAGAGAATTACACTTTACTACAGAGTGGACATCATGCAAACCCTCCTGTAGCCAAGCAGAAGTTCTCCGGTCAGCTGCCCTTCTATCCCCTCTAATACCAACTATGTGCACTCAGCAATCATTGCTCCAGGGAGGCAATGCACACAGTGGCTCTAAACACACACAGTCAGCATATGATCCTATCCCTGGAGCCATTAGGTGAGTGCCCACGCACTGCTCACCTACTGTGTGGGCTTACTGATAACTCTTCTGGGTGTGAGAAAATCCAGGAGTTGCCACTATCACCTCATAAGAACTAATTCATCCGGCTCAGAGGGTGGTGACACACTGGAACAGACTGCCCAAGGAGGTTGTGGATGTTGCGTCCCTGGAGGCATTCAAGGCCAGGCTGGATGTGGCTCTGGGCAGCCTGGTCTGGTGGTTGGTGACCCTGCACATAGCAGGGGGACTGAAACTGGATGATCATTGTGGTCCTTTTCAACCCAGGCCATTCTATGACCCTACAATTCTAATTGTGCCTTGGATAGAATAGTGAGTCAACACACACACCAGGATCCAGATGCAAGATAAGGAGGATCTACAGGAAATAACCTTACAATCATGGAAGAAAGTCTGATCCAAACCACCAAGACAAATTCTTTAACAGAACCTCAGACATAGCAAGCCAGACCCAAAACAAAAATCCTTCAGAAATCCTTTGATCACCGAGCAAAGTCACCCAAGCGCCTGAGAAGAAGCACCACATGTGAAGTAATGTTAAGCACTGAATGATGAAATTCAGTCAAGAATCATTTCCACATCAATCGAAGGAACCATATTTTCACCTCCTGTCTAAGTAAGAGTTTCAGTAAGCCACACCACAGTGTCAAGTTAATGTTAGTAATTGTAGTCTAATTGATCCAAGAACTAACACTGCAAGGTTTACCAGGAATTAGTGTTGACAAATGCTAACTTGGCCACATATTATTTATGTTGGAGGGCATCCTGACTTTCACTGAAAAATAAACAGAATTCATAAGGAAGGAGAAAGTGTAAGTTATCATTTCATTTTTCCCTAAATAACAGGTATTTCTTAAAGGATATCAAAGCAATGACAGCATTTACCTTACTCTACATCAGCACAGAGATAAAACTCCATCCGAGGTAATAACATCAAGCAGACACACCCACAGAGATGAGACTTTAAGAATCAACCAAATTATCCCACATCTATCCTCCAGAAATGGATTTCCATTGCACCTGTATAGCTACAATGGCTTGCTTCCCTGCAGCATTAATTCTGTCATATATAACACATACACACAGGAAAAACACCGCATCCTCCCTAACATCAGAACAGAAAAACAAGGACTTCTGCCTGGTTCTCACTTCTCTCTACATCCTCCTTGCTTACCTTTTCTGCTTGTAATGAGTACCGCTAGCACAGCGTTCTGTCTGCTCTCTGAAACAAACCTCACCCCTCCAACTCTACAGGTAGGTGGCTCTAAACATAGATAGATAGATAGATAGATATAGATATATAACACGATCTCTATATAAAATGTAAGTTAATATTTAAAAACTCAAGTGGAAAAAAACCCCACCTGGGGCTCAGCTCGACTCCAAGTACTCGTGTTAAACACACTTTTTTTGTACCATCGCTGGAATTTCTTTAACTTGAACTTTTGGAGGCATGAAATACCCAAGAAAGCGAAGGCACGGAGCAGTGCTGAAGGACTATCATCGCACTTTGAATATGTGCCTACAGGAGAAGCGGAGAGCTCTCATGTTTTAACGCTACCCTAGCGGATAACACCGCAACGGCAAAAGGAGAAAAACAGACAACACTGGAAGAACAGCAGCTCCGTAGATGCAACGGATCTTGTTTGTTGTTGCTTAAGGAAAGATGACAATGTTGCCAAGCTCCTCTCTGAAGCCCGTAGGCGCCGACAAGGCAGCCTTAAGAAGAGGCCCCCGGGACTCGGGCGTTCACACACGGGCACTCCCGGAGCTCGGGGCGCGGCGGGGCAGAGCCTCGCCCATGGGTGCCGCTCGCAGCTGTTCCCGTTGAGCCGCGTCCCAACAGGAAGGTGCGCACCGCGGCCGCTCGGCCACAGCCGGCGCTCAGCGCGCCCCCCCCTGCCCTACAGGGAGCGGGGTGCCCCGGCCCTACCCCGCTGCAGGGCACCGCCGCGCCCCGCGGGCGGGAGGCAGCCCCTCGGGCCGAAGGAGAAGTGAGTCCCACAACGGAGAGGCTCCAAGACGGGCTCGCCCCTCCGGCCCTGCGAGCAACGCCCCGTCCCACGCAGGCAGCGCCCGATCCGGCCTCACGCAGAACAGCCACCGCCGCCTCCCCTGCACCAGAGCCCTTCGCTCACCTGCGGGGCCGGATCAGGGCCGTCGCAGCGCTGAGCAGACCCTCACCCCGCGGCAGCTGTGGCCACGCCCGCGCCGAACAGGGCCGCTCCGCCCCGGGGCACTCAGGAGAGCATGCGCGGCTCCGCTCTGAGTGCCGGCCCTGCTCGCTCGCACCTTCTCCTCCCCTGGTGGACGGCTCTGAGTGATGGCCGCTATCGTGGTGGCGCTGACGCAGCCCCTTCGCCTCTGTCCCGCCCGCCTGGGGCCGCTCCTTGGGCCGCTCCTGAGGGAGGCGGCGCGGGGCTGGCGGGGGCTCGGCGGGAGCGAGGTACCGGGCGGCGGCGGCGGTGCTGCGGGCCCGCTGTGCTGGGCTGTCCGCAGCGCTGTCCGCAGCCGGCGGGGGAGCGGCGGGAGGAGGTGCAAAGGGTTGTTTCTCTGGAAGTTGGGTCCTCGTGCTCCTTTGAAACCGTTGCAAGAAAAAAGATATAATTCAGAATTACAGTGTTTATTGATGCTCGCCTTATGATCCCGCGCAGGTGCTTAGAAAAAGCCTTAGGAGGGGGGTTGCGCTTTCCACGGGGTCCTTCGTGCTGTGTGAGGCTCTCAGGCTGATCTCTGGCTCCGCTGAGGTTCATGCCAGCTTCAAAGGTAATGCACGAGGAAGGCAGTGCTGTTAGTTTGCCACTGGTCTCTGTTAGTGCTCTCACGTGGGTCGTGCACTTACACTGCTGAGAGGAGAGATGTCACTGTGCTTTCTGTGAGAAACAAGGAAGAGATACTGTGTAATCAAGAGTAAAGAGAAATCCCTGATAGACGCCAAAGAAATAAAAGCCTAATGACTTAGATAAAGTCTAAAACGCCTAGCAAGAGCTGTGTTGAGAAGTTTGAATTCTCAGCCTTCAGTCATTATGGCAGTGGTGTTCAGGGCACCTCAGGAAGCAAACACAAAGTTAGGAACTTGTGCTCTGTGGCACACAGTCAAATGTCCATGTGGACTGAAATAGTTGGGAGTCAGCATTTAGGGAGAGCAGAGTTAAAATGTTACCCGGAGTGCTCTCATTTCCAGTGAGTTATGTTCTAGGAACTTTTTCAGCTAAAAGTGGAGTTTTGTTTAGTAGTCTCCGTTTTATTTTTTTTTTATCCCATAATTAAAACCACACTGCTGCAAAACACAACAGCCATACCACAGCTGCCATGTTCAGCAGATAACTTGTGTAAGCATTCTGTTTTTTTCAAGAGGGAAATTTTTGAAGCAGGACTTGAGCTTATGTTTTCACTTAGATGTTTGGTCACAAACCAAGGACTAATGCCAGAGATAAGCGTAGCTGAAAATCCTAAGAAATTAGGCAGGGCTTTGGACTTGATTTTTTTCGTGTTTTACTGTTGGCAGAACAATAAGCAAAAATCACAAAATGTGATTTTTTTTTTTTTCCTATACAGCTACATGCTTCAAAAGAATGATCAACCTACTCTCATTTGTGGTTTTTTTTTTCCTCCTAATTCCATTTGTTCTCCTGTTAGAATCCTGTATTGTGTATTGTCTGTGAAATGCTATTTTCATGTACTATATACATAGATATCAGATTATTACATTATTTCATTTACATATTTACCTTATTACATCACTTTGCAGGGAAGTTGGACTAATTGCAGGCAGTTGGACTAGATGACCTTCAGTAGTCCCTTCCAACTCAAACGATTCTGTGGTTCTATGATTGTATTCGGCTAGTTGTGGAAATAGTGATCCCACGTCTCTGTTGTCAGCTTTAAAATATTCTATAGAAAAAAAGAACTGATGTGTCATAAGTACGATGGGTGCTTAGGGCATAAATGGATGCACTAAAAAGACAGTTCTGATTTTTTTTCAAAATCCTTAAGGAGTTCATCTGGAAGATCTCTGAGCAGCATTTCATTTTGCTCGCTGAGTAAAAGAATGAGCCCTACTCAGCCTGCAGTTGTCTTTAGCAAAACTGTGGAACCATATGAAAACCATGAATAAATTTTTATATATATATATATATTTAAAGTGATTAGATTTAAACTCTGTGCATATACTAATGAAGGTGTTTCAGCACTCACTACTCTCCTACATTTGCCTTTCTGGTCATATTTTTCATGCTTTTTTTTTTAATTATTATTATTTCCTGCCATTTTCACAAAGAAATTACTTCTGCTGTCTGATGCTTTAAGAAAAATGCTATTAAGTGGTAAATCCATTAAGCACTCTAAGCTCTCTGTGTTACTGAAAGCCATTTCTTAATTCCATGTATTTGGCACAGTATCTCCGCCTGGTTGTTCACTGTAAGTAGCTTATCTAAGTCTACCATGCAGTTGTGTACGATGCCCTAAAAAATTCATAACTTGTTCTTTGTGTTTCAGTTAAATTGTCTTGCTCTAAAACATTTTGTTTATGCCTTAATATCCTAATTACATGTAATTTGTTCTTCTGTTTCCACAATTTTCATTTGTTCTTAAGTGGCAGAAGTTATAGAGCAAGCAGACTACCTGTATGGGAGTGGAGAAACTGAAAAGCTCTATCAGTTGCTGGTTCAGCATAAAAATAGGTACTTGACTGCTCTGAATATCTTCATGTTACTTTGACTTTTTTTTAACTGTGTTTTTCTGTACCAGATTCCAACTGATATTCTTGTTATGGTATGCTGGAGAGCCTTGCTTTCTACTTCTTTTTAAGTAGGAAAGCATTCTTGATCTTTTCCATCCTGGTGGAAAAGTGAATGAAGAAAGGACTTAATGATAGGATGAGAGGAAGTTCAAGTTGTGTTAGGGGAGGTTCAGCTTGGCTATTAGGGAAAATTTCTTCTCAGAAGGAGTGGTGAGGTATTGGAGCGGGCTGCCCTGGGAGGTGGTGGAGTCACTGTCCTTGGAGGTGTTTAAGAACTGCCTGGACGTGGTACTTAGGGGCATGGCTTAGTGGGCAGTATTGGTGGTAGGTGGATGGTTGGTAGAGGTCTTTTCCAACCTTAATGATTCTGTCTGATTGTTGGCTGAATGCAGCTGTGGGAGCAGGGTTAGCACTGCAGTTTTTCGTTCTTGCAGGGAGATTTTTTTTTTCTTTGTTTTGTTACTTGGAAAATGCTCTAAAATATATTAGAAAAAAGTCACAATGTGTCTACGCACAATTGCAATGACTGGAGTACCTAGAATTTAGGTATTGAAAATTTGACTTTTGGGAGTCATTGTTTCATTTTATTTTCAGTGCTGACCAGCTGTTCCTTCTTTTAGTTTTTATTTGTCCCCTGCTAGGATTTGAGTCTGAATGAAAAAGCTCCTTACTTACATAGCTATATCCTCAGGCAGTGTGTAATGTTAGGCTTCTATTTGTTGTTTGTTACCTTTAAGTTCCGTGCAGCCCAAATGCCAGATGATAATACTGTTGTCACATCACCCTCTTGAGATGCAATCAGATGAGACTGATTGGAGACCTTTGCTTGCTTAGTTGCCATTATTACTTTAAAATGTTGATGTTTCTGTTCATAACTAGTGAGGATGCAGAGTTGTTGTGGCGGCTGGCACGAGCATCACGAGATTTAGCTCAGCTTAGCATTACTTCTGCAGAAGAGAAAAGACAACTGGCATATGATTCCCTTGAGTATGCAAAAAGGGCACTAGAAAAAAACGAAGCAAATTCTGCAGCACACAAGGTAAGCCAAGCAAAATAACGTAACTGAAGTCTTGTTCTTTGATTTCTGCCGGTGGAAACCTCAAGTAAAGTCATAGTTCTGTTTCAGCAAGCTTCTGTGTAATTTAACTTTTCAGTTAAAAATGAGTGATCCTCACCATGATTCTCGCTCTCTCACTTCTAATTCTTGTTGATATGTTTCTAAGATTAGAGTTCAGACAGGATACAGGAAACAAAAGCTGGTTCAATCTGTACGGGATCATACCATTTACAGTTGGTCTCCTCTGACGTAGCCTGAAAAATGTTTCACACACCACCCCTCCAGCGTGCTGTATGTGTGTATCAATAGTTCTGTAGAGTTTTGTTGGGAAGACTTCAGGTCTAGCCTTATTCTGCCATTGTTTTGGGCTGCTTCTCTCAGGTAGGGAGGTAACAAAGTATGATCAACGGTGTTGACATCTTGGACAAGAAGAGGACGTTGATTCCATTATCCATTCAGCCTAGCGGGTTGCTTGGTGCTGCTAAAACTGTTCATAACAAATACCTCTTGCTGGGTGGTGGTGGTAGCTGTTCTGCTTTTTTTGTTTGTTTAATATACTGTTGGTAGTTATACTGCTTTATTAAGTATTTTAATTTTGTACTTTGAATTACAGTGGTATGCAATTTGTCTCAGTGATGTCGGAGATTATGAAGGAATCAAGGTTAAAATTGGAAATGCCTTTGTTATCAAAGAGCACTTTGAGGTAATTTGAATGACTGCCTTAATGTGTCTAATACATAGATTGTGTGTGACTTAGGAATCATCTTTTGGTGAAAATTTGCAAATGTGAAATATCCTGGTGTCAATTTGATTTGAGGCTTATTGTGCTGGTTCTGGGTTCCAAATGAATGAGGGATACAGCTTAGCTCCTGCTATAGCAAAATTCCTGTAGAAGAGAGCGTTGAGACAGCCGAAGTGCTGCTGACATCTCTTGGGCCTACATGAAGTCTAGCTGTGCTACTGAGAAAAGGGTGTGTGGCCATCACTGTAACTGTGCATTAGGTACCAGTGAAAGACAACGGCTGGAAAAGATGAAGGTCTGCTGACTAATTTTGTTCTGCAAGAAATAAGATCAAAATCTCGGTATGTCGAGTCTCATGTGAGACTGACCCGCTAAACATAACTGCTCAGAAGTCTGTCAGTCTCTTCAGGTTTTGGAGGTGAGTGGATTCAGTTGTACACGAAGCTAACACTGTGTCCTTGAAATTCTACACGTGATTATTGTGGTTTAATTAATAGTAAGGACAACAAGTCAGCATGTTTTTTGTTGTTGTTTAATGTATTTTAAGCCAGATGTGTCAAAATAAACTTTTACATCTGTTTTTTTTTTGTAATTAATTTTATTTTCTTCCTGCACTAGAGAGCCATTGAACTGAATCCGAAAGATGCAACATCAGTTCATCTTATGGGCGTTTGGTAAGTTAACATGTGGCAAAGAAAAATGCTAGAATATAGGCCAGATATGGAAAAAATAAAAAAAATACTGCTGGAATATAAATGGACTATTGAATTGCAGAAGTGCTCGGAATAATTCAGTGGAAACCTATTGAATGGGAAGGTTTAGTCATGCCTGGGAAGCATGTGACTGTTAATTCTTAAACAGTTCAGAAAGATGAAAGATAATTGCTCATTGTAGTTCTGTGTTCTACTGTATTAAAATAGCAAAAAACTTATTTGCAGACGTGTGTATATCTCCACAGTGCACATGAGAGGTGGTGAGCACTGCTCATTTTGTTCTGACTACTATGAATGGAGACAAAATTCAACGCTGAATTTATATTGGATTTCATTGATGGCTGCCATCACCAAATATCTCTGAGATTGTATTTACTGCTTACTGAAATTTGTACTGCCGCTCTTGCAGTGCAGGCAAAGGACTGGAAGTACTTTTGATTTTTCTCATTATTTTCATTCTTATAAATCAGTCTATCAGGCTGCAGGCCTGCCTTTGTACGCAATGTTGATGTAAGTTGCACTCAGTTATTGCAAATATTTTAGAACAATATGAAATATGCATTAATTGCTAAAATACTACAAGCTGAAAGGCTGTCTGGTGGTTAATAACTGTCTCCAGCCTCGTGTACCCAAAGCTCCCAGAAGAAGATGCCCCAAAACTTCTTGCAGCAATTTCAAACACTTGGAGTTGGGTTGAGCAGTTGTAAGAACTTGTGCTGTGACTGCAGTTGTTGTGGCTCTTAGCAGCAGCTGGTTATGACATCCAAGATATGAGAGCGTTGATTCCAAACAGAGGAGTAATGTGAAGCTTATATACAAATGTTTCCTTCTGCTCCAGGTGTTACTCCTTTGCTGAATTGCCGTGGTACCAACGAAAGATAGCTGCAATGCTATTTGCAACACCTCCGACTTCCACATATGAAGAGGTACAGTAGGAAAATATTTCTCGTTATTATTTACCCCACCGAGCTGTTGATGTGTTTTTACTCACTTTCTTGACAGAACTGACCGCTTGTAAGTTCTTAGAATAGCAGGCAATGCTGATTATTTTCTATACAAAACTCTTCTGATGGAATAAGTATGGATTTATAAGTTTGCAGCTTGATTTATTATTATCCACTAATGAATACCTTTTTCTCATCCACTGGTGCCATAACATCCATTTTTCAGAGAGGTTGAAGTATTTTTGGTCGTCTTTGCTGTGAAAATTTCTGCTGTCAGACACCCTGAATCTGACTGTGCAGATGTCTGTGTTCTGGGGTGGTGTATGGGAGGCGAGCACTGAGTCAGCCATGGGAGCACAGGTGAAGGCAATTCACCTGTGTGACCAGAAGGGGTGGCGCCTGGCTGCACCTCTCCTAGACCCCATTAAAGGGCTGACTGCCACTGGGGAAGGATCTCTTTCTGGAGATCCCTCCCTTTGGAGTTTTCTACTGCGAGCCTAGCATACAGGTGAGCATTTCGTTTATTTTTTTGATCATCTCCTTCCACCACGATAATCTTTCTAACTATAAAACCTGTAAATATACTATCCTAGCCACTCTGCTAACTGTACATTTGTTGATTGTACAGGTGTCTAACACAGTATGTATGTGCACAGTATTTATGTGCACAGATATAACAGCTTGAAAATTAGATTGGTCGCAGGAAAGTTTCCTGTAGCTGCTGTAATCTTTGTGTGGTGTTAGAACAATCCAATCCCTGGCCTGCTATCTGTTGTTGTTGTAAGTTGAGTGGGATGAGGAGTCACTAGAAAGTAATTGCAGAAGGCTGCTTGAAAGACAGAAAGCAATTGAAGAGCTGATTGGAAAAAAGAAATAGAACTTTGTAACAGAATGTCAAGCTTTTGAGTTTTGCTGAAAATCACCTTCAGAAGAATACAGCGACAGCCAGGATTTCTGCAGAACTTTGCCAATCCCAACGTGGAGTTCTGCAGCAATTAAAGTCACTGAAGAAATAAAATCTTGTCCCAAAGCCTGTAGGTGAACCATGCTGATAAGACTGGTGCAGTTTAGTACAAAAACTGCTTTGTAGATACATCCTCACTGTAAGGTCTGTGGCAGTATTTTCCCTCCAGCTGGCAGCATCGGGAGGAGATAAGAGTGAAGGTGTGGGATGGAAAGCTAACTGAAAAAATTCACGCGCATTTCGTAAGGGTTTATTCTCTTCAGGTGGGAGGATACTGACTGCTGCTTTGTAGGAATTGGTTCTTCCCAAAGCATTTGTTGATATTAATGACAAGATTTTGTTTCAGTTATTCAGTTTATACTTGACAGCTGGCTTGGAGGGATTGTAGATGTACTGGAAGGTAGAAATAAAAATGATCTTGACAAGTTGAAGACTGGAAATAGAGCATCAGATTTTTTTAAGGAGAAATAGAAGGTGCTATACTTAAACAAGAATGACAGTGGCAGGAAATAGCTGGATAAGTAATGCTGTTGAGGAGAGGTCCAATCTGATTGTACACTAAATGAGTATCATGCTGAATTCCTGCACGTAAGATGATGGACAGGACAAGCAGATGTCCTTCCTCAGCTATGCTGAGCATGCACAGTGATTTGGGTTGCTGCGTTCAGGTCAGTGTGCCCCGTACTAAAGACAGCCTTATCTTTTGCAGGCTCTTCGTTACTTCCACATGGCGGAGGAAGGTAATTCTTGTTGGTTTCTGCAGACACGATATTCTCTTTTGTTGCAAGCTATCATTCATAGACCTTTTGCACTTGTAATTATCTTGAATAGTTTGTAAGTGTAGCAGCACCAACAGAACAGAGAGACTGGAGGTGTCACCTGACAAGCTCCTAGTGTTGTACACAATAGTGTCACTGGAGGTTCTGCCACCACGCTCCCTGGTGGTCTAGTGGTTAGGATTCGGCGCTCTCACCGCCGCGGCCCGGGTTCGATTCCCGGTCAGGGAAGACGTTATTTTTCAGTCGGCCTCAGCCTCTAGAACGGCGTAACGGTGTTCCGAGCCGAGTCCGGTTGTGCGCTACGTCAGCCCGCGGGCCGGGAACGGCGATTCTTCTTAACTCAGAGCTTAACCTGCAGTACTGGGTGCAGCTCTGCGCCCTTCAGTGTCAGAGCTGGCCACATAGTGGAGAGAGTCCAGCAGGGGGCCACCGAGATGGCGTAGGAACTCGAGCAGAGGGAAAGGTTTGGGGGGGCGGAGCCTCGTAATGGTGTAAACACCCGAAGAGGTGCCAAGAGGACGCTACGGAGCCAGGCTCGGCTCTGCTGAGTGGTGCTATGCCGGGACACAGGCAATGGGCACGAACTGGAGTGCTGGAGTGGAGGAATTTAGAAGCTGTGGGTCTGGTCTCCTCCTTGGAGGTCCTCAGAGGCCCGCCTGGGCTCAGGGTTGCTCATACTTGATCAGGGGTTGGACTGCATGTTCTCCGGGGTGTGCTGGGGAGCCCTTCATACTTTTCCCCAAGGCATTCAACTGGAACAAAGAAGCAAGCAGAAGTGGAATTTCTACATCGGTCATTCTTAACGTTCCAACCCCCCCTGTATTCTCAGTAGGTTGACAGAGACAACATTTTTATATGATTTCAGTTGTCATTTGGATCAGAGTACCTATCCAACTGGTAGTAAAACTGTCCTCGTAAAAGAAAATATGTAACTATTATTTCCCCAAGAGAGAGGCCCCAAGCAAAACTGACATCCTGAAAGATAAAGGAAGGCAATGTTCTGTGAAAGACTTCTGTATTGATGTGTCAGTGAAGCCTGAAGGAAAAGTTTATTATGTACCTTTCCCTGTGTGGCAGGGACTGTGTCTGTGGACTGGAATGGTAGACTTCACCTTAAAGCATGCCTCCAAAACACCTCCATATTGTTTACCTGTATTTGGTATTATATGTATACATAAATACAAGGGCGGCTCTGAAAGTAATGCCTCCTATTTCATTACATTGGCTCACAATCTCAGAGGCAAGTGTTGGTGGTATGGCAGTAGAGGTTGAACTTCCCACATGTGTTCCATTTCATTTTGTTGCCGTGTGACAGATGGCAGCAGAGGGGCAGTCTGATGAAGTGGCATCTGACATGGAAGCGTGTAGGAAGCAAAGGGGTGTCGCTGACTGACTCCACTGATGTTCATTGATGCTTGCTGAACGTTTATATCCACCAAACAGTGGATGTGAGCACAGTGAGGTGGTGGGTGGTGCGTTTCTGCAGTGGCACAGTGGTCACCTCTGCTGGTGCAGATTTTTACAAACATGGCATGTAGGGTCTTGTTCATTACTGGTGAAAATGCACAGCTAATCATAGTAGATGTTGGAAGGGACCTCTGGAGATCATGGAGTCCAACCCCCTGCTAAAGCAGGTTCCCTGCAGTAGGTTACACAGGAAGAATTCCTGGACAGGTCTTGAATATCTCCAGAGGAGACTCTGCTGTCTCTCTGGGCAGCCTGTACCAGTGCTCTGTTATCCTCATGGTAGGGAAGTTGTTTCACGTGTTTGTATGGAACCTCCTGCGTTGTGTTTTGTGCCTGTTGTCCCTTGTCCCATTGCCAGGCACAACTGAAAAGAACCTGGTCCTATCCATTTGATTCCCGCACCTGAGATCTGTATAAGTATTGATGAGATCCCATCTCAGTCTTCTCCAGGATGAACAGTTTCAGGTCCCTCAGTCTTTCCTTGTATGGGAGATCCTCCAGACCCCTAATCGTCTTTGTGGCCCTAAATAATGGTAGTGACATGTGGGAAAAATAGTGTTTTGTAGCTAGCTATCAAATAGTGTTACTGTGGTCTTTGTTGTAGTTTCCATAGAAATAAATAAGGCATTGCTTTTGGAGCAATCTGTATATTTTATATTATTATATATTACAATATTATATATATATTTATTTACTTTTTTTTTAACTGATGTGTGTCTTTTTGTGCAGCTATGATTTTTGTCCGCTGGAATTTGAAATGTTAAGAACAGAGTAATAGTCAATGACTGAAAAAATCTAACAAGTATTGGAGTATACAGCAGTGCTAAAGGTAGAGTTGCAGCTTACTACTGAAGCACACCACAGAGTGGGTCCGCCTGCTGGAAGAGGGGAGCAGGCAGTACTGCTGCTCTCAGCCTCTGTCACCATTATCAAACTGCACTTTTTCTACAGCCAGGCATTTACCTGCCTATGTGTACTTTATTATTGTGCAAAATATGCTAGCTAACATAACCATGTAGGAAACCAAAGTCTAGAAAGTGTTATAGTTTTACACTGTGTTCCTTTTGATCCAAAGCCAAAACACTATTAATCTTTTTCTGAAATAAGGGTTTAAAGGCATGATGCTATATCGTGGCTTTGGTAGTATGCTGCTCATTATCATGGAATGCTTTTCCTGTCTCTGTACAGCTGACCCAAATTTCTACAGCAAAAATTTGCTCTTTCTGGGGAAGACATACCTGAAGTTAAACAACAAAAAGATGGCTCTTCTGTGGTTAAGCAAAGCGAAGGAGTATCCTGCACATACAGAAGAGGACAAACAGGTAGGAAGCTAAGAACTGAAATGGTAACCGACCTGTGTCACATCATGAAAATGGAGTGGTTACTTCAGAATAACTTCTAGCTAAGTACCTGTATTCCTGCATCATGCCCAGACACTAGAAAATTCTATTTAGTTGGTAACTGCCTCTGAATGGTTGGTGGTGTTCTGTTAATAAAAAACAGTGATAGTTTTCTGATGTGAACAACTACCCATCCTTAACTGTGTTGAGATTAAGGCAGGCACCTGAGTTAACCTCTGTTATGAAGGTTCACTTTTCTTATGCCTAAAACTGGAAAGGTAGAAGTCCATATTTTGGAAAAGCTTAAAAACACTCCCTTAAGTGGAATCAGAACAGGAGGAAGAAAAAAGCATGGATGCATCAAAAACTTGCTAGATCCATAAAACCCAGTATTGCAGTAGAGATTCAGAGTATGTGAATCGAGACGAATGGCAGGTAGTGTGTGTTTGGCTGCAACTCTCCTATGCCAGCTGGCTGAGGCATTACTGACCCTTTTGAACTGCTCAGGAACCTGGTTTGGATAGGTAGGCATCTGCTTCCTACCTAAACAAACTTGTACATGGTGTGTGCTTCATGAAGGGTAACCAGTAGACTTGTAAACCACAGTAATGGCAGGTGTTTTTTGTTAGCACCTAGACTAACAAAGCCTGATTCCAACTTACTTTTATTATGGTTGATTGATCTTAGTGTCAGTGGAAAGCTACAGTGTTTCAGTAACAACTGTCACCAAAGACATCCAAACAGGACTGTGACTTTCCGAATGTCCAAACTTTAAGACATGCTTCAGTAGGATTTTGCATTTCATGCCTCAGAAAAATCGCTATTCATGTTTTCCCTTCTCTGTGGACTCTCTAGCAGGAATCAAACTGTTCCTCCCACGAAGCAGAAATGAACAAGAGTTCCTTTCTTCCACAGTTGTGCAATATGCGTGGGAATTCAATAGCCTAAAAGAGTAGCGGTCTGTCTGGAACTGGTCCGTCTGTTGGACATTTACTAGTAGCTGGATGTGTGTGTGAAACTAGTGGTGACAAAAGCCTTGCCTGCCTTTGCAAACCAAACAAAAGAAGCCAGTAGCGACTTCCCTTCAGTAGCCAAGTTGTTAAACCATTCCTCTGCTGTGGCAGTGCTCAGCCTCCTTGCAAACATGTATTTCCTTATTTATCTCCAAAAGGCTGCACAGCTGCTAAACAGAGGTGACACCCTCTCCCTTCTGGGGATCACTGTGTAAAATGGAAAACTCACTGGTGTCACAAACATAAGATCCCAAACAGTGCAGTCCAGTAAGAAGGAAACTGACCTGTACAGAGAAGCTGGGATTCTTGTTTCTGTAGGCCCAAGTAGGTATTTGGAACTTTTTTCACTTCCTACTGCCTGCAACTCTGCCTTGCAGTGCCTGCACTGCTTGCTCTGTGAGGGCCAGCAGCTTTTTATTCTTTATTACCACTGATCTTCAAATTTTACTACGTTTTACTCAGAATCCTCAGGCACAGGGAGTGTGATGCACAATCTTTCACACTTCCTTAGCTGTTCTCTGTAGTTCTCAAAACTTGAGGTTGGTTGGTTATGTCAGGAATAGGATAACTCAGTACACGCTACTTTCAGTCTAACAGTAGCAAATCAAGAGTTCATCTTGCATTCAACCCAACTAAACAGTATGTTTAATAAGTCAATTGTACTGACAGGTCTAGTTTAAGACGTTTATTCCCATTCATGTTTAAAACATTAAGCATCTTAAACTAGGGGAAAGTAACTGACTAGTCTTAGAACACCACTAAAGAACTGTGGTGAAGCTTTGGGGTGTCTGCATGATAATAAGCTTTGCTAGAAAAGCCTGTAACCACAAAGTATTATTTTGTTATATTTTTATATTTCAGGTACAGAAAGAAGCTTTGGAATTGCTTAATTCTATATAACAAGAAACAAGATACTGGAAATTCAGTATTGCAGATGTAAGCAGCATAGGAAAATGAACCTAAAAGCCACTTTTTTTTTTCTCTTGAAACTGTTAATAAAATTATAGCCTGAACTTGCTAATTCTATTTCTTGTTTCAATTAAAGTATCTACTGAAAGACCTGTTTTATTACATGACTCTGTTAGCTTAGATGGGAATAATGGCTTTGTGGACAAGCAAGGTATAAATACGTTGGAGAAGGGGGTGATGCAAGTTTTTACACTTCAGCTGTGAGTAACTAATGTAACTTTTAAGGAAATGAGATACAGAACTATGATATAATTATGAAGTTTTTTGTTCTTTTTCTGAAGCATTCTCCCGCTGTATGGCGAAACAGCCTTCAGAGGGACTCTTTCACACTTAAAGGCATACTGTACACAAAACCGCTTCTCTGGGCCTTACTGCAACAGAGCCTTTACTTCTGTGCTTCTTCTGCTGCACAAAGCAATACGTGCACAAAGAGGAACACCATGGGGGTGCTCAGTAGAGATCACTGAGAGTTTAGGAAAAACCTACTTATTTACCTCCCTGCAGGTAGAAAGGAACACACAACCTAGGAACTACAAAGCAGCTCCTTCAGCATTACCGCATCAGTTTGGTTGTCTGAGCCCAAGCCTTTGCTGTTTGCTCCTCTTTGGACCTCTCTCCCCTCCCAGTACAGATCAAGTGAGAGCATGACAAGCGGGAAAGCAATGGCAGTGCAGGATTAGTGGAACTCGCATGTTAATTGCATACACACAATTATATGAATTATTGGGTTTGGGGTTTTTTGCCTCTTAAGAACCATACCTGTAGTCAGTCCTTTGAAGCCAGTTATGTCCATGTAGAGAATGCTACGGGGTGGTGGTGTTTTTTTTCCCTTGCTCACTAACTCTTACCCATAGGAGAAGGTTGCAGTTATGAGACAGCTAAAGTTAGCAAATCAATGAAGCAACTACATTCTTGTGATGTGCTGTCTTTTTTATTATTATTGTTTTGATAACTTACTCACAGATTCACAAAGTTCAGCAGTTGGTAGTGGGTTACCAAGTCATTCATTAGTGCAAATTCATAAAGTTCAACTGTATGACACTTCAGTCCTCTGAACTGTAAAGTAAGTGCGTAGGTAAGCTACACACACTTCTGTTGCCCTGCCTTTGACTTCTTTAGAGTTTCCTCCACTCTAACCTGCCTAAGTCATAATTTTGGTGCTATTACACTCAAAATTAACAATGTATTGATGAAAACGGCTTTACAGAAGACATGTGGTGTAGTATGAGAATCTTTCAAATATAAGTTGTTGGAACTCTTACAGATAGTTCATGTAAGATAGTGCTCTCATTGGGCCAGGTGCAGTACCACTGTTATCAAAGCTACGTACAGCTTAGCAGCTCCACAGTAAACTGTGCCATTTTGAGTACAAAGGCTCCAGAGAATCCAGTCTGTAGAAAAATACAGGTTTGGCAGAATTCAGTGAATTCAGTTGCTGTATCAGAAAGATACAAGAACAGATATAGCTGTTTTTTTCTGCGTGTACACTTTTAACAGTGCAATATGATATGTTACAGAAATGTCTTTAATCTTATTTTAAGAAATCATTTTTATGCGTGTACAAAATTCTGTATAAGTTAAATGTAATGGAATTTACAGTTAATATTAAAGCATAATACAAATGGTAGTTTGAAACATATTTTACTCTATAATAAGGAAGCACATTTTGCTAAAAAGTAGCATTTAACAGAATTCACATGAATAAGGTGTCATAACTTTTTGCAAACATCTTTTTCAGTTCAGCAAATGCCCTCAACACCAAAAAACTAAAGAGAATAAATTTTAGGTCACTGATTACTATGCACGTAGGACAAACTTGGCCTACAGAAAAGAATGACAGGTTCTGGACATAGTTCAGGTACATCTGAATTTCTACAGGAACTTAAGAGAAATAATATTTAATACTTTAAAGTATTTTTAACTGTGCAAAGCTTATGTCAATTTAATTTTATTTGGGTTTACTAGATCCAATGACAGAAACTGAACATGAGCATAGAAAGCAGCGAAGTTCACATTACCTTTCGTCTACCCTTCTATCTCAGTTTACATTAATAACTCTATGAAGCTGTGAAAAACACATCACAGATTGAAAAAAAGGAAATAATAAAAAACCTGTGAGACAACAGACCAAGGAGAAAATGTGTCATAGTTTCTCTTTTATTATTATTTTTTCTTTGAAGATTACCTAACATCCTCGTGGTAATAACCCAAGGTAATATGTAAACAAATTTCAATGCTGCTCAAATGAATCAAAATATTCTGTTCAGCTCCTACAACAAGTCAGAACAGTGGCACCAATTCCTTTCAACATTAAATCACATTCATCTTATTGTACATTACTCTTGTGCAAGTAATAAAGGCTTTATTAATGACCTTGGCTACATCAGTGTAGTAAAGAGAGATATATCAGCTATTAATGTATTTTAAAAAATTAAACTGACAGAACATCATATTCTGTCGTCTCAAATACCAGCAGCATCTTTCTACATATTTAGGATACGTTTGGCCTAAGCCTTTAACACCTTTTAGAACAGCCATGCAATAAAACAAACTTGGAGATGTTTCTTAAGAGAGAACACAGAGCAGTTTAAACAGTTTTTCTAAATAATAAAGCCAAGATAAAGCAAATCCAGGCCCTTTTAAATGGCTGCAACTTTTCATACACTTAAAGCTCTATAAAACTAGAGCTTATTAGTATATATATTTATATTTCTAATATATATTTTAAATAAGACTCTTGTCTGCTTTCAACATTTATGAGGGATTTTTCTGGTCTTTTGGAAGGGCAATAAATAAAAGTAGAAAAGGCTGAACTGTTTTGCATATCTCTGTGGAAGAACGGAGAACAATTATACTTTTAGAGTTCCAGAAAGATCACTGTACAGAACAAAAAGCTTATATACAATTAAGTGTGCAATTTTAGTTGGCTGAGCCTTTTAATATGCAAAGTCTCCTTTTGGACTGGAAGCTGCTTCTACTCTTGACCAAATCCCTCTGTCTCTTCAATGGCAAAGAGCAGCTTCTCTTTCAGTTGTTCGTAGCTTTTATAGGGTGGCAAATCCAAACGATTAAAACTGAGCAAGGGGAAAAAAAAACAACAAAAAAACTCTGTTAAGTTTATCTAAATGCCATGCAGAACACTACTTGACTGCTATAGAAGAAGTTAAAAATGTTCCAATGTAGCAATTAGAAATGAGGAAGTGTCAGTCAATGCCATTTCACTACCTTAACATTTCCATGAACAGTAAAAACAAAGTCTCAGATCAATGCATTTAGAAACGAAAGGCTGGTATCACATCAGATAAAGAAACAGGACCTCTGAAGTCTCAAGAAAGCTCTTTACAGAGATGCAGAGAACTGTAATACTCATAAGAGGAAATGTTTACCAAGAAATTTAATTTGATATATTTCCAAATTTCAGCAGGAACATGAAAAGGCCAAAGCCTTATCCTTTGTACACATGCCTGGAAATAAGTTTTAACTTTTCCTTAACCTTGGCTCCAAAAAGCCTCCGCCACAATTCTGTTTCATTCTGAGTCTTCCCAAAGTTATCTTCCTGATAGCAGTTTTAAAAGTATAATGAATATTAATGATGTCACAAGGTTGCAGTAGCAAAATTTAAGATTAAGGGAACCAGAAGAGTTCTCAGTATTGGCATGGCAGAGCAATCAAAACTGAAGACAGAGATGGATAATGATTCCAATTACGTTTCTTTTGACTTGGTAAATGCAAGACCAGAATAGAGAAACCACTGAAGGTACAGAAAGTTTACAAGTAACAACTTACCAAGTGTGACTTCTTGGTAACCAAGTTTCCTTACCAACTTTTTCAATGCAGAATTTCTGAGGACCATTACTTCCTAGAAAATAAGATTAAAATAACTGTAATCTGTTCCTATGAAGTAATACACAAGACATCTATTGTACATAAAACAATTCAGATAAAGCACTCAGAAATCATCGGGTGCTACTTGTTACATGAATATGAATATTCTGCTAGTAGAAATAAGCTAATTTCCTAATCATTTATAAAGTTATTCCAATGATTTCTGATATAAAAAGACCTGCTAGAACCAATCTGATGTACAAGAAGTTCCTGGCATCCACTTACAGCCCGGTTCATTTGCAAATGGAACAGTTACAGTCTAAAAATTTGGGTCATTCTTCACTTACCCATAAGTTCAGCAAATCCACCCAGAGGCAATCGACAAGTGCCAGTGACAAACTGCAGAAGCCGCATGCGAACCTCGTTGTCTGTCTCTTTTACAAACTAGGTACAGAGATTCAAATTACTTAGTAAAAAAATTTGGACAAAGCTGGAGAAAGCAAAAAACCTACAGGGCTGTTGAAAACACATGAATTCCATTTCAAAAGATACCTTGAGAAAAGCTCATCTTTCTCCATTTCAGTAAAATTGAGGGTAGGGGAAAAAAGACAGTGATTTCAGATTATATGCACTATTGACTGTTTCAGCACAAAATATGGCCAACAGCTATCAGCAAATAGGAAGAGACTGTTTCATTCTAAAGCACTAAAACACAAAACATTCCAGTGCTATAATTAAACACGGCAGTAGCCTAGCCTCAGGCTTTGAGCATCTCAAGACTCAAGTATTCCCTGCTTGTGACAGTCCCAGTGAGAGAGAACATCGTCCTTAACAGCTATTGCACTTTGTAAGGAAAATTACTGGGCAGGTGAAAAGGAGAGAGAGAGAGGGAATTGACACAGCTGCAATTTTGACTCAAAAACCTCGATAACAAAACAAATATTTTTTCTTTCACTAAATGCTGAAATCATATTCAAGTTGCTTGAATTTATGATCACGAATCTTTCAGTAATGAGCTTAATTTTTTTTTTCCTGAGAAATCTTATCATTAAATCTCCCATTGCACTGAACACATAGATAAGCTACAAACAATTGATTTGTATTATTGTTAGATTAACTTTATCAAAGGTATATCTAAAATTGTGATTTATCACAAGACAGGAAATGCCTAGCTGGGACCTCCCTCTAGGGAAACTCATAGCTCCTGGGAGCCTGTTGTTTTGCTTGTTGTTTGTTTTTCTGAAAGTAATTCTCAGCTAACTCAATTAAAATGTGAGTTGTAATTGGTCAGCACTAGACTGGCACAGTAAATATGACGATAATCATAAATAATATGTGGCATTTCTAATGTACTACATTATGGACATTTAGAAGGTACATCACTGCCAACAATAAAAAAAGCTCTACTCTAATACAATCAATTAAAAGGACAAGATATAAAAATAAGTATTTGTGATTCAGCCGTTCAAATATGATGCAAGTATCTCACTACCATTTCCCACCCTACACTATGCTCCCCAAGAACTCCTTTATTTCTCAGAAAATAAAAAAGAAAGGACCCAGTGAGAGCCTTCATTCAGATGGTATCCCTCCCCTTTACAAGTCTTTTGTGTTAGAAAACAGAGTAAAATCCCAAAGTTGGAAGTTTTATTGGTCAATATACCTGCCAGAACCATATGATCTGCTTGCTATTCCTCGTATAATGACGATAAACAGTGTTCCTTTGCCAGTCTGCTAAATCAACTTCTTGCATACCGCAGAGCATAACCTAGGAAAGACAATGAGACTTGACAATGTACACAGCTACACACAGAAATTAAGAGTTGCTTTGTTATCTTGTATGAGACATGCTAACAAAAATGTAGATTCTTGTTCCAAACAAAGGACTGGCAATTTTATGCTATAATTAGATTTTTCTTTATGCTAAGTTTGCAGAACTCCAAAATTGATTGTGTTTTTATGTGGTCTGAAAGCCTACATACCGGAAACTGAGGTTTCTTCCAATTACTAATTCAATAATAAAAGATACAACCTTTCCCATAAAAGGAAGTTCAACGTTAACCAGGACAATACCTTTCACATCAAAATCTTGACTCATATTCCAAGATGATGACAATTACATTGCTACTACTACTACTACTGTAAGAAAAAAAAATAAATTATACTGCAAAGTATAAGTTTGTAAAATACTCACTATTAGAAGCAATGAAAGCTGAAAATCATAAAGGCAAAGCCTCCTAAAAAGAACCTTTCAAAACACTGCTCATTACAAACAGGCAACTTTGGCAAGTCTCTCAGTAATAAATAAGCCTGCTACTTCAAAACCTTTTGTCCCTGCTTCAAATCAGAACCTTAACAGCACACATAGATTAGGCTGACTTTTAAGAAAACTCTGTGTATGCAACTAATACTTGTTATTAGCCCTTCGGTTGTTACTAAGGATCTACAAAATCTAGTATCAAACCTTGTTGGTTCCTACAGCTTTATGTCCTGAAGTGGAATAATCCTATAATCTACCACAGATTATTCACATCAAACCAAGCAATCACCACACACCAGAATCAACTCCGGTGCCACCTATTAAAAGGCCATCCTCTAGAGGGAAAAGTTTTTTAAAACAAATTCGTCCATCTGTGATCTCATACTCTGATCCTTTCATAGAAGCTTGCAAAACACAGTCAAAGTGGAAGAAAGAATCCATAATTCACATCCACTGGACAATGCGAAGCACAGATTCAATAAGGATACTGTCTTGTGATTTACCGTTGCCTCTCTTATTAAATCCTCCATGCCCCACAGGGTATAAAATGTAGTAGGCCACAAGTGAGAAATTCAAGCTGGCTATCCATTTATTCATTCTACTTTTGCAGAAGGTAAAAATGCTGAACAGAAAACCTCACCTCCAGCTCTTTTTCATCAAAGTAGTGTAGCCACTGTAGTGGAACAACTTCATTAAACCCATCAAGAAAAGCTTTGGTTTGTTCTCTAACTCCCCGAGAAAATCGCCACTCAGCCATGAGCCTGGGATGGGAAAAAAAGAAGAAAAATTAAACATCAATTAGTACTCAACATAAAGAAGTTCAAACGTACATAATTATGTATGTGGCCCAGTGAGGCAACATTCCCTCCTATTTTACTTTCTCACACTGTACGAATCTGCAGCCTATAAAGAACTTAGCATACTGACACTATTACAAATCTCCAAGTTCAAATGACAGTAACAACAGCAGAATGTTATTTAGGTTCTCGTTCAATAAAAAAAGATTTATTATTATAAATCTTTCATTCATCTAAATTCAGCAATTATTTCATGAAAATCATAGTATTTGGGCAGTATGATTTTATTATGGCAAAATTTGCTTTCGCCTTGAAGTGTATAATCCTAGCATTTCAATGGACAAAAAGAACCATTTCCACTAATTTTAAAATACACTGCAGTAATACTGCAGCTTATAATAGCTATAACTATGGTTCCCCATACTTCCAGCTTCAGCAAGGAGTAGTCATTTTCTGTTCCAAACATCTGACTTATGCTATGATTTAAAAGAAGGAAGAGTGTTTTTTCAAGTTTCAACTAAAGTTGTCAAGCCTTTTCTGAGTCTAAGAAAGTGACAGTAAATATAGGTGCATACTATAGAAACTATTTCACTGCAAACCTAAAGACTATTAATTTAAAGTGGGAACTTTATGTGCAGCATGGAACGTATGCTTTATCACAGAAAAAATCTCTGTACATGCACTTTGGAGATCACTCAAGTTGATCAGAAAGGAGTTCAAAACAAAAGACAGTCATAGGAAGGAAGCAGGAAAGAGCAGTACATCAAAACAAAGACAGAAAACGTCACACCACATTGTGCCACGTTATACACCATCCTCAATTTCAAGTTACCACAGCAACAATTTTGAAATCTTCTGTCAAATACATTTCTTTCCATTATGAGAAGTTAATTAAAATAGGTTTGCTCATTTTCAGTTTCAGCTGTTCTCTCATTACACGTATAGTAACAGTAGTAATAATATAGGTCTTCATCTTGTTAACACGTCTTTTTTTGGGGGAGGGAAGGGGGAGGAGGCAGGAGGTTTTGTGGCGTGGGAAAAATGGAAGGAAAGGGAAAAAGAGCAAAGAGCAAAAACCACCAAGATGCCACAAGAACCAAGATATCATTTCAATAATAAAAATGCTGAGTCACAAAATACTAAAGCTACAGTTAAAACATTTAATGCTTTCTTTGAAGTCTAAGCCTTCCTACCCGATATACTCTTCTTTGTTCTCCTCAGTTACCAGGATATTGGAACCTCCTGATTTCAGCTCATGTGAGGTTACTTTTCCTAAGAGCTCCATATCTACGCAGAAGTACATTTCCAAGTTACACTCTTCAATGTTATTATCCCTAAGAGAAAGAAAAAAGAAAAACACAACAGATTACAATATAAATACTAAAACAGAGAATTCATAAAATTTCAAAAGAGAAATCTACAAACCTTATCCAGATTAGTGAGTTGTAAAATTCAGTATCTATAGATTCTAGATCCTTAATAGTAAGCTTCTTGCTCAGCATTCGTTTGTAGAAAGGCAAAGAAAAACCAGTGTCAATAAATTTCCCATGAAACAATGCCTGTTGAAACAGAAAAAAAAAAAAAAAAAAAAGCCTGTTTATCTTTTATTGAATTGCTGAATTTCTGGACTTGTATCCTTTTCTCCTTGAAGTGATAAAAAGCAGGAGTAGCAGCTTTGTATTTAAATAAATAAACAAAAACAATGTTACATTAAGTGATTAGTAAGTTTAATTGACAAAATTTATCCAAGCATACGATAAAAAAGCATTTCATAAAAGGATATGGCCATTTTATGAGGCAATTACTATGTTTCCTCCTTATTATGTGGATAGGTATGTATGCCAAGTGTTACCTCAGCACGTTTTTTCATCCTACCTGGATACTACTGACCATCTTCACTAGACGCATACATCATGCAAAATCATCCTTTACACAATGCTACTCAGCTTGTACAAACAATTAAAAATGCAATCAATGTTTCTGAAAGAGCTTTCAGAATCACCTTCTTTATAGGAAAAAAAAAGAGAGAAATTAGATTCTTCCTATCAAAAATCACACTAAAAAAATGCCTCACTACATACACACACATGGTGCGACCCAGTTAGCAGTGACGAACCACAATATTATGCAAACATCAATGCGTACACACAGTATTAACCTCTATACAGACTCAGTGCTTCTGAAAGCTGATATTTTCACAGTAATAGCTCTGCTCTATTAGTTCTTCTCATCCTAATCCACTACACATTCTTCATAGAATCAGAGAATCACAGAATGGCTTGGGTTGGAAGGGACTCCAAGAATCATCAAGTTCCAACTCCCCTGCAGCAGCCAAGGTTACCAGCCACTAGACCAAGTAGTAAATCATACTGCCCAGGGCCCCATGTAACCTGGCCTCTTTAACACCTCCAGGGATGAGGCTTCCACAACCTCTCTGGGCAACCTGTTCCAGCACCTCACCATTCTCTCATTAAAAAACTTCCCCCTGACATTTAATATAAATCTCCCTTCCTTCAGTTCAAAACCATTCCCCCATGTCCTACCACTATCTACCCATGTAAAAAGTTGACTTCCCTCATCTTTATAAACTCCCTTTAAATATTAGAAGGCCGGTCGCAATGAGGTCTCCTTGCAGCCTTCTCTTTTCCAGGCTGAACAAACCCAGTTCCTTCAGCCTGTCTTCATAGGAGAGGTGCTCCATCCCCGCTCCATCTTTGCGGCCCTCCCCTGGATCCTCTCCAAAAGCTCCACATCATTCCTGTGTTGGGAATCCCAGACTCAGATGCAGTACTCCAGATGGGGTCTCGTGATGGTAGAATAGAGGGGGACAATCACCCCCCTTCCCCTGTTGGCCACCACTCTTTTGATGGAACCCAGGATACCATCAGCCTTCTGGGCTGCAAGTATATTCTAAATCACTCTAAAAATAGGCTGCAGTATGGCATTTACTGTTTGACTCTCCTTAAAACTGAAATAGTAGGAAAAAGAACCAGTGTAACAGCCCATTTTCTCCAGAAAAAGACAACGTTCCATTTGATTGCACTACACTCTCATGTCCCCTCTAAGGATTACTCTAGCATGTATGAAGGCATAAAAAAGGCATGAGGCCTTTTTTCGTTTGTTTACTTTTAAACTAGTCTAGAATCCTTGTGAGACAGTGAACTGGTAGAACTGGACAAAATAAACACTGAGTGCATTATCCAGCCATATGATTTCCTGTTGTTTGTTTTGTTTTTGTAAAAGTACACTCTTAAATAATCTCATTTAATAGCTGTGGTAGCAAACATAACAACTGTAGCATGCTGGTATCAACTGCCATTTAACAATCTTATTTTGTTAAGAGTAGCACAAGTAAGAGAGTAACAGAGTAATACCAGACATATATTTACATTTAACTCAGCTGCAGTCAAAGATGCCTGTGGCTATTTCAATACTTAAAGTCAAGTGAAGTTTTTATGATCTGAAAGCAGCAACCTTCTAGAATTCTGTGAAAACAGAAACTATAACTACACTTATTACAACCATCTAGAATCCTTAAAATGGTTCACATTTAGGTTATTGCTTGTGCTATTTTAAGCCATTAGAAGGTATTCCAGGAAGTAGAGCAGTTAGTGCCATTCAAACCTTGAAACTATCTACATTAGGCACTATTATACCAGACTCTTTTTCTTAGGGAATTTAAAATGAAAATATCAACTACTTCAAGAAAGTTTGGCTTGTTATGACTTTAAATAGTTGAATTAAATTCTCTTCTACAATCAGGTAGATTTCTTAATTAACAGGCATTTATATGATGCCTATGAACAAAAATCACTACAAAAATAAACAGTATTTAATTCTAGCAAATAATTTGCTTTACCACATCTTCCTGCTAAATGGCATTGCAGTTTCCTCTACCTCTAGATGGAAGGAAAAAAATATGTTATAGGAAGACTCCATTACAGATACTCAGCTCAGTGATACAAGAAGAAATGATACAACAGCTCTGTTTAGCTTATAGCTTTAAGAGAAACATGATGGCAGTGATTCAGGATGCTATAAACTCCCCTGCAAGCTTCCATTTTTCCACATGTGACCTCTGAACCTTAATTTAAACACATATTTGGATACACTGTACTCTGCAAAACATTTTTAACTCATTTTTTCTAACACATCAACATGTACCAAGTCCAACTGACAAACCTTTTTACAAAAATATTAGTCACATTTGTCAGAGCATCAGTATTCAGACAATAAAGCAACTGTTCATATGAAGAACACACATCTAATTGACAAAATTAAAATGTTATTTTGAATTTCATATTCATTTCCTTCACCATCCCAGGAAAATTCAGCATTTAAGAAACATAACACTCAGGGAATGTTTCAGGTGGGTTTGCTTAAATTAAAACTATAAAAACAATACAATTCAGAAATAATTGTAAAATTACAAGGAACAATAAAACTTTAAAACTCTAACCTACCATGGCAATAAAACGCCCAATGAAACAGAAATATGAAAGATGATCAGGATTGATCGTTGATGCTGGATTTATCTGCAGGCAATAGTTGCTCTTGCCAGCATATTCAAATAGGCAGTACATAGGGTTCAGTACTTCATGGGAAAGCAAGAAAAACCATTCTCTATGGAAAAAAAAACAAGCATACACATAAAAACCATCAAATACACATATACACATCTTTATCACCATTCCCTTTAAGCATCTAATGAAATGGTCAAAATATATGTGAACTTGGAAAATAATATAAACAGTGTTGTATTACAACCATAGAAAAATATAAAGCTTTACACACTTTTTAAACGTACAATCAATCCACAAAAACTATAACGCTAAAAGTCACCGTTTCCAGCGTTTAGAAATGATTGCTCTCACCTTGAACACACTCTCACAGCACAGGTTTTAGCTGCCAAGAGTTACACAGAATCCACCCTCACCATGCCTCCCTTACTGCATAGGACTCAAATCTCTATTAAAAAAGTTCTGAACAATCCAGGTAAAATCAAACATCATCTTATTTCCATTCCCAGTCTGTCAGCAAAACAAACACTGAGTTACAGCAATTTAACAAATTATCGTGCATCAGTTAAGCCAACAGCACACAACGATGTGAAAATACTTCGTTGTGTTGAGGCTTAATACATTTTTTCCCTGGTTTCATCGATTCCAACTTAGCTGACCTAAAATTATAATAGAATCTGGTATTTCTGTATCAAGATAGCTGATGCTTAAAATATTTGTCACTTTGAGCATTTTTATATAACCAGAGACCTCAAATGCAGACATATATACTCAAGTATTTTAATACCAGACCCTAAACACTTGTAACTGAAAAGCAAGGGCTAGGGAAAAGCTGCAACAGGAGAAAGGTATATCCTGTAATAATTGCAAGAATAGAATTCTTTTCTGACCGTCTTTCAGCTGTCACATTTCAGAGGTGTCTTTTCTATCCCTGTATTTACCTGAAATCGGGGAATAAAAATGAGAGCTTGCAGATGTGTTTCTCCTAACAGTTCAATGAAATTTAAGTCATGGATCACAACTTGATAAAATATGCTTCTAACTGGAAGACTACTTAGAAATAATAAACAGAGAAAGGCAGCCAGGATACCGCAGCCCTAAGTGGGGTCTGTGCATCTTTTAGTAAGCACAAGAATGTTGTACACCATTGTATGCCAAGTTTTGTATTGAGACAATTATATTAACTCTGTATAGCAGTATCAAATTTAATAAGCTTTTAATTTATATCACAGGCAGATAACAAGAAAAGAAACAAAGAAATTAGTCGTCAGTAAGAAATATGTAGAAGCAATGTCTTTTTCATGTTAACAGCTAGAACTAGCCATAGGATAAAGCATTCAGATTGGTCCTACTAAACATGGCAAAAATCTGGAGGGAGCACACACAGTGTTTAGCCTGCAAAGAGACAGCATGATTAATCAGATGCATTGGCTTTCAGTACTTGTGTTAACACAGCACTGCCTTAGCAAGTCAGTATGTGAGCACTTGTTTAAGAATTCTCATCTAAATTACAAGGAGATCCTTGCTGTTTCTTAGCTTCACATCCCACATCTTGGGTAAGATTTATTACAAAATCTATGCCATTTTACTACTTGCATATTTCTTTTTTTAAATTTATTCTGCCATATTTTGTGACTGATACCCTTCAGTTCAATTATTCTTCTTTGGAGTACTTCTGTTTCTCTGGAACAAGTTACTTGAACTCTCCTGGTTCCCAGCTTAAGCCCAGGGTCAACATCACAGGAACACCAAACAAAACAAAACTCATGCAAAGAAAAAAAAAAAAGTGGATTTCTCCCGGCAATCCTCCAAAAAGAACTTATAATATTGTAATTCAGACACATAAGCACACACATATTCAAAAACCTCAGTGTTCACAAATAAGGTTTCTTTACTTACAAATACTGCACATTTTAACACAGTAAGTTAACTGGAAACAGAACAAAACTAAAACAGAACTCATATTAAAACAAAACAAAACAAAACAAAACAAAACCAACACAGCAAAGAAAATCTCTATCACCTACCACTATATCTGGTTCTGTAGACCTGCAGTGGTAACTGACATTTTCATCCTAATAGCAACACTTCAGTCAAGTAACTGGCTGCAGCAGTCAGTGGTTATCCAATGGATAACAAAGGAAATGCACTTTACCTATGACCTTCTGTTAAAATTTCTTTGAATCCACTTCAGATTCCAGAAAAACCTGTGCTCCAGCCTTTGGGCATTCCTGCACAGCCTGCAAAGTCCTCCGCCATTACTTCACGCCTTCACCGCTCTCTCCGAGCTCACAGCTGTCCTGCTCGTATCAGCCCCTAATCTGGTGTTTGTCTGTTTGATTTTTTCCTAAATAAGCAAAACTATGTATTCCACAATCCCTATTTTCAACAAAGTTGAACTTTATGGTAGAAACTTTCTGAACTAACTCTGTCTAGAGAAATTTAGTGGCACAAAAAAAAAATGAAATCCAATGTAAGCATTAGTCTTTGTCAATGAACTGAAGTGATATCACAGTTTTACTGATACAATTTGTACCCATAACAATTGCCAGAGCTGCCAGTTCTACCTCCTTAATACATTAAGGGGAGCTAAAGAACTAACCAAGACAAGAGTGTAAAAGCAAGCAGTTACTTTCTGAACAGATTGACATTAGAAATCAAGATTAGAATGCCATTAAAAAAAAAGGAAAAAATAACACTTCCAAATAAATTTTACTTTACCTTGCCAATCCACCATAATCCAATCCTTCTTCTCCTCTGAATATAACATATAATCTTCTCCTCAAATCATAGGGTTTTAATGCCATAATCTGTCAAACAAACAAAATTCATCCTAAATTATAAATGATATATTTTCAATGCAATTGCTCCTTCAAATTTAGATTTAATTGTTACAGATATAGTAACAGATACAGATTGCCCCATATAGGGCAAATGTTTACAGAGATTTGAAAAGCAATTACATCAACTCATGGAACATGCAGTCAGAGAACTGAACACAAAAATACCAACTCAGATTCAAAATCCTTGAGCAGCAGAGTACGAGCAAGGCGCAGAGTTTATCTGTAAATTATCACTACATGGTTGCCCTGTTCTTATACTCTTCCAAAGGTATACATTATCTGCCAATCTTAAAGGAAAACTGGCTAAAAGGCTTTTCATCTCAGATGTTACATATTTGGGAGTTTAGACAACTAACTTAAAAATATGAGTCCTTCTGATCTTAAGTGAAATATATCTTCATTGATAATACACTTTTAGTTTATAGAGGACCCTCCTCAAAGAGGCTTTGATGGAACAAAGCATTTTGATCACTACAAAGAAGAAGAAATATACATTGGCTACAGACTGAAGCTGAAAATCTTCAGCTTATAAACATAACAAATTTTGCAGTCTTACTTGCTGGAAGGAATCCTCAAACAAAGTTTGTCTGGATACATTGATTTTCACATGGCTTGGCAGTGCATTGGACTGTAATCATAAAGTAATAATGTTACAAGGCAGAAAATACATTTATGAAAATTCAAAAAGTCTCAAAAAACTAAGTAATTACTTAATCAGTACCTGACACAAGTAACGGAAATGAGCAAGTTTCCACCTAAAGCTACGCTCATAGGCAATCTGTGGCCCTTTATTTCTGTAAGGGAATATATTTGAGATACATTAACCACACAGACATTAAACAGCACTTTCAACACTAAACAAAAGCTTGCAGATTTAAAAAATGCACAAAAGATTGCAATCATAAGATACGATCACAAATGGAAATTCTTAATATATATCCCAACTTGTTTTTGTATTATTTCCCAAATAAACAAAACATTTGGTTGGCCAGTCTTCCATTCCTCACCCTTGCCACACATTCCTTTCTGCTGTTGTTGTTAAAGATACTACTCAAGTTAAAGATACTGCTCAAGGGTAGAGATTCTGAGGATTTCAAATATCTATCAATTTTGTAAAAATTAAAAGCCAGATAAAGGAAAGACATCCACTATATTGTCTTCACCAAGAGAAAGGTTGCAGTATCATCTTAATCACATCATAATCACCAAGGGTTAACACAGGTTATAAAGAGTTCATCTGTTTGTAGGACCAAGAGAAATTTATAGTACACCGATCTACAGGTCCTTTGAAGGAAATGTCACCGACACATCAAAGGTAAGCTCTGTAAATGCTACTGTATACAAAAGGCATTAAGACAGACACCATCAGCTGGGTCAACACTTCTGATTAACCTATTTAGAAACAGAAGATCTGCAAGTAAAATTTTGGCAAGTATTTAGAACTTGTCCGCTTAGCCATTAATATTATTAGAGCATATATAACTACAAGGAACGCATCTTACAATCATTTGTTGTTTCCACTAAAATTGCCTATTAGTTATATTAGTTGAATTTACGATGCACAAGATTACTTCACTTCCTTTCTCAATTTATAGTGCAATTACAATCTTCATATTTGAACGGTGCATAAAAACTATTGAACCTTACAGTAGTACGGTGAAGTGTGGCACAGGGAAACTGACAATTAAATGTTGAAAATAGGTTTATGCAAAAACATGTTCATAATTTATTGCTCAATTCTAGCTAGAAGCATAGACTGTTTTCTGGTATGAGAAGAGTTGCATCATCGAAATTTAACAAATGAAAAAGTTAGAAAATACTTTTACATTTCCTCACTTACACAGAAGACTTCCCAGTACGAGGATCATTGAAGGTGGTAGTTCTTGTATTATGATCAACAAAGTATCGTACACCTTCTCTAGTGTATCTGATTTCCCAGCCCTCTGGAAGAGGGTCCTCATTTTGTAAACTGTGGAAAAAAAATGCAGGCAGTAATTTTTGCCTCCTGCCTACATCATGACTTTTAAAGCAATAATTAAGCAATATCTTTTCATTTATACAGTCAATATACACACCTACCCTTGGGTTCGAGGGTCTTCCCATTGTGTTGTCTTTGTGTTATGATTTACAAAATACACCCTATCATTTGAATCCACTCTCCTTTCTAGGGAGAAAGAGAAAACAAACAAACAAACACACAAACTATACAATAATTGCATTCCAAATTTCTCTAACTGTCACCTCCTGATGTCAACAGCTAATTAACTTACCCCACCCTGGTGGCAAAGGCCCAAGTGGATCGTTCTCTGCTGACAACATCGAAGCCTATTTATAAACAAGAGTACATCCAGTTAGGCCAAATACTAGCCATTTTTCTTTCCCACAATATGTTTAAAGTTTACCACTAGCTGTGAAGACCACACCTTCTGGATAGCATGCCATTTTCAGGTTGTTTTGTTGGAAAAGCATAATTGTGTGGCAATTTATGATTTGTTCTCTTGCCTCCACTGTTTCCAACCCTACATACCATGCTTTCCCTTCTTACTGTACTTGAGAGAGACAGTGATCTTAAAAATTGTGCAGTTCACTAAAGTTTTATGAAAAGATGAGTGCTTCATGCTTAAGGAAATGCTTTACTATTAATGAAAAATTCAAAGTATGTGTTAAAACACAAAGCCTAATGCCAATTTAAGTATTTTTTCTTCTCCTCAGTAGATTATGTCTTCTCTGGATATATAGCTATTTTCAATCTTTGTCTATCTTTGTCAAAACAGCTGCATTCCATTAAAATATTCAGATGTTTTTTATATAATACTGACATACAGCAAGGTTAAAATGGGAAAATAATTTAAGAAAAGATTAAAATACTATGAAGAACCATACTAAACTTCTAATGTACTGTAAAATTGCAGAAGTCCTCCAGTAGTTCCCAAGGATACAAAATACGGCATGAATAGAGCATGAAATATTTTATGAGTAGAATATAAAAGGCAGAAATGACCCCAGACCTTAGGATCCTTGCTCTACTTTATAACTAAAAGCATCCTTCCTAAAACTTTTAACGATGGTGAAGTTCGCCTGCCTATTTATGTGTTGTTCTTTTCCACAGAATTAAATTTTGATAAGTGGAAACCAATCTACATTTTCCAGAGTATCTTAAGGATCACCTTACTGCCAGTACTGCTTTAGTTTTAAATAACAATTGCAATACAAAAAATCTCAAGTCCACTTAAGAGTTTCCAAACAGCAAATTCAGGTAAGAAAGGCTACAGTATTTTTGGTGTTCCCCTGTGATACAGAAGCAAAACAAGGATCATAAGAAAATGCAACGGGTATACTCAAAAACAAGCTATTAGATACAAAAAGAGGATTACCATCTTCTCAGAAGTAAATGAAGTTATCATTTTCTGCTTTTGGAATCTATATAGTCACAATGACCTTGTAACCAAAGATTTCTCTGTAATATGTATTAGAACAATAGCACACAGTGGAAAATGCTAACTGCCAAGGAACTGAATGGTGGAATAATTCAGAGTTTTCTCATCTTCTTAATGTGCACAATTATTTATATGGGGCCAACAAACACTATGTTCTTAATTAAACAATAAATTTAAGGAAACAAACCATAATATTTGACCATTTCTAACATATTTATCATTTAGTACCTTTATATTACACACTAGTAGCAGTTTTTAAATAGTTAGATTAGTCTTCCAAAACCTTTTTTTAAAGACATCTACTTTGAATGATTATTAAAATTTTATGTTTTTCCCCACATTTAATTATTTCTTCTGTTTCCTTCTAATTCATTTGAATATACATAGTTTAGTCAACATATCTATTAAAAAACAGTTACTTCAGAAATTTATACTGCAACTAGCTACATGCAAATTACAAGATAAGAAAACACAGTCAGAAGCAACTCTTATCACATTAAATACTTTGAAATGTCTAAATAGCCTTTCTAGACAGAACTAGTCTACAGCTGGATCCAAGTAACAATGTATTTGGCTCAAGTATATATTATTTCACACTTACTTTCTTACACAAAGTGTCTAAGTAGCAATATGGCACTCCTATGTTCCATGAAAAAGGTGATAAAAAAGGAAAAGGACTATCTACTGTTATGACAACACAATAAAAAAGAATGAAGCTAGAAAAAGATGCATAAAACAACAGCAAGATAATGAAAAACATCAATTCCAGGAAAGTACCACTAGATGTTTCAACAGAAAAAAAAAAAAAAGAACAAAAACAAGAATAACTATAATAATCATAGCCTTACCATTCTTATTTCCTTCACATAGCTTATCTTTGACCATTCAAGACAGCTGAAATTTCAACTTGTTTATTAGAAGGATTAAATTACTGTTTCCTAGAAAATAAACTGCATTACTCAGAAGCTTCTATATAAGCAGAGTTCTGGTGTGCCAGAGGAAGACAAGTTACCTAATTTGATTGTAACAGTTTGAGAAGTGTAAAGAAGCACCTACCTAAAAGATAAAAAATGGAAGAAGAAAAAAAAAAAGCACTCACACTTTCTTCAATAGCATTTCAATTTTTATTCCCCTCAAAAATGTGAGTTCTAAGGATGCAACTGATATGCTACCTAAAAAATAGAACTGTAAAGAAACGTGAAGGGGATGCAAGCAGTCCAATTATCTCTTCTCTTCCTTAAAGTATATTCTGTCTGACAAATTCCAATTTGATGATTCTAAGGTCAGAAAGTGAGAAATAAATCTATGGTGTTCAGTGAGAGTTATCATTAAATCAATAGAGAAACATGATCTAAATAAAAAATACACTGCTCTCTCAGAAAATAAATCTAACTAAAAACCAAATAAATCTCAGATCAGGAGAAGTGAGTTTCCTGAGATGGTTAAGCAACTGATGAAAGTAGTATACAAGCAGAGAAAGTCACTCAGAGAGACTTCTTGCCTTCAGCTGCGATTCCTGCATTTGCAGTAAGTCATCTGTGTGCCTCCTTTTTTATTTATTTTTCAAGTTTCCTCTAAAGATAGCGATGGAAGGTTTGCTTACTTTTGCTTACTTTTTTTTTTTTTTAATCAATAATCAGCATATTTTTATTCTTTTGTACTAGCTATGGAATTCAATACCAACATATCTCACATTGAATGGCAATTGCCACTTTTTTATTAATACTGATCTCAAGCAACTTACCAAAATGAGATGATAAAGTCTGTCCCTCTGTTTTAGGTAATGTCTAAGAAGCTAACAGTTCTGATAGAATGAACAGATTGGCACAAAGTAATAATGACAGGGCACGATTTGAGCAAACAGCACTCCAGCTGAGCTGAGAATTCAGTAAAACTTCAGTACTTATTTGAAACAAGTCAACAAATCTAGGAAAAAAACACGAAAATTTCAAGCAGCAAAAAGCAATGGTTTACAATCCCCATATCTCCATGGATGAACAATTAGCTTATCATTAGATTCAAACTCAAAACGGAAGCACACAGAAGGCAGAAGCAGGAACAGGTAATCTCCAAGAAATAAAGAGACATCCTTTGAGCATGCAGGGATGAGGTTAAGAAAGCCACAGCCCTAACAGAATTGACACTAGCTAGGGATGTCAATGGCAACAAGACATACATACTTCTTTAAGTACATCAGTGACAAAAGGAAGACTAAGGAAAACATGAGCTCACTGCTGAATGAGACGTGAGATCTGGTTGCACAGGACACAGGAAAGGCTGAAGACACTCTCTGCCTCAGTCTTTACTAGCAAGACTGGCCTTTAGGAATCCAGGGTCCCAGAGACCAGGCAGAAAGTCTGGTCACAAAATCATAGAAGTTGGAAGGGACCTCTAGAGATCATCTAGTCCAAGCCCCTGAAGATGTCCCCTTGGTGGAGTCAGATCAGGTCAGAGACATTCATAAATCCATGGGCCCTGACAGGGGAGTGCTTCGGTCAATCATGGCAACTGGGAGAAATGTTTGAAGACTGGAGGAAAGCAAATGCCTTTTATCACAAAAAGCAAGAAAGAGGATCCAGGGAACCACAGGCTGATCAGCCTCACTGCAGTCCCTGGAAAGGCAATGCAACAGCTAATTCTGGAAACCACTTCCACGCACGTGAAGAACAAGAATATTATCAGAAAGAGTCTGTGTGGATTTACTAAGTGGAAGTCACATTTGAACTGTCGGCTATGCTTCTACGATGCAATGACTGGCCTGATAGATGAGAACAATGGATATTATCTTCCTGAACTTCAGTAAGGGCTTTCTTTGAAACTGTTACCCATATGATCCTCATAGACAAGCCACTGAAGTACATCCTGGATGAGAAGACAGCAAGGCAGACTGAAAACTGGTTAGTCAGAACCATAAAGTAGCTGTCAGTCGTGTCAGTAGTTGGAATCCAGTAACAGATGGAGTACTCTAGGAGTCAATACCGGGTCCAGCCCTGCTTTTTATCTTCATTAATGATACTAATGAGGTAGAATGAACCCTTGGTAAATTCACAGATTACATAAAACTGAGAGTGATAGGGCTTATACATCAAAGGGTCGTGCTGGGGGACATGGCAGAATGCAGAAATGTGATGGCAGGAGCCTTGTACAGTTGAACAGGAATGAGTGCAAAGTCCTGCACCCACCAAGGAACAAATCCAGACTGAGAGCCACTCAGCTGGAAAGCAGCTCTGCAGAAAAGAACCTGAAGGTCACAGTGGACAACTCTAACAAGAGCCAGCAATGTGTCCTTGCTCTACGATGGCTAAATTTATTCTGGGCTGCAAAGTACTGCCAGCTGGTCAAGAAAGGTAATCATTCCACTCTACTTAGCATTGGGGAGGCCACAGTTGAAGTACTGTTGAGATATGCAGCTACTGGAGAGGGTCCAATGAAGGGCCACAAAGATGGCCCTTCCAAACTCAATCATTCTATCTTTTTCTAATCATATGAGATAAATAGACTATGATGCACAGCACAGAAATGAAGAAAATCAGTGGTGATAAATACTTCTGCAATTACTGGTGATATGTCTAATTAGGTAACAAAAAGCTGAGAAGTGTTAAACACAAGAATACTGCAACATCCTTTACTTCAGAGGGGATACCTTAAACAGGCTTATCAAATTTAGAGGAAAGTTAGGCTTCCCAATGCATACAGACCTAGATCAGAAGTCAAAATGAAGATATTTCTTCTTAAAGCACTCCAGCTGTGCTATGTATCACTTGTGAAGACTCTAGGACTGGATCTTAATTTAAGAGACTGAGCTCAAGTCTTACAATGAAGTGTTTAGAATAGTGATACAGAGGTGCCGTGGAGGAAAACAGAAACAAAAACAAGCCAACATAAAAACTGTTCTATTTATCTAGTCAGAAATGAAAAAAAACTGTCTCAATAACTCATATAATAGATTTATAGAATGGCTTGAATTGGAAGGGACATTAAAGATTATCTAGTTACAACTCCTCAGCTGTGAACAGAGTTGCCACCCACACGATAAGGCTGCCTAGTGCCCCATCCAACCTGGCCTTGAATACCTCCAGGGATAGAGCATCCACAGCTTCCCTGAGAAACCTGTTTCAGCACCTCACCATTCTCCAAGTTAAAAAAAAAAATTCCTTCTCACATCTAATCTAAATCTCTCCTCTTTTAGTTTAAAACTGTTCCCCCCTGTCTTAACACTATCTGCCAATGTAAAAAGTCACTCCCCATTTTTTTAAGCCCTGTTTAAGTACTGAAAAGCCACAGTGAAGTCTCCATGGAGCTTTCTCTTCTCCAGGCTAATGTAGTCTTTGAAGCCACTCATGATAGTTTCTTTCAGTAGATTTAAGTGAGCAACTACACGAGAGAAATGGAAAGCCATGTTTGAAATTCCAGAGTTGAACCAGGTCCCTAAGCTTCAAAATGAGCTCAAAGAAAAAGAATTACCACCTGTACTGATGAGAGATTCCTAATCACTAAAGTGTTTTGAACGCCATTTAATACATAAAGTGCTCATAATCCAGCTTTTACACTCCTTTTCATTTAAGGGAGTGCTTTACTTTTACCAGTTACTACTATGGTTAAAAAATCTTAAGTACCATGCAGTTCACATGGCTCAAGTTAGGGAGACGATTCAAAGGGAAGTATATCTGTATCTCTCCAGTCATTTATAAATTTTATATAAAATTTACCGAATAGAGGTATCGTTGGTTAAATTGTTGCATAGCTCCCTGCAGTTGATTACGCTGAGACTGCCACTGCTCAAAGTTCCTGACTGATTCCATTGTTGGTCGCTGCCATGTTGTTGTTCTGGTGTTATGGTCCACATAGTAAACTCTTCCACGATCATCAACTCTTCTTTCCCAGCTATCAAAAAACACAAACATTAACAGGTAAATTTTCCAGTAATACTGCATAGCTCATTTTCTCTTTATGCTAAGCTCCTAGATATTATTTGAATGAAGTACTGGAATGATAGGCATGATCTTAATTTCTAAAGTACACAAAAGTACTCCCCAGCTTTACTGGCTGGGGAGCAGAGCACGCTGGGCAAACATTCGGGCAATTGCATCCTTGGCTCTTGACATCACCTCAGTTTTAACTGTGTAATTTCCTGTGACAATGATCAATATTGGCAGGTTTCACAGAAAATCCAATAGTGCCTGGGAAACATAGGTTAGTAACCACTGCACTACACCAGTGATGCCATCTACGTAAAGATGGTAAAATCTTCATTATTTTAACACTTACATTTTAAAGAAACACTTAAGTTTTAAACGAAGAACAACATAATTTAGCAGCTGTGTTTGAACAAATGATCAGAATGAGATACGTATAGATACACCTATATTCTTATGGAAATTGACAGTTATAAGCTAACTGCATGTTTCTTAATTTCTAATATATGACACATTTTCAATGAGCTGCTTATTAAAACCAAGACAGTAGGGTTTGTTCGTTTTGCATTAGAAGAAAAACAGAATGTAGCAGCATAATCAATTTTAAATCAAGAAAAATCTACAGTACCCAGGAGGCAAGGGCTGTGGTCTTTCCCACGTTGTAGTTCGTGTATTGTGATCAACATAATAGGTTCTACCATGAGGATCCTTTCTTTGCTCCCACCTTCAGGACAAAAAAGACTTTCATGTAAGTCAAGGTGAAAAGACTTCCCTAGGGCTTATTTCCCAGTAAGCCAAAAAAACATTTTGCTACTGAATGAACACACTACAATCCAAATCTCATTCTAAAACACCGAAGGCAATGCATACTAGAGTATATATAGAATACATTTACTTCCTGCTTGAACGAGTATCACCATAAAGACTTCTTTAAGTGACATGGAACCTAAAATGAACACACATTGATATTCAGAAGTACTTTTAAATTCAATTTAAGGTATCTGAAAATGAAGACAAGTAATTTTCTGCTTCAGTTTTGGATGCTTCATTTAAAAAGTTCAGAAACAAATTCTTTGCATTTCCAAGCATGTCTCATCCAACAAACAACAGGATCTTTCAGAATGAACCTCAAATGTGTGCTAGCAGATAACTCTCCCATGTATCTACTTCCTGTTCTGTTAGATTCCTTTATCTCTACCTGATATTCCTGGGGATTATCTCTTCAGTTTTGGTTGCAAAGCTCTTACAATGAAGATAGATAAAACATGAGCAATTCGAGATTCATGCTGCTGAGGACTGTCATGATGCAATATTTATCCTCATTTCCTTTCCCATTAATACACGTTAGACAATGAGCTGAAGATCTTGCTTGTGTTAGATTCATGTTTTCCTTATAAACATAATTACTTAGCTCCTAAAAATGCAAGCAGAACATTCTACTTGCTATTCATAAAATTTCTACAAATGCTTTTGTAGTTCAAGAGGTTAAATGCCAAGATTATAAAGTCATAAAAGAGGAGTAGAATCATGTTACAGAGTTAATAAAGCTAAATGTAATGGAAATTCAAATAGATTTGTGAGGAAGAAAACACAGTCAGGGAAAAATGACAAAGTAATGAATTAGCCATAGTGTCCACTAGGTCTGAATTCAAGACCCTGCCAATGGGAACGCATATAATTAAAGAAAAAAAGTGGGGAGGGGAAATAATAGAAATTCCCTCCTGTAAGGAATTTCCTTTGTCAAAATAATTGAAAATTAAGAACCCAGAGACATTTCCTCAACAAAGTATCTACAGTACTGTTGTCTTTTGAGATTTCTATTTTCATGTTTACCTACAGGAATTCAAGTGAAGAGTCACTAATTAATTACTGAACCTGTTTCAGAGAGAGCAGATACAAGACAGATCTAAGAAAGGTCAGCTATTATGGCATAGTGTATATATACTTCCAGCAAGTAACTACTTCTGTATTAAAAAAGATGCTAAAATAGTAAATATTTAGATTATTACAAAAACGTCAGCATCTTCAACTAGTTAATGAAGACATCTTTTCACCCAAACATGAGGTATCTAATTTTTTTTTAATTTATTTATATTGAGATCAGTATATCTATTTGAGCATATATTATGTTTTTATTTGATGTTTAAGCTCATCTTTGATTTTGCATTTAAGGTCTAGGACTACAGCAGTAGTTTCAGTTTGGGAGAACTAAAAGTTTCTAGATATTCAGAGCACATACACACACTGTGTTTTTAACATTATTATTACGCACCTACACTGAAAGAACCTACATTTCTAGACTATTTTATTCATTTTTGTTTCTTTACATTTCAGTCCCTACTACATACCCACAGTATAAGAACCAAAGCAGCAATTAATTATGACCTAAGTAAGTTTGAATATATAAATTGAAACTTCTTCATAACCATAATGCCCCAAAATTCCTCTATTTAGATCACATTACCGTCTCAGCAAATAAATGATCAGCTGCTAGATTCTGGGACACAAGCTACCAGTCAGTTATAAAATAGTACAAACCTCATTTTAGATCGTATAACCCCATCTCTGCCAACTGATCTGCATTTGGCAACCCCTGTATGGAATTAAACTGCGATTTCTTTAACTAAGACAAAACACAGTAACAGTGATAAAATCAAGCCCACATACCCTGGTGGTAAAGGTTCTGTACCAGCATTAACAGTCTGCTGTCTTACAGGATCTCCTGATGCACTTGAGGCTGAGGAGGAGTCCCTTGGTTTTGCTGCATCTGCTGCTGTACTGGTATTAGGCTGAGCACAGTCTGTAGTAGTTGAAGCTTCTAGTCCAGCGGACGCAACAGATAGTGCAGAAGTGTGGCTTTCAGAACAACTAGCTGCTTCTTCTGTTGATTGAGGTTCTGCTGTAGTGTTAGTGCAATCTGTAGACATGGGAGCTTCTTCTGAACCTACCATAGCTTCAGAGACAGAAGAATTACCAGTTTCTGGTGCAGAGGAAGATGTCTCACCATTAACTGAGAAATGGGAAATAAGAATATTTGCATATCAGATTCCAAAGAGTAAAAATTTTTGGGCAGAATTTTGGAGTAAACTACATTAAACATATTCCTTTATTTGATTCAAGTCACACCTATGTGCCATAAGTAACATTATTGCCTAAGATAAACAAAAAAGGCCACAGTGCACTAGCTTCAGTTAAAGCTGTAATTAAAACTTACAGTCTGCAAGCCATTCTCTATACTTCCCTGTGAAAATTATTTCTTAGTTTCTGCATGTCTTGCTCAATACAACATTATACCTTATTCCTGAGATTAGCAAAAAGTAAACACTCACTTCCCAAGAAACAGTACTGCCTTACTTGAGAACTTGTACCAACTTCAAAAAAATATCTTGATTAGCATGACAGGAAAGAAAAGCATTGGGAGCCAAGTAGCTACATGTAATGCAGAAATAAAGAGGCAGTTCTTACAGATTATTATTTTTTTTAACCCTCTTAGGAGTTGAGATACAGAATTTTACAATAAAGCAAATACCATCTTCTGTATCACATTAAAAAAAAAAAAAAAAATCACCCCAGCATCCCTAACAAGATCAATATGTCCTAAAAAATTATATTTTGCTAACTGTTGTGAGCTAACTATGATAGACAGCTAAGCACCACACAACCACTCACTCACTTCCACCCACAGCGTGCCTGGGGAAGAGAACACAAGTAACAGCAAGAAAAAAAAAAAAGCAAAATAAAAATATTTAGTAAGAAAAGAATCAAAAGATGACAAAAACAACAAAACAAAATAAGTGATGTGAAGGCAATCATTTACCACCTCCCATGGATAGAATGATAGCAATCCAGTTCCCATGCAGAAATGACTAACCACCCCAAACTTTCTCCTCTCCCTTTTTATTGCTGAGCCTGACATTGTATGACAAAGAACATCTCTTTGGTTGGTCCAGGTCATCTGCCTGGATGTTTCCACTCCCAACCTCATGAGCACTCCTAATCTGTTCATCAGCTGAGAAGAGGCTGAATGAAAAACAGAAAACGACGTCACGTTGTGAAGAAACACTTCAGCAGCAGTTAAAGCATAACCATGTTATCAGCATGGTTTTGCTCATAAACCCGAAACACAGCATCATACAAACTGCTATGAAGAAAATTAACTCCATCCCAGCAGATCCAGTATACTTATGCGATTGATGCAAACTAAAAAATTATGAAAATTATAATAGAATCAAAGTAAATGAAATTCTGCCTTTTTAAGAACAACACAAATGTCATCCAAGTCAAGCAAACATAATCTCATAGAAGGTTTAAGGCAGACAGATTTGGGAGGAAAAATGGGCTAAGAAGGCTTTAGTATTCTCAAGCCTACTTGGCTGGCAATCCCTCAATACCAGTCACAGTCATGGAATTGCTAGAGTTGGAAAGGAACCTTAAAGGTCACCCAGTCCAACTCCCCTGCAATAAACAGGGACACCTACAGCTAGATCAGGTTGCTCAGAACCCCGTCCAACCTGACCTTTAATGTCTCCAGGGATGGGGCACACCTTTGGCGAACTGTCCCAGTGCCTCACCACCCTTACTGCAAAAAACATTTTCCTTATATTCAATCTACATCTCCCCTCTTTTAGTTTGAAACCATTCCCCACTGTCCTGCCAAAACACACCCTGCTATAGCCTGTCTCCTTCATTTGCACATCTTAGCAGAACAGTATCTCGGCACAAGATTTTGCCTCAAACTAGTGAAATCAGGTACAGTAGTTGATATGACCCCATTAAAAGTCAAGGACACTGTGTGAAGTAGTGCAATATCATTCATAGCTTTCATTTTCTGAATCCCAAATCAACACCAACTGGTGACTATTCTATTTAAGCTTGCCAGTTTGTACCTCATTTAGAGCTGTAAATCTTTTTCTTCTAGATAAAATACCATACGCAAGACACACTTCAAGTGGTTTTCTAACTGAGAGCACATTATCAGCTTCCAATTCTAAGAACTGAGGCCAAAATACTAAGATTTCTCTACACTCATAATCCTATTGATAGAAATGTGCAAAATTTAACTCTAGACTAGTGCCTATAAAACAGTGTTTCATCGTTTTAAAGAGTTCATTTCTTCCAGTCCTGTACAGTACTCTTACAAATAAAAAAATCAGGACTACTTAGTACTTGCAATAACGCAATACTACTTGCTATATAATGTCAACATTTCCTGGCTTTCTCAGAAAGCAAAAACAGATACTGGGAAATTGTAAATCTCATCTTCCTTTTAAACACACACGCACAATTTTTTTTTGTTAAAAAAAAAACAACAACCCACAATTAAGCAGTAATCATTAACGTATTCAAAATAGCAAGTCAGTTTCTTTAAGGAATTATCACTAGGCCACATATATTTGCTTACTACACATAATAACAAGCATGATGGTATAGGCAGTAGGAGACATGTAAGCTTTGTAAAAGGCATTGATTTGTGAACACAGCTATTCCAGGCTAATACATCACTGCTTCCAGTTCACATAAAACAGATGAACTACATCAAGGTATGTCAAGAATTCATATTATTTAAACAAAATATAAAACATGAGATTAAAAAAAAATCATAACAACAGAGAATCTGATCAGTTTTCTTTAAATGTCTGCTTTAGCTACAGCAACAACTTTATCAAAATAGAAAAAAGCCAGCTTAACTTTCAACTTTCATTTTAAAAAGTAATTTCAACTCATCCACATGAAACAATCAATGAGATTACAGAATGAAGTTAGGATCAAAATAACTGACAAATCATCAGCTCTTTTAGTAAGCTGATCTCCAAAACAGATATGTAAAACATTTTGCCCAAGGAGGTTGTGGATGCCCCATCCCTGGAGGCATTCAAGGCCAGGCTGGATGTGGCTCTGGGCAGCCTGGTCTGGTGGTTGGCGACCCTGCACATGGCAGGGGAGTTGAAACTCAATGATCATTGTGGTCCTTTTCAACCCAGGCCATTCTATGATTCTATGATGATTCTATGATACACCACCTGATCACCTCACCAATTAGATCTAAAACAGCAGTTCCAGCAACATCATACAAAATTACAATTCTGCTAAGTACAAAGGGGGGGAAAAAAAGAAAAAGAGAAAAAGAAACCGTGTGATCAACAAATGCTGAAGACTCATTTTATGTTTTTCCTAAAAATAAAAATGTCTTCACTAACCAGTACAGTAGTTGAAAACTGTCTCAGTGCCAGTTCAGTGATGATTTCATCAATATTACTATTGGAACAAATCAATTACTACTGCAATTACACAATTCAAATTCCAATTTAAAACAGATCTCTTAGCAATTGAAGAAAAAGAGAACAGTGCTTAAATAATATATATGCCCTTTGGCCTTCAACTGAAAAGAGAGAAGAATGAAATTCAAGTTCTCTAAAAAGAGATATGGTTCACAGAGGCCTAATTTAATTACTACCATTTAAAGTTTATCATTGTTTCCGCCATCTTGCCACCATTCCCATATTTTCCACTCTATCAGAGGAAGCTTAACAGCCTCTGTTCTCCTATTTATTAACAGCTTGCATCTTTCTATTTAAAAGTATCTTTTTCCTCTGCTGTCACTGTAATCTCACCCAATCAGCTGAGGAAAGTGCCTTAAAAACATGATCAGATGCAAAGCTTTGCCTGAAGAACAAAAATAAATACCTGCTTTTCAGTTATTTTACTGTACCATATGTTTCCCCTAATTACGATAAGTTTCAAAGTTTTTGTGTTTAAGAGAAGTGTGAAATTTACTATTTTGCCAATATCTGTTTAGAAACAGCATAGCTTTGGAAAAAATGGAAAGCAAAATGCATCTACATTTGAACTCTAGGCACAGCAGTTCCTAACAGCATTAAACAGCGGACTTATCCTATAGCAAAAGAAACCTAACTGGAGTTATTCAAATTAATTACATGAAGGAAACCTCAGTCTTCCTCCCAACAATCAGTATGTCATTCGGTAATCTGGGACAGAGAAGGAAGTTCTGGATATTTTACTCCTTACTTCATCCAATATGAGGATTCACAGGTAAGTATGAAAGATAGTACACTTAAGAATGGATCTACTACAAAAAAAAAAATATTGGAGTGGAAATACAAGACTATAAATTCAAGTCCAGAAACATCTTTTCAATATTTTTGGAAATCTAATTAAAAACGTGCAGAAAAAGTGATTCAGTTTCAGATTAATTTCAATTAGACAAAAAGCCTTAACATAAATGTTCTTATAATTCTCCCATTCCTACCAGTGCTGTTGACAAGCTCAGCTCCAAGTGGTTTTGGTACAGGTGTATTTTTGGGTCTGGCTGCAATATGTGTAGGAGATGGTGAGTTGTTTCCATTAACAGCTTCTATGCAGAATGCATTCTGTACTACAGAGTTTGAAGGTACTTGATTGTCATTCCCATTAGAAACATCACAAGCAGATCTTGGTAAAAATAAAAATAAAAAACCATCAGCTTAGATTAGTACAAACACATTTAATAGTTATGCACAGAACCCAAATCCTACACTATAACATACAAAAGAAATACAAAAAGAAAATGAGTAAATTCAGAGTAGTTTATAAGATCACATTTGCAGCCTAGACAGCAGCCAAGTGCAAGACAAAAACAATTAAAGAACAAGGCATAAATCCTGAAGAACTTCAGACACTTAGAGAAGATTTCTAATTTCCACTTCAGCTTTACTTTGTGAGATATTAGAGAGTTGAGTGGGAGCAACTGATGTGTACATCTTCCAAAAACACTTTAGGGACCATTCCAAAGCACCGCCTATGAGTATAACTTTCGCTCACTGCCCGAGGAAAGAAGAAAATAATAATGTGTACAAGGATAAATCCGTTCCTGTCACTCAAATGCACAGCAACCGTATACTTATTCACACCATCTTTTAAGTAAAAAACTTAAATAACCTGCACTGACTGCAAGGTAACTGGCACAGCGAGATACACTGGCCTACTCAACTCACTAGTGGTTGAGAAGTCAAATAGACTAGTCCTATTTCTCTGAATGCAGTCCATGAACTTGTATAAAGATGGTGGCTTCAAGAATGAAGCTTGAAATTGATCTCCAAGTCTTTTTTCTTGCCATGTCAGGTTGAAGCTGGCAAACTCGGTGGCTCAGCATTCCAAATACTGCTTCCTAAACACAGTACAAGTCTGTTCAACAACTTCCTGATCTCAACCTTGAAAAAGGAACTGGGTGAGGAGGAAGTCATTTAGGCTTTTTTCTTTTTCCTTTTGTTCTGATGGTATGTTGCAAAAAGTTGGTAGACATGAACAGAAACTGTTCGTTAGACACCAGAAAAGAAAACAAATCCACTAAGTATACAAAACCACCCTGTGCCACTCACTGCTCCCTTAATCTCATCTGCAGGACTTCATAAAGAATTCAAGCCACTTGAAATCTGTTTTCAGAGGGCTACACATTCAAAAGGTAATCATGCATTATTGGAAAGCAGGTTTTAACAGGATAGGAAAAACAAATTGTAAATTTAATTATTGCCAAGCTGAATTACGTAATTATTACACAAACTGTATTTCTAAAACCTATGGCAAAATAATTAAGAGTTTGATAGTTAAGATCTGTCACCTTAAGAAACAAAAAAATGTTAACTGATAAAATTTGCTGACATATTTAACATATAGTCTAAAACACAAAAATAAATTCCAACCTTGATGTACTTCTTGCCGAAGCATCTCTGTTTTCATGCACAGCCTCTCCATTTTGCTGAACTTCTACTGAACAGTAAAAACAAAGAAAATTCAATAGAAATATTCTACTAAATCTGTCTGAAATATTAATCAAAATATTGACTGAATTGTTTCAACTTACTGGTTGCTGGTGAACTGAGATTTGTAAGAGATTCTTGTTCAACAACCAAGCCATCTAGCACAACTGTCAGTTCGCCTGTTTGCACCATGCCACTCTTGTTTTCCAATGATAATTTCAACTGTTCTTTCACCTTGTCCACTAGAAATGAAGTTGGGGTAGTAGGGAAGGAAAAGGAGAGAAGAAATAAGGGAAAGATTAAATCCTAAGCAATACTAAAAAAACATTGCCAGCAAAAAAAGATATATTTGCACAAAAAATATATCTGTAAAAAATGTCACACCCAGATGATTTGAATAACATAGAAATCACTAAGGAACTATGAAATTCAGACCAGCTGTGGGTAGAAGCATAGTTTATTGTAAAAATAAACAGCTTATTTATACAGTATGCTCCAGGTATACAAAAGGATCCATATAATTTCAGTACTGGATTGTAAATGACTTCCCAGGTTTATTACTTCCACTAAGCCCTTCTGAAATTGTGCACTACTTACATAACACAAGAAGGCTTAAAGCTAAACAACTTGTGAACGACACATTCAAAGACTACATGTGACAAGTCATGGGGAACCTTATTCTCCAACTCAAGCTTATGCTTATTTCTCTTATCACCTTCCAAAAGTAATTACAAGACACAGTTGAAAAGCACATCACTTTGAGGAAAGAATAAATACAAAGACTGCACAGTCTTTCCTTTCCTTTCCTTTTTTATTTTTATTTTTTTTTAACTTTAGTTAGTGCATTTTCATCGACCCCAACTCCCAGGATTAAACAGTAACAAAGAGAATACCTCAAGTAACCGAAAATTAAATGAGAAAATATTTTCACCAAAAAAAGCCTTTTTGTTTTTAGATTTAAAAAAACAAAAAACAAAAACACATGCATGAGGCAGTAGAATAATTCAATATAACTGATAAGAAATGCACAGATGTATACACAGAGGCACATAATCCAGAGTTTAAACATGCTGTGGATGTTGCGTAACTCTCTCTAAATCAACTGTTACCAGTTCAGCATTTAAAACTACATGTCAGACAACTAAACAAAGTAAGCTCTGAGTTCACATTAATCAGGTTAAAATGGTTAAGGCCTTTTAGTATTTGTGGTCTCAGATTAAAGGATTATTTTTTCAAGATGTAACAGACTATATCCCTCAATCTGATAACATTTCAAGCCAAAGTTAAAGCTCACTGTGTAACTTGTACATCCATGCACTAAACCAGCACTTCCATATGTTTCTCTTCTTACCAAACACAAAAACAGGGAATGCTAGCATCAGCTATTGCCAGATATACCCAAGATGTTACTTTGAAAAGAAGACTGAACTCCACATTGTTGGGCAGCAGATATTAGTGAACACCCACTGTGACTCTACAGATGGATTTTGCAGTACTGTAAACTGCTGCAGTAAGCACAAAGCTGCTAAATCTACAGAACTATTGGTCTAGAGAGAAAGGAGAGGGAGGAGAAACCAGCCTACCACAGAGCTGTTAAAGAAGCATATTCATGAACTGTCATTTCTGCTCTGGGTGATTTGTTCACAGTCTGTTATTTTAAAAGGTTACCTTCCAAAATCAGACCAACGGCTGTACTCCAACTGAGCCTGCAAAAAAGCTGGGAGGGGTGAGGGCAGCAATTCAAGGCTAGTGGCGTTTAGCAGGAGAAAACAACAGTACTAATTCTAAAGTTTCTGCATTTAGACTTCCCCTTTACTTTTTCAATAAAGGGCCTTTCAACTGCTGCATTTCAATCAATAACTGAGTGACCAGATTAATCTTTCACTGAATTACTCAGTAATTCAGTGTGTGTTGAACTGTTGACACACCAAAATCAGAAGCACTGCATATAAATTAACTTTAGTGCAATGTACAGCTAATACAGACAACCATTTCCTGAAAGAATTTGCCAAACTGTTGGATGCACAACCCCTGGATCTCCAGTAATATATATATATATATATATTTTGCTTTTATATTGCTATACAATACAGCTTCTGATATAGGTACAACGTAAAATTTCACACATGAAAAACGTACAGAAAGTAACAGTATTTTTACAATTATTTTTCATCCTGACATTGCAGGATTATTTTAATAGCAATACATTTCACTATCAGGTATTCTTTTGGATTTTGTTATTTATTTAATTTAAGCAAATTTTCTGCTTAACTATGGAATCCTGTGCAGAATCTTCATCATACAGCTGAAGAAATTCCACTGGATTTTGGATTCTGTTTCTATTTTCCCAAAGAACCAGAAAAATGAAGCTTTTTCAAAACTGAGCAGAAGCTATCTTTTCTTCCACCTCCCTAAATGAGCCTTCAAGTTTGCATATTGAACTTGTGTGAAATGCTGGTTTAGCTGGAATTCTACTGCCACTCTGGAGTGGAATTTAAAGTGTGGATTCACCATCTTCTTGTATTTGTGAAAAAAAGTTTAAAAAGCAAAATAAAGAAGACCTGTTTTAATTCTATTAAAGACAATAAATTTTAGAAGTTACATAGAACACAACAATCACTAATGTACTAAAAAGAAGTTCTCAATTGATTCTTTTATCAGTGGTTTGTTCTCTGGACAGTTAAGTTATGAGGGAAAAATACGTATCCAAAGAAGAAAAACATAAACAATGTAAAAAAAACTTTAGACTTTTTTTTGTTTTAAAAACAAGTTTAAAACAGATCTTCTAGCAAATTATGAATTAGTTTGCCACAAAACATTTTATTTAATCACTACTGCTTTTACTTAGTAGTAACTCAGACTCTGGTATTTGCTTCAAAATTATTATATCTCATTGTTACGTTTCAATTGTTCTCAATAGCACAGTTAGACATGGCCATAAGAGACAAGTAAAGACACCAACTGAAAATCAGTTGTAATTACACATATAGTTAGTAGCTTGTTTGCCAGTTTTGATATAAAGATTAGTAATAACAGTTCTACTTAAAATATCCTTCAGGACAACTTACATTTTCTATTGTGTATTTCCAAAGCTTGTCTCAAGTCTACAGTGGCTCTTCCTAATAAAGCATCTGCTTTTAAAGTGTGATGGCTCCACACTCTAAATTCCAGCGTAGTCTGTGGAGTCACATTCCTGCATATAAAATACATTTTTAAAGATATATATATATATACAGATTTAAAAGTATTCATTGTTCTCATTGGGAGTGTTTGACTTTAGTTCATTCTCTCATATTTATTGTATTTCTTGATACTAATTACGTGAAAAAAGTTTTCATAATGTAAAGGGAAATTTTTAATTAATAAAACACTGTAAACACTGCAACATCTATACTTGAGATCAAGCTTTACGTACATTACTACAAGTAGCATGAGGAATTTGGGGAGTGTCAGAATAACCTATACAAACTTCAACTCTCAGTTATATAACAGTATGTCTTATTTATGAAAGATATATTTTCCTTATTCCTCACTATTCTAGAATTCTAACTAAAAGTTTGCACTGCTTCACGTGAATAAAAACATGGTAAGTAAAGTAATTTGTCTGTCACTAGGAAGAAAAATACCATGTATTAGAAAAAGAAAAGAAAATACGACCCATCAGCTACTTGCAAACAGGAACCCACACCACAGCAGTCAACTTGCCATGAAAGTGCTGATAAAACATTACTTATGAATCCACAAATATATATAAAACCATAAAGCATATTCACAAAAATCAGAGGGGAAAACCAATCCAATAGCGAAATTATAGTGAAAACTGAAGGGAAGCCTCAGTTACAGTAATATTATTACAAACTTTGGCAATGATCTCTCCCCTGCTCAAGAAGGAAAACAAGAACCTATGCTAGGCCTGGAGACTAAGTTTTACAGAACAGTTTCCATTACAATAAGAGCGCTTCTTGGTTGTGAAAAACAGAGCAGAATCCCTGTACCGCAAGACGTCCAAGGTCACATACCTGCCAGCACTACAAATGTGAAGGTATATCAGCATTGCTAAAAATAATGCTAAAAACTGTCCCCAGGCCCCATCAGCAGAGGTAACCCTATTGGCCCTTCAACATGTTAGACAGCATGGATCATTTCTGCAGAAATTCGTAAGGGAGTATATTTTTGTGTTTTGAATAGGCTGCCTTCTCATGGAAGTCCTACTGAAAGATCAGATTTAAAAAAAATAAAATAAAATACACAAAGAATGCATTGCTGGTGCTCTTGCAGATCCCCTTCAGATCAGGGGAATTTGGTTAATTGGAGAGTTCATTTATCCCCAGGAAGACTGGTCAAATGAGTCGATAATGCCATTCCAGCAGACTTAGGAAAAGTGGACCAGAATACCTTATCTATAAGTAACACATCCTAGGTAATATTGATGATGGAATGCCTGTTAGGCTGTACTATGCACATCAAATTACTTCATTCCTATCAAGTCAGCAAATCCTGCCAAATCAAGCCTGCCTCCTCAACAGCAGCTCTGGTCTCTGTGTTAGCTCTATACTTGTGCTAGTAATAACTCCTGGAAATCACTGTTAGGCCCAAGACTATACCATTCAGTTTTGCAATATTGCAGAGGGTTAAATAAGCTCAACTACACTAAAACACCAAGAAACATGACACAGGAACACCCTACATGGTTCACCACAGATCTGCAGTTAACAAATAATAGTGTTACCAAGTAAATGACTCCCCAAAGCTAGGTATGTAGTACCACTCCCCATTCTCCAGAACCAAACTAGGTTCCTGTAACTAAAAAAGCTGGCTATCACACAAAGGCAGGTCAGATGCTGTAATGTGTACAGTGCTCAGTGCCTTTTGAAAGTAGCTGTGTTGTTACCAGACCCAGTGTTGCTTATGCAATAATGCTTTCTAGCCAATTATACTGCGCAAGATTTGCCAGTTCTTCACAGTCATATTCAGGTATATCTGCATCTATAGCACAGTAAACCAAATTAAGCTATTATCACATTAAGCAGCTTAAATATTAGGAAAAGCTGCAAAGCCACTTTACAGCAACTTGTTTCTGTAAGCACATCCCTTCATTAGAAAATTTAAAGGAAATATGACCTTCCTCATAACCTACTGAACAAGCTGTGAATTCCTTCCTTTTAAAGTTGAGAATGACATAATTACTAACATCTTCTAGAGAGAAATTTTGAGATGTCCACAGTGCAAACAAGCATTAAGGGCATACTGTGGACAGCAACTGTATACATGGAACACTCTCCTCCAAAAAAAATGTGTGTGCCTATACACACACACACACATATATATATTCTCATAACATCATGAGCACTGAGAAAGAATTTTCATTAAACATCATCTTATGTGTGCATATACTCAGCAAAAGATAGAAGTTATGTAGCCAGCCAAGTTGAGTAAATATTTGCCTACGACAGGCCAATAAATAGTATTAAATAACCAAAATAAAAGTAAAAAAATAAATCTACTTACACTGTCAGCTGTTCATCCCACTTTGGATTTGAAGAACTACTTGATTTTGCTGTTTTCTTGATTTCACCGTCTGCAGTTAATTCTGTGTAGAAAGTTGTTCCAAACCAATTCTTTTTCCGTTTCAGTTTGGCACTAGAAACTAATAAAATGCATTGCTTTACCTACAGCAGCACACTTACTGAAAACTACAAAAAGTACCACCTGCACAGCATACGGAACACAGCACAGCAATGTTACTCCTCATCCGCTCCTACTTCTGCTAAACATAAAGAGGTCAGTCTCAAAATGGTAGCTCTCATTTTCAAGAACTACTTTGTCAGGTAGTTCAAACAAAGCACGATATGTTCTCTTCATATTGGCAGGATGGGTAAGACTGACAGCACAACAATTATTTTTATGGAAAAAAATGAAAATCATACAGCCTGTTAGATTTTCTCACAATTCTTTCTCTTCCAACTATTCTCTTGAACAACAGCTAAGTATGATACACCTGGGAGATTATCAGACATTTTTTGTTTTGATGTTGATGCTTTTTTTAAACAGAAACTTCATTATTTCAAATTATACATACTGACAAAGCTACGTGCAATTTAAGCCTATTTCAAAATTTCACTGTTACAAATGTTTCACTGCTATGTATGTTTCAATGCAAAAGCCTGAATGCAGAGCTTCATCTCTTCACCTGTACCACCTGTGTGATTAAACTCTGGTTTAACACATTGCTAAAAATAAGAAATCAGCTCTCAAATGTCCCTTATTTAAAGAGGATGAACAATTTTTTTTAGTCTTCAAATCACTGGTGAGATCCTCAGTGTTCCAGAATACAAATCTATTCTCCTGTTTCCTCATCCAGCTGATAATGTTACTGTAACAACCAACAGCAGCCTAGCTGCCAACATTTCAAATGGTACTTCAGGTACCTGCGTCAGAAGACAAGATGGTTGGACTCACAGCAGTATATACCTGCTGGCTATGCTTTCTCTCTTAAGCCTCCCATATGTCTATGCGATTGCTTTCCATTAGAGAAATAACCCTTCAGAAAACTAAGCCAAAAAATCATACAGTTTCTGTCCATTCCACTTTTTGAACCAGATCTCCTGAAGTCAGAGAACTTTCAGCACCAGGAAAACATGAGAGTACTTATATCATTAGCAGAACAGAACAGGACATCAGAATGATAATTTCTGCATACGCTGCCCTGAAGATACAGGATGTTTATTTAACTCAGTTTGTTACAGTTGTTGATATACTGTGCCATCAGTTATAGTTGATTCTAACAATTCATCATGCTACCTTTACACACAGTTTTCCCACAAAGGATTTCTCATTAAATTTAACAAAATATCCATTTGGGGGACTGTACAACGATGTATTTTTTCCTCAGATAGCCCAGTCACCTTTCTACAATCCAGTATGATGCATCCTTCCTCGGATATAACTTCTTTTAAAAACATAGCACCTTACTGATGTTTTTCCCAAGTTTTGCTCATGATAGACTTAAATATATTCCCAATCATATATTTTTTTCTTACTTCACAGTTCCCAGATTCTTTCTGGATCCCTGGAAAAGTTCAGATTATGTATCAGTGGTAAAATAACATATATACACATGCATACATATGTATATGAAGGCTTTTTTTGCATGGCCAGCAGATTTTGCAATCCCTTTCAGTTTTTCGACAGATTTTCTACAACACTGCACACATTTTTACTTGCAGTTCACTATAATTGCCAATATTTTTTGTATAATTTCAGTAGTAGTTGTTACTCTGTACAGATGTTATGCCATTAATTACTTCTTCTTAAGCACAATCCCTCTGTCCCTACTAATGTATTGCATCTCATTGCCTTTCTCATTTGAAGAGATCATTAAACTGTCATCCACCTCATTTCAACATTTCTACCTAGCTTCAATTCATTTATGTATGTTACAGCTATCCACTTACTTGTAACCTTCCAGTTAATTAAAATGCCAAATATACTGATCTATTTTTCACATTTGCTTCAGCTTGCTTTTTTTAGAATGTTTCCCTCTAAAAACCACTATGACACAAATTATCACTACTTGCCTGTTACTTGCATCTGTAACCTTCCATTATGGTTGTTACTTGTATCAGTTCTTGGTGAGGCTGTGGCCATGTCAGAAGTTTAGGCTTTAGCCTAAAGAAAAAATAAAAAGCAGACAGTTTATTAAAACATCCAATTAATTAGCAAGACACCAAGCGTTACTTTGGTACAACAACTCAGTTTTTCATAAGACTAGTTTAAAAAAAAACAAAAACAAAAACAATTACTTTGCAAAATCTGTCACACTTTGCCTTTGAGTATGCAGAGGCACTTCAGTAATGCTTACACTTACGAAGTTCAGAACTATTAAAGCAAAGAAAAAACATACAGCAGCGATATCAACATTCCTATCTCTAAAAGGTATGCTTATAATCCAGATGAGCTAACCACCAACAACTTCAAGGAAACAACATCTGAAATGCATACATGCTTGAAAAATCAAGCTGTCCTGGCAGCAACATGAGCGATTTAGACAATTTGTAATCTATTCCTAGACCTGCCATCAGCTTTCTCAACCACTGTTGCCCACCTTCTTCACATATCAAAGCAGCAAGCATTTAGCAAGGACCACCCTACGGTACCATTCACAGGGTATGGCTCTGATGTGAGCTGGGGCACCCCGGCACTTGAAGGACATACAGGCAGCGCTGATCCCTTCCTTTCAAATCATTACACATGAAACAAAACTAGAAATATTATCTAACAGACAATTCTATTTGTACCATAAAAATATGCATGCTTAAAATGCACTGTCTGGATGAATGCCCCGTGTTTAGCTCTGTGAACATCAATTGCTAACAACAGTAATATGCAACAGTGCCATGCAAACCTACCTGACTGCACGTGGGTCAGTGAAAAAAATGTTGAACACACACCCCTGGTATGCATACTTTTATAAAACTACATGAATGTATTACTGTACTAATAATATATTTCGTATCTTATAAAACACACAGAAACAGAAATTAAAAAGGACAAGATAAAGAAGAAATAAAGAGTATTATTATTCTTTATTTACTTATTAGTGGTAAAAAAAATCGACTGAAAATAAAATTATTTCTCAGGGAGAGCAGCGTGATAAAATATGCTTACATGGTGGTCGGTTTTTGTTTTGTTTTGGTTTGGTTTGTTTTTTTTGTTGTTGTTTTTTTAATCTTGGCTTATCACTTTGTAATGCAGTCACCTGAAGGTCTGGTTATAAATTCAGTTTAACTTCAATACTTGGCTTTAACGTTGTGTGGCTCATAAGCTTACATTTTCCCTGATGGCAAAAATCAGTTCTTCAAAACCAAACACAAAGTGTAGCGTTTCTGTGTTTTTAACAGGTGGGTCAAAAATGCACCAAAAGTCTTCATTTGAAAAACTTAAAATAGGTTATGAAATCGCTTCCAATTTTACATGGAAGAGCTTTTACAGGTGACATATTTGCAGCATTTCCGGCAACAAAATCACAAAGAAACATTCCAAAACATCTACTTTCCAAATAGTCAGTAGCACAAGTTTCTTCCACAAAGCAGCTACTTCCTCACCATCCAAAAATTACCTGGAAGGGTCACACAGTCTGTTGTTGTTGTTGTTTCTATGCATCTGCTAAGTAAACAACCACTTCTCATAACAGAAAAGGTGAGCAAATGCCTAACATGTAATACTGCACTGTTTAACAACTCTCTCCATGAGATAATCAGCAAAACTCTGCGTCGTACAAAAGATCTTCATGGTCACTCCCCGTGTCACCACAAATATTGTCAAGACTCTGCTATTTAAAGGGCTTCCTTTCATAGTATAACCACGTCAATAACATCCTCCAGTACTTCACGTGCACTTCTGACTCCAAATTCCTTTCTACAATAGCCTGATGCAGCAAATGAATTTCACACCTGGTGCCATTTCTGCAACCTCGCCTAGTTGAAAAAAACAACTTCTGACGAAGTAGACACTCTATCAGTGATTACATTTGCGCATTATTTCCATTAAAAAAAAAATGTTTTTATTCAATAAGTCATTTGCTGATATGAATATATCTTCTCTGGTAATTCTTTCCTTTAGTGGCTTAGTTCCTTGTATGTTTCATTACAGAAACAGAATATAGCAAATACCATAAACTGAGATGTTAAAGACATCTATATATTCATCATATATACATCAATTGTATAGCAAATCTCACACACGGTGCAATTTGTTTCAGTAACTTTTTTCCCCTCAAATCTTTAGTAATATTTCCTATGGATTTTTTAACAGCAATTGCTGGCAAAGGAACATATTTTAGTTTGCCGCCATATTGTTTTCCATGCATTATTTCAGACATTTTTACCACAGCAGGAAGAACAAGTGTTTTTCTAATGGTACGTAGCTTTTGTCTTCTGCTATTATCTAAGAGTTTCAGAAGAGGCATCTGAAGATTTACCATTAAATGTAGTGAAAAATTCTAGAGTACTGGATTGTATATCACATGACTTTAAATAATGCAGAGAAAAGTGTAGTTGTTGACCTTCACATTTCAGATGCACAGTTTTTAAATGCCTTGCTAGTCATGATGGTGCTTCATATTATTAGCTAAAATTGTCCTACATTAGCTGACATCTTAAGGTACAATATACATTTCAGATGAAGTTAATTATTAATGATTGCAAAGGTACATCCATATTTCAAAAAGCCTTCATGATAATGTTGATTTTTTTTTCTGACTCCTCATCAGATCTGACCAGGCTGCCATTATTTTTACTTTATCATGTGGTCAACAGAAAGCTCGTACTAGGAGTAGGAGAAGCATCTGCTCTGCCATGTTCTTGTTGTTTACTTGTATTCACATTATTAGTATTATCTTAAATCCATGATGTCTTTGGGTCAATCTATTAAGGCCTCCTTGTCAACTAACTGCGCACACATGAACTGCAATACTTGGAAAGTGAATGAAGAAGTGCAAGTGCCACTGTGCACCCCATAGTGTTGCAGAATACTCCCTTATCTCTGGACACCTAACAATGCTACAAGAGACAGGACCACGTGAGAGTCCCATTGTCAATACATACATTAAATATCACTGATGCTTAATTTCTCTCTTTTTCACCCACACAACCACCCCCTCTCTCACTCCCCATCTAGAATCACAGAATGGCTGAGGCTGGCAAGGACCTCTGGAGCCATCCGGTCCAACTCCTGCCCAAGAAGGGCCACCCAGAGGAGGGTGCCCAGGCACCTACAGCTCAGACTCGTGTCCAAGCAGCTTTTGAACTTCTCTAAGGAAGAGACTCCACGGATTCTGGACAACCTGTGTCAAGTGTTCCAGCACCCATACAGCACAGCAATGCTGCCTGGTGCTCAGAAGGAGCTTCCTGTCCTCCAGTTTGTGCCCGCTGCCTCCTGTCCTGGCAATAGGCACCACTGAAAAGAGCCTGGTTCCATCCTCACTGTGCCCTTCCTTCAGGCATTTGTATACATTGATGAGATTCCTTAGTCTCCTCTTCTCTAGGTTGAACAGTTCCAGATCTCTCAGCCCTTCCTCATAAGAGAAGTGCTCCAGTCACCTACACATCTTCATGGCATTGCGTAACACTGTCTCAAGTATGTCCCTATCTCCTCTGTTAGTACTGGTGACTCAGAACTGGACAGTTTGCTTAACTATCCCCAGACTTTATCTTCATCACATCTTCTATGCTCCCGCCTTCCTATGGACCTAGAATTCTTGGCCTCTCCTTAGCATTGTATTCCCATTATTTTACATAAAGTATACATACAAGCTGTAGAATTTTCTTTCCACACTTCAATGGATCATCTTGCAAACTTCTCTTTAGAGACCACTGATATGGAAGCCATCTACAGTGCAAAACATGCAATCAACTCTGTGGCAACCTAATTCAAACTCTTCTCAAGAAACCAATTTCTGCACTCTAGTTCTAAATGTAAACATTAGTTTAGGTATTCTTTCATAACTGACCAAATTATCATCACTTTTACAGGTTCTTTTCCCTGTTGCTATGGTTTTTTGAGGAACTAGTTGTTGTTTTATGCTTTTTAAAAATGTGGGTTTTTTTATTTGCTTTTTAACTCTACTCCTAGGGTACACAAATCAAGGTAAATAAATGAAAACAACAACAAAAAAATGTGTCAAAGTCCTTACATAGACAGGGTACACTGTTCATTGTCTAACCTACTCAGGTTTCAAGTGCTGATTTATCTGCAAGGCATACAGCCTGCTCTAACCTGAATTACTGGCTCTGCCTGCTCCTAAGCTACAAACTGAATTTGGCATACATGCATTTACCCATATCCTGGTAACACTGAAGTGAGGATTCTCTACACAGTTCTGTATCTTTCCCCATGAGGGAAATAGGATTATAATGACTGGGAAGAAATTATTACAATGCAAGTAAGATACCAACAGAGCAAGGAGATAAAACAAAGTGAAGCTTGCTTTGGCTGTGGGACTGCATGCTCCTGTGACGTGTACACAACTACATTTCTACCATCAGTGCCCCAGTGTTCTGCTTCCGCACCTACAATGTCCTTTTACAATAAAAGCCTATCTTAAATTCTTGAGAATATGGAACATCCAGGTACATTTACACAGCAGTGGTACAGTTTCAAGTTTTTAGTGCATTAAAAAGAAAATACCTCATTAGCATGCATGTCAAACAGTATTTAGATAAAGAAATTGAAAAATATCTTTGCAAGTGCATAAGCTATTTTTATTATAAACAATACATGAAGAAATCCTTATGTACTATTTTGTATTCCAAATAGCTTTGCTCAACAGAGCAAATCAGTTGAATTTACAGTTTCTGGTCACTTCATATTTTGAAGATTCCAAAGCTGCAGACCTCCTCAGCCTTGCTTAATTGATGAAGAATTAAGAACTGATAAAAATTAATAGGCAGGAAAAAGAATTTAGTTTCCTAAATTAGATTAAGAAAATTTTATAATTTGTTTTTCTAGTAGCTTCTTTTTTCAGGGATTAAAAGCAAAACATGTCAATGCTTTAGACAGCTATCCATTACTCTAATCAGTAACTACCCAAGTTCACCTTGAAACAAATCAGCCCTGATGCAGGTGGTTCTCATGGATGAAGAAAGAGCCTGCTCGCATCACGTTTGTAATTTTCATTCAAAATCCAAAGCAACGAATAGAAGAAGACACTCCACTGTCTGATGCACACAGTGTAAGAAGAGTTGGACAGGTCTTCCTTCAAGGTAAGCAAAGCCTTCAGGAAGAAAAGCTGGCCAAGTTATATCATACAAGATGAAGATTCTTATCTAGAGATTTGAAATAGACACCCATTACTCTCTGAAGGCTGTTCAGGATATAGAACAAATGCTGCTGCATGATCAAAGAAGAGAAGTACCAACAAAAGCTTATCCCCCCAGGAAGTGTCCTTTAAAGGGAAAATTACTATTTTGAAGTAGTCATAGAAATATATATATATATAAAAGCAATCTATCATGTAAGCATTTCAAGTAGTGATAAAAATAGTAGTAGTGATATTATGTAAGATACTGGCGATAGACTGCCTTCCACAAGGGCAGGACATATAAAGCATTACTGGGAGAATCAAGACAGAGTAGTCTAACAATAATTAAGATTCAAAGTAAAAGATGAAGAAAACAAAAATAAAGGTTACTGAATTAAAAGAATACTGTTTGTAAAAGAAAAAAAAACCTCTTTTTGGAGGGCAGTGATGCAGCAAAGAGAAGAAGCATAAACACACACTGTACGTAACTAAGCAGGGACAGTACAGAAGTCACATAGCAGAGGGACTGACAAATTTGCAGTAGGATGCGATTACACCATCACTTTTTTAACGCATTAGATGCGAAGGTTTTCATGAACTTAGAAATTTCAAATTAGAAATAATCTAAATTTAAACTAAACAAGTTGCCCAGTCTTGATGAAGGAGGGGAGGAGATGGAGATTGTAGGAAGTCACTGAAGTGAGAATACTGACCCAGAGGCCTAAGAAATTTACACAGAGATGACAAAAGGAAAGCACTAGAATTTTCTTGATCTTATTTTGCAAGAAAACCTACATGGGAAAGAAAAATAGCTGCTGAAGATGAACAAGAAAAATGCTTTCAAAATATATTTAAGAAAGTGCAAGAGTTAACTACAAGTGGACAAGGTGTTCTATGGGCAGCATAAACTCAGCTTCAAAATCTTTTAGATGTTGTTGTTGTTGTTACTCAAAACAAATGCCTAGTTTGGTTACTGAACCTACTGAATAAGGTTTAAAATCTTCAATGTTATCTCTAGATACTAAATGGCTCTTTGAAGAGTCATGGGAAAATAACAGTGCTGACATTAGTTACTTTTACTTGTTACAAAGTGTGAACAAGGCCATGCTATTTTTGATTATAAAATCCTACACATTAGAAACCTTAAAAAGTGTCTGATCAGAATGATTAATAAGCTACCCAACTGCAGGATTATCAACAGCTATAGAATACAGTCACGATCCATGTAATACTATCATCTATCACAGTATTAAAAATACCTATTTGTTCTCTACGCTTCAGACATTTCCTTTGTGTTCTCCTGTCTCTACATATATAAACTCTTGCTTTTAGGATTGGACAGCGTTGCTGGTACAACCTTCTTACTCCTGTAGAAAAAAAGGTCCCGAAAGCAGGACTAGAAACGTGGATATTTTTTATGTTCTCCAACCCATGGAGCTGTCTCTTTTGTAATAAAGGCTACGACATTCTTCATCTGTCACCCTGTACTGCAGGCTCCACCATGGACAAGAACATCTCTCCTTCCCACACCTCACACTCCTGAAGATCAAAGCAGCACGCATGGATCACTAAATGGAGATTCTGATCCCTACAGCCTCCTAAAATCACCACTCATCCAAAACGTTCAGTTTCAGGTGGTGGCAAAACCAGGAGTAGAATATGGGGAAAGGAGAAGAGGAGCAGGGAGAGAAGGAGGAAGAAATGATGACTCCTCTCCAATAACATTAAAAATCTACAGTTGGAAGCAAGATTTTTGTTCTAAAAATAACAATGAACAAAATCAAGAAAAGAATGAAAAAAATTCTCATGTCAAATGCAAATAAATTTCTTAAATAATTTCCTTCCATTCAGACTTCAGAAAGAATTTAAATAGAATTTCTGTTCAATGCAAATCCGATTTGAAAGTCTATTCCACCATTTCTCAACAATAATAGTGGCAATAATCACAGATCTCAGGAGTACCATTAAATTTAAGTGAACACACTTAACACCAAGACCCCTTACGCTTATATATATTCTGACTACGCCTCTACCAAAGGTACAATATTTTTCTCAATTAGTTATAGCAAATTGAATGTATTTCTGACTAGCTGATTAAAAAAAAACCCAACAACTTCACAGATGTAGTTGTATTCCTTTCAGAAAAGCAGTAATTCTGTACCATTATAAATAAATAAATAAAGATTTCCTTTTCACATTGGTAAAATTTCACCTTAGAAACCGATGACACACAAACAGAGATCAAAGGAGGACTTTCTCCTCGCAAGAAAGACTCAACTTTGAAACTGCTTTGAAAATACTGTTCACAGACTCCACCCTCTGATAAATTTCTATGATCCTCCCTGTATCCGATATATCGAGGGCATCTCTGAGCAATAAATGTAGACATGTTAAAGTGTTTCTACAAACACAGCAAATATCTTAGAAGAACTATAATTTACCGGATTCTAAACATGCCATTTCCAAGCTGTACTCAGCGCACATAAATCTCTCACCTTGGCTTACTAATCAAAGATTGCACAGTGAAATATCTTAGACTAATCATTACCTCTGATCTCTCAGTCCTCATGCCCAATGCAGCCCACAAGACACTCTGAAACAACCTCGTGACAAAGTTCTGCCCATGTGGAGCCTGATCCTCCGCATATCTGGAATCACACATTCAACAGTTAGTTTTATGGCACATTCTAGATTTCCCTTCCCCTTACTTGCCTAGTCATATTTCACAACCTAAAAATCACTTGTCGTTTTTCCTCCACCATACATACCACTTTTCCCCATAAACACCATGACTCCTACTCCATAGATACTATTTTCACTCTCAAGTATCTCTCCAGTGCATACCTAACTAAATTCAGTACTGTTCTTTAATATTCAACTCCCAAGTTTGACATTTTTGTTTCAGATCTGGAGAACGGTCTGCATAACACACAAAAACACGTTAGCCTTTATTTAAACAGAGCAGAACAGCCAGTAAAAGATTATTCCTACATCTCTTGTCCTGTCTACAGCCAACACCAAAATAGTCTAAGTATTGGCACTCCCTAAATGCATAGCTTTGCTCATCAACTGAAATTGTGACATTACTTGCACCCAGGGAAATACAGAGTTTTAAAGTCCAAGTTTTACTCCTCTGAGCTCCAGAAGCACGTTTGCTACTCTAAGACATAATGGAAAGACTACGCTTATCAGCAAGGGATATCTCCCATAAATACTAACAGGCCATCTGAGAACTATTAATTGTCTGCTTGACGTTTGTGACAAAATTCATTTGCTGTTCTTCACTTCTTAAAAATTAAAAAAATCCTTTTCCATTTAAGAAGTCCTCTGAATTGTCAAGATCTACTACAGGCTACTTAAAAGGTCAGCATTTCCATTCCCCTTTCTGATCAAATCTATATGGCAAGTAAGAAGGAGAGATTAGAGATACAGACTACAAGATAAGGTATTAACTTTTATTAACTAATAATATATTTGTATATGTGAGGGGGAAAAATTCACCTCCAGAGAACAGAAGCTTCAGCTAGAAACTATATCCAAGGATATTTTTAGTCAAAATACTTCACAATAAGTCTTGAATTCTTTCAATAGGGCACTTGATTTTAAGATATGCACACATTGTTTTATAATCCTCCTTTTCACATATAACTAATTAACTTTATTAACTTTAATTAACTCCTACTTGGCATACACAAGGAAAGCAGGGTCCAAATTACACAAACAGCTCTAACCTTTGCTTTCTAATCCAAGTTCTTCACTTTGAAAGGCTTACATTCTGCCAATTTAACTCAATAGGTCTGTTTGTACAACACTGAAATGTTGCATATTCTTCACAGAATATGTTAAATCCCTTGTCTTTTGATATTCTGTTTTTGTCTCAATACAAACTGCCAATTCCCAATCACACTACTTTTTCATCTGCTTAAGTTCAATCACGTACTGTTTTTACTGTGCATTATTTTTTCATTGTTTTCCCCTTTACTAACTTCAACTTTCAGCCCTGTGAGTAATTTTGTCTTTGAGTTTCCCACCTAAACTATCTAGTAGGGGTTTTTTATTATTATTTTTTGGGGAGGAGAAGGAATATTTTAATAATCTATTGCAGAAGCAAATGACAAAACTGTACGTTAGAAAATAAACAATATTTAAGATAGGAATCTTAACATGATTCTAAGCATGCAACATGCACATTCTCCATCAGTTTTTCTGACTACAGCAGTCCTAACGTCTGTGACAATATGCACTAGAATAATTGTTAAATTTATGACAAAACATACAGAACCACAGAACAGAGAATTTTAACAATTAACTTAGAAACTTGTAAGATGCAGTGAGCAGCATTAAATGGTTCTTTCCTATTAAGTATCACATGCAAAAGTATTATGAGTACTAGTAGTAGCTTAAGTCAATGTTTAAACGGTAGGCAACAAAATTTTCCAGTGATCATTTAAAATAACACTGCTAAGAGTACTGACATGAATTCTCAGGACACAGTGAAAGCACACCATCACAGTACTTTTAGAACAAGATTGTAATACGGCACTCATCCCTTGCTGAGCAACATATTCTGTTCTGTGGCACTTGAACTAATTTTAAACTTCAGTCAAACAAATACTGACAGACATGCACACCTACACTTAAAATGATACCAATTATTAAAATGAAAAATTAACAACTTTCAAGTGTTTAAGACAATACTTAGAAATTTACAAAGATAAGACTCTTGCAGATGCCTTTACTACATACTTTCACTTTTTAATGGCTTCTCTGATTCTTTGGGTACTGTTGAGTTTTGAGCGTATGAACACAAAAATTAAAAGAAAACAAGAACCCAAAACCATTACTATTCAAGAAGTAAATACAATAAATGCAGCAGTATTCCGTCAGACTTGTAAAGTTTTACTATACAGACAAATCAATCTGGAAAACAAGACAGAACAAACGCTTCAAAACATTCGTAACTGTAGGATATATTCTACTATAATATTGAACACTGGAATCTTTTAAGTCCATTAAGAGTGATCCTAGCACTAAACATTCACCCCATAAACCATACTTTCACTATACGTCCTGTTTACACCAAGCCCAAGTCCACAAAGGGTACTACTGGGGAGATGCCAACAGCTGCCTTAGAACTAATGCTTCAACATTATAGAATTTTAGCTCTGGCAGTCTCCTTCTCAGAGTCCATAAAGCCTTGACAGTAGGACAAGGCAGCTAACAGCTTCTCCAGAGATACTCCAACATTCCAAATAAATTGCAAATCTTTTTTTAGTAAGTTCCAAGTTACCAGCATTATAGCAGATCTACACAGATCTGAACTGGAAAGTAAACTGCCACTCTTCTGCAAACATCAGGTTAGATAAAAGCATGGAGAGCAAGCTATGCTTAACAATATTGCATCTTCTGTAATTTTCCATGTACATTCACTGACCACTCTTTCAGATTGCCCCTGCTCACAGCAGGAGGCTTGAAAATAGATCATCTTTAAGGTCCCTTCCAACCCAAACCATTCTATGATTTTATGCTGGAACTATACATTAACTGCAATACATTCCCAGCCTCATATTCAGGTCTAAGAAAAAATACAGTACAGAGGTTTACAAAACCTGCTTTTGAGAGTGTTATGCAAGAGGTCTAAACAAACCACAGAGTGTGATTCCACTGCATGTCTGCCGGTTCTGTTTTGTCTTATACTTAGACTAGCAGCTCTCTGGCAGAAACCTTTTTTAGCCTGGTTTCCCAAGCAAACATCACATGTATGACTCATACCGTCCAATCACTTCTTCCCACTCTTCCTTTCACCTCCATCCCTCTAAACACATCTGTTCACCACCACATCCAGTTAAATTAAATTGCAAAGTAATGCCCTCTGATACACCTGGTTTCCATGAGCTTCATGAAAATCAACAGCTAGGCAGAGGAGAAAGACAATTTCCTGTGCTTGCTAAGCAAAGGACTACAGCATGAACTCAAGTTATCTACATTGCCTGACTCAAAGGCCATAACAGATGTGGGTTTAACTGGATTTTTTACAAGTAAAAAGGGCTAGAACAGCAGAGGGAGAAAACAACTGTGAGGATGTAACAAAAAATTGCATGAAACCTAGTTTCATTGTACACACAACAACTTATTTGATCAGATATTTAGGGCACACCGTGCTTGTGAATCACAATCATGATGATGCTTCTTGTTCATCCACAAAATGCCATGACAAAAAATATTACAGTGCCTCCTCTGTGTATTATAGTTAGGTCCACATGCACAATGGTGAGACAACTAGAGTAAACAGCTTCCAGGCTGTTTGAATACAATAGAAGTTACAACGCATATATCAAGAATTCAGAGAAGAGTATTTTTATTCTAATTTTAATGTTCAAGTGAATGGCTTCCACAACCGTCAGAGCACCACATACATAACAGACTGCTTATTAGGTGTTCCTGACTATAGTAGAGGGGATGGAACTAAATGATCTTAAAGGTGCCTTCCAACCCAAACCATTCTATGCTTCTATGATATGATCCTCCAGGCTGCCCTCCACTAGGGAGAAGCCTTATGGTGGAAATAAGTTACTGTATATCAGACTTGCATCAAGAGGAAAGTAAAGTAATATACTAGAATATAGTGCTAAAATATTAGTCATGGTTAGAATACCTACATGGCAAAATGAAAACTTGACCACAGTTACACAAAGGCACTCCAATATATCATCTAGCTCTGTGTATTACAGCAATATGGAAAATGGAGAAGTATGAGCTTCAGAGTAGGCAGGCAGCCCGAGCACATACCAAGAGTGCCAGGATAGCTTACAAAATCCACTCACAAAAATTCATGCCTATCACCACGACCTTATTAGTCACAATAACCAAGACTAGTGTAAACATGTTTCTATTGCAGTCACAGTAGAACTTACAAAAAATTCCAAAGGAACATAAAATAACACTGATCAAGAGCTTTGTTGCTTCTGTTGTGCCCTCATCACTTCATTCCCCTTGTTTTTGTGAGGTTATAAAGAAACCATGATTAAACGATACCCACTACAAGAAATGCATTAATGCTGTCTCATGAAATAGATATTTCCCAGTTTCCCCTTTGTTTTGGTAACCAGTCAATACTCAGAGAAGACTAGAAGACAAACAGCCTCAGGGTTAAAGGCTGAAAATGGTATAAAGGATCTCTACACATCTTTTGCCAGTAAGAGGTTTGATGTGACGCACCTCTCCTCAGTAACTACCTCAAAAAATAGCTCCAGAAGGTGTAAGTAGAATTCACTCCATGTTCCCACCCTTTTCTCCAGTTTGCTTTTTATAATGTGCTATGCAAACACCTTCTCAGCTATCCATCTCAACAGTGTCAACCATTAAAACACATGTCCCAATTCCCAGTACAGATCCTGCTAGTCTTACCTATTACAGCCTCATATCACTAAGCTAAGCATTGTCCCCTAATTTTTCAGAAGCTATGCAGGCTTTAAGGTGCTGGAGGATTCAACACGACCCTTAGTAATGTGTTCAGGTGATAAATACTCTTAGTTATTAAAGCAGAGATGCCTGCTTCTGCTAATTATTTTCCAGTGTGATTCTGAGATAACCTGATTCCAAAATTTAACTGCTTTAAGAACACTTGTCACCACACCAAAACTACAAGTTTGAGAACATTAAATTGACTCATACATAAGGCCTACCAGAAGATCCCAAAGGTCAAATTCTTAAGGGTAAGTACCGAATCACCTCAATACATTCCACATCAAATTTAATTCAAAGCTACAAAAGAATCAGTGGACTCTGTGAAAACAGCTACAATTTTGTAGTAAAATAGGGTTTCAAATATTCATTTACACTTCAACAGAGCAAACAGAGCTCAAGAGAATTCAAAAACACTCTCATAAGCAGAAGTACCCCTCCTGATACAAAGCAGAAAACTATGTTATAAAACCTGCAAACATTACTAGCTAATGCTGGAGGACACCACTGCCTTGAAAACTTCCATTTAGTGACTACAAACACTGCAAGGCAAAGGTCATCCAACTCAAGGAAGTCAATTTCCAAATCATTCCTATCATTCATGTTCATTTTAGGGGAACTTCTAAAGGGAGATATTAGAGGCAGGGGAGTAACAAGGGAAAAGCATTACCAGCTCCTTTTTTCCAGATTACCTAAACTTCCGTAGCATGGTCAACACAACGTTTTTGCTGCAAATCTTTTCAATCCATAAATGCAGATATTTAAAGTACTAAGTGATTTTCTGAGAAGCTGAGGGCTCTTTGTAATAGAATTTGCACATTAACTGCTCCTTTTCCACAAACCCATATTTCCTTAGTTGGTATGGAAATTTCTGCTCCCTCAGAAAAACAAGAACTTAAAGATTTTCCTAAGGACTATGACCAGCCCTGATTCCAGAGTCAACTTCCCAGGTAGGTCTCTCAAAAGAGATATCAAGCCTAACAATGAATCATAGAATGGCCTGGGTTGAAAAGGACAACGATCATCTAGTTTCAACCCCCCTGCTATGTGCAGGGTCGCCAACCGCTAGACCAGGCTGCCCAGAGCCACAGCCAGTCTGGCCTTGAACACCTCCAGGGATGGGGCATCCACAACCTCCTTGGGCAACCTGTTCCAGTGCTTCATCACCCTCCATGTGAAAACCTTCCTCCTAATACCTAACCTAAACCTCCCCTGTCTCAGTTTAAGACCATTCCCCCTTATCCTATCACCATCCACCTTTGTAAACAGCCATTCCCCCTCCTGTTTATATGTTCCCTTCAAGTATTGGAGGGCCGCAATGAGGTCTCCCCGGAGCCTTCTCTTCTGCAAGCTAAACGAGCCCTCAACCTTTCCTCATAGGAGAGGTGCTCCAGCCCTCATCTTAGTGGCCCTCCTCTAGACTCATTCCAAGACTTCTGTGTCTTTCTTGTGCTGCGGGCCCCAGGCCTGGACGCAGTACTGCAGATGGAGTCTCACAAGAGCTGAGTAGAGGGGAACAATCACCTCCCTCTCCCTGCTGGCCACCCCTTTCTTAATGCAGCCCAGAACACAGTCGGCCTTCTGGGCTGCAAGCGCACACTGCTGGCTCATGTCCAGCTTCTCGTCTACCAGGATCCAGAAGTCCTTCTCTGCAGGGCTGCTCTCAAGGAGATCTTCCCCCAGTCTGTATAAACACCTGGGACTGCCCTGACCCAAGTACAGCACCCTGCACTTGGCCTTGTTGAACCTCATTAAGTTCACATGGGCCTACTTCTCCAGCCTATCCAGGTCCCTCTGGATGGCTTCCCAAGTCAAAAAAACTTTACAGACATAAATTTCTAATTGTAAATATATGGTGTTAGGATTCAAACACTGCAATACATTGCCCTGAGCTAGCTTACAATAGACTAAAATGTAAATGAGGTATTTCATAATACCACATAGACTTCACGTCTACAGTAACAAGTTGCACACCTAAGCTACAAGTTTTTTGAAGAACAGCTGTTCTGTTTTGAAACCAGTGCTTACCACTCCTGTTTGATGTGGCCTTTTTCTGTTGTGTTTTTTTTTTTTTTCCTTCTAAAAAGTACTGGAAAAGAAACTAATCAACCAGTCCATTGTTTCTATCAGCCATGATGCATTAGCTTTCTTTCAGTCTGAAGAACATTAAGAATCCTCAGTCATTGCATAAGTCTTCATCCATAGAAGTAAGCCATCACTGTTGCCCCTTGTACCTTCTTCAGTCCTACTATATGTTATTTGAGACAAGGCACACATCAGAAATAATTAAAAGAATGCACAAAACATTAATTTGAGATGTTGCATGGATGTTGCACCGGTTGCACGGATGAAGTTACCTGTTTTATTCTCTATTCTATTCCTACATCTTCTCTAGCAAACTTTGGAACATCAGCTGTTCAAAGTGGGAGAAGTGGTGTCAATCAACATCTGAAAAAAATATATTCTTACTTTCCCCAGGGATGAGGAGGAAAGTGCTTGAAACAATTTTCAAGTACATAGAAAAACAGGCCCAAACAGTACACCTTTGTAAATTAAGATTTATTTCCTCTAATTTTACTTTCTTTCAGGTTTGAAACTGAAGCAAGTTACAGAAACTAGATCTACTGAACATAGGCAAGTACATCAAAATCTTCTGACAGCAGGCTGACCCAGGGAGCTGGAAAAAAATAAAAGCCTGTAGCGGGCAGTCTAGAATAACAGGCAGCCTAAAATAGCTTCCTCACAGGAAGTATTTAGACATAATTAGTTAATGTCCTGGACTTAATGCCTATCATCTTTTTATTGAAACACCTATTATTTAGCAACAGATACTCTCCATGATTATATAACAATCATTTCTGTATTTATACACCTTTATTGATGATCTGGATGAGAGAATTCAGTGCACTCTCAGTAAGTCTGCAAATGACACCAAGTTAGGAGGTAGCATTCATCTGCCTGAAGGTAGCAAGACCCCTCAGAGGTATCTGGACAGGCTGGACTGCTGGGTTGAGGCCAATGGGATGAAGTTCAACAACACCAGGTGCCAGGTACTGCAGTTTGGCCACAACAACCCCATGCAATGCTACATTCTTGGGTCAGAGTGGCAGGAAAGTTGCACCAAGGAAAAGGCTGTGGGGGTGTTGGACAACACTTGGCTGAACATGTCATGAACATGACTTGGCTGGTCAGCAGCACACCCAGGAGCCAAAAAGGTCAGTGATACCCAACCTGCATCAGATATAGAGCAGGCAGCAGCACTAGGGAGGTGATCGCCCCCCTGTGATCAAGTACTGTGATCAGTTTTGGGCACCTCACTACAAGACATCGAGGCCCTGGAACACGTCCAGAGAAGGGCAATGAATCTGTGAAGAGTCTGGAACACGGGTTCTTTGAGGAGCAGCTGAGGGAACTGGGATTGCTTGGTCTGGAGAGGAGGAGGCTCAGGGGAGACCTTAAAGCTCTCAACTACAACCTGAAAGGAGGTTGTGGCAAGGTGAGTATTGGCTTCTTCTCCCAGGTAACTAATGACAACAGGGAATGGCCTAAAGTTGCATCAGGGGATGTTCAGATTGACTAATAGGAAAAATTTCTTCTCGGAAAAAGTGGTGAGGTATTGAAACAGGCTGCTCAGAGAAGTTGGTGCAGTCACCATCCCTGGAGGCATTCAAGAAATGATTAGATGCAATACTTTGGGACATGGTTTAGTGGGCAATATTGGTGGTAGATGGACTGTTACACTAGATGACCTTAGACGCCTTTTCCAACCTTAATGATTCTATGATTTTGAATCATACATCAGTCAACCCAAATGTATCTTTTAACAATTACTTCCTGATAGACAACCCTAATGAAATTCTCAATAGAAATAACCAAGAAGCACAACAGACTACCTGTGACAAGATTTAAAGCAAGGAGGTCCCCAAATAATACCAAGGCCAGCTGCCATACTTACTACAGCAATATTTAGCAGTTTCTAAATAAGCTTATAAAACTAATATAAAAATAGTATGCAAGCTAATGTATGTCATATTCCTAACACTTCCCAACATTTACATTTTAGTTCATTCCTAATCAGATGTTTTGATACAGTAATCTATAACCACATCAGGCTTTTATTACTTAATACGCAACTTACACTCCATTTTAATGAATATTTCCACCCACTCCTTCCAGCACATTTTGTGTCTCCTACATTAACACACAAGTGCCAATCATCATTAAGCTAGCCCATTATGACCCTCTGAAGTTCCCTCTTCCATTACTCAAAAATGAATTTTAACACTTTCAGATTTTGTCAGTTCACTTTCAAATCCCTTTCCCTGACAGAACATAAGCAGGTTTTCTGCCACATTACAAGCAAAGCCTCCAACTAGGTTTCCATACCATAGTATTTACCTTAAAAATAATAATAATAATAAAAAAAATTCAGTTTCACTCACCATTACATAGCAAGCCAGTTTTGCCAGCAACTTCCCACAAGGCAGGCAGATGGGGATTTTTTTTATTTATTATTTTTTATTTGTAAATGACAAATGAATTACACTGATCTTCTACCAGATTTCCAAGACTCTTAGTTTCTTCCTATCCTTGTAACTTGTATCCAGAAGTCAAAAATATACTTTATCCAATCTATTCAAACAGAAAGCTTTCCAGAATCCTAAATAAGGCAGCACTCATTTTTTGACAGGATACTGTAAGACGGTGACTGGAAGTGGAAAGGGAAAAAAGAAAATGGGAGGGGTGGAAGAAAGGGGGTAAAAAGAGAACTGAAATTTAAGAATAAGCAGCTCCCACACTTCTATCCTGAGGGGAAAAGGAAAATGTGGCAATCCTGCTGCTCTTCATTTTAGCTTTCCTCTTATGTTTTATTTTGCTTTTTGACATTAAAGTGTCTGTACATAAACCTAACAGTCAATGTGCACACTAAAGAACACAAAAGTTAATTCAATATACCAGTCGGTAAAAACAAAACAAAACAAAAAAGCACTGTGTTTCAAAACTGTATGTGTGTTCTTTCTTCAGCTCTGATGCCTGAGTGCATTGTGCAATTTCACAGATTAGTGACGCTGTACTTCCTGTTTGCTTTCCACTCTTTTAAAACTATAGCTTATTTATTTGATTTATACAGTATCAAATAAATATTTATACAATATCACTGACCACACTAAACGTATGTACAGCCCAAGCTCTCATATCTTTCAGCCAAGTATATGAGAAATAAAGGAAAGGTTTCATTTGTCTGTGGTTTGCTTTAAAGGACTCCACTGCTAATCTGCTGCTCTATTAAAATGTTTTTAGTAAAAAAATCTTGGTTAGAAGCCTCAGAAACTAGAAACGTGTGCAAAACATACTTTCAACATTTTCCTCTGTATCACAGAAGCACAGACAAGAGCTCTCTCCTGCCTACTTCAGGTTACAAAGTGATGAAGCTTGAAAGCATAAAAAGAAATAGACTAAATAAATGGAGCAAAACATTATTGTTAACTCTGAATTTCTAACAGAAAAAAAAAACCAAAAACAGAACAATTCTGTACTTCATTCTCACTTGAAAATGTCAGCTACAAGTGTTTCTTTGTACTCTGTGCCATTTATATCTAAGATAGATCAAGAGAATGTGCTAGTCTTGTCAGGAACAGAGTATTACACTTGGAGGATTCATTCAGAATTGCTTTCAGGCAATGAAAAATTCTTTGCTTTAGACTCTAGAGACTGAATTTTTACTAGAGAAGAAAAACTTACTGGCCAGAATAGTCGCATAGCTCCAAGTTAATGTCCCTGACAGTGAGGATGCTAAAAGGTCTTCAAGCTACGAACTGGTTACAATTAAGTATGTTCAGACTCTAGTCACTTGAAGTAAACTACAGGGAGATGAACTAGATGACCTTTAAAGGTCCCTTCCAACTCTAAGGATTCTATGATTCTATGAACACTAACATCTTTAACATATTCCAGTAGTAAGATGATAATAAATGCAAAATAAAATCAGAAGCCCAAGCAGATAATCTGCTTTGTTAAACACGATTCATTCCAACTTTTACTAAAGACTTTATTCTAGTCAAAAGCCCTTATAAAGCAACACTTCTATCTAAGTTTATTGTTCAAGCTCAGGAAACTTGTAAGTTAAATGTGAATTCATATTTCCTTTAAGAAAGATTTTGGAAGCGCTTTCATGACTGCTCTGCACTGGCGAGGTCTCACCTGGAACACTGTGTCCAGATGAGAAGTCCTCAGTGCGGGAGAGACACAGACCTGTTGGAGCACACCCAGAGGAGGGTCACAAAAATAATCCACAGAATGGAATGTCTCTCCTACAAGGACAGGCTGAGGGAGCTGGGACTGCGCAGCCTGGAGAAAAGAAGGCTCTAAGGAGACCTGAGAGCAGCCATTCAGTATCTGAAGGGGAGCTGTAAGAAAGAAGGGGGCAGTCTCTGTAGCAGGGTGCGCTGTGACAAGACGTGGGGAAATGGTTTCAAAGTAAAGAAGGTAGATTTAGATTGGATATAATGAAGGGGTTTTTTTTGTTTTTTTTGTTTTTTTTACAGTAAGAGTGGTGAGGCACTGGCACAGCCTGCCCAGAGAGGTGGTGTGTGCCCCATCCATGGAGACATTCAAGGTCAGGCTGGAAGGGCTCTGAGCAGCTGATAGAGCTGTGGATGTCCCTGTTCATTGCAGGGGAGTTGGACTAGATAATCTCTAAGGGTCTCTTCACATTCAAATGATTCTATGACAATGTTGAATTCTCAAACTTTACATTACATGAGAAACTTACATAACCCTCACAATTGACTAAGGAGCAAGGGAATGAAAAACAGCTTGTCTGCCACCTATCTATTGTTAAAGAACCACAGCAGTATGTGTTCATGCAAACCTGCAATCAGAAATTACTTCCTACTACATTTCACTTGTCTAGTAGCTACCAAGAACTACACATAATACAAGGACCTCCCTGAAATGTTGAAAGGAAGGAAAAAAAGAAACAAAAGAAAAATCACCACAGCACACTCCCAGATGCATGACTGTGACACCACTTCAACCATTCTGACAGTTCATAGCTTCCGTGGAGTCTGCAGCATTCATCTGTAAGCAGCATTAGGTTAGCAAGGCAGAGTTCAACTCAGGTATGCTCCAGCAGGCTAGCAGGTCCTCAAAAACAGTAAAATCATACATCAAAAAGCAGTAATAAGAACTTTCCACTTAGACAAAATGAACAAAAACAAAACAAAACAATCCTCTCCCTTAAAATTTACTACAATAAATTCCAAGGAAAAAAAAGAAAGAAAGAAAACAAAATGACATATTGCTGCTCTGCATGAAAAAAAAAGAGGGTGCATCACTCAAAAGATCTGTCCTATGTGCTACAAGGGCTGTTCTGAAAGCCCTTAGAATGCTTCTCATGGATCACCTCAATTCCTGCTGATTGGGAAAAGGAGATTTCCCCTTCAGTCAAACCATGTCCCTTTGAGAAAATAGAGGTGAGATCTCTGAAACATGTAACGGTCCTCACCTATGATTTTTTTAGGTCATTACGTGAGAACATCAACAGATTATCCTAAGTCTGAACTAACACCTGCAGAGAAAGAAAGAAGCCTACAGATGCAAAGAAAACAAACTTTTAAAGACAGTGCTGAATATAACCAGCCTTGTTCTCTGTATTTGTATACAGACCAAAACAATTAAAGAATGTCATTGACCCTAGTTTAAACTCAGAATTCGAAGGAAGTTTGGCAGTTTTAGTTTACAAGTTTCATAATGACAGAAAAAAATGACATGATTTGCTTAATCTGACACTACCACAGAAACCACAGAACAACACTACCACCCTGCCCCCAATTTACAAACTTTTATTCTGGAAGGCACACTGGAGCAGCTTATCTACTGACTTAGAGTCTTAAGCAATTTGTTAAGAGCTCGGAAGACACTTTTTAATTGAGGTGAATGCTACACTGTGCAGAAGTAGGTAAGCAGAGTACTAACCTAGCTTAAAAGATAATGACATATTTATCCCTTCTCTTCAGTCTTTATAAAGAAAGAAAATATTTTTACCCCAATTAAATGTAACTTCCAAGAGTCACTTAAGTACAACTTGAAAGAAGGCATGACACATACGCAGGTGCCCGCATTTATCCATCACTCAATTCATTCTCCCTCCAAGCCACTTCAATTTTTGCATTTTAGCAGATGGACAGACATATTTCTTGTTAGTCTTTTGGTTTTAAGCTAACAGTGTTTTGTTTAAGTGAATAAACAGTAAGCCATATTTATTAATTGGAAATGGCTAAGTCATTAGCTTTTTTTTATAGTTCCTTAAATTTCCAATCCAGTGTTTTAACAGTGTAAGGATTCTGAAGCATGAAAAAGCTGAATGCAATACCAACTTCCTGTGATAGATGCTGATTTTTGGGAACAAACAGAAGAGTCAGGCGGAAAAAGAAGAATCTCCTTCCCTATGTACATTCTTCTCAGAGAAAAAAAAAAAAAATAAGATTAAAAAAAAAAACAGGAAAACACATAGCAATTCCAACTTACCAAAATTCTCAATTTCACATGAAAGGTCGAGCAACAGAACTAGCAGACATTCCTCTTCCTGCCAAGGAATTAGGAACATAAATTGGCTCTGAATTCTGTGAGTATTCCCAAGATTTAAGAACCATCTTTGGACAGGTGATTATTTTAACTTTATTGACAATCCTTAAACAAGAACACTCACAATGCTTTGTTCACGGATGTTCAACAACAAATGTAAATAATCTTTCCAACAAAACGAATTTATACCCTTTCAGTAGCAAGCTGTTCCGTGCTGACAGATTAAATGTGTCTCAGGTACACAAAATTGCTTTCATGTTTTCAGGTATTATTATGTATTTAAGGGACTTATCCTACGGTATCACTGAAAAAATATTACTGATAATGGTAAGCTATTCGAGCTACATGCATTTACAGAATCACATCTTTACACTTAAGTCTAAAACACTCATCAAAGAAGCGATAAAAGGATTCTAAACAGTTTCACAAGCATCATTAGCTGGAAACATTTCTAGCTGCCCCATCTGAAAGCACCTCTGCCAAGTTTCCAGATAAGCTATGCTTTTACAACTGCTAAATGCTCCCTCAAATGGAGGAAAAAAATCCACAGATATTTTCTACTGAAGTTTCTTTAGCTTTTACTCGTATTAAAATAATAATTCAGTTTAAACCTCTACCAACATGGCATACCATACCAAAGGCAGTGGGCATACACATAAAAAAAGAAGCCCAAGTTAGTGAAGAATTATCACAGCCAATCACTAATCACTTATAAAAAAAGGATTAAACTAAATTAAGGGGAGACACATAACTACCACGGCAGTATTGTCTTTCAAGCACATGTTTATAAATAACCCAGTCATCTGGGGTTAGTGGCAGCAATAAAATTGCCTTATTAGACAGTAAACTTGCACAACCTGGGTAGAATTTTCAATATGACACAGATCCCACGTGAAGATACAGCTGAAATATGAAAAGCTCTTTTTGTTTCATGCAAACACTGGAGAGCTCCTCTTAAAATCAGATGGTATTCAGTCCTTTTCTCTCCGATGTACGGTTTAAACACACACAGATCTGGAAGCAGAAGTAGATCACCCTGCTTTAACTTGGCTGAGAACTGGTCCTGATCCAAATATAAGACTTCTATCAATTAAAAAAAAAAAAAAAAAACACCAGAATCCAGGTAAACAAACACTGACACCAAGTTGTAACATCTCATGCCACAACACAAAGAAAGATAAGTGGCACAAACAGGTCCTCTGAGGCCTGGCACTCTCACAGTCCGTTCAGCTGAAAGCACGCGCGGAGGCCCCAGCCGGGCTCACGGACACAGCCGAGCGGTGACCTCCCCGGCGCGCACTCAGGAAGGTGACAGCAGCTCGCTGCGAGGGGCGCTGCTCCTCGCCTCCCTCCTCAGTCCCACCTCAGGAAGGTGAACCCGGCCGTCACACCGCCCCCCCCACTCCCCACTCCCCGCGCTTCCATCCCAGCCGGGCGCTGACAGCGGCGGGGCTCAGCCATCGGACAGAAAGAACGCGTTGCCCGGCTGACAGCGGCATCCCCCTCCCTCCGCGGGCAGGCCGGGCCGGGGGCCTTCACACCGACACCGCCAGCACGCGGCTCACCGAGCACCGAGGGGAAAGCACGAGCCGCCATGCCCCTCCGCCGCCCTGCAGCAGGGCGCGGGGCTGCGACGGGTTAACGCCGGAAAGCCGGAGCGAGCCCTCGGCGCGGCGCCCTTCGCCATTTTACCCCCACGCCCATCGCCCTCCTCCCGCCGCGCCGTGACAGGGCAGCCCCCGGCCCCCGCTGCGGACGCGGGGAAAGAGGAAAGCCGGGGCCGTCCTCCTCCTCAGGCCGGCCCAGACCGCACGGCGGAACGGCTGCGGCACTGTTTTGTTCCGTACCGTGGCTCGCAGCCTCCCAGCTGCCGCCGCCTCCTCCACGCACCTTTTTCTCCTTCTCCTTTCTCTCCCGCCGGCTGCTCACCCCTCCGCGCCGCGCTCCGCCGCGCAGGATGATGCCATCTCACCGCGGCATCGGCGGATCGCGCACGGCAGCCCCTGCGCGCCCCCGCCGGCCGGACAGCCCCGTATGCGCGCCCCGGACCCGGGAGCAGGAACTTGTGGAGCCGCCTCCGCCGCCCGGGCCCAGCCAGAGCCGAGCAGTGCGCAACGGCGGTGGGAGGGAGAAAGGAGAGGCTGAAGCGAGGCTCTTCCAAGGGGACAGGGCTTATTGCGAGCGCCTGCCCCGGGCTGAACCAAGTCGGGTGCTGCGGTGGGGAGAGAGCCGGGCGCGCTGAATCAGCCGCTCCGCGCGGGGAGGAGGGGCCGCGCGCTGGGACGAAGGTGGTGTCCGTGCGCAGTGTGCACGGGCCGGATAAGGGCGGATGCGGTTAAAAGTCTTGCCCCGAGAGGGCTCCGGGATGTGCGGGGCCGACGCACCCAGTAGCTCTGTGAGCGATAAAGCGGGGGTGGCTGCTCCGGACGCGATACTTGGCTATGTCGGAGCCTCCGGGACCCACCCGGCTGGGCTCCTTCCCTTCACGTCCCACCTCTCCTCCCACGGAACAGCTCCTCGGGAGCAAGCTCGGAGGGGAAGGCATCTGACAGGAGCACCAGTGCGAGTTCCCCTCCCCGCACGGCACCTCGAGCTCTCCACCGAGCTGAGCGTGCGGCGCCGCTGAAGGGCGTGGGGCTGCCCCCAGGGGCCTGCGCTGCCCCCGTGCATGAGGCTGAGGGTCAGCGTAGCTTCACACCACATAGCGTACAGCCTGCTGCTAACGTGGTGATAACGCAGGCTTCGGGGTGTAAACAAGGCCTCTGAGGATCTGTCACAACACCCAGCGCCACTGTTAATTGCAAAGAACAAAAGCTTGCAGCATGAGACCCTGAAGTGACTGCCAGCGGTTTTGTTTCTGAGAAACAACATGAGCACCAACAGTCTGACTTGGGCGTGTGGACTCCTTCAGGCAACAAAAGGGAAGCAAGCAGATAGAAGTGCTATTTCCAAACTATTCATTCTTTATGCAGGATTTATAGGAGAACCACAAAGTTTGGGGGGAAATGGTGGTCTGTGAAGTTAAAGAAAAATCTTAGACTTGGCTTTTCAAAGGGATTGTCCCACTCTCCTCTGCCTGGTGCAGCCTCACCTCAAGCACCACAATAACAGAGCTATCAGAGGGCAGCCAAGAGAGGGCTATGGAGATGGGGAAGGATCTGAGAGAAAGGTGTATGAGGAGCAGTTGAGGTCCCTGGGTGTGCTCAGCGCAGAGCAGAGGAGCTGAGGGGAGGCCTGATGGTGGCTGCAGCTCCTCACAGGGAGCGGAGGGGCAGCGCTGTGCTCTGCTCTGTGTGACAGCGACAGGGCCCGAGGGAATGACATGGAGCTGTGTCAGGGGAGGGGCGGGTGGGGGTCAGGGACAGGTTGTGCACCAGAGTGTTGGGACCGTAGAGCAGGCTCCCAAGGGCAGTGGTCATGGCTCCAAGCTGCCAGAGTTCAAGAGTGCGTGGATAGAGCTCTCAGAGTTGGACTCAATGATTTTTGTGGGTCCCTTTCAACGCAGGATATTCTATGATTCTGTGATCTTCTTTTCACCGATACAACTCCCTGGGAACTGAAGTAGTTTGAGTTTTTGCACACTGCAGTTGTAACAGGAGGTGCAATCTGCAGACTGGCAAGGTTCATCGTGAGCAAAGTTGTTCAGTTTTCAGATGTATGGAGTTCAATAAGTACTGTTTTACGTTCACGAACTAAAAATTACATTCAAGGAAAAATACAATCTGGGCCCAAATTAGATACTGACTTACTCTAACAAACTAGTTTTATAATCCTTCAGAGTCAGCTAATAAGTTCCACCTGTCTTTCCCACTTATTTATTTTTTGTTTGATCTGATGTAAAGCAGTCTAATTGAAACCTAGAGTAAAAATGCTAGTGGATTTAGTTAGCAATAATTTTAATGGGTAAAAAAATATGTTGAGGAGCTTTTCATTGGATGCAACATTGCATCCTCAGCAGCACAGGAGAAGTAAAGGAAACAGTACCATTTATATCTCTCTGTGTACATATGCTATTAATTTCTCCACTTCTGAGATTCTCCTCTTCCTAGGCTTTGCTTGTTGGTCATGTTAATAACCTGATGCTGACATTTCATTGAAAGTATGATCATTATTATTTCAAAATAGTCTACACGTATAAAAATACAAAGTGCTTCCTTTTTGCTTTATGACGTATGAGAAGTGTGTAGTGGCTTGAGACAATACTCTGTACACAAGTTGTGGTCTTCTCTGGCTTGCTTCCTCATTGTTTCAAAAGAAGCTTTGTCATGCATTTGTCTCACCCTGCGTAACAGTGACATTCCAAGGATTATTCTCTCTTAAAAAGGTATTTGATACCCTCACAAAAGCAAAATGTCACAAATTGATTAATGTTACAATTTTCATTGTAAATGTCTTATAAAACCTCAAGATTCTTCAACTTTTTGAATTTTTCCAGTTTTAGGGCTAATAGGTAATAAAAGTATATGCATAACGTTCATAATCCATACACGGAAAAGTCACTGGAAACATTTAAATTATACTTAAGAGCTATGCTTGTTAAGAATCACAAAAAGTATAAGCATAGCTTTCTTCGTTTTGCAGATAATGACCTTATTTTTTTCTACCGTGCTGCAGCCAGTAAAGATTATAGTTTCTGTCAGACGGTGCTGAATGCCTGGGAGAAATGAATGCTGCTTCAATTGCTTTTGTGCCTTAAAGCTCTGCTCTTTAGGGGTTGAAATACATAAGCCTTATCAAAACATAAATCAACCAAAGTTTGACCTTTACAAATAAGTCTGCATGAAGATTTATTTAAAATACAATATAGAAGTCATTTGTACACAGTATTCTTGATAGTCATTTATGAGTCCATTGAAAGTATTATTACTGTGTCTCCTTGGGTGTATTTCTGCAGTTTGTTTTCTTTGCAAAGTCAGGAGAGTTATGGAAAAGTCATATTCATAATAGATATCTACAAAATAGACTTCAACATACACTGGTTTTATTCTTAAATGTTTTTAGATCTTTTCTGACTCGGTTGAACAATTGTATATTTAACAGGCACGGATTTGGGATTTTTTTTTTCAAAATCTAGGTTATAGAAGATGAGTGTCCACTGCTTGGAGTTGTGTCTTTCCTCTTCAGTGAACTTAAGAAGTTTGGTATCCAGACAGTAGTTAGTATATCAACTGAAATCTGGTGGGCTGGATCAGAGAGAAATGGTTACGGTATACCCGATACACAGATGTCTGAAATCAACATGAAGTACAGAAGATATCGTAAGGACAGAAGCAGAGGGAAACGTAGCAGCAGTTATTACCAGACTTACAATGTCATCATGAGTAGAGAACTTGGGACCTAGGGAATCTATGTTTTGTGCCCTCAGCTTCAGAAACCCAAACCAACCACAAGACCTGCTCTTGTGCAGTCTCTTTGCAGCTTCACAAAGGCACGCTGAAGTAGTGTAGGACTGCAGTTAGGGAATGTAGCTGGAACAGCTGGGAGGTTTTAGGTTTTGGTCCTTCTTCCCAACAGTATTCAGACATAACCTATGGCTTTTCAATGCACAATATTGGCTCCTGTTCCAGAACAATAAACACTCCCTGTAACAACTGAATGTCTGCACTGTTGGCACACTGTCAGTCTCCTCATATTTCTCTTTCTGATTCAATGGTTGTTACAATCTGAAAGTAGACTGTATGTTATTATCCAAAAGTAGTATGTTTATATTTTATTTATATATATATATTTTGTAAAAAAGTATCTTGAACATATGAAAATATCTTATTTATACGGCAACTAAGGGACAGGCTTTCCTTCCAATGGTATTATAAGTTTTTTGACATGCTGGAAGTAGAATCCTATGTTAATCATTCTTGCTGCATATTTCTGAAGTTTCTAGTTTTAGAATGGTTAGGGGTATTGGGTACAGTACCTTCCACTTAGCTACTCTGTCATATCTCCTCCCATCTCTCTGTGGTATGCATATGTTGCTTCATATTTAAGGTATGAAATACAGGTTCTACTGTTACGTACACAGTATCTGACACAATAAGACTCTATCTAGTCTGTGATACCTGATGCCTAGCAAGAATTTTCTGATTGATTGCTTAAAAATGATTCAGTTTTTAAAGCAGCATTGTGGAGAAATTAAAAAATGACAAATTGCGAAGTCCTGATTCCAGTTCATAGAAATCAATAAAATTGCTTGGCTCTGCTCTCAGACAACATTAGTTCCTATACCTAGAAATTTGGAAATAAAATGAAAATCTTTTTCCTGTGCCTGGACCAAAAAAAGTTAATCAAAAGTTGTGCTTATAGAGGATGAATGACCGACTCAGAGGGGTAAAAAACATTGATTTTCATCTACAGTTCCATAAAGTGTAGGTTCCCCTATGTACAAGCATCTTCTAATCTTTCAAGAGTACATTTCAATACCATGACATTTTCTTTTTATCAGATCTGTTATTCATCCTTGAGGCACTGGGGAACCAACAATAAATTTATTACTTTTTTTCATGTAAGCATAGAGTTTTGTGTGCCAAATCCTAAAAATCAATGAAAACAACTTAGGAAACTGTTATTTCTGGTGGGCTATCTCTTTGCATCGTAGAACATACGACTTTGTGAAAATTAATTATTTACAGACCGGTACATCTCATCTCCCATTGTAAGGAACATACCCATTTGCTTTGTTTTGAATCTGTTACTGCAAAGTCTACTCTAAACTTACAAAAACAAATTTTACATGAATGTGTTTGAGATGCAGACAAAGCATATAGTGTCTTTTTATCAAGTGCTATTTTCACACTGACAACAGTGTGAAATTTACTAATATGAATTCACTTCTCTTAAAGTCATAGCAGAAAAATTTTGATTCTCTGTTTGACGTCCTTGCCTCATGCAGGATTGCTGTTCTGAAGCGTGTCTGCACTTCTGGCTTAGAAGCAGGGCTCAGATTGGGTGAGGTTGGGAGCAGATAAGTAGCAAGTTGGGTGTTGCTTAAATGTCTGATAGGTCAGGTAATGGCGAATGAGGGACTCTACCCATAGTTTATGGAAGTAAGTGTTATATAACAGAAGAGTGGTGGTGTGTAACAGGCCAGTGTCGAGCTGTAGGAAGGAAGGGAATAGTACTGTCCAGAAGGCATGAGGTATAAGAGGACATTTGACTAAGGGGTCAGGAATAGTTTGCTTTGTTATGTTCATATTTCAGTAGCTAGAATTTGTGTTTGTTTCTTTTATCCCCAGTAAATGGACAACGAGTTTTGGAAAAACAAATTTGGAGTATGGAAAATAATGTCAGTGTCACTCTCTCTAGAAGCAAGATCAAATGTTGAGTGCATGTGTCTTCACTGACCAAATACTTCCACATCTTCATAATAACTTTAATTCAGTAGCCAACTTCAAATGTATCTTAAAAGACTGCTAAATTCCTACAAACTTGGAGAAGATAAATGGCAGATTATAGTAGAAACCTTCTGAAGATGTCTTTTGGAAGGGCTGTAGAAAAAATGAAAAGCTGCATCATTGAATTGCACAGTATTAACCATTGAAGAATGGGGAGCAGAGAGAGAAAGAAATGTTAAACAGGAAGCCAGCCAGAATAAAAATTTGGATAAATTTTGTGTCTTCATTTGTATTTGTCTGTAATAGAAAGCCATTGTGACTACTTTGGCACAATAAGCACAAGATTGTCTCTCAGGTTGTTTTTTTTTATTTTCTTTTCCCAGATGTTAAGTGATGCTTCAGTTAAAAAGACTGAGAAATACAGTGTGCTGAGGGCCACAGTCACAAAATCAAGCTTCTGTTTGTTGTAAAAAATTGTATGTATGTGCTTTTTTCTTTATTGAGCTCTTTAAGTAGTAGAACGAAAAATTCTCAGGTGAGCATAATTTGTGTTTGTCTACTGTGAGTGCATGACCTAAATGAACCATCAGTTTGAGCTGCAAGTTTCCTGATCCTTTCTTGAGCATTAATCAGAAAAACTAAGAAATCCAAATCTTCAGCTCTGGTATTTTCTGAGATTTAACCATCTATTTTGTTCTCTAAACATTACAGTGGTTTTTATATGTTCATGGTTCTTTCAGAGCTGAATTCTCTCTCTTCTTCTGATACAAAACTTGCATGTTGCATTTCTGTACAGAACTCTTGCTAAGACTTTCTTTTCTTCTAAGGAAAACCTCAGTTTTCTCCAGACCTGCCTCTCTGACCTTTCTTGGATTCTTAACTTCAAGTCCTTTTTTCCTCAGGTACTCCTTTTGTTTCTGAAAATCGTCTCTTATTTTCCTGAACTGGAGATAAGACTTAGGCCAACATATAGTATCTACTTCAGTAAATAAAGTACACTTCGGTTCCAGTGTATTCTAATGTGACAGCTTTAATGTTTTGGTGGGATTTTGTTGTTGCCACTTGTTTGTTTTATCAAGTACTTGCAGTGTAGTACTGTTATTTTTCTTTATGTGTAATTCCAATGTTTAAGGTATGTGCATTTTAATTTTAAGGCAACACACACCCATGGTAGAGCATAGTAATCTTGGTGAACAGTTCTTCCCATGACTATTTAAGCTGTTAATAAGAATAGACTAGAGAATGTTTAACTTAGAAATTTCTATACCCCTTTAAGCTTTCCTATTATTCTCAGTTTTCCTGCAGCTTCAAGATATTGTCCCCAGATTGTAATTAAAGGTTCGCTAGCAATTTGTGCATGTTTCACATTGTAAAGTAAGATATAAAATTTATACTCATGTATACTTAATTTGCTATTTAAAATCTTTTAGACTCAAAGGGAATAAGAATATTTATAAATGGTTATTTTTAACACTTATAACTTATACAGGATTGTTTCAACCAATTAAATATTAATTCGGAAAAACACTTGCATATTCACTGTAGAAATCAGTGTACTGTTGCTCTTTAAAAGCATTTAAAATAAATTTTAGTTTTACTTTCATAAAAGTAAAGCTTGCACCAGGGAAGATTCAGGCTGGACGTTAGGAAATACTACTTCTCTGAAAGGGTGGTCAGGCACTGGAATGGGCTGCCCAGGGAGGTGGTGGAGTCACCGACCCTGGTGGTGTTCAAAGAGCGTTTGGATGTTGTGTTGAGGGACATGGTTTAGCGAGAACCATTGGTGAAGGGCGAATGGATGGACTGGATGATCCTGTGGGTCTTTTCCAACCTTAGCGATTCTATGATTCTATGATATTTTCGATATTGTGGACAAAAGTGAGCTCCAAGTGAAAGCCCATGAATTTTTGTTTAGAAAATCCAAATTAATTCATAGCTCTTTCTCTGTGTGATGCGAGATTTCATAGACAAGGCTTTATTCAGAATTTTCAAGAGTATAGATTCTTATATCCTAAAGTATTTGAAAAACCTATGGGAGATAACCTCAAATAGGTTTGTTTTATTGTGTGTTTAAAGGACACTTTACTAAGAACTGAGTGGATTACAAAACTGATGTGAGATACTTGTACAGAAAGACTGCTTTATGATTACAGGCTCAAGGTTGGTTCTTATTTTCAGAAAACAGCACTACCCACCAGCTTCCTTACCTTCATGGGCTGATTGGTAGGAGAAAAACTGACACAAAGTTGAAAAAGAGAAAGGTGGGAGAAGATGGATCATCTGGAATAACAGAAATCTGCTAGGTTTCTGACCATACACAGAATTATTATTATTGTAGGCAATGAAACATGCAATATAGCTGGTGCATTGTTCTTTCACAGATTTTTTTTCTCCTCTAGAACTAAAAGACAATTAATACTTTGGTATTCATGAAGGACTGGTTAACTAGAGGGAGTGTACATGTAATTTATAATTACATGTAAATTGTTAACTTGAAGAAATGTTAGTTAAAAAAATAATAATTTTGGAACCCTGTAGACTTGACTTATTCTCAGCTCCTTCCCAGAAATTTACTAAGAAGAAAAGGTATGTTGTCTAATGTAACTTTTCATACAGTTAATTACTGCACAATTGTCAAAAACGTTTTTCTGTCAATAATGGATTTCCAATGGTGTTTCTTAATACAAACTATCAGTTAATTAGCAGTTTATTTGAAAATGCTTCCAAGTTCTATCTACCTATGGTAATATTAGAATGTCAGCTAGGAAGGCCAGCATCCCCATGGTATGGGTTTTATTATGAGTGAAGTGAAAACCTCTGTCTGGAGGGAGAGGGTTAACTTGTATTTTCTCAAATGTGAAAATCTTGTTTTTTCCTCTCCTTCCCAGGATGTATCACATTAACTTTGATAATGAACATGCTAGTCCACACGTTTTCAGGGAAATCATGGACCAAGTTTGTTGATTTGTCTTGGGATACATGATTATTTTCATATCTATTTTATGAAAATAAACCGGAAAAAAAAATAACGGAAGTGTAACTCAATGAAACAAAAAAGATAATATATTAATGTATCAACCAAATGAGAACTCATTTTGAACAGTGCAGTTTTTTAATAGCTACTTGCCTTGAACTTGAATGATTTTAAACACTCAGGAAGGTTAAAGGCGAGCCACAGTTTGAAAGGGAAACAGTAAGAAGAGCAGAAGGAAGTGGGGATATTTAAGCATAAGTAATATCCTTATGATACAAACTTATTCTGAAATAGTTTGCTCATAGCAAACAACTGCTTGGGCTTTCTGCAAAGCTGTGGCAATCTCTTTGTTTTCAGTTATATTAGCATTTTGGTATAACCAAACCAGATTTCTTCCCTAAGACGCTGTGCATGGTAGTGGTCTGCACACTAGGACTTGCTGTTTCAATGCTATTACTTTTCTTTTTTCAACAGCTGTGTTTGCTGCACTACCAGTGGTCAAATAGCTAACATAAGCCTTGGAAAATAGCAGTAAGATATGGTAATTGCATCTTTACTCAATCTAGATTACTTTGTAATGGAGATGAGAGGGCATTATATTTTATAAAACAAAGCTCGAAAATACAGATTTAGTGTAAAAGTTAAGAATTGTGTGTATTTTAAAATATTCCAGTTTCATTATTGTTTTTCACACACTGGAATACCTGCAAATAAATAATTGATAACAATACTGAGATGTAAGCGACTTTTTTTGTTGTTGTTATGACCAACTAAGAATGCTAGATAGGCTCTAATCAGGAGAATAAAATCAAATTATCTTTTTGAAAGAGTTTTATAATCATTAGTTAGAGAAGTTGACTCCTTGTCCCAAGATTATCAGTTATTAAAATCTCTTCTAGTCTTCAACATTGTCAATTTTTCAATTATTTAAGGGCTGTCTCTTGCACTGCTGGCCTGGAAGGCCTCTGTGAGTTTAATATCTTTTTTTTCTGCATGGTTTAATGCAAAATATGCCATTTAAAATTCCTTCTTTTGTTGTTGTGCTGGATATTGTTGTTTTCTTGTTCTTTTATATATCTTTGCTGTTCACATATCTGTCAAAGTTCACTTAGACAGTAAAGGCATGAAATATGATAAATTTAGTTATTCGTTAGTTTTGAATGGGAGTAAGATGCATCCTGGAAGCAGCTTATTAATTAATTTTATGTAGCTTGCAGCTTGGAAGAAAGCAGGAACAAGATATTGTGTTAATGTGGCAAAAAGCAACCCTAATTGTTTTTTCTTATTATTGGTAATGGTAACTCATATCTTTTTATGAGCTACTAAATACATGAATGTAGGAAGTAGCCATTCTTTACCATTATCTTAAGAAGACAGAAAGTGTTTCAAATTCTGTTCTGCAGCTTAAGTTTGATCTTGACAGCGGGTTTTCTTTCCACAGAACAAGTTTTTCTCCTGCTGACCAATAGTTGCTGTTATCTAGTCTTCTTTCTGAGATAGGATCCCTTCATTGTTGATTATTTTTTTATATTAACTTTGTAATAGCCTGCCTGACAGTGGAGAGTGGGCAGATATTAATGTATAAATGGGCACCATGAATGTATAAAAATATACATGTCCATTTCAAATAGCAGTAACTTCCATTAAGTTAGTGGATTTCATCAGTAACAGAGAACTGATAGATTATTTTCTGAAATTTTGGCATGTTATGCTAAGATTCGTAAGTCACTGTGTTACAGAAAGAGAAGCCATTGAGCTGAGCGTGAGCATCATTTTCCTTAGCCAAGGAGAAACTGCTCTCAACATATCTAGATAAAATATAGCTTCATCTGCCCTACACTTAAATCTTTTAAAAGTCAATCTATTGCAGATAGTATTAACTTTGTAAATGTTGGCAAATACTTCCTAAAAACAGCTTTTTTTTCCCCCTCAGGTTCAGACATGGTACTTAAAATAAATACAATGCTGTCTTCAAACAAAATTTCTGTAGGATTGAACATTCTCTGTTGACTTCAGAATACCAAGAGGTTGTTATTTTATTTTCTTAGACTTATGGCAGCTTTTGATATCGATCTGTGTATTTCTGATTCCTGATTTTGTAATGACAGACTGGCTGTTTTTCTTTCACTGGAACTCGATCGTTGTCCCCATTTTGTCTGTTGTCTGGCTTTGCCAAAATATGTAAACTGTTTGCTCTTTTTGTGACTTCAAATAGTGTCTGAATAACAATTAGACTTTGTTTTCCATCAACCTTCAGTAGGTGATGGAACTCGTTCAGGATACTTGCATTTCCAAAAGGTTTTCTTGATTTTTCTTTACATTTATCTTGTGTACTCTGTAAGCACCCAAACTGAAATGTTTTGAGAGAGTTTTTAATAATCATCATTCTCAGTAATGTGCCTGGTGCTGTGCCCAAAACTAATCTGAATTGTTGAACTTCAGACGATGTGTACTAATTTGAAAGAGTACAGAGCACACCAGCAGATTTTATCAGGCATCCAGAAAATGTGGTCTACAAGGAGACTATGTTTAGGTTCCCTAGCACAATAAAAGAGCAAGCAATCTTTTTTAGGACATTCTTAGGTGATAATTTGACCAACTCGTGATGGAGGGGGGAGTAAGAGAACAGTACATTATTGGTAAGATTATCTGGGAAATAAATCTTTTAAAAAGAATCTCCTGATGGAAATTTTGGGCTAGGCCGTGAGAAATGTGTGTTCAGTTTTCATCTCTTTTGCCAAAGCAGCCTTGGGAAATCACTTTCTTCTTTGATCCGCTAGCACAAACGTGTTAATATTTTTCCACTCTGTGTTGTTTATAGGGCTTAAACCAATTAGGACTTTGGCACTGAAAACAGAACTCTGGCATGCTTGAAGATTTTGATTCTAAAATTGCTTCAAGCAAAACCTTTTCAGCCTCTGATTCTTCAAAATGTCTGAATTCACCTGTTATTTGATTCCAAGGTTTTCTAGTTTGCCGGTTTTCTGTCTGCCTGTTGCTCAAAATTGTCTCAGTTGGAACAATTTAGTGACTTGTCTTGCTTAAACTAAGCAGCAGGAACTGATGCAACACCAAGTTGTTTCGTGTAATTCTGAGTCACTCTGTACGTATACAAGAAGTCCAGAACCTAAAATCTGTTGGCTGCAGGGCTCATTTTCATCTGAGTTCCAATGTCTCAGTCCAGCAAATTCATGCCTTAAAATTATGCTGGTTAGAATATTTCATTAGCCTGGATTGCTCAGCAGCCTGCCAAAACTATTTCAACTGTTTTACTGTTGAATATAAAGAAGAGTTTTGGCAGCAGAGACCAAGCCCAAGGTCTTCTCCCTGTGGATGGCTTTAATTGATAAGTTAATGCAGTTGCTGGCATCTATACCTTGGAGCAGCCTCTAGATTCTGATTAGCTATAGATACCTTTTCCAGCACTGAATTGCCCACTTTTGCTTCTACAAAATATAGATATGCACAATGCTTAGCATTTGCTGTTGATCAACAATATCTCTCTTTGCTCAGTGTATATAATCCATTTTGAGTCGCTTGAGCATTCCAGATAGTGCATGGGAAGGAAAAAAAATCTTAATGTTAGCATATCCAGTGAGGTGGCCATGTACCTGGCAGTCTTTCAGTATTTAGTCCTTTGGCTGAGTATTCTGATAGTGGATGAGGGCCCTCATTATCTTGATTAAGATCTACAGATATTGTAGTTCAAATTAAAATATATCTACACATTGTAAGTAAAATCAAGGAGCAGAACATTCCTTGTGAGAGCTCCTATATTTTAATTGTTATCATTTCATTATAATACAGGTGAATAACGTTTTGTAAGTATGTTTTGTCTGTAGCATTTCAGAGGCTCATTACTGATAGTGAGCTGTGCTGTTGTTTTTATTCTCAAAGAAAACAAAGCCTAGAATTAAAAAATATTGCAATACTTTAAATCTGCTAGAAAGCAGAGAGCTGGGTCAACTTTGTCTTCTATCAGCAACTGAAATGGTACATTCAACATATTGTCCAGCTCAACACGTAAACAGAAACAGTGGCTTGCTAAAACTGAACCTAACCATTAGTATGGCAACAGTGGTTATCAGCGTACCTGCATGGCTTTGCACAACCCAATCTAGTGGAACGCATCCTTGCTCACAGCAGCAGGGTTGAAGACAGATGAACTATAAGGTCCCTTTCAACCCCAAACTGTTACATGGCGTGGTTATTTTCTCTACTTTAAAATCCTCCTCCCACTTTCCCAGTGTGTGTAGCTATGGTTACAAATAACTGCAGTAACTTCTCCAGCATTGGAAATCTTATTTAAAACTGTTGAGAATTTGAACCATATCTGTTTATTTTGCACAGAAAAGTGGTGTTCTGCTATTCTGAGCTGCCATTTACAAAATTTGTTATTTTTCATAATATGGGAATTCAATAATTGTCCTGGTTCCAAGCAACAATAGAAACATCAGGCTTAACTTCCCTAGTGAGCTGTTTTGTCTCCTGCAAGGGTAAGTTGTGTCAGATACCATTTATTGGGTGGTACTTAAGAACAATATGGATATTCTTGTTTTCCTTTGGAACTGGAAGTCCAGGATGGCTATAAGGAGGCTTCTGATATTAATCCTCTATGCACTTGCTTGAATAAGGTAGCGCATATTTTTTGTTTATTTCTTCAAAGCAGCATGTGGTCCACTCAGACAATTTCAGACAATAATGGCCACTGGTAAACCACGCTTACCTCCTGCAGTTGGCTTTGTGTTTTATTCTAGTATTGGTACTGTTCTTATAAAACTAAATTTTAAATATCCCAAGTCTGAAAATGTATGTGACGTTTGTAAAATTGTTCAACTGGATGTGGAATACAGCAGCTTGCTTTGCACTTAATTTGTGAGGAAAAACTTTCTAGTTTTTTTTATTTCCTGTTTATTATCATGTTTTCCTGCTAGGTCTCAAATACAGTTCAGGGTTGTAGAGTTCACGCTACTCTGAGCTGTTGAGCAAATAGTTATAATCTGTTTCAGTAACTTAACTTTTTCCAGTTATTTCCAAGGAACCCAAAGCTGTTCACGTTAAGGACAAGACTGGACAGGTAGATGGAATGTCTGTTCAAGGTCTGGCCCACACCTTCCGAAGACTTTTGCAGTAAGATGTTTGATTTGCTGGGAGACACTTAGATAAAATAGTATTCAGTGCACATGTGATTAGATTGAGTAGGTCTGACTGGAAAGGTAGACATTCTGATCAGTGTGTTAATACTTTTGACAAGAGTTTGTTTAAATATAAAACTTTCCTTGTTCTTTGGTAAGAAAAAGGTTCTGAGAGATGTAAATTAACTGTAAACTGCTTCTTACCTGCTGTGATTCAATAGCAGAGTCTGATCTAAAAACAATGGGAGGAAAAATCTACACTGATGTGATTACTTTTAGGCTGACAACCACTGTTTCAGGGCAGAAGTTATGGAAGTTACTCTTTTTAAGAAAGCGTGTTAAAGCTCACACACTGAAACCATAGATTCTGTGTAAGAATGATAGAAATTTACTTGCTGCCTGGCCTGATGTTTGCAGTTGGGTTTCACGTGTCTCAAAGGGGAAAACAGATCCTAGCCCAGGAGCTGGCAAGTCTTGTTGAGAGGGCCCTAAACTAGGTGTGAATGGGAAGGGGATAAGCCCTTGTTCTCATGAAGGATTTCAACTTTCCTGATATATGGTGAAAATACAATACAGCACAGAAGAAACAGTCTAGGAGGCTTCTAGAATATGTGAAAGATAACCTCCTGATGCAGCAGGTAAAAGAGACGCGCCTCAAGTACTGTGTTCAGTTTTGGGCCCCTCACTACCAGAAAGTCATTGAGGCCCTGGAGCATGTTCAGAGAAGGGCAATGAAGATGATGAAGGATCTGCAACACAGATCTTCTGAGGAGCAGCTGAGGGAACTGGGATTGTTTAGTCTGGAGAAGAGGAGCCTCAGGGGAGACCTTATCACTCTTGACAACTGTCTGAAAGGAGGCTGCTGTGAGGTGGGGGTTGGCCTCTTCTCCTGGGTAACTAATGGTAGGACAATAGGGAATGGTCTCAAGTTGCATCAGGGGATGTTCAGGTTGGCTATTAGGAAAAACTTCTGCTCAGAAGGAGTAGTGAGATAATGGAACAGACTGCTCAGGGAAGTCCATCCCTAGTGATGTTCAAGAAATGATTAGATGTTGTACTGAGGGACATGGTTTAGTGGGCAAAAGTGGTCGTAGGTGGACAGTTGGACTAGATGATCTCAGAGGTCTTTTCCGACCTTGGTGATTCTATGATTCTATAAATGAAGCTTTCATACATAAGCTATGACATGACTTTATGAAGCTGCATTTACTAGCATACTTTACTGCAATAGCTTCCACTGTTTGGTTTCCACACACTTATATTAATCAAAGTGAGGAGGCTTCATGTGGTTGGCTCCCAATGTAATAATTTGAATAGATCTGTTTAATTAGTCAGGCACTCAAACCTCAAAGAGCTCTTAAAGTAGATCATGAAGACCAGAGAGTGGAGTTAGTGATAATAGCGATGGCAGAACTTCTAAGCTTCTGCCAACTTGGAGCGTTATTGAAATGTGCTCAAAGAAGTTGGTATTATCTGCCGTCAACAAGTTTACATGTCAGGTTTCTAAGAAAATGTTATCATTGTCAATCAGTACTTTGCAACCTGTACTGGACACAGTGACCATGCTGGTTAAGCACTTTGCATGGCAATTCTTCCCTGCAGCCTGGCTGCTGCAGTTGGACACTGGGCAGTTCTAAGAAAAGATGCAGGGTTTTTTTCATAATATTTTTTTTTTCATAAACAGCTCACAGAGACACAGCAACATACTCACCCCAGAGGTTATAATTCTGCTCCCACGGAATACTTTAGGAATATTGTCATTTTTTTTCCAGTGGTGGGCTATGAATTAGAGCAGCTTTCATTGTACTTTTATATACTTTTAAAAATAATTTGTTGAATTTTTAAGCAAGAAAATAGTATAACCTGCTGTTTAGGGTAATTTGAAGTCTGTTAGTGGTTTTCATACATCTGTAAAAGTCATAATGTTTGCTATAAATAAGCTTAATCTGTTTTGTTTGGGTTCCATCCATTTCTACACATTTATAACAGTGTTGGTACTCCCCATGTAACAGATGATAGATAAACACACTTCAGTTTTGTAAAAGCTAGATGATTTGATTCTGTATATGTATATATTAAGTAAGGCATTTCTGTCAAAACTCCATTACAATCTGCTTGACTGGGGGAAAGCTTTTTAAAAGAATAATTTTAACTTTTTGAGTTTTCATAATTTTTTTACCTAGGGCAGAGTTTATGTGGCCTCTTTGTCTGCTTCACCCAGAGAAAAGACAGCTTTTGTCCACTGCTTGCTTGGTTTTTGTTTTTGGGGTATTTTTTTGGAGTTTGCTTTTGTTGTTGTTGTTGTTGGGTTTTTTTTTATTAATGCATTAGTGGTTGTAAACACTGCTCATGTAGGGCTCAACTGAATTCTACCAAAGTATTGCTATAGGCATAAACCATTTTCGTGAGTTTAGATCTGGCCTGTAACTATTTGAGTAATCTCTTTTGCCTTTTGTGATCTAAAGTATTAAAAGAATGCACTACTTGTCCCAAAGAAGTGGTGATTTAAATCAGTTCAGTTGAAAATGCATAAACTTTACTTTGTTAGATTTTAATGAATTTTATATAAAATGCTTTGAACACATTGCACTGCAACATTTCTTAATTTCCTTTACAGTGATTGATCGAGTCTTGGCTCCCACACTTTCTAGCTGGTGTGAGTCTCAACAGAAAATGTTGGTGTGCATTTGTGTGTAAGTGTACATGCACGTACAGAAGTTTCAGAGAACAACATTGCACAGAATGAATAAAAATCGCAGTACATACTTTTAAAATAATTCTAACAAGATGAGAACATTTAGGTTTTATAATTTTGAAAACAAAAAAATATGGCCGTAATTTTATCCAAGACCTTGCAACTGCTTGCTGCTGCTTTTCAAGCTCAGTCTGAGTTGCTGCTACATGCATGTTAAAAGCAACAAGTTAGAACACATAGAAAACTCATGTTGCTTTGTATGGTATTTTCATCAACTGCACTGTGCCACTGATAGACGTCAGTGTTAAGGTAAAGCAAAGCAACATCTCAGGAAGATTTGTAGTGACAGCAGATTCTGGTGACAACAGATTCAACCATTCCCAGGGTGAGAGCCACACCTGGGTGTAAGAACAATATTGAACAGATACTCTGGGATAATCACTTTTTTACAAGGCTGTAACTTAAAATTCTCATCAAGGCTAGTGTCTCTCATCCAAGAGGCTCAAAACTTTAAAGTTTAATTTTAGCAGATACGTTATGCTATAAAAATGGCACCTGTCAATAGACTTGTGACAAATTTATTGCAGTTATCTCTTGCATAATGACAGATAAATTCACTTATTTATTTATTTGTTTGTTTGTTTGTTTGTTTGTTTATGTATTTATTTTTATGCCTGCAGAAGCCCAAAGCTAATGGAAGGAAAGGATGTTCATTTCCTGGCTTGCACACTAAAACGGGATTGTCAGTGAACATGTTCAGTATCTGGGATGTTTGCAGTAACACTGACAGATAGTCAAATGTTTCTCAGTGTATGTCATCAATATGAAAACTTTTGCCTAGGATCTATGGGAGATTTGTCTTGCTTTTTGACTTGTTTTTCTCTTTGTCAATCAGGAGATACTTGAATATAATAATTTTCTGTGTTTGAGATCAGTTTCTGTGTCCTATAAACTATTGACTGTCTTATATATGCTATTGCCATTTTTTTCTTGTAATTTTTTATTGCACCGTTTATTCAGCAGTCATCCAGCACATCACTGGACTTTGTTGTATCACTTGTTTAAACCTTTATATTAATTTTCATGTTAGCAGCTTTATAATTCCAATACAAGTATCATTGATGGCCAGCTATCCCTCTGTTCATGTACTATGGATCTGCTGTTTTGGTCTTAAGCAGAATAGTTGAAAAGTTAAATATACTCTGTAGCTTAGGCATACTTATTAAAAAAGGAGTGCATCACATTGTCAAGTATGAAAGAAAATGAAGTTGCACAATATTAGCTTTGATATACATAAATCTTCAGAATAGGCCAAATAAGGTATGGGATTATTTTTAAAGTTATGCTGGAACTGATAGAAACAGACTAAGAGAGTCTCTACCATTGTCAACTGACTATAGGTCCAGGTCAAGTCTTAAGACCATATTCTGATATCATTCATCCTATAAACCTTCTGTTTCTAGTATGGACACAAATGGTCATTTTTGCAGGAAGGAGGGATTGTTCAGGGGGAAGTGCTTCAAACACCGCAGTCCTGTCCACATACAGTGTTGCTCACATCTGTTTGTGAGCAGATGGCAAGACTTCAAGCCTGAGCTACAGTAAACGATCAGAATGAAAGATTCATAAAGATCAGAGCTCAGCAGAAGATTGATCCTCCTTCTGTTTTTCATCTGTCACTGAAGATCCAGGCAGAGGAGCATAGTCATGATAACCGTACTGAACAAACCTGCCTGGAATGGCTTAACTGTTTCAGATCGTGAAAACAACATATTGTTGAGAATTGCAAGGAAGAGCAAGAAAAATAGCTCACTGTCTCATGTTTCCCTATTCAACAAATTGAGAGATCATTAGTAAATTAATGATGTTTGCAAAAGTGATTTTGTGATCTAGACTTCCCCTACGAGTATTGTTATCTATGATCATATGTTTTTGTATGTAATATACATATACACTAGTATGGAGACTACTTTGTTAACGAGAGCAATTTAAATTATACTGTCTGTAGAAAAATCTGAATTTATGAGGACTTGTAACTCTGATGTCCCAGTTCCCATTTTAGTCTGTTGATTCTGTTGCTTATTCTTAAACGAAATGTAACCGATGCCTAGTATATCTGTCCTTACATAGCAAGTACCTAGAAAGTTGGTTTGAAAAAGATCCAGCAAATACTGCTGCTGTCCTTTCCAGAGTATGAAGAACCATTCTGTTGTCAACGTAATCGTGTAAGCTGCAAGTCCTCCTTTCTTTCTGAGCTCACAGTATATACAGACCGTAGCAATAGCAGCTGCATATCTTCCCTGGCACAGAATGACTTAGGGTGGAGAACAGATTCTTTCCCCTTCAAATCACTTCATAAAATTCCTGGCAGAAAGCCAGATGATTTGTTCTGTTCAAGTAAGGAGGTTTGAATTATCAGCACAGGAAGAGTATTCTAATGACTCTGCTGAAGTGCATGAGTTTGGTTTCTGCGTCCTGGATCTGTTGATTGTGTTGTTTTTCTGCTCATGACCATTTTTAAATGCATGTAGTAAACCATATGGAAAAACGAGCATTTTAGATAATGTACCCCCCTTGCTGTCTTTATTGCAGTATATGACATAGTTTGCACTGTAGCTGGGGACTGGAAAGTGTTGGTCACAGATTAGAGTGGGAAATAACATATTAAGAAATGCAAGGTAGTAGAAGCAGTGCAAGGGAATCATACAAATCAGGTTTGTTATTTTATTTTATTTTTGCTTTTTTTCCTTTTGAATTAGTATGTTTACTAAATAAAGAAGCCTACACACAGAAATAAGATTTTTGTTATTTCTTTTTGGTCAATTCTTCTAAATTCCTGATGAACTAAAGGAAACTTTATCTGAAAATAGTTTTTAAAGTAATGGTGTAAGATTCTCTGTGCTTTGTGATAGAGCAATAAAAACCTTCCCAGTTCTCCATTAAATCAGTATGGGATGTCCTGGCCTACTAGTTAAGTTGCAACTTAAGAAGAGTAGCTTAAACTATTAAAAAGGTGTTCTTTTTCTATTTTTTAAATATGTGTGCATATGTGTTTGTATAAGAGGGAGATACTTCCCTGTTCTCAAATCCGTGACGCCTGAATGCCATAATTCTGAGGTGTTGACATCATGCATATTTATATTTCTGTTTACTCAGCAAGAAATGGACTTCATTTCTGCATCATATTACATTCTCAGTTGAAGACTGAGATGTGCTGTTGTGCAGCCTGAAGCTAAAGAGTCATGCGGAGAATCGAGGTGAGGGCTGTTTCAAAGACAAGAGGGTGAACTTCTTGAATGAGTATGAAGTATGAGAAGGAAGGCAGAATGTTGATGTGGCTTTCAAAGTCCTTAACTTTTCCTCTGCAGAATTAATCTTGTCCTACAACAATCAGGCTTCAACTGTTCTCTCTATTTTTAGATACTGATCTTAGCCAGCTCCTCAAATAGCTCAGAGCTGATGTTGTTTGTGCCTGATGTAAAACTGATACAGACTTGGCTGATATTTTCATTCATGTTTCATAATCTCTCCTGGTGCACACATGAAGACAGTGTCTTTGGTGTGGTGGGAGGAGATAATTGTGTTATTGTGCAGTAGATCAGACACCCACTGCCTGACACAGTGCACCTCAAGTGGCCCATAAGGGAGAAAATGAAGATATGCTTGTGGCATCCCAATTGTTTATTTACATTTAACTTCAGCAACAGGTCACAGTTACAAAGGTTCAGGAAGTTTGCTCTTGAGATTCCTTGAGGGGAATCTCAGAGTCACCCTAAAGTTTATCCCGTTTGTGTAGTACATTCTTCATGGAATCTTGTCTGCCGTGAAGATCATCAGTGTGAGATAGAAATAGTGGTCTTTAGAAAACTTTATTCAAAGTTAAGCCAAAGTTAAGCTTTGCAAACTTCTTTAGCATAAAATTTACTTCCACAGCAGAGACAGAACATGCATACAAGACCTTGCAGAGAGTTTTTATTGATTTGTTAAATCGAAATGGTCACTGTGGGGAACAAACCTATCAACAAAAGCTATGAAAGAGCCCATTAACATTTCCTGGTTCTTATATCTCTAATTATATTACTTTTTTGTCACGTTGTTATGTAGATGGAGGATTAGTATCACAGTTAAAAGCATAATAGTTAAATTTTAAAATAAGATTTTTCTTCTTTTATTTGAAGGAGTACTTCTTTTCAGGCACTGCAGCACTATAAATTCTCAGATTTAGAAAATTGGAATGTAGTTATTAATTTTGGTTCTGTGTCTTTGAGAAATGCATTCGGCAATCCATACAATATTTCTGCATTCTTGCTCCTTTAACTTTATATAGGCGTAAAATACTCCAAAATGAAACTGATTGTTGAATGCAAGCACGTTCAGCTTTATCTGTGGAAAAGATTAAATAAGCATTGTGATAAAATATTAAAGAAAGCAAGTGTGATTTTTAGATAGTAGCTTTCATCATCAAAATTTCTATGTAACTTTGCAATCACAACTGTACTTAGGAAACTCTTGAGTAGAAAAATAATTGAAACATCATCTCTGGATTAGTTTTGGTAAGAGACTACAGCAGCATTACAGGTAAATGAAAGACTATGGTGAAATAACTTATTCAGTAGACTATTTAAAGGATATTTCATTAAGCGGTTTATATGAGATGGATTTTGGATAGGCTATCAGAACTGACAGTTCTGTAACTATTCTTCAGAAGAATGTCCTGGGATTTATTGTATCTGAAAAGTTAAATCCTTCTATTTTATTTTATTGGAAAGCTGACAGACATAGAAATTCTGTTTTTGAATACAGAGCTGAATGATGCAGTAAGGTAGAATCAAAAGCATTGTACCTCATTATTGCTTTAAATGTTATTCCACAGGGGTAACTTCTACTTTGATACATTATGGTTAGGACCTCTTACCTCATGTTCAAAAAATGCATCTTCAAGTGTCTTTTCTCCACTGTCATTACCTACACCTTCAAACACAGCCTTGTATTCCTAGAAGCATAGACATCCGCCCAATGGAAACAGTATACTTTTGTATTCTGTGCATTACATTCATTTATTAATTAAACTACATTAAGTTATCTTTATAGAACTCAGGTATAGATTGAAATTTTCTATAAATCAAAACTTAAAATCATATAGTCACCAAAAACCAAACAGGGTGTTTGTTCTTGCGTTTCTTGCTGTCATTTCCTATTACTTAAGGTAATTTCTTGAAGGAACTAAAAGAGACTGTTTGCAGAATGACACGTGACCTTTCACTCCTTTGGATAGAGAGCACTGAATTTCTTGTACAAATAGTATCCATCAGAGCCAGATTTGTAAATGGAGCCAAACCCTGAACTCTGATCCTCCCGCAGCTGATCATTTTATTTCCAATAGTCAGATGGATTTAACTCATCTTCATTAATACTGTACCAAAATCCATCAATTTGATATGTAATGCTGTCATATTCTGCACAGATATGTTTGACTTTGTTTCAGATGTGTTACCTTTCTGTGTGATTTTCTTCTCCACGTTTGTTTTGTTTTTCCTATAAAGTAACAGTGCAACATATGTCTATTTCAAGGCTTCCCAAATTCAGCTAAATATCTCACCATAACATGAACAGATGCTTTGTACCACAGAGACATGGTGACACGTTTCTAACATTATGATCGTGCACAGGAACAGATATGGAAAAAGATGTAGATTGAACATAATTTTGTTTTGTGTACCTACCTTGAGGTAGCTTAATCAGAACACCACACTTAATTCATAAAGTGTTTCATATTGGATCATCTTTAATAACATCCCTAGCTGCACCAATATTAGCTAACTCCATCTAAGTCTTTGATTCAATCAGCAATTTAGAGAATTTAGAAACACATTTTGTTTTTTACAGCACCCTTGCAATAAATCAGGTTGCAGTCACGTGTGACAAGAATTCTTTGATCTACTCATTTTAAAATGACTTAAGCTTTTGCTTCAAAATCTTGGAGGCAGCAACTCTGAAGTGAACCTCTATTTGAGGAGAGTTAAGAGGCAAGAATAGTTTTGTTTATTAGGATATGATATGATAGCATTTAACACAGTAAGTGGAACTTTGTATTGCACTAGGATTGCAAGTTACCCTGTGTCATCATATCAAAGGCCTACGTGAACTTTTGCTACAATTTTGTTGAGATCAAAAGATGTTAAGTATTTGTATATTCATTCTTTGTTTTAGAAAATTAGATTGCTTACTGCATAGTAATCTGCAACACACTTTACTTGCTCGTAGTCGTCTGCATTGGCCAACAGATGTAAGCCTTCTGGATAGAGTTTTCCACAGGTTGGATATAGCTTCTCTCTGTCTTCTTTACTCAGCTCAGTGCCAAATGAATTAATGGTGATGATAAAGGCACGTCTGTCTGCCTCAAACTTAATGCGTAAAACAAAGAATAATCAGTGTTATTAGAGATGTCGTTGCAAAATAAAAGAGGATATATATATATATATTTTAGTAAGCTAAACTATGGAAACTTAAGAAAGAAAACTGCTTATGAGAAACATCTTATTTAACAAATTGGAAATTCTAGTTTGCAAATACTTGTTAAATTTTAACTAGAAAATCAAACAGTATTTTGCAAGCACAGCTTTTATTCTGTGAATTTTGTTCTGAAAATATCAACACTGCTATTTCCTCCTTCCCCTACTTGCATAACAAGATGCTGACAATGAAAAATCTCTCTACAGACCCTTTGGAATTTTGAAATAACACTCTTAGAAATAATAATAATGCATGTAAGGATCAATAATCACACGTACTTTTCTGGGATAACTCAGAGTGCTGTTGAGAATAAAAGTTGAATGGGAATTTTGGAAATAAATAGTTTCTGGATGCACATATTTAAAACAATAACTCAGTGAGGGGGGCTGTTTACTTGGTAAGTTAAACTTTTCAAGTGTTTCATGTAACAGTTAATCTTTAATGAAGAAAAACAAGAGCTGTATTCCTTCTACCAGGGTTAGATGCCTGTAGTATCTATATCTTCCTTGCAGCAACAGATTGAAAGTCATTTTAATACTTAGATCTTGTGTTCTTTTGTATAACCAAAATATGACCTGCCATAATTTTAATTCAGACAGTATGACTTAAAAATACAGCAAATTAATTTTATTTTACTCAATTCTGTCTGATTAAAATCTGTTCTTCTGTCTTGAGATCTAAACAGACTATAATTTTCTTTTTTTTCTTTATCTTTTAAGAACATTGATTTCACATGAAACGCTTCTGAGTGAAAATAAGCAGAGATTTTAGGCGGCTTGCAACATTTCTTACACTGTGAACTTTTGAACAGCTCTCAGCAGAAAAGTACACTTCTCTGGTGAAAAAGACTGACACATGCCATTGCAACACTGTTCTACAAATTTAGCAGTTAAGCACATATTCATAGTTCCTACTCCTGTGTACTGGAACATATTGTGACAGGGACCCAGCTGCCCCCTGGCACTGACTTCAGAATAAGGAAAATGAATAAACAATACAGAAATAACAAGAAGAAAATAAGTGTGCTTGAAAAGCTTCCTAGCTAATGAATAAACGGGACAAATTTTACTTTCCTTATTAATATGAACAGGCATATCAGCCCTACTGAAACTGTTTTGTGGGAGGATTAATGCTTTTCTTTTTTAACCTATCAAAGCCACGTAGAAGTTAGCTGTTAGATTTGTAATATTTTGTTGGAAAAACATTCTCCTATGCAATTACAAATAATGCTACTGGGCTTGGGTCCTAGTCCTGGTGCTTTCCAGCTTGAGGAAATTTGCAGGATCAATCTAGACCTTTCAATTTAACAAATTACTGGCACATGAAATTCTTCATAGTGAGTAATGCCATGAGGCAGTTATTTAGTGACTTGGGTTGTTTCATTGCTGCAGGTAAAGATGGGGCTACAGGATGACCATTTGCCAATTGCTTTAGTTTCCCTATGGAAAACTGAAGGTGTATGTCTGCTACCTGAGAATGTGTGGTGTCTTACCAACAGGCCTAACACTAGCTACAGTGCAGTCCCACAGTTTATTGTGAGATGCAGGGCTAAACATGCAGTGTTTGTTGCCCAAAGAAAAGAGATCACCAGTTCTTTTAGTGTGGATGGTTAGTACCATGACTGATGGTCAAGAAGGTGAGGAATTAAATACAGCTGCCTCATTTTCACAGGGTCAAAATAGATAACAAGTATTATCTTGAGTAATTAAACTTTGACTTTTTCTAAACTGAACAGACTGCCTTCAGATTACTAAGATATGATAAAAAGGAAATCTAGAAAAAGTTTATCCTCCTGGTTGATTGACATTACATAGGAATTTTAGAGAAACTTATCACGGACCAAACTGTTACTGCTGGCATAAGGACAGTTTAACAATATGCTTAACCTGTTTTCCATTAATAATCTTCTCTCAACATGAATGTCTAGCTAAAAATGAATTTGATGCAAAATTTGAATACACTGGGACATGTCTTTACCTCTGCCAACCAATCTCTTTATTTTTATATTTCAGAAAAGGAATAGTTGCAACATTTAATTTCTGATCAGTTCAGCATGATTAAGGATATTTTCTTTAGAACACAATCAAAACATTATGAAATGGTTAAATAAAATATGAGATTGCACTCTCACATCAGCACATTATTTCTTAAGATGTAATTTAGGCTCATTTTTCCTTCGGAGATGAGCTCCCGGGTTATCTTTTTCCCATAATGCAAATTTTTAGTGTGAGGTTGTAAGATCTCAGTGAATTTTATTCAATCACTTTCCAGGGTATAAGTTTTGCTGATTCAGAAATAAAAGACTCCTGTATGGGAATCACAAAATCACTGAATTTTAGGGATTAGAAGGAATGTCTGGAGATCATCTAGTGCAACCTCCCTGCTAAAACAAGTTCCCTACAGTAGTTCATCGAGGAAAGTGTCCGGGCAGGTTCTGAATATCTCCAGAGAAGCACACTCCACTACCTCTCTGGGCTGCTTGTGGGAGTGCTCTGCCAGTCTCAAACATTGCAAAGAGTTATGACAAACCATGGGGGTAAAAATTGAGCTGAATGCTGAGAACTCTAACTTAGGAATTTGTTCATCTTTTTTTTTACAGTAGCAAGACAGTAACATTTCCTATGCTGCAAGTATGCTTTAGGGAATAGGAGGTTGGGAATGCTGTATGTCAAGGAAAAATTAAATATTAAGCTTTTCTGAATTGAGTTAAAAATAAATCCTGGAATTTTCTGCATGACAGTAGATCCGAAGGTCACTCAACTCTAACTTCAACCATTAATTTTCATGAAAGAGTAAACAAATATGATGGCACCATTAAATTTAAAGATAATTGATTAGTAAATATACATTAATGCCGGAATGTAGGTACACCAAGTTCAATTTTGAGCTTGGAAATATAAGTGCCCCTTTAATTACAGAAAAATGGTAAGGAGCAATAGTCTGAGATTGGTAGAACATGTTTATTCTGCTCTCTGTTATAGAAAAATAACAACTGAGGCTCCCTCTTCCTTGGACTAGTTTCTCTAGTCAAGATGTGAAAGTCATTTCAGAATGAAGAGTACATCTAGGATATATCATAGCAAAACAATTATTCAAACATTTGACAAATAGCTTTGCAAATGGAGAGGAAAGGAAGAAGAAAAGCAAAGTGAATTAATTATGAAAGCATTGTGGAGTACTTTAATGTACAATGAGTTAATTTTATTCTTACCTCAAGAATAGGTTTCATTATTTCTGCTGTAGTACCTCCTTGTTTTTCGCAAAACTTGTAGAATGCCTCAAGATAAGACTACATAAAAGGAGCAGAGAAATATTTTAAATGCTACTTAAGACCTGGACCACATATACCACGAATCTCATTTGTAAATTCTTCTCTTAACTTTCATAATTCTACCTGTTAATTTAAATTTGAGTATGTGCTTTAATTTGCTGGATTTAATATCAAAATGAAATTATTTTGTTCTTACTACATATTTAAATGTTTTCAAAAGATGTTTTCAGACAAACATTATGCTTTCTTTGCTCTCTAAATAATGTTCTTTAGCTCCATTGAGTTTCTACTGCATAATAAGCAGATGGCTGAAGGAAACTGCATTTATATTGTGGAGGAAGGGATTTGGGTATATGCCACGGCTGTTGGGCCAGCACTATGAGAGTACACAAATTAATCCCTACTGCTCTACGCATCAAAACCCTGGATTAGAACAGAACAGTGTACAAAGCCTCTGTAATACCAATCTATATAGCCCTTGGGTCTATTGAGGATTCAGTCCTTTGCACCCACTTCAGTATAGCTCAGCAGAAAGGAGCTGAAGTATCTCATAGAGTTGTTCCTTCTGTCTCCCTCTCCTCCAGAATGCCATCTTAGGGAACATTTATGTCATCAGAGTATGTTTGTCACGCAGTCTCATGCAAGGAAGCTGACAGTAGCGATGCAATTAAGTGATTTTTAAGTAGAGACATCTCGGGGGGATCGGCTGCTTGGAATTCTGTGTTAGGTTGTGTATAGTGCTCCCTGACAATAAAACTGAAATATAATTGATTGTGTTGATAGCTGAAGCAGAGGAGAAAGGATATATTAATAATTTAAAAGTGTTTCCAGAATGATCCCCTGACACTTAGAAAAAGAAAAAAATAAATGTTAGATTTAGTAAGTGTAATTTTATGATCATCCACACAATAAATATGAATCAAATCTGTATGTAAACAAACAGAAGAAGTGCCTAATTTATTAGTAACTGATCTTGTCATGAATTAAAGTAACGAGCAGACTATTTAAGAATCAAATATTGTATTGGGAATCGTGAAATATCAGTTGCAAGAAAAACAGAAGTATTTTTTTTCCCCTTAATGCAATCAGATCCCTGTAAGATTACTTCCTGCAGTCTGAGGCATCTGCTGTGAAAGACAGAAGTGAAATTGGAGAGAATGTGCTGGATGGAACCATTAACAGAATGAAATATGTATAGCTCTTAAAGAGAGCAGCATAAGATTATTGACCTGCATGCTAATATATGGAAAGTACCTTGAAATCACAAGGCACAAATTAGATGCACATCCTTACAGCAATATGTTATAAAAGTGCTAAATATAATTTTAAACATGAATTAAAATTAAACAAAAATGCCCTCTAGACTCAAATCAATTACACATTTTCAGATCACATCTGCCATTTATAAATAAACATAAATGCTAGCCAAAAGACTGCCTAGGATCAGGTAGGAGATAACAGTTCTGTGGCTTTTGGAGGATAAATTCATAAACAAATGCATCCGGATATTCATCTGACATCTAGAGCATTTTCATTAATGAGATATTAAATTAGGATTTTGAAGCAGAACCAACATTTGAAATCTCTCCAAACACTGGAGTAGAAATCAAAGGAGCTGGAATCGATTTCCAGACTTGCCATCAGCCAGGTGACCTTAGGCAGCTTGCTTCATCTCGCCATGCTTCTATTTCCCCATCCATAAAACAGGGTTAATGATACTGACCTCCTTTTGTAAGATGCTTTCAAAATGCCAAGTATTATTATGTTGCAAGAACTTGCCTTGTACAGTTTGTTGCGCATTATTTCAACGTTCATTTCATCCAGGTCATTTTCAGACAAGCAGTCTTGAAAGAAAGCAGCTAAAAGTAGAGTTTATTACATTGCAGTATAAATGTACGTGCTGATAATATGCAAATCTTGTCCATTGCCATTTACCAGTGTGTGAGCAAGAGTCTGACATTTCTGCTGTATAAGAAAGAGAAATCCTCTTGATTTTCTCTTTATCCCCTTATTCCCTCCTTTCTAATGACAATCTGTTGCAAAGGGAATCAATCAGTGCAGCAGCCAGAGTCCACATCTCCTGAGATAATCAGATGGGAAATGTTAATGAAAGCCCTAATCTTCTCTGAAGTAGATGATTTTATCATTAGGAAGATTTTCTAGTGGGGAACGTGAAAGATAACTTTTGACCTAAATCTTGCAGATATTCTGCATTTGTTAAGGTGAGTCCTCATTCCTAGTTTACCTCTTCCTTCAGTATGTTTGTCAGAGGCAGAAAGGCAACAGGATGCAACTAGAAAGGAATGCAGTCTTTGACCTTGACTATCTGCAGATCCAAGTCCTCTGCTAGAACTGTCTGAAGAGCAAGCTTTTAAACTGGTAGTCAGGGGATGCGGTTCATTTGTGTGGTTGGGCCTCTTAAAAACAGTATATTCATAACTGGCAGAGGTATGCCAGTCTCTCATATCAGTGGGGCTGGACAGTGCTGCATTAGAGACAATACTGCCTCAGACACTGGCAACAAGAGATGGTGTTCTGGGAGAGCATGTGAGTCTGGCCAAGTTTTGAGGTCTCCCTTTTTCATTGTGAAAATGTGCTTAAGAAAGGGGAGAAAAATACTGGACTGAGAGTGGAGAAGGAATCAAAGAGTGAGAAACTGCTGGGGGAACACCATGGTCAGAGGAGGAGAAGGACTTGCCCCATGTCATAGAATCATAGAATCTCAGAATGGCTTAGGTTGGAAGGGATCATCCATCTAGTTCCAGTCCCCTGCCATGTCCAGAGTTGCCATCCAACAGACCAGGCTGCCCAGGGCCTCGTTGAACCTGGCCTTGAACACCTCCAGGGACGGAGCATCTATGGCTTCTTTGGGCAGCCTGTGCCAGTGCCTCACTTCCATGTCTCTGGAGCAGATATTCTCTGACCTTTATGGAGAATGCGCTGGAGCAGATGCTCCTAACAGCAGCCGTAGCCTGTGGAAAGCCCAGCTGGGAGCCAAAGATATATGTGAGAAAGAAGAAGCTACAGAAAAAAACATCATGTATTGACCATCACCCCCTGCCCTTGTCTTTCACTGCCTTGTTGGAGGGACTGGACTAATCTGGAGAAGGGAAAAGGGAAATGTCTGGAGCTAGGGAGTGGGAAAGGAGGAGGAAAGGTGATTTTCATAAGTGTTTAAATGTTTGTATCTTTTTTGTTTGTCTCTTTCCTAATGCTCAAATCAGGAGTTAAACCTACATATTTGCCAATATATTAATTTTCAGAGAGTTGATCTGTTTTGTGTACAACAATAATATTTTTCATTTTCTTCCCTCATCCCACTGGAGGTAGTGAGAGAGCAAGCAACTGGGTGGGAGTCTGGCTGCTACCTGAGGCCAACCCAGCACCCCACCATACCTGGTTGGGCAGCAGGACACAAAACCACATACAGTACTCAAGATGAGGGTATGCAGTTCTTCTTGTGTGATCAAATCCATTCCGATTCATCTTATCTGTACCCTTCCCAACAGCAGCAACTGCTGCACTTTGAGCAAAATTTCATGCCAATTTCTGAATGCAATGTTCCAAGCACTCGCTCTGCTTTGCCTTTAGATTTATTCCTTCAGGATGGGATTGACTCTGTGCTTTAATAACGCCCAAATCCTCAGGAGAGAGATTCTAGATTCTACCACAACATCTAATATTTATTAGTAGCTGTCTGTTCCTTGCTCCTGAGTGAGGGATAGGCAAGATTTCATCTTACATGTTTTAATTATAGATGCAGTTGTTGAAATAAAAATCTAGATGCTCTAAATCAGCAGCTATACTTGAGTATAAAAGATATCCATTACTCTTCTTGAGTAGCATGTTTTCTTTGTGTCTGCTTCCCAAGGTTGATATAGAAGTTGTTAATAAATGTTGCCAGAAAATGTCTTGCACACCCCTCCTGAAGAACTTGATCCAGTTTATCAGCCAATTATTTACACGTTTCGTGTTACCAAAACACGGCACATCCAATGGAAAACATGTTAGTTGATCTCAGCTGTTCCTAAGAATACAAAATTAGAAGTTTCAAGAAGCAAATAAGAAATAATTTAGTATTCTTACCTAATGGCGTGTCAACCAAAATTGCATTGAACAGCTCAGTGGGGTTTGAAGCAATGCTGACTGCTTCCATTTGCTCAAAACTTCCCAGTGGATGACACTTGGGAACAAGTTCAGCTATGGGTCGCTGGTGTAATGTGCCAGTTATTAAAAGAATTATGTTGTCAATCATGTAGCTGTATCTGTATTTGAAAGAAAAAATAAAACAAATGAACCTTAGCTTTATAATGAATTTCGTCTTGAAAAAATATAAAAGCCAAATTTTTCAAAATTAGTAAGAACACTGAAGACAGAAACGACTGCAGTGTTTGCACGTTTGTACCTTCACTCACTATCACCATCTCATTTGTCAAAACCTGAAGTTTTTAAATAGCAAACGGTGTGACCCAGTTTTAATTTTAAACCACGTGATTGGTTCGCAAAAGGCGCTTAAAAAAAAAAAAAAAAGTAATCAGAAGCAAGAATATAATAAGCATAACAGCTGTGAAATGTAGATTTGATATAATAAGTGACAACATGTGGGATCAAAACATAAGCCACCTGACTAAGCAGCTTCTCTAGTTTGGGATTTTGTTATAGAGAGCATCTGGATAGGGTGCACAAGAATCTAGGCACTAAAACCACAGAATCCATGTGGTGGACCAATCTTTCTTCTCTTCCAGCTTTAAAAAGAGGAAACTGCGTAGAGGTTATTACAGTTTTCTTCTTGATTGCTAAAAATTTTCATTAGAAGTTTTCTATGAGTTTCTGACTAGTGTTCAGAACACAGCTAGAGGCACATAGAGATTAACATGATCCCACAAAAAATCTGTGGTGGAGCTCAGGGATCTGGTGATACACAGTTCAGTGACACAATGGTTTTGCCACATATCTTGAACTACTGTCTCCATCATTATCACAAAACAGCTGTGGGCGGAGTGTATGCACATGTGTACATATGCATGTCAATCAGTATGAGAAAAAAGCTGCCATTTTTACTTTCATTTCTCAGAAACAAAACCTAAATATTGCATGGATACAGGTCATAGCTGTCCCAGGGCAGTCTTTAGCATCCTGTTGGTATAATAGACGAAAAAGTCACATTTGTACATAAGCAACAACAACAACAAAAAGAATGGTGATAGTTTATTTTAGTGCTATGATAAAAATACTCCTTGAAAGTAAGCTGAATAGTTTAGTGATCTTGTCAGAAGATCAAGGGGAGTAAACAGTTAAGTAAAATATCCTGGTGACATTTCACTAATCCACGTTGTTATGCTGCTATAAAGCAGAACCCCATTCTTTCCTTAATGTTCAGTCATTTATTTACAAGTTTTGTCTGTTTATAGCTGCAGGGAGGTCAGAATTTTCTCTTCATCTGGCTTCAAACAGCACTTGTGTTTTTAAACAAAGCCACTTGGATTTAAGTACGTTGCCGTATGCAGCAAGTTGTTATTTCAGTTTTCAAATGGTATAAGAAGTATGGTAGGTATACAATTTGTTCTTTTCCCCTTTAAACAAAATCTAGAACTTACCACATGCCTAGGAGTTAAATCACTGCACTGGAAATTGTTAATCTTTCATTAATCACCCTCACAAACTTAATTTTTGCAATATTAACTTCTGAATTAAATGATGTTTGAAAATAACAATAGTTTTTCTCAATCTCCACCACTATTCCAGACCCTATACACAGTAAAGAGTCTGCTCTTCGTGTGTTCTTCAAAATAAGTATACATATTTTCAGAACATGCATTAGCAAATACGGTATGTAAATATTACCATATCAGAGTAATTTCACTGTTTTGAAATCTAATGCAAATTCCAGGAAGATGTATTTACATTGTTTTAACCTGAAGCTGTGTTTTTGGTTTGGATCTATAATTTAAGCAGTGTGGTAACATTACTTACGTGATAAAATTCAGAAAAGTAGTGAGTGGTTCAAAAGCATGGTTTCTGAAGTAATGAAATTCCGTGAGCAGCTTTGTTTTCAGTTTATCATCAATGGTGGAAATCGTGAGAGGACCAGACTCATTAGCCAGGAAGTTGCCATAGTCTGTCGTCTGTAGATGTAACTTCAGATCTGGAATTAGATTCAGGGAAGAATAAACTGTCACTACTTTGTTACAAACCAAATCAAATAACTTTCAACATGTTCATTTGTAAGATTATATTTTCATACGAAGGGTCTTCGCAAACGCTATTGCCTTCAACTTGTAAGACTCGTTGCCACAAGAAACCACAAGTAGTTGACACCTTTGCTGGAAATCTCACTAGTAAATTTAATTAACAGTTACACCAAGCACAGTGTTAATTACTGCTTTCTCTAGCTCCTTCCCAGTCACCTCTGTTCATTGTTTCTATTTTAAAGATTTTTTCAGGATGCCACTATTGCACCATTATAATGTGTCTGTTGCTTTGTTCTCCTATGGATTGTTACATATCAGTGGGAATCATCCTATGGCTTAAGATCTTCAGTTTTCATATGAATCATTTAAATCTCATGTAAGACTATAATTTCATGTCATCAGACTGCCTGAAGAAGAGAGAACACATCTTGCCTGACTTAGACTCATCTCCAAATGAATTCTGCAGAAGAGTGCCTGAAAGGGCACAGTTATACTCCCCTAGCTTTTCTGTTTTGGCTTTGAGAAAGAAAGAAAAAGAAAAAAAAATCACTTAATAAATTCTCTGTGGTAGCTATTTTCCACAGTGAAATGAAAGTAAAGATATGAATCAGTTCTTAGTGTTCTAAGTGGTTTAGCACTTCCTTTTAGAAAAGGCCCTACTATATTGTGTAATTATGTCCAAATATTATATTAAAACTACCATAAATTATAGATCGGGATAATATTACGAGGTGTTAGGATTAATAATGATTAGATTTCCAGATAAAAGCTGTAGAGATGCTTAGGGAAATGAACAGCAACGCTCACAGTGGCTGAATTAAAGGCGTGTCTATAAAAGAAGTTAATATGAAGTTAGTAGGGTGTGTGTTTATTAGCATAGTAACTACGCTCCCCTAATTCCCCATAGGTATACTTTATTAGTATGTAGTAAGGTGGCCTACGCCGAGACTTCGTGCAAAAATACTAACACAGTGCAAATTCTGACTCCTAAGTCTAGCACTACAATTTTGAGATAGATCACCCCTAGAGCTTTGTATGTGAGTTCTGCTGCCACCTCAGCTCATTCCAGTGACTACAGCAACACACTGTTTTGATAGGACAGCTGTGCTCTGTTAGTGCTCTGGAACTATTAGCACTTCTCTGGATCTTCCTGCAGTAGACAGAGGTCATGTTACCAGTGTAAAATAATTTCAGTACAGGCCACAATTAAGCAGAAATTACAGAATGTATGTTTAAAGGAAACTAATACTCAGAGAGAGGCTAGTTCAAGTTGAGTGTGGTTAAGATAGAAAAGTCCAACAAGAAGTTGAACCAAGCATTAGCCTGAGCTCTTGGCATCAAGCATGCGTCTTGTGTGACTCCTGACTGTGACAGCCAGCTGCCATCACATCTCAGTTACGCTGTTATTTCAGCCTCTGCACTCTGGTATTCTAGCATGGCAAGTCATTAACTTTCTTCACTGGGGTGAGAGCAAAGCTGGGCTGCTTATCCTTCTGTGACTTAGTGCGCATTCTGAGAGAACAGCATTCATTCTGTCACACAAGAAGTCAAGGAAAGAATAAAGCACTGGATTTAAAACCTCCTCTATTCTACTTCAAAGAGTGTCAGCAGCATTTCCTTCGAAACGGATGATGCCATAGGGCCAAGCTAGCAGCGTACCATGTTGCAGAGCTTCCAACCAGAGCTGCAACACAGAAGGCAGCTCCATGGAAATAGCACTGATTCAAACAAGCCCAAAAGAATATCTTAAGCTGAAGGCCTCTTCGCCTATCTGTGTGGCCCTGAATTGAGAGGGCACAGTGATATCATAAACCACTCTCCTTTTTCTCTTTCCCTCCCACTGTTACACTTTCCCTCGAATTATCAAGCAGATGTCAAGCTCTAAACTCCAGTTTTTCTTGTGGTTCTCCGGTACTGACATTACGGTTTCCCCTCTAGTGATATAAAAACCACTTTGAAATTAAAAGATCTTTTTGATTCTATTTATGGCTTACTTGGGGTGGTTTTGATTCTGTTTCTGCCTGTTTGTTTTAGAATATTTATAATATTTTAATCGTAGGCCAGTTTTTGTGGTCTGGTGCAATGCCACAGAACGCAAAGTGGTGTAAGCTTATTATCTTTCAATGTGAATTCATGAAATGAAGGTACTCTAGGACAATTAAGATACAGTACTACAGCATTAATGCATATGCTGGACCTTTTAATTGGAAAGAAGATCCAGTGTATGTACATAGCTCCATTTTCTGCTTTATTGTTAAGGACCTGTTTTTTGTGTACTGTATGCTTGTGATCCGACATTATATTGCAGCATCATGTATGTGCCGAGAGGTGTTTGCCTTTAGGCCCGTGTGCAAATCCAATGTTTCTCAAATGTTCATAATACATAGCATACTTAACTGATAACTGATGGGAGCCTGCTGTCTGGCAAATGGAAGTAGAAAATGCTACAGTGAAGATAGGGATGTTCTGTAGCTGAGTAGGAAAAGAAAGGGAAGTGATAATGGGTACTACAGATGCCCTTCTAGGCAGATTGATGAATGCTGCTCTTTCTGTTGCTAAAATGCATATGCATTCTAAAATTGAATGAATATTACAAAAAGGAAGTTCAAAAATAAAGAAGTCACTGTTCTTTCTAAGTCTTACTAAGAAGATGGTATTACCTCCCTGTTGTGATCTGCCCATAAAGAACTTTGCATACATAATATTGAAGGTTCATATATCTCAGAAATGTTATAAAACTACTTGCTGTTTCTAAATATCTTTCTTGTAAAATGACTTAAAATAGTTTTCCTTGTCTGTTGAACAGGAGCAAGAATTTTGTGGGAATGGAGTAGGAAAATATTATTTCTTAGTGTTCTTTTAACAATATTTTAGATTTTCTATGTTTTTTCTTATTGAAAAACAGTCAGGATCTTTTTTTTTCATGCAGCCCTTGGTGACAACTTCTCCTCAACTCCTCTGAAGAGAAAATGAAGCCTGTTCTTTATAGAAGTTTGAAGTTCTATTAGCTTTTCCTGAAGCATGTGTAAATTCATGGGACAGAAACTCTTGATTTAAACAGTTAAATACAGTATCAAGATTATCTGTAGAGTCTTTAAATTCCATAGAAATTAAAGAAATAGAAATTGGCTGGTTTTATCTCCCACAGTTGGAAGGGACCCTTAAAGGCCACCTAGTACAACTCCCCTGCAATGAACAGGAACACCCACAGCTAGCTGAGGTGCTTAGAGCCTGGTCCAGCCCAGCCTTGAATGTTTCCAGTGATGGGGCATCCTCCACCTCTCTGGGCGACCTGTTCCAGTGCTTCACTAGGCTTATCTTGAAAGGAAGGAAGGAAGGAAGGAAGGAAGGAAGGAAGGAAGGAAGGAAGGAAGGAAGGAAGGAAGGAAGGAAGGAAGGAAGGAAGGAAGGAAGGAAGGAAGGAAGGAAGGAAGGAAGGAAGGGAAGGAGGAAGGAAGGGAGGAAGGGAAGGAGGAAGGAAGGGAGGGAGGGAGGGAGAGATGAAGGGAGAGAGGGAGGAAGGCAGGAAGGCAGGCAGGAAGGAAGGAATACATTTCAATTATCAGAGTAAGTGTATTGTGTGTGTCCAAACTGCTGTTGTATGAAATGGAGAATTGTTGCAGCTCTCTAGCTTATCAGCTGAAGAGGGCACATGCACTTGGTCAGCTGGTTCCTACTGGATCCTACTGACTGTACCGAGAATCTCTTCTTTAACTGTGAGAAATTTTATCCAGCTGACAGCTAAATACCCACATATACCTATTCAAACGTAGTTGTTTTAATCTGGAAGATTAATGGTGTGCAACCTCCCAAGTTTATATAGAATCATAGAATCACTAAGGTTGGAAAAGACCCACAGAATCATCCAGTCCAACCATTCGCCCTTCACCAATGGTTCTCGCTAAACCACATACCTCAACACAACATCCAAACGCTCTTTGAACACCACCAGGGCCGGTAACTCCACCACCTCCCTGGGCAGCCCATTCCAGTGCCTGACCACCCTTTCAGAGAAGTAGTATTTCCTAACGTCCAGCCTGAACCTTCCCTGGTGCAGCCTGAAGACATTCCCTCTAGTCCTCACAAGAGAAGAGGCTGAAGAGCTCACTACAACCTCCCTTCAGGTAGTTATAGAGAGCAGTAAGGTCTCCCCTGAGCGTCCTCTTCTCCAGACTGAACAATCCCAGCTCCTTCAGCTGCTCCTCATAAGGCCTGTGCTCCAGACCCCTCACCAGCTTTGTTGCCCTCCTCTGGACACACTCCAGGGCCTCAATGTCTTTCTTACAGTGAGGGGCCCAAAACTGGACACAGTACTCGAGGTGCGGCCTCACCAGTGCTGAGTACAGGGGGAATCTTAGTAGTTTAGACAGCCTTAAAACTCTGCTGTGTGTGTGAGTCAACAGGCTCTGCACTTCTCATTTCCTCACCTCTATCACTGCATAGACAAAGCAGCTCTAAACAGAATGAGCTTATTAATTCTTGCTGTTCCTTTTTCAAATGAATCTAGTATCTCCCGTGTTATAGATATGATTTCAGTGTACAATCGTAGCTATTATTTGAAGTCAAGGAAAGAAACTTCATGTTCCTTTAGAAAGGTGATTTTTTCTGTTGCATTTTTCCCTGCCAAGTTTCTAGGGGTATGTCATATGATTCTTGCACAGGTCATCAGGCTGTGACCAGTCTTGGCCATAGAAAGCTGTTTTGGAAACTACTGTGTGTTCTTTTTATTACTGTAACAAAGTCACCTTGGAGAGGGAAAAAAAAAAAAAAAAGCTTTTTCTTTTTTTCCCTTTGAGCTTGATAATAAGTTTTCTACCTTTGTGACATCTAGTTTCCCCTTCTGAGTAAGTAGAACATCCCCCACTGTCCTCAAACTCATGAAGTAATGAAGTAATAAAGTACTACAATTATATCTTTCATACAGAAATTCAGCATGAGCTTTTAATAAGATTTTGCAAACTATTTTATCCATCTGAAATGATACCAAACTGCTATACTTGCACAGTTCTGTACAATGGTTAAAATCTGTGAGATTACCAATGTCCATAGGAAATCTATGGATGGGATTTCCAAGTTTATCAGTAAACTAGAACCCCCCATCATCTGGACTGCTTTCCAAATCACAGTCTACACAATCCTGCATAAAAATTTCAATGGAAATCTGCTAGCTTAAACATGAGAACAGTTCTTAAAAGGAAATCAGACTTATGTCTGTATTTTAAGATAAGGCTCCCAATGCTTTCTTTTATCTTCCATTCTTCAACAATCCAAGGAACAGCATTTCTTCCTAAATGAAAGAAGCCAGCAGACTTACCTTCTAATGTCTCACACTGTGCTAAATTGACATAGTCTGCACTAGTCAAGATCCCAGCTTTGAACCCTCGGACCAGCCCTTCCAAGTAGCCGTGGTCCACATTGAAGTAAAATTCTGAGTATCCCGGCATGGAGAAAAGGAGATTTGGTCTCTCTGCTGGATTCTTGATGTTACTGAGTATTTGCCACCAACTGTTTTCCTCCTCTTTGAAAGGAGTGACACATAGTCACTGCTTTCCTGCCAGCCTATGATTGTGTTTTACCAACTAGTTTCTTCCTGTTTCTTGCTCCTAGTATATATGGTTCCAGTATAGTTGATGCTTACACAACAGCCACGAAGTAAACCCAACACCCTACTGCAAGAGCCAGAAAATTAGTCTGTTATTGCAGAAAGAGAAGCCAGAAATGGAGTATAAGATTTAAACTCTGATTGCAAAAATGCTCTGTACCGATTGGAAAATAAAAAGTGTTTTAAAACCTTGACAGTATGTTCATGTATTTTTAAATGCATTTCAACCAGGAAATGGTCTATGAATGTCTGTTGAAAAAAAAAAAAAACAATCCCAGACTTCAGCAGTCGACCACAGAACACAGAAGAAAAAGTATCTCATAGCCTACTCCAGGCTCACATAGTTTTAGAGTGTCTGTGTATGCCTTTAAAAAACAGTCTGTTTGCCAAACTTTTCTACTGCCCATTGCTGTGATAAATATGTATGCAAACTATAAGACTCTTCTAATAATTACAGTGAATATTACACCATGCCCCCAGTCCTAACCAAGGAAAAGGTCTTTGAAGGGTTTGGCTTTCATCAGCCTTTAAAGTGGATGTCCAGAACTTACCTCAAAAGCATCGTTTGTTGAAGATCAAACCAAATACTCTGGTTATTATCTACCCAGATATGAAAATAACTCATTTTTTTTCCTCTTACAAGATACATACTATAAAAATAGGATTCTCCATTTCATTAATTCAAATTAATTCCTGATTTTGATTAAAAATTAAAGTCAAAACTGTGCTAAATCTATCAATGAATTTTTTACATTTTATACTGAACTGTTAAGTCTTCTGTCTTTCAGGTTTGTGTGCCCTGGAGCTGACTCTTCAAAGTGGCTATGCTTCTGTAATCAGCACAGAAAGTCTTTTGTGTTTGTTTGCTTGTTTTTTTCCCTAGATTTGTTATCACATGCAACATATGTGTACAAGCTTTGCTGGAAGGGAAGGTCTCACAGCACTCTGGGTGATGCTTAGCTGTGCAGTCAGCTGGGGCTCAGAAGCTGTGTTGTGGTTGAAAAGTCAGCACCAGAGCTACAGCAGCAGCCTGACGTCTACATCTCAACACTGAGGCTCAGTTTTTGGTGCTTTAAAATATTTGATGCATGGTGCAGGCTGGTGACACGTGGTTTGGCTTTACTGTTGAGCTCATGCTGAAATGTGGCTGCAGGGAGAGCTGACTGCCTCTAAGATTTCTGCCCCTAACTGGGAGCTGAGTGATCACAACCTGCTACTCACCAGGCAACTCCTGTCTATACCGCCTTGCTCCTGATTGTGGCAAGGCTCTGCTTGCCACACAAGGAGACATGAGATGCCTGTGTGTTTGCTATCCAAGCAGCCACTGTAGTAGGAAGGTCACTAGCTACCTGGCTTCTTGGCCAGGAGACTGCAGTGGACTCAAAGAGGCTACAAGACACCAGACTGGTCAGGCAGAGCTGAGCAAGGTGTGCTTGTAGGTGGACGGTTGGATTAAAACCCAGCTGACAGGGTTAATTCCATGCCCATAACCAGTTGCAGGGTACACAATGACAGTATTTTAGACATTTAACAAGTCATGTGTTTGGATATGCAAGTATAATTATCTGAGAGTTCAAATGGTATCGAGTTTTACTTCTTGAAAACTGGGCCAACAATTTTAGGTAAGTCAGTTAGAAGCACTGTAAACACAGCAAAAGATGAATAAGGAAGATGGGGAGCCCCATCACCCAAACAAGCAATTTGGACTTGTCCCCCAAGTCTGCATGCTCACCGTGTTCAGATTTCTGATGCGCAGGATGCAAGAACCTGACAGAAGTTCATTGATGATATTTCAAAATCCAAGGATGTTCTTCAAGATATGCTATCTCTGTTAGTGCTTCCTTATTGCCATATGAAGATATCCACATTTACTTTAAACCTGCAACCTGCTTTTTTTTTCCTGTCATCATCATTCTTCTAGCTTTTTCCACTCAACAGTCTCTGTTACTAATTTTTTTTTTCCAGTGAAAATAAATGAGGGAAAATAAAAATGCAAGGGACTCACTGTTGTGTACACTATCAGCAATGTTTGTTTTTACCCTACACATCTCTAAAAGTGTGCATTAGCTAAACAAGGAGTGCCTCATGGCAGCTGAACCTGCCCTCCCCAGCTGCAATCACCACTATTGGGTGATGGAGCACATCCAAGCTGGTGGAAACCCAAGGCTGTGCTGCTGAGGAGCTGCCAGAGCTCCAGGCAGCAGCCAGTGCAGAAATGGCTTTGCAACAGATCCTAAATTTAGGAAGGCTCGGGGTCATGTAAATACTGACTGGCAGGTGCAAATACCACCGCTGGAGATCGTCCAGTCAGAAAGTGCTACCGTGAGATCCCAAAATACTGCTTTCAGGACCATCTCATGAAGTGTTATCACTCAGCAAACTTGTTTCACGAAATCTCTATTTTTGGAAGATTTAAGGAAGCAGGCTAAACTACTGAGTGATTCTATCTGTTAGAGAAAGGTCACCTCATCTGTTGGATAAGGTGTCAGAAGATATAATCTGAATTAATAGGCTGTATTCAGCGGCATCAGGAAGTGCTCGGGTCTCTGATTTTTTGTTACAAGTAAAGTCGTGGAGGAAAGGAGACATCTTCAGCTGCAAAACTTAGAAACGGTGCATACAGTGGCTGAGTTTTTATATGAAAGATACGAAAGAGCACTTTCAGTATCTAATGATGTAATTTCTTACGAGTGGCTGGTACTGTATGATTTCTTTGACATTTTCGAATGGGTACATTTTTATTCAAAAATGATAGTTCTTTAGATTAAGGGAGCTAATTAGATAGAGCTACAAGTTAGCTTTAACAAATTGCCGTGTGGGAAAATGCAATACTCTCACCTGATAACTTTGTGGAGTACAAAGGTTGAGATATTTTTAAAAGAATTTCCCAGCAGTGAGCTAAGCAAACACTGATAGCATGTTTGTCAGCAGAAGTTAATTCAGGTTAAAGCAGAATTAACAACACAGCACCATTCAGATCTAATAGCGCACATTAACCTCTGCGACTGGAAGTTTCTGAGAAACCGAGCAACAAAATGTGTATATGATTTAACCACAAGAGGTCATCATGAGACCGCTGCGAACCACCTCCTGTTCCTTCACCTCTACTGAAGGAAATAAACTTGGAAAGGAATACACAAAACGTTCTGTGTTTTTTTTTTTTTTTGTTTGTTTTTTTGTGTGTGTGTGTTTTCAACTCATCTGAAGGTAAAAAATGACAAACGCATACATTGATTATTTACTCAGAAGAGCTGAACAAAGTTTGTCTTTTTTTTTTTTTAATACACATTTTTGCTACACCCCCAGATTTTCTAAGAGCTTCCTCTTTTTCTGTTTGTAGCAGCGCTGACGGCTGCCGGCCACGAGGTTAATGCTGGAGAACAAATGACAAAGAGTCAGCAGAAGAGTGAGTAAGGGAATGCCCATGGAATGAATGTGGAGCCTAAATCACATGAATTCAGTTACTCTTTTTTTCATGAGAAGTACTCAAAGGCACTACTTTAGTTATCGTGGACTCTCATTTAGGAATAGATTTTGTGGCTTTGGTCAGGCAGATCCCTGCTTAAACTGTGGTTTTGCTTACCCAGAAGCAAAGTCACTGAAGTCTTGACTGCACAATTGCTTACGTATATAATCAGGTGCCCACTTCACTGTAACCAGCGTAGAGAGCTGATTCTTTGTGTGAGATAAAGAGATTTCTTCACCCGTGTGTGACTCTTTTTGTTTGCATGTGGGAGATTTTTGACTTAACACTCTCTAATTCCTACCCAGTCAATAGAAAGTTCTCCTCTCTTACTGAGAAATCAGAAGGGATTTTAAAGACATGACCTTCAGTCCGCTCTCTTTCTTTCAGCTGTTCTGCCAGAAAAGGCAAATTATTTTTATTTATTTACTTAGATCAGCTAGGTAAAAATTGTTAGGAGCGCTATGTTAGGCAGATTAAAAGTGCATTTTCTGATGTAGCTCAATACTGTACAAATGGATTGAGAGACTTTTGGAATGCAATGTGTCCAAGTGCTCTGGATTTTTTAACACATATGTGTATTGGCATTGAAAGCCCAATACATCAACACTCCTTAAACTTTGTAAACGTTGGGATGTCTGCTGTACATTTCTGATGGAAGGATGTGACCCATTCCTAAAAATCCTTCCAGAATACGATCTATTGAAATCCCTCTTTTCTGAAACAAAAGCAGAACAATTTTGACTGCAAGATGTAGACTGAGATTCTGCCCTTCTGAGGTATTGAATACCCACAGGTCTTGTAAGATGGATATCAAACACACCCTAGGCACCTGAGTACTCTGAGTAGCCAGAGATGTACTCCCATGGGTAGTAGAAGTGTAGCTCAGCTGCGGCTCCTTAAGGCCTCATCCGCTGCTGCCCTGTGGGCTGCATGTGGAGATCTGCTCCACCTGGTACCTGTGGGCTGCAGGAAGACAGCCTGCTCTGCCGTGGGCCTCTCCTGGGCTGCAGTGAGCTCCTGCTCTGGACCTGGAGCACCTCCTGCCCTCCTTCTGCACTGACTGCACTGTTTCTCTCACATTTCTTACTGCTTTCTCCCAACTGCAGCAGTTTTTCCCTTTCTGAAATCTACACTCCCAGAGCACACCCGGCATTGCTCATGGCTCTGCTCTGGCAGGAACCGGTCCCATCTGGAGCAGCTGGACCTGGCTCTGATCTGACGTGGGCAGTGGCTTCTCACAGAGACCACCCCTGCAGCCCCCCCACTACCAAACCCTTGCCAACTGAACACAATACACTACAGATACAGATACAGATATATGAGGATTGTGAATGATGATAGGCTATACTTGAACAGACACAATCCAGCTGCCATGCTGAGTGGCTTTTTAAAGCAAGATCTTGCAGATAGCTAAGCCTTTATACGCGGGAGGCCGTATTCCTGTGCCAACAACAGCTCTGTACCCAGCAGGCACACCCAGTGTTAACACTCCCAGCTAATGTACACTGCCTTTGCAGTTGCCTTCACAGCAACTATGTACCCCCAACTTTCCTATCTTGACTAACTTTTGAATTTACATGAAACACATCTTTTACTCCTATGCCTCGTTAGAAGTGTTATTTTGATATTGAGTTCACAAACATATCTTGCTGATATCTTCCCCTCCCATGCCTTCAAAAATTAATCCTGCAGCTTTGTAGGTCAGCAAGCCTGGGTTTTTGGTCTTTGTTCAGGGAATTACATGCCAGTGTAATAAGAAGGATTTTATCAGAGAGTTAAAGTGGTAATTCTGTGGACAGAAGCCAGGAGAAAATCATTATCAGTAGCTGAAAAACTATGGAAAAGAAGATTTGAGAGAATTAACAAAGCTCTGGAAGGCTTTCAGAAGTGAGGCTGGAATCTTACAAAACTTGTGCACTCGGTTACCAAATTGGGCTACTTTGGTGTGAATCATTTGTACTTTTCAGCACTGACACACACATGAACTCAGCAGCCTTCTGCCCAGGACGCAAGTTCTGCCTAATTCTAGTGAGGATACCAAGAACTCACAGCCTTGCTTTAAGGTCCCTAAGCCTCTCTCTACACAGTGTCAGATCCTTTTTTCCTTATCTTAATCTATAGTCTTCTTCCTGACAAGCTTTTTATGCAGGTGAGAACCCTTTTCTCTTCATTAACTGTCGCAAAATTCACATTCAGCAGGAAGGATCTTCAGGTTCTTTCAGGTATCAGGAAGTTTTTATCCTTGGTACATCCTGAAAGCAAAATAAAGGTGACAAAACTCTTAAACAAAAAGTACACACAACTCAATTTGAAGTGCAAAGGATCCATCACATCCCCACAGTCACAATTCTCTGCTGCCTAACTTCCCCACTGTGAGGACTGCAGGGTGAAAGATTTCCTCAGCTCCGGAACAGTTTCTGACACAGATCCAAACTCTCAGCACTGAGTTTGCTGATAGTCTGATTGGACGTTAATATCCCATTTTCATTTTCAACTTTAGATGGCTGGAAGATGTACATGCATGTGAAATGTAGCCTTTTGCTAACATAGGATTAAGTTTATGATAGGTATCAGAAGGATCCTTTACTTCTTCCTCTTTAAACATAGCAGCTAAGCACTCTAGTGCAACTGGCATGGCCGAGTGTGCTTGTGTTGCAATGTGCATCACTCCAAAAGTCTGCTATCTCTTTTTATGGCAGATAACTGATAACGATAAGAAGACAAAAATGGAATTGGATAAATAGAATTTACTGTATTTTGAGAAGGCAGTAAGTACCCCATGAAGGGTAAAGTTGCAAAATGTTAACACTGGATATAATTAAAATGCAGTTATATACTATGTAAAAAAAATAAAAATCAGGTAAAGTAGAAGGCAATACTGCCAAAAATCAAGTTTAAACACTGAGCATACGGATAATTACTTCTGGGGACATAATTATATTTGGTGTTTCTGAACTCTATCAGTTCTAAACACTGATATAAGGAATTTACTTAATGCAGAAGAACGTTCTTACTATGATTTGTTATTTTCCCTTTGCTAGCTGCCACCACCACCTGCCTAAGTTATTATTCTTGAAAATAGGTTCAGAAAAGCAGGATGAAAACTCAGATTTTAATGTGTGTTGGATCTGATCACGACTTGAGAGAAAAGCAGCAAGTGTGAAATGTTAAACATTCAGATCCAGAATGAAAGAGAATAAAATTAAAATCACTAAAGCACTCCTTTTGTCTGTGTCTGTATTATGCTGTCACTTTCAAGTTTGTTTCTAGTCTGCTGGATAATAACATGTTCTTAACTACATTAAGTCCCTGTTAAATAATAATTAATTTGGAAAGACCTTCTGCATATTCAGAGTATTGGAAGGATGCCCCTCATTATTTCTTCCTTCATTTAATCTGGGTTGTTGCACCGGTTCTCACAGCATTCTATGTTATTTTCTGTTGTACAAACATTATGTTTAAATGTATGATGCATCGTGTGGAAATAATAACGTACACAAAAGTGAGAAGAGCCTCTTCATGAGGCTCTGATTTAACATGTGGCTGTGATTTAACATGTGAAATCTGCCCCCAAAATGAGCAACCACCACCACAAAAAACACTCCTATCTATACACAGGACATATTGGTATCCAAAATGATATATATATATATATGTATGTATGTCTGTGTATATGTATACATATGTATGTATGTGTATATATATTTACACATATATGTGTGTATATATATATTGTTTACAGCATGTTGTTCAATGTAGAGCAAACAACACAAAAATGAATTTGAAAATCAACCAACTCTGGAGCTATTGTTTGCATTTCCTGACCTGACTAGAAATAGAACAACCAGGGAAGATAAAAACTGCTCTTCTGAGGGCATGGTGTTCTGATATTTTTAGCTTTGTTGACTTTCCCACTACTTTATGAGTGAAGATGATGTGGATGTGTATTGCTGACAACGAAAAGCACAAAGAAAAAATAATATGAGGAAGTGGCCACTGACCAGGATGGATGTTATTGAAAACTGTGAGAAAAGCTCGAATTGGGATCAAAAAGGCAGGATATGAAAGGATGGATGTGGTATTAAAATTTCAGGCAGGATAAGATGGAAAAAAATAGATTAAAAGTAGGGATCACAGAAGATTTTGTTGCAAGAGAGAACAGCTGGGGAAGGGATGGACACTGAGATGACTTCAGTCATTAGGAAGGGAGAACATCTGCATCCTATTTCATGTGCATCTTAATTACTGCTCCACTTTCCATTTACTACTTCTGTCTGATAGGGCCGTGAATAAATTCCTAAACCCCTGATGTGCTGCGTGTTCGCACTGCTGTTATAACATAGGGGCGAATAACACCGGAGCGAGTCGGTTTTGTTTTGGCTGCCCGAATCCCAGAGCTGAGACACGGACGTTGCTGAGCTTCAGAGTGAAGCCCGATGTGCTACAAACCTGTCACTAGATGGAGCCAGATATCCTTCTGAAATGCCAGCTGGACAACGCTGAGAGCAGTCTGTTTCTCGAACGCACGGACATCTAACCATAGAATCACAGAATGGCCCGGGTTGGAAGGGACCCCAAAGATATAGAAGCTCCAGCCCCCTTCCCCCCACCCCCCCCGCTTCACAGGCAGGGCCACCAACCTCCCCATTTAATACTACACCAGGCTGCCCAGGGCCCCATCCAACCTGGCCTTGAACACCTCCACGGACGGAACATCCACAGCCTCTCTGGTCAGCCCGTTCCAACACCTCACCACTCTCATAGCAAAGAGCCTGCAATAAGCTTTAGAGATAAATCACGATGCACTGTAAACAGGGCGCTTAAACTTGGACATTTATTTATTTATTCATATTTTATTTGGTTCATTTTGCAAACTCGGCTACCTCTTTAGAATTATTCAAATATAAAACTATTATTTTTAGTTCTTTTATATCCTTACGACGAGGAAATAACCAGGTGAGCTAAAAAAAAGTTAAAAATGAGGATGAAAAGTAATATAGAAAACAGTCCTGGTAACAATTTGGTATTTCTGTATTTTTAACTTATTATATGCAACAAGAAATAAAAAGACATTCCAGGTGCTTTTCAGCATGGCCTCTTGACTACTTCCAACTCCCCAAAATGCCAATTCAAATAAATGTTTAGGCTATTGTTTCTCTACATCTTGTGCAAAAATCTCCAAGTGGGTTACCTTAAAAGACAGTGAAATTTAGATTAAAAGTATATGAAAAACCTTTCAATCTCAGGTTGAAAGACTTTTAACTCTCAGGACCTTTCATTTGAGAAATGTTGGTGGTAAGGTTTAGAATGTGTCAGTATACAGCATTTGCAATAAAGAAATCCTTCCCTTGATTCTTGGGTCAGATACGATTTTTTATCAGACTTAATGAATCTGCTTCCCGCAGGGCTGTATTTTCAGAATAATGATAGCAATATGATTTTACAAGAAAATCTCAAGGTGGTAGTTGTTAATTCTTATACAGTGCTCAAAGGCTTTCTTTTTTTCTTTTGCTGTAAATTTTAATCTTTACATTTCAGTTCACAGCTTCATTTCATTCCTATTATGTTTTTCCAGTTCTTTGGCCTCAGATTTAGAAAGAGATAACTGAATGTATATTATTGTGATAATATATGAATGGCTGGGTTTTTTAGGATTTTTTTTTTTCAATTTTGCATCTGTTTGATGTTTGATATGTTTTGAAGAAGCACTTGTGGCCAATAAAATGAAATCTATACATCAAATATTGATTTAAACCAAGGAAGGAAATGCTTTTTTTTTTTTTTTTTGCTTCATTTCCTACACAAGTGACAGAATTAAAGGTATGTTTGTTTAGTAATATTGTTTAGTAATATAAAAGGACTGGAAAATGAATAACCAACTGATATAGTAAGGGCAGCCTAGGTCTGCCGCTGGAAAGACTGAACACGGTAAATCTTAAATTGGGAAGAAATCACATGGAAGTGATATTCTGTTACATTTTAGTAAATCCATAAATTATTTGGTTGGTAGATTGTTAGATCTCTGGCACGCTGGAATCTTGTTTATAAGTTAATCTCAGTAAAATGGCAACATTGGTTTTAAGCAAATAATGAGTGTTTTTGATATTTGTCCCCCTTTATTCATTCCTCATTAAACCAAACTGTACCTCAGTGCTGCAGCACACTGAGTGACTGAACTTCCAGAACACAACACTAGAAGGACTTACACAATAGAAAAAATTCAAATACTACCCAGAACAAAAGTTCTAGCTATCACGTTTTTGGACAAGCCCAAGTGAGCACATGAGTCACAGGAGAAGTTATCTTAGGACATGCTTTCATTTTTACAGCTGGAGCTACTTCCTTTACTAATGAATAAATGAATAAATTATTAAATAAACCTTGTTAATACTAAGTCCTGCTTATCCATATTTAATTTATTATGGTTTTAAGTTGAAGGATTTAGGTTGGATATCAGGGGGAAGTTCTTTACCAAGGGAGTGGTGAGGTGCTGGCACAGGCTGCCCAGAGAGGCCGTGGATGCCCTGTCCCTGCAGGTGTTCAAGGCCAGGTTGGATGGGGCCCTGGGCAACCTGGTCTAGTATTAGATATGGAGGTTGGTGGCCATGCGTGAGGCAATGGGGTTGGAGCTTCATGATCCTTTAGGTCCCTTCCAACCCGAGCCATTCTATGATTCTATGGTTTACGGAGATCCATGGGACAGGAGGGAGTGAAAACCAAAATGTTTTTATTCCCCATTAGTTGTGAAGTTGGAATCTGATTTAGCATTAAAAAGTGCTAATTACTGTGACTGCAAACATCATGCACATTTCCAGATATACTGAACAAAATGCCCAGAAGTTTTCATGTCAAGCCTTCTTGATTCCAGACCTAGTTTGATAGAAAACACGGTATTATGAATTACCAAGCTTTTCCTTCTCTTATGAACAGGAGGAATGCCAGGAAACAGATCAGAAATTTGACTTCAGGTAGAAGCTGATGCTATCACAGCAGTAATTGTAACAAATATGCATGAAAATCTTAAAATACCTCAAGAGGGAAGGTTCTGATCCACAAGATGAATAAACAGCACATTTATGTCTGCATAAATAGAAGCGGATCCACCAAGCTCTGACTTTAAGTTTCAGAATTACATGGAAGGGTTTTATGCAAACGGTCATAGAAGACAGGTAAATCACTTGTTCAAAAATAATGCCATAAAATGCCTACTTAATTCCCTGATCTCTATGTGTTCTACATATTATGTTCAGCAAATTATATTTACATTTCCTTGCCTTTGGTATTATGAACACAAACCAAATACAATGAAGGTTTAAGCTGGTATTGTACATATAGTCTTTCCATTCCTATTGTTACCTTTGTGCACAAATGATTAGATATGGAAAGAACTCCAGTTACAGAGAAGATAATTTGAGAGAAAAAAAAGTTAGGTTGGACTTCTTATAGTAAATATTACTTTAATTTATACTTATCTATGTTTTCAATTACTGCTATTCCGGGTAAGTCTACTGATTCCACAGGAATTAGAGTTCCTAGAGAAAGAAGTGTGGAACTAGTGCAACCAAAAGGTGCTGTTGAAGAGCAGCTTGGTTTTGTCTTCAGATAAATTCATAGAAAATATGGAAAATTTTGTCATAGTTTATGAAATATTGTATCAGTTAGGTATTTTTATTTTGCTACCAGTTTTTTGACCCAAGGAATTTAGTTGGACTATGACCCAGGGAATTTCCGAGTGATATTCACAGAATGATGATTCTCAATGACTAAAAATAATAATGATTATAAAACAAGACACCATACCAAAAATTACCATGATTGTTTTTCGAATGATTGAGATTATTACTTTTTTTTTTAAGTTCTCAGCTTTTCTTCCCTTGTTCTGCAAAGAATATAAATCTTAAAAATGCTTTGCTTCAGTACTTCTCTATTCAGTTCATATTCTCCAGCAGGCTTCTGTTCTCTGATATCTCCTTCCATCATTAATCCATGAATTAATCCATGATTTTTTCTAATCCAACAAAGCACAGAGTGTATTACGAGACAATCAGCATGGCTTCACCAAGGGGGCAGGTCATGTCTGAACAATCTAGTGGCCTTCTGTGATGAACTGTGTCAGTGGACGAGGGAAGAGCTACTGTTGTCATCTATCTGGACTTCACTGAGACCTTTGACACGGTCCCCCACAACATCCTTCTCTCCAAATTAGAAAGGTATGGATTTGTTGGGTGGACTGCTTGATATGTAAGGACCTGGTTGCAAGATCATGCAGTAGTATGTATGTCCAGAGACAGTAGCAGTCAATGGCTTGATGTCCTGACAGAGTACCTAATGGTGTCCCTCAGGATGCAGTACTGGGACCAATACTCTTTAGTATCTTAATTGATGACATAGATGGCTGAATCGAGTGCACCCCCAGTACATTTGCAAGTTTGGTTTGTAAAGTAATGGAAAAAAAAGCAGGCACATCATTTCAAATTGTATCTTTTAATGAGTGGTCTATCTATTTGTCTAGACCAGGAAACAGAGAAAGTTTAGTTGTCATCAGATCTCTGTGACTTTAATTAGTGGGTTTAGTGAATGCTGTTGAAACTCTGGCCTTGCAGTTCCTTTCCTTGCCTGTTCACTTGCCTGTCTTGTCCAGTCCCTTAAACCTAAATTATGTCACCAGTGAAGGGCTCTGAGCCTTCAATTCCACCATATATAAAACATGCTGAACTGACTGGAACCATTCCATAACACTCTAGCTTGAGCAGTATCAGAAAAATATCTGAAATAGGTTCACGACTCCAAATGTACTAGTTCATCATATTTCACCATTACATCAAATCTGCGGAATGTTAATGAGGTGCTCAAAAACCGTCAGACAAAATTTCAAATAAATCTGTGCCATACTAATATCTTTCACACGTGCTGTTCCTTTCTTTGGAAACACAATGAATCGTCTTAGATTCATTAGAAAAAATTTGAATTTGAGTGTCCATTTTTGGCTCAGCTGGTGAAGTACTTTCTCTTTCCTCCAGAAACCACAGGATCATATCACTACATCTTCACATGATCCCCTTCTATAATAGCACAGCAGAGCTGGCAGGAACCTGAAGAAATCATCAGGTAACCTTATGGCTTCTGATAGCTGTCTGTCTGTTTTCTTCCTGAAAACTTCATGAGTAGTTTACTGCAGTGTTCTAATATTCATAGTGTTAAAAAGTTTGTCTTAATGTCTTACCACAGTTTGAATTAATTACTTGATTGTCTTACTTATGGTGGACATGTAGAATAAAAGTTAGGATTATTTTTATATAGTTATTGTTATTTTATTATAATAACTGCTTTTTAGACTTCTGATCTTACTTTGTGCTCTCCTTTGGATTCTCTTCTGTTGCTTCACATTTCTCTTACAGTACAGTAGAGCTTAAATTCTTTGCCCATGTCTGTACTATGATGGCATAAAACGTGATTAAATGTACTCCAAAGTGAAGTTCTGGATGTTACAAGCAGAAACCTTCTAATAAGACTTTTTTTTTTCTTTTATATCTACAACACGTTCTTTGCAGTCTCAAATGTTTGGAGAATATTCAGGCTTCAGAAAATATCTAACATTTGGACAATTACAAACATTCACAAAATAAGTTGTTATCTCCGCTTATCCATTCCAAAGATCATGCAGACATAAACAAGCTAGTTTATCTACCAAATACTTCCAGAAAAGCAAAAGTAGCATGAGCGTTAGCTGCACCAAAATTCCATGCCATTTAAGCTACTTTGATTTTAGTACTTCAACTGAGTAATTGTTCACCTCCTTTGTAAAGTGTTGTAGATATGCTTTAATATCATAGTCCAAACAACAATAAGCTAAGCAGATAGATACCCAGCTATTCAGGCTGGGAGTCCACAACTGACTTTGCAAAATTTTACTGTAATTTGGAGTTCAGAGGTTGCAGTGAGTAGATTCAATTTTAATCAGAGGTGGGAAGCACATGGAGCGCTGTACAAGCATTTTTCTAATCCAGCATGAGTGGTTTGATTTTTGTCATCATGAAACAATGATTACTTTATCCTCTACGGCAAATGATGAATTTCAGTGAGAATCTTAAATCTCCTCCCTGCTAAATTTGAATTGTTATCTTGGGGTATCTATTCTCTGTCATTTAGACAAGCAGCAGAAAAGCTGAAATTTTAGTGTGCTTTCTGAAGTTTCACTGAGATAGGTAAGTCCTATATTCGCTCCTTGTATTCTGAATTTAAAGAATGGAATGGCTGTTATTAGAATTGATAACAGTTTCATTTGTAAAATCTAGATTCAGTGTAAATCCCTATGCCTTTCTTCAGGTTACAAGTTACAGACAAACTGTCTGATGTTTTCCCCATAAGGGCCATCATAAATGTTTCATCTTGTTAGATTCTGACACTGCTGGAGGATTAGACAGGCCGTAGACATGATTCAGTTGCCATGATCCTTGAGAGATAAAAATAGTTCTCTGAAAAATAGTTCTCTGAAATATCAGCTTTCTGTTTCCAACAGTTGAATAGATCACACTTCATATTATTTTGTTTCCTTAACTCTCTCTAGATAATTATGGTCTTAATCATTGTCCACACTCACAATAATAAATTACAACAAAAGTTCATTAAAAAAACGCACAGTTTAATTGCTTCACTTGGCTGTAGCTACCAAACCTGTTATATGATTTTTGGTCTGATGTAAAACTTTTGTAGTGAAGCATCTTTTTCCAATTACGTGTTATGGAAATCCTGTGGCTTGTTTTAACTTCCTTCAGGACAATCTTTTGTGGTTAACTTGGCATATAAATTTGTCTTCATTATCTCAAGAAGAAAAAAAGTATCTATTTCTTGCTGTGAACCTTCTTGTTTAATGATAGGGATGATGGAGTATAAATGTATACAGACAGAAATTACTTCAGTGCTAAGGGGAAAATGATGATAATACTTGCGTTTTCAAAATGTGAAAGGAGCATTAGATATTTTTTTTTTTTCTCACAATACTACAGTAAAGTATGCAGCTATTAGCAACTGCTTTTTAAAGGGAGAAAAGTGTTTTGTAGAAAGCTAAAGCCTTTGATGAGGTCACATGGGAACAAGTAGTGTATTAAGCATATATTAAGCTGTAACCAACTACTTATTTTACCACCATCCCTGAAGACAGGCATTAGCAACCTAAGTAATTTCCATTAAACAATAATTTGGAAAACATCTGAAAGACGTGAGGATTGTAGCATTAATTTTTCTGGCTCTGATTGTTTAGGCAGATATCTCTGGGTTAATAATGCTTTTCATGGAAAATTCAGTGCTACAGTAGCTGCTAAAATGAAACAGCCTCTTAGGTTTTACTGGAAATAGTCACAAAAAAAGCTGAATCAGTCCTTTTCCCATGTACTATATAACTTGTGATGGTTTGGAATTCATACGTGTGAGAATATCAGTAATTGTTCTCATTATTGAAGGTTTTCTTAAAAGCTTCCTATAGACTTCTGAGACTTGACATGTATCTACAGAGCAATTACATATATAAGAACAAAAAAAAACAAGAGAAGCCTAAACTCTAAGTTAAAGATGAAGGTTCTTTTTGGCATGTTTTTCTAAGTTCAAATTTTGCTGTTTACACAAAGCATGTTTTCATCCCTAGAAAAGGCAGAAAGCCTTTTAGTAAGATCCTAGATTTGTAGGATATGAAGTTATTTGGGTTGAAAGGGACCAGTGAAGAAAAGAGTAGAAATAAAGATCTGACGACTGAACAGAACTTTGAGGGTTGTCCTGCTGCCCCAAGGTGAGCTTCATACATTGATGGGATCGGTATATGTATTTTTATATGTTGTGAGATGCAAGAAATACTTTGTGTCTTTACATGGGGTAGATTCATCTAGATCTGTGCTCTGTTGATACACAGACTCATAGGATCATTTGGGTTGGAAAAGTCCTCTGAGGTCATTAAGTCCAACCACTAACCTAGCGCGGCCAGGGCTACCACTAAATCATGTCCCTAAGTACCACATCTACATGTCTTGAAGTACCTCCCAGGGAGCAACAATGTGCACACGGCATTGCCAGCTTTGTTTTGGGTAAGAAAGAGATTGTGTTGGTGGAAGGGTCTTTTATAAAAAAATATTTTTATTCAAAAAGGAGTGTTAGTCTTCCTGGGAGTGCTGGGGGGGTGGCCTCTTGCAGAGCTGGGGAGCACCCTGGGCGCTGCCAGCCCTCTTCTTCTTGGGACACTGGAGCACCCCAGAGCAGCACAGGAGAATCACCTCTCTCAGACTGCTGGTCACACTTAATTTGATGCAGCTCAGGATACAGCTGGCTTTCTGGACTGCAAGCACACACTGCCAGCTTGTGTTGATTTTCTAATCCCATGTCTGGGTGACCTTAACCATCTTGATGGGTATATTATATCAAACTTGGAAAAACTGAGCCCACAGGGGGACAAGTTGCCAGTCAGAGAGCTCTCGGGTTTGGAGGAATAGGCTGTTAGGAACTTCACAAAGGTCAACAAAAAAAAATGCAATGCCTTTTGTCATGCTTTTGTAATTTTGCTATTGGTATTCCACATCATAACATCATGAACAAAAGAGAAGAAGAACTACGTATCCCAGAGGACCTCACAGTCAGAGAACGAAGATACACTATGGAAGATACGTCCTCTGGTTGCGCGCGGTCTTTTCCACTTTTGCTTGCTGCCGGGAGAGGAGTGGGTGTGCTTCCAAGCCGTGTGCCTTCATCAAGTGGGTCTTTCGGTTTCGGAAATTCTCTCACTCTCTCTCTCTCTATCGCTCTTTCGCTCTCTCTCATTTCATTTGATTTATTATCCTTACTTTCAATTAGATCGTATTATATCGTGTCATCTTGCATTCCAACATCATAGTTAGTAAAATAAGTTCTCCTTAGATCGTTGCCGCTGCTCCGTTTTTTTTCGGGAAGCCAGGGGGGCCCGCAAGCCTACTGCTCCCCTGTCACGGGCACAGATTTATCTAGATAACTCCGTGACACCTTTCATCCACTAGGAATGGAGTAACTCAGTTCAACAGTGGAATAGATTTTCACACACAGGGTGGTGACACACTGGAACAGGTTGTATAAGGAAGTTGTGAATGCCCCATCCCTGGAGGCATTCAAGGGCAGGCTGGATGTGGCTCTGGGCAGCCTGGTCTGGTGGTTGGCAACCCTGCAGAGGGGTTGAAACTAGATGATCTTTGAGGTGCTTTTCAACTCAGGCCATTCTATGATTCTACCAGACCAATTGGCTTGGAACAATTTTATAGAAGAAGACCCAGGGTCTGAAGGGGAGCAAGCAGACCAAACACAAGTCAGTAGAGATATCCAATGTAGTATCCACTTGCTCTTCTTACGTCTAATAAAAATTTATAGAGAAAATAAAAAATTGAAAGAAAAGCCAGTCTCTTCTCAGAAGAGGCAAGAGAGTACACAACAAATTACAGTAAGAGAAATTCTGATTAGATATAATTTAAAAAAACTTGCAAGTATAGGCAAAAGTACTGAAAAATAAATGAGATCTTGACTTCATCTGCAGATAGAGAACTGATTAAATTAACCCAATATGAGGTGGAACATAAAGAAGCAGAGATGAAACTTGTTATGCAACTATTTTCACACTTTTGACAACACATTCGGTGCAGGAGACCAGAGGGTGATAGAAACCCTAGGGACAATCAGTAATTGCCTTAGATATGGAGAAAGTCAAAGAGATTGGCCTGGGGCTGTATGATTAGCAAGGTCATCAGCAGCTTATGTTGACAATCTAATTTAGGAACCAATAAACAGTTAAGACAATAGCCCCTAGCATCTAGGAAGAGAGGGAAACACCAGGAATTTATGTCCAGATATGTATAAGGCAGAGCCTGAGATAGAACAGTTGTGAGCAGGGGACAAGGAACGAGCCAGAACTTCATGGACTGATAGGTCACAGTGAGTGCTCTGTTCCCTCAGGTTTATGGTGCAGATCTGTACTGACTGGCAAAGAGCTGATTTGCAAGTGCGTGATATGAATGCTTGTAGAAAGCTTGTGCTTTCTTGGAACAGAAATCAGTGGGGCAGAGGGCTCAGGAAAGCTAGTTGCTCCTCAAGAAGGAAGTCTTAAAGGCACAGGTCCAGGCTGTCCCCCTGTGTCATAAGATGATAAAGATAGAAAAAGTCCAGCTTGTAATCAACTTGGTAACTCTTATACCCCACTAGGGTAAAAGAGAATTTACCCACTAGGGTAAAAGAGATCAAAATACTTTTTTACAAATATATTAACTATTAACAGTAAGAGGATGGCTAAAGGGAATCTCTATCCTCTACTGGATAGAGCAGGGAATGTGATGACTGAAGATACAGAAAAGGCTGAGGTTCTCAATGCCTTCTTCACATCTGTCTTTAAAAGTCTGAGCAAGTATCTTCGGGGTATACTGCCCGATGACCTGGAAGTATGGGATAGGGAGCAGAATGAACCCCCCCAGTATTCAAGTGGAAACAGTTAGAGACCTATTACTCCACCTGAAATTTCACAAGTCCACGGAGCCAGATGGGATCCACCTGCAGGTGCTGAGGAAACTGGCAGAGGTGATTACCAAGCTACTTTTCATCATCTGTCAGCATTCCTGGTCAATTGGATAGGTCCCAGAGGATTGGAGGCTTGCCAGTGTGGCTCCCATCTACAAGAAGGGTCATAAGGAGGATTTTGGGAACTACAGGCCTGTCAACATGACCTCTGTGCCAAAAAAGATTACGGAGCAGATCATCTTGACGGAGATCACACAGCATGTGCTGGACAACCAGGGGGATCAGACCCAGCCAGCGTGGGTTCATGAAAGGCAGGTCCTGTTGACCAAACTTATCTCCTTCTATGATTGAGTGACCCACTTGGTGGATGAGGGAAAGGCTGTTGATGTAGTTCACCTAGACTACTTTGACACTGTCTGCCACAGTATTCTCCTGGAGAAGTTGGCAGCCCATGGCTTGGACAGGTACACTCTTGGCTGGGTAAGAAACTGTCTGAGGTCTGTGCCCAGAGTGGTGGTGAATGGAGTTAAATACAGCTGGCGACCTAGTTACGAGTGGTGTTCTCCATGGGTTGATATGGGGCCTGTCTTGTTCAGTATATTTATTGATGACCTGGATGAGGGGATTGAGTTCATCCTCAGTAAGTTTGCAGATGACAGCAAGTTGGCAGGAAGGATTGCTCTGCCTAGGAAGGCCCTACAGAGTGATCTGGACAGGCTGGATCACTGGGCTGAGGCCAATGGGATGAAGTCCAGCATGACTAAGTGCCAGGTCCTGCACTTTGGCCACAACAACCCCAGGTAATGCTACATTTCACATTTATCAGGCTTAGTGCTTATACACAACTGACTCATGCTCAGTGAATCCAACAAAATCTGGGCATGAGATGAGGAGTGGAGACAGGTATATGAATAGCTATTTCTGTAGGATTTCTGGTGGTTTTGCAGCACCAAATGCTCTAGTTTGAAGAATCTGGCTATCCCCAACAATAGAAATCCTCTTCTTTTCTGCTCAGACAGAATTTCCAGATGGAAATGCAGAATTTTGACAAGGACCTTGGATGAAGACTTGTACATCTGTAACAAAATATTTGAAGTTCATTATTTAGGACCACAAAAATGATTCAAGGGATGGAACACCTCTCCTACAAGGACAGGCTGAGAGAGCTGGGGCTGTTCAGCTTGGAGAAGAGAAGGCTGTGAAGTGACTGGATAGTGGCATTTCAGTATCTAAAGGTAGAACAAGAAAGAAGGGCACAGACTCTTTAGCAGGGTCTGCGGTGATAGGACAAGGGGAAATGGTTTCAAACTAAAAGAAGGTAGATGTATGCTGGACAGAGGGTCTTTTACTATGAGGGTAGTAAGGCACTCAAACAGATTGCCCAGAGAATGATGGAAGCCCTGTACTTGGAGACATTCAAGGCCAGGTTGGGTCAGGCTCTGAGCAACCTAATCTAGCTGTAGGTGTCCCTGCTTATTATCGGAAAGCTAGACTATATGACCTCTAAAGGCTCCTTCCAGCTCTAAGTTTTCTATGATGCTATGATTGCAGACCAATCTGGTCAGTATTAGACACATTTTTACTCTGCTATCTACAGTGACTTCCCCAGAGGAAGGAGCTCTAAAGCAATGATATAATTTTAACAGTGATGTAGTTAATTTTTGTGATTTTTATTTCACCTAAACTGGCTATCATGCTTTACACCTTATTTTAGAACATAAACACATAACATAATATAAACACATTTATAACACATAATTCTCTTTATTTTACTTACATATAATGAAGATTTGATTGGCAGTAGGAATCTGGCAAGAAGAGAGCTAGAGAAGGAAAAATAGGTAGTTTCTGTTCTGTTTTGGTTACAGCTGATCAGAAAATAAAGGAAGAAATGAAAACTAGAAAATAGGAGCAATATGGGTGATATTCTTTTCTTGTTAGATCAGTACCTCCGTATGTGAGGAGATCACAAAACTCTTTATGAGCTGATGTCTAGGAACTTGCATGAATGATAATGAAAGGATGTGAAAGATCATCTTGAATCATGTGAAAGTTCAGGACAGGGTTTAACTCAACAGTAGCCTTATGTTCTTTCAGCGTCATAGTTTCCTTGGTCCCATTGAGGCTATGAGTGATGGTTTGCCACACAGCATATCTTGGAATGACATTAACATACAGAAAAAAAGTCATATAACAGTGTCTGACATAAAAATGTTTCTGAGTAGTCTGTGAGTTTCTAACCTTATTATAAGCTGTTACACAGCTATATTCTGAATGACTTAGAGTTCAAAACATGTCACCTTTAATCTGCTCTGCCAGTGATTTTCTATGTCCTGGGCAAATCACTTTGTCTTTGTGCTTTGAAGTAGTCACTTACAAGAAAGCTTGCGTGACACTGAAATATCTTGATGAGGAAAGTGAGTTTAAGAAAAATTTAAGGTGATTTATATCTAATGAGTTTTGATATGAATGAAATTTTTATGAAAGAAGCTAGAGACCTGGGATGATAAAACATCACAACTGGTAAAAGAAACGTAAAGATTTCATAAAAAAAGCAGTTTGTATTTGTAGGGTAGATTGTATAGTAGGCATGCATTTTAGAGGGAAATGCTGACAGTGCGTCTGAAGTTTCTTAATTTCAAATATTAATTCTAATTTGTTCTTTCCTATCATTTAATGTATTCTGCTTCTTCTCTTTCTTTCACATTCCTATGGGCTTTTTATGTCTCTCAATTAATTCATTAAAAATGTTAGCCTCCCACATTATCCTCCCCTGCAGTTTAGGTTAAGATAGAGTTTATTTTGCCTTAAAGATGCCATTAGGTGTCTATGTTTTCCAAAATCCCAGAAGATAAATTTGCTTCCTCTATCGGTGATTTACAAGGACAGGAACAACTACAGCTCTGGAATTCAAAGGGGAAATGGCTGGTTAGAAAGCAAGAATTACCTCAAACTCCATGCACATTAATATGTAGCGAAGCAAAATGCTGCGTGTGGAAGTTTCCAAATAAACAATCTGAATCAATATTAAAGATTTTAAGTGCAGTCTATTTAAAAAAAGCCTCTATTGTTCAGTCAGTTACTTTACAGCAAAATCACCAATTGCTAGTCCTAATTAAGTCCAAGTACTGAAATAACACTGCTGCCTGTGAGATAAAAGTGCCTTGTTATTAGAAGGTCTACCCACTGTGAATGATTTGATTTTATGCTCCTGAAACCATCTTAAATTATGCTGTTCGTAAGAAAGTGACAGCAGACAGAGGGTTATTATTTGGACGAGCCTCTATGAATGAAAATTCAATGGCCAGACTCATTTGTCTGCCTAAAGATGCAGTTATATTTTAGGTTCACTTGATTTTGGAAAGTTTGATGATTATGAAGGAAGACAGCCTGAGCTGCTCCTTGTCTGGTGTAGGGAGATCCGGCTTCCATCTCCCTCAGCTAGTTAGTGCCCAACAGAGAAAAAAAAAAATGCTAAAAACTGCTGAACAATGACAATTCAGGGCTTCCTTGTAGAGAAATAAAGTTTTAATGGAAGTGTCTTATGCCTGACCAGTATTCAACTGCTTCTCAGGCTGCTGGCATGGACCTGATTTTGATTCCTGCATCTTCCTTTTCTGTTGTGGCAAGGAAACCCTCAGAAAAGACTTAGGGGAAGTGTTTCCAAAAAGAGTTATCTAGGTTGTATGTGGGGAAGCAAACACCTCTGATTATGAAGAACATGGCCCTGCAAATTCATTGGACTGAGAAAACACAGCTGTGCAGACTCCAGTTCCTCAGGCTGCACTGGAGATTATCAAGAAACGTATTCTAACATCAAACAGCCATGTCAACCGCTCATTGTGGAATACAAAGTTTTGAGCAATTGTTACAGATAGAAACTGATGGTTGGAGACTCATTCTCCCCAGATCAACAGTGCGTGTTGACTTAGATATGCTGGTCCTTTTCTGAATGATAAGAAAAAAATAACACGTGCTCCTAAACTTTTAGATGCAATTTATTAGAGAGCATTAAGAAATGGAGGAATTATTACTTCCTCTTGTGTCTTATACAAAAAAGGTAATTTGGAATGCTTGGATGAAAGTAATAATTATGAGTTATATATTATGTGGCAGCGTATAGTTTAGCATGAGTAATATGTGCAGAAAAGCAATAACATTTGGTTTTCTGAGATGTACTGAATCAGTTAAACCTCCAGAGATGGTTATAACTAACAGTTCAGCCTGGACATCTCCAAACAGCAGATGACTTCTTCTGGCCCGTTAGATTGCTGCAAAAGGGCAGATTGCTGCCAGAACCAGAAGAGTGGGAAATGGTTACTAGCAGTGTTAGGTTGTTGCTGAAAGCAGTAGTAGTTGATGGCACTGACAATTTGCCATCAGCTTGGCTTTAAAAGGCCATGGGTGACAGTGCAGTAATATTTTGCAAACATGAAATAAGAATATTCCACTGGAGAAACAATGTTCTTCCTAACTAATTCTGTTAGCAGATTATGTTGTCTGACATTATGCTACCGCATATTAAAAATTGCATTGTTATGATTTTTCAGTATCTGGGATAGTCAAAGTAAATCCAACATTATAATTCCTATATTTTCTTTCAGCAAGCACATTGAGCATTTTGGACTTCTGCATTTGCTCATTTCTTTGTATTAAACATTACGTCATCATTTGTCTTTCTTTTTCTTCCTAGAACAGAAGTCTACAAACTGATCATAAATAGTTCTAAACAGAAAAGAAGACTGTTTATTCTTGATGTGGCCTAATTTAAGAAGTTTCATCAAAATTCCTTCATTCATCTCTACTGGCTCTTCAAAGCAAATCCTAATTGGAATGTACGTGACATTCATCACACAGTGATGCAGATGCAGTATCTGGGTCTCTGGAACATGTGACTCCTGTGAACATGGTACGGGTCAGTTGCCATTTAATTTCTGTTCCACTAATAATCATAAAGAATGCCATAGGGGCTTTTAGCAGGCAGTAACAAAACAGTGGCTTTTGAAACACCACTCTCAAATCTGAATGAAAGTGTCAGATAATTGAATTTAGCTATGTCAAATCTTGGCTTGGGTTTCCTGTGTTTTCATAGTGGCATTCCTCCATGCTTCCAACAACATGGCAATTTCTATAGAGAGTGTTTGTGTGTGTAGGCAGGCAGCTCCCTGACGACACTTCTCTTTTGTCCCTGCAATACAAAGAGGGATACATTACTCTGTCAAATACAAAGGACTAATTCTACTAAATCAGCTTGTGTGCTCATTAGTGGGCAGCAGTTTGCAAAATTTAATTACCAAAGATTCACAATCACATTGCTAAATTTTAAGACTTGCTAGTTTTCTTTATTGCATAAGCCATTTTACATAATCAGTATAACTGTTACAGATGCCTGTATATATAGAGCATGTTTTTCGTTGTGATGACTTTCTTGTGCAGGATACAATGTTGGTAGAACTCGTTAGGATTTTTTCAAAATCTTTGCCTTGCATGTAAATTCATGAGAGTTGAATTCACCATTCACTGAGGTTCTTTTTACAAGCACAATGCAAACAGCATATACACAGAAATGTTACTTAGTCATTTTAACACGTTATCCTTATTTAAGATTATTAATAGCTAATACTAAGAACTAGCTCATTACAAATTTGTGAAGAGAAAACGTGACAATGAAATACTTCTGATATCTCTAGTGCAGCTAGTGCACTGATAAACTATTTCAGATCCATGATATACCAACTCCACTTACTGGCTGGTATTTCCAAATACTGGTGTACATATTGAATCCTGAAAAAGTGATATCAGAAGTGTTATGCAGCATACCAGAATTCCTTACTCTGTACAAAATAAAGTGCTTTAAATGTTTTGAATATTTGAAAAAGTCCTGTTTGCAAGTGCTTAGAAACTATACATGAGCTTGGAACAGGCAAGGCAGAGCAGCATTTAAGGCAGAGAAATTTTAAACATAAACATACTTGCAGTACATCTAGATTTTTTTTTTTTAATGTATGCAAACTACAGAGTTTTCAAAGAGTTCTCACACTTAGTACATCCCATTTTGGAAAGACCTGGGCTACTTGAATCAGAAATGGAGCTCATAAATAGATTTCTGACTAGAAGCTCAGATGCACTGCAGAGTAGGAGCTCCTCAACGAAACTTTTGCACTATTTTCCAGCCTGTAGCATTGTTTTCTCTCAGTGTCTGGCTCTGCAAAGTGAGATCTATGGATATTTTTAATGTACCTTTTTCTTATTTATGTTGTCTAGAGTAAACACGTCTGAAATTATGCAGACCGAATATGAAATTTGTGAATGCCTTTCAATTTTTGAATTATTTTGAATATATCCTGTTATCTGTTAGCCTTTTTTATTTATCATTTAATCATCTATATTAATTCTTATCTTCTAAAATGCTTTTCTATTACAGTAGCTACATGTTACTTCTTGCCTGACTATGATGTTCAAAGCACAAACAGAGCATTTTCATTCGAATATGTCCTCACAAAGACGTGCAGAAGCACACTGAAGTCTGCACCTGGATATCATCAATACCCAAATGTACATGGAAGCTGAGATCCAGGCTGTTTTCTGGAGGGTGGCGGAGAGTAAAAATAATTTTATCAAAATTCTTTAATCTCCTACATCATATTTGCATAAGTATGATAAATGTCCTTCAGCGCAGAGTAGGCTTTAGGGCATATTCTTGCTACCGCTGCCAAACACTTTGGCATAGTCCCAGCTCCTGTTTCTTGATAATGATATTACCCATACTGCTCTGAACATTGTCGGTAATATTTTTCCTTTATGAAAGTACTACCAGAACATAAAAGTTTTCCTCAGCAAACATTCTCTTTTAATAATTTCATGTAAAATATAAGGCATTGTCAATGTCAATTTGTTAATAGGAAGTGCATATTCTTGCTGCTATAAAAAGAAAAGTAGCTGTTTTAGTTGGTTTTGTGTGTGTGTGTGCTTTTTTTTTGTTTGTTTGTTTTGTTTTTAGGGATTTGCTGTTTTATTTTTTGTTTGTTTGTTTGTCTTCTCTAAGGGTTATTTTTTGTTTTCCTAATATGTTTTTACATTTTCAATATTATTATATTAAAATTGTATTTCATATTAAGAGTGAGATTACATGTGCATATATATTCTGTTAACTTCTTTTTCAAGTCAAGGAAAACAATTAAAACATGAATTAAAAATGGAATAAAATAAAGTCACTACTGAAAATACTTAAAATACTTAAAAACCTCAGCTCTTCCTCCCCTGTGAGGACAGGCTGAGAGAACTGGGGTTTTTCAGCCTGGAGAAGGGAAGGCCGTGGGGTGATCTCATAGCAGCCTTCCAATACCTGAAGGGGGCCTACAGGAAAGCTGGGGAGGGACAGGTAGTGATAAAGGCAGGTAGTGACAGGACAAGAGGAAATGGCTTTAAAATGGAAGAGGGTAGACTTAGACTAGATATTAGGAAGAAATTATTTACTGACACTGGAACAGGTTGTCCAGTAAGGTTTTGGATGCCCCCTCCCTGGAAGCATTGAAGGCCAGGCTGGATGAGGCTTTGAGCAACCTGGTCTAGATGGAGGTGTCCCTGCCTAACCCCTGCAAGGGGTTAGAAATAGATGATCTTAAAGGTCCCCTCCAACCCAAACCATTCTATGATTCTATGACATGATTATGATTGAATAATTTTCTATTTCAAATTTGGGTTATGAGAGCAACTGAAAACATGAGTGAGGAGTCAAAGGAGAGCATTTTTTAAGCTTTTTTAAGCTCTTTCTCATTTCTTCTGTTCAGATCCAAACTGACTATGTAAGTTATTTTGTACAAGTTAGGTTTGGACCTTTGGCAGCATTTGATATTAGTAACTTGGGACTCCTTTCCTCTGCCTGCTTCTTAGCTGGCTTAGAAACTTAGCTCATAGCTCTTGGTGCAAAGTTAGTACAAAGATTTGCTGCTGTGAAAAGAACAGCAGGATGGTCTTGAGGAGTACTTTGATAAAAAATTCATTTTCTGTGTTAAAAATACAAAATACGTGGGGAGGGAAGACAAAGATTAAGAACTTGCAAGTCTGAACCTCCTCTCCTAGAGAAGTACAGCCAAGTGTTCATAGTGTGAAATCACTGTGTACAGTACCTCATCTCTTTTCTTTGCAATTGGAAGTGTCACACAGTTAAATGTAATACACTTCAACCCTTATTAACATATCTATTACAAATAAGTTAGTTCTGACTCCACGTTCTTAGGCAAAAAAGAACATTGAAAGGCCCCAGTAAATCAGAAAAATGAAGGACTGTCAGCTTATCCTTTCATTGTTGCATTGTTGTTGTGTTTTTGTTTTTGTGTTTTTAAATGGTGATTTGTAAGCAAGTAATTAAAGGTCTAGAATATTGGACTAATATTTTCACAGAACCATAGAATGTTTTGGGTTGGAAGGGACCTTTCAGATCACCTAGTTCCAACTCCCTGCTATAGGCAGGGGTACCTCCCACCAGACCAGGTTGCTCAAAGCCCCATCCATCCTGGCCTTGAATGCTTCCAGGGAGGTAATTTCCATTAATCATAATGTGTTTAGTAACATCACACATTAAGCATGTACTCTTGTGAAAGATCTTTTACATACTTTCTACATACATGGTATGAAGTCTTTATCATGTAAAATAAGAACCTTCACTATGAATTAAGAACAGTGCCCCATTTCTTCAACAGGGAAAAGCAAAATGAGCTGGATGTGGCTCTGGGCAGCCTGGTCTAGTGGTTGGTGACCCTACACATAGCAGGGGGGTTGAAACTAGATGATCATTGTTGTCCTTTTCAACCCAGGCCATTCTATTATCAAACCTTCTTTAGTAGTCAGAGCCCAATATATCATCAAATAATTAAAATGTGAAAGTATAAAAATATGCACTTTCTTCATTGACAGATATGAGTGCAATTGCTCCCCAGGAGAAATCAAATTTTAATAACAGAAAATTATTGTGTGAATATTTCAAAATATTCAGATCAGAACACACTCTGAAATATATGTGTCCTTTTCAATGGATGTGAAATTCCCAACTGAGGTTCACTGTTCATAATCTTTGAAGTACTTCTAGTTTGGAGGACCTGGCTGTTAAAACAGCTTTGTTTAATTGTACTTGGGTAAATATTAATATTTTCCCTCCCCAGCCTTACTCACTGAAAAAGGACAAGCTTCTGGCAGGCTGGAGCCTTCTTTGGATCTCTCCTTTAATGACCTTAATGTCAGATGGGAGCTTTGTTCTGTAGCCTTGGATAAAAAGTGTCTTTTGGCATTGGTGTGAAGAGAATATGGTGAACAAAGTCTGAGGGCAACTAAGAAACGTTTATTTACTGTGATTGCTTTGATATGCTATATCAGGGACTACCCTTTCAGCCCTGAAATTTATTGAAAAGTGTTACCCAAGCTATCAGAGTTACATCATGGAGAAAAATTCATGACAATTGTATTCCCTCAGTGCCAAGTCTTCTTGAGTCAAGAAGAAAGCCTACAGAGGAAGACACCAAATAGGGGTAAACACCTACAAATTCTCCTCCACAGGTGGCTGACTGAAAAGGCAGCCAGCCTGAGTTCCTTTTTGTAAGAGATTGTACAGAAAGCACTGCTGGGAGTGGTGGAAAGCTGCTTGTGCCTGGAAGGGATTGAAACCGGCTCTCATAGACATGACTCACTGCTGCTCATTGTTCACACTTAAGTAAAATGCTCTTGCTTTGCTTGGGTATTGTTTTACATGCACCCCGCACTCAAATGAAGTACAAATGACTGTATTACTTCAGTCAGCTGTAAAAAAGATTATTCCTACAAGTTTGTGTATAGACTATTCACAAGCTGTGTGCTTGTGAAAAAGTCTTGAAACATAATTAACAGTATGTAATCACATTTTTAAAACTGTAGGTGTAGTGAAAAATAACTCCACATCCAGGGTTTTTTATAATAATTAAAAGCTTGGAGAAAAATATATGAGCAACAGTCATGATGGCAGTAGGAGGGATGAGCTAAGCTGCAGAACATACAGGATGCAAAGAAGTTCTATCCATGCTACTGTTGCGTAACACCTGCAGTGGTGGCATTGGTGGCAAACTGTTCTGTTAGTTTTGTGATTTTTATATTGCTCTTCTTTCTCTGGAAATGGGAAAAGACATCAACCTGGTTGCATGCTACTCCAGTACAATATTTGTGCCGCACCAATAGAACAGTGTGTTGCACGTACCTTGTTGTTTCTACTTAGTTGCAAGTTCATGAACAGATGCAGGAAAACATCGGCCTTCAGAACAAGGTAATCAAATACTTGAATTCTGCCTTTGCTACTGAAACAGGGGCTGCTCAGGTCAGTCACAGTAACCCTCTTGTGCAGTACAATTCTCTTGCACTGCATTTGGATTTTGAATCAATAACTGCCCTGTAGCCAAGGTTACTATGACGCATCACCAAAGCCAGAGGAGAAACAACAGCAGAGCTGAAGTTGGTTAGAAAGTGGATAGATTTGTGGCGCATTGTCTACCATGGGATATAATCAACAACATGATGACGAATTTATTTTCTTGGATATGTGTCTATAAAATGAAATAGGGATGAAAACACGATGCTGTAGATGCATATATATATATATTATAGGACTGGTTTTTCCTTTCAGAATTATTTCTTTCTTTCTGCTTATATTTGTTTCCTGCAATTCTCATCTTCTGTTTTATGTTCTTACTCCCTTGCCAATTCACAAGACTACCTTAGATTTTACTGCTTTCACTGTTCCGTAGTTGCACCTCTCTACACTGTGTTCTCTGATGCTTTTTGGCAACAGAAACAAGAGCTGTTGTTCAGATTAGTCTCTAGTTCTTGGTACTATCACAGCCATTTTGGTTGCCAGAGTTCCAGAGTGGACCTCTCTAAGTGTTTCTGTTTCTCTCCCACTCTTGCATCCAAGAGAGCCAGTGGTGGCATTCTTTCTGAAACAACTTATAAGCCTTAATTGCTGGAAAATCTTCTACTTGCATTTCTTCCTCCTACAGAGAAAGAGATGGAGAGAGATGAAGATTTTTGTGTGACCACTAGGATATGCTTTCCACAAACTTCACTTAATATGGAATTGAGAAAAACTGCACTGGTTTTCAGATTGGGATATTTAAAACAGCTCTCAGTAACCCTTCAATGTGGCATTTCTGTTCAGTACTTATATTTTTTGGAAAGCAGAAGCAGATTTCTCTGGGGGTAGTGTGTTATGTGTTAGAAGAGCTTGGAAGAGGTTTTTTTCCTTCTAAAAAAGAGGAACATGTGGTGTAAAACTATTCAACAGCTTTTTAGAAACATGATGAAGATAGTTTTGCCTCTTCTTTTCCATCAGAGTTATTGGAAGAACGTCTTATTTTCAATGAAACTTCTTCTACAGTAATTTTATGCTGCCTGGACCTAGTTTATAATATTTCCTATATTGTTATGTTGTCTTGAAGATACACGTATTCGATATGTGAGTGTGTAACAGCTGTCACTATTAGCTCTCTGTAATTTTTACATGTCTATGAGGTTCTATTTCACTTAGAACTTGTTTTTCACCTGATTATTGGAGAGTGAGGGGGGAAGGGTAATGCAAAAAGACCAATGCATTGGATGCCTCAATATTGCATGAGGTAGAAAGAGGTAATATGTGTCTTTGGGCTTGACTGAATAGAGACTGACTGAAGAATTGCTTCAGTGCCACTTGAAGACAGTAGAAATAACCAGCCTTCAGATATATCAGAATTTGGGATCTATTTTCAGCTGTAGTAATTTCTACCTGTTTTCTTTTGGCAGATGTCAATAGATGATACTAACAATGATTATTTGTTGTTGTTGATGTTGTTTTTCTCATTTTTCTATAGTGTTGAAAAGCAGGGAGGTCCTGCACCCAAGATGTTGTGGAAGCAGCAGTTTTTTTGGGGAGTTGTTCTCTTTTTTTAGTTTAATTTCTTCATTTTACCAAAGATGCACAAAAAGCATGTGTCTGCACCCAAACCGAAAAGAGCACAGAGCCACAGAGCTCTTCATTGTCTCCATAATCCTTAAAGACTGTAGGATTCAAGCAACCTGTAAAGGCTTTATGACACCAGGAGAATAGACCTGGCAAAGGGCAGGATGCATCTGACTGTGGCAATGTGGCTAATCTTGCTTCAGTTTATTTCCAGAAGATCTTTTTTAGAAATTCTTATTTATAGTTGTCCCAAGTTTTCAAAGCCATCACTGTTATAGGATATGTTATCCATATCTGTTAGTAGGTAGCATGTGAAGGCGCATTTTGGAGAGGTAGACCATATTTTTTTGTGAGTAACTTTCTCTCCCATTTTCCCCTTTGAACAGAAGGGAATATCTAGCTATTCATAGATTAATTTTAATTTTATACAAGAGTATCATCCAGACAGGTAGAGATTAATTACACTATTCTCCAAGATAAAGCAACAAATTTATTTGTTCTGTCTGCTCTGACACAGATGTTCCCAGACCTGGAATTGCGTGACTCCAAAACAACCCATGCAGCACTGTGGAAAGCACAATGACTACCCCTTCTCCAACCACAGAGGAAGGGCATCTGCAAAAACAAACAAACAAACAAAAAACCAAAAAAGGGAATTCGGCTTTTCCTTCATATTTCTTTTCCTTTGTATTTCACATATTTCTTCCTTGCAAATCTCTCCCAGTCACCAAGACAGTAATGACCTATTTCCTATTCCCATCAGCAAATCAAGAAATATTATTCAGAGAACAATTGAGATTTGGCTTCTCAGGTAACGGGAATATTCTTCATTTGTCAAGAGCTACAGAGTGTATTATGACTGCAACAAACATCCTAGAGATAAAAAAGAGGAAATATTGGCTTTACACTTCATTGATGGTGTTTTTCATATCACAAATCCAGTGACATCTAACATTTTTATCAATTAAAATCTTCCTTTTCTTTTGTCACAAAGAACACACAAATCAGTTGTCAATTGATCTAATTCAAGTTTTAATTCCTTGAACCAAGTAAAAATATCTCCAACTTTAAGACTGAATTGTATATGTAAAAATATTAAGGGCTTTTTTTGTCTGTTATTTTTTTCTTCTCCTGTTATAAATCTGAATTACATCCAATATATTTTTCAATCTAGGTTATTGAGAGAAATGCTGAGTACATAAAAACGTATGAGAAAACAAGGTAGTGGTGATGGGGAAATTATGACAGTTCATCTTGTCAAGAGGTCATACACTGAATTTCATATGCAACAGCTTCTCTGAAAGGAATGCCTTCTATGTTATTATTACATTGGCCCACAGTGTCAGAGGCAGATGTTGGTGGTATTGCAGCAGAGGTTGAACCTTCCCACCAATATTCTGCTACGTTTTGTTGCCACGTGACAGATGGCAGCAGAGGGGCACTCTGACGATGGGGGTCTGCTGTGAAAGTGCAGATGAAGCAAAGATGTGTCATTGAATTCTTCCATGCAGAAAACATGGCACCCATTGACATTCATCAGCACTTACTGAATGTTTATGAAGACCAAACAGTGGATGCGAGCACAGTGAGGGGTCGCGTTTCAGCTGTGGTGACAGCAATGTGGAAGACAAGCCATGTTCTGGATGGCCATGAACAGCTGTCACACCACAAAATGAAGAATGTCTTAATAAGCTCATTTGTGTAAATCAACTAATGGTGGTGAGTGTGCTGAAAAATAGTGTTTTGTAGCTGAGAATTTGCTCTATCAAGTAGTGCTATTCTGCTCTGTATATGTTGTTGTCTCCACAGAAATAAATGGGAGACATTACTTTTAGGGAGACCTGCATATATCATAAGGTTCTCAGAAATGGGTATCAGAGAAAAGAAGGACGCTGTACCTCTGTAGTTTGAATGTAGCCATCACCTAACTTTGCAAAATTTTCTTTCACAGGAGTTGTCTATCCGTGCTGTTCCATTCAGTTATAAGTGTTATTATTTTAAACTAGACAAATTGTTTTCTGTACTGTTGTCTTCTCAGATGGAAGTTACTGCCCCTTCAGTGAGTAAATACTGAAATTCAACTACAAAGTAGAAAATAACTGAGCACCTCCTTCTGTTGCAAAATGGATCACATCAGGTTCACTTCAAGCACTGTGGGAACAGGAAACTCGCTGGCTGACAGGGATGTCTCAAGTCCCTCTGTTATGACAAGAAGAATTTGTCACATCATATACAGTATATGCAGCTTTATTTTTTACAGGATGTGAACTTGAGACTAAATTCAGTTGGGATGCACAAAAAACATCAGATCTAATATGGAGAACACCATTATTTTAGTTTTGATTTGGCATATGTTCAAGAAAATCCACAGCATGTGCAATATGTAAAATACATATAAAGTGAAGTATAAATAGCATATGGTGGGATAAAGCAAAAAAAAAAAAAAAAGTTTATTTTTTTTTGGAACCCCATACCCCACATATTCAAATCTGTAGATTTTTATTATGTGGGCCATTCCGTGCTCTTGTAAGGTGTACGTACGCACTCATAAGAAAAGTAATTCAATGTTTTTGAGCATCACCAAATTTTGGAGCAAGATTTCAGCAATAATTGATAATTCTCTTCATATATGAGACATATATTACTTAATTTTTCATTAAGTTATTCTATACAGTCAGCCCTCTTCAGACACCCATGATAAATATCTTCACGTTGGCAATTAGTTGTCAGCTATATCTCTGTAAATTGAGACTTAATATATGTTTAATAAACCACTGACAAAACACAAGTAAGTAGATTTGGTGGATGAAAGTCTGATTCAAGACCTTCATATTTAACTCAGATTCTTTAGGCTCCTTCATTAGGCTTTTCAGTGATGCTGTTACCAGGAACCTTTCCTTTTGTTTCTTATTTTGCATTCCCCTCCTCTCGTTATTATCCTCAGGATCTGGAAAGTCCTCCAGCTTTCAAGGAGCTAGGAAACACAATTATAACTGGAGTGGTTCAGTGTGCTGCCACCCCCATTTCACACAACCTGCATGCAATAAATCTTCTATTTTAGGAGATGCCAGTTCCTAATGGAATAAGAAGGAAAAGATGGGGGTCTCTTCTCTTCTCTTCTCTTCTCTTCTCTTCTCTTCTCTTCTCTTCTCTTCTCTTCTCTTCTCTTCTCTTCTCTTCTCTTCTCTTCTCTTCTCTTCTCTTCTCTTCTCTTCTCTTCTCTTCTCTTCTCTTCTCTTCTCTTCTCTTCTCTTCTCTTCTCTTCTCTTCTCTTCTCTTCTCTTCTCTTCTCTTCTCTTCTCTTCTCTTCTCTTCTCTTCTCTTCTCTCTTCTCTCTTCTCCTCTCCTCTCCTCTCCTCTCCTCTCCTCTCCTCTCCTCTCCTCTCCTCTCCTCTCCTCTCCTCTCCTCTCCTCTCCTCTCCTCTCCTCTCCTCTCCTCTCCTCTCCTCTCCTCTCCTCTCCTCTCCTCTCCTCTCCTCTCCTCTCCCAAATTTAGGATGACAGTACACTAACAGGAATAGAAGAAGAAAAACAACCACATCTAGGTTACAGTGTGAGTGAACTGTGATGGCTTTATCAGAAATAACTCATCTGAAGGAGAAGGGAATACAAGCCAGGGGTTTTCTTGTCTCATACAAAACATTGTGCAGAAATGGTAAGGAGTTTAAGAACAAAAAGAACAAGGAAATAGATGTAGGAACCAGTTTTGCAGCAATAATTTTAGTGTCTTTGACCACTAACTAAAATTCAGCTGCGCTACTAGGAAGTGCATGCAAATTTACAGAGTGCCAAGTCCAAAAAAGTAACACGATGGATGGATGATATGTTGATATACACATACACACACACACAGGTATACAGCAATATGCAGGTATCTATGTAGATACCAAACAGAGCTAACTGTATGCATGACTAACTGTTAGAGCCATAAGCATGATGTGCTTAGTGATGCATTCTGTGACAAAGTCAGTGCTTCTGAAGTGACTTTGTATAAATGGAAATCTCTCTGCTGATACAAATGAAAACCCATGAATCTGATATAGCACAAAAATTAAGGGAGAAAGTGCTGTTTTCTCCTACCAGCTTCCTAATCTCTCCTGTTGTAGCCTGAAAAGGACCATACCAGAGCCACTTTTGCCATAAAACTGCATGCAGTATGGTGCCATCACCCACCTTGAGATACTCACTGCAAAGCCACTAGATGGCAATTTTCAGCCACTTTATTTGCTACTTCTCAGTGTAGAAATGGTGTACGAAAAACACACTGATTAGAGAAAAGAAGTGCTAATATATCTATGAAAGTATTTTACAAAGTTTTTTTGTTTGTTTGTTTGTTTTAATCTTATGCACTTAACTTTCAATTTGGACCCATCATGGGATGCTGAGGTCTGAAGATAGGACTTTTCATCTTCACAGGAAAAATTCCCTTCAGTTTCTATACAAATGGAAATGCAAAAAGCCTCCTGAAACACATATAAAATATCTGAATATCTTTTTCATTTCATTAAACATATTGCATCATCATTTATACCTTACCAGTGTTCTTCTATTTGGTGTATGACAGTTTTTCCATACAAGAAATCTGCTGATGATTTACAACCAATGCTCTCAGCTGGAAAAATCACTTTGAAGTACAGAATAGCAAAGCAAGTATTTCTGCAGTGTAAACAATTATAGTGACATGTTCTTATGTATTTGAAAACAGTTTAATGCAATGTATTTTCAGAGGGAAAGGTACATTTTGTTCCTAGTTCTAATTAGAACTGTGTGCATGAGATGTTGGATCTATAACAATCTCCTCTGTGGAAAAGTGTTGGGGGCTGTTAAATGTCAATTTTTATTTTTAGAAAGTCAGGAGTACTACGTTTTCACATTAATTCAAAGTTGGAGTCTGGTGTCCAAATAGATTCTCTTATATGTTACTGTTTGTTAAAAAAAAAAAAAAGAGCTTATTAAAATATATTCCTAATGACACTAATATTAAGGAGCACTGTTTTTTAAGTCCTTGTCATTACAGTTGTATAAATCTTCTCTATTACATGCAGGTTACTTAGACAATTTCCTAATAACATGCTGCCAAGTACTGATTGTTTCCATGTAGCCCACTAGAACTGTTCTCTGAACTGCAATATTTTGTAAAGGTTAAACCAAAGATGAAGTTAAACAGACTCAATGTTCATCCCATTTCTTCCAAGCTCATCCTGCTTCCACAGGATATCTTCGCTACAGGATATCCGGCACTGTGTTGGAAAACTAACTTTGTATTTACAAATGATGATTTTTCATCTGAGAGAGTAGGGATTTCCTGAATGAAAGCACCAAACTATTGAGAAAGGTACCACTCCATCCTTCCTACAGAGTAAAATTGTTATTGTAACATCATGACTTCCCTATGACTCAAGAACCTGTAGCTAAATATGACTCCCATCCTCATATCATACTGCTTGAAGGGAAGTAATGTGACCTCCTGAGCAGGGACCACGTCCCAGATGTTGGAAGTATTGACTTCACAATGCCGTCACTCCCCTGCAGGGTTAATAGGACCTCACAAGATACTTTTGGAAATCAGGTTCTATATTAAAACTGTTTCAAGAAGGAAAAAAACACAAATCTGCACTAGGCTAGGAGATGCTTCATAGATTTTACTGGAAAGTATGAGTGAGTTAAGTGTGGTGACTTCAGCCTGATGCTGCAGTATCTATGCTAGATTCTAATCAGCGGTGCTGGGTACCTGTATGAGTTCTGCAGCAGTAGTTATACCCCTTAGTGAGTTCCATGTAAACTTATCACTGAGATATTATGAGGTAACCTCCCAGTTGGAATACAGCAAATAATTTGAATTGGTATATAAGCCCACAAGGTCACTCAGTTTCAGTCTGCATTTGTTTTTTCACTCACTTCAGTATGTTTTAACAAATAGAGTGTTTATCACTGAATTTTATTTCATTTTAGTTTCATTTCCTCAACCTCTTATCCTGTAGGTAAAAATGAGATCATAGAATGAATCATAGAATGGTTTGGGTTGGAAGGGACCTTTAAGATCATCTAGTTTCGGCCCCCTGCTATAGAGGCAGATACACTTCCCTCTAGACCAGGTTGATCACAGCCTCATCCAGCCTGGCTTTGAATGCTTCCAGAAAGGGGCATCCACAGCCTCACTGGGCAGCCTGTTCCAGTGTCAAGATAACTGAAGTTTTATAAATAGTATGACATAAAATCTTAAAGAATAAGCATTTTTTCACAGAAAGAACGCAGCATCTCTGAGCTGCTTCTAGTTCTGAAGGAAGACATGAAGCACCTTCAGGGGATGAATCTAGAAATAACAAGCCTTAATTCTGATGGGCTTTAAGGTCAGGGAGCAGAGCTATTGTATTATTGTATCTCTTAGCCTTAACATCTCCATCTGACAACAAACTCCTCGAGGTTCTGCTGTTATTTTTCTCTCCCTGACTCATCCAGGCCTTCCCTTCTTAAATTCTCCTGTTCTCTACAGATGTCAGTATCTTTTCTTTCAGAATGCCTACATCACTAATATAATCCAGAATTAAACTCACTGCTATTTTTTTTCAACCTGTGCTCCACTAGAAATTGTCATTTTAGCCTGGGTATCTTTTTGTGTTTTGTTGATTTTTTTTTTTCATTTCCAGTTACATGAGTTGGCTAAAAGGAAGCTATCTCCTTCAAATCATGCTTTGCTGGTTTAGTCACTCCAATCTGTTGCCTCCTAATGGAGTAACAGCTACCAATGAAAATGGCAGTGTTGTCCTTAGCGTGCCAGTCTGTGTTAACACCACACCTTACCAGATGTTGTTGCAAGTTATTTAAGGAGAGCTAAGAACAAACTTTGAGAAAAGTTGTTTCCGTGTAGAATTTCAGTTAAAACAGTAAAAATATGTGACTGTGCTAACTGGATGACAGATCTTCTGGTTTATTAGATGTGGACAGATCTAACATAGAAATACTAATTACCCTCCCACTCCCTATAAATTAAATGAGAGCTCATGTCTGTTAGTAATTTTTATCTAGCTACAATCACGTCTCACCATCATCTCCCCTTAATTCTAGAAGAAATCTAGGTTAAGTTCAGTGTTCTTGAACTGAATATTAGTATGGATTTGTGACTTTGAGGAATTTTGACTTGGTCTTAGGAGTAATGAGTATAAAATTGGACATAGCTCTTTCTGCTACATGGAAAGATGCTGGAAAGAACAACACAAGATGTGAAACCATCTGGAGATTGCCGTACTCCTTTGCACTTTGATAGGAGAGGAGCTGTCTGTCTTCATCAGTTCCTCTGTCTGTGCTAGTGCACAGCTGCCCTGTCCTACTGTCCATCCCAGCCTTTCCTCATCCCCCTCAAAGATACAGGGTGTGTAAGAAACATAGAATCATAGAATAACTTGAGATGGAAGGAATCAATAAGGATCACTGACTCCAGCTCCTAGTTCCATGCAGGACCACACAAAAATCAGACCATATGACTGAAAATGTTGTCAAAAGACTTCTTGAACTCCAACAGCAAAGGGCGGTGACCAATGCCCTGGGGAGCCCATTCCAGTGCCCGACCACGCTCTGGTGAAGAACCTTTTCCTGATATCCAACCTGAATTAAGGATGTAATCTCTCAGTGAAAGCATGTCGGTTTATAGCATCATACAAATATTCTGCATTTGCCATCATCTTCCCCTGTGTTCCAGCTTTTCTGTCATACCTGAGAAAGTATCTCATGTTCATTTTTTGTATGTCAGATAAGAGAAACTTGTCTTAAGCTTGCTGGATATCTTTCACTGCACTCATCAGAGCATTTGCAGAGAGGGAGGAGGGCAAAGACAGATATGTAAATGTGTAAGTACGACTTGGCACAAGAAGCTGTTGTAACTGCCACCCTTTGCCGAAGTTCATAGTTGTGAAACAGGGTGTGTAAACTTTTATGGGAGCTGTGTCTGCTCTGCTCTTACCGCACTACTCTCCCACATCTTTAGCACACATGGGCCTAAAGCACGGATTTAGCTCTCCCACAGCACACATCTTCTATGCGCTATGGTTTCAAATATTTACAGACTTCTACGAATAAAATATGCATATGCCAGAAGAGTTTATCTTTTTTTTTCCATTACTAAAATCAGTCAGCAGTCAGCTAATGAATACATATGAACCACCTGTATCATGCCTGATGTGGGGACATTTTTAATGAAATTTTCTTTTGTGGAAATATTTTTAATCCTCTTTAATGATTTGCCAATAGGAAGGCTAAACTCAGAAATTATTCTATTCTGATCTACTGCGCACTCCTTCATTCCTTTCTCCCTCCCTTTCTTCCTCTGATTCTTTTGACTGATCTTTATTTTTAACAGCAGGAACCCGATATTGAGCTGCACCACCTTCTGCTTTTTCATAAGTATAACAAAAATTGTCAGTGGGATTTGAGCTCTGGATGTACAGCAGGTTTTCAACACTGCTCATACCTGTCTGCCAACTAAATATGTAAAGACACCTAAAATGTGGTAAGATGCTGTTTAGTATATTCTAGACTGCAGTTTTCAAGAATATCACTTCTATAATAAAGGTGAAGCATGGAAGACAATCTCAATTTTAATCTTCCAAGGCTACTGGTGAGTATTAATGTTCTGAGTGACAAAATTAATTTTTACTGAACACAAACTACAGAAACAATTGATAATTTCTTCAAAGATTTCATGTCTTAGACTGATATCTACTTCTCCCAGTGAAACTACGTGTGCATCCACTGAACTGATTTAAACTGAACTGTAATGACTTTCTTGCAATATTGCAATGCTCCAGGCAGTTAATTTCATGGGATGCTGTTGAGAATGATGTAGGCTAGGTATTGTTCAAAAGATTTAGTGTTGAAATTAGTGTTTACAGCGCTCTGCTATATGATGAGGGGTCGCTGTAGACATACTGTGGCCAGAAGGCAAGAAAGAAGATACTATTTAACAAGCATCTATATCTAATAACCCCAGAGATTAGTGCATAATTATTTTAAATGAGAAAAAAGAAAAAAAAAGTAATCATACTGCTATGAGAGCATTTGGTATGATCTCATTAGGCTGAAAGAAGAAAGGAAAAAAAAGGGTGCAGGGAATCTCTTTGTATGTATTTGTTCTCTGGCACTCACCCGGCTGGCTGGGCACTGCTGCCTGCTTTCAGCAGGAGGCACACCAGGGAACCAGGGAGCAAGCACGGCCTTGGCCATCTCTGCTGCTAGGGCAGCACACAGGTAACAAGGCTCTTAAATTATGAATTAAGGAAACAAAGCCAGTTTTCCAAGTGTCTTTCAGGCTGTACCCGCAAGAGTGCACATGATTAATAGTAAGCATGTATTGCCTGTGAATATTTTCTTTAAAATCTTGTTGGGTAGGTTACTGCTACCGTTAAGAAGATCTGTGTGAGTTTGTTGCTGTAATCCCTAGGCCTAAAGCAAGCCTTCCTGAGAGTTATCTTACATGTTTGCTGTTTAAATGATGACTGTTTTTACTAATTACAACAAAATGAGATTAATATTGCACTGGGGAGAAAACCACACAGCTTAGCCAAGTGATAGGAAGGTTAGAAGGTGACCCTCTCTTTCAGTAATGTAGTCAAACTAGCTATGTTTGTTTTCCCTAAGTTATCATTTGTCTTTGGGCTTGTGTTTTAACCCAGACCCTTGTTCTGACTGGCTTTTCACTTCTTATCACGTACTCTCAAGTCTCCTCCCTTTCCCTGGCTGACACTGGTTGGTTCAGTTCTCTCCAAGGCTGGAGTGTTTACACTTGAAATTACTTTGTTTACTAATCGTATCCAAAGTGCATGTGATTTAGTGCAAAGAGTGACAGAGCAAGGAATTAGGAAGTTAATTCAGACACTTGCATTGTCCAGTCTGGAGAAAAGGAGACTGAGAAGTGACCTCATTGCTCTCTGCAGCTCTATGAGGAGGGGAAGCACAGAGGGAGGTGCCAGGCTCTGCTTCTGGGGAACTGATAGCACGACATGTGGGAACAGCACAAACGCATGCCAGGGGAGGTTCAAAATGGCCCTTAGGTAGAATTTCTTTACCATGAGGATGGTCAAGCCTTAGAACAGGCTTCCTAGACAAGCAGTTGATGCCACAAGGTTGTCAGTGTCCAAGCCACTTCGATGATGCCCTTGTTAACATGCTTTTACTTCTGTTAACCCTGAAGGGGTCAGGCAATTGGAGCAGATGACCTTTGTAGGTCCCTTCCAACTGAACTATTCTAGTCTAGTCTAGTCTAAATTAATATCTTATTCTACTATAACTCTGTAGCATACTGAAATTTGCAGCTTAATGAGACAGGGATGCAACAATTGGGAAGACTCTATTAAATTATTCTAGAAAGTAGTCTCCCAGCAAAAAGTGTTGTTGTGCTTATTGAAGCCTATTGAAGACAGACTTCCTAGAGGAGGTCTGCTGGAATCTCACTGGTTCTGAAGATCACCAAACTCAGAGTGAAAATGCAAAGCTACCTTCAGAAATGACAGAGAAAATGCATCAGTTGTGGCTGGATGTGCTAATTTCCATTTTGCTAAAACCTGAAAATGCATATTGCAGGATCCAGCTTCCTTCTTTTGGAAGCTAGGTAATGGGGAAAGCCATGCCTGAGTCCTGCAGTGCTAGTTTCTAGGCAGTATAGCCTAAAAAATCTTAGGTCTATATTTTTGATGATAAAGAGGATGGAGCTCTTTTCATGATGATGAATCAGAGAAGCAGATTTTGATCACTGAAAAGTCTCAACCTTCACAAGCCATAAATCCCTGTAAGAGAACTTATTGTGATGAATGTTATGATCTTACCATGTTTCTTTCTTTTTTTTTTTTTTTGCGCTGAACAACCCAAATAAGACATAACAACAACAGCAACAACAAAACACTTATTTTCCATTATCTGTTTTCATATTTAGACACATTCATCTGTCTTTAATGGTTCATAAATTTTCTTAACCCATTTCATAGAATCATAGAATCCTTAGCTTTGGAAGGGACCTTTAAAGGCCATCTAGTCCAACTCCCCAGCAATGAACAGGGACACACCACAGCTTGATCAGGCTGCCCAGGCTCTGATCTAGCTTGGCCTTGAAAGACTTCAGGGACAGAGCATCAACCACATCTCTGGGCAACCTGTTCCACTGCCTCACCACCCTCACTGTAAAAGACTTTTCCTTAAATCCAACCTAAATCTACCCTCTTTGAGCTTGAAACCACTTCCCCTTGTTCTATCACCACAGACCCTGCTAAATAGTCTGTCCCCTTCTTTCCTGTAGATTCCCCTTTAGATATTGAAATGCCACTGTCAGGTCACCTCACAGCCTTCTATTCTCCAGTCTGAAGAACCCCAGTTCTCTCAGTTTGTCCTCGTAGGGGAGGTGTTCCATACCCTGGACCATTTTTGTGGCTCTCCTCTGGACACACTCCAACAGGTTTACGTCTCTCCTGTACTGAGGACTCCACATCTGGATGCATTACTCCAGGTGAGGCCTCACCAGTGCAGAGTAGAGGGGCAGGATCACCTCCCTCAACCTGCTGGCCAAACTTATTTTGATGCAAGCCAAGATACAGTGGGCTTTCTGGGCTACAAGAGCACATTACTGGTTCATGTCCAGCTTCTCATCCACCAGTACCCCAGATCCTTTTTAGCAAGGCTGTGCTCAGTCCTTTCATCCACCAGCTTGTACTGATAGTGGATGTTGCCTCGACCCAGGTACAAGACCTTGCATTTGGATTTGTTGAACCTCATGAGGTTCACCTGGTCCCACTGCTGTCTAGGTCCCTCTGAATGGCATTTCATCACTCTGATGTGTCAACTGCACCCCACAGCTTAGTGTCATCAGCAAACTTGCTGAGGGTGCACCCAACCCCTCTGCCAGTGTCACTGATAAAGATATTAAAGAGTATCAATTCCAGCACTGACCCCTGGTGAACACCACTCATCACTGATCTCCATCCAGACACCGAGCCATTGACCTGTTCTACTCTCTGGACTTGATCCTGCAGCCTGTTCTTTGTTCATGGAACAGCTTGCCCATTGAATCCTTATCTTTCCAATTTGGAGAGAAGGATGTTGTGGGGTACTATGTCAAAGGCTTCACTGAAGTGCAGGTAGTGTCAAAGAGGTCAAAGATGTTCTATGGAGATGTCTCTCCCTCCAGCCTTTAGAGGCAAATGAATGAAAGACCACTGAATAGTCATTACAAGTTCTTTCTAATACCAAAGGGAGTCCAGGCTCCATCTCTGATCTCCTGATGCTTTGGGGCAAAATGTAGTACATTAAGATTCAGTTACATTTAAGAAATATACACTTTGCAAACAAAATTGCATTAATAAATGTTGCAAATGCAAGTGCAGACCTGAGGATGTGTAATACTGGGGGTTCCTTTTGGAGTTCCCTTTCCTAACTAAAGGCTTTGGGGTTGCGGATGGACTTCTGAAGACAGGAAGACTGAGCTTTGAAGAAAAGAAGTAAAAAGTGATGGGACAGACATGTCATCCTGTGTTGCTTGTAATTCATTAACACAGATATTTGAACAGTAATTGGATCCTTGCTTAGTAGTGTTCTTGATGAAAATCTGGTACGACATAAAGGTATCAAAGTTGAGCTCCTTTAAAGATCACAGTTCAGTGAGCAACATAAAAGCTTCAGTAAAACAAAGCATGTGAAACCCTCTATGCTGGTGTTCTGTACACGATAAACTTCAATTAGCTTCTGCAGAAATAATGGGTTATTATAACATCTATTCACTAGATGTTATATTATTAAATTCATCTAGTTGCTATACAGTATTGTAGCTAAAGTAAAATGTGAGTTTTTTATTTGTGGAGAGAAAATCTAACATCAGGTTTGTCAAGTCACCCGATTCAGAGTCTCATTAAAAGAAAATCTGTCCGATGGAAGGTTCATCTCCCACACTTAGATACTAAGAACACATACATTTGTCCTGACAGCAAACTGAATACCTGAGTATGGGAAGCATGTGAGTCCTGGCATAGCATTGCTTTTGCTTAGGTGGGTGAAAATGCAAACTAAAAATACAGGATTTCCAGAACATCTAGAACAGAGCAGATATTTGAATTCAGAGCACAATATGGTACGTGCAGATTGTAATCAATTAGCAAATATTTAAAGGCTCAAATACCTCCTAGAAATGTGTATTTTTCTGATACATGGCTAAACAATGCAATGTAGGTTAATATACGTAATAAAAAGTGTTGTCTGTTTATGACACCTGAGAAGCCACTTGAGCAACTTCAATAGCTGGGGTCGAGGCTCACCGCTGTAGTGATTTTATCAAGGTTAAACAGAGATAATCAGTTCACAACCTGGATTTTAAAAGGGCAGTTGGCCAAAATGATATTTGATGCTTTGTGCCTTTCAAGCATATCGAACAGAACGATGTGAATAATTGGATGAGAATGGCTGAACAGATGTGGGTGCAAAGGTGAACTGTGTGTGCAGATATTCAGGTATGAGAGCACTGTCAGTTTTAGGAGGAAGATACATTAGCTTGAGGATCAACGGAAGACATAAATAAGCATTACGGTACAGATGCGCTTGGAAGCACTTTGTGCTTTCTTGGAATACAAAAACTACTGTAACTGTTCTGTAATTAATTTACTTTTGTGCTATTCTGCTATGGTTTTGTGTGGTTTAGGACAGAAGCACTACCTTAAAGTATTTGCAGCTGCTGTGATATGTGTAATCCTTTCTTTGGCTGTGTGCAAAGATCAAATGGTGTGCCCTAGTAGCCAGAAAGGAATAACCCATGTCTGAAAGGAAGGTAATATTAGAAGTAGGGTGGAGAAACAAAAGGGCTTTCATTGATCTGCACAATTCTTTTCAAGCAGTTTTGTTGCATTTTTATTTGATTCCATGTTCAATTTAAAATCCAAAGTCATGCTGGTGCCTTTTAATTGCATGCACTCAGAATGTGAAGTAATGCCCTTATATTTTTGTCACCATTTCAAAAAATGTTTTTACATCAAAAATAATTAATTATCTTCTTGCACCATGTCTTCAGTTACAATTCAATAATATTGCTTCACATTCCAAAATGGATTATTTTAATATTGTTTTATCAAAGGAAAATACAAGGATAATATACAGAAAAGTCGCCCAATTGCTAGCAGACTCCAAACTTTCTGGTAATGCTCCTGAAAGTCTGAGAAGAAAAGATTAGATCAAAAGGGCTGCAAGACCAAATTTCCCCTTGCCCCTTTCTGTAGGCTGAGTTAATCTCCACAGGTCAAGGTTCAGCATACAGCAGGAAGGAGCTGCTGCTGGAGTGATAAGCAGGCAGTCAGACTCGTAGGTTTGAACACACTAAGAAATGTGGCCAGTAATTGCAAGCATATAGCTAAAGAAAAGAGAAATTGTACATACTCTCTTCAACACAAACAATGCAAACCAGTATCTAAAGAGACTTTCCTGCTCTTCTCCCTCAGCCAGTTTTGCTTCTGCATTATTTTTATTTCTTTAATGCACCTAGGACAACTAGCCATTTATAATGCTTTCGCTACCATAGACAAAGCTCAGCTCCCATGGAAATCATTGAGAAAATTACATTTTTCAATGAAAAGCAGAGCATGCTTTTCATTGAAAGATATTTGTACTTCAACAGCAATATCAATAATAATAGAGATTATTACTTAAATATTAATAGAGAGAAAACATTAAAAGAAGAATTTTAAGTGTAGGTGACCAAGCCAGAGAATGTCTGTAGCTCAAGGAAGATAGCTGGCCCATACAATTCTGGGTATTGTCAGTTAAACTAAAACATAGCAGAGCGGAAAATACATAATGGATTTCACAATTTAGACTTAAATATACATTTGGCTGCAATATTCTCCATTAAAATGAGACCTTATATCTCATAAAAATCCATACAGTGTGAACACGAGCCTTCATTTAGAAAGCAATGGCTGGTGCAATGTGATATATTTAAAACATTACAGGAGTTCAGGTAGCGTACACTGATTTTATCTAATCAACAACCTTGCCTGCTGCCTTCCTGCCCTCCTTAACTTCCTCAAGCTCTTAAAGGTACCCGAGCAATTCTGGAACAGTGCCAAGGCTGAAGCAGGGGACATTGCGAGGTGACGCGATGGACCACGTGCACAATCCCTGGTCATGCAGGGAGAAGAGGCAAGGGCCTTTATAACAAGGAAAGAAATGCAATTAATTACAACCTTTTCCTTGCTGCCTTTTGAATTCCTTGCAAAGACATGAGAATATGTCAGAAAGATCGTGTAACATTTGAACTTGGCATATGAGGATAAAAATCTGGAATAAAGATGTCAATCTCCATGTAAGAAGTATAGACATTACATTTGAATGAGGTTTTATGAATAAGATAAACAGGAATAAGGTGGAAACGAAAAGATGATTAAGACTGAGTCCTCTTCAGGGAGGAAGTGGAAACAGTGGAAGATTTTGGGTAGTAGATGAACATTTCATGAAAGCTAAGAGAAGATTTGATGCCATAAAACCACCTTTGTTACTGTAGCTGTCATATTGCTATGGATGATGTTGAGCTCTGGTCTTGTGGAAGAAGCATGTTTGTAGTTTTTTATCAGAGTGGTTTTGATGGACTGCTGAAGATTCTTCTATTGTAAAGGAGCGCAGGAACTCTTCAAAACACAATGATGGAGGAAATACCAATTACACCCAACCACTGCAGAAAATCCAAACAACGTAATGTACTTATGCTTTCAGTTCACAGATGTTCAAAGGGTAATGTGCAATTTTCTACAGATGCAGGAGCCTGAAGTTAATTTTCACTCCTTCAGTTCTACACAGGCAAAGCCCCCACCTCCCCACCATGACCTTAGTCAAGTTCCGTTATCATACAGTTACCACTTGTCAGGGAGCTAACTCATGTCTTACTCATTTTATTTATGCCCAGTCCAGAACAAACGGTACTGGCAGGTCAGAACAGAAGTCTCATAAAGCAGTTCCAAGATTTGACTGACATTGTTGGATACTGCAATAGCAATCACATGAAGAAAATAGAACAGGAATTTGCAGAAGGAAGTCTGTGTTTTGTGGACAGCTGTTGCTTTTGGAGGATTAGATTAGTACGAAGCAGATGGCAGAGTAGATATGGACTTGTAGCTTTAGGATAGTTCAATGGACCTGTTAACTTTAGAATAAGATTAAGGATAGTTGTAACTGAAATCAAAGAGGCAATGATCAGATCTCAGTTGTGCTGAGCCTGGGTTTGAGAACAGATACAGACATAGGGTGAGGGTCTAGTTACAAGCACAAACAGCAAGAGAATAAGCATGAATCTCAAAGTCAAGACATTGCGTTTGCTGACTTGTATGTTCTCCTGTCTCACTCCACCTTGCTGATCTATTGTATTGATGTTGGAGCTCACCAGCACTCTCTCCTTCAGTATGATGTTTCAGAAGTCTGATGAATTTATCTTGTTAGTGCAGAAAAGCAAGCTGTGACAATTTTCACATTACACTTTCTAGACTTAAAACTAGTATTGGAGAGAAACATCTGTAAACAATTTAGGAGAGGAACATCTGTAAACAATTTAGGATGATCCCTGTCATGAACTGCAAAGTGCTCTGTCTTTAGGTTTTACCAGTAATCTGAGTGCTAAATAGGATAAGATCTTCTAGAAAGTGTATTATGTGCTTCCCTTTTTTTACTTAGTGTATGTTCAGTGAATAATTTTAAATGGCAAAGAGCTCAGAGATTATGGAAGAACTTGGTTGTTACTTTCCCATATTTTGCCATTCTTGCAAACTGAGGAACCAGCTTAATTCAGTGCAACTTTATTGCATGGTATTAGTTTTCCATCCTTTTTTCTCTGATCAGCCTTCCATATTTTCACCACTGCTACATGCTTCCTAGATTATTATGAATTAGTCTAAAGCTCTGCACCTCACCTCTCTGCCACTTAAAGTAGTTTTGAGAAACTTGTAGAATAACAAATTCTCCAAAATAAAGTGGGGTTTTCGGAAATGCCACTCATCTGCCTGTCATTTGTTATACAGTTCCTAAAAACCACAGTGGGGCGAGTATGTGGAATTATGTTTTTTAAATATCATGAAGAGAGGGGGAAAAAGCAAATAAGTGTTTTGCCACTGAAATGAACTTGGATGCTTAGGTTGAGCTCCCCAACAGTGCAAATTGTATATATTTTTCTTCTTGGGCAGAGTGAACCAGTCATACTCACGAGGTTTCCAGGAAACTTTTCCAAAGCAGTAGTATCAGGGCAATCCTACCCTGTGAATTCGCTGCTTATTGAAAATATGTTTCGAGCTCTTTATAACCAGTGCTGGCTGAGAAAATGCTTAAGTGTAACTGGAGGACTGTTGCAAGGCAGAAATTATTGAGTGGATGGCATAGACAAGATCAGCATGTCTTGAGGAGGAGGAAGGCTTAGCTGCATAACCATGAGCCATCTGTGCCCCTTGTCAGAACCAAACCACTTCAGAAATATGCATGCAGTATGCATATAGCCAGTGCTTCTGCACAGCTTCTTCCAGTTACCGTGGACATGAAAGTCACAAGATGATTTCAATCAGTGGGCAATGAATAAAAACCAAATTATATTCCTAACAGTGGAAGAGAATATAGAGAGGGAGAAAATATAACGGGAAATAAAGACGTAAAAGATAACAGGAGCAAAACTGAAAGGAATTATCATAATTTGTTATTTCTAGATGCTAAGCACTCTTTCTACTCAGAATCTCTAGAGTTACCTTAGATGTCATGATTTCTCTGGCTAAGGTATCTGCATACCTAGAGAACTGTCTCTACATGTTTTCTGGTGAAGAAACATCTGCAGACTGATGAAATTTTTGTTTCCTTGAAAAAACAGGCACTACTTGGTACTTGTATCTAGGGAATCAGACATACATCCAAGCTGTGAAGCAGTTGCTCTGTCAGCAAACAGTAAGGTACATTGTGTACCTGGCACATACGATTGTGTAGTATTATCTCCCAGAAGAATTTCTGAGGGCTTAGGGCGTATAAGTAGCTGGATGAGCTGGGGGAACCCCAACTGCTGCCATGTAATGCCAACAGGAAGGACTTACTCTGTAGAATGTCAGTTTCAGCAGTTACCCGCTCTTGGGGATATTCTTTCAGCTACAAAATTCAGTGATCTCAAAGTCAGACCGTTATGGCATCGGTGAGTGATTTGGTGGCAGCCCTCTGTCTGTACCTCACAGTTTCTGTATTCTGTGCTTTTCAGAGCTCAAGGCTAACACAGCTGGCCAACTGCTGTTAGCGAGCCAAAGTTTATCCAAGATTTCCATCCTTTTCTTACACTGAAAGTCTTCAACAGGTCTCAGGATAGTTGTACCAACCTTAGTGCTTAGACAACTCTACCAGTATCACAACCTGAGAAACCGTGAACCATGTATATTTCTGAGCATCTAATTGTCAGAAGTTTTACTGATGTGTTTGTTTTTTTCCATACATTTTTGTAGCCCTTCACAAAAAAAATTCAAAACCGAACACAAAATGATCTTCAATGGCACTAAATCTGTAAATGTCTGTATGTGTGATTAACCAAAAGAAAGACTTCGGTCATTTGACTTTGACTATGTGTGTTCTTCGAGATCAGGACTGGAAACCTGAAAGCCTGAACAAAGAAAATATACCAAAAGGGGGATATGGAACAGAGGAAAGCTTTAAGGGAGTAGTACAGACTCATACCCTTACAGATACTGTGAAATCTAGTCTGCATTCCATTACTTGTTCCTTTTATGTAACCTAACTTCAGAACTTCACTAAAATGTGTCAGTGTACCATGACAAGACCACCTGCAAATGGAAGTGATATGCAGGTAGAGTCTTACCTGACCTGTGAGAGGGTATGAAGTAAGGAACCATGAGAACCACCTACTAAGGCAGCCAGTCCCTCTTCTGGTTTCAATGATTCAGTATTTGAAATTTAAGTGACTTGGATATTGCTTCACACAAATTTTCCCTTGGATGGGTTCCTCAAGTCTGAGGTGCAGTGCAGATGGCAAAGCAGCTGTGCTTTCTGGAGGCCTCATTTATATTTTCTGATGGCTTGGACAGCTGTCGTACAGCTTGTTTCTGTGCTCCTCCATCAGAAAACACTAGGACACTGCAAACTGTTTCTCTTACAGAGTAAACCGCTGCACAGATGTAGTAAAAATGTGATGATTTGGGAGTCACAAAACACAGTGAAAGAAGGAAGTTGAATAAAACAATAAAATTAGCAGGTTTTGCTTAGTGAGTAGCTGTCTCGGCTTTCTACCAAAGCTGTTATTTCTGTCTCTCTGCAGACTTAGGTGACAAACAGCATGTAAAATTTGTGCCACTCTGACTAGACTTCAGGGGAAGCCCTGCACTGATTCATGTCTCGGAAGTTTTATGAGAGATGAAGTTTTATGAGAGGGTCTATTTTTATTTCCTTCTGATAAGACACAGAAAAATGATGTGCTTGTGAGAGCTGTAAAGGTCATAGAGCAATAACATGACATGGTTAATTGACATGGTTATTAGGGGTTTCTGTTTGTTTCTTTATCAAAATGTATGTCTTGACAGACTGCATTTCTTGCACAAAAATGTCATAGAGTTAATGGAAACTTCATAGAAAATGCTCCAAAGACTGGCTGTGTCAATTAATTAAACTTGAAAGAGTCAGTGCAATTTTACAAGTTGCACTCAAGTTGCAGCTGAATCCTTCCTCAGTGAATCAGCATGAACTGAGCAGCTGGATGGTTCCTTGACAGAGTGCATCAGCTATGCTAAAATTAAAATAAAATGTTCTTTCTCTGTCTGCACCAACACCAGTTCATCCCATATCCTGTGGCATATGGTGCTATGGATTAGGTCTATATCTCAAGCTGTAGAGTACCTATCAGAACAGAATGATGCAGCCAAAATCACCAAAACACATGGAAGGAGGGTGAGTATGAGCAGATGAACAAGCTGTGTTGTTGATCCTGCTGTACTGTAGAGCAACAGTACAGGAGGTTTTACAGAGGTAAGGCACAAAGCCAGTGTTGGACTTGAGCTATTCACTGGCTATTAGCAATGTCAAAATCTTTGCTTTCTTATTTTCAGGTAATAGGAAAAGTAGAAGAATATGTGAAGTCATGATGAAGCCCAATAAAAGCTTTCATATGATCTGCTGTGTAACTGAGCTTGAATGTTAATATCTGATGGCCTCATTCAAGAGGTCTTTGATTCCAGTGCTTGCTCTAGCAAGCATTCAATATGTAAATTCTGTAAATTATGTGGAAAATGTAAATTATGTAAAATGTGTAAAATATATAAAGTAAACAATGCTTTTGTTGGAGGAAGGGCTCATCATCAAGATTTCCTTGCCAATTCAATTGATCTGATCATTAAGAACCATTCTCTTTCAGGGTCAAAATTATTGAATTCAAATCATGACAGCTGCACAAACTGGAAGCTTAACTTCCATTTCCTCCAGCAGGCTGGAGGTTGCCAAGCTCACCCCAGTAGGGCCTGGTTCAGCTATAAGATGGAAAGGACTGGAGGCCTGAAGCCATGATCAGATAGAACTGACTACTCTTTCCCCAGAGGGCAAAAGTGCTTTTAACCCCTCCTGCTCCATGCTCTAGGTGTCAGAATCAGGAGAAAGGTATTTGTACTGCCAGTTGAGTGCATCTGGTCCATCAGCCTGTGTCTCTGTTACATACAAGCTACCCAGCTGTGTTCATGAAAGTTCTGCTACAAGCACATCACTAGGGCGGTCAGACTGAATTTCATATTATGGCTCAAGACCCGCTGGTTCCTCTTGCTTCCCCATAAAGCTCACAGGATCTGTTTCAAATACGAGATGAAAATATAACTTTAGAGGTCTGCCATTAATAGTTTTTTTTCACAATACTTTATACAGGAGATTGGATTCTTTCTAGATTTTCAAGGATGCAAAATCTCTGACTACAGGCCTGCTAGTTCTCTCCAGGGCTTTTATGAAAGAGACAAGTAGAGTGTGAGGGTTTGTATTCTTCTAGAAATACACAGAGCTGAGTGCTTACAGAAATGAGCAGTAGAACAGAAGAATAATTTGACAGATTAAAAGACATCACATACTGTAAGAATTTTATTTTTAACAAATAAACAATGTGATTAGGTGGAAAGAGAATGATGTGTTTGATTTGGTGATGAAGAACAGAAAGATATTATTAGCTCTTTGAGGCAGAATTATCAGAGAGAGAAATAAAGAATAAAAGATTAGAGTCATGTCTTGTTTATACAAAAATCCCTCAGAGTTTTTCCATAAACCAATGTTGTACAAGTGGCAGATTTATAAAAATAAATGAAGGTTAATGAAGGGAATGCATTAATTAGGCTGTCCAAAAAGTGTCACATATCTCAGTTTGCAATATTAAAATCTTGTGAACAAACATATGTGCATTCACCTTTATTTGGTCATGCAAAAAGCAAAGAAATTGCCAATTAACAGAGTAGTATTTCCAAGGGGAAAATAAATTGTGATGCATAGAATGAAGCAAAAGTTGATAGAAGACTGAGTGGAAATTACTTTTCAATTATCTTCTGTCTGAATTCAAAGTAGTATATTTTTCAATCGTAGAACCAGCAGTAGTTCATAACTACATAGTTCAAGCTGTAAGAATGATGGCTTGGGAGGCATTTAGTTTATAACTGTTGTTTAGCATTTGTCTGTCACACAGCAAATGGCGAGTTAATTCTTTTACCCTTTAAGTACGAAAGACAACCTGGGGCAACATCCAGAGGAGCTCCCGTGTGTTTGTTTTGCTTTTCATTTTGTTATGCAGTCTAACAACAAAGTGTAAAAAAAAAAAAAAGGAGAAAAGCTAAAAAAAGAAAAAGCTTTATTTTGACAGTTCTTATCTGGGGACAAGTACATTCCCAAGGAAACAGATGTTTCTTTCCACTTCTGTGAGATGGTGATGGAGGTGACTATGCAACCCGCTCAGTTTCCTTGGGATAAAGGCCAGCAGCAGGCAGCTGTCTTCCCCTTCAGGCCCTGCTGCAAGGGGACAGAAAGGGACGTGGCAACTAAAGAAGCGCCAGCACCACACATGCAGCATGGCACCGCGCAGTGCTCTGAGCTCAAACAGCAGAGCTGCAGGCACTGCTTGGTTGAGAGGGTAAAGCCCAGGATTCTATTGCTCAGCAGCTAAATATAACTTTTTCCTTAGCATTATTAGTGTGTTCTTCATAAGTGTGTTCTCCTCTGTTAACACTGCAGAGGTGACTATACTAGAACATGTTATTGGCCTGGTTCTGTTTTCTCTAAAAGCACTCAGCACTGGAAACTTTGGCGGAAATACTTCAGGGAAGCTCTAAGAGGAGCAGCAATAGACACTTCAGTCTCCCTCTAGCTAGTATGGCATGGCTTCAACGCTGCTTAATGAAGATGTAAAGAAAGAAAAAGCCAATGATTTTTATTTTCTAATTGAATAGATTATCTTTTCTAATTTAATAGAGTGGTCTCGTTTGCTACAAAAATGTCTAACGCTTTAGTGTTTGCTGGCTTTCATGTCTTTTTCCACTTGTTTTAACCTAGTTAACATAACCAGACATGGAATTTAACACCCCCTCATTAAAATAAATGTAATGTTGTGACATAAACTGACAGAAGCAAGTAAGTCCCAAGACAGTGTTCTTCTCAACCTCCTCTCAGTACTGCCAAGATATGATATAAAACACGAATTTTCACTCACAGTATTTAGAAGCAGCAGGGTTAACACAAAAAGAGATCTGATACTCTTATTCCTATTTTTTATTTGAAACTCCATGGACGACTAGCACGCTGCTTCAGGATACCTGCAGGGACAGCACTGATTGTGACTGGGGTGGTAGAGTGGCTCCCTTCATTCCACCAGGACAAAAGTCTCTGCCAGAAGAGAAATTGCATTTTAAAACTGCATTTTAAAACTGCATTTTAAAATGGCAGTAAATTAACCAAACAACAAACAGACACCAAAACCAGAAGGAAAGCAGAAACAAATTTACTTACGAATTTTTAATCTCTTCGGTTACATTTCACCTGGTTGACATTACTACACGGCTCTTTGGTATACTTAAAATGTACTATAATTTTAATAGTCAAATGGATAACTTTGCAAGATTTTATTTTCTGATGTCTCATTCCATTTTGCCTCCCTTTACAAGATAAATGCATAGATGAATAGTGGAAATAAATTATTTTTCTTTGACAAGAAGCATCCTTAAACATCCATAAACACTGTTTCCAAAAGAATGCCCAATCTCAAGCATGTAAGTGAAGGAAAAAAAAGTACATTTGCCTAGAGATTATGCACTAATATTTACTCATGACATTTCCCCAGTAAATTGAATTGGAATATATTTTACAAAGTAAGGTAACATTTTGGTTCCATTTGATGTGTAAACATGTTGACATAAAACACATCCACTTGCATTCTCAGAAAGTTTCACCCCCTAGAGTGTGGCTCAACTTGTGGGAAATAAGTTGTACAGAAATCTGTGGCTTGAAAATAGAGTGCATATGTGGAGTTTAGGGGTAAATGGGCATATCACAAATGTTAATGATTAGAAAAAGAAAAGAAGGACAGTTTGTATCATCTTTGGCTCAAAAATAAATCTGTATTAGCATAAACAGCAAACAGGAGGGAAAAACCTAGGCATTTTAGTAACCAAGAGGTGCTAGGCCTTTATAGTTTATTTCTCTCATACAGAAAATTACAGTATACCATTGTATAGGGAAGGCGTGTCTGGGAGAATTTAGGATGGGATATCCAGCAAAACTGCGGTCGTAGTTGCAAAAAACTTCTTGCCTCAACTTTGCAGATCTTCATCACAACTTTAAAGAAATTATAGCCTTATAAAAATACGAGACATGAAATCAAGACTTTGCAATGGCTGCCAGAACAGGCAATTAAATCCCTAAAAAGTGCTTGTTGCAGCAGCTTTCCTCAAATTCATCCTCCTTGAAGACATTGCTAAAGAGTGATGGTGTTTCACATTCATTTAAGGAGAGCAGTTTATAATGCACATAATTACACCGCAGACGTAAATGGTTTGAAATGTGCCAAGTTCAGTTCAGTCCAGATGACATCAAATCTGTACTTTTGCTCTTTTTTCCTGAAATGTTCAATAGCTCCAGTTTAGAAAGCTTAATCAGATCCTGGGTGGAAAGATGTGCTACTCCTCAAAGGTTGAAACTTATGTGTCCACCACTCACTCACCTTGGCTATTCCCACCCAAATGTCCCAGTGATGTTATTCAACCCTTGGCCATCCCAGGCTAGCAGGAGATGGTATGCTGTACTGCATTTTCAGCTAGACACTGAAGATTCATGGAGTTTGAGTGGGGTCTGAAAGAAAACTATGGCTCAATAATGTTATCTTTGTTTAAGAAGAGAGTAGGAGGTAGATATTCTGCTTTCATGTCCTTTCCTTGTTTTGTAGCTTTGTTGTAATGCACTGGTTATATTAGATATTAGGAGAAAACTATTCCCTTGGAGGATAGTGAGGCACTGGAACAGGCTGCCTAGAGAAGCTGTGGATGCCCCATCTCTTGAGGTGTTCAAGACAAGGTTGAACTGGGCCCTGTGCAGCCTGAACTAGTGACTGATTACCCTGCCCACAGCAGGGGAGCTGGAACTAGAGGAAGGTCCCTTCCAACCTAAGACATTCTATGATTCTATGACTGTGCAAGATGATATTCTGTACTTCAGTCCCAAGGAAACTTGTTATTCATCTAAACTCTGTCTCTATTCACAAATTCATTTCCACAATTCTGTGTTTGCGGTATTAAAACAATAGGCTGGTTGTTCTATATCACAGAACAAATACAAGGTAGCAGTGGCACCATGCCTTGTTGGAGTGGCCCCTCTCTAGAGGCGGAAGCCAAGAGGCAGCACCGCAGTGGGACTTTCCCAGAGGGAGCAGAAAAGATGCAGACAAATAGAGCCGAACCCCTCCAACTTCTCCCTCCTGCACTATGTGTAGGGAAGCTGTATGCTATGATATTTTAATGATTCTTCACTAGAAATACAAATGAAGTAAATGCATAAACCATGGAGCATTTGAAGTTCGGCTTTTAGCAATTTTTTTAAAATGTTTTTGCAAATCTATATGCTTGTGTCTGTCAGATGGAACCCTGAGAGATCCCTAGGAAAGTTGCTTTAAGATTCTTAACGCTAAACAGTGGCCAGAAACTCCACAATATACTTTGAACGCACTTGTGCCTGTGCAGTCCCAACACAAATCCCACATCAGACAGGTTCCGTTTAGAAAATCTTTCTGTGACTCATCTACACTTTCTGTGCTTAGCAGGATAGAAATTCAGATCCTTCAGAAGTTTGCTTGACAAGCTTTATGTAAAGCTTTAACTCAGAGCTGCAAATATTTAGGAAAAAAACAACAAAGAACAACAACATCCCTCTGTGCTACATTTGTTGAAGGACACTGTTCATCTCTTACTGACTAAAGCTTGATTTAAACCTGATTAATGAAATAAATACACATGTTGCATTAATCAGTGGCTTCTGACAATACATGCCTTCATGTTAAAATTTCTAATCTTAAACAAACAAGGATAAATTCTCCATGGTGAATTTTCAAGACTTTCAAGACTTTTCACTTCAAATTGAAAAGACAACAAAGACACATTTTGAAAGGAGTAGACAGAATAGCAGTCCTCATGAACTAAACTAACCACATTTATTTAACCATAGGATAAAATATAAATTTGAACAACAGATAACAGCTCACATTAATTCTAAGAAATACAGAATCATGGAATTGCTGAAGTGGGAAGGGACCTCTGGAGGCCATCTGGACCAACCTCCTGCCCAAGCAGGGCCACCCAGAGCAGTTTGTCCAGGACCATCTCCAGGAGGCTTTGAATAATGCAGCATAAGGAATGCCCACATCTGAAGCCTGAGCAGTCATGCACATAACCTCTGTATGACTTTTGCTTCCAGCAGCCTGAATAAGGTGCATTGCTCACTGAACCCCACAGCAGTTATAAATCTCGCAGATTGCCACTCCTTTCCTTCAAAGCACAGAGATTACCCCAAGCAACTTTCTTCAGCATCAGCAACTGCTTGTGAGCAAGTCAGCTTGCAGTGAGCCTTCCTTCCTCCCTTGTTTCTTCCCTTCCTTCCACCCTTTGTCTCTTCCTTCTTCCCCTCCTCCCTTCCTCCCTTCCTTCATCTCTTTTTCCCTTCCTTCCATCCTTTTTCCCTTCTTCCTTTCCTTTCCTCCTTTCTTCCTTTCTCCCTCCCTCACTTGCCCTCTTTTTCTCTGACAGGTCTGCACGAGGTGTGAAGCAGCCCTCACTACTTTGTGAGTGGAGAGGCTGACAGGAAGAGTAGCAATGCCTTTGTGTGAAGTTGGCTTTAATCTCAGCTGGGTTTTAGCTTGCAAAGCTGGTTTTTTTTTTTTTTTTTTTTTTTTTTAAGGAAAGGAAAGGTTGCCTGCCAGCTGACACTGATATTTTTGTATATAACACATGCTAGAAACTAGGTCTTTCTTTCTACACATTCTCTCCATTTTTTAAAAAAAGTTATTAAGTCTGTCAGTCCTGGAGCAAGGAAGTAAAGAGAACTGTGTGGGCTGATAGGGCCTGTGAAATGTGTTGATTAGTAGTCCTGGAGAGTTCTGTCTGGAGCAGTGCAGCAACATGGCCCAACCTTGACACAGCAGGATAGCAGGCAGGGAGTTTAGTCACCTGCCATTTCAGCCCTAAGTACAGATGGTGAGACTTTAATCATTACTGCTAATTATGGCTCTACTGGGCTTTGAAATTTGATTATCAATCTATGATAAGTGGAATGAGCAGGCCACATCTTTTGTGAGTCACCACAGAGCCATCAGATCTGAGCAACTTTCTTTTGCTACTGACCTGAGTAGTTCAAAGTAAAGCCCCAGAAGAAAAGGGAGATAAATCCTGTGATCCTCTACCCAACCCAGTCTTTGATATGGCTTTCAAACTCCCACAGCCACTGCACTTTCTCATCAGGCCTACTTGGCCATTTATTCAAGAGCACACCAGCCAACAGTGCCACTCAGTGCAGATTTAGGTCAGCAGAGAAAAAAAGCTTTTATGCATATAAACTCTTCAAGTTCAATGATGATCTTAAAACAATTGTGAAGGCCAGAGAAAGAAGTGCAGAAATCCTGAAAAAGAGGATCAGAAGTCTTCATTTCTTTGAAAGTGTATCTGACTTGCTCTGGGAGAAGTAACATGCTGATACAGGTTGATTTGTTTAGAGCAGAACTTTTCAACCTCCTTAGTGCCTGGGGACCCTTCTGTCTCACCAGGTCCTGTGTCAATGAGAGCAGTATTGCGTGATGATAACTAAGTTGAGAAGTGATTTTTACTCTCAATCTGTCTTCCTTATTATTGCACATTCTTTGTGTGTTGTGTCTCCCATACAACCTTGTCAGTATGAATTACTTGTTATATAGGAAAACTTTATTTGACACAATGAATTTGTCTTCTGAAGAAACAAAATATGGAGAAAAGACAATTACAATTGTTGGTTTACTGCTCATGGGATTTCTGTGGATTCTTGTCTGAAACCTTTCCTCATTCTCCTATGTTTTACAGGTCAGACTCCTGAGAATAAAACAAGTAAGCTGGAAGTGAGGAAATAATCACTCATAGCAAGTAGATCCTTGGTGATTTTTGCCACGAACAGTTCTGTACTTCAGCTGTTGCTATACTGGCAACAGTAAATAATGTCAATCTTAGTTTACTGGAATGCGATTATAGGCCTAAATTGTGCAAGAACATGTTGTGAGAATAACATAGCTGGAAGATGCTGAGTACTCTCCCATGAAATGTAATCCAGGAGTATATAAACATCAAGAAGAAAGGTCTACAGAAAGCCAAGTGTAGGCTTTGAGGTCAAACTTGTCTCCTGAGAGCTAAAAGACTGGATTAGAAATTTGCTGGGCTGAGGATCTGAAACAGATGGGAGAAGAAAAGCTGAGTGAGAGCTGGTCGAGCAGGACTCTGCTGTTGAGAGTGCACCAAGCAGTATGGGAAAACACAAAGAAATTCTGTGTTGACTGATTTGACCTGGAAATGGCACAAATGGAATAACAAAGTCCTGAGTTTTCCAGAGCCCCTGGACTGTAAGAGCTAATGCTGAGCTGATAAACACTGTCCTTTTGGACAAATGTGCTAGGGAGCATCATGGAATCACAAAATGCCTTGGGTTAGAAGGGACCTTCATCTAGTTCCCACCCCCCTGCTGTGGGAAGGGTTGCCACCTACCAGATCAGGCTGCCCAAGCCCTATCCAACCTGGTCTTGAACACCTCCAGGGATGTGGCATCCTCAACCTCTCTGGGCAGCCTGTGCCAGTGCCTCACTGCCCTCTGAGTAAAGAATTTCTTCTTAATATCAAATATAAATCTCCCCTCTCTTAGTTTAAAACCATTCCCCCCTTTCCTGTCACTATCTGCCCATGTAAAATGACAATCTCCCTCCTATTGCCCCACACCATAACCAAAAGCACTGGCACAAGGCACTGCGATATCCATAGGGCTCAGTGATGAGCAAGTTGCTGCAGTGGTAGATACAGTTGATGTGACAGCACACACTGAAGTCACAAAGGCACTGATATGGATTTTAATGGATTATTCTTTGTTTCCTGGACATTACTGTCATTATCTCACAAGCTCTGGAAACAAGGGCGTGTCACCTGGGAAGAGTACAGGGATGCTGTCTGGACTTGCAGACGTAGGATCAGGAAAGCCAAGGCACAGGTAGAACTGAACTTGGCGAGGGATGTGAAAAACAATAAGAAGACATTCTACAGGTACATTGGCCAGAAGAGACAGGTCAAAATGGGTGTACCATCTTTAGTAAATTTAAAAGGAAAACTGGCTTCAATAGACAAAGAGAAAGCTGAGGTACTGAATGAGTTCTTTGCCTCGGTCTCCACTGGTGGCCAGGATTCTAGTCTTTCTCACACCCCTGAGCCCTGCACCCCCAAGCCTCTACGTGAGGAACAGGGGGGTAAATCCTGTTTACAGGGATTTACAGGAACAGGGGCAGAGCAAGTCTGAGACCGCCTCATGAGACTGGATGAGTACAAGTCTTTGGGGCCGGATGGCGTGCAACCCAGGGTTCTGAAGGAGCTGGCTGAGGTGGTTGCTGAGCCACTCTCCATCATATCTGAGAAATCATGGCTGTCAGATGAGGTCCCAGATGACTGGAGGAAGGGTTATGTCACTCCCATTTACAAGAAAGGGAGCAAGGAGGACCTGGGAAACTACAGGCCAGTGAGTCTCACCTCTGTGCCTGGGAAGATCATGGAACAGATCCTCTTGGACGATATGCTCGATCACATGAGGAATGAGCGTGTGATCCAAGACAGCCAGCACGGCTTCACCAGGGGGAGGTCATGCTTAACCAAAATTGTGGCCTTCTATGATGGAGTGACGGCATTGGTGGATGAGGGGAAGGCGACTGATGTCATTTACCTGGACTTGACCAAGGCCTTTGACATGGTCCCCCACCACATCCTTATCTCCAAATTGGAGGGATGTGGATTTGATGAGTGGACCACTCGTTGGATAAGAAATGTGTTGAAAGGCCACAGACAGAGTGTGGTGATCAATGGTGCTATGCCGGTAATGAGTGGAGTCCCCCAGGGGTCTGTCTTGGGACTGGTGCTCTTTAACATCTTTATCAATGACATCGTTGACGGAATCGAGTGCACCCTCAGCAAATTTGCTGACGACACCAAGCTGAGTGGTGCGGTTGACACGGAGGAAGGAAGGGATGCCATTCAGAGGGACCTTGACAGACTTGAAAGATGGGCCTGGGTGAACCTAATGAGGTTCAACACAGCAAAGTGCGGAGTTTTGCACTTGGGCTGGAGGAACCCCAGGCACCTATACAGACTGGAAGGAGCAGTCCTTGAGAGCAGCTCTGCAGAGAAGGACCTGGGAGTCCTGATGGATGACAAACTTAACATGAGCCAGCAGTGTGCTCTTGCAGCTCGGAAAGCAAATGATATCCTGGGCTCCATCATGACAGGGGTGGCCAGCAGGGAAAGGGAGGTGATTGTCCCTCTCTACTCTGCTCTTGTGAGGCCCCATCTGGAGTACTGTGTCCAAGTCTGGAGCCCTCAGTACAAGAAAGACAGAGAGCTGTTGGAGAGGGTCCAGAGGAGGGCCACAAAGATGATCAGGGGGCTGGAGCACCTCCCCTATGAAGACAGGCTGAGGGAGCTGGGCTTATTCAGCCTGGAGAAGAGAAGGCTGCGGGGTGACCTCATTGCAGCCTTTCAGTACCTGAAGAGAGCCTATAAACAAGAAGGGAGTGAACTCTTTGAAAGGGTATATAACAGCAGAACAAGGGGGAACAGTTTTAAGTTGAAAGAGGGAAGATTTAGGTTGGATGTTAGGGGGAAGTTCTTTACCAGGAGAGTGGTGAGGTGCTGGAACGGGCTGCCCAGATTGGTTGTGGATGCCCCGTCCCTGGAGGTGTTCAAGGCCAGGTTGGATGGGGCCCTGGGCAATCTGGTCTAGTAAATGGGGAGGTTGGTGGCCCTGCCCGGCAGGGGGGTTGGAGATTCATGATCCTTGAGGTCCCTTCCAACCCAGGCCATTCTGTGATTCTGTGATCTCACCAAAATCAGGTATAGTATGTGCTCTTACTTGGCTTTTTCTATAAGTTTATAAAATGAAAATGTTAAGCATTGCAACTTAATGTAAATACCAAAAACTTTGATTCCAACATTCACATGTATTTGCCTAGTTTGGGCACTGAAATAAATAATTAGCATATTTAATTTCTATAAGTTTGTGTTAAAAGAAGAATGTAGGTGCCTGATAGTAAACTAAGAATCTATATTAGATGTGTATCAATTCATGTGGTTATGAAAATGGGACATAATTAAAATCCATTCTGAATACTTTGTGCTTTTGTTTGTTAGGTGAATTGATTTCTTTAATATGTTTTCATCTCTCTGAGCTTTTACTGCAGTACTTACATTAAGTATCTGATCTCTCTGTTATTTCTGGAAAATGTAATTGATGACATGGAAATTCTATATTACTAGCTGGCTTTAAAGTTATCTCCCTTCCCCCTCTATCTGCCTCTTCCCATTTTCCCCCCAAAAGAAGGAAAAATAATGTAAACTACAGCAAAAAATCAAGTTTTGTCAACTCAAATTGCAATATCTGGTGTAACACACCCAACATTTTTTCTTGTTTTGGAAAGAAATACATCCATGTAGAATCACTGCACTGCAGTTATCTGTCTTTGGAGGTAAGTAGTAGATAGCAAGTTTAATTTCAGGCAAATACAGAAAAATAAAGGTGAAGTCTCATGACTTTAAGACTATAAATGAGGGCTTGACAGTGCTTACAGGAGAAACAGCTGTTCCTTAACCCTTTGCCCTTATATGAATATGAATGACTGTATTCCCTTATGAATGACTGTATTCCTACAGATTGATCAGTGGTGTCTCATATTTTGATAGATGATCAATAAAAGATTGACTTTTCCCGTGTCATCTGAGATGCCTTAGAGCATTTGAAATATCAGTGTGGGTTTGATAGGTGTGTCACACAACCTTCAGAAGGCATATGCCCTTCCAGAACAGCAGCTGGAGAGCAGGTGAGAAAACCTGGCGATCTTTATGGTAAATAACTATCTTCAGGCAACGGAACTGTGACCTGTGGTATACTTATTGACAGTGTTGTATATTTTAACATGCAGCTACTTCTGAACAGAAGTTGAAATCTAAAGATGCCAACTCTGTTGTCTCTGCTAGTTTTAATCTTTGGATACAGTAAAACCCAATGGGCTGACTTTTACAAGTGTGACAGGGCTCCAAGGCTGCTCCCTGGCAGAACAGGTGCTGTGCTATCTTAGTTGGTTTAACTGCTGTAAAAGCATTCACATGAAAGTGCAAACACAATGGAAATCCATATTCTAGTTTACCTACTGGTTAACTTGTTCACAGGCCATGTTAGGGAGCACTTTACCTACCGTTTGACCATCTCCCAGACATAAAACCTTTTCACTCTGAGAGTAACGGTAGCCAGATTGCTATAACATTTGTAGGAATTTTGCTAGAATAGATGCTCCGAAGATGTTCACCATAAATGCAGATATCACAGTGCATCTAGCTGAACACATATAGAAAATACAAGATAAAAACCATTAAGACCAAATAAAATATTCGCAGTGGCTGCTTTGACAATCATTTTCTCCTTTACTTATAAGGAAAAAATAAGAATGGCAGAAGGTGAGTTTGAGATGAGTCACTTTGTCCTATCCTACATGACATCCAAAATTTGTAATAGCACATTTTACCACTGAAGTAAGTTCTGTCCTCTTTGGGATATGAGGTCACCAAAGCAAGTTCATAAGTTTTCCAGCTATTTTTTGCTATTCACAGCAGGGCTCATATAACATCTAGTAGGTTATTCAGAAATATACAGTCATATTCCCTATAATTTCCTGGTTAAACTTATCTGAGATTGCCTAAAGTGATCTGGAACACGCACAGAGTGCCTTTAGCCAACTGAAAACTGGTACTGTGTCTTCCATCAGAGACATATACTAACAGCAAGGGGAAAGCAAGTGTTGCCTGAAGTCTGCATACTTAATTACAAAACAACCATTTCCCTTCAGCCTTAATCAATAGAGGCAGAGATTTCAGAACATAACAAACACATTCATCCTTGTCTGCAGAAAATCCGTCATGATTGATGGCTTTGTATCAAAATATCTGTACAAAGACAAGAAGTGTTCATGTTTTAAAAGTACTCCTATACTTGATTGTATCAGCATTCTCAGTCTATAAAACACCACTGAATATTTTGAAAATATTTTGAAATGCATTGAAACATTTCAGTACTCAAGATAACAATACATATTATTGAGTACTTAAAATTATCTAGGCTTTGCTGACATGGTTAGCAAATACCCATTTCCATAAAGAGAATATAAGGATTATTATAGGAGACAACTATGATAATTTCCAACATTAAGAGGTCACTTAGAAATTTGTGCTTGATGGTTAAAATTAGTGGCAAAAAGTAGTAATTTTTCAATGTATCACTAATAAAGGACACTAGTTAGCCATGCAAATGGTAACTGGACCAACAACATATGGTAGACCTCTACTTGTACACTTGAAAGATGTGAGTCTTACAAATGTGCCTTCTGCCCATACTTTTTTCCCATGCATTTGAGAAACACATTCCCAAGGTAAATACCGCTGACACTGTATGTAACCTTAATAATTTCTAGAGACTGTGTGTAGGAAACAGAGTTACATTTCCTTTAAAATAAATACACGGATATTTGTCTTGCCATTATTCAACTAAATAATTACTGTCATATATTCATGAAAAAGATAAGGTTTCCTTATTTTGAAATATTTCTGTAGAGCTATGAACAGCTCAAATGAGTAATCAGGAAATATATTATGCTATCTAAAAGTGCATTTTCAGCCACACAAAGGCATACATCTTTCCTGTGCAAATAAAAATTAAGTGTAATGTTTTCTATAGTCAGTGCAAAATGAGAAAAGACCTTCTGAATAATTTGCATTATGGTTGTAGCAAGTCTGTGGATGACCCTTGTGTCACCTCTCTAATTCTATACAAAATGAAGACAGAAAGAAATATTCTTTGCGATCTACTAGTGTATCAGAACTAGGCATTGCAGCTACTATATAAATTAAGAAACTCATATTTTATTTCCAAACATGCCTAATGGATATGCTACAAATATCTTGAGGTCTTAAGTGCTCTTTGGCCACTGTTTGTCTGGATGCCAACCCAGTTCAACAGGAATTGTATTTGAGCCTAAAGGTGCATTTGATAATTTGAGTAATTCAGAAGGAAGCCCAGATGGTGAAATGCTGCCCATATTTATTTCTGAAGAAATATGTGGACTGAGGATAGATTAGGAGCAGTGACAGATGTATAAGTAAGTCATTCTTTGGCATGAACTACCTTAACCACAATTTATTTCCCAGTCTTTTTTTTCTTGTTCTTTGCTCCTTGTCTGAATTTCTGTGGAACTGAAATGTAATGTGTGGTGAGATGATCTATGATTATGACATTCCAGAACCAATCAGACAAAAAGATCGGCAATATCTTAAACTGCCTTAAGTCTACAAGTGTCACCAGCTTAAAGGATGCAAACTGTTGTTTTAATACTTTGGATGTTTATTCAAACCAAATGTACTGATAGTTTGCTATTTGTTATTGAGGAATGATATCATGTTAACTCTAGTTGTCTGTAATATTTACATCACATGGTACTCTTTGGCTCAATGCTTTCTATGTAATTATCTTTATTATACTCCTATGAGTAGGGAAGGGCTATTGTCAGTAATATCCAAGTTTATAAGAATAAAGTTGGTACAATTCAAGATATTGAAAACATATTTCATTGCACTAAGGCTGACATTCTGGCTATGGAAAGCCTCCTTCTTTTCTTTTTTTTTTTTTAATCTTGTTCATCAAATGAAGTACTGTAATAATAGAGACCAATCCTAGACCACAGGAAACTCTTAATTTTTTTCCCTAATACTAGGTTTTATGTGGTTTTTCAGAATGAAGCCAACTGTCTAAAAACATATTTCAAACTACATCTGTTCCTTGCCAAGAAAGGAGAAAAAAACTTTTTTTGTGTCTATATGGAATAAATTATTAAATGAGGCCCTAAATAAGCTGCTAGAATTAAAGGCAGTGCTTGAGCATAAAGAGATTCTTAAGAATTGGTAGGCATAAAGTTTGGTCTCTGTTGTTAAGGGAAAACTAATATTTTAGTCAGTAGGACGAATGACTTTTTGTCTTCATGATGTATAAATTCATAGAAGTTACAGTGATTTCTATTGAGGAAGAATGGCAAAACAATTTGGTGCAATCTGTTATTAGGATTTGGAACTGTCCTTTAAACACCTCTTGTTGATTAGTAAAACTATTTCTGTACTGATTGCTTCATGTGTTTGAAGAATTATTTGGAAGAATATTTGGAAGAAGTTTATTTGGAAGAACCAATATAATTTATTATCTATTTTCTAAGGATTGTTGGTCATGATTTAATTTGACAGTAATCTACATCATGATAAGATCTTACTATAAGATTAGTTCTATTGAGCCCACTTAATATGATGGTTCCTTAAGTTAAATGCCAGGAAATCTGTTCTGGAAAAATTACCATATTGCAACCAAGCCCTATTGTTATTGTTTCTATTAATTACAGAGTGTCTTAGATTTTAATAGCTCGTTACAGATACATAAAAATCCAAATAAATTGTAAAGGACCTGCTAGTTCTGCTATTGAACTTAATGAAAATATTTTGGCAGAATAACACAATAGTAACCCACTTGTTTATGTATTATTATAGCATACTAAGTCATTCTCTTTTCAGAAGAAAATTGATTGAAAATTTCAGAAGAAAAAGATTTGTAGGTAAAGGAGAGTTAATTCTGCAGACCTTAAAATCTTTGATGTGTTTTTTATTTTTTAAGGTTTCCTACTTCTGATTTTGTGAGTCTGCGATTTTCCCATTTCAGGACATTTTAGCAGAGTTCAGAAACTTTTCCCTTACTGACAGCACAGTGATCATAGATTGTATTATCTACAATTTTCCTTTCTAAGTAGCAGCCTCTGATATCTTTATACATTCTGTATTTTTATAGGTTTTATTCCTAAAATGTAGAGATTACAAGAGCAAACAACCAGTTTCCATTGCATTCTCTCAATGCAATTTAACTATAAGATTTCCCTGCAGTCATGTTGATTTTGATTGTGATAGAGGAGACTGGGCATGAGAGCGTTATGAAATATCAGTTATGGTCCTTTGGAAGACCTCAGATACTCTGAAGTATGCTGTGATAAATGTCATTTTGGTGATTTTGATGAGAAATCACCCAGACTTTACTTTCTTTTGTGGTTTGGAATGAAGAGGAATTATAAATACTCTCCAGTAACTATTGAAGTAGGATGCCTAGAGGCATCCCAAAAAAGTCTTTGTCTGTAAAATCTGAAAACAATCACTTCTTTCAGTACTGTCCCATATCAAAGCTTACGTTTGATCAATAGTCTTTGTAGACAGAAAGAAGAAATAGAGAATTGTTCACACAGGCCCATGACTTAGACAATCTACTTTGTAAAATCAATGCATGTTTTTGTTTGACTCAGACTCTTTTCTGATTCACTAATGTACTGTAAATTTTGCTTGGATTTCAGAGACAAATGCAAACTATACCATTGATCCTATAATCAGATTAGTAAGGCCTGACTCTTACACAAATGTGGAGTCCCATATACTTTAATTAAATTCTGAATGTATTCTATTTTCAAATAAAGTAGAATAAATGCCAGACTGACCATACTTTGAAATGCAAATAACAGATAACCAATCTAAAGCTGGAGGAATTGCGGGTCTCACTAGAAATGCTATCCTTCAATTCAAAGAGCCTAACTATGCTTTTAGGTACTGTTTTCCTCTAATTGTTTGCGATCAAGTGTTGGAAGCCTCCACACTGTCTCAGTTAGCAACCAGCCCCTTTTGTGTATGTTGGATGTCTGTCTGTCTGACTGCTAGCCAGGAAGTTGATATCTACTGCTCTTGAACTGAAAATTCACAGTGTACAGAACTCCTAGGACACCAGTGACACTTGAAAATACCTCCTATATTTATAACACCTCAGATGATGGCAAAATGGGAAAGGATAAAATATACCAGAGAAACAACATTTGAACAGTAATTATCCTTTAACTGTACTGTGAAAAAAAACTTCAGTGTTTTTGTTTGGTTTGGTTTGGTGGTTTTTTTTTGTTTGTTTGTTTGTTTTTTGTCAAAGATACATGATATCTTGACAAAGATATATGTCAAAGAGATTTTTTTTTTAATGAAAGATTGATCAGTTTCTGAATCAAAAAGCTTTTCCTAACCTACACAAAAAACATCTGCATGGAAGATATGTTCTTCATTCCAATGCCTACAGAGAGAGACAGACTAAACTGCCCTTTAAGGGTGCCTATCTCTCTCTCGAGATTACAGAGAGATTCCTGATGACCAATTATGACCAGATGTTTATTTTCTACATGGCTAAGTTGGGCAAGTTGAATTTAAAAATGCTACTTTATGGAGGAATGTAGATGAAGGTGTTGTAAGAACTGAAAATACTTTTGTCATCATTCATGTCTGGCCCTGTAAGAACAGGAAATCCTTGAATTATGCCCTATCTAAGCTACCGTATATCTTTCAAAAACTATTACACTATTTTAAAATAGCAAGGAGATTCTATCACGTTGTTTCTTTGTGTTTAGTTGTTTCACTTCTGATTTCCTTTGTGATCTGAGTCTCCTGTTAGATTCACAAATCTAGCACCAGCTTCCAGTATTATGAGCTTGCATTCAACTTTAAATTGAAGGCTTCGTGATTACCAGATAAATCCCCTATGAAAATAGTCACAGATTCATCAGTACATTTTCTCTTTATCCCTAGTCCTTCATGGTTTGTAGTGGGAACCTGAGGCTTCCTAGATGCATTCAAAGTAAGAGTCTGACTGATGAAGCTCTGAAATGGTTGGTATTTTACTACTTCAGAAGTGTCCCTTCTCTTCATTTCATGCATATGCAACTATGTTGGCCAAGATCCCCTTTAGAGGTCAATGTATAACTATTTTATTACTCTACATTCATACTCCTGCTTCATCTCTAGCCCAGCACAGCTCAGGTGCATTTGCCTTAAAGAGTAATCCACTGGAGTCTTCTATTTACACAGCATCATGCAGAGAAGACTCTGTGAGAGAGTATGTATCATTGTATGTGAGAAAAGTGGTATTTGATGTGCTGCAGTATATTTCAGCATATTTCAAACATTTATTGTAGAGACCCTAGAAACAGACTCTGAGTGGACTTATGTGTGAGTGTGTAACTCTTTTATAAATAATAGCCTTCTCTAATAAGAATAAAGGTGTCAAAGAGGAATACTTTCTGTATCCTTTTCTCAAGGAGAACTCTACATAAAAGAACAACAAGTTTCTTTTTTCAAGGTAAAGAATCCATCTTCAGATACTAAATTAATGATTTACAAATCTTTTTGTATTTCTAATTATTTTAGAACAGAGCTCAATCATGACATCTTTTTTTTTTTTACATTTTCCCTCAAGATTTGTTAGCTTTTTGTTGTTGTTGTTGTTGTTAAAAAATATAAACACACACACACACACACACAAAAAAAAAAAAGCCCTAGGAAATTTAAATAGAAGTCTGGAGATATTTAAAACAAGGTCTTGATTTCTTGGTATAACATAGATACATCTATTGTGATAAATAAAGTATGAATTTGATTGCTATTTAGTATTGGCATGGAATAGATAAAGCCACATTCATAAACAGCATCTTGCCAATCAAGAGTTATTTTGGCTTATGTCCATCCATGAATCATGTCCAGAATTACTCTTGGAGGGTAAAAACTGGCCTAGGTGAAGCATGCCAAGATCATGGGATCACGAAATCATGGAATCATGGAATCATAGAATCATAGTATCAAAGAATCATATATATATTTGTTGTTGTTGTTGGAAGGGACCATAAAGATCATCTGGTTCCAACTCCCTGACATAGGCAGAGTTGCAACCCACTGGATCAAGCTGCCCAGGGCCCCATCCAACCTTACCTTGAATGCCTCCAGGGATAGGGCATCCACAGCTTCTCTGGGCAAACTGTTCCCATGTCTCACCACCACCTTAGTAAAGAATTTTTTTCCTGCTATCTACCTTCCTAATCTAAATCTACCCTCTTTGAGTTTGAAACCATTGTTCCGTGTCCTGTCACTAAACTCTCTGATAGAGTCCTTCTGCAGCCTTCCGTAGAATCCCTTTAAGACTGGAAGTCTGCTTAAAGTTCTCCCCAGAGTCTTCTCTTCTCTGGACTAAACAATGCCAACTCTTTAAAGCCTTTCCTCATGGAAAAGGTGCTCCAGCCCTATTATTAGATGCAGTATACAAAACCAAGTGCCCAGAATCATTCCTCCCCAGTTTTTAACCTTCTACAGGCATAGCTAAAGAATATTAAAAAATTTGATTTACCTACTGACTTGAATACCCTGATTGTGACTATTTAAATAGTGCTCTCTCTCTCTTTCTTTCTACATAGTGTTTACACTTCCTGTGATGAACTTGGTCTGACTGCTACACAGTAAGCCCCAAATTTAGGAGAAACTTTTGAAAATGCTGAAGATATTATCCAATATTGTACATAAAATGTGCAAAACTGTTTCTATCACTTTAGAGTCAGAAAGTTTCAAATAATGGGTATCACAAGTTTCTTTGTTTTCAGCTCCAGCTGGCTTACTAAAAATCATTCCTGTTGTAGCAAGATAAACACAAATAATAACGAATGAACTTTATGATAAATTACTTCAGGAACTAGTCACCACGATGTCCGCATCACCAGCAATGAAGTGTAACTTAACGAAAAGTGAAGGTCAAATACACAGCCTTTTTTTTTTTTTTTTTTTTTTTTTAAAGAAGAAAAAAACTGCTCTGGGGATAAATATAAAATGAATTACTAAGTGATAAACTTGTAAGGTCTTGGGGGACAGTATAATGCTAAGCAGCAAGCGGTATGGACGTTAAGAACAAAACATATCAGGCTGTTCCTCGAATTGAATTTGAGCCAACAATATGATGTTTTTTTCAAGGCAAACAAACAGCAAAGGTTAATTTTAGCTCTTAGTTAATTAATAAGTGTTGTGTGTTCTATCTAGGGAAAAAAATGAACTCTGTCTGACATTGGTGAGGCCTAGTTCCTCACTTCAAAATCATACAGGCTTTTATCTACCTCACTGTGAAAGTGTGCGAGGGGAATAAATTGGAAAGAAGGTTATGAATGTATAAAACGTGAAGAAAATTGGAAAACATGCTTACTTAGCTTAGGAAATAAAAAGTATAGAATAAAGAGCTGTTTATAGAATTGAGGGGATCAAAGGTTCCAAGTGTTAACTATGGAATAATTGTATAAAATAATTTCATGTTTTGGATGTTTTAAAATAATATTTTTAAATACATGAACTTTGTGTCCTGGAACTGGAATCTTGAAAAAAGCTTTAAAGAACAGTTGAGATAAAGATCTATCTGGGATGGTTTAAGCATATTTGATTTGGCATCTGAAGAGTGGTACCACCTTAATGAGCTCTCAGGGTGCCTGTGCACTGCTGTACTAAATAAGAGGCCAATACCTGACTCCAAGGCAAATTAGCACCAAGTGATGATGTTTGTCTTCTCTTGGACTAGCTTCTTCTCTAATGTGTCTTGGAGAGAGCTAGTTGATGCAATGCGAAGAGAGCCTGAGAGTGACAAAAAGATAGAAGGAAATACAACTTTTTGATGCTCAACTGTCCCCCTAGCAATACAAATAGAGTCTTCAGATCCTGTATGTAGCCTGAAATATCTGTGCGTGATTCTTTTCTTAGTCAGTGGATCATATTGTGTGCTCAGGAAAGGGATTTGTTTTCAACTAATAAAGATATGTAAAGATAGAATATATTTTCTGTTTGATTTTTTGAAGACTAGAAATTTATTGTATTTTCTAATTATTACATCATTAATAAGATATTGTTGTATGTCATAACCACCTGTAGATTTTATCTTAATTAACAGACTTGGTGGAAAACTACATAGAAAATTACTTTCCTTATCTGCAGTTCTCTGTTTCTCTGTGACTATACTTCATTTCCAGTGTGTTTCTACTTCAGTGTATTTTGCTTCTCCTAAACAGTCATTGAGTGGCAGGAACATCTCCTCAGGAAATAAACCAGAGCAAACTGGTTTGTGCTGTCAGAACTAAGATACAATTGGAACAGTAGCTAACTCAAAGAACCACAGCTAAAAATACATCAGCATATATAGACAGAGAAATCACTATACATTAGCTAAGAGCAGTCTGCCTTCTGAAAGTTGTTGAGGGACACTTAAACCATATATTGCACATCCATTACAGACGACTTTCTAGAGAACTGCACAAAGAAAGCAAAAAAAAAATGTTCTTTCTAAGAACAGGTTTGACTGCTAATTTGGTCTCATAAACTTTGCTCCTACTTCCGTTATGTAAAAAGAAAAAAAAAATAGTAATGAAAATTTGCAAATACAAGATCATCTTAAACGGTATTTAAAATGTAAATATACAACTCAAAGTTTAAATACATATGCCTTCCCAGTCTGTGAAGTTACTGAATATGAAACTGTACACCCTGCTTACGTGTAAAACTGCTGAGTGCTCATAGAAGTAAGTAATCGCTTGAATGACATGTGTTTGAAATGAATGAATATCTGTGTGAGAAGTATTTATGTGGGAGGGCAGCCAGGTTCTCCACACAATACTTCAGATGTGCTTCCTTGACCATTGTTTCTACTTTCTTATGGTGTCCTTCTGTTGTAATTGATGCATTGCAACTGGCCATCATAGAAGTGAAAACATTCCACATAGTGATCATGCCATCAGTCAGCTAAGCTGTTACAGACACCACTTTGTTTCCTTGCCACCACCCATGTGTCAGAGAACTGCTTGCTGGGTAGAATTCACTACACTGGTTTTGGATTTTTACTTGAATTATTTTGATGGCTCTGTTCATTTTGTCATATGCAGAAGCATGAAATGAGTGAGGTACAAAATGTTTCTCACAGTTTCTTCTCTGGTCTTTACTAACTCAGCCTAGCCAATTCAATTGCATTTCATCTGGTGCAGTAGTCCCTTGGATGGCCTGTGGAGCGAAAAATGGCATGGGCACATACGTAAAGAATGGAACTGGAACAAACTCATGGTCCTGGTTCAATAACAATGATAGCAGCAACTTAATTATCATCTCTTAGACTTTATGCATGATTAGTTTTATTTATCTGTTTGCAACCAACAAAAATGTGACAAAACACCATGTTGTGTGCTCTGAGTAGCCTGATAGAAATGTGATTATGTGTTTATGTCTGATCTAGATTAAATCTATACTGGCAGGTGGTCTGCTAATTCACAAATCTAATATTAATGAATGTAGAAGTAAGGTTGCAGAGTTCATGACTACCTGCCTTCTTCTTTATTGGCTATTCCCTGAAATGTGGGGTTTAGCCTGATTGGATTACCAGTTAATGTGAGCAGGTGACTTTGGAAGAATCAGTTCATTAACTGTTAAGCATGCATTCCAGTCACATAATTAAACAGAGTATTAAGGAGAACAGCATGTGAGCTTGCTTGTTAAATAATAACTGTATTTACTCTCAAGTTTAATGCCAGTTTATTTTTTCACTGAAGTCATTAATTGGTATGCTGTGATGGTGTATTTTGTTTCACAGACAAATTGTTAGCTATTAATAGCAAATGAAAATACATTCAGGACAGCAGAATTACTGACTACAGAATTCCAATGGCTGGTAAAAGTTTGACTACACCTAGACATTATTTTGCTTTCTTAAATTAATTTGATTGACGTTTTTTGAAATCAGACGTGATCAAAGCAAATAAATAGCCCTGGTCAGACCACATCTGGAGCCCTGTGTCCAGTTGTGTGCTCCTTGGTATAAGAGAAACATGGAACTAATGAAGACAGTCCAATGAAGGGCTACAAAGAAGATCAGGGTATGGAATCATAACTCTTAGAAGAAAAGACTGAGAGAGCTGGGACTGTTCAGCCTGGAGAAGAAATTGATCGGGGGGAATTTTGTGTTCCTCTGGGCTGCTTCAAGGCCAGTAGCATTCAGGGTAAAGGAAGAAAACCTGACAGGAATCTTGAGTTCTGAAGTGAAGTTCTTGCAGGCATGCAAGTAATGTTTCTTTTTGGACAAGGGTGAACTTTACCAGCTCCGACCATGAGAACTGCCCTCCTGCCTTTCTGCCTGTTGGAGCCAACATGGACATAACCTGCCAGCTCTGAGTTCTTTCTAACTTTGCAGTGCTCATGAATAAAATGTTTTTGGCAGCAAGGAAAAACAACAAAGCAATTACAAAAAGAGGGCAAAAGACATATGGCAAACACGAAGATGGGAACTTTACTGCAAAAAACAATTAGTGTGTTGTTTATATTGCTCTTGTCATGAGAAGACTGCTCAGAATTACAAGGCTGACCTAGTTTAGAGTTTGACATTCTTGTTAAATGCTCCAGGGCAGGTACATTTTTTAAACAAGATGCTTTTATTCTGCCAGAGTCCATTACAACATACTGGCTGCCAGTACTAATATTTCTTTTAAAGAAGATGGATCATATGTAGCATTAGAATAGAAAATGGCAAGAAAATGTCTGCAGGGTTAAGGTACAAGAGTTGCATACACACTGCACAAGAGTAGTGCACATTTTTAATGTTGCAATATTTGAAAGCTTATTGGTATAGCTTTTATATACCAACAGCTTTCTACTTCATTTGGAGTAATTGAAATTAGCTAAAAAGAAATTGAAGAGCTTTTTCAAATAAATGCCTTCAGAAAACACTGATTTTCAGCTAACTCCATTAAAATCAACATCCATAAAACCCAGTGTCTGAATTTCAGCAATAGATTTCACTATTTGGGCTTAAACATAAAGTATAATTATTTGCAATTAATTTTTTGTGTATTAAAGGTGCATTTTAAAACACAGATGCATTTCCCTTTATCTGTATTGTTCTCATTAGGAGAGGCCTAGTATTTTTAATAAACACCTGCGTGTCTAGTGAACTTCATGTATTTATTGCTTTCATTTTGTTTCTTTGGGAGATAATCAAATATACATGAGTAACTCTAGGGAAACACAGATTGGGTAACATTAAACCAAGTTTTGTTCTGTAGTTTTTTTATTTACTTGTATGTTTGTATAGTTTTTGATTGAAGAGGAAGCTGAAATATCATGCTAGGCTAAATGAGATAAAACTCAGTTTAATTTAGAAGAACTTCACGTTGTGCGAAGCTGAATGAGACCTTCTCGGACACTTCAGTTAAATCCCATATCTGTTGGTTTGCACTTGTCACATGGCACTGATGAGCTGAACAGCTCTAGCTAAAGGGTAAAGTTTTCCCTACAGTATTTCTTTACACACTTTTGTTAGGGCTGTAATACCACTGCTTTTGTGTAAAGGTAAGGAGGGAAAAGCACGAAAGGGAGAGGTTATAGTTCATTCATATTATGAAGTAAACAAAAAAGGCATGACATTTCAGATATAAGGCCATGTTTTGACCTTGAGAACACAAATACTGTCATCTTACTCCGTACTTTTGAAAACAATTTCGGCAGGGGTTCATTTGTTTCACACTTCTGATCTTATTTTAAGTGTAAATATTTTGCTCATAATTTTGATGACTGATTTCGTAAATCCGCATCTACAATATGTTCCCAGTAGGTAATTGCTCCATGTCACACCCAGGCAGAGCTGAGATATACATCCTGGTAAGCAGAGTATGCTCTGAGGAACCATGTCACACTGCCCCACACATTTCTTCCTCCTAAGGAGGTCACGACTCTCTATCAGAAGTTTTAAAAGCCTATCAGAAACTAAATTTGAGTAGTTTTAGTAGACAGATGCTGCATTACATGAAGAAAAATGGCATTGCATAAAATAAAATAACATAGTGCGCCAGTATTCACATGCTTAGTACCGAGCAGAGTGTTTTCACTGTATTAGCCATCTTTTGGCCCTTACTTTTTTCTGCAGTGGTTTACAGAATCCTATTCTCTCTCTGCAGTCTCCCTTCAGAGCTGCTGTTTGCTGAGCAAGTATAAATTCCAGGTATAAATACCTGGAACTGGTAGAACAAATAAAAAGAGTAGTGAAACGCAATTTTGAATAAGATTTGAGTTTTCACATCCAATTTTTCTACATGACCTGTGCTATCCATATAAGAAAAGACACTAACTGAAGCCAATGTAGAAAGCTGAGCTGATTAAATGGTATGATATCTGGTTCCGTCAAAGTAGATTATTTCAGACTAGAACACCAAAACCCATTTCAGAGCTCTGTAGACGTTCCCCATTATCTCTGTAATTCCCAGTGATGGTAATCAAAACTATTGTTCCATTTGCAAGGCACTTAATGCCAATTTGATTACCATTCACTTTATTTAGCCCTTGCCATCTGTTTTATTTTATGGTTCTCTCATTTGAGATAATGTCTCAAATGTCATTTGTACAGCATCCATTTAGATATATACGTGTAGTAATATCTTATGTATATTTCTAAAGTATAATATATTAATATGCAATTAAATTCTAAGGGGATATATTAGAGACCATAAATGTTAGGACCAGACAAAAAGGGAAGACAAAAACAGCCAGATTTCAGCTCTATGGCCAGTTTAGAAAGTTGAACCCATGCACCTCAAAATTTAGTTCCCAGTAGAATTCAAGTGTCAGGAAAATCCTGTTTAGCTACAAAGAAAATCATTAAGTTAAAAGTAGAAATGTGTTAGAATCTTAGAAAGAAAGAAAATTGTATATAACTTATAGTTTTAACAGTGCTAGGATCAATGAATTGACAAGTTACTACATCTGGTAATGCTAAGCACTGATATTCACTTACATGCTCATTATAATACTATAATACAGTCATGACTTTGAGTGGAAATCTCCACCCATCTGGTTCAAATTATTGCTGCAGAAGTTCACCATTCTGTTACAGATTTCCAAGCGGTTTAATAAAGAAATTACATAGAGGGGAAAGAAGCACACTTTAAGGATGGATATATAATGAAGATACAGAAAATGTGAGTGCTTGCTGTCACTGAAAATGTGAATTGAAATTTTAATTGAAGCTTTTCCACAAGGGCTGCAGCTGTAGAAAGGAGGTAATAGAAAAATTATTTGCAGTAGAAGCACTGATCTTTGAATACCTTAAAGTTTCTACAGTAGGAGTAATGTTGATTAAAAGCCTTATTGTTCAAAGTATTGCCTTAAAGTAAACGCTGAAATCTGCAAATAAGGTAAGCTCAAAACCTCAGAAATGTAGTTAAATAAGTGTCAGCAGTGAGCTCTGAGATATTTAGTCCTCAAAAGAATTCTGTTGCTTTCTAGCGAGCCTCCTCACTACCAGAGCAGTATTTACGAAATACAAAATTATCTTAGTGCTTTGCTGAGCTCAGCAACATTTTCAACAAATCCAATGGTGCATGAAAAAAAAAAGTCCAAATCACAGCTTTATGAAATGCCTAGGAAAAAAGTTACTATTCTGAACAGCAAACTCTATTATAAAAAAAAAAAAAAAAGCAAAAAAAAAAAAAGCAAACATTACTTGCCTGACATAACATTACAGGATGTTCATCAGAGCCAACTAAAGGCAAACAGCAAAATAAGCAATCTTTCGGTGCCACAGATTTAAATCATGAGGTATTACTATTCTACCTCTGTAGAAACATGCTTGGAAGAACAGTGAGGTCCATGTTGCTCTCTGTTGTTAGATCTGTTTTTTTTTTTATTTCAATTTTGCTTTCTATTTAGGTGCTGCTTCCACTGGCTCAGACCCAGCCCAGGGTGGGCTCACTCTCCTCTCCCACATATATAAGAGTAAAAACTGAGAAATTAGTTCTTTCCTTCCGAGAAGTGTAATAATCAGAGCACAAAAAAGTTGTCATTATGGGAAAATGCAAAGCTGAGAATTCTGTAGCTCACAATAGAAATATTTCAATTATTAAAATAACCATTGTTTGGCTCCAGTTCCAAAAGCTGATGCAATATCTAATCCTATTGAACCTGTCTGATCCCAGGAGCAGAGTTCATAAGCCAGGCTTCATAAAAAGTTTTGTTCCTGTAAAATGAGTTCTGCCAACAAGCGCATGTAGCCTCATCTTTGCAGGTACCAACCTTTGTCTCAACACATCTCTGCACCTCCTACTTATTTCTCATAATTCCCAAACAAACCCCGTAGCTGAACTGGCTTCTGCTCCCAGCCAAGCCTGAACCAAATGACCTTTCCCTCCCAGTTATTCCAAGTAGTGACTTGTTGAGCTTCCTTCATTAGTGTTCTGATATTACCTGAGGAATGAGGAAAGAGACATCATTGCTTTTGAAAATGGCTTACCACATAATTGAAAATAAGCAAAATTTGCCAGATTTGCTAATGTTGGTTATTTCAAAGCTATATCATACTTCCTATGACACAATAGTGTTTTCATGAGGTACTTGTGATGTGCATGACCCTCATACTGAAGTGCATGACTGTGATCATTCTAAGGTGTGTGTTGTTTGGACCTCAGAGAAGACTCTGGGGAGTCATTTTCCACCACGTTACTGAAATGTATCCAGGTGTTTGGGAAGGAAGCTATTGTTCTCATTGTTCTACTTCTCTAAGGGAGCTAATTCCCTAAAAAATGAAAGATATCTGAGTTAAGCAGCAAAAGAAGATTCTGGGTCTGTGATCAGAAGGAGGGTGTGCTGCTCTCAGGATATAATACAGAATATATTCCTTTCTAATGCTGAACCTCAGAAAACGAACAGCAGCAAACTTTGCAAATACACTGGATATCGAATGCTGCAAAATTGGTGTTAGAGTGTCAGCCTTAGTGCATTGGCCACCTTCCAGTCTGGATAATTACATGCTGTGTACTCAAAAAACCCTGCAGTTTCACTTGCACATGATATTCCTCTCTTCCTATCCTGAAATGTAGTACAGAACTGCTGTGAGTTCATTAATAATAGAGTACTTCAAGAGTAGGTAATCCTCCATTCTGTCATACTGTTTGCAAATTCTTTCAGAGCAATGTAGGTGTATATAAAATGAACAGCCAGGCACAGTTAGACCCTGGCATTAATGAACTCTTTCAGTGCCAATGACTTTAAACAAGATTACTGTGATACTTTATTCTTTTCAGAAGGTCAGTAATTTTAGTCATGCTCTGAATTCCTATTTTAATCCTGTTTGGAGGGAATATATCAGTATTTTTTTAATGCTTGTGGGATTTTCTAATGTAACTTCATGAGTTTTTCATTTGCTCTGTCATGTATTCTAAGAATTAGAGAACAAGAAGTTCAATTTGAGACTAAAACACCTATTCATTCATATTTATGATATCCAGTAGGTATCTAAATTTTCATAATAGCCAAAGACAACACATTCATTATAATACTTCATTTTTCAGTCTGCTATCTACCAGTTGTTGACCTCTTGGTGCTTTCACAATTGCTTTCTGGAGTGCACTCTGATTGTGATGGTTTGGGCTGTTAATTGCATAGATGTTACAGGCTGTGTAGACAATGCAGAACTTCCACTGACAAACCCATGTGTCTCTCCTCTGTCCATATAGCATTCAGTTAAGTTCTGCCACCACTATCAATACCTCTGCACTGTTTGGTTTGATATATAGGTATGAAGAAGAATTGAAAAATGAGAGTAGAAGTTAGAAAAGTAGGAAGTAAATTGAAGAAAAGTAAAAACTAGGAAGGAAATAGAGAAATGGTGGTGATGATGGTTATTATTCTAGATACTACAAATGTGAAGTAGGAATGGGGACAGCACAGGCAGATTATGGTAGGAAGAGGTCTGTTACATAAAAAGCAAGCCATGCTGATCTAGGACGTGATATAAGGAGATCATTCCTCTGCTAAAGTCATCCTTGCTGCATGTACTCATTATGTCAGTGAGTTTTTCAACCCTGGAGGCCAGCAAGAGCAGAGATTCTTCTAACTCCCCACTTCTGCCTCTGCCAGTGGAAATCACGATGCTGCCTTTTGTACTGTCTTGTGTTTTGGATGGTGCCAAATCTCACATTTTTCCTTTTCACTGGTGATGTCTACAAACATGGATAACTCCCTTCTTACTGACTGAAAGGTTAGCACTGAAATCCATCACGTCCTACAAGAAAGAACTGTGGAATAGTGCTGTGCCTCTCAGTCATTAGTACCTTATGGACTGCAGCTCTGGCCCCTCTGGAACATAACAGAAGGGCAATAAAGACAAAGATGCACATAAATCATGGCAACTGTGAAACCTGACCAGTGATCTCAATGTGCAGGGTGCCCAAGTGGACTGTGTTACAAGAAATCAGCTTTTGGACTCCTTTACTGATCCAAAGCTCTCTACAACATACTCCCATCTTAAATTCCTGCGACACTTTGGATACTTGTGGCTGTACAAAACGTTCTCCAATCTCATTGCCATTTTTACTATCTGCAAAGACTACAATCTGACTGAATCTGTTAGAATAATTTTGTCTCAAGGTGAGAAAAATTATTTCCATATTTGTATATTTTATGCAGGTTTTTAAAATAAAATGAGTTTAGGGCTAAATAACTCTACTATACTGATAGGTTTGCAAATGTTCCTTTTCTGTTAAAAATCAGTTGCATGAGAGTTTACTTATGTGTTTGTCTAAATGAAGACAAACATGTTCTTTTTGAGAAAAGCTCGAGGTTATAGAATCAATTTATTGTACTGATTACTGTCTGCTGACTTGTTAGAAGAAGGCCTAGGATGTATGATTCTCTGTGTTCATCAGATTCTGGGCATATATAAAAGTTTGTATCACTGAAAGTCAATTCAGAGGACAACACAATTTATCTGACTCAGAGACAAACTCAGAGTCCTGTTTGATTTCTTCCTAAGAGAACTGCCTACTACTATAGGCTGCCAAATGGAGTAATCAAAAATCAAAATTGCTAATTCAGTCTCTGGCCTCCAAGGAAAGGGTATGTGACTTCCTGGAGGATGATTGGCATCTGATGTGGTTAGAGCTTTGGTTGTTCTCTTTTATCCTGGAAATTGTAAGTAAAGGGTGAAGGCATACGTTCAAATGCTTGATTTTCATCAATGAAACTACATTTTTCCAAACTCCTTTTTTGCATGTCAGTCTGGACTCAGATATAGTCTGGAATGAGTCTGAAGTCAGCAGCTCAGATCAATTTTTCTGTAAAACAAAGGATAATCTGTATTAGAAATTCTGAGACATTGCCTGTTGTTTTTAGAGAACTGTCACAATCAGAAGGTAAATACTTTTTTTCTGTCACCAAAACCACACATGGCTGAATCAGGAGTATTACAGGCTACTGTGGTTACTGTACGTCTTCTCACGAACTGTGTGAGTTACAGGACGTTTGAAAACACAGGAACCAACGAAGACTTCCCATGGGGTAGCTTTTTGCTCCTCATTGCCCTGTTTCACCCTCTGTAAACTGCTTTTGAACTACTTTATCATTTACTTCTGCAAATGGAAGACATAAGGATATAAAGCTATCTCTTCGCTTCTTACCACTGTTAGATCAGTACATGTAAAAACTTATGTGGCTTTCTGTAAGAAGCATCGTCTCTGTACCATTAGAAATAACCACTAAAAGTGTGAAGAAACTCAGTTGTTTGTGTTTTCTCTCATCCATAATTTACAGATTAGAAGTTACTGCTGTCCTCTCCCCATGATCTGTTTGATGGAGAATGTTTCATGAAGTTATATAGCACAAAAAAAAAAGAGAGATTTATTTTAATGCATCAAAAAGAGGAAGAAAAAAAAAAGAATCTGCTGCTTATTAATATTTTCCAGCTAATACTTCTGGCTTCAGTTCAGCAAAGCCATTTATTTTAAGTTAAATTCTGCCCTGAGAGTTTCCACAACTGCCTGTGATTCACAGACCTTATGGGTGAGCACTGAAGCCAGAACAAGTCTAGCAGCACACATTCTGGGTACATTCACCATCTTCTCACCCAGATTTGACTTCAGCAAAATCAGAATTTGTGAGCATTCACTCCATTGCTTTAGATCTGAGTAGCAATTTAACCTTCCTGATCTGAAAAATTCTGAAATCACTGTAGCAGCCACATTTCCTCCATAGTTTACAGAGGAACAGACATCTCTAAATGTCAGGACTATTTCCTTCCTTATGAGAATGCCCTGTATCAGTATTGTTAGTGACCTGTCATACCTTTCAGAACAAAATGTGTTTCTGTTGAAAATATATCCACTTGTACCTGTAAAGGAAAATGACAGCAGCTTCCTTAATGGAAATACTGGAAGTCATGGCCTAAGGTGTAATAGCAAGCATGAGTCTCAGCAGACTGTAATTTTAAAGGAAAACAAAACCAGGAACAACAACAAAAAAAGAACTAAAGCTTAATCAAAAACAAAACAAAACAACCCAAAAAACAATGCAACAATCAAATATTTTACAAAATTTAGTGCAAACTTCTAGTCTTCTAGTCTGCAGAGATGCCAGTTAGTAATGTTTTCCAGCAGCCAAGGCAACGCATATACGTGAGTTATTTTCTGCTCCTCTGAGGTGCACGTTTATGAGGGAAAGCTTCCTCTTTGCTTAACCATCTTGACAATGGAGTTTGTATTTCTCAGGCTCAAATTAACAGCCATCCAGAAGTCAGATAATGACAGGTGATTGTAGGAACATTCTTGGCACTGTGCTGCTGTAGAGCTGTGCTTGCTGGATAGATCAGGGACTGAGGGCTAAGAGAAGGGAGATTTAGATTAGACTTTAGGAAGTGATTTACTCATAGCTGGTGAGACACTGGCACAGGTTGCCCAGAGAGGCTGAGAATGCTCTGGAGGTGTTCAAGGCCAGCCTGGGGCTCTGGGCAGCCTGCTATGCTGGGTGACAAACCTGTCCTTAGAAAGGGGGTTGGAACTAGATGATTGTTAAGGTCCTTTCCAACCAAAGCAATTTCATGATTCTATGATTCCATGATTCTATGACTGTCCCTGACCCCTTTCACCCAAACCATCCAGATTCTTATCCCTTTCCAGTGACATTCCTGGGACTCAACCTTTAGTGAAATGCACAACACTGTTCTTGTATTGCCTCTACGTGTAGAAACCTGGACTTCATTATTAAAATGCAGGATGCTGCAGATCCTCAGGGTAAATATCCATCCCAGTGTAATGTGGGCTAGCAGAGGACAGTTTTCTGGCTGCAGTGGGAATACTGTGATCATCTCAGTTACCTCTAGTAATTGTCTGGATACCAGCACCGAATCCCAAATTCAAATTCCATTGAAAACAATTGAAACATTTGTAATTTTTAAGGAAAGATTGGTTCTCATACAAGTCAGGAGCTCCTGAAATGCTTGGGGGGGAAAAAAAAAAAGTAAAAGACATAGGAGAGAATTTAGATACTGTTATCACTGAAATTGCACTTTGCACTAACACTACTGAAGTGAAAAATTTTGTATGTTGTGATGTTTTAAACCATCTTTGTCGCATGCTTTGAGAAATAACAATGCATTTTCATTTATTTTTAACCTCTGGTAGCATCTTGGTGGAATTCTTTCAGTGCACTGAAAGAACGGTAAATATATTCCCTTCTCTTTGGCTCATGATGGGTGTGTCCTGTGGATAGATGAGAAATCATGTCTGGGCCAACAAGACAGATAAAGCGTGCCATGCCTAGCCACATGGTAGTTGTTTCGCCAGATATAATTTTTCTAGACAGAAACTGGTCTTTATTCATACGTACACCAGTCCTGTAATTTTCCTAAAATGAATAAGTAAATAAATAAATAAGCACAAAAAAATGCTGTTGACAGAACAAAGGGTGCTCAAGAACTGTAAACTGTAAACTGTGTGGGACTAAAGATCCAGTTATAGCAGTATAGAGACCAGAAAGTAAGGTTAACCTTAATTATAGATACTTCTTGAAAACTAGCTATTTTTCTTGACTTCTTTTTTTAACTAGAATGCAGTGCATTTTAAATTTATGTTTATCACTGTCACTCACAATCGAGATTTACCACCTTAAAAGACAGTCTTGATACTTAAACCTCTCTTTACTTATAAAGTTAAATAAAGCTATATGACTAAGATGATGAAGAGAAATCTTCTACTGAACTTCCAAAAACTAAGAATTTTTACAGTTCATGCCATCTGAGAAAATGTTTCCCTTAGCTAAGCACCCCCAAACATCTCTGTAGCCCCCACCAGCTCTTTGCCTGCTCAATATGAAATATTTTAGAGGTTTTTTTGCATATGTAGTTGATGCACCAGTTTTTTATTCAAGGTAAAATTAATATTCATTCTGATGCTGCTACATATAAATCAACTGATGTAATTGAAAAAAAAAAAGTATAGTAAAAGATATACAACTCTAATCAGGCAAATCAAGAAACCGATCTATCTGAGTTAAAAGCTCATGAAAGGATTTCATACCCAGAACAGTACCCCAAAGAGTGAAATGCCAGTAGGTAGACTTACCTTTCTCAACATGTTTAGAGCGATATTTCTTAAGTTTTGTTGTTCCAATGTCTTTGCCTTTTAATTGGCCTTCCTGGTAAATAAGTCATGTTTTTAGTGACTGCACACAGAAGTGTAGAGGGTGATTGAGTCTGGCATATGTATATGAGACTGGGCTTTCTGACAAACAGAGAAATATTTAATTTAATGCTTTAAAGTAGCAACCAGTTTAGTTAATGTCAGTATTTAGAGCTCACCTGCATTTCCCTAAGAGATACAGAGAAGTCAGACATATGTACTTGTTACGTGCCTACTGAAATGAAAGCAGCTATGAATTTAATCTACATAAGCATGTAGTTCTTTATGGACAGAAGATCATAGTTAACTGCATGCTAGTAGGTAAAAGTGAATCAGTGTGTTAACAACCGCAAACTTGAGGCAAGTGTATGTATATAAACACTGTACATGCTCGACTTTGAAAACTGAGTATCTGTCATAAATATTTGCTTCCTAGAAAAAGTGAAATGTGCTCAACCTCAAATTTGTTACATGTGGGGGAAAAAAAAAACACACAATAAAAACTACATACATATTTAGTATTGATTTAACCCTCCTGCCTTGATTCAGTCCCTCTAATTTTAGATGCCTTGCAAAGAGCTGAGTGCAGATTCCAGCTGCCCCAGGCTCTCTGGTCAGCACAGACTGGACACTCTTATTCATCTAGCATGGCGTGACCTCTCCAAAGTTGATGGCAAAACTCCAGTACTTCTTCTCCATATTTAAAAACAAGGTACAAGTACCCTGACTGTCCAAATTGCTGGGAATTTTGGTGTTGACTTAGATGATGTCAGAATATACTGCTCTCAGGTCACTCCAGAGCTTTCTCAGCCTGTCCTCTTAGGGAAGGTGTTTCATATTTTGGATTGTTTTTGAGGCTTTTCTCTGGACGTGCTCCAGCAGGTCCACATCTCATGTACTGTGGACTCCACATCTGGCTACAGTATTCCAGGAGAGGCCTCACCAGTGCAGAGCAGAGGAACAGGATCACCTCCGTCACTCTACTGGCCATGATTCTTTTGCTGTAGCCCAGGATAGGGGTGGCTTTCTGGGCCACGAGGGCACATTGCTGCCTCATGTCCAGCTCACCATCCACCATTACCCCCACGTCCTTTTCAGCAGGGCTGTACTCTATCTTTTCATCTCCCAGGTTGTACTTGACAGTGGGGGTTTCCATGACCTAAGTGGAGTACCTTGCATTTGGATTTGTTCAACCTTGTTCACCTGGGCTCACTACTTGAGCCTGTCTAGGTTCCTCTGTATGGCATCAGTTGGTGTCATCAGCTGAGGGGGCAATCAATCCCTCTGTCATTGTCATTGATGAATATATTAAAGAGCACCGGTCACAGTACTGACCCAGTACTGATTGATTAACACATGTTCTAAATAACTTCTTGAATTTTGAATTCATCTTGTCAAAAGTATTTTAAATTTATCACAGACTCACAGTATGCTCTTCACACAAACTGTAGCATTGTATCATAGCAATCTATGGCTGTATTTTTAAACAGTTAGCATTGTCCTGCATGAATACTGTAAAGTCAAACAGTAGACTCTATAGAGATGCCTTGGTAGATTGTATAAATATTAAATAGTGATTTACAAATAAACTGTCCATGCTTCAAATTTTGAAGTGTAAAAACCCTGCTGTTGAGGGAAATCAAAAAATTTTACACATTTGTGACCTTTAATTTGAATTTTATTGCTCCATTGCAAAGACAGCAAAAATTAAAGTTGTTATTTCACTGATTGTATATCTAAAATAAATGAAACTAATTCTTAGTATAAATCAGAATTCCATTAATAAAATGTTGCTGGAAATTGATTTTTAAAGACTTTTCTAATGAAATAAACAGAATTGTGAACTAGCAAATCCTGTCCTGTCATGGATCTATGAAAGCAGTTTTCTTTTTGCTTCTTTTCATTTGGGTTACTCTTCCCACAGAGAAACTCCAGTTCACTGCTTATAGTATAAATATGAAGTGGCGAACTAGTTAAAGTTGATGAAGAAGTGTGAACATTTTGTCATGGTCTGCCCACTCATATTCAACATCAACATTTGTAAATTCTCTTTTGCTAGAAGTGCTTCTTGTCTATTCACTGCTTTGTGTTTACCCTGCAAGGCAGATAATAATCTCAGGAATGGTAGATTAAAATGCAGTAGTGTTTTTTAAATATTCATCTCTATTTCTTTACATAACAAAAATGATATTACCAGCATAATGCTGATCACAGTATCACAGAATTGCAGAAGTTGAAAGGGACCTCAAGAGATGATCAAGACCAAACCCCTTGCTAAAGCATGCACCCTACAATAGGTCACACAGGTAGGCGTCCAGACAAGTCTTACATATATCCACAGAAGGAGACTCCATAACCTCTCTAGCTAACCTGTTCCAGTGCTCCATCACCCTTACTATAAAGAAGGTTTCTGTATATTCTTCTGTATGTTAGTATGGAATCTCCTGTGTTCAAGTTTTAGGCCTTTGCTCCTTGTTCTATCACTACACACCACCAAGAAGAGCCTGGCCTCATCTATTTGCCTCTCACCTCCCTACAAATATTTATAAACATTTATCAGATCCGCTCTCAGTCTTCTTTTCCCCAGGCTGAACAGACTCAGGTTACTCAGCCTTTCCGCATACAGGAGATACTCCAGGCCCTTAATCATCTCTGTGGTCCTCCACTGGACTCCTACTAGGAGATCCCTGTCTTTTTTGAACTGAGGAGCCCAGAAGTGGACACAGTATTCTAAATGTGGTCTCACCCCTTAACCTGTTGGCCACCCTCTTTTAATAAGCAGATGAAGATTATGCTCTGATAAGTGGATGGGAATTTTTTCGTCTGTCCATTTAAGTGTATTGCTCAGTTTGATATATATATATTTTTCTTCATTGGAAGAAGACGGTAATAAGAGCTAGATTAAGAAATCAGGAGAGAAAAATCCAGTGTACAGAGTATGAAATGGACACTAGTACCTGTCTCTTTTTGACTGTGTTGCATAACCCCCCTGAACTGAGAAAAAGTAATTCTTGGTAATTCACTCTTTCTTTTCATTCTTGAAGTCTCTGAAAAATCTCCTGCTGACTTTTGACCATTACTAACCTCAGATGCAGGAAGAGCAGCACAGATGCTGAACTGTAAAGCAAAAGTCCATTCTAGTCAGGACTGAGTCACATCAAGCTAGTGAAAAGGGAAAGCTGTTTCTGTCCATCTAGTGAAAAAGTTTTCTTTGTCTCCGGAAGATAGATGTAATCATTACTGGACCTTAGTATTAGCCATCTTTGTGAATTAGTGTCATGACTGGTGCAACATAAACGTGTGCGAATCAACTGTGAAAGCCACAGTTTTCCCTAAAGACAGCAAATAGACAGCAAGTTTGAAAGGCCTCCAGGGTTGGTGGGCACAGGGCAAAAATAGATCAGAGGACTGGCAAGGACAGTCTTCCAGTACAAAAAGATTTGAAATGCATGTGATTCATTCAGATCTTATATGTGCTCAAACAATTATTTACATCACTGATTTTTTATTTGCAAGAAGAACAGATTACTTGTAAAATAAATCTGATTCAGCAGCCAAATGGTCACGGCCTGTGTGTTGGTAAAATTAAGTTTACAGTCTCCAGAACTCCTTTCCGTCTTGCATATGGAAGCATATACCATGTCTTAGTTCAGATTCTCCTTTTTCTACTCCTGATTTTGGAAGGTTCTTAAAGCTTGTTTTTGAATATAGATATCTGTAAAGGTGAGTGCGTCTCCTAATGCACAGATAGACGTGAAAATTTAGTAAATGTAATAGAAGCTAGGAAAAAGCATGGTGCAGAAAATAACTTTTACATCTAGCACCGGTTTTCCGTGGGAAGTTGTGGAATTTACAGTCTTTATTCAGATGTATGCACAAAACACAAAAGAGGAAATAGTTGATTCTACAGCAGCTTCATATTTCTCAAGCTCGTGATTTTCTATCTGCACATCATATGACACAAGGCTGATCTTACTGCTTATTGAAAACTTGTTCTGAATTCCTCCATAAAAATGAGGTCTGGAGTGAGATGTAAATTCCTATAAAAAAAATCATTTGAATACATTACTCTGAAATCTCCAGTACTCCCAACCGTACATTTCTGTGTAATCCTGTTTTCATCTGCATTCTTCCTGTAAATGGAGTTCAACCTTCCACACAGAGCTTTAAAAAACTCCTAGAAGTACCAATGATTCTTCTTGATTTACAGGAACTTTTCATTAACTTGAGTAATTAGTGGAGCATAATCAGAGTTGCTGCCAGTGACTGTGACATCACCTGGTAGCCCAGAATTTTTTCTGATGGGACAGGTGTAATTATGCAAAAATGCAAAACTGTTAGCATTCACATAGAGAGAACCATTTAGAAACTTAACAGATACCTTTCAGTGCTGTAAGAATCTCTGCCAAATTTTGATTGCTTAAGAAAATAAAGTTCAATGCCATGGAAAACAATATGGCTCTGTTATTAAATTTACTTTTCATTTGTCATCCATATCAGCATTTCTTCACTCTGTCATCTCTGAAATATCACCTGTATTGTGCTTTGCCAAAACTGTGTCATAATCATGTCTTCATTTCCTCTCAGGCCTCTTGCTGTAGCCTCATCACTTGTTAATTTAATGAATTCATTTATTTGAGTTGACAACACATATTCCAGCCTCAGCCTGCTAGTGGTTTCCTCTGAATCACAAAACTGCATAAAGCATGTATGTCACTTGCTGTCCACATACCAACCATTTCAATGAAATTGGACATATTCCAAATTCAGAAGTATGCTGCTTACCTCATCATTTCCTAAAAATAACTTATGTCCTCAATCAATCATTATATCTGTTTTCTTTCATCCTTTCCTAGTTTAGTTTCCCTCTTAGAAGTCAAACCAGTCTGAGGAACCACTTCATTCTCACTGTTTCTCAGCCAGAAGGGCATTATGCTAGCACAGCTCTTTCCATTCAGCCCTGCTCCTTACAATAGCTAAGAGCCAGAATTGTCTAGTTTTTAAGCTTTACCACTAAGATCATAGGCTGCCTATCTGACAGGTTTCTATGTTTTTTGTTTGTTTGTTTTTTTCTGGAGTAGCATTTGTGCTATTCCAGAAACAGAGAACACTCTCACTTCTCGCCCAGCAAGATCACAGAGCAGATCCTCCTGGAGTCTATGCTAAGTCATACAGAGAACAAATACATTATTGGTGATAGTCAGCATGGCTTCATGAAGGGCAAATCATGCCTGACAAATTTATTGGGATTGCAGCACTGGTGGAAAAGGGAAGAGAAACTTATGCCGTTTACCTGGGCTTTCACAAGGCATTTGATACTGTCCTGCACAAGATGCTTGTCTCTAAATTGGAAAGATGTGAATTTGACAGGTGGATCACTCTGTGGATAAGGAATTGGTTGAATGATCACACTCAAAGAGCTGCAGTCAATGCACAACAAGTGCTGTCCCTCAGGGGTCAGTATTGGGATCGCTACTGTTTAATATATTTTTTGGTGGCATGAACTGTGGAATTGAGTGCACCCTTGATGAGTCTGCAGTTGACACCAAGCTGCATAGTGCTATAAATTATGTTGAAGGGAAGGATATCACACTGAGGGACCTCTTCAGGCTTGAGAGAGACATGCAAACTTCTTCAGGTTCTACAGGGCCAAGTATGAGCTCCTGCACATGGAACAGGAATACAGGCTAGGTGACAAGGGCATTGAAAGCTGCTCTGCTGAAAAGGACTTGGGGGAATTGGTGGGTGAAAAACTGGATATAAGGAGAGATATGAAGGTGATCAAAGTGCTGGAGAACCTCTGCTACAAAGATGGGCTGAGATAGCTGGGGTTATTTAGCCTAGAAGAGAAGGCTCTGAGCAGACCATATAGCAGCCTTCTAGTACCTAAAGTGGGTCTTTATCAAAGGGGTAGTGAAAGGACTTGGAGTAACAGTTTTAAACTAAAAGAGAGTAGATTTAGATTAGATGTAAGGGAGGAATTCTCTACTATGAGGCTGCTGAAACACTGAAACAAGCTGCCCAGAGAAGTTGTGGATGTTCCATCCCTGGAAGTGTTCAAGTCCAGCCATCAACTCACCACCACCATGCCCATTAACCATGTCCCTCAGTGCCACATCTAAAAATTCCATGAACACCTCCAGGGATGGCAGCTCCACCACTTCCCTGGGCAGCCTCTTCCAATACTTGACCACACTTTCAGAGAATAAATTTTTCACTAATATCCAACCTGAACATCTCCTGGCCCAAATTAAGGCCTATATACAGTCCTTTCTTGCATATGCTATTTGTTTTCAGATACGTAGGTATCCAGGTCTATTTTTATCTATGGTGCAATGATTTATGGTCCACAGACCATGAACAACTCAGTCAGCATTTCAGTGTTCTGTAGGAGAGTGCCTGGTGGGTTGCCTTGTTTTAAGTATTGTAACCTGCTTTTAACTTATTCACATAAAAAGATATCAAAACTCTCATAAGTTTGTTATTTGCCTGCAAGATTTTATATGGCATTTGCAGTTTCAAAGCAGTCCTTCCATTTGGATGTGGTACACATTATGGAAAAGAAAAAAAAAACAACATGTTATGCAAAGCTGACTTGGATGCGTTATATATATCTACCTCCAAGTGCAACTGCTGAAATACACCATCAAACTGAATTCTGTGAGAAAAGATCTTACAGTTTATTTGCACATACAGCGTACCAAAACATTTCTGATTTCTTGAATATGCATAAGAGAGTCCTTATGCTGTGGAAGTGTGAACAGATGTAAGGGCAAGGCAAGTAATTGTCCAAAAAGCTTTCCCAAACTGTATTACCATCCTAACAGTAGTCTTGATATAGTCACAGACTGAAAAGCTTCACAGAGCCTATCTGAGGACAGAGTTCTCTCCTTTGTAGCTTGTTATAAAGTAAAAACCACAAGAAATTTCTTCACTTGCAACCTCCTACCTTCTTCCTTTGTGGGCTGGCAAATTCAGATATTCAAATTCAAATCCCTCATAAATTTCAAATGAGATTTCCAGATCTATTGCTTTTTTTATTTTTATTTTTGTTTTCCTGGTCTGTTTTGTTCTTCAGATAGAACACTTTCCTACTCTGCTTCTGGAATACTCAATAATAAACCTGCAGAGAAATGTAGATGATTTAATACAGAAATAATTCACAGTGTATGTTAACAGACAGAACCTGGATAAATACAGATTGATTCTCTGATAACTCATTAACCAGTGTTTGATCTAGTTTGTGAAACATTTACTTTCTCCACCAAGGATTTATTGATGTGGGTAGAAGTAAATGCATTTGCCCATCTACAAAAAACAGGACCTGAACAGGCTTGTCCTTTATCAGTTTTTTTTCTGAATACTTGCAAAACACAAGGGGTTTATAATTGATTCTTCTTATCTACTTGAGCATGCAAAATTAAAGGCATATTTTGACAACCATGGTGTTTTATATCTCAGATCATGAATATTCCCAATGTAGATACTAGAATTTCTTTCAGAGTATAGTATTAAATGTTAATACATGTTCACCAGTGTGAACCTTCTGAGTGCAAATCCATTAAATTCATCTTTCATTGCTTTTTGTTTTTTTTCTTAGCAGAACACTTCTGTTGGAAAAACATGTAAAGGATGCAAACAGGCAACAGATGCCACTTGATGGGATGCACCTTTCTAAGGGTGGAAAAGTATTTTTATGTAGAATTTAACAGAGCTGATCAACAGAGCTTAAACTAGAATCAGAGGGGGAGAGGGACAAATCAGGCTCCAAAAAGGGACGGAATGCCAAAATTTGAGCAACTCTGTGTTTGTGAGATCCTTCAGTCTACTAGACAAAGTGCTGGGTATGGTGAAGCACATTTGTAATGTTTCTTTATCATTGCACACACCATGAGGAATAAGCAAGAGGAGTTAGAAACCTTGGCTCAGTCCCAGAGTTAAAGCTCATGAGAAGAGCCCTGTGACTGTGTGTCACAATAGATGTTTCTGGGCTCCACAACATGGACAGGAAGGGCAGGCAAGGTTGGGAAATGTTGTCTGTGACGGCGGGAAGTTGTACGGAAGCTTGGGGTTGGCAATGATACAGTTGAGAACTTCTTGATAAGGATTAAGGTATGAGCAAATAAAGTGGATGGTGATTAATTGTTCTTTAAGTAACTAAGAGATACCTCCAGATCAGCCACCCTTGTCCTTATGGGTTATTTCAGCTTGCAAGACATTAACTGAGAATACCACACAGATGATACAAACAGGTCCAGAAGATTCATAAAACACCTTAATAATAACTTCTTTGTACTTGCTAAGGTATCCAACTAGGAAAGGTGCTGTCTTAGATTTGCTGCATGTAAACAGGTGGGTGAAGTAGCAATTGGAGGCTGTCTCGGTCATAGCTATATGAAGTAGTTAAGTTTAAAATCTTTGGTAATTTCAGATTAAAACTACTACCAAAACTTCAGCTCTTGATCTTGGGAAAGCAGACTTCAGGCTCCTCAGGAATCTAGTTGACAAGATGCCCTGAGCAACTGCTTTTAAAGGCATTGGAATCCATTAGTGCTGGTACCACCTCTTAAGAGCACAGGAATAGATAATTCCAAAAAGCCAGAAGACATGCAGCTGAAATGGAAGTTTGGCTTGAATGAGCAGTCTTTCTAGAATTTAATCAGAAAAAGAAAGCGTATGGCCAGAGGAAGTGAGGTTGGACAACATGGAAGGACTACAGAGATAACACTTGCCATTGTTAGGGAGAAAATTCGTGAAGTCAAAGCTCAATTATAGTTGAATGTGGCCAGTGCTGTGGAGAACAACAAAAACGGCTTTTTAAAATACATTACAGCAAAAGAAGGACTGGAGATAACACAAATCCATTACTTGAAGAGGACGATCAGCTTCCAAATAGGGACATAGATGAAACAGAGATGTTTAACGCCTTCTTCACCTCTGTCTTCAACACTGATGAGTTGGAGGATTGTGACTATAGTAACAATAAACTCCCAACCCCAAATTCGTATGGGATTTGCTGTTCCATCTGGATGCATATAAGTTTATGGGTCCTGAATAGATTCCCCCCAATGTATTCAAAGAACTAGCTAATGTCATCAAGAGACTTCTCCCAACTACTTTTCAGTGGTCCTGGGAATCTGGTGAGGTCTCAGTCAACTGGAAACTGGCAAATGATGTCCCAGTTTTCAAGAAGGGCAAGAAAGAAGATTCCAGTAATTACAGATCTGTTAGTTTCACTTCAGTTCCTTAGCAAAATTATGGAGATCTTTCTGGGAGTTATTGAGAAACATCAGAACAACAATGCAGTCATTGATCACAGCTAAATAAAGTTCATGAGAAGAACGTTCTGTTTAATGAATTTAATCTCCTTTATGACAAGGTTACCTACCTAGCTGACCAACAGAATCCAGCTGCTATAATCTTACTGGGTTTCAGCTACTCTTTCAATATTGTTTCTCCCAGTATCCTTCTGGACAAAATGTCCAGCATGCAGCAATGCAAAAACATAATGCAATGGGCAAACAATTGGCTGACAGGTCAGGTTCAAAGTGTTATAGTAAATGGGGTTGCATCAGGTTGATGGCTCATTACTAGCAGGGTTCTGCAGGACTACTTTTTAGGGCCAATGCTATTTAATTTTTTTATAAATTAGTTGGATTCAGAACTTGAAGGTATACTAAATTTGTGGATGACACTAAAATGGTTGACTCCCTCCAAGGTAGAGAGGCCTTGCAGAGAGCTCTTTGACAGATTGGAGGGCCAATCAATCACAAACTGCATGAAGTTTAGAACGACCAAATGCTCGATTCTGCACCTGGGACAAGACAACCCTAGATATATATCCAGATTTGGTGATGAGATTCTGGAGAGCAGCCCTGTAGAAGGAATCTGGGGATTATGGTCAATGTCAAGTTGAATGTGAGTTAACAGTGTTCTTTGGTACGCTATGAAGATAGGTCTAGAGGGCAAGACATATAAGGACTGACTGAAGTCCCTTGCTTTGTTCTGCCCAGAGCAGAGGAGGCTGAAGAGAGGCTTTGTGGCAGCCTACAGCTCCTCACAGGGAGCAGAGGTCAGGTTCTGTGTTAGAATTTCATATGATACAAATAGACATAGTACCATTACATACCAATACTATAGTAATGTATATTCTTATGGATTAGTGTATGTACATGCATAGTCATAATCTATTGGGACTAGTCTCCCACTTGCCATAGTGGGAGACAGAAGTCACTGAAACTGAATTAGTATGAAAAGATTATTTTAAAAATCAATTAGATGGAAACAGCTGTGGAAGGCATCTAACTGGACATCTGTCTATATCACTGTGACTTATGAATCAGCTTTTGAGCTCTAGAAAATGCAGAGCGTCCCTACTGCCTGACAGTCATTTTATATTTCTCAGCTGCTCACTTAAGGCAGAAACATACGCTTGTACTCTCCTTGCAAACCTTATTTAAAATTTCTGAATGGAGAAATCAAGCTTATATGACAAGCTATGTGCAGGAGTGGAAGATGGGGTAATACGTGTGCACTCAGATGTGCATCTGTACACTTTTTTTCCAAACAAACTGGCCAGTGTCATCCAAATATAAGCAGAGTATGAGCAGAGAGACCTCGTGTAATTGTAGTAGTCTAAAAACAGGCCTCCAGTGCAAATGTGTAAATTTTCTCTACTGTTAACAGAGTGGGAAAGAATCATGCAATGGCCTCTTTCTCCAGTCCTAGTTTGTGTGTCTAAGATTGACCAAATGAACTGTGTATGTTTTTTCACACAGTAGAAAAGGAACCTAGTGGAGTAATTTAAATTAGAAGTCCAACTTTTAGAGAATAAAGATTGGGAGAGAGTGGATGAATTCCATACTTTGTGTTTAGAGAAGAATATCTCTCATTTTTGATCAGTCTCACCTAACATGGCAACATTCACTAGCCTTGGAAGCTAAAAAATAGTGCAGTGCAGTGCAATGCAGTTGTTTAAGTTAAAACCAGGGAAAGACTCGTGAGGCTCATGGTGAGTTACCCATTACCTAGAAAAGCCAGGGTACTTTTTCTGAAAGGTATGTTTTATTTCAGTTGGAAGCTTTAGTTCAGTTTCAAGTTATTTGACTCAAGGAGGAAATTATGATGTGGAATCTATAGCTACATAGTATAAGTTAGTCAATTGGACTATGACATTTTGGGCAAATCATTAGTTATTACTGTGATTATTTCTGAAGAAATAGCAACACATGCTGTCTGAACCTACATATTTTGAAAATAATTTTCTCAGATTTATCAAAGTCTCAATATGACAGAACCATTGACTGAAGTGGTAGGTCATCATTTTTCCTTTCATGACATCATAATTCATCTGGTTTGAAGACTGCTACTTTTTATACAGTTTTTCCTGCTGCTCCCCTCCTCAGAAAGAACTTCAAGTGATGACAAAACACATCAAGTAGCAAAACACAATAAATGCCCTGAAAACTGCATCCCCATCTCATATGTGTAGTATGTTGGGGGTGGGGAAGATGTTGAGCAATGACTGCAAGGTCAAATCTGTAAGGACAAAAAAAAAAAAAAAAAACACCAAAAACACATTCTGTTTGGATTTAGATGTTATCAAAATTTGTTTTGTAGACTAAGGTGGCAAAAGTAAACACATGCTTATGTATCCAGACAGAGCTTTAGTTCATTCAGTAGCAGCTTTGTAACAGTTGTTCTATATAAGAAATATTACATATTTTGTTTCTACTGATTTCTCAATGACAGTCAAGTAGAGAAATTGAGAAATAAAAAAGTATCACAGTAACACATGTGCAGCCATCTCAGGATGCCCCTTTAAAGTGTTTGAGCTAACAATACAGATGGTTTAGACAGCTGTTAGAAATTAGTAAGGAAAAATGCACTGTAATTTAAAGTACAAATATTCCTGCAAAGACACTTAATGTTCGTATATTACATAATGGCTCACATTAGGTATGATTCATACAAACAAGGATTTATGTAGCTTCTCCATTAAAGATTTTTTTGCACTGACTGTAAAATCCTGTCTTTAATGGAAGGTAGATTTTCACTAAACTATCAGATATTTTAGGCAACTATTTCTTTTTTCTTACTGATTCTTATCCTTCATCCTCAGCAGAATTTAAAATATATTTCTTTGTTTAATTCCTACTGTCCCTCTCTCTTAGATTTATATGCATTACTAAGGCATTGCTTGAGAATGCTGCTGGCCTTGGGAAGCTTCAGTTTCATTGTAGGCTTATGAAAACCCTAAGAATATGAATGAAATTCTCTTTAGGGTTCCCTTTCTTACTCAGTTCTGAATAAAATATGGCTTTTATTTAGGAAGCAGTAGTAGTCACAAAGAGCTATTTTACCTTCACATTCAAGCAGCAGAATGCTGAAAGGTGTGGAGTTGGCAAATATTGCATGAGTCACTATCACGCTCCTAGGTAACAATAGATAAACCTTAAGAAAATGACATTACAGACAATAGTGAAAATCAACTAGAACAATAGAAGGGAAAGAAGGAGGGAGGGAACAGAAAATCCTTTGAAACAGAGAACACTCTCAGCCCCCCTTCCAATTTGGTTTTGTCTGTTTGGAGGACTGTGCAAGTGGTGAACATTCCCTGTGAACCAAACATATACAAGACCCAATTTAAGTGTATACTGAAGTACACATCTCAAAATTTGTCATGTTTTTGAGGGCCTAAGGACTACATCACTTTGGGATCGGAATACAGGTCTGATCAAAGCTCTCTGCTATTATAACTAACCCAAAGTTTTGACAATTTTTCACTTCTTACTTCAGAGTGAGAGTGAGGTGTGAGGGTTCTGGTTGGCTCAGAGAAAAAAGGTGTTCTTTCTAAAAAAATCCTACCCACTAGAAACATCTTGTAAAAGGCAGGTAGATGTGCAGCTGTTCTCCATGCAGGACTTGCCTTACCATTGTTTCTCCTGGATGGCCTGCAATTCCAAAAGAGCCTGTGGGACCTGCACAGGTGTTGGAGCTCAGTCTTATGAGATTGTGAGAGGCTGCAAATATTGATTTAGAGGGAGACTACATACTATGATTTTCTTGCTAAACACTGAAAGGTGTTGCCTTTGTTCATATAGTCAAATCATTTTTTTGAGCACTATGTACTTTCCTTCTCCTCACCAACATCCTTGTACTCTGAAGGAGGAGGAGTGATATGATAATACCTGTTGTGACTCTATGGGCTGAAGCATGAAGGGGACCTCCTTAGATTTTCTGTCTCCAAAGTTTCCTAGAGCACCTCAGCACCATTCTAGCCTGTTGAAATAGTACTGGTTACAATGAAAATTCATATCTGTTTAATTTTAGTCTCAGTAGTATTAATGAAAATGACGATATTTGCTATTTAAAATATCTAGGGAGATTATGTGTCTGGTATTGATGTATGATTTTTCGCAAGGTTTGCAAGGTTTGGAACCCTCTGAGGACAGGATCTTATTTTTATTTTATTATTTATTATTATTTGTTGAAAATTGCACCTTTTGATCAGGCAAATGACACTTTAGATTCACACTTGTATGTGACCGGTTGTGTAGCTTTTCAAGTCTGAAAAGAGCCATTAGATCTTGTAGTGGCATAATATTATTCACAGAATCATAGAATGGCTTGGGTTAGAAGGGACCTTAAAGATCATAAGGTTCCAACATCATTCCTTGAATAGTGTTGCCAACCATCAAAACAAGCACTAGATAAATCATTCTAGGGCCACATTCAACTTGTCCTTGAATACCGAGTTAGATGGATTACTTACAGACTTCTTTCCACAGCAGAAAGTACTCTGAACTCTATTACTACTTGACTGAAGCAACTATTACCTTTCAGAAAGGTCTTACGTCTTGAAGTAGATGGTATAGTTTCTCTTGCTTTTCAGGAGGCAGTGCTCTCTGTTCTGCATATTTTTTTAGTAATGGACACACAGGGATCTTTCTAATCAAACTGCTGGTAGAATTTTAGAGTAACAAGATGCAAGAAAGCAAGTTTAATATAAATGCATAGTAAAAATAAGGTGGTATGACAACAGCAATTCCAATCAGCTGTTCTGGGGCAATTTAAATAAATAAATACATACATACATTTTTAGCCATTCATAACTTGAAGATTTACCTTGCTTTTCACAATGGCTTAGCTTGGCTGTTCAAATGGAAGGAAATGTCAGCTCAGTTCTACAGATAGGTACTAACTATCATGACTTTTATACCTTAAAATCAGCAGTTGGGCTAAAATATGGCTGAGGGTAAGATATTTTCCTTTTATGTGAGACTCTGTTTATATGATTTTCTCAGCCTATTCTTTTGTGTACCTTTATGTTTACAGAGTGAGCAATAATAATTCACTCCGCTTTCACTTTGAAACAAATGACGAGGAAAGGAGAGCATACAATTGAGAGCAGGAAAGTTGAACTGAAAACCTGTTGGAAAATTCCAAAAGATACTTTTACCATGTAGATTAATTGTTCTAATTAATCTTAAGTTTCCTTTGTAAAATATAAAAAGGGGATCTACCCTTCCCTTCATAGGAAACAGCTGTTCCTTATATTAGCCCAAAGAAAAACATAATTTAAGCACTGTTCCAGCAATGAAATTAATTTCGTTTTTTGACACCCCCACCTCTGACAGCAAGTAATTCAATGTTTTTACCATGAAGCTGAATGAATTAAGGTAGTTCAATGTCTGTGATAAAAATATAAGGATGCATACACACACAGAGTCTCTGCAGATAGCTTACAGACCATGTTAGGAAATAACAGCTTAACCAAACAACATTCTGGGTACCAACATTCCATACTTGAAGACAGTGAATCACTTTATAAAGAGGGCAGACTGTACTTAGCCTCATAGCCCTCAGTCTACTTCACTACCTTAGGCTACTAAAACAAAAGTCATTGCTATGGTATTATCTGAACTTAAGAAAATTAAAAATGCTCACACGTTTTTATCTCCAGTGTAAATGAATAAAATCTTGGACTACAATCTATGTGAGTGTGTAGACAAATGCTTTCTTTAGCAACATGTACAGCCCTGCTGGTGATAACAGTAGTTTTCCTTGACCTAAGTGCTTTCCTGGACTGAAGTCAAGGGTAATCACTGTTTTCCTTAATCCCCATGTGACCACTAATTGTGTCACAAGTCATTTACAGAAAAAGTCTCATATTTCTGTGAAAACTGGTCATAACGTGACAAATCTTACAATGATTTTTGTAATAAAATTACATTTAAGTGACAGCAAGCTGACGACACAACAGATTTTACGTAGAAACAAATTCCACAGCTGAGCATAGAGTAAAGCAACTGTAAAATCAGTTTGCTGAAGTTCATATTGGTAGATGTCATAGTGAAACTGTAATAAAAATAAATATTTGATTCACTTTTCACTGAGAATTACTGTAGAAGTTGAGCTGCATTGAATTTAACATAGCCAGTTCTTAAATCAGTTTTGAAATCTTACTGTCATAAAAAAAAAAAAAAGAAGAAGACACTTTCTCTTGGAATTTTCTCATTCTGCACAGCAGAGATTTGATAAATATACAGAAGATAAAAGGTAAAAAAAGAAATCCTCTCTCCATCTCAAATTTTTAGCTTTCAAATGTAGGATATTTCTGCCATTCACTGACATTGATCCTCATCAATTATGCACAGGTGCAACCTATGTACCTAAGAAGCTCTGTTGAACACAGAGAAGGAACTGACATGCATGGATGCAGTGAATTCCTATATGAATGGTACTGAAAGCTTGCAAAACTTTGTAGTAACAAAATAATTACAGCTTGAAAGGCTTTCCCAAGGTATAGTTTCAGAATCGACGTTCATTTCTATTATTAAATCCAGGCAGAGTGAACTTTGTAATACCTTCCCAATTTCAAATTTAAAACTAAAGTGAGATGATTTTATGAACATTCTCATCGCATTTTTACACAAAAAATGGCTGTTTGCATGTAAATCTATTTAGAAGGGACTGACAAGTCTTGATACTATTCACATTTTCTCTGGAGACTTCTTGACCTAAAATCAGATGTCAGCAGTGAATTCGAAGTTCTAAAAGTTTTGAATTTTTCCACTTAATTGATTCTGAAATGCCAAATAGTTTCAAAATCAACTACAAAAGCACATTAGCAGGAGTTACACAACAATGTAGCTTCATTGTGGCTCATAAAGTATTTTTCCAAACACTCATTTGGATGCAAATCTTGTGTTTGTGTGGTCAAGTACATTGATGTGGGGCAATTGGGGTCATTATACCTATGGTCTCTTATGGATCAGTGAACTCCAAGTGACTACTATACATACCATCAGTGAGCTGTAAGTAGAACAATTAAGTTTTATGACAATAAGAAAACAAAAGAAAAAATCTGATAGAGGAAATGAAGTACCATTGTTTCTGTGGAAATGTACTGTATCATTCCAGAGGGAGTCTGACACTAGCAAGTAGAAATTCAGTTCAAAACCTCAGAAGGGTTACTATCCCTTGTGGTCTTGGAAAATGTCTATCTTTTGACTCATAAATGATTTGAAAATATTTCCATCAACAGCTTTACAAGGAAACACAGTGCAGCCAGCATTCTGGGGTCTTTACTGAAATGCTGGATGATGACAAACTTGAACACTGTCAATTGTCAACTACATTGGTATTGAACAGAGAGGAGAAGGCAGCTGAGGTAAGGAGATATCCTAATATCCTTCAACTTTATCTACGCAAACTAGGCAAACAGACTCCCCAAAACTGCCTGTATACTCATTGCAGAACAAGGAGCTCTTGTTCTAAATAGGATCTGCATCAGGAACTTAGTTTACACAGCTTGCATCACCCTCTGGGGGACTCTTCCTCCTGCTTACAGTGCTTAAGGAGACCTACTGTTTAACTCATTTTGTTAAATTAAGTATCCTTTCCACATCATCACCACCCTCCTGAGACAAACACTCTTGCATCTACTTCCCTACACTGCAATTTAAGAGCAGCTTTCAAGCTGGTGTGCAGATTGCTAATCCAAACTTTGATTTAGTATGCCTTTTCCCTACAACGAGTACTGGTAGTTATTTACGTGATGGAAAGCACTGTTTCTAAGTAGCTAGCTTTAATTGTACTGGTTTATAAATAAACTGTCTCATTCCCTCTCCTAAGTGTCTTCCCACATTTACTGTTTATTTTTCAATTAATAAATAAATAGAAATAATATTCTGATTTGGGATCAAAGGCAAATATTATGAGTATTGCTTCAACAAAGCACATTTTCACTGTACTTCTGTGGTAGTTCATGTGAGCATAAATAATACACAGGATTGAGAAGAGCTATAAGAATTGCACTAGAAAATTAGCATCGCGTAAAATGGAATATAAATTCATTTAGATATCAGACAAGGTAGGAATTTGTGAAACAATAACAGTGGTAAAAATATAGCAGATATTGACACTTGACAACTCATACCTAATCTTGTGAGCGCTCTGAGTACAGTAGAAACTCTGAGATTCCTTGAAAAGCTATGGTCATTCATCCAAGACCTCAAAAAGATTCCTTTAGTATTACAGCAGTCCCTAAATGGCATGTAAGTAGATACAGAGGTAGTCATGGGAATCAAGAGTACTTAGTAGTCTAGGTATAAGAGAGGAAATGAGCATCAAAGCTGGATAGGTTGAAATAGCCACAGTTATACTAGTGACCAAAAATTAGATGTACAACAAATAATGTCTCAGAAAGGGAGCTGTCATGGCTATATTTATAATAATTGCTATTGTAATAACTCAAAAACAGCTTGTTTTTGCTTTAGTTTGAATTTTTGACTGGATGTTGACATCTACATGCAGCACTGGATAAGAATCATAGGAAGTCAGATTAGGCATTGTTGGTGCAGAGACAGTAGAGGAAATAACTTGGGATGCAGTTATATAGATGTCTCATCAGGTAGCAACTTACAAACATGAACAAGCTTGGAGGCAACAACAATAGGATCTCTGTCATACTCCTGTTGAACTTGCTGAAGACAAACACTGTGTAGATTAACTTTTGAGATTTAGGAAAACATCTAGGTCTTCTTGGAAACAAATGAATCCTGCAGATTTCTGTGATTTCCGGGTGGCTATTGTTAGAGCTCTATCTGATTTCAGCTTCCATTTGGGAAGTGACTCCTCTACCTAACTGATGCTATCAGCTCTCAGAGGGGGCTTTTACTTCCTCTCTGTAGCGCATAGGCCTTCATTTCTGCTTTGCTGCTGGTGCTCATTGTCTCCAGTATTTCTTTAATGACTGATGAACTGAATTAGCTGTGCCATAATTTTGGAAACCCTTACAAGACTTTTATAAAGTTCCTCAATTAATATATAGTAAAACCAAAAGAATTAACTGATCGTTTCAGGAGTTGTTTGAATGTTTGGCCTCTGTATGGTCAGATCAGATTGTAACATCTTTCTACACCTCTTGGAAAAGATGGGCAAGATGATATGAGATGGTACTTCCCGGCTATCATTTATTCCACTTGTCACATTTATTTCTTCACCATTTTATGAAAAGAGATCAGAACATGTATCTTTTAAGAAACTGCAAAGGTAAGCAGCAGCAGTGGCCAGCCATAGGTCATTATCTAAGAACGCGACAAAATAGATCCATGCTTGCATTTGCTTTTAGAAACTTTGTTTATTTCCATGTACTTAGTTACACATTCCAATTACCCCCAGTTTCTGTATCTGCATATTATTAAACAAGAACTGTGATGTGGTTAAGAATGTTTTATATTGCTCAGCACTACCTCCTCTCAGACTACCAAAGTTAGAAGCAATTTGTTGAGAGGAGCACAGTTTCTCATTAGCTGAGGCCTTTAAAGTAGCACACCATGGAATCCTTTCCTTCTTTATCAAAATTCCACTTGTGAAATTGTCTTAGAGGTATGCTACTGTTGCAAAACTGAGTGCTTCTTTTCCTACTGTGATTTTAGTTGCACCAGTAATGAGCTGCCATGACAGCAGACAAGGAAGTAATCTTGTGTCACGGAGTTGTCTGTAGCCCAACTTGTGGCCATCTGCAGTTTTCAAGAGAAATAACTTTCTTCTTTCCTTTTCTGCTGGAGAGGTCCAATCCAAAGGCAGTTACAAACTTCTGTGCAGAACTTTCCTTTGCCATGGATTTTGCTTAGACAGACACCAAGCAGGAAGAAGAGTGGCTATAAAGATTTCCCCATCTCATATTAACTCTCTATTGCTAATGCCAAAGTGATCACTCTATTAATGTGAATCAGTGGCCCATGATAAGGCACAAGAAGCACATTTCCAGTTTCAAATAGAGACCTTCTGATCAAATGCAAATCTCTCCGTGCTTCTTGGAAGTGTAGAATATGTATGTGTCCAGAGCCCATTTCTTCTAATTCTTAACATAATTAGGCTAGATGCATTCAAACATTTGCTATGAAACAGGTAATTCAACGGGGCTAGATTTTAATTCTGGATGTGGCTCTGGGCAGCCTGGTCTAGTGCTTAGCAACCCTGTACGTAGCAGGGGGGTTGAAACTAGATGATCATTATGGTCCTCTTCAACCCAGGCCATTCTATGATTCTCTGATTCTATGATGTGAGGACCTGTAATCTCACTTTCTGATCAACTTGGTGAGCTTTCTTTTCAGTTCAGTCTTTTGGCTCATCCTAGTTCTAGGTGTTTGTTTCTATTTCAGGCTTGAAATAATCATTCCCCACATTTGTGATGTACATCTCATTTAATGAGAATTAATTGAGTAATACCCAAAAGAATGTTACAGAATAGTGATTTTCAGCCTACCCTCTGAAAATCCCTGAGTTCTGTGAACTGTCTTTTAGAAGGTCTTTAAGAAGCAAGAAAAGCAAGCTTCCATTTCCATATGAAAACTTCTGATAATGACACTGTGGTGGAGATCCATATGTTGTCAGAAAGATGTAGAAATTCACTAATAAAATGTCATGGCAGAAGCTGTTAAAATGTGGCTCCTGCTAGGATTTGATCGGTAGGTTTTCTGCCCCAGTAAATAAACTCCAAGGGAAAAAAAAAAAAGGGTTCTTAAATCATTTGCTGAATGATGTAAAACAGGTATTGTATGTCTCAGAGTATGCTGTTATCATGGCCCACACATACAAAATACCACAAATCAAATACATATGAATCATTACTACTTATGATTTTTGCCATTTTGTCATGATCTGTTACCACCATCAATGTGTTCGTTCCTGCATCATTTTGGAACTGTATACTATTCACTTGCTTAATACTCACCATTCAACATTTAACATTCACCAGAAACCTTTAGCAGGTGCTTATAACAGTGACAGTTTACTCAGAGTAAGGAAAGGAGCACCAACCATCATACTGCTTTGGTAAATGAGGGGGAATAGGGAAAAGAAAAATACATCTGATATTCTGCTATGAAATCAGTGATATCAAAACAGGTGCCAGCTGTTCAACGTAGAATGATTTCTCCAAGTGTGTCACTGTTGTATTTTTAAATACTTATTTTTTCAATAATGTAAGAAGCAATCAAACTGAGAAGAATGTCCTGAGTTACCAGGTTTTTTATTCCTTTCCTTTTGAAAAAGCTGTTTTTAGAAATGATGTCTGGATTTAGGATTGAATTTGGATGTCCGGATTGAATCAAAAGGACTTCCTTTTTGTGTTGCTCCTAACTTAACTGAAATATGCATTTCTTTCTGTGAAATTCATCAATTAAAAAAAACTGAACATATTCTGTAGCAAAAGCTGTAAAAATAATCAAGAATCCAAAAATTCAGAAAAACAAACAAAAAAACTAAGCAATGGTGGGGTATTAAAGAAGAAAAGTAAGAGAGGCTGTATTGAAGTGTGGAGAGCATCAGATGGGTCTCTGACACCAACATGAAGATGTTTCCCATAAAGTAGAAAATCTTCTTCTATGGCTTTGCAATAAAGGTGGCAGATCTCATTTCCATGGCTCATTAGCTCTGCAGCACAGCAGAGCTGCTAGGTCTGAGAAGAGCAAATGGACCCAGGCATGGGTCAAAGGCTTAGAGACACAAAGCACATGGGAAAGGAAGCAGGAGACAGAGAAGGAAGAGGCAGGGGGTCAGTGTTTACTTTGCTAAGAGACTGAAAACACTCAGCAGAAACCTGAGATTATTATTCTATTTTATGTAAGGGAATATTTGTTTAGGTGAAGATTAAACTAAGAAATTTCGTCTATGGGAACAAAGTCTTGTGCTGCATTATTATGCCCCATGGAGGGCTATTTCTCTGTCACAATACTGGAGGTCTGAAAAAAATAACAGGAAGGACAGTTACATAAATATTGTATTTTTAATTCAGTTTAAAAATGCCATGTGGTCATGTGCTTCCAATCCCTCATTCAAAAAGTCTCAGTCAGGTAGCTGTGAACACATTATTTTCTGATTCTAAGATCCCCTGCTGTTTCTTCAAAGCTGATTTTGTTTAAAGAAGCGTTTGTGAGCTCCACTGAGCTGCTTGGAAAAGCACCCAGAAATTAGTGCCTCAGGCTTTATCACTGCCTTCCATGCACAGCTTCTCCATTTACAGAGAAAAAACCTTTTTCTGCAAGTGCAGAAACCACTGACGGCATCTTATGAGGATCAAGGGACAAATTAGTTTTTTCCCATGTATTTTCTCAATGCTGGGAGAAAAGACTATTTCGTTTGTGGTTTTTATTAAGAACACATAAATATGTATTTTTAGAATAGCTATTTTCTGCTCTCTTCTAACCCATTTCACTGTTCAGGCAAATATGTGTGTCCACTCCACTGTTCTGGACAGAGCACTGGAGAAGATCATGCATCTGTTATGTCTTAATCTGAGCAGCAATTATTTTTGTCAATAAATAAAGAAAGAAATGAACATCAGAAAAAAACACATTTTTGTTAAATTTGTTTAATTTGCATAGCATGCTGGTAAGTGAAGGCCTGTAATTTCTTTACTACAAGGTGCATTAACTAAGTACAGCTACAGAGAGAAGGCACTTTGAGATCATTTCTGATATTTTAATGGTGATCTGTGTTTTTTGTTTCTCTTTTAAGTTCTACCAAAGCAAGGCAGGACTGAGCATGAGTCATAAAAGGAAAAGAAAAAAGAGCAAGCCAAGTTTTCAAAAGCAATTCTTGATGATAAATGCTTGGGTTCTGATTACTGTTTACCGTCTTTGAGGACTCAAAATGGAGCATCCCTAAATCACTGTAGATGCCACATTTCTGGATACTGTTTCCTGCTTTATCTGCATTACCAAGAGAAATTACACAGGACAAGACCCAGAATGAAACCTTAGCCCTCTGACCCAGGCAGGGTGTTTCCGGGAGTCAGCAGAAAGCTCATTATTTGCCCTTGCAGCAATGAATGAGGAGCGCTGACACTGCGAGAACCATACAGGCCAAAAGATTAATTCTGATGAATTTGTGCATGTTGAGAGTTGTACACAATCTTTCTGAATCCCATGTTATCCTTTAGGCACATAACTCTAGTTGAACACCCTTTCACAGCTCAAAGGAGGCCCTTTAAGATTCAGCTGAACCCAGCCCCTGAACTCACATTCCAGTTGGATTTGATGTTTCTAATCTGGACATTGGTTGCCTGTCTTTTCCTGCACTACTTGTCATGCATAACTTGTCAGAGCCCTCAAAGACTTTGTCATTGGCGGCATATTATAGGGAAAGGAGTGATATGTGTTCTACCTGCTCTGCCTTCAAGCACATCTGTACCAAGCCAGGGGCTGGGGCTGTTACTTAAAGTATTCAAACATGAAGACAAAGTCTAGCTGATTGTGCCTATTAATGAGCTGTGAAATGTGCTCAGGTGTCTCATGCAAAGTATTTATTATGATTTATTATGCTTTTTCTAATCTTTTATGAAACATCTTAACAACTTGGACTGCTAATGTCTGAGAAAAACACTTCTTGTCAGACATCTTGGCATTTCTGTCTTGTAATTTTCTTCTTTTCCATTGCTAAAAACAATTACAAGAAGTAGTTTGGCTTCTTAATAGTGCATGTTGCTTATATTTGAAACCATGATCCCTGGCTTTTGACTGAGGTCTGTAAAGATCATAATCCTGTTTTATTAATGCTGATCATTGGAGTACAGACTCAAACTCTGTTACTGCTATTGCAAAAGCCAATTAGATTACATAAGCCTCCAACAGCAATTGCAGAATGGTCAGCAGAAGCTGATTAACTGCTGGAAATCATGTACTGTACCTTGTTATACATAATTATGCTGTTGTGATATTTTATGTTATATGTGCTACACTTCTGAATTTCTAGGACCAATGGTTTATAATTGCATTCAACTTTGTATTGACATATTCAGGAAATGCCAACTGTTGAATTGTCCATACTAGACTTTAAGCTCACCTTGTACAGCTTGGGATACCTCTGGCATCAGGCTTTCTGCAAGCGTGTTCATTCCCAGGAAGGTGCTCTTGTGCTCAGCTTGGGCAAGCCCATGTTGTCTGGTCTTATAAGAATCCACCTTGCTGAGCTGTATGCATCTCAAAGCAGTAATATCTCTGTTTATATTCAACTCTGAATTTTTGGATGATGCACTGTGATTCTCAATGCCTCACAAGCAAGAGCTGCTGCAGGTATTGGTACACAGCAGAACAAGCCAGTCAGGTTTGGGTCTTGTAGGGAAGTTCAGTAATACACAGCTGGACACATTCTTTACTTCCAAAGGTTTTGTCATCTCCATCTCTTTCTGCCAAAAACCAACCAGTTCATGGATCTGTTGGGTACACTGCTCCAATCTGCTACTGGATGGTTTAGGGAGCTCCTTAGGCTGATATTTTATTTATTTATTTTTGATCAGATTTTACTCGTAGCAAGAACATCATACTGTGCAGCACACCCTCTCTTGGCCTCTCATGGAGATTCTGTGTTTTGTTCCTTGCTGCATTCTGTAGTGCAGTCTGAAAAGAAATGACTCATTTGTAGTGTTGGGTAATAAGCTATTGAAGAACAAATAAAAGAAAAAATGGATTGCATTTTTGATATAGGAAGGTCAGAAAATACACAAATTAAAATATTGTACAATGTTACATGAGTTCCATAAGCTAGTTGGATCAGTATTTAAAATATAAATCCAATGAAATATAAATTTTTAAACTCTGAATTAGAATCTTTTATTTCACAGAGTCATTTGTGTGCTTCAGTAGCAACAGTAAATGGTGTGGATCATCACTTTCCAGGATTTCATTCCACAGAGTACTTACCATTATTGGCAAGTGTATGGGCAGCAATATTCCTCCTTCCTACAAGTGTTCTGTTCTTCTGCCGGGGATGCCCTATTGGCCCTTTATCTGCTGTCACCATTTGCACATGAATTGGAGATAATCACTTACACCAGTGACCGGCATTGTTTGTTTGCTAAAATACTTTTTTGGCACTGTTCCACCACTGTACTTAAAAGACTTCCAGGAAGAGAATACCTTCGAGGCAATATCTCCAGTGTGGAGGTCTTCTGCTGAGGCAGGAGATCTCAAACTGCAAAGACGAGGCATTAATTAGATGTCTGTGAGCACTTTCCTGCATGTGCAGCCAGCTCAGCACTCAGCCAGCAGCTGATGCTGCCAGTACACTGGGTAGCTCTGCACAACGGTGTGTGATCTGATAGCCTGGGCTGACCCTACAGCCCCAGACCTGATGAAGGACAGATTCTCTGGGAATGCCATGCTACTTCAGAGCCAGCGGGCATTCACAAATATCCCCAGTAAAATATGGGAGAGCAAAACTGCAGCTGAACTCACAGTGATAACTTACAAAGGATGCCTTTGGATATCCACTAAACTTGAGTGCAAAAACACAGCTGAAAGAAACTGCTTTGTCCTTGGCAATGTCAAGTATGCTTCTGATAAATTAAAAAAAAATTACAGCATAAAAAAAATGAGCACTCTAAAATACTAAACCTTCAAAACTTTCCTTTTATCTTTCATTTCTGAAATCCTGAGACAAGCTGTTAAATCCTCTAGAAATACTACTGCTGAATCTCTGTGAAGTGTGTGTGAGCGCGGTGCATGGAGACAGAACACTGATTCAGGCAACGTTAATACATCTTCCAAAACACAAGGCTATAAGACTTTAAAAAATGTAGAGTTGTTTTTTGTTTGTTTGTTTGTTTCATATAGGAAGGCAAGGGCATGATTAAGATAACACCCTGACATGGATGCTTTATCCCAACCAACGATTATGCTCTGTCATGTTAAAACTGGCACAAATGAACGTGCCAGTTTTTAATTACAGTTTTTCTTGCTCCTGGGTTTTGCATTTGATACAAGAGATCTGGCATTGTGTTTGGTTTTTCATTATCATTTCTAGGATATAATTTCACGTCAAGTGTATTAGAGCAGAAATTGCGTGAGGTCTCTGCTACCCACTCAGCACTGCACTGGTGCGGCCTCACCTCGAGAACTGCGTACAGTTTTGGGTACTACAGTGTTAGAAGGACATAAAACGATTAGAAACTGTTCAAAAGAGGACTATGAAGGTGGGGAAAGGTCTAGAGGGCAAGACACATGACGACTGCCTGAAGTCCCTTGGTCTGTGCAGCCCAGAACAGAGGAGCTGAGGGGAGGCCTGATGGTGGCTGCAGCTCCTCACAGGGAGCGGAGGGGCAGCGCTGAGCTCTGAGCTCTGCTCTGCGTGACAGCGACAGGGCCCGAGGGAACGGCATGGAGCTGCGTCAGGGGAGGGGCGGGTGGGGGTTAGGGACAGGTTGTGCACCAGAGTGCGGTGGGCATGGAACGGGCTGCACAGGGCAGTGGGCATGGCTCCGAGTGCTGGAGTTCAGGGAGCATTTGGACAACACTGTCAGACATGGGGTTTGAATTTCGTGTGGTGCTGTGTGGAAACAGGAGTTGGACTCAATGATCCTTGTGGGTCCCTTCGAACTTGAGATATTCTATGATTCTATACCCCAAGATGATGCTGGTGCCTGTGGGACAAGGATACAGAGCGGCACAGCCTGTTGGTGCAGGCCAATCCTTCATATGCAGACATCTATACAGGTGCTATGCAAAGAACACCATGGAGAAGTTCAACTGGCAAAATAACTTAGCAGTCCTCCGCATTTTACCATGGGATGTCCATGGGAGGATTTGAGTAAAAATCAAGTCAATCAAGCTTTGCAATTTTTTTTAACATGTATTAGAACAACACTGTAATTAGGATGCCTTCTTGACCTGCTGTTCTTAATAGGTGCCCCATTTGGAGCTGATACAGAGGCAGCCCCAGGCTTTCTCTTCAGATAGGTAAGAGGAACCATGGGACCATGGGACCATGGGACCATGGCTCCATTGTGGCACCAGCTCTCTGCTGCTCCCAGTGACCCAGTGCAGAAAGTGAGGAAAGGATACAAGTGAGTGTATGCATTCTGAAGCACAACCAGTAGGTTAGGAGGGTTTGGTATAAAATTAATATGAATATCTGGCTAATTGGCTCAGCAACATTTGTTGCTTAAATGAAGTAAATAAAAGCCATGTGGAAAAAGTAAGCCTGACATTTTTCCTCATGATAAGGTTGCCCCTAATTTTTGTAAGAATGTACAAAACCCTGTACGTTTTGGGTCATTGTTACTGCTCATTCCTACATACTGAATTAGCAGCAACCAAAGTGATAACCCACTTTGCCACAAGAAAGAGACTGCAGCTTCAGACCTGTTAGCTTGAGTTTGTTCTGCTCATAAAGAGTCACGCTGTTTATCTCTGCTGTTTTTGTATTCAAGCAGTTGTACCACAGGAGCTGGAATTGACCTCATTTTGTCCACTACCTGATATCAGAGGATGTGGAGTGTTATAAAAGATAAATTTGGGGAAGGTTTTTGTCCTGCTGGCCTATAAATAAAATGCGTGTTAGGGCAGGATAATTTTTTTGCCACGGTATGATAAAATTATATAAACTAGCCCCAGTGCACCCTGTTATCATATAGGTGCAGTGACACAGAGGCAGCGTAATGCATCAGGAAGAACAGAAGAGCAATAGTCTTGCATAAAACGTGAAGTCTGTGAAATGAGATATCAAAGATATTGTATATTTCTACAGCACACAGTAGGTACAAGTTTATACACACAGTGGTATATACATGCACACATTCCATTCAGAGGTTCAAATCAGATCATTTCCTCTGACAGAATCATTAACTACAGTACACCTCCATAATTTTATTTTCTCCTGGCATTTTCAAAAACAATGCTTTTTAAATTAATTCTGATGTAAAAAGAGTTGCAAATTCAGAACACTCTTAACAGATCTTTCCCTGATCTTGCACCCAAGATATTTTGTTATTTTGGACTAGATTCTCATACACAGCAGCATAATGGAGGAAGAACACTTCTACATTTATACATTATACATAACATACATTTTGTGACAACAAAATAATTCTGATCTAATCTGCTACACCAGTGTCTGCAAAGGAACATTCTTTAACATACATGCAGCAATAATAATCCAGCTAAAGAAATTAACAACATTTTTCAATTATACAACATTAGAGAAATCGTGACCTTGAGCCTACCGAGCAACATGTTTGAAGTTTGTATGTGAGTGATCTCCCTAGGGCTGCCTGAAAGTTAAAGTGTATTGGCTTTCTCCCAGCCAAGAATCTTCTGCAAGGAATTGAAGGTTTCTTTTAATGGGAATGGATAGGAGGAAATTGGTCATTTCCTATTGAATGTTATTCAAATGCTTGCCAAACTAAATGCAATGACCAAAAGAAGGAATAAACACACAGGAGAACACCCGCTGTTCAGAGTCATTGATCCAGCAGAGTGGATAATATGCAGTTATCTAATGTACCACCTCGTGTGCTCAGAGCTAAGAATTCATTCACATGAAGTAATTTATTTGGTTACAGAAAACCTCTGTAGAACTAACAAATTACTCTTTTTTTTTTTTTCTCTGTTCAATACTACCAGCACTGCCCTTTGTGCACAGATAAGTGCTACTTGACTTGAAAAGCAAAGAAATGCCATCTCACAGCTGCTTGTACCCAGGCAATTTGCCATTAAACGAAGCATGCCAAGCAAAGGTTTCAGCAAAAGGCAGTAGTAACTTGTTGCAATGAGAGTGTGAAATACGTACAAGCCCTGAAAAACATAATTATATTCAGTACTAAAATTAGTGTAAAGGTACTGTGTACACCTTTGCTTAAAGGTACACGAGATGTTATGCAATTCAGAGTAAAAACTTTGAGTAGTCAGTTTCAGAAAATTGGTAATGAGTTAAAACTGCATAACAATTGCTTAGCCACAGGCCTTGAAGGAATTTTTAGAAGGCATATCCTTTCCTCTAGTTACCAGGATTTAATTATTAAACCTGAGTTTCATTAACGTGACAATTCCAATCACTTCTACTGTGCCTCTAAGTGCAGTCGCATAATTTGTTAACTACCAGAATACAAAAATCTGATACCATAAAAAGAGCTAACAGCAAACGTCGATTCTTTACAAGAAAAAAAATGCACATTTTTAAAGAGATGGGACAGCATCAGACTTAACTGATAGCAGTTAAGAAAAGCCTCACTGGATTTATGCAACTAAATCTTGCCTTTACCATAACCTGTAACCAAAAATGTGTATGTGATTGCCCTTTTAACACTGAAGATTGTAATACTAACCTGGGAATAACAAAGCTTCCCACCAAAATTATATTTTCTTTTTAAAAATAAATACTAAGGTATCTGGTTAAGAGGATATCCTATCCCCACATAATGCACACTTTCTAAGTATTTGCCTGTCTCTAAAAAAACCTACAGTGTCAATTAGTATAGAAGATTCATTTCTGTTAAATAGCATATACTTTAAAAGTTTTGTAGCAGTAAATCCTTTCCCAAAACATTGGAGTTTTCGGTAATGCTGTATATACCATCATTTTTCTCAGCAACGAAATACCAAATGTATCCCACTTGATTCTTCCAACTGTAGATCTTTTAGCGTCAAGAGGTGTTTTTTAATATGTAGTTGAGCTGTACAATGGTATGTACAGTATTGTTTCTATCTAAAGTAATACTTTCACCTGCCAGGCTACTGGCTTTATGAAAGCCATTAAGAAACCTAAAATGTCACCTTTATTCTTTTTTCACTGATACTTCATAAAATACCCCGCTTCTGATATCTACAGTAATTTTAAGCAGCGAGACATTCAAAAAACTTTGGAAAATCTGTCTCACTTGAAAGGATAGTATTATGTTCTGTCATGTATTGTAATACTCTGCTGCAGTCCTTAACATAAAAATTAGACTTTAAGTTTTCCCATTTGGCCTTAAGTTTCACTGACTTCTATTTATGTGTTCTGAAGAACATGTTTTAATGCAACTCTAGATTCATCAACTTTTCTAATGGTTTCTAACTGTCCTACTATTTTAAGTAAGCAAAGGGTTAATGGGCATAAACACTTAGTAATTAACATGAAATAAAAGCATAACCATGTAATTATTTTTCTTGTATTCATTATCCCTCAAAAGAATATTGATTATCCTCTTAATATTATTATTTGGCTGATAAGAAAGGTCACACACATGTAGTAAAAGTGAGAGAGATACACAAACATGCCAGTTTCTATTTGCCCTTGCAGTTAAAACTTTGCTCCACAAACACCCCATCAGAAACAGTCCACTAGCAATGAATGTTGTTGGTTAACAGGCTGTCACCCGTGAGGGACAGGCCAGGGCAGCATGATACATTTGAGCTGTTCTTCAATGTGAGTCCCAGGTGTCCTTTGGAAATGATGTGTCTCTGCATGAATTCACCATGCGGTCATGTATGTTGAAGCAACAGAGAGGAGATCATTCCAGAAGGATTTTGACCCTACAAGGATAGCCAGCTTCATCCTGTGTTTCCTACAGATCTTGTGTTCCTCATGAACTGTTTTTCCTCTTGTCTTGTGTGTGTGTGTGTATGTGTGTGTGTGTTTGGTTGGCATAAGTCTAAGTCTTCTGAGGCAGACTGTTTTCTGCCTGTGTGAAGTGCCTACCATGATATAAGCTACTCATTACTTGGGTTGCTAGACATGGCAGCAGCAATAAGAGCAGCAATTTGTTTCTGGACGCATAGCATTGACTGATACAGGGAACATCCTGCACCATGTGTACTGAGAAAGATGCAGCAGCAGCTACAATATATTTCTTACTGTTGAAAGAGGACTCATGCTCCCTATTGATAGTCTGCTCTGATATTAGGGACTGTACTCTTTCATTAGTATTCAGGTCTTCTGCTTGTAAAGAATAGCAGAAGGAATAGACGTGCTTCTCTCTTTTTTTTTTTTTTTCTTTTTGCTGTTAACGTGCAGAAGTTGGGGTTTTCATTTACGTATTTTGCATGGCAGAAGAGATAAGAACCAGGAGATAAAGTCCAAAGCGTCAGTGCAACGAGGTTCAACATGTCATCCATTTGAGTAAGGGACTTATCAATAACAGGGAGGAGTAGGAGTAAAGGACACAGCTGGCTTTCCAGATAATGTGCTTAATCTTACAGAACCTATCAAAATACATAGCAAATATGCTGAGGATTATTTATTTGTCATACTTGTGTGTACTGAATTTTTTACTGGATGGAGAGGGGAAAATAACATGGGTCCAGTATCAGTGTTGTTCTTCTTAGGACAATTACAAAAGTGAGGAGGTTAGAAGGGCTCAGCTATGGCTGACCTCTGTCCATCAGGAGTTGTTCTCATTGCAGGGCAGTCGTAATGGTTGCCTGCCTATCTTTCTGATTGCAGAGACTACTTCATTTCCTGTGACAATAATCTTCTGGAACAGGGCAGAAAAAGACAAACCTCAAAGAGATACTGTCATCCTATCCCTTTTCCTTCTACCTTGCATTGGCCTCTTCTCTCTGGGGAGCTTACAGATCGCAGCTGTGCTCCTAAGAATAGTTGTGCTAGAAAGCAGGAAGTTCCTTGCTCCCATCAGCTTTACTGGTTATTATTCACTTGGCCTGACCCTCAGGGTACACTACCTCACAAATACAATATCACGAGGGAGGAATTCAGTTTTCTATTGATGTTGACTTGCTGTTTTGAATTTACAGTTAACAATTATTTGTGTATCGACATTTGTGGCTGTATATTTGAGACAAAAATGAATACTTGAAAAGGTAAAACTTCACTTTGCATAGCAACTGTATTTTAGGTCAGTTGACCATGTGGTTATCAAGGGTAAGTGGGCTTGCATATTTCCATGTCATAATAGTACCTGTTATGCCAGTGACTGAAAGATTAGAAATATATCAGAAAGGTTTACAACATGAAATTAGTCATGCATTAATAATTGTCTAGAGAGGTACACCAAAAAACAAGAACAAAAAACCCAGACATTACTCATAAGATTTTAGTTCCTCTCTTGAAATCTTCTACATGTTCCCTATGCACCTTCTGCAAATACTACAGAATTATCTAAACTTCAAAAAGAGAATCATAATTGTAAGCAAGACTGGAAAAAAAAAAATCTGTCACAAACTTTTCCTTTTAGTAACTTCTGGATCCTTTTTCCAGTCAAGTTGACATGACATTTCAATTTTAAGTAGTACTTTGTTCAAAATCACCAAGGTATGAAATTGTTGTCTCGCAAAGAACAAAAATAGCTTAGTACGTAGAGACAAAAAAAAAAAAAACAAGAGTTTCTGTTATAACAATGACTTTCACATTATTTGGATGCTGATCTTCCTCAGACTTCTTTCTTAAATAGATTCTCAGAAAACTATCATGCTGATCCATCACTGGAAACTGTTAACAGCTCTTACACCTTCATCCCAGTTTAGGATTTACATGGCAATTGTCAGTACCATTCTATCATCTGTGTGGTTAATTAAATTTTAGCATTTCAGCACTAATAAGATTACGTTGGGAATACTGTATGGAGTTTGGGTTTCTCCAGTACGGCAGAGATATGGACAGGCTGCAAACAGTTCAACACATATCCACTAGGGATAGGGGACTGGTGAAAATGCATACAAGGAGAAATGAAGAGACCTGAATTTGTATACAATGGAGAAGAGAAGGGTAAGGGGAGATCTGAATGTCTTAAAGTATTAATGGAGAATTATAGAAAAGATAATCAAACTTTTATCAGAGGTACAAAGGAAAGGAGGAGAGGTAGGGTGCTCAGACTGCAGGAAGGAAAATTATGATTTAAGGCACAGAAAATAAATCCCTTAGAGTGTTGTGAGGCACTGAAACATGTGGCTGTGGAACCTGCACTTTTGGAAATTTTCAAATTATAACCAAACACAACTCCAAACCACCTGATCTAACTTCAGATTTAATCCCACTTCGAGCAGGAGGTTGGCTTCAATGACTTCCAGAGGTCTTTGCCAACCTGAATAATCTTTTGATTCTAATAGCTTTGTGGGTGAAACTCTCTACAGCTTCCTACAGACACCACAATAGACTTTCAGTATCTTTTAAATTTTGCTGATAATGATGACTCTTCAAGGCCATGTATGGAGGAGTATCCTTCTTTACCCTAGCCCAGCCCAGAAAGCATTCAAAACAGGGCCTACATCTCCACACTGTTTTCCATCAGAGAGCAAATAAATTACTCATGTCATATCTCTGTCAAACAAAGCCACTGGAGGTGTAATGCTATGTCAAGTAGAAATCTGATCCTGACCTAGTACAAGAAAAGAATTTAAAATAGTTCTTGCTTTCCATGTCCTAGCATGTGACTCACATAGTGAATGCTTTTGCCTTTAGCTTACATAACACCATCTTTACAACTTTTCTATGGTTTGGGAAACATCTTTCAGCCTTAATTCAAACACATAAACTTACATAAATGCATGTATACACACATATCTGTGTATATATGCATTTACATGTATATATATATATATGTGCATACATGAAATGCATACATAAAGAAATATAGTGTGAGAATAGATTCCTGTGGTGCTAAGCTTTGAAGAATGTTTGGAATTGGCAAGCTTAATTCTGTCTTATTTTATATGAACAAAACTCCCTTTATTCAGGAAATTATGAAGAAAACTCATTGCCTTTATGAAGGTAATTCATAGACTCATAAAAATATAGGTTTGAAGGAGGATCTGGAGGTCACCTAGCCCAATCACCCATGAAAAGAAGGACTGCTGTTTGCCCTAGATTAGGTTGGCTGTGATTTTTCCAGCCAAGACCTAAACATCTCCAAAGAGGGCAAACACAGACTTCATGGACAGCCTCTACCAGAACTGTACCACCCTCTCAGAAAAAAAAAGCTTCCTCAAGTCCAGTCAAAATTCCCAAGGCTCAAGTTATGGTTGTTATCCGTTGATATTGATAAGAAAATACTGCCTATATTGCTAAAATATTGCCTATATTGCTAATGGAAAAAAAAATAAAGAAGAGCCAACATGTTATTTCCAGACCTATGTTCATGAAAGTCTACACAGATATCTCACCATTGTCTTCTGGCAGTAAAAATAAACCTCATCAGTGATTACCTAATGTGGTCTCATAGCATAAGCCGAATGTGGGCACTGGTCTTGCATATCATTGTTTCTGTTAGTGTTAGAATATGCAGAACTTTAGTCTCAGTGTAAAAACTGCATGTGAAATATGTCCTGCATGTGAACAAGCCTAGTTACATTGCTCTTCCCTTGAAAGATGTTTAATTTACCCCAATAGTTAATTCATTTTCTCTTCCCGTAACTGACTTTGGGCATTTTTGCGCTAAGAACAGTATGAATCCTTAGCCTCATTAGTTTCATTATTAGACGTACTGGCTTTGTGCATTTAAAATCCCCAAGTGTGTGCCAAATGACAGCTTTCGAGGAGTCTGTGCAGCTTTCCATCATTGCAGAGCAAGAAGTATGTCTGATCTCCCAAGGAAGCCTGGTATTTTTCTTTCATTGCGATCTGTGCAGCACAGTCATTATTCAGAAGTAGTTATTCAAGACAATCAAAAAAGAAAATCCATTCTTTAGAAATGCTTTGGCTTCTTCTTAGTTGAACTGTCTACAGTTTCTGTCTGTTTCTTCTTCATGGGGGAAATACTGGTATCTTCCCTGTCCTTTTTCTGGGAATGAATGAATTATGTTTGGTACATTTTTCCATACACATACATTTTGAATCAGCGGATTATTTTTTTATTTTGCTTGCATTTTTTAAGTTTACTTACAGCACATAACTGCTGATTATCAATTTCTTGCCTACATTTCAGCAAAACAATCCAATTATCATTTCCTAGTGTCAGCCTACGCTGGAATGTAGAGTAACAGTCACAGCTAATACAGCAGTCATATCTCCAATATATACTTAGGTTATGTAACTTTCAAGCTAATGCTCTGAAACATGCATGTGCTGTTGTGACACTAGCTCCTCTTGGAATGGCATCAGGGCCAAGGGACAAAAATGCCTCTTCTAGCTCCAGGCACACAGAGGTGCCACATGGGATGCTGAGCTGCCTCATTACACTCTACATAGCTAGACAGCCTACAGCTCACTGCTGAGAAAACCTTTCTCCTTCTTCTACCACCTCTTCTACCACATCAGTAAGTAGAGTCTGGATCCAGTTCAGCAGAGGAATTAGTATACACTCAGTCAGTATTCAGTAGGGGGAAAAATTATTTTACCTAAATGCAAGGACAATCTAACTCTTGGTGTTCTGTGTGAAACTGGCTTCTCTTCAGATTTATTCATAGCTGCTGGGTTGTTCTCCTGCTTGGTAGGATATGAATGGGAAGAACAGGAATACTTCATTTCCTTTTTAAAAATATGGTATCTGAATCTCAGAGGGTAGCTGTCAGCAGCAGTGCTGCCAAATTCCAACCCAGTTCCACAAAACCCATGAGTCTCCTGGGTGTCCTGCAAAAGGCTAGGCAGAGATCATAGAATCAGAGAATGGCCTGGGTTGAAAAGGACCACAGTGATCATCTAGTTCCAACCCCCCTGCTATGTTCAGGGTCGCCAACCACCAGACCAGGCTGCCCAGAGCCACATTCAGCCTGGCCTTGAATGCCTCCAGGGATGGGGCATCCACAGCCTCCTTGGGCAACCTATTCCAGTGTGTCACCAACTTATGTGTGAAAAACTTCTTCCAAATATCTAATCTAAACCTCCCCTGTCTCAGTTTAAAACCATTTCCCCTTGTCCTATCACTATCCAATGAGATGAAGGAGAGCAGAAAGGGTCAGGCTATCAAAGACTCAGGAACAGTAAGTGTGATCTCTGGAAAGTTTAGCAGAAACCTCACTGAGGATTGCACGGCACTCCTGCATTAGGTACAGTAGTTGCCTTCAACACAGGACAGCTGCACTGGAGAAAGACGGTTTCAATTTCTTTTCATCTGGACCCAAGAACCTGTAATTACTGCCTGCATGTGCTTTGGAAAAAAAAAAAAAAAAGATAATAAACACTTGGATGTTAGTGAAGTTCCATTTTTCTCCTGTATCGGGAAGAAAAAGTCTTCAGCTGAAGAAACATGTATCATTTTCCATCACCGGTAATGAAAGTTAGTGAACTTCCAGTCCTTAAGAGTGTGACTGACTGCCTAGCACAGACAGCAGGTGATGATTCTCTTTTTCCCTGAGCCAGAATATGAGATCAGAAAAAGCCCAGGAGCTGCAGGCCACAAATCTTGCCCCAACATGGGATGAGGAAGGCACCTGAGATTTTGGATGAATTTCCAGCTGCGCTACTTCAGATGCATATTGCATTTGTTCAAGCAAAGAAATATCTAAAACTACTCCAAAGCTTGTGGACACTTAGGACACTGAGGTGAACTTCCAAGTCTGGCTGGTTTTCTGACTGGTAACAAAATCTTAAAGGATGAGAAATACGTACAGAATGCAAAAATGGTAACTTATGTCTTATGCTATGAAGCTATTGGAAAATAGCCCTCAGTTATGCAGCTTGCCTTTAGTTTGTCAACAAAACACAGATATGGATCTTGGCAAGAGGCTGTGGTGACTGGATCCTGTTTTCTGGGTTCTGCTATTGCACTCAGTACAACAATGGTGCAGTTCACACTGTTACTAGGAAAGAAAGATAAAAGGCTTTACTTTTTTGCTTACTAATTTCCAGTTATGAAATTAAGTTAAAGTTTGTTTATAGGAATTCCAAATTGAAACAAATCATTACTGAATAGAGTCATAGATTATTAGCTGGAATAAATAATACAAACAACTTTCCCAGGAATTATTCTCAGCTGGGGTTACACTAACATGAGAAAGGTTGTTCTACAGTGCTGACCAGCCAAGAAAGGTTTCCAGGATACTTTAATAGCAAATCTTGATATTACCACATTGCTAAAGATGTCTCTGAAATATTCTTTTTTAGCCATGAGACTGGCTCATCAGTTTGTGGTGAAATATTTTAAACATTAGTTCCAGCTCAATTTAAAATGTTCCTAAGACTCTTTTGAGATCTCAGTTTTGCTTTGGTTAGGTGAGCTATGCGTATTAATTATTCTAATTTTATATAGCCCAACTCATTAAAAGACTGACATTGCATTTACCTAGTTAGCAAGTTCTGACTCCTTGTAGACTGAGCAAATGTTATGTAGTTCAACACCACAGTTAACTCTCCATCTGCACAGCTATCAGTAGAGCACAGAAGTCTCTTGGTAGGCACCACTAACCTGTTCTGCAGGTACCTGTGTTTCTCTTCCTGTGCTGTCTGTGAGTCTTACTCCTCCATAGCTATGTCAACAACAACACTTAATACAGACCTAAACCAAAACAACACAGTAATACAGACCTAAACCAAAATATCTACCAGGGCAGATGAGGATCAACTTTCATATTAGTGTATTTTGAATGGAGAATTCAGCTTGTAGGGCTGTAATGTTATCTGCTGGTATTCACAGTCTGATTTCCTAAAGAGCGTCCATAAGGAGTACAGGGCTAGAAAACTTATTTTGCATTACAAATATGTAGGCTTCATGCCACTGGGATTGTTATCACTACAAAACTTTGAGGCAACTCCCAGCAGCTTTGATGAGTGATCCAACACGTACCCAGAGGAAATGAAGCTTTTTTGATGGGTGGTTCTTCTACTCAGAGCCTTCATCTTAATCTTCAAAGTCTTTAATTAGCCCAATCTCAATGCCATAAAAAGCATTTTACCTTTCCACTCTTCAAGGGCTTTATTTATAACAGCTCTGCTCCTTAGAAGTGCCAAACCCACTTGACCTTAAGCGTATAACATGTGAAAGCAGGAAACAAAATTTTCTCAGCTACTTTCACATAGCTCTGTAGCAGAAAGAAACAGAAATGGCCACAAACGTGTCCACCTGAGACCAAGATGTCAAGTGCATTTTTGTAATTGGTTACATACACAAGAACAAAAACAATGATAAAAAATGTACAGGAAATGTGTGTGGGGAGGTCGAAATAGAAAGTATTAGTAGAGAAAGGGAGGACTGGGGGAAGGGGGGTCAGAACTGCTGTGAAAGAAAACCATCAGTCTCACATGTACTTCTAAGTGCTCCCATGGCCACTAAGAAAACCCTAAAAATGAGGAAGAAATTGCAGAAAGTGGAAGAAGCTTGAAGAAAAAAAAATGCAGCAAGTTAATGAGAAAAAGATCACCAATGACAGGACTTGGACCTTAACCCAAAGCATGGACCCCACAGCCTCTTATGGTTATGATATTTATTCAAAGGTGTTTGAATACTGGGTAGTGACAGTAACATAAGAGCACAGAACAAAAAAGATCAACTTTTTTTGTTCAGGTTATATGAAAAATGACTAGTCAGAATGCTTCTTCTAAATGGAGGTGAAAGGTCATACATTCTGTCTTTAAGCTCTTTCTAACTCTTTAAGTCATTAAAAATAGAGCCTAATAATCCATAGTTAACATTCATAGGTGGCAAATTCAGGTGCTGCATGCAGAAATTGAGAAACAAGGTAGGTATTTGCATAGGCAGTTTTCATGTTATACACTTTTGCCTGTCTCTCTGCTCTCTGTGTTCACATATTTTTCAGGCTGCCAAAATACATCAAGGGTCAGGTGCAGACTGCCAAAGGCAAGACCTTCCAGTTTGTAGAACATGAAATGGAAAAAAAAGGGTTGCAAAAGTCAACATTTAGGAAACACTTGAGGAAGAGAATACGATGACAGATACTGGATACTTACAGTTCACTTGCTTTATGCATGAGTAGTTATCATAACATCACTGCCGTAAGAGTATTATTTGTACAGCTAATACAGTAAGCCCAAATTATTTGTATACTTTTTTTTTTTTTTACAAATTTCCAGTACTGTAGCACAGACTATGCTGAAAATTCTTGATTTTTAAAATTTTATTTCACTTTTCTGTCTTCTTACAGCTTAAATGTCTTTCACTTGTATCAGCCTACACACTAATCACTTTTGTCTGGCAGGAGTGTAAGTACATCTCTTGTGTCACTGGAGAAAATGCTAATGTCACTGCATTATCTACTTGGAATAAGAAACCAAGAGAAGACTTGAGAAAAAGATCCTACTTCTAGGAAGGGAAAAAAAGCAACAACAACACTGTATTATTTAAAATTAAACCTAATGTGAAATAAATAATAATGGTAAAACTAACTGCAAACTTACACAAGTAGGCTAATATACAACAGAGGACAGACTTGTGCTTCTTTTCCACAGTGTTTCAGCTATCCCTTAGGAAGGTTGAATGGTAAAGACACTTACACATCTCAAGACACATTCACCTGTTGCCTTGTCCTCTTGAATGAAATCCTTATTCCTCTGTCACCAGCCCTTTCTGCACTCTGTAGGCTCTGCTTTAAAGTACAGAAGGTGAGTAACGTTACTTTTCCTGAGGGATTCAACTATCAGTTTGGATCATCCCTTCTCTGATGGGGATGAGCCATGGAAGCAGGCATGTGAGATGGACCCCTTCCCACACTGGACTGTTGTCAGAGACCACCCTGCAGGCGGGACGGTGCACAGGTGCAGGGTTCTTCCTTCCCTCTGCTCTGCATGTGATGCTGTTTTTGCTTTTTGAACAAGAGGGGCACTTTTTTTCTGAGGTGTTGCTCCAGTATCCCAACATCCAGCTCTCTGGACAAGATCATTTAAATGTGGTTTGTTGTTTCTTTTTTCAACCAAAGCCTGAGTGTAACTCACACACAGTGAGTATTTTCATGGGTTTCTGCACAATTTTTAGCAAGTTTTCTGAAATCTGCATTTCTGAATGCTTACTTTGCTTGCTACATGGTGTTCTAGGCCTTGTACTCTGGGCAAGTCCAACTGATTTCTTAATTCCAGTCAGAGAATCATAGAACAGAATCATAGAATTGCTCAGCTTGGAAAAGACCTTAAAGATCATCGAGTCCTACCACAACCTAACCATACTACCCTAACTCTAACAACCCTCCACTAAATCATGTTCCTGAACACCATGTCCAAACAGTTTTTAAACACATCCAGAGATGGTGAATCAACCACCTCCCTGAGGAGCTTATTCCGGTGCTTAACAACCCTTTCTGTAAAGAAGTTTTTCCTGATATCCAACCTAAACTTACCCTGGTGCAACTTGAGGCAATTTCCCCTTGTCCTGTCACCTGTCACCAGTGAGAAGAGACCAAGCCCACTCTCGCTGTAAACACCTTTCAGATACTGGAAGAGAGCAATAAGGTCTCCTCTCAGTCTCCTCTTCCCCAGACTAAACAGCCCCAGGTCCTTCAGTCTCTCCTCATAGGGTATATTCTCCAAGCCCTTCACAAGCCTTGTTGCCCTTCTCTGGACCTGCTCCAGCACCTCAGTGTCCTTTCTGTACTGAGTTGCCCAAAACTGAACACATTACTTGAGGTGAGGCCTCACCAGTGCCGAGTACAGGGGCAAGATTACTTCCCTAGTCCTGCTCACAATGATCATACCAAGAGTAAGTGACATTTTGATTTCATTTCTAAATACTGGACAAGGTAAAGTAATATAGAGGTGTTTTTTCTAAGTTGGAAATTTTCTTGAGAAAAATAAACAAGTATAAAGACTGGACTGTTGCACAATATTCGGATTTTGACAGGTAATATAACGTCATGCTTCAGACAGTGCTTCAGAAAGTCAGTACTTACATTTCATTCTGTTCTAAAGGTATCCTGTTTACGTCTACGGTGATAACATATTTATTATTTGGAAAATTAGCCTAATACCTAACACTAAATTTTAATAAAATTCAGATTTTTCCCATATTTTATTTTGTTTTGTTTGGATAGTTGAAATACCCTGCACTTAATAGCTTAAAAACACCGATTTATTTTTCTCTGGCAAAGGAGAGTATTTCATACAGGAATTAAATGTAAAAGCTTTTTAATGTCTGTTTTTAGCTTTGAACAAAACAGACAGAGTACAAAAAATATGTGGAGTGAAACTCTAGCCCCACTGAATTCCGTGGCAAAATCCCCACTGACTTCACAGAGCCAAGACCTCACCCAGTAGTCATAGAATGAAGGCAGCTGACACTGCACTACCGTTAGAGATGGACAAAAGATAAAAAAGCTCAATGTTCAAGATACGGTCAAGTCTACATAGACAAGATTCAGCTGATCTCTGAGCTGAGATCTAGCAAGTGGTTTAAGTCAGCAGAGGAAAATGATAACTGTGACAGAATTTAAGTGTGCTAGGAACAATCAAAATATAGCTTCTTTTTAAACCAAAATGCCAGGCTCTCCCTGTAATTTAATGCATCAAAAACACTCCATAGCCTCCACAGGCTATAACAGTTCAAGGATGACCTTCTAGCCTGGTCAACTGTAAAGCAATCTTCTGAAATACTTACCATGACATAAGGATAGCAACAATGGGAACGGGAGGGTGCTGAGGGGAAAGAATGGGACAAAGCCAGTCTGCACATCCTGGCATAAAGCAGCAGAGGAGGACAGAGTTCATTTTGGATGCTCTCAGTGAATCTTTTTGTGTTTGCTTCCATAATGCTGCAGTAATATCCCAGACATAATAGGAAAATATCTGTCTCATATGCCTTCAAAATGCTATAACAGATCAAAGAAGGAATAGTAGATTCTTTTGATGAAAAGGACCCATACTATGTAGCATAAAGAATAGGGAAGAATGCAAATCCATCCAAGCAGTAAGTATGTTTTACAATCCCAGCTAATATGAATGACAAAGGCTTATTGACTTCATTATTGTGGCCTGCAATCTTGAATAAGTATTTCATTGTCTTCTAGAGGGAATTGGAAGGCATCTGGAACAGCACCACGTCCCTCTCAGCTCTATGGACCACTGAATTTTGACAGTCAGATGTACTTTTGGGACAGTACAGATAAGTGTTCTGCAGAAAATAATTGTCTTAAATTAAAAGTGACATCCCAATAAAAATATGGCAGTACGTTTAATGCATTTGTTTATTAATCCCCTTAATATCATAACATAATTACTGGTCCTTACATATTTCAAGGGAGGATATTAAGAAATAAGATGCAAAAATGAATTGATGACGTAAGTTGATGGATTTTCTATAAATATACTACAAAAAAGAAGGAAAGTAGGTTTATCTAGACTTGTGCAGAACAGAAATAACACTGAAGTTTCAAAAGGATTTTCAATTACTGCACGTGTAACATTGCATGCCAGTGAGGGCATGCTCGCTAAGGTCTGATCCTCATGGAACTTAATTATACATCTATTAACTCTAAGCACACAGCTGATTGCACTGCAGTTGCAGTTAAAATTAAACCTATGCCTTGCCATTTGGCTGAAATAGAGCCCAATGTAAACTAAATCTTCAGCAGGGTTTGCCATATTATTGGGTTCACTCTAGGAGTCAGCATGTAGCCAGGAGCCAGGGAGTGTGGTAGCTCAGGTTGCAACCTTGTCTGACATTCAGGTTCCTACAAACACAGCAAGTTCTTCTGGGACACAGGAAGAGGCAGGCTGGCTACCAGCACAAGGGAAAAGGCCGGACAGTGTCCACAGCAGTCGTTTGAGAGCTGGGGACAGTGGGAATTGGATGGATTTGCACAGTAAGCAAGAAAGAGCACAGAGAATTATTTAGATTACTGGAATAACTTTGCAATTAAGGAAAGTCTGAATTCTTCAAAACCTTAATATGAGCAAGTACTTATGCCAAACTCATTTCATGCTGGATGATAGTGCTAGCACAACTTATATGCTTGATATGTATATAATATCATATAACTAATATGTATATAGCATGAGTTTCTGTTTCTGTTCTCACTGCTGTCTTCTTGTTACTTAAACTTGTGCACTGGGAACTCAACAGTCAGCACTGGTCTAAAGCAAATAAAAACAATCTGCAATAATTCTCTCACCAAAGCCTTTTGTCTGAAGATTTTGGAAAGATACAAAGCTCATTAGGTTTTTCAGGCAATTTGCATTTTTGAAGCTCCGAAAATTAAACCAGAAAAGAAGAAATATTCTCCTGCCAGAACACAGATCAGAGATGCTGCCTGCAGCGGGGAAATATTCAGTAGATTTCATGAATGGTCATGAAGAGGGAGGGGCAAACATGTTTCAATTTCCCCAGAGTAACTGATTAATCCTCCGGGGAAGCAACACCTCAGTAATCTTTGGTGTGTGAGTCAGCATTATATGTGGGAGAACTGTTCACTTTTTTACAGCACATGATTTGAATTGGGCAATTTGAAAGAAAAAAAAAAAAAAGACCACACACAAGTTTTGTCAGATTTAGACTTCTGTAGAACTTCGTAAGCATTAGTGACCCTTTTGCAGTAAGCTGGAGACGTAAACAGATGCACGTACTGTAAACATTCTGCTGCTGAGTGAGAGTGAGCAAGGGAAATATAATTTACTGGTCTGCTCTGTACTGATGCAGCAGAAAAAGGCTTTATTTCAGTCTACTTCATTTTCAGAGCTTTCCTCAAATGCCTGGCATAAACATTATCCCTGAGAGCACTCTTGTGTTAAAGAGAAAAGGAGCACAGATATGAGAGCCCCTCCAATCCACCATCTTCTCTGGTGCTCTGGGGGAGCACAGCCATGGGTCATTGGGCCTTAGTTGCCCAACAGGGTGTTTTACCCACAAGAGAGCGTGTCCTTTCCCATAAAATTGATACTTGAAGGTAAAATAGGTACCTGAACATAAAATAGGTAACTGATAGATAATCTGTGGCATATTCCGATGTTAAACTCACACTTTTTGAATCCAAATATTTGAATTTATCAACAAGGGACTTTCCATTCAGCATGCCCCACCATGTATGATACCTGCTGTTTCCTCTACCAGAGGAGCTACAGGAAATGTTCCGGTGATTGTGGTGAAGTACTGTGTTTGCTTCCTCATACGTGCTGTGCCTGAGTATTTTTATTGACGGCCAGCTACAATTCCAGTAATTATCGAGTAAGTGTCTCAAACTCCTCATGCAAAATACTGCATTACAGCATTCTATCCATCACTAAATTAAACATACAGCCAGCAGCAGTTCAGGTTAACTATATGCAGGTGCGGACTGAATTACAATGGGAGGCTACCTCTGCATGAATTGTAAGGGACCACTTCTTCAGTGTTACCTATACTGAAAAAGAAAGGGCTCTCAGAAGGAAGCTTTGTTGTTTGCTTTCCTGGACAGTGATATGAAATTAAACCAGAATTTAAATCATGTGAACAGTCACAAGGAATCAGTCAGAAAACTGCTACCCTTCCTGTCTGCCACTTTACTTCTTGTCGTCATTTACAGAACTCAATTATATAAAACACTTGAGACTTACAGTGCCTTCACACTACATAGATTAGCTTGCACTCTCTTCCCATTTCTTTTAAAATTTAAAATCAATTTTTTAAAAAAATTGATTTGAATGTAATCTGCAAAACTGTAAAAGACGTCTTTTGGATTCTATGAAGGAATAAGTGGCAAAACTGAAGGATCCAGTAGCACTGGTGACCAAGAATTTTTCCAAGAGTTTTTCTTTATAGCTTTATACAAGCTTTTGCTTCATTCCACACTACATTTGCATGATTTAACATGTTCCACAGAAATACAGCATTCACAGGCCAGGTATTGGTGTTACTAAAAATGAAAGCTTGCAAAGATACTGATTCTCATAATGTTATTTAAGTAGCATTGGATTTCCTATATGATTACAGTTCTTGGCTAATAACATTTTGGAAAATTGCACTCTGGTGAAAATGAAAAGTTTGCTGCAAATTAGTGTCCTTACCTGCAATCAGTAATTTTCCATAGAAAATTCTGAAATGGAACAACAGCTGTTAACTGAGCTACTACCTTCAATTTTTAAAATTTTCCCCTACTTTTCCTCTGTATCTATCCAGAAAGTGCAACCAAAAGGCCTTTTTTATTATTTCATCATTGGGCATTTTATGGTATGGAGCTACGGGTCATGAATCTCTTTTAGGATAAAGCAAGTAGAAGGCTGAAATGAATGAATTCACTTTATTCTAGAGCGACCAACTCTGCAGACACCATACTTAAGAAAATGCACTGTAGACACTGCTACCATTTCATTTTTTTGTTCAATTCTTAATAAATAAGATATTACTTCATTTCCCGGATTTGCATCTTACTGTGATGCTCCTTTTGCTTGTAAAACATGCCAGAACAGAGCATTGCAATGGAAACTGAACTGGCAGGCCCATGTACTGTGTGGCAGAAAAAAAAAATGCTGCAAAACTACAAAGAGACAAGATGTAAGGCTTGCAGCATTCATATTCAGAAGAAAGCCAACTCAACAGATGAGCAGTGTTGTCCCAGGTGGACTGCCCTTTTCCCATATCTATTTTATACCTCCCAAGGCTATATCCAAACTCCGTGACTTAAGTTTGCATAGGGATCTCTAAGAGATCTATCTTTTCCACCCCCTCCCATTTACTTCTTTCTAGAATACCAGGAAGTATCAAATAGTCACACAAAGTTTTTTCTAAGATCTGGTCATTAGTGGAAAGCTAAACTGTCTCTCCGCTCAGACCCAGGAGGACACTGAGAAGACAAAAGAATGATGATCTATAGCCAGGCTGGACTGAGTGCTCACCTAAGGATGTACCACAGCCTACAAAAGGAGTAAAGACTTTAGAAGTAGTTGAGACAATATCTTACAGCTCCTGTGTCATTATGAGAAATCAGAATGAGAGTACTCTGCACCCAGCTTGCCACCAGGCTTTGAATAGCCTTGTCTAGATGTAGACCTGATAATCCCCACTGTCCTCTCTCAGATCAAGCCACCACCTAAGCAAGGGTCTTGAAGAGTCCTGCATGGACTCTCCTGGACAGGCCAGAATATCTAAACTGCTGGCCACTGGAGGAGCAGGAGAAAGTGGAAGGGAAAGCAAGGTGTGCACACACCCCAAATGCCAGATATGGACAGATGAAGGTGTTCTGGATCCAACCACTTCATTCTTTCTCACTTGCTGGTCCCTGTGCTGAGCCATTTCACTGCATGGCCAGAGGCAGGTGGATTTACATGGATTAGTATGTTGAGGGAGTTGAAGGAAGGGAGCAGAAGACCATTGTGGGTCAAGAGCAGGTGGAACTGAAATGACCAGTAGTAACAGTGGTACATGCTGTTCTGGGTACAGTGAACCCAGTCTCTAATATGCTGCTTGGATTTTATACAAGAAGAATATTTGTCTTATGGAGGATTTTGTGCAGTCAGTGACAGACAGACAGTGTTGGGACTGAGTCTTGGTGTATGATCCAGCACTCAGAAAGTTCACTGTCCAATTGCTGCCCGCACTGGGGACAAGGCCAAGCACATACCAGCCTCTTTCCAGTCCATGTAGCTCCCCTTGTTGTGAGCACCAGAGCAGGAAAGGACTGCTACCGAATGAGACCCAGCAAAGTCACTCTGGTGTTCTGCTAGGCCAACCACTGAGTGTGGCAACAGCTGCAGGGTCTCTTTGAAATAAGGGACTGTGGAAAGGAGGAGAAGCCCAGTTTAATTTCATAAAGGGCTAGTGAGAAAAGGAGGAGATATGACATGCAAAGAGGCAAATCCTCATGAACAGCAGCTTACATCATTTGAAAAAAGCTTTCTTTTTTATCTTTTCTTTTACATCCTGTATCATGTTTAGCAGCAGCTGATTTTTCTTTAATTAGTTTTAGTCTCATAAACTAAAGATGATGAGTCAGTGTTCAGCTCCATGTGTTATACAGAGCTGCAACAGAGGACAGCCTGTTTTTCACACAATAGCAACAAATTTTTCTGATCCTCTAAAGCTTTATTTTGAATTCTGTGTTTTCCTTGCTGTGAAAAGATATTACTACAGCAGCAAACTATATTGCAGTGGGTAATGCAGCAGGGTTAAATACAGAAGATGTTTTATCAATGAGAGACATGTATATAGACTCATAAAGCAAAATCACACCAGGAGATAAATCCCATTCTTAAAGTTGACTGTCCATTACTAGACGGTCAGCACATGTGAGCTAGGGAAGACCTGCCAAACCATACTGAAGTTTCTTACAAGACTTTAAAAAGTGAGAAGATGTTTGTGGATGACTTAACTGAAGAACGGGTTTGGTTTTAAAAGATGTTACAATCATTGGTTAGCTGTAGAATGACCTCATAAACACCACAGCATGACTATTAATACTGGGATATATGACTGTGTAAGCGCTTAGACAAGAATTTCTGCACTAAACTATTAACTGCCTAAGGCTCATCCTATCTGTAGAGAGACATTACTTATTGCATCCATAGCAAGATGGCTAAGGAGGCATGAAGATACACAAACATAATCAACATGGGGCTTTTTTTTTTTCAGTGTGTTTTTAATTACTTTGTTCACATCTCTCTGCTTCAGTTTTCCCAATCAGAAAATGTAGTGATTCAGGCAGTTTTACAACTATACAGTTTAAGTCTTCATCTTAGTTTATATAGCTTATTTAGATTAACAGAGCCATTCTTAACCTGGTATTTTGTTTTTTTACAAAATAATCTTGAATATATTTAATTTCTTCTGTGTTCTTATCATAATACAACTCTGCAGTTGAGAAAAATGGGAGAATGTAGAATATAATGATCTATAAAATATCAACATTTCAGCAACTGAATATTTTCTGTAATAGAGAAAGCAAGATGATGAAGAAGAAATATCGTTTACATTTTAACAAGAATGTGAAGTTCATTCTCTTTACCCTTATTCATGTTACCTAAGATATAGTTCTTTATGAGAACTCCAGCACCAATATAGTTGTTTGAAGACTACTAGCTCTCCTAATATAACATGTATTCTGCCACTGTTTTTTTCTCTTTGTGGTCTTAATTCATAGCCATTAGATATTCTTCCATACACTGGGAATATTATTGGAGTCGGAATAGGATACTTCTTAATCTCAAGATATAAATAGTGCAGCACTCTCATTCATTACCGTATTGCTGTTTTAAATGCATTTAATGTTTTCAAACATATTGATTTTACTGGCTATACTGTGTTCTCTTTGTAAATCAGGGTGTATATAAGTTCATGGTGACTAACTCTAGAACACACTTTAGCTATTTCTGAAACTTCCAAATAAGTGAAGGCCTAAACTTTTTTTCTCTAACAACTTCCATTTGAGAAGATGATGATGCTGTAATGAGAGATCATATACAATTTCCTTAAATTTACCCAATGCAAGAGGGCAAAAATTGATGCCTCTCATATCAATTCATTAATTTTTCTTTATTCATTTGCAAGTTCCAACATCCATGTATTTGTTCAACTGTAATAAAGGTTTTGTGAACGTACATTTTACCCTTTGGCTTTCTTAAGTCAAAGCATTACTTTATGCTGAGTAATCTCCACCACAGTGGGCAGCTCCTCTCTTAAAAAGAGAGGAACAAGTCTGTTCTAGAAAGAAAGATTAAGGACGTGTATATTCTGCATGCTTACAGTGGTTTCTGTTTTTTCCTTGAACTACAATGTTGAATGGTTAATGGTTTCATTTTCTGGTTAGCTAGCCACCAATGTAACAAGATTTTGATGTTTTCCTTTATGTGTAGGACAATCAAAAAAAAAAAAAAAAAAAGGAGGTGCAGATCAATGAGAAAAAATTATGGCGTTGTAAATGAGCAGGCAAATCTTACTCTAAGTTGCATTCACAAGTGCCAAAACTGATGTGGGTGGTAAATACCCCTTCTGCTTCATGTCAGTAGGGCAGGAAACATTTTTCTCCATCTATTGCTATAGATTATTATTGTAAAGAAGATGATTACAAATCACTCTTCATTAGGGTATTTAGACCATTAGGGTAAAAACAAGCATAAATTAAGTTTCACCAAGTGTGAGCTCACCGACTATAAGAGAAGGAGGGTGTGTTTGGTTGTTAAGGTACTGAAGGTGTTCTCCTGTAAGATCTGTGAAGTGTACTACATTAGAAATTTTAAGAATGGTGTAGACAAATGGTCTGTGTAGACAACTTACAATTCTCAATTCAAAGAACTGGTATAAATTGTCTTCTGAGGTCTTTTGAGGATCTATTCTTGTTACACTTCTTGTTTTATAAACTCCTTTCTCGCTGTACAAACTTCATGTTTATAATACTGTGCATGTAGAGGGATTCAATGAGCTTCCTGTAGTTCAAATACTGAACTTCAAATACTGAACTACTTGTAGTTTAGTGCCTCCTGCCACTACGGTTCTGGGGCCAAATGTTCAGTGCTTCTATATACTTGTTCATACTCAGTCAGTATCTAAGCTGTCTGTAGACACGCAACTTACAGATTTGCTTGCAAAACATGAAGATGTATGACTAATGATCTTCTCACTGAACTAACCTCCTAGAAAAATGGACCTCTTGGAAGTGTTGTGGTTACAAACTGAAGACTGATGTGGAAACCAAGATCTTTCACTGTCTCAAGTCTGTGTTGAAATAAAGTCAAACTAATTAGTAACTTTCAGCCCTGATGTCCAATCCAGATGCTCACTCTTGCCTCTGTGCTGACTGTGCTCCTACTGCTACAACCAGCAGCTTTCTGCTGTCAGATATCCCATCTCTTCCTTTGGCAGTAGGATCAAAGCAATGTGCTATTTTCAGAGTTTCTCCTGTAATACAATCATGACACAGAGTGCAAAACTGGTAGGTAATCTCCTCAAGGCATTTGGAGAAAGGTTATTGGAAGTGTCGTTGTTTCTTTAATGTGATATATTCTGAGTGGTGCCCACAGGCCCTCTGTGTCAGGCTGCCTCCCACTGTGAGGTAAGGGCAGCCCACATGTCTGCCCTGCTGCATAGCATGTCTTACATTGGAGATGCAGTTGATGACAGCTCCAAGTGATCCAAGATCTATGATAATTCTATGGAGAGGTGATATCTTGGATCTTCATCCTTACTGTGTGCACTCCCAGGTGCACCACTGCAATGCTGAAGCAGAAGTTATAGTCAGCAGCAATGCTCTTTTCTCTGAGTAGGAATTTAAGACTCTCAATCTGGAAAGTACACAAGAAATCAACTGGGACTCTGCTACATTAGTCATCAAAACGTAATATTTCATTTTGCCTTATTTTAGAGTTGTCTGAATTCACAGTTGCTCCTGTGTTCGGTAGGTAAGTCCCTAAAGTTTTACCCTTGAGCGTGATGGAAATGCACTTCTTTTCAACAGTATCAGATTCTCAGGAACCTGTTCATAGAATCATAGAATCATAGAATGGCTTGGGTTCGAAGGGACTTCGAGGATCATCAAGTTCCAACCTCCCTGCCGCAGGCAGGGCTGCCAACCTCAACGTTTAATACTAGACCGGACTGCCCAGGGCCCCATCCAACCCGGCTTTGAACACCTTCAGGGACAGGGCATCCACAGCCTCTCTGGGCAGCCTGCACCAGCACCTATAAATCCTGCAAAATCACATGAAGTCCTCTCCATCTCTCTTGCTTCATTTACAAATTCAGTGCACACCTACTAGATAAGGCCCTGCAAAAAAATGTAGAGGTTGTCAGCAGTTGCAGCACCTCAGACCTCTACTGACCTTCAGCAGTCTGAGCACTCACTGAAGGAGGAACAAAACCCAGAACAAATTTACTAAGACAGTATCTTATAATAGCCTTGAGTGGAGTTCTTTTAATTTCTACTTTTCAGGGAATCATTAAACTTTCACTAGGTCAGAGGCAGGAAAGAACAAGATGAGATTAACACTAAGTGGCTAAGGCTCTTGGGGAAGAAAAGAAAGCCTTACTTTTCCTGTGAAGCAGAATGCTCCTCAAAAGTTTAAATTTTGAATTGGAGGAGAGAGTGGAAAAGGATTCATCTTTCTCCTTGATGACAATCATAAGAAAGCAGTGAGTTACAGTGACATTTCCTTCTTGTCCTTTTTTCTAGGGCCCAATGAATGTTTAATATGTCTGAGAAGATGAATACAGCTGAAATGAATACACACTGAAAACAATGGTCTCTTTTCCATCACAGGATACCATTTGCTCCAGTGGTTTGGGAGTGGAAAGTGTAGGTTCAAGCACCTATCCATATATAGAACCAGAATGATTTGATTCTAGTTGCACTTTGTTGGATAAATACTCAGATACATCCAGCTATGGAAGAGAGACACTACTGAGACTTTTCTACTTAAGAAGGTCTGGCAGAGGAGTCTAGCACCCTGGGGAAGCTGGGTGGCTGGAGATCACTGTGGGAGTAGGAGATTCCCCTCAGACTAAAGGAATTATATAAATCTCATCATTTTCTGTTGGCTAATACATGACAACTGATTAACTTCCAGGCCTTGCAGGAGTCATATGCCTACAGCCTACATTTTTGCATGCATTGTATATTGGAAGCTGTGCATGCAACTAGCCACGTATTTCAGGGCTGAGGTATCCTAATAGTTGAGTTCTTTAATAATAAGATAAATCTATGTGAACCTAATTCTGGATTTGACATTTTCAATCTTCACTGTAGATAGCTACATTTCAGGAAGGAAAGCCAGAAGAAATGTTGCTATTTTATATTGTTGCTAAGATGTCAAGGCTTCTGGACATCTTCCAGAGGTGATTGTTAGTTTAGCGGGTCAGTTGCCAAGAAAACTCTGCTGCTGGTATATACAGGTTTTACTCTTGTGATTCATGTTGTCATTATTTCAATGCATACAGCAGTCATGAGATATTACGGCCAGACTTACACTGCCCTTCAGGTAACATGAATCCAGACAGCTGAGAACTTGAATGGGAGCTGGTATTTGTAATATAGCTAAATAAGACTTCAGCTCCATGTAACTGAATAACAGGTCTGAAACTATTAAAGTAGGTGGGTTTAGGATTATGTATAGAAGATTTCTCTCAACAGCCCCAGAATTATGTGGCCACAAATGGGGTCAACTCCATATGTATGTAATCATACGTATGAGAGGAAGACTTTCCCAGCCATGACTCTGAATATTCAGACAAAGATAGATACTGTTGGTATTTATTCAGCTCTTCAGAGGAAGAGGAAACAAACAGGTCTTTGTGAAAAATGGAAAAAAAAAAAAAAGAAAGAAAGGAAAATAGTTGTTTAAACAGAATATAGCCTTTCGTTTAGAAAATGAGCTTGAAAAAAGTGTTTCAGCAATTCAGAACTATCTGAAACTGAATGATTCAAAATGCTGTATCAAAAAGAAGAATATTAACTTTAATAACTCTTCCACTATACCACTTCTGACCTAGAGTTTGTGAAACAGCCAGCATCAGCAGGGTGAATCATCTATGCTGTGTACAGCCCTGTTTGGCATCCTGCAAACAGCCATCTCCTGGGACTATGTTCCAGTTTGCACATTTATCCCTACTGGAAGCCTTAGCTAAAATAAGGAACATCATGTCTGCAATATGCATTTACTCTGCTGCCTGACAAAATAAGAGTAGATGAATATAAAAATATTTGGGGGCAGGATGTTTGGGGAATGAGGATATCTGAAGAAAAATCTTCAGAGCTTTCTGAAGGCTGGTAAAGAATGTGATGCACAAATGTGGTCAGCAGGGGAATCTTTGTGGAAACTTGCTATAGTTGCAAGAAACACAGAAGATTTTATATATTTGGAGTCAAAGGTTAAAACAGGACTGAACACAGACTAGCAGAGGTTATACCTCACTTCTCATTTCAGCAGTTTACTCACTTCTCAGATATTCCAAATAAGAATGTTTATTCACTATCTTCCATCTGTTTGCAGAGTTAGATATCTAACTTTCATTGGTTTTTTTTTTTCTTAAGGGTTTTGGATTTACCCCATAACTAGAAACTAACATTCTAGGAAATGTGTAGTATGAAATTAGCCATCTACTAAAGCAAAAGAACTGTTGTGGAACAAAAAGTTATGTTTTCTAAGAAACTGTTGAGCAGTGTGTGGCTAAATCTGGGGAGGCACTGGATGTTGTATTTACCATTGATGTCAGCTATTAGGACATCATCTTATAAATTACAAACTCTCTGAAGTACTGCAGAGTAGTACTGAGTGGACAGGTTTAAAATAGGTTAAGAAATTAATGACATAACAGAGTGCATTGCAAGAAAGGATGATGTTTTTAATGTCTTGTTACTGTTACGTACTCAGAGTCACGGTACAAAGTGTGATGAGCGTTTTTACAGTGTTTATAGGCAAAATGCTTTGCTACATCAATCCTACAACTCAGAATTATTTTAATTGTTCTGATAGCCAGGTAATTTTGAGGTACTATTTCCATTTAAAAGTCCTAATAAATGGATAATCAGTAAGAGCATGCTTGATTGCTGTGGTATGCCTGAGATTGCCTGAAACAGAGGTGGAATTACATTAATTCTGTCACTTCCAAAGGTGTCTCAATGAAGTAGCTTGTTCCCTGCTTGACAAGCCTTTCTCTGTATTATTTTCTAAAACAGAATACATTGGACTTTGAACTGCCAACTCTATCTAAAATTATATAAAACCTATGTCATCTGGAACCATTTCCTTCATTAAGTGAAAATCACCTTTAAATGCCCTGGATGTCCTTGATTTTTTTTAAATATGCATTTGCTTTCTTCATTCAATGATTATTGATTGTAACTACATTGAAGGAAATATGCAAAAAGACGAAAAGTGTTAATAATGTTTCACAAGGGGAGACTTCTGGAAGCACTTGGATCAAAAGAATCCAAGTCAATTCCCATTTAATATCAATAAATAGCTGAATTGTTTATATATTGCAGCTTGTGATTCACAGTGAAAGATAGTGTTGGACCTGAGCTATCTTTGTGTTTCACCCAGCACAGGACTAGCCTGAGAACTAAAGCAGTAGGTTTCAGGGAACTGTCAGCTATGAAAAATCTAAATAATCTATGGAATTTTTAAAAATAAAATAAAATGAAGCACAAAAAAGATCCAGATGTTTCACTTTTTATTTTTCTTGTTTTCTTTAAAAAAAAGTAGTTTCTGGTTTTCCTTAATTTCTGCTGCAAATAAAATTCAATGCAGAAAATCTACTCATTTTTCAGCTAGTTATGGATTAACAAAATGATGATTACTCATTGCTATGCCCTAATTGTGATTTTCTTTCATTCTGTATGAGGCTGAGATGTTTAGCTTCCAAAAGAAGGATTCTGGATCAGCCAGGATGAGTTACTCTTATGGAAATATACAAATAGGTGCTTACTATGTGATATGTCCTTACTTGTTTTTTGGGCTTGCTGAGTTATATCATGCCCTGTGGAAAAGTCAGCAAAAAATCTTCCCTTCCTCCACTTCATGGGAAGTTGGTTGAGATGTGCACAAAGGGCGTGGGCAGTTTAGGTCAAATCCAGGGATGAGGTAAGAAGTTTTGTAATGTATGCATTTCTTTGTGGCTGTAAATTACACAGCATGGCTAGATCCTGTGATTTTCTGGTAGTCCTGAATAAAATTCAGCTACTTCATGGAAGTCTCTAGAAAAGTAGCCACAACCTCCTGGTCTCTTGACTCCATGGAGGGATGTATATGTAGTGGTTAGGTCTTTGAAAGAAAAAGTTTTCCACTTCTCTAGAAAGTCTCTGGATTTACATGAGAGCAAATGGAAGAAGAGGCTATTAGTGTGCAGCTACATGTGTATCTCTCCAGTTCACCTCTCCATAAGAACTCTTCTAAAGTCTCACATTCTTGCAAATGTGTGGGTTTAATAAACCTTCTGCATCTTCATCTGCAAAAATAGAATATAACTGGCTGTTTTGTGATACTAAGAGGAATCCCCCATGTCGTTCTCTCCCAGAATTCAAACCTTCTGGATTCTTGGCCCTAAAAGATACAGACTGTGATGTAATTTTCATTACAATGCAATATCAGCAAAACTGTGCTCTTTATGTCTGTGCAGTTTAAAGGAGAAAGGAGGAAGAATGCCGAAGTCATAAAGCTTTTTTTTTGTAAATTCCTGAAGAAGAGCTATATACAGTGAATACTGCATGAAGATGAGGGCACGGTGTTGTCATTCTGGTGAGATAATCATCTTGGGGTGCTATGTGGATGTCAGGAAAAAAAAATTGATTAAGAGTCATTTTAAAAATCTCCTTTACAATGGAAATCCTTTTCAATTTCTAGTGCAAAAGAAATAATTTATCTCTGCTAAGGCTTGTTGAAATGTTGTTGCCATGAAACTGTACAGGCCAAGAACAAAAATATATTTGTGGCTTGGCTTAGTTTACAGAGCTGTGCAAGGAAGAAGAATGTACCAGCCATGCTTTTGTTCCTCTGCACTGCCAGTATGTTTCAGAGATTTCAACCCACATCTGAAAGGGACTTCTTGGAAACGTTATCTCCAGTCCTGCTGAAAAGGACCAAGTAAGTAGTAGACTCTTGGCTGCAATTGTCCGCATTTCCCTAGTTTAAGGTTAACGTAGCTACTACTGTACATTCCCAGGAACAGGCCTAGAGAAAAGCTTTCTTCACAAACAATTCTCCTAAGGGTATGTGCATCTCCCATGGATACTATGCCCCTTCGCCCATATCAGAATGTGAACTTTCTTTAACCCAGCCCTTCCTATTCACAAAAATGCCTCTTTGACCTGAACTATAAAGCAGTTGACCTTTCTACTTCCATATCCTTCACTCACATGCAGTTCTTCCAAGATATCTATGTGACACAGGCCATCTGCATCAGTGAATGCAAAGAGCAGTTGGTGTTAACAACTTAATGATAATTCCTGTGTTGTAAAAGCCCTCAACACCTAATGTGTATTTTAGAATGTATGAAATATGACATTGCTGTTGTTAGCTGACTGAGCATGCAGGGAACTGGGAAAGCAGGCCGTGGTCAGGTAATACTTTTTGGGGTGAAGATGCATGCAGGACTGTGACAAACTGTCTTCGTAAAGAAGGAAGATTAATCATAAAAAAAAAAAAAAAAAGAAAGTAGTTGACACATACCTCTCCCTCTCTACTTTTGTACTATAAATGCTGTTGCTTGGTACAATAAAGAAATGCAAGAAACCATATTTACTTCCTTTCAATCTCCCCAAATGGAAAACTACACACAGACACAGCACAAGTGTCTTCAGAGCAAAAGCTACATCTTGCAGTTTGTTTGGTGTCAAGCTTAATGTCCCTTCAACACCATCTACTGCTCTTGGAAAGTCTTTTCTAAAGAGCTTTTTTCTTCCACTGTTTAGATCCCTTAGACAAACATTTACTTCTGCTAGGAAATGCATCTAAAAATGGCTGTTTTGTGAGTACGCTAATTCACTTTATACAGATGTAAAAAACGTCACAAAAGAAAGGAAGAAGCTACTTGAATACCTTTCATTTTGAGTAATGCCAAATTTGCTGCGGCCAGATGCCATGCAGCTTGCACACTCCCTACAGTACAGCCCACAGCTCATTTACACTAGAGAAAGAATTATGGCATAAAGTAGGCCAGCAAATAGCGCTCGTTCTCCATTTGGCATCTGGTATACAGTGCCATTATATATAATAGGATCTGCTAAGACTTGTTTCCTTCATCTGATGTTACCTTTTTTTTTTCCTCTGCTGTTGCTTTGTAGAGGGCAAGAGATCTTAGTGCACTGGCTGCTAGCATTTGTTCTGCCAGGCTCTGCTTGCTGCAATGGCATTGTTATAAATCTCGTTAAACAGTCAAGGTCAAACCAGCAACTAAGATCTCCTGTATCTGGTTCTCTGTGCATGGCTAAATAAATAAAGATTTTGATAAATATCTTACGTCCTAAAAGAGAAGTACATTTCTTTGTTCTTAGAGATGGTTCTAAGCTAGCTGCAATTTATAAGGAAACAGCCAACCCATAAAATATATTGAAAGGTAACAGTCTTGAATCCTATTGCTGCATGAGTACAATACCAGCAGATGTTCACTTAATGACAAAGTTTTTGTTCATATGATATGTGGTTCCTGATTCGTGAAGCAATCTTAATCTGATAAGAGCATTTCTCTTTGTCTGCAGAGGCAAGATTTTCCCCTCCATTTTCTGTGCAAGTTTTTGCATGGCTGGACATCAACGCTTATTAACATTCACATCATTAATCCTGCAAAGTGAGACAGACCTTTTCAGAATAAAAATCCCTCAGAAGGCATGTCCACAATTGTGGCATCCCCTTTCTTTTTTGTCCTCGAAGGTCTCAAAAGAGAGCAATCAGACATCTGGGAAATCCCTTGCCCTGAGGGAATTCTTAGATAGCAGAGATGTGTCAAAATCTCTGCCACTTGGTCACAGGTTTTCTCTCTGGCTAAGAGCCACAGTGGCCGTGCCTGAGGAATGATTGTTCCTGGAGTCTTGCCATGCATTGAGGTCTCCAGTCATCATGTTTCCCAGAGGGACTCACTGGGTGACAAAGCCTGGAGCTGTTTGGGACTGTTATTTAGATGTTGAACAACCACGTGTCAGGCAAATGAAATGGAAGTATATCGTCATCTTTTTGTTTGTTTGTTTTTTCCTTCCTCTTTCTCCCCTAGAAAACTGTCCAGCCTCACAGATCAGAGCAATATCAATGAGTTTTGACTATGTCAAAATGCAGGACTTGAGATTAGTTTGGTTTCTATTGTATGATCCACTCTGAAACAGACTTGTCTGCCTTCTGCCATCTGTTCTGGCTGATAGCCAGCGGCAAGGGATGGCCCATACTGTGTGTGAGGAGTTCAGGTAGAATCAGACAGGACAAAATCCTCCAGAATGCAAATAACTTCCCCTTCACCCTCCTGCTGCACAAAGACAATGGCTGTAGTGGGTCTGCTCATTGATAGATTACGTTGGGATAGAAGGTACAGCTGTCTTTGGGATGTAAATGTTCTAAATGCCAGAACAGGACAGGAGATGTTAACTTGATAGAATGTGATGCTAACCTTCAAACAGAAACTGTCTAAAGTAAATAGTAGGCTATCTAAGGTGAATAAAAATAATAATTAAAACTCCAAACTGAGAGTTGAGGGACCCCAAAAGTGTAGCTCATAATATAAATAAGACAGATGACAAGATTCCAAAATATTTCAAGCATATTTATATGAACATCCAATATATTAGGAATTTAGAAAACAAACATAATGAGCAACATTAGGAAAACCAGCAGTTATTTAATGCCTTTTCTGTTTGTTTACGCTGAAAACTGTAGCATTGGTCCTTTCATCCCATCATTACTCCATTTCCAGCAGTAGACATTTCATGATGATTTACTTAAGGCTTGCAATATACTGAGCTACTCTAGACAGGACAGACGTAAATTGGTTCCTTTTTGTCCTAAGTGAAAAAAGAGAAGTTAAATTGACAGTAGGTAGGTATCCAGTAATTGTCAGTTTGGGTAAATGGATATAATGCTGTAAGTGTTATTTTCTTTAAAACTTCAGTAGAGGCTCTGTTTCATTCTGAACATAAGCAAAAGCCATCCTTAAAACACTGCAGTTCTTTCTCACTCCTGTGGCTGGCAGAAGTTTTCTGTTCCAGCAAACCATGGAATTAGCGTCTCAGTCCCCATTCTGGCATATCCCATGTTAGCTTCAGAAAATGCTATAAAGTCCATCTGACAAAACCAAGCCAGAATATCAGTGTAATTAGACTAACAAGTATTTTCAGAACATTTTTGTGGATAAATGTATCCCAATAAATTCACCGTAAGCCACTGAGTTGTACTGTTGTTTACACCTGGAACAAAATGGCTCCAGACGTTTTATATCTGTTCGTTTTGCTCATAATCAGAATATCCAGTTAGTATGAAACATCTAAAGGACATGTCCTTTTCTTGCTCAGAAAACAGATGGAAGCACTATGACCATTATGCAGTTGATACCCGGATTGGTTAAAGAAAAGCATACATTTAGGCTCTGAGTAATGGCTTATGTTTGACAGTTTAACTTCCAAAAATCCCACACCAAGAAAACCAGAGAAAAAAGAAGTCTGTAAATGAAGTTTACTGTACTACTGTTCTTTGTGACTGTAAGTTGCTGGGCCTTGAGATACTGATAGTCAGGTCTTAACCTGATAGCTGTGGTTTCTAGAGCTATAAGTTCCAGGTATTATTCTCACCACTGCCCCATGTGAATGATAAACAGAGAGAAGCACAGGCAAATACAGGCTGACCAACACTGTATTACTTTGCTTGTTTTCTTGATAACTTTTCTGAAGCAAAACTAAGCAAATCCTTGACAGCATACCTGAGATTTTTGATGATTTTTGCAGTGACACATCCTGAAAATTGACACTCAACTTCAGGACTCAGAGGCTGAGTAAAATGAAATTGTTTTTCAGCCTCCCTGGTGTGTAGGTTGCAAAAAAAAAAAAAAAAAAAAAAAAAAAAGCCAAAAAATAAACTTGGTTGTTCAAAAGGGAGGTTGAATCACATGCAGCATCAGGCAGCCTGTAACAGACCTTTAGAAATGAGAGACGCCGTGTACCATTTGCCAAGCAGTAGGGGAAGTGTGAAGATGACTAGAATGATTCAAAGCCCTTTTAAAAGCCCTCGCATGCCTCATCATGTTCAGTTTTGCAGAGCGTAATTTCCTCCCACCACAACTTTTTGCTACATTCAAGCCAAACTTGAAAACTGCTGTTGTTAGGGTAGCACTAGTAGGAGATGCTAGACCTAAGGTTGGTAAGCTTCACTAGCCATCAATTCTAAATAAGCTTCTGGGCGAAAGGGTATTTTAAGGAAGAGATTTTATGTTCATCTCAAGGAAGCAGGAGATAACCCCTCCCCATGCTCATTCAGGGTGAGGACACAAGTCTATGTACTCTAATGGATTCTTGAATTAGAATCTCAATCCTTGTCCCACTTCAGGAACTGTCACCACAAATTGAATTAAAGTCGAATAAGATTATGGAAATTAGTCTACAGAGGTAAAGAAGAACCTGCAAAACACTAAGATGAGAAAAACATGTTGCCTGTTGCTTATTTAGACTTTTTTTATCTGCTTTGATTGGATTTAAGTGAGCAATATTCAGCAATAGCTACAGGAGTCCATTGCTCATTACCAAACTCCAGACAGCAGCTACTCCATCCCATACATATCTAAAAGATAAGGACAGAGAGTATGGAGAAATAGTATTAACTTTCAATGATAGATCACTTATTTTGTTATCAGCTCAGCACACTAGCAATGTAACGCTATCTGGTTTTGGAACAGATTTCCTACCAAAGTCAATGGAGAAGTCTTATAAGCATGATAAGGCCCTCTGTAGTTTTATTATTGATTTCTGGGAGAAATGCTGTCAAGTACTGAGGATCTGTAGAAAGTTAGTCTCCTGAGTTTTTTAGATCACTGGCAATGTTTTATCTTCATGGCCAAAAAGAGTAAACTCAGGGTAGATTGCTTCCTGTCAGTTAACTTGAGAAAGAAATGCAGTCATTGCCATCTTTTCCTTTGGTTGGTTCCTTTGTACTCAGTGAGCTAAATTCAAACTTCTATTGTATAACTGACACATTCAAGCATTTTTATTTGACTCTCTATAGTGTATGTTATTCTTTTATTGCTTTCAGTGTGATGATGAAACAATGGCGTAGCCCATAGCAAGTAGAGATGTGGAACATTAAATTGAAAGAAAAAAAAGTTAAGATGCTCTGTAACATTCTTTCAAGCTTATAAATTCCAGTTGTTCTTGAGTATAGTTTTATAGATGAAAAAGTGAATTATTTTAGTGTAAGAAAGTATTTGGATTGACACTGCCAAAGAGTCCCACCTAAAACAACACACTCTGTTTGAATGGACTTAGTTTTCTTTGGGAGTTTTGAATCTCTTGAAACAAAAATCTCAAGTTTTACCAAGAAGAAGAATAATTAACATGACATACAACACTTCATCTTTTATGAAACAAAATAAATAGCACATAAACAGTGAGGAAGCCTTGCTGGTACGTGGTCACACTTGGTGGTGTCCATAGCATATGCCACTTTCCAGAGGTCATGGCTGCTTCATTTCTAGGGTTAGCCTTTCCTTGCTGGAATTAATTACAGAGCTGACTGTCATCTTCCACAGTAGCTGATTATGTGCCATACAACAGACCAAATGTTTCCCGTGTTTACACCATCTGGACTGCATTTGTCTTGTGGCTATTTCCATCAGTGAACTTTTCAAAAGTATTTTTCTATCCAAAAACACTATAAACAAAAACTCAGGTAAAACTGCTCCTGTAGTCCAGTCCCAGTGTTGGGAATGGGTTTCCCTGTCACCTCCCTGGAAAATAAATTTGAACTAGACGCTTTTTCTTCCTGACACTGTGGATGCAGGAAGAGTTTTAATTAGGTGGTCTGGATATAAGACTCACACATGACCAGGGGTAGGTGGAAAAAGACTCTGACAAAATATTGACAGACATCCACAACAGCACAGCTCCTACCAGGGCATCAGCAGGAGACAGAGAAGGCACAGAGCTACAGTCATAAAATGGACTTTAAGATGTGTGCATTTCCCACCTCCTGTCTTAAAGCCCTAAGTCATGGAGCACTACAAATGCCTCTCTGTGAAGGAAATTTGTGGCGCTGCTGCAGTTTATGGTCATGAGAAACAGCCTAGGTTCTATGTGCAAAATAATCCCACAGAACTTGTGACTGAGGGAAGGACCACATAAAGGATCCTTGATGGAGATCTGGGAAGAAGGTAGACAGACTGTACTTTGGCCATAGCATTTTATTTGATGAAATTCCATTGCAGCCAATCTCCGCTATGTTCCAGGTTTTGTTGTTAAATCTATTTTTATTAACCTGGAAAATGAAATAATCTCAAAGCCCAGGAGTAATCTCTTTGGTGTCTCACGTACACATTCCGTACTTCCAGATTTACTGAGAGAAAAAAAATACTTGCTTGTCCAGAATGCTCTCTTTTCTAGCTTTATCCTGCAGTGATTAATTACAGTTGAATTTCAGTCCCTTGGAACCAAGGATTTATAATAGAAACGCTGCACAGTGTGCTACTTTTGACAACTCTGCATATCCAGCCTGGGCTTGCTGCCGCAGGTTTTGCTTACGTCTTAAAATGCCATGCAAGAACCGAAGCTGTTACGGATATTTTCAACCTTTTTAGACTGCACAGATCTTGAGTCATAGTCTTCTCAAGGCTGGTGGTGTATACCGAGCAGGCAGGAGAGAAGCTCTGTGCTGCCAAGCTGGCTGTGAGCGGAGGCTGCGTGAGCACTGCTACTGCCTGGCTCCAACCCAGGTTCTCCTCACTGCTTCAAAGGGCTGAGAGCCCTCATTCTCTCAGGCACCTCTCTGGTGCTCTTGCAGTCAGTGTCTCATTTCTGACCCCTGCAGTGTCAGAATAGTCTCATAGTTAATGTGTGACCCGCAGGTTTTATTTCTGATTGTATAGTGCATGTCTTTGAAAATCACTTTTATTTCTGTGTTTGCTTTTATTTCCCCCATTGTTAAATGCAGATAATAAGTTAGCTATTACAAATGCTTTGACATTTTCCACACTGCTGTTCATGCTAAAGAAACTTGGTTACGCAGAAAAACACAGCAAAACAGACAGAGGCACCAGTGTCCAAACCTTGACACAAGAGCAAGTTGCCATCCCTGGGTTGCTCTTCTCCAGGTTGCTTCTCTGTAGCCTTGGCAGTAACTTGTCACACACACTATCATTGCTGTTTCACAGCATCCTGGTTATCTGAGACACAGTGTTCCTGAGATAGGGAACATGAGATGGGACTCCATAATGAGAGCACATGGCAGGACTAGATCCCTGCACTGGGCTCCTAGGTGAGGAGAGAGATAAGCAGTAGGAGGCTGTGGGAGCTGGGAAAGTGAGGTTGCTGTGTGAGACCTGAAGGCAGGTGCAGAGGGACAAAGGGCCCAGGTATTGAGAAAAGCCTGAGAAGTGTGGGTGACAGTTACCTGCCTCACAAACAATTCTCTTCCCTACTGGAATCTTGGCATACCCTCAGCTTCAGATGTGTCTCAGCAACTTTTCCTCCTAAATCAAAAGGCTCTGGGTGAGACGGTCTGATACTCTGATGGGGTCACTGCTGGTTGCATATGTCCTTTTTTCCCTTAATGATATTTTGCAGTGCTACCGACATTCACAAATTATTTCCAACTTAAAAACATCTCCTGAAAGGAAGCTGTAATTTTTCCCTGTCTTAGGAGAAAACCCTATTGGGATTTAAAAAAAAAATGAAATCTCCTAAACCTCTATGCTTGATTGGATTTCTTTCTTTGCATTTACTTGTACATTACTAGTACTCTTTAATTGGGGTGTTCAGACCAATGTAGGTCAAAATCACATTACTTGTTTGCAGGTATCAATGCAAACACATACTGATGACTCAGAGGGGGCATGAATATTTGTCTACAATGCTCTGCAGAAATAACTTTTCATCAGTTTTCCTTTTTCTCTCATTATTTTCTAGGCTCAGATTACATGGTAGCATGACTTTTAACAAAGTACCAGATTTTCTTACTTGGCAGAACAGGAAGACAGTGGGTTTTGAAACTGAATGAAGTGTAGTAACTTCTTCAAACACCCGTAATTAGCCAGGTCACAAGATGTGCATATGGCAGGTACCTATTTCTGTCAAAGCCCTGCTCCCTTAAACTTATGTTCTTAAAGTTATTCCTGAATCATTCATTAAATGCAGATTATACTTGCTGTCTTACCTAATCAAGATTGCAGGCTGCGAATTTCCTAAGAATCTAGCATCATTAGCTCTTCAGTCACTGAAAGGCAATGTCTAGGAGTGATGACTGTCTGTGATGGAACTGCTTGTTACTTGGTTCCCCATCCCTCTTGGGCAATTAGCTTCATTTGAGTATTTGAGTCCTTGGAACATCCTTTAATAAAGCTTTTTTTTCTTCTTCTTTTTTTTTTTCTTCTTCTTTTTTTTTTTCTTTCTTTTTTTTTCCCCTAAAGGAAATAGTGTGGCTTCTGAAATGCAGGGTATTTTTTTCTGTAGCAGACATATGACCCAGTTTTAGATACTTCCCTGTCTAATATTAGTAGTGAACACTTCAGAAGGTACTGTTTTATTCAAAGTACAAAGGACTGAAGATAAAGATAAAGCAACTACTAGCTAAAAACAAAAAAATATTTTGCTTGGCTGGGTGTGGATAATTCATTTTCTGGTGATAATTTGTTTACTGATTTCTTATTTCATATTCCTTCTAAGACAGATGATCTCAGGATGACAAAAATAAACACTTTTCCAAAGGTTTATGTTACTATAAGTATAATACACAGAATGAAGAAGGGCTTTTCTTTCTCACGAGTCGGGCCTGACATTTATCATATAGCCAGATACGTTGCAGTAGATAGATATGAGGCCCAGAGTCCAATAAAAAATCATTCATACATTATGTTATTATTATATACAGAGTTACTATTGACAAACATAAATATTCCTCAGAATGAAAATGAACCCAGTGTTCTATAAGCTTAGAATTTTTTCCTGTTTTTTTCTTTTCTTTCTGAAAGGCAAATATTTTTCACAGTTTCTCTGCCTTAAACCCAGCTGCTCAGTACTTGGAAAACCCTCTGAGAAATAAAAATGGATTTTCATGTGGGAATGATCTGACATTTCCATTTACCTGGGGGCTTGACAAGGATTAGGTAACTAGATGGAAATAGAGCTTTACTCAACATAAATCAAGAGCTGGATCCTGCACATCACTTAAGAACGTGAACAGCCCCACTGTCCCAGCTCACTCCTGTCAGACAGAAGCCACCTCTGGATCCATGAATGGAGAGATTTCATCTAGGTTAGTTTTACCACATTACCTATTAGACTGTGTGTGAGTTCGGAAGTTATTTGCAAACCCAAGCTCTAGCATGGAGGTTGAGGCCATGCAGATGCCATCTGATAACCAAAGCTTCATTGGTGACCTCTCTATTAACTCTATAGGGAACTGGCAGCCTTGAAAAGCAGGACTGCCACTCATGGCTTTCTTGTCCTTCAGCCACTACCGTGGTTGTAAAGTAAAAGCAAGTGCCTGGAGTTCAAGTCCTGAAAACAGCTCTCCATGCATCTGCTATGGCAATGGGAGTAATGCAGTGCTCATTTCATGCTCATGTCTTTAGGGAACGTTATGTCAATCTATGGTTCCTACAGGTGATTTCTCCATTCTGTGCCCTTCCAACTGCTCTTCAGAATAATTCCATAGCCTGAAACCCAGAGGAAAAAACCATCCAAACCTTCACGTGTTCAATCTCCTATCTCTACTCCCCAGGCCTTTCTCATGCAGTGAGTGTGACAAGACAACGTAATTCTGATTAATGGATGGAAGTATTTGTCACTGATAAATCACATCAGAGGTTTCACTTTTTCTATATTTCTTCCTCCATGTGTACTTCATCCCTTGATGAAGTGATGAGTTCTTCTCCAGAGAGAGAGAACACTAGGATATGCAGAACAGAGCATGATGCGTGGGAAGTCACTCCAGGAACATTTTGCTTGTTCCAGGATTCCTGCATTTTATAAGTTTTATCATTCACTGAAAGTTGTTTTATGGCTCTAAAATTATTTTAAACGCCTCAGTTTCTAAATGCTATCTGGATATGGCTTTTATTACTAGTCAGAATATTTAGGAGAGTCTGGAGTCTGATGCACTTCTACAGAGAGTAGGAGGAAAAGATGTTTACCACCCTCATTTATCTGCAAAACGCTGTCCTTTCAAATCTCTCCCAGAAACACATCCTGAGTAAGGATGATTTTTCTTTCGTTTTAATTTTCTATTTTTTTTACTGTAAAATGCTGTTCCTAATTTCTTTAATATCTGTTTTCCTTCTATGGTCATGTTTATTAATGGGTCTAAACCAACAAAAGATATGACAAGTGCAAGTATCTGAATGCTTTTCAATTTTGATTCGGATTCAAAGAATATATTCCTTAAGAGAGACATTTGAAATTTATATCATTATTTATTGTGCCTTTTTGAAGGAATACAATTAATAAAGTGGTGAAGAGATGCATCATCCAGATTGCATCATGTGATATACCATCCCATTAAATTATCTTATGTTCTTTCTGTATCAAGTTCAAGTCACTTTGTTGAGTAATTTAGGGAGATGAAAGAGGAAGTTCTTTCCTGACTTTGAGTAACCACAGAAGTATTTTGATACTACACAGTTTTGTACAAACACGGTCTTTGGCTATCCTTGCTACTTCACTTTGGTAAGGATACTCCACCACCACTGTCCTTCCCTGCTGGGGAAGGACAGTCCACCAACCTCCATTTTCCTCCACATTTGGGGCATCACATGATCAGCAAAGAGGAGCCTTGACTAGTTTCATGTCCCACTTCTTCCACTGGCGTGCCCTACAGGTAGATTCTTCCCACATTATTCTTAGCTAATCCTTTGGACCTGGCCTTTTTCTGGTTCTGGTCTGTAAGGAGCTTTCAGGAGAGGGTCTATCTCTGCTTTCTGCAAAAGCTGCCAGCCTTGGCATGTCTGTCATGCCTCTCCGAACCACCTTGCATGCTGTCTATTTCCATCGTCATTATCCCTGGTCAGAGGACTCTGTTGGTACCAAGTCCCGCACAGATTATTTTTAATTTGATTCTGGGACTTCACTGAAAGAATGTGGATGGTATTGTGCAGCAAATTTTCCATGTCCTTGAATAATGACTGAAATTACAAGGCTCGTTAAAACCTGCCCTTTGAGGAAAATACTACTATCTACCTGTTTCTTACATACTGCCTGTATGTTTTTCTTTGTTTTAGGGTGTGAGGTCAAAAGGGAAGAGACTACTTCTTGTCATACATATACACAATGCAATATTATGAAAACAGTGCTTGTGTACTGCCTTTTTCAAAATGTCCTGAGGATATATTTGTATTGTTTAATATGGTGCAGCACAGTGATGGCCTTGCTGATCAAAACTGACTCTCTTCTGGAATTAGGAGCAGCACTGCTATACCACGTTAGCACTGAGCTCTGCTTGAGCAAACCATCAGTGGCATCAAGGCAGCATGGCTGCCCTTCAACACGTTGCCATCATACTGAAAGAAGGTAGACAGGGTTGGAGCATCCAGTTAAAAACAGATTAAAAATATATCAAACATGCAGTGTAAGCAACTGCTACCAGGTTCTGCCTGTGTGAGATGCTGTATTTTGGAAGAAGAAGTGGCTGATGTTAGAGGGTCCATGGGAATTCTTCAATAAAGCAACTGCCTGTACTTCCATCACTGCTTGTTTCTGTGATATTAGACTTGGCACAGCTGTTGCTTGCAGGGTTTTTCTTTGAAGGGTTAGAAAATCCTAAAGCTGTCATTTTGTGAATGATACTCTTCTATAAACTGTTTGGACTTCTATAAATATTGCGGACTCCATGCAGGGCATTATTATCTAATCTCCCAGGGAACATCTCTAATCACAGTCTACCCGCCCATGTCAATCTAGGACACATCCAACCCTTAGAAATAGCAGTGGAGAAATCATGAAATGTTCTAACACATGGAGTTGGCAGACAAGTGCGAGACAAGATCACAAACTGTGCAAAATGAACAGTTTGCAATGGAACATGCTTCCCTCTTTCCTCCATCAAAGTGGTATCTTATGGCTTCAAATCAACACATGAACCTTCTTTTTTTTTTTTTTTCCTTTCTTCTTCTAAGTAAATTTCCCTTTAATCAGAGCTACCTACCTGACAGTAGCACGATTAGCTACACTGGATAAAATATCAGCTTCTGGTCTATGATGGAAGTGGTCTTTTCACTACAGATCCATAAACAATTTCCCAGTTTTAATAGGTCTGATTGTTATGTTCGAGTGGTTGTTAGGTCTGCTGTGAAACAGTTCCAAGGTCTAATTATAACTTCTTTATATAAGTCAACAATGAAGGAAAATAAAGGTCAGGAAGAGCTGGATGGTGCCAGTCATGCTTATCTAATTCAACTCATCATTCTGGAAATGGATTATGAATGTTAGGGACATTACTCTCTTCATCTCTGAGTCGGCCTTAGCATATACATCTTCCTTGAAAACACTACCCATTGAGCTAGAGTCCAAATGCAAACTGTGAATTTGTGAGCAGCCTACATATTGTCTTATGCTGGAGAAGATTTTTGAGAGGATTTCTGGGGGAAGTTCTCAAAGATTATCCATTAAAAAAAATAAAAAATAAAAATGAAGAGTGTTCCCTGATGGACCACACAGGTGTCTTACAAACACCAGCTTGCACTGCTTAGTTCAGCACAGAAGTACTTCATACAGCGCTGGCAATGTTCCAGGTAAATAAGCTCTTGAAAACAAGATGATAAATGTATAGCTGATTTTGGTTGTCTTTGCCATTACTCATTACTTAGGGAGCAACCTTGAAGCATGACAAATTTGATTAGAACAAATGGGAAAACATGGAAGCACATTTTCAAAACTACTTGCTTTCATGCAAATCAGACTCTCTTTCTACCTTCACTTTCCTTCAAAAAACACACTTAGTATTCCTACCCCAGTGAGCTGATTTTTGGTGTGATACAAAGGTATCACGTGACAAATACAACTGACAAGCACAATCTGCTACGATGATAAATAGTTAGAGAAAATGAGTTGTCCATTCTTTCACTCAAGACATGCCTATTTTCTTGCAGATCGCTTTAGAAAACAACTACAGTGGCCTCATTCGTGGTGTATGATTCATCATGTTGGCCTAGAGAAGCTACCTTGCAAGCCTTGTAAGAAGCAGGTTTTTTGCAGCAGTAACTCCCTAGAACAGCACCCATCTTGAACTCGGTCAGTTATGCAATATGACTGAGTTGTTCCACAGGCATCAGTGTACACGTGCCCCTGACCTACAGTCTCTTCTGCTCCACATCCTCTTCAGGTTGGTTTCTTATGAGTCCTAGAGGAAGGCACACTCCAGGAGGATTTTAAAGAAAATAATGGTTATTGCTGTTATTGCTTTGCTTTATGTATTAAAACAAAAACAAACACCTTTGAGAGTGGGAGGGTGGAATTTCAACCCACGTCACAAAGAATGTAAGACAGTGAGCTGTTACTGTATGGAGACAAGGATTACCAATTTTCACTTAAACATTAAGTCAGAAGCAGATAACACTCACCATAAAATTTAGCAGGTATCCAAGCATTGATATTGGAATTCCAGCTGGGACAGGAATACTTGGATGTATAGCATTATAATAGCTAAGGGTGTGGGTGGATGCTGAGCTGCAGTCTATTTACCTATACCCACATCTGACTAAAGCTGTCGTTGCATAAATATCAGGGCTAGCTGCACAGCACTGCTTCTCATGACTCTCCAACGGTACAGTGACTGTTATGTGGCTTAATGCTCTCGCTCGTTGACCTAAAGAAACACAATAGAAGCGTTCCTGGGCTGTAAATTCATGCTGTGGATTACTTCAGGTAGCTTGTTCAGTTACTCTAAATGTAGATGCTCTCCCCGCCTTGGCTGGGATGACCTGACCTCAACAAGTGGCCACACAGTAGAGCTGTCTATGTTTCCAATAACAAAAACCCATTATGTCTAATGTTGTGCTTCTCCACATGCTCCAACTTGAATCTAGATACTTCTGAGCAGCTGACTGTACTTGAAGTCCATTCCAGATGGACTCAGTGAGGCTGATCTCTTTCCTCCTGCAGGTGCTGACCATATGCTTAGAGCATACCTATGTCATTGGACCACATACCAAATATTATCAGAGAATAATGATGGGAATCACTTTTTCTTCAGTTGCTCAGCGCCCAGTGTATGCAACACAGACCTCTTCCTGATGGATTTTTAGACTTGTTGTTTCCAGGGTACTGTCCTGGACACAAAGTTGAGAACAGCTTTCCTTAGTTTTGTCTTTGGTAAGCCAGTATGTATATGAGATCTTCACTGGACCATTGGAAGAGAGCAAAAATTGGAGTGGATGAAAAAATGCAGAAGTATGTAACATCCCAGCATAGTGGCCTCTGTCAACAATGGAAGAGAGGGCTGATTCAAGTCACAGTCTCATTTTTGGGGTGTGGAATATGATTTTTTTTTTTTAATTGCAGCAGTGGTTAGAACTTCATAGGCATTCCCAGTTTTTACCCTAGCCTTTAGGCAGAAGTTCACATTGTTTGTGAACTTCTCACGCTCACTAGCCTGGTAAGAACACCACCTCTCAAGGAGTCTTATTACCTAATAGTTAGGATGTCACAGCTGTCAAGGCGTGAATTCAAATTTGAAAATCTGGAGCTCTCACATTTTGAGAGTAACATAACATGTAATCATTATGCAGAGAGCAGGGTTGCCACCTTTGAAAGCAAGTTCTAGCTTATATGCAAAATTCCAGGAATAAAGATAACTTTTGTGACAGCAAATGAGCACTTTGCACTTTCAGCAAACTTTCTGAAATAACTGGGTCATAAGCCTCTAATTCTCCATCTATAGAGGTAGAGACAAGCAGAGGTTGGACCAGATGGCCTCCAGATGCTCCTTTCAACCTCAGTCACCCTGTGACTCTGTAAGATGTTTCCTGCCAGCTTACTTCAGCAGCTTTAAACCAGAATGTGTTGGATCTATAATTCTAATTTTTAGAGGTGTAACATCCCCTGCAATTTTAAAGAGTGTAAATATGGTACTCAGAACTGTGAGCGACAGTCAGAAAGGTCAACCAACACAAAAAATCCTGAATTATTCAACACAGTTGTAGGTAGGGAAGAGTACTTCCAGAGCTCCATTCAGAAAAGCTGAAGTTGGAACAAATGACATATGGTGAAGGAAGGTTGACCTTTGGTTTTTTTGTTTGTTTGTTTGCTTTGGGATTTTGTTTGGTTGTTTGTTTTTAAATTGGAAAGCATTTCACAGAGGAAATTTGGCGGAATTTTCTGAAGATTTGTGGGTGCACCCTGAGAAGGCCTCATTCTCATCTCACACGCTCCAAGATCCCGGGTGTTTCAGGACCTAGCCCACCCAGCTGACATTTTATAAATTACAGTGATCCCTGATACGATAGGAAGCTCATCAATGCATTGCCTTAAAAGCAAGTAAGAGAATCTAAACAGATGAGAAATTTGAAGATGGCTTTTCTCACAGCACCTACGAGCCTGGGAAGGAGAGACCCCTTACGGTATTGCTTGGATCCTGTGTGAAGAACAGATTTATATTTAAGTATCTACTATGAATGTGTTCATGAAAAACAAGAAGTAGATGCCAGTAACATTACTGTTCTATCTGCAGTTTTTCTGTTGAAAGCTCTTCTATTGAAATTATTCATACAATATGATGCTGTGAGGCTAAACATCAAACTCTGGGGACATGGTCTTGAAAGGATTTGTTCTTGTTGGAGAAACACATTGCATAAATGTTCTGCATAAAGATGAGGCACTTTGTTTTGGGGCTGTCACATAAGGGCAACATTTATGCAACCAGTTTGGGAGAAGCTTGTTCAACAGGATGAATGTTGTTCAAAATTCCTGCAAGGGGATCTTTTATTATGCAATCAACTTCATTGACAATTTGCAAGGGTTGCTCAGAACTAATACTTCCTTCTGCTGTCTAGCAGAGAACGACTTAGGAAATCTTCTAATACATCCATATCATTTTGCATTAATCTCCAGTGTCATTGAAACCTCACTCCTTATATACTAAATGTTTATTAATAATGTTTAGTATGCAATGATGTGAACAGATTAGTAACTATTTTTCTGAATTAAACAACAACTTGGAAGCAAAAATATAAGTATAGATTTATTAGAGAAGTTATCTAAAATACAATTTTATTTCCCCCTTAAATTAGAGCATATATTATTTCAGTGAAAAGATATTTTGTACTCTACAGTAATAACTTCAAAAGATAATACTTAATTTAGGACATTTTTAATTAAAAAAACCAACACACTACCATGAAGACGATCAAGGTTGTTGATAGCATGGGTAAAAATGCAAAATGGTCTTCAAAATATTTACATGTCAGTTTCTTAATATCTAAGTCTAATTCTCAGTATTCATTTTACTTTTCCTTCTCAATATACTTTTTTTTTTTCCTATACTATACCTATATTTTGTTTTCCTGTGCTTTTCACAAAGCTTCAAGTTATCATTAGTTATGTGTACTATCACACCAGTGGATGAGGTTTCTCAGAATGGCTTATTTTGCTCTCACCATATGCTCTCCCAAACAGCCAATATAGTTTTTTTTTGTTTGTTTTTGTTTTTTCCAAAATGTCAGTCGCAGTAAGTCATCAAAATGCACACAGCCCCCCTCAGGTTTTCCCCAGCTCCACACATGAAGAACCCCTTCCTGTTTGGCCAAGAGCCTTTCACATTTCATTAGCTGGCATTTTAGATGCAGAGCGAAAGAGAGAATGAATATGGGAGACAAGATGTTGCCAGGGCACACATGGCAAAGGTTTGATTTGTGCTTAGCAAAAAGGGTTCCTCGCAAACACAGCAGTTTCTAACACACTCATCGCTGAGGTTACTGGAAGGAAGCTCTGACTTCCCTGCTCTTTAGAGGCTGGCATGGGCGCCAGTTGTCCACCATGCGGCACACCGGCTCATTCTCAGCACTGAAGCAAAGGCCACGGAGTTTGCACATCTGCGGGAAAAGGCACAAACATCCTCAAATGCATACTCATTGCAGCAGGACTATCTGAATTATGTATCATCATCCCGATCCATGAGGCTCAACTACAACTTTCACCAGCACTAACGACTAAGAGAAACATCACCATCCATAACCAGCATTGCATTAACCTTAATGCTCCCTTAAAAGTTACAGCTTATTAATAGTAATAATAGCACTGATTACCATTTCCAACAATTCTTCCTTGTCATATATTCTATCCTTTATTATGTTATGCCCCACAACGGATCAGCTAAACTTTCTCATCAGCTGAGTAAAACCCCTAGAATTATGCATATGGTTCTAGCATGGCTACCATACATAAAGGGACTTAAGAGTTTGAAGGGTAAACTAAAGACCTTCAGGACTGGTTTATATTTATAGGCTCCAGATTTATTTATATCTTCTGAGCACACAGATGCAAACCCCAGGATAGAATCTTGCCTCTTTGTAATTTCATTAATGGATGTGCAGAAACCTCGGGCCAGGACTGATTTAGTCTGAATGAACCCCTTCCCACAAGAAAGGCTGCATCCTCCTCAAGTTGCACAACAGAAAATGGGACTCTTAGACAGATGACTTCTGGAATCTGCAAGTTTTCTCTTTTCCTAAGAAGGCAGTTAGGATTGTTACAGTTATGCATGGGATTTCCCAGTCTGTTCTGTGATGAACAGCCCTTGTAAGAGGAATTCTGCATATCCTAGAAGTGCTCGAAGATCTCAAAAATCAACAAATCAGCTACAGACTTACAGTACACTACTGCAGATGCAGAATGAATGCCCTTCTAAAACATGGTAAACCTGCTATTTTCAGGGCAAGTACACACAGACAGGTGACTTGTGCATGTGCAGCAAACGTGTTGATGCTCACAGTACACACTAGCATTTCTCTATACATGCAAATAGTCTTTTCATGCATTCCACCTATTTATTTCCTACTTTTTTTTTTTAAACAACACAGCACCCCCAACTTGATTAAATTTTTAAAACTCTTCACATTGCCTGGACTTTGTCCAAATGGAGGACAATCTTTCATTTTACATCAACCTCCACTTCTACATAAAGAAGCAGAGCTTGCCAGAAAAAGGCAAGCCGTTTCAAGGACCACTTGGAGGACTGAATTAAAGCAATCAATACAATTGGCACTATCCCAGAGAGCTACCTGCTCAGAGCTGACAGTGATGGGCTCCTTCAGAACATGCCAAATCACACATTCATGCAGTGGTGGAGTAGTCAGGGAGCCAGGGTACGTCCAATAGTCTCTGCATGGAGGCAGCAGTCCAGTAGGGTCAAAGTTTGTGAAAGAAGCTTGTTTCCCCTGCAGTAAGGAAGGTAGGCAGACTATTGTCAAGGAAGTGACAACATACAAACACTGGGCTCGTCACAGTGAAGTCTTCTACAGAAGCTCTATATTTTGGATGAAGGGAGAAACTGGGTTGGGCATACAGGGTTAGTACCTCTTACAGTACAGGCATTATGTACGTTCAGCACTATATTCGTTATTTTTTAGGACAGTCAAGACATTTCAGCATTTCAAATGTTGAATTTATGGGCTTTTCCTTGCAGATATGACTTGATCTTACTGGAAGGAATAATGAGATTTCAGACACAGTATACACTGGGAATACAGAAACTGAGAAACCTGTTGTCCAATGAAGTAAATGGCAACATCCATTTATGTCAAATGGAGACCAATGACAAAGGTGACAGGGTAGTCTTGTTCTTTACCTTTTCCATCTGTGGATCTTGCTGGCAAAGGCCTTTATCCACAATGATGGTACTTAATTACTAAATAAATATCTCTAGTTTCCAATTACTCAGCACATTAAGATCCCATATATGCTTTATACAGTATTTAAAATACAAAAGGCTAATTTTTTCCCCAGTTTTTATCCTGATCAAACTTCTTGTCTGGAAGATTATCCTTACCTTACAGGTTTCAATGCAGCTGAAAGACAAATACATGCAGTCACAGATACAAATTACCTGCCCTCTACCCTAACTTACTTTGAACATCTTTGGCTTTAACGATTACAGGAGCATTTGTGCTGATGATATGGTTTTACTCTCATACACACAGTGGACATGAAAGTAGAGAATCTACTTTCTAGAACAAATGGTTGTGTCTGGTGGCATTCAACACAGAATATTACCTTGGTTTGAATGGAGTTCAGAGCATCAACAACTTTTTGTATTTCAGGTTTGGCATTCCCTACCTGTAACACAAATAGCATGAAAAAAACTTAATGGCGCAGTTTCACAACACCTTAGTTTTCTGTTACAATTCTCAAGGACACATTTTGTAGCACATTTTCAAAGCACCATTTCATTACGTAACAGGAATATTAAGCAGAAGTGACTGCAACTGTCTCCCTAAAAATCAAGCCAGTTGACAGCACAAATAGGTCAGCTGAGGACACTGGTCAGAATAAAATTATTTCAATTTACAGCATGTGGGTTTATTTTTGGATGTGAGCTGCTATTTTTTCATTGAAGTGACCCTCCTAATAGAAGACAGTGAGGCCAGGATGGAGTGTACACAGTTGGGTTACAATCACCTTCCTCAAGTAGCTGTGAAGACAATTTGGCTGATATGAAATGCTCTGGACATTTAACAATAGCAGGGAAATTAAAATAGTTGTTAATTAGGCTGGTCTTACTACAGATTCATATACATACTACTTGGTCACTAATGCAAATCATTTCACTGTCCAAGTCACAGCAGTGCCACGATGATGGAGACAAGCATGCTGCTGTAGGGTCATCACAGTGACAGATGACAGCCATACTCCACTGTAGGTGTGCAGGTTTTTTATGTACAGAAAATCAAGAATGTGAAGCGTCATCTGACTTGCTCTGGCCTTATGGGGTATAAAATAACACTGCTTTATTCTATGCTTTGGGCTCCTGATTCCACATGCAACATCGTGAACATACTACACTAACACAAATAATAGAAAAAGAAGTTTAACTAACCTTCATGAAGATGCCTACGACGGCCAAACCATCAGGATGCTTCAGAGCTTCAGCAAATTTGCCATATTTTACATTCCAGTGAACAATATGAAGCTAGGAATAAGAAAACATGGAGCACTGTGAAAATTATATTCCATCCATAATATTTTACAAATGAGGATGCAGGGAAGTAATTTATTAAACATTAAGAGCAGATGGTGTTTTACTGCTGAGATTTAAAACTTTTGTGTACAGTTAAGAATTTGTTACATAATTCATTAACTTTGAAGTTTCGTTTATGCAAAGAGATTTCTGTCATGCATTTTATTTTGCTTCTGACTCTTGCTCCCAGATGAGTTTTAAATGCAAACTGTGGGCTGTATCTTCCTGCTTTTAGTCTGGTAAAACTCCTCTTATCTTTACAATGAGTTTTTCCTACACACAGCCCACAGGATTTTGACACAGTACTTCTAATATAGCCAGGTATTCATGAGTTCTTATCAATACAAAGACATGGTCCTGCAGTGTACAGATAGAGAAGACATTAAATATAGTTCTGACAAAAACAGAAAACAACAACAACAAAAAAACAGAAAAAAAAATGTCAATGAACTATCCAGCCCTTTCATGGAAAGCCTTTGAAAAAGATATCACAAGAGTATCCAGGCCACATAAACAAGGATGCTCCTTTATTTTTTATTTCAATGTTATTTAGTTCTTATGGCTGTTTCCCAACATCTGCAACTCGAGTTAAACAAGTAATTATGTTATTGTGAACAGATGTGAGGCAATGGCAGGATTTTTTCTGGATATGCCTAAAGTGAATCCTATCTTAGGAAAAAGCATCAAAGCTGATAAATTTGTGGGGCCATTCCCTCTACCTGACCATTCAAACAGCAGTCATGTTCAGTCAATGTGTGCATTTATGGAAGGGTTAAAAAGGTATTTCACAGCAGTCATTCATTTCTAACCTCTGTATTATCTTTGGAGACCTTAGAATACCTGTAAGGTGCTTACAGCGAGAGCAGAGTTGGTGTCTTCTCACTGGTGACAGCACAAGGGGAAATGGCCTCAAGTAGCACCAGAGTAAGTTTAGTTTGGATATCAGGAAACGCTTATTTACAGAAAGGGTTGTTAAGCACTGGAATAGGCTCCCCATGGAGGTGGTTGAGTCACCATCCCTGGATATGTTTAAAAACCATTTGGACGTGGTGCTCAGGGACATGATTTAGTGGAGGGTTGTTAGAGTTGGGTAGTACAGTTTGGTTGTGGTTGGACTTGATGATCTTGAAGGTCTTTTCCAACCTGAGCAATTCTATGATTCTATGATTTGCAAGGGGCTGATCCTAATATGGCACTGCACCAAAATCTTCCATGGTAACCCCCACAGTCTCTTGCCCCGTGAAGGTTTGTAGAGCTATTACTACCAGAGTGGAAGGTGAAAATCAAAATACTCATTAGGTAAGAATACTGGAAAGGCAAAGCACATCATACCTCTGCATCGTACTTCACGCCATCCACAGTGTGCTCAGAGCCCTGGCCCTCACAGGATCCCCAGTGAATGTGAAACTGCACCAACCTGTAGACTCCATCCAGCGCTCCTCCTTGCAGCACTGCAAAGCAAAGAGCCTCCATTAGCACCTCCTGGAACATTTGCTATCAAGTCTCACTTCAGACTGGAACATCCACTCAAGTTTCCCAAGTGAATTAGTTCACTGCTCTGCATGCTGCCATGCTACTCCAGGCTGTCTTCAATGGTACGCTGCTGCAAAAAGCCCAAGTCAATAACAAACATATAAAACCATAAGTGACTTTACAGTGAGTGTCATCAGCAATTAAGCATGCTAGTATTACAGGTAGAGTTAAGGATGTAACTTTTCTGTCACCAGATAAATAAAAAGTTCAAGAAAAAGACTAGCCCTACATAAGGTTATTCTGAGAAAGTACACCTGAAGACCAAATCATATTTAACTTAATAACATACTCTAATACCTCATTTTGGGCAGTTTATCCATTAAGGCAAATCCTGCAAATCCTGTGGTGAATTGGATCAAGTAAAATACATTTGACTCCAAATTAAACCCAAACACTCGGGCAGATGCAAGGGAAGGTGCTGGGCACAGCACAAGGCATTGCAAAGATCCAGCTCTGCCTATCCCATCTTTTTCTCCCCAGGAATTAGGATAACATAATGGGGGTGAGAACAGCAATGCTGCAGAAGCCATTTTTTATTTTTATTTTTTTAAGTTTGGTTTGGAAATGAGGCATTAACTTATGCTCCCTGCTATCTGATGTTATCCCTGTGATGTGACTGATGTAAGAGGAGAGCCCAGCCACACACTGAATTACACAGGAGCAAGCTCCCGGGTTCTGCCTGTTAACTTTAACTTTGTACTTATCCTGTGACCAATCACCATTACAATATGCAGGATCAAGCCCCATTACTGCCAAATGCTGAAGGCACAGACAGTGTCTCCTCCAGTGCAGCATAAAGCGTGGAACAATAACAAATAGTTCTGTTCAGTGGAGCTGTATGCCTAAGTTATTAAGGCAAGGTTTCACACAGGTTTGTGCTTTTTCTAAAGTGTCTCAAATTCGCTATTAAATCCTTGAGGTGCTAATATTTAAAAATCAGAAATACTTTTAAAATATCACTTGAAAAAGCTATAATCTTACAGATCTATTTCTGTATATAGGTGCATTATATATATATGTATATATATATATAAAGTGACAGAAGAGTGTTGACATGAGGTGTTAGATGTACGTGTGCTCTGTGCGCGTGCCACAAACAAAATGTTTCTGTGGAGTGAAGATGATGTTTGCCTCTCAGTCTGCAATAAGTCTAGATATGGAACTATCACACGTGCAGGTGTGAAAATGTAAACCAAATGCAGAGTGGAAAAGGTCGCTGTTCAGATTTCTTCTGATTATACAAGAGCATGGACAAACACAGCTGTGGATACTTGGAGGAACTCAGAGTGGTGAGCATTTGACTAAACAACTGGGATACATGAAATTTAGATGTAAGATGTATGAAACACATTAGTTTCCACTTGTGTGCATTACACATGCAGAATTTGGTTCAGTGGACAAATTTAGCATTTGCCCAGAGCTCCTTCTCTGGCAAATAACTTTAGAAGTCTGCCAAAACACATTTCTGTTTGAAAAATGTGAATATATGTTCCACTATAGTCTTTACAATTTTACTGTACATAGCCAACAGAGCAAGACTTACCCTGCCTATTGCCAAACTATGTGATACGAAGAGGAATGGCTGATTGAAGTAACTGAATAGGCACATATTTAATTCTACTCCTGTATTTCTATACGTTCTAAATGCCAAGGAGCACAACTGTTTCAAGCACAGTACTACAAATTGGAATGAGGTTTTTTTTTTCCAGAATGGTTACTGCCAATGTGTGCTAGCTCCATTTTAACAGGTAATTAGGTGCTACATCTTTACTGACACAAAATCATTTAATCCACACAATAACATGTTTCATTTAAAAACGATGCCATGGAGTTTCAGTTCCTTTGGCTAATGGACTTGCTGTTTGTTGCAGATACAAATGGACCGTGGCCTCACCATTCCCAACCTTCAGAAGCACTAGCATAGCACAGGTTAATCTGCCATTACTAATCAATGGAAAGCATGCTGAAGAGCAGAACCATGCAATATTCTCAAATCCATTTGCGGTGTTATTTCTACACAAAGTTTGCTATAGCTTCATAAAACTTAAAAGATGCACAAAGTCTCTTTGCAGTTTTTGCTTACTTTTCTCACTCTGTGGTTCTCAAATCCAGCACTAGCTTATTTTGTCTCACAGCAGAGCATTCAAAGAAAGTAATAATTAGATTAGTATGAATGAATACAAATTCAACAGTCTTAGTTACACAACAGGCCTTCTCATTCTAGCCTCCATTAAGCAGTTATTAATTTTCCTTAATATTTTCCAGCCTTCCCAAAGAATTAACATTTAAACTTAAAATGTAGATGTGGAGATATTAGAACCTTTTTTCTTCAGTACAAGTTAGGCTTTTTTTTTTTTTTTTTTTTTTTTGTACCATGAATTAATGCTACCAGCTTTTGTAAAGCAAAAACTCCTGGAGCATCTGAGCAACATTTCCACTGGGAACTTCCCTACCCCTGTCCATGTGACACAAACATCAGATCAGGTCCCACTGAAAACGGAAGCCTGGCTCTTCCCTCCTCTTTTTTTGAGGGATGGGTAAATTCTGATCCGTATTTGAGCACCTCAGCATTAGCCCTCTTACTTTTGAGTTCACTATTACTCTAACCCACCCTGGAAATACAGACGTAGGTCTGTCCCCTTTTGTTCTATAGCATAGCTTCAGATGCAGAGTAAAGAAAGCACTGGGCAACATGGAAAACACGCGAGTTTCTCATAGATTCTTCATTCTCAATCTACATCAGTAAACTGGTCTCCACAGGCACGTAGCAATCCAAAACAGCTTGGAAATGCAGCTTTTCTTCTATTTGACAGTTATTTGAAATATTACAGTGAGACAGACTTGGAGCCATTTTGCTTAGATTAAAAAATAGTAACTGTTCTCATCCTTCTACCACTTACTGAAGAAGTTATATTACTAACATCCAGCAATTATATTGCACTGCTGTTATATGACCTCATAACATTTTCTAAATTAGGTGAAAATAGGTACTAGCAGAGCTAATTTGGAAAGCTAAATAACCACACAAACGGTTCTATTAATGTCTGTGGGATTTCTGTCATAAAGAAGTTGAACTATCTTTGCCTCCTTTATGTGCTCATGGGATATTTGGAAATGCACAGAAACCAAGGGGCACTGTGCTGCACCCGGGACAGCTGCTCACTCAGGCCACACAACCTCACTGCTGTTCCCAAAGGCTGTCACTGGGCAGTTGCTTTTCCCATGCAGAACAGGGCATCTTTACAGGATATTCTGTGGACTACTTTGTATTTTTCTTCAGGAAGTGGCAGCAGTCACATGCCCTAAGTTAGGCGGGAATACTGTGCAATTACCATAGCTCCCTGTGTAAGGATGTAACAGGGCAGGAGACTAATAAATCTCACTGAAGCAATAAACTTGTCAAAGAAGTAATCAAAATGGCTGAACTATAAGATTGCTTCCTGAGACAGAATGAATTCCTTCCTGTTATGCAGATTGGTGTGATAAGAAAACGCTGCTCTAAAGTTCATGATTCTGAGACAAAGCTGAATGAGAAAATGCCCTTTGAATGGAAATCGTTGACAGCAAAACTCCTTCCAGGAGATGAAACAATGGGCCCACTCCAGCACGATGGATGTTAAGAGCTCAAAATAGAAAAGGTAGCTCTGACTGAGATACCGCCAAACTAAACAGGACTAGCAATAGGACAGTTCAGCATATACCTTTGAGCACAGCCCAAAACACAGACTGCTTTGACATAACGAAAGCCATGATTTTCTGTCTCCAGTAGACATGTGCGTGCATAGCATTATAGATATGTGCAGATAATGTACATATTGTGCGTATATTTATAATGTTAATGTTGTATAGGCATTTGCATATACACAGATATCTGTATGCTATAAAACAGGTCCTGCAAAGATAAAGCAGAAAAACATCTCAAGCACCATGTACTATTAATGGCATAAAAAGGCTCTTATGAGTATGCTCAGGGATTAGCCTTGTGTTCTTATGCAAGGATGGACTTCCCCATCTGACAGTCTGAAGGGTTCAGTTGAGGTGAGCTGTCACTTCCATGAAACGTGGAGTACAGAACATTACATTTTGCGAGATGTTTCCTTCTTTACGTTATCTCTTTCAAACATTCCTCCTAGGACACTGTATCATGACAAGCAGGAGAGTAAGACAGGATGCAAGCGGATGATGTAGAGATCACACACTTGCAGAAAACATCTGTAATGAGCTTCACCAAAAGAACCTACGTAATTGGTATCTCATAAGAAAAAAAGCCCTGCTGTGACCTTGCTGGGGGACTAGCCTGATAAGGTAGCAAGGATGTTCCAGAGAGATAGGTCAGAATTAAACAACTGCCAAAGTGTACCACGTCTGCATACGTGTGTATCAGCAGCTGCTCAGTGATTTCAACTCAGCCCTGCTGAACTACTTGGCACAGACTGGGCAGCAGCCAGACAAGTCTCTGACCTGCTTAACCATCCTAAGTCATTCAGATTCACATCTTTTCTTGTCAGCCCTTCAGGTCATTTGTCTGTGTGAGTCCAACAAACATCTAAGTGGGAATGCTTGTATGCATGTAAATGTTAGCATTCATATATCTGTAAAGAATGAAACATCCACTAGTCATTGAGAGTGAATTAAGGGGAAGTGGCAAGAGGAGTGGCTATTTAAAACAACAGAATACACTTTAAACTATTTATAAATGCAGCCTGGGACTACTAAACACATGAAAATTTGACATTATGTTACGAACTATTTGTTCACATGATGTATTATCCCTAGTACAAGAAGTGTACTATTCATTTCACACGTTGAAACCCATTGCTCTCAGGATTAGGAGAGATTTTTTATGTATCAGAAGGCACTATAGGGAATCCCTGATCAGCATTCAGTCTTCACCTTTCAACCCACATAATCTGACAATGACTTCCAAAGTACTGAGTTGGAAGCATTTAGATTCTCTTAAGACTAACAAGTGGCTTCATTCCTGACAGTTGTAACTATAACACTAACCTCAGAGTTTGCTTACAGTACTGGAAATTATGCATTGGACATGGTGCTCATACAACTGAGATACAAGGAAGGTGAGAAAAGTGAAGGAAGGTGTGAGTATGGCTGGGAAGAATAGTCAAGGTGAAATCTAGCACTAGAAAAAGTTTCTTTTTAAGATGTAATGCAGCCAAGTGGCTCTTAGCTCAGCTGGTAACTGTTAAATAGAGTTTCTCTCAGTTTTGTACTAAAAAATGCCTCTAGAGAGGGAATCTGGAAGAGCAGAAGGAAGTCAACAGGATTCTGACATGCACAAGCCATGACAAGTGTCTGCCCAGAGGTTGCACAAGTAAATAAATAAACAGAAAGAGATAAATAAAGCAAGCTGGTTAAAGTCAGGAGGGGTACTTTTGAGCTCTGTAAAGAAACAAAGGCCTGAAGTAAGCGGGACTGATCTCAAGCCCTATCATTTTCCTTCCTATTTCCTTGAAGCACTACACTCAAACCACCTTCCTGCTTAGACTTTGCAGCTTCTACTGATACCAGCTGAACAGTGAAGTTACTCAGTGATCACACACACTCCAGGACCTCAGACTTTCTGGTCAGGCAGCGCACAAAAATACTTGTGACATATAAGCAGGTGTCTGAACACAGTCCCCTTGAGCCAAAAGTTCCCTGACTTATGATCCAGATGGGTTATGACATTGCATAGCCCATACTGTACTGCAGAGCTTCAAGCTGTGACTGTATACCAATAACCTCCAATATTATTCTGGTGTAGCTAATGTTACATGCACAGAGCTGGGAAGCCTAAAAATAGATGCCTGGCAGTGACTTTACGTAAAACCTTTGCCTTAAAGGCAGCAGATCTACACATTTCTTCCTCAGTTTACCTGCTGGGATGGAAGTGTAGGAAAAGAGCAACAATGGCACAACTTCCAGTGTAACCCACTGCCAACCACACGCTGCTAATGTACTGACTGTTGGCAACAAATACAACAAAATAGATTGGTCTGTTTACAGAGTCAGAAATCAAGACACTTGAAGGATCTTCATTAATATTTCCCATCATAGAAGAATTGAGTAATCAATTATGACTGCTGAAAGTCTCCCAAGGAATGCTAGTCCCAAGGTTAATAAAGTATTTTCATTTCCCAGGTCTCCCCATAATTGCAAAGTTCCATCATGACTGAATTTCTGTAAAAATGTCAGAGTTACTTGAGAGCCTGTGTTGGACTTCAGTATCTCCAGCACAGCAGCAAGGAAAGAAGAGGAAACAAGAGACTTGTACTAGACACTTCTGCGTGTGAACATTTAGTAAGGTCCTCTTTAGAGGTTCACACTAGAGTTACTGTTCACTTCTGACAGGTTTTACAGCTAAAATGTGATATCTTTGTTATAGGATAATTAATATTATGGAATAATTAATAGCTGACTTTCACAAACACGTGATCAGAGAACACAGAATACAGTGCTCACTGCTACGAGCATTTCCCATTTGAATGTCAGGCTGTAGGTCAACTCCAAGAAGTCTCCCACAGAACTCAGAGTGAGAATAATACTTATATTTCAAAATTGTCTTTCATGCTTTTGAGGCTGGCTTGAGCACAGTCACTTCCTGTGGTTTTAGAGCTCTGAGACGTTGCCAGTTGTTTCCATCTTTTGAAGTGTATGACACAATACACGTTTTCCTTACGGCAGACTACAACATGATTATGTAGGTACTCTGCATGAGATACAAAGCCCTCAGTTGCTATAAAACTCCTAGAATAAGGTGCACTATGAAAGGTCAGGGGCTATCAGCACCAGTGTCCCAGTACACAAGAGAGGATAAACCTAAAACTGTATTTCTATTCCTCGTGACACTTCTACCATACAGAGGTTTTACTTTTACTTTGGGTTATAAAAATTTAAACAAAATTGTGTACAAATACTTGCACTTTCACACTTGCTACAAGACAGTGGACATAAGAATTCAAAAAGCAAGAACAAAAGGAGAAGAGAAACTAAGAACAACTGAAGGCAGAAGTTCATTATTTGTTTTCTACATGTTTGAGAAAAGCTTCCAAAAAAAAGGGAAAGAACACAAGATAGAAGACAATAATATATCTAAGAGAAAGTAATGGAAATTCAGCAAATAGAAGTGTTTAGAAAGAGGCAATTCCAAGTTGTCAATTTACTTCCCATACATCCATTCTACCAGCTAGCAACTGTGAAACAGGAAGGGAACAGACTTCAGGAACCAACTTCAGCTTTAGAAGGGGAATACCACAGCTGTCACATAACCCAAGAAATTCTAAGGCTGTGCTACAAGAACTGAAATAGAAGGTTTGTGTGTAATTGCTTAGGAATAGGGTTTTTTTTAAGCATGCTTAGTAACATCTACATTAACAAGAAAGTAGAGCAAAGTCAAGTACTGAAGTGATCACAATAATTTTAACATCATTGTAAGGGACAATTGCATAGGTTATTGGGATGGTTAATTAGAAACTAGGCCAAGCGCTACATCTATAGAGCTTCAGCTATTAGTAAAGAGATTTTCAAAAAGGCAGAAAGGAGAAAAAGCTTCTTTTGAATGGAATATCATCTTCAGAAATGCTATTTTTTACCCTTTAAATTCTCAGTTTTTCCACAGATATAGGCAGGAGCTCCCGTGCACACATGTAATATACCAAACAGACATAGACTTAGATCTGGAGGGCAATCCTGCCCATAGCAGAGGCTTGGAGCCAGGTTGTTCAACCCAGGCCATTCTATGAAAATATTTTATATCAAAATTTAGAACATTCTGGTAAGACCTTGTGTTTACTATTCAGTATTTTAATATTCACTATCTTCTGAATTGAAATAAGTAACTGCTTCCAGAGACTTCTATCCAAACACATTTCAGCTTTCTTACCTATCTTCACTATGTACCTTTTATAACAAGAACTACTTTTGCACACCTTTAAGAGCAGAAGTGATAAAACACTCAGAGCCGCTGCGTCACTCGTTATGTGCCTGAAGATTCTTAATGAACGGATCTACATCTTTGTGTGTGATTACTCATGTGTTGAAGATTATTCACAAATAATGATCTTATTGCTTCATTTTACGCCTACTGCCGCAGATAATTCCCTACTGCAATGGGACAGCTCATGACATTACTGCATGGGACAGCAAGCACTACAGCCTGGGGGGAATATTCACAGGATTTTATCCCCATGTTTTCTGTAACACGTAACAGAACATCGCATAATCTCTCCTTGTGACTGCTGTCTAACCAGGAATTGGAGAGATCATTATACTGTTAGTCTCAAAATTCAGGAACAGGAGTGAATCAAGCACAGACAAGTCAAAGACAGCTTTATTTTCTGCAAAGAAAGTAGGTTACCCACTTAGCTGCATACAAATGAAGCCACTACGGGTGCTGCCAGGTAGGTTTTGGGCACTGTAATTTTCAATAGGAAGTGTGATATCGAAGGATCTGCCCTCACCTGGATTCACAGAGAGATGCTTAGTGCTTTTTTTCCTGAACACTCATCAGTTTCTGATTCACTGACAGAACCACTGAGAGCATTCCCACTTGCATCTTCTGCCCTCCCACTCTGAGAGTGGTGTCACTGCTTATCTGTCACAAGATCCCCGTCACAGATGTTCTGGTTCTGCACTGACTTCTCAGAAAGAAAATTTTTCCTATAGATGTTTCTTTAGATTTTACCTTCCTGCCATCTTTCCCTCCCCTGTTGCCAGACACAAACTAGCTTTTTCAGTCCTCCCAGACCTACCCAAACACAGAGTAACCACACAGTAGCTGTGTTATGCTGTGAGGACCCAGAGCTGCGTCCTTGGGCTCAGTGAGAGCCAACTCACATGGATTCGGTGAATGAAAACAGGATCCCTTCCTTGTGCTTTCATGGGATCTACTCCTCCTAACACTGCTAGAAACACATGCACTTCACCTCCGGCTCCTCAGTGCTTCAGAGCAATAAATGCTAAGAACTCAGAAGACCTTTTTCCCTTCTTTTTCAGTTTTTTAAAGCTATACAGATATGAATACAGAAGTTCAGAATAAATTATACATAGGCTTATGTGTATCTATGCAGCTGTGAAGCACTTAGCTGACCCACTAACACTGTTCATTATAAAGATCACAACTGAAATACAAATTCTCAGTGCAGTGCTGTCTGACATACCTTTATATAGTATTATCTGCAAAAAAAAAAACCCCACATTTTTTGATAGACATGGTTTGTTTGTTTCCAGCACCATTCCCTAAGTGACACTGCTAAGGAAGCGCTCAGCAAAACAGGGCACTAGCTCACACAAGTTAAATCAGGCAGTGTCTGGAGAAGGCAGTGACTTACAGTGAGGCTGGCTTTGCTCTCTAAATTAAAAATAGAGGTGCACTCATTGCAGCAAGGTGATTTCTGCAAACCCAGCCAAGGGAAAAACTACAACTAAGGACAGCCAGCAGAACCCTCCGTGCAGCTGTGCCTTAGATTCCCTTTGCCCACCGATGGGGCCATTCCCTCCAGCAGGGTTACTGTGGGGTTTGCAGGACACGGTGCTGAACCACACTGCACAGCACAGTGAGCCATGGGACACGGCGGATCAGCTGCCTGCCTGCAAACTTTGTGGGAATGAGCCGGGTATACACTGTCTTTATCTAGAAAGCCTTCAGTCAAGAAACGTCAGGGATTTTTGTTTAAGTTACAGGAGAACAAAGAGGTATTTCCTAATCATTTCTCTGTTTCTGTACTAACCTGGGAGCATACTGGCTTCAGAAATATGAAATAATATTTTGGTAACCAAAGAAACTATTTCCAAACTATTTCTGCTCCATGTTGGTAACTGTAATCCTCTGTTATTCTACAGCCCGTTTCCTCCAGTGGTGCCTTTTGCCTCCCCGTTAACCATTTGTTCAGTAGCTTATGATGAGCTATGCCTATAACTGTTCTCATAATCCATCTTTTTTTTCCCTTCTTCCTCCTTCCCATCCAAGCCCATGCCCAAATCCTCCTTAATTAACTGCAAAGGTAGAGTTCACTTCTACTGAGTTTAGAGTAGGGCAGGTCAGGCAGCCATAGCGTTCTTCTAAGAGGAGCTCAGTTTTACAACATATATGTATTTTTAATAAAAAAGAAACCCTGCGGCTCCAGTAGATGCTTAGCATTAATAGCAGCATTAGCGACAGCGTCGCGCTCTGGCCGCACGCACACACGGATGCGCTCACCTGACTTGTCGGAGGAGTCGTCAAACTCCACGTTGAAGGAGTGCCCGTTGTTGACGATGGCTTTGGCCGTGCCGGCATCGTAGCTGAAGCTGAGGGGCTTCAGCGCGGGGTCGTAGCGGGCGGCTTTGGTGCTGATGGCGATGGGCGACTGGCGCTCCCCATTGGCGATGGGGAAGTGCTCGTGCCAGTGCGCGGGTCCTGCAAGAGAGCGCGGGGCGGCTCAGGGCTCGGGGGTCAGAGAGGTACCGCTCTGCGGAGCGTGACGTCCGCGGCACCTGTACGGCTGAGGGGAAAACCCGCTCGGGGAGCGAGGCGGGGGCAGTCCCCGAGATGAGGGGAACGCAGCCGGGTTCCTCCGGGCTGGGTTCCACCCTGTGCACCATCCCCGCGTGTCGGAACGCAGAGGATGCTCGGCGCGCCGCTCAGGCGCAGGTGGCATCTCAAGGTTACAGAAGCAAAACCGAAGCGCCTCCGAGCTCAGGGAACGGCAGAGCCGCGGCGCTGCTTCCCGGGGCGGCCGGCAGGCAAAGGCGTCCCGCCGTGCCCCACACTCACCGTTGTGGCTGTCGTACCCCCAGTGATGGGACATGGTGCGCCGGCCCGGCTCCGTCGGCTATCGCAACGCCGTGGCCTCGGCGGGCTGTCAGGGGCTTTTATAGGCTCCCGCGAACTCCATGCCCTTCTCCGCGGCCGGAGGAAGGGGTGGGGAGCGCGGGCGGGGGCGGAGGGAGACTTCGCTCGGGGGCGGAGAGAGAGAGGTCCGCTTATAACCCGCGATCCTCCCGCCGCGGAGCCGCGTCGGGCCCGGCCGGGCGCCAAACGGCTCGCAGTGCGCGCGGCGGGGGGGGGGGGGGGGCAAGAGGCGGCCGTGTCCCGCACCGCATCGCGCCCGCACCGCATCACGCGGGCTCCCGGCCGTGCCGCGCCGCGGGGCGCTGCGACCTTGGGCTGGGGCAGCGGCGGCGGAGCGAGGCGCGTCCGTTCGAGCGCGTCCGGGGGCGAGCGGGGTGCGCGGGCGGCGTGCCGCTGCTGCGCCCTGCTGGGGGCCGTGGGAACGGCTCCGTGCGCGGGGCACGGCCGGGCCGGGCCGGCGGAGTGCGGGGGGTGCGGGATCGTTCCCCGTGGGTGCCGCTTTTGGAAGGGATTAGCGGGGATTTGGAGGCGCAGATCAAAGCGCTTAGCTGGGGGAGCGGCGGTCGCGTTTAAGAAGGAAGAGGACGCCCCTGGTTCTTACTTGAGAGTGTGCTTTCCCGATCGCTCTCAGAGAAGGAGGCAGGTAGAGCGGTGCTCACGTTCACTCACCTTGTAGGAAACGCGCGCTTATTGCGAGAGCAGTTGAATCACCACTCCCACGGCTGGACGTGGGAGCAGAACTGAGCAGTACATATTTCAGATGTTTTCATATTGCCCAACAGCGGCCCGTTTTCCGGGAGCACGGGAAAGCGCAGACCTGAGAGCTTCATACAGAGCGCTGAGCGCAGCAGCCCTGCTCCGAGCCCCGCTGCTGCTGTGCCGCTGGGGCTGCTGTCCCCTCGCTCACTCAATCCCTCCCACCCAGCAAGACTGCAGACGGTCCTTTGTGAATGCTCCTCTGTGTCCGCACTGAGCAATTTGCTATGGGAATGACATTGGCAGCGCTGCGGCGTTTTATCCCATCTTTTCATTAAGACAGTTTGTCCAAATACGTTTTTGTATTTCGTTGCCGTTCAGCCCTGTAGCCCGAACTCTGCTGGCCACTGTGAGTCTGGGATAGCATCACCGGAACGATCCCATCGTTTACATTCAGCATTGTAAGCTGTGCGTCATTTGTTTTTGTTTGTGAAGAGGGGGAAAAAGTCCACTGGTACAATGTGGTTACTGTTGCTAATACCGAAAGGAACCAGCCGGGAAATTCCGTATAAAAACTGAAGGCATTTCTCTGAGTTTTTTGAGTATAGGCAGAAAATATGTGAAGCTTATTCCTGGTGAACACAGCGTGCGTTCGCTCACATTTGCATGCCTCTGTTCAAGAGGATTTAGCAAGACGGAAACGTGGAGGCAAAGCTGTATGCACAAAAGTTATTAAGGAGGGTGTGTGATGTGGAATAGCAAATGGAAATGCACGTTAGAAGTGTATTGGCAATGCCCAGTTTGCTCATTACAGATCCTTTCTAGCAAGCATGTTGGCAATCATTCATAAACACACATACAGAAACCTATGCAGGTAAGTGTCCTTGAAGAATAAAATAGAAAATATTCATTGATGCTGTAGGAAGGAATAAGATTTCTGTACATTTCAGAAAGCCTCCTTCCATTTAATCTTGTTATAAGAAATATCATTTCAGCCCAATTCCTCTGCACTCTTTATGTCAGGTCTCCACTGACGTCAGAGGCAGCACCACATAAAGAACAAGGAGAGGATGAAGCACGACACAGTGTTTGGCACAGGCTTCCTCAGAGAGCTGCTCGGGGTGCTTACAGGGGAAGTGGAGCCAGCAGTACTACCAAGGGACTGGGGTTTTAATTACATTAATCTTTGTCACATTGCTCCTATGGTATGTGATGCATGCTAAGCACACACAGACATCCATCCACACATTCAAAGTCAGTAGTTCTTAAAATCAAGTCACACGCTGTTCAGCGTGGTCCTTGCAGGCTTATGTCCATGCCAAAAAGCTGCTGTTGTGGGTCTCGCACTGACTGGGGCTCAAGGATGGCATCCTCTTCCTTTTCCATCTCCTGCCTGTATCAGGCTCCATTCTGTGACTCGAGTTTCATGGCAGAGCACGTGAATGAACCATAGAATGACTTTAGGTTGGAAGGAAACTTAAAGACAGTCTAGTTCCAACCCTCTGCCATGGAAAGCATTGCGACCCACTAGATCGAGCTGCTCAGAATCCCATCCAACCTGGCCCTGAATACTTCTAGGGATGGAGCATACATTGATTCTCTGGCCAGCTTGTGCCCATGCTTCACCACTCTCTGAGTAAAGAATTTCATCTAAGCTAACTTTCTCCTCTTTTAGTTTAAAACCATTATCCCTTGCCCTATCACTATCTGACCATGTAAGTCAGTCAGTCCCTCTCCTGTGTGTAAGCTCAAGTACTGGAAGGCTGTAATGAGGTCTCCCCAGAGCCTTCTTCATGCTCTGAGTGAAGGAGATGGGTGCTGAGATAACACTGCAAAAGCTGTGTTAACAGGGACAAGAAGCAGCAGCAAAAGGACATTATGTACATGAACATACATCTGCAGAAGCTCAAACATCTCAGGTAAATATACAGTATGATGCATAAGCTTGCTCCTCTGCCACAGTGCTGCTGAAGTCTGTAGAATGACGCATAGCAGTGAGGCCTGCTTGCACATACAGAATGTGTAGGAGCAGTTCCTAAAGCAAATGTTCACAAATCCCGTGGCAATAGAAGCATTATAAATACATTTCAAGCAATACAAACACAGGGAACAGATTAGATAATTGATGTACCCTTTTGATTACTCACGACTCTGACATTAACACTGTGAGTAGAAAAGATGCCATTGTCATCCAGTCTCCCATTTCTGTACTGTTGCCAACAATTACTGTGTGCATTTTTTCTCTTGTTTGGAGCAATCCCCACACACTGTGAAGGTGTTTAGAAACTAATAAAAACATTTTTATTCAGCTGTCTTGAGTTTCTCAGAGTTAGATCATACTTAAACGTGGTAAACAAATTAATTTATGGATTTCATAGTACTTTTGAATCATACCCCTAAGTGCAAACAGAAGCTGCACTGATAGCTTCAGTCAATGCAAACTGTTCACTGAGGTACTTCTGAACTGTTTGTGACACTCATCCTTGAGCAAATGACAACACAAAGCTTCTGCTTCACTTTGGCCCCATTTGATCTCACACCTCCCAGCACAGTGGTTGACGCAGCACCAGAAGGACTGCATCCTGCTTGACCACGATTATTATTATTTTGGAATCACTGAACTCACTGAAAATGTCGGTATAGATGAAAAAATGGCACAGGTCCTTCCATAGCAAAGATTTTTTTCCCATCTGCTTTAGTCAGTTGCCAACTTCTGTGAGCATCCAACTGCAGGAGTAGTCACGAAAAACATGCATCAGCCTTCAGAGTGGTTTTAGCAGAAGTGCACGCAGTGATCACCACAGGACTTGCAGTCTGTTTTTTTTGTTTTCTTTCTTTTTGACAATTTTGTCTCTGCTCCAGTAGAACCATGGAACATTGTGATTCATGCCAGCCGTTCTGTGAAACTTAAACTATAGAATTTAATGTTTTGTCCTAAGCTAAGGTCAGGTGGAGGGAGATCTTCCTTGTATTACAAAAAAAAAAAGATCCTTTACTAGTAATTTTCAATGAGATAATAATGTAAGTATCAACATTGCAAGTCTCATGGCATATCAGTGCAGCAGAAGAAGACTGCCTGCCTCTGCCAACTTCTGGTTATTACTGATACAGCAACTATGAAATACACGTTTAAGTAAACAAGTGTACCAAAATGAACAACCTTGACTACATGAATAACGTCGGTTTCCAAACTAAAGCTATGCCATGATTCAGTGAAATTACGTCTACTGAGTAAAGCACTATACAGTGTAAATATGATGTCATCAAGGGCATTTCATTATTGGCTTTGGTTTTGACTGGAACATTTAGCTAGGTTGCTCTGAAAGTAATGCTTTCTATTTATTTCCATGGAAACTGCAAGAGATATAAAGTGCACAAGAACGGTGTTTGATAGACCAAAGTCTCAGCTACAAAACACTATTTTTCAACTTAGTCACCTCCATTAGCTCTGCATTTTCACCAGCAATGAACAAGAGCCTGCATGCCACACTCACAAAAATCTGCATGAGTGGAAGTAACCCACTGTCACTGTCAACACTGCTGAAATGTACCACCCACTGCCTCACTGTGCTCATATTCATTGTTTAGTTTCCATAAATGTTCAGCAAGCATCAACGAAGGCCAATGGGTGTAATTTTTTCTGTTTGGAGGAATTCAGTCCCACACCTTTGCTTTTTATTCACTTCCATGTCAGACACCATTTTGTCAAACTTCCCCTCTGCTGCCATCAGTCACACAGCAAAAAATTGTAATGAAATATTGGTGGGAAGGTTCAAGTCCTACTGCCATTCCACCAACATCTGCCTCTGGGGTTGTGGGCAAACATAATAAAATAGGGGGCGTTATTTTCAGAGCAGTCCTCACATTTGTGTACACACCTTCCCACTCCAGGCTGGTGTACTGGCTCACCAACTGCACTCCTTGATCTTTTGAGCAGTCTCACAATGTAGCCTGTACCTGTCTAGTCCTTACAGCTCCAGGTGTTACTTCCTTGTATACTGTTACTTCCTCTTTACACGTGGATGTGTCACTACTCATCATCCTGACTTTTTGCCTATGTATCTTCTTGTACATATGCTCTATTAGTCTTGCAAGCTACCTTCTTGTGACTTCTCCCATTAAAATTGCACCGGATGGTGAACTTGTAGCAGCTCTCACTGTAAGTCCTTGTTACAGGATGTACATAAGAGTATTGCAAGGATATGGCAGCAGAAGCTCACCAGCATGACTCAGTACAACACTGCACAAGCAAAGTGGTTAAAAAAGGTTTATAAACTAATAAAAGCCACTAAGTTCCAGCTGTTCCATAAGCAAGTCACTTCCTATTCCTCTGAGGACAAAATCTTGGCAAGAAACACCAATAGTTTTTGGAAGACAGGGGAGATAATGTACATGAGGTCAAGGGCAGCAGGCTACAGATTTCTCTTTTAATAAGTTCCCAGCAACCAAAGGTCTTGGTTTTGCTTCCGAGATCCTCAGAGTTCTCTTGGCCCAATGCAGAGCTCCCACCTTCAGAAGTCTGCAGAACTCAGCCTCTGAGGCAGAAGAGATTCTGGAAGTTCTATCTTCATGTTATTCTCTGTGCCCAACCTGCAGCGATGATAATGTACCCAACACCGTGGCCTGCTGAATTTTTTGCAGAGTAGAAGAACCTCTCTGTATAAATGCAAGAGAAGGAGATTTCAGCAGATGCAGTGAGAATCCCAGTGGGAATCCCAGACTTGCAAAGCTTTTCTCTGGCCCCAGAATAATTATCCACAGAAAGTCAAGTGTCTTAGCAGTACTACCTCCTGGATCACATTCTGCATATGAGTCTTCTTTTCTCTCAAATTTGTATAGACTCCTTGTGTTCCTAAATTGTGACATAACAAATAAAGACTGTCCTGCATGTGAGCAAAATCAGGTGCCTCCTGGTACAATTCTCACAATGCAGCAGCAGAATTTATAAGGTGAGCTGGCCCTATACAGGACTGTGAGTTAGAAGTTGTGTGGTTATATCAGGAAAACCTATTATGTGGAAATAATGAAGCATTTTTGAGGTAAAAAATGGCTTTTAGCATGCACTTATGACGAAGTGTTATCTCCAAATTCCCAATTCAATGTTTTCTACTTCAAAATAAATCTGTTCCTGTCACCAAATTCTGAATTTCATATATTACCCAGGATCAGGGGAATATGCTTACCCTGAATAGAATGAAAATCAGAACATAAATGTAAGGGGGGATTTAGGCAGGAACAATAATCAAGGGCTGCTCTGAAAGTAATGCCTCCTATTTTATTATGTGAAGACACTGAAAGTCGTATTCAACCAAACGCCTCTGTAAAGGGACATTCTAAGATTTATTTTTTATTAGATCCTATGCTAAGCTCTTCACTTTAACACAGCAGTGTTGCTTCTCAAAGTAAGAAGTGCAAGCAAAGAAGGTGATCTGCTCCTCTTGTACTCTCTGGAAGAACTGTCTACCTTACGTGTAAAAATCATGTCATGAAAGTGCTCGTGGATTGGGAAAAAACAATAATGGACTTGCAAAGGGACCATGACAGCTATGTATAGAGCAGTAACCAAGGAGAGGTTGCAGAGGAGCTTTGTGAGTTGACACAGGACAGAAGTTGGGTTTGAAAGACATTGTTCACTGTGCAGAAAAGACTTGCATTCTGCACAGAGATGGATGGTGCCTGAACAGCTATAAAAGCACTGTGTGAAAATTCCAAGTGCCAAGGTAACAAATACTCTGCTGATTTTGTTACTTTCTTTTGCTGAAGTTCCACGTCCAAGACAGCAGGAAATTGTAGAGAAAAATCTCTTATTACCAACAGAGCTCCACCCAGCTTTGTCTAAAAGCTGTGAAAAACCCTTCATATGAATCTGTGATTTTTGTCATTGATGGGTATAAACTAGAGTGATGAATATGAGCCTTAGCCTTAGACCCAAAATTTACAGCTGAGACCTCCAATTCTAGTGAAAAATTGCGAGCTGGACTGGGTGATCCCAGCAGCTTTGTAGGTATGCCACTGAATTGGATGTGGTTTCAAAGTAGTAATGAAACCTGCCAGTGTCTGCAAATACTTCATAAATCAGTGAAACAGCCACATAATACATACCCCTTTTGATTGCATGGGTAAATAATTAAGCTTCGTGTTGAGAAAATATTTGCTGGTTTGTTTAAATTTCTGTCTAGAAATAACATAATATGTAGTAAGGTTCTGAGAAATCTGTTTTGCTATATATTTCTCTGTCAGGGTGCCTCTAAAAAATAGCCTTTGTGTTCCTAAGAAATTCAATGAGAGGTAGAGTTATTGGGCAAAGAACCTTCAGATTTTTAAGCATTTCATATCAGAATGGATTGTTATAGCAAATAAAACTCAAACCTCTATCTCAGAGCTAATCTTTCTGTCCCTATACTCTTTTCTTCCTAAGCAATATACCAACATTATTACCCTGTTTCTGTCAGCCACATGCCACAGTCAGCAATATGAACACAGCCTACTGACTTCAGAAAGAATGCCGAATTTCTTCTTTTCTTATATTTGTGCGCTGATTTTTGGATTTTAAAGGTTGCACAAACTAACAGGAAATACACCCATCATCATAGTCTGCCTTTGTTTACATTTCCACTCATACACTCCATCTTCCTTTCTCTTCATTCTAGAAAGATATGAGACACACGCACACAACCACAACTGCACAAACACAAGTTTAAAAAGTTGGTTGGTGTATGATAGCAATGCATTTGTTGGTTTTTGTTGTTGTTGTTGTTTGTTTTTTTAAACTTAGTTTTCAGCAGGGGAGAGAGATGCAGAGAGAGATACAATCAGTTTGGCAGTAATCAACAGCGACTCTGCTCATGAACAATGAATATAACATCACCTGCTTCACTTTTTAGTTGTTTTTTTTTTAATGCAGAATACTTCACTATATTTAAATTGAAACTTTGGTATTCAGGCTGTGAAATATTGATGATTTAAAAATAAATTATATCCCTTGAAGTTGAAAAAGGAAAGCTCATTATGGGTACTATGTACGGTTGAGGCTTTGTCTTTAATCAGCCAAGGTGCTCTCTCAAACAGCTACAGTCAGGAGTATAAAAGCTTTTAAACAGCTTAGTAAAGCAGCTGTTATCCATCTCACACAGTTCAAATCAGTTCCCCTTTTTCAGTGGCATGTGTAATCAAAGCAGACTGTAAGTCCAGACTTGTAGGTCAGGCAAACTCTTTTTAGTACAGGCTGTGAAAATGTAAAGCAAAGGTGATTTTCTGAATTTTGACCCAGAATGACCTCTGCAGATTCAGGCTAAGGTGATGTGAATAATGAAAGTAGCTTAGAGCTGGCTGAACTAGTTTTTAGTTATTTCTTTAACAGCTGTTAAAGTTATTGAAAAAAATCAGTCCCCATGAGCGGATAATATCACTGAGTAAACAAATTACACTTAAACACTTGTGTTGAAATATATATTGTCTGCACCCCACTCTATTCGCTAGTCTACAGCCAGAGGAAGCTTCTACCTGTAGGCAGAACACAAGGACATGCTCTTTGTGAATGCATACAAAGCAGAGGTTTTGAATATAGATTATTGCCCTGGTGAGGCCACATCTGGAGTACAGTGCCCAGTTCTGGGCTCCCCAGTTCAAGGAAGACATGAACTACTAGAGAGTCCAGCGGAGGCGTATAGGGATGATAAAGGGCCTGAAGCACATCTCTTACGAGGAATGGCTGAAACATGGGACAGTTCAGCTTGGAGAAGAGAAGACTGAGAGAGGATCTTAGCGATGTTTGTAAATATCTCAAGGCTGGGTCTCAAGTGAATGGGGCCGGGCTCTTTTCAGTGGTGTCCAGTGACAGGACAAGGTGCAAAAGGCACAAACTTAAACACAAGAAGTTCCATCTACGTATGAGAAAGAACTTCTTTACGCTGAGGGTGACAGAGCACTGGAATAGGCTGCACAGAGAGTCTGTGGAGTCTCTTCTCTAGAGATATTCAAGACCCACCTGGATGCTTTCCTGTGCAACCTGCTGTAGGGAATCTGCTTTAGTAGTGGGGTTGGACTCTGTGATCTCCAGAGGCCCCATCCAACTCCTACAATACTGTGATCTAAACTAATCAAAACTGAAATTTATAATCATATTTGAATTTTTCTAATTTCTTACATTTTTATCACATCTCACAAAATAGACTTTTCAATTCAGAAATCAAAGTTCAGTAACGTAGCTGCTATCTTTATAATTTGTTCTGTTTTTCATTATATTTCTCACTCATGTACCTCTGAACATTCCTATTCAGTAAGCATTAGCATCTCTCAATCTTCTTAAGGATTCTGATCGGATTAGTATTCTCCCAGGACTGATACACTATGCAGACCTGTTTTGGGAATACAGCTCATTTTAAAAGCCTTTCAAAATGTACAAATAACTGTACATTGTGTACAAAATTGTCTGTTACTATAGATACCAACAACTGTAAATAATTAGTAACTACTACCTATTTAAAATCAAAACATTACATAAACTACTTTTGCTCTTAAATTCTGAGTATCTTTCTATGTTGGACTGGCAGCAGGTCATAAACTCTTACCCATCACTCATTTTAACAAGAATATTTTTCAAAGAATGGAACTCAAACTCAGTTCAGAGCATAGTAATTAAGTACACCTCATTGTCTGAGTTCAGAAGAGAAATAGTCCTGATCCCCTGAAAGAAAACAAAGATTTCTAGGAAATAATTACTAGCACAGAGAACATTGGTATCTTCATCTCCATGGTCTTGTTGCTTACAAAAGCTGATTTCCACATTTCATTCCATTATTAAGCACGTCACTTTTGGTAGTAGTGATTTTGTTTGTCACTAATTCCTGGGAAACAGGCTTGGTTAACCAGTTAAACTATGTATGGGCTTCAACAGAATGTGCATTTGACATATTTTTGAGTAAGCCTGATTTTAACATGCAAATTGTTGGTTTTGAAAATAGCGAAATAACTACATAGTAAGTTCACAGCAAAGAAGACACTTAGCCAATGGTGTATTGACCCAGAAAAAGCTCTGTGATAGTGTTGCATAAGCCATTAGAGCTCTTTCAGTGGCAGTGATGTGTTGCAATTACCAGTGCAGGGTACAAGTCTTGTAGAAATACACACAGAAAGAAGGCTGTTAATGTGAGGATAAAGATGCACATGCATAAAAAGCATCTCAGAATACAGGATCAGGTAATAAAATTAATAAAAAGACAACAGTACTGGTTTATAACTTCTCGGATAACTTAGTAGTGTGACTTAGCACAACAGAGCAATGTTCCACAATGAGAAAGAATTAAGAATTGCTGTCCTCTTATAAAATATCACACGTTGTGTCTGCTGAACTCGTGCTGTGGCCAAAACCAAGCATTACAGCAGTCAGTTATTGCTACCATTAGAAATTTCTACACACAGAGGAGAAAATTTTGAAGCAACATTCCAGAATGAAAAGTAATACTGAAGGGCAAATTGACATCACTGCACCGAATAAAACTGGATGGTGAGGCTGACTGTGCCCACTCACAAATAGACTTTATTTGAAGAAAGTGCTCAGATGAAGATTGTCATTTAGTGTGGGAGTGGTTTTACAGTATGAAATGGAAGCATCCTTGCTGATCTGGTGGCAGTAAAAAGGCCAGTCAGCTTCTTCTTGAAAAGGAAAGGAGGACTAGAGGGAATGTCTTCAAGCTGCACCAGGGAAGGTTCAGGCTGGACGTTAGGAAATACTACTTCTCTGAAAGGGTGGTCAGGCACTGGAATGGGCTGCCCAGAGAGGTGGTGGAGTCACCGAGCCTGGTGGTGTTCAAAGAGCGTTTGGATGTTGTGTTGAGGGACATGGTTTAGCGAGAACCATTGGTGAAGGGCGGATGGTTGGACTGGATGATCCTGTGGGTCTTTTCCAACCTTAGTGATTCTGTGATTCTATGACTCCTCAGACTGAGCTGTCTTGGTCAGGCTTACCTGCTGACAGATGGAATTAAAGTCAATTTGTCAACAAATACAGATCAAGTTGCAGGAGATGAAAGATCTCTGTGGTAGTTAGGCAGTATTACTGCATTCATGTGATTAAGAATATTTAATTTAAGAACTCAAAAAGCAATTTTTCAAGCAAACAATCAAGCAATTTCCATAGCATTTGTCACTATGCAGAGGCAAGAAAAGGGAGAAGTAAAACCTAGACTTTCACATAGCTTCCATGAGTTCACTAAAATCTCTGATGCAGTCAGAAATTGAGACTGAAGATTCTTAGAAAGTCTTTGTCCAACAGCAGCTGTTAATTTTGAAGAATCTCCATTAGATGCAAGGCAAAGTAGAGGTTAGTCAAGATCTTTCTAACACTTTGTTGTAATGAATATCAAAAAATGATGCATTTTAGAACGTGTTCTGCTTGCCCTGCTTAGAACATGAGGCACAAAGACCTCTCACCTCCGAAATAGGACTTCAGATTCAATTGAAAATGCAAAAGTGCATTTTTTTATATGGTTTTGTAGGATGGATTAAAATAAACTGTTCATGCTTGTGATTAGCTCACTGATGGACATTTCTGAGTGACATTTAAGGCCTCTTCTTGCTTTGGAAGTGCTCTGAACAGATCACTAACATTATTTCTTGAAAAGTTCTGAACAAAGGTGTACTTTCCTTTCTGCATCCAACAAAAGAACTGAATTTTAAGTCAGTAATGAGTTTGCTTACATTACAAGCACATTGTATGGCTATGTCACTAGATATACTATAGATGGCCTCCTGCAAAAGGAAGAAACATATTTCTGTCAAATTCTCACAGTGACTATGTTGTCCACACAGGATCAAGTTCTCTTCTAGTTTAAAGATATACCAAGCACCTGTACCTTCCTCTGTGTTGGACAGGGATAAAATCTGGCTTTTTGAACAGGACAGACATCTTTTCACAAACCAACACAGTTTAGTTTATGAGGTGATACAAGCTGATCTATGATGAAGCAGCATTTTCATCAAGCTTTTACTCATGGTAGTTCTACCATGAAGGCAGAATATATTTAGATGCTTAAAGGAACAAGCAGCTCTTGTTAGGGAAAGTAAGAATGTGAAAAGATGATTTGCAACTGTAAAGAAAGAGCTCCAAGTATTGTATGATTGACAGTCCAAAATATTACTTGACTCTGGACATGAGTTGTACCAGATCTGAAAAGCTGAGGGAAGGAAGAATTCTGGTGATGATTCATAGTGATGTCAGCTTCTCCTTGTGGCCAAGGTTAAGCTGTGGGAGCTGTGTGCACAAAATGCGCTGGTGTGACTCCAGATTCTTCTTCCCACAGCTGAAGGCTGCTCACCAGACCTTATGCTTGCAGAGGACCATTGCCAGTCAGAGACACACTCCTCCAGCATGGGAGCTGTGCTATAATTGCTTGCAGGTTACAAGAAATTTACATGCCAAAGTATGGCTACCTCTGCCTTGAAGACACATGTGGCTACGTGCTGTTAACAGCAGTTCATGTGGATTATTTGCTGCACAGGAAGTAACAGAGACTAGGATGATGTAAAAACCCCTCTGAGCAGGAACAGTTTGTGTGTGGACTGGAAAGCAAGACAAAGGACTGATCGATAGTGTCAGCAGAAAGAGCAGCAAACAGAAGGGCTCTGAACACCACTGCAAATTGTGCAATACAAGACGTTGATTGCATATAGACCTGCAGTCATTTGTCTGCTCACTGACCTTGAAAACACACCCTCCATGCTTCATGACTATTCTTTATAAGTGAGGTACACTGACAACAGTCTGACATTTCGCCACAGGAAGTGTTCTGGGGAAAAGGTTACCCAGAATTCATTGTAGAGAGTTAAAATATTCCAGACCCACAATCCAGCTGCCAAACTGAAAGTCACTCTGGAGAGCAACTATAGGGTGCCTCAGTAACAAATGATTATTTTGTCAAGTTATATAATTTGTCCAGTTAGATAAATATGCCAGTGGCAGAATCAGACCTGCATAAATAGTGAACTGTCTTTATCATTACATTGTAGAATAATCTGTAATTATGCTTAATGAAGAAATGCAGTCAGAATCCACACATCTTTTTTAATATGTCCATTATATAATATGTTCTCTATTATAGGCAAAACTAAAAACAGTCTCCTATAAAAAATGTTTTAAAACTACCTCTAAACATTTTATGAGAATAAACCTAAGTTTAAATGAAGCTTAGTTCAGCATTCTCTGAACTTTCTGCTTGAAGGTATTTTCTGTGGGGACAGGACAAGGGGAAACAACCATGAACTGGAGCATAGGAAGTTCCACACCAACATGTGAAGAAACTTCTTCACAGCGAGGGTGACGAAGCACTGGCAGAGGCTGCCAGGGAGGCTGTGGACTCTCCTCTGGAGATATTCAAGACCCCTCTGGACGCCTACCTGTGCAGCCTGCTGTAGTGAGCCTGCTTTGCAGGGAGGCTGGACTCGATCCTTGGAGGTCCCTTCCAGCCCCTTCAACTCTGTGATTCTGTGATTTTTATGTATTGTCTGCATAGTTTTTGCCAATAAGCTCCTTCAGGTGATAAAAACCTGAATTTTCTCTGAAAGCAGCATGTATCAGCCTTAAAGCCCTCCCACTTCTGTGTCTGACTCTAATTTATGCAAGAAAAAGGTAGTGGGTGTGGATAGCTCAGAATTAGATATATGTGACAATTGCATCTTGGTCTTTGTTAAAATTCTAGTCATTGAATGCTGTAGTGACTGAAAAGCAGATTTTATTCAATGGCTTGTGTGCAAGCATTTCACATAAGTTTGTGCCTGGCAGACATGGCAGACTTAGAAAAGTGAGTGAAACTAGCCTTACCAGCCTTAGGTTTGGTCAGAATTGAGATAATTCTCAGGAAAAGAATTTATATCATCATATCTACCTGCTTTACAGGTTGCATGTCAGTATTTCATGCCAGCAGAAAACCCATATAAATGCAATGTTGCATTTATCTATATTACATTCCAGGAAGAGTTCCTAGAATGACAATAGTATATGACTGCAGTGGCCTCATTAAATATATACATATATATTTGCTTTAAAAAGACAGAAAAGAGAAAATAGGTTACCCTTTAGTGTTGATAAAATGCTAAACAAACTTGACTGCGTGGGATTTGGCTCTGAAACTAACTAAATATTTTGTCTGGTTACAAGGCATGTAATAGCTTCTGGATGAGGTATCAATCTGAGACATCTTCTGCTTTATGCTAATATTTACACAGGAGATGAACAGGGTTTTTAGCTTACGTCTCCTTAACATAAAAGTCAGTATGAATAATATAAGAGCACAGACACAACGTGACATGTATTATCTTTTCTCTTAACCAGCTCCTATTTCATTTTACAGCATTCACAAAGTACCAGGTGTAGCATAGCACAAGCTGGTGGCAGCATGTCATGTTTACCACGAACGCTGACCTTCAGTTCAATACTTATAACTGGCAGTTACTCCATATATGTTGTTCTTCCCTCAAAATATCCAAATTTCTTTTGAAGCATCACAGTCTCTTTCCTGGTCTGTATCTTGACTCAATCTTTCTGAACTCTTGATATGTTTTATCCTCATTTTAGAATCTAGAATCTAGTAGACATGGCCCAAATAATGACTTTTGTTTTTCCAGCTTCTCCACTGCATTTGTTAACTTTCTTAATGCTCTGGGTAGCCTGGTCTAGTGGTTGGCAACCCTGCTTGTGGTAGGGGGTTGAAATTAGATGATCATTATGGTCCTTTTCAACCCAGGCCATCCTGTGATTCTATGATTCTCTCCCACTTTTCCTTATACTCTTCTATTCCTGTGGATAATTCATCCAAATCATTCAGCCACTTTTTTTTCTCTGCTTTTCTGCAGCAGTTTATCTTGCTCTGTTCTGCACTGTGACTTGATGAATTTCTGATAATATCAGTTCATGTCTTATTTTTCAAGCATTAGCATGCCGTCTGATCTTTTGGGATGTTTTCCAGAGAAGCCTGTTAGAATTAAATATGAATTTCTACCTCATTTCTCCCTTACACTTTCTGCAGTACATATGAAGCTTTTCAGTCTGGTGGCAGAACATCTAAACTCTTCAAATAAAAGACTTGTCTAATTGCAAGCATTTTTCCTGTTAAGTGACAGGTATACTCCATTCCCTCACTTAAGAATTCTGAGTCTTTATATGTCTACAATGATGACCTCCTGATTTAGCAGGCTTATCTCTAAGAATAATATTATCTGAATTTACAAAACAATCTTATGAGACTATATGAGTTAGAAGTTAAACCTGCCTTTTTACATGCAAGTTTTTCAGGCTAAATGTAACAGTGAGGAGTAACCAGGCTGAGGCTGAGCCGTCCATGACAGACAACAGTTTGCATTTGTGTCCTCCAGGCACACTCCAAGCATTTCCCCCTGCTACTATTTTCTGAAAACTGTATAGCCATAATAAAGTGGTAGTTAATCTCCACTTTCACCAAATAATTTAATCATTAATATTAATTATAATTTTTAAATTCTTCCAAACATCTAATCTAATTTTCTCCTTTTAGTTTAAAGCTATGCCCCCTTGTCCTATCACTATCAGACCCTGTAAAAAGTCAGTCTCCCTCCTCCTTATAAGTTCCCTTCAAGTACTGGAAGGCTGCAATGAGATCTCTCCACAGAGCCTTCTCTTCTCCATGCTTAACAAGTACAGCACCCTCAGCCTTTCCTCACAGGAGAGATGCCCCAGCCTCTCATCATCTTAGTGGCCCTCCTCTGGAGCTGATCCAACAGCTCCACATCCTTCCTGTACTGAGAGCCAGGGGCCTGGAAGCAGTACTTCAGATGGGGCCTCATGAGGGCAGAGTAGAGAACAATCCCCTCCCTTTCCCTGCTGTCCACCCCTCTTCTGATGCAGCCCAGAACACTGTTGGCCTTTCAGACTGTAAGATCACACTGCTGGCTTATGTCCAGCTTTTCGTCCATCAGGACCCTGAAGTCCTCTTCAGGACTGTTCTCAGTGAGCTCTCCTCCCAGGATATATGTATTTTAATAGCTATTCTCACAAAGGTTGTTGTTTTTCATATTGTATGCTTACCTTGTCTAAGAGGAGAAGACAAGGAAATCCCTTTCTGTGCTTGCCTTCCCTTCCTTACCCTGCTCATCCTCCCTAAACTACACGCTTTTCTAGCAAAAAGTGAAATTTCAGCACCCAGGCTCCTCCCACTTTATAATACCACTGTTGCAATTTTACATGGTTAAGCAGTTTGCAGGTAAAGGCAATCATTTTCTAAAACTGATGAGAGCAGGCAGGGGTAGCTGCTTAATTACACTTTGCTGTAAAACCACAGACCACGACATATAGGTCTGTTTAACTGTTGCAGTTTTCAGTCCTGCAGTTATCAGGACACATAGTCTGGGGCTGAATGGAAAATGTCTGGCAGTACAGTGTCAGAAAAAGCAAGATAGTATTGTTAAAGAGGTAAATAGCAACGGTCAGCATGCTCCTTGTGACACGCTTTTAGGCAAAAAAAAGCCTTTTAGGTACTAAAGTTTGCCGGTTTCATTCTCTGTTCTTTTTTTGCAGGTCCAGGCATCATGGTTTTTCAGCACTACGGCCATTCCAGACCATACAGATATTACTGGTGCAAGATTTGGGCACCTGTGGGGTCGCTGGGTAAGCAGAACAGGCATTGTGGAAAGGAGGTGCAAACAACAAAACAATGAGCTCATGTGCTCAAGCCACTGCTGCACTACACAAGGTGTGCTAAACATCTTACTGGGGCTTAAAAAGGAAGTACTCTGCAGAAGGCAGCAAATGACTGCTATTACATAACTCCTACTAGGCAAGCTGCTAGCAAGCCTTTGTTTTCTATGCTGAATCTCATTTTCATGAACCTAGGGTTAACTGTTTCACTTTTGAAATTCCTAGCATGTTCTGGTCTGCTTGTATTATTGTCCCTGACTGCTCTTGCTATATTTATTTGCTTAATATCTTACCCTTTCTTGTTCACAGAGAAATAAATATAAATACTTATGAATTTGGAGCTTCATGAAAATTTAAGGAAATATCAGTTCCTTAGAATAAAAATTTATAGATAGCTCCATTATATTGAGTCTGTAAGAGAATTTAACAGATATTGACTATAGCAGGAAAAAAAAACAACACAAAAAACACTAAAACAATATGCAATTAGAAAAAAAACAAAGAAAGCTCCTTCACCAGAAGAATGGAAAGACATACCTAGCCACAGTTACAGCAACTCCATTTTCTAGGCTTCCTATATAACTTAAAAACTGAGCAATGTACAGATAAAACAATGCACCGGCTGTCCATCGTCAGTACAAATATGCTTGCATTGAGTCACTCAGACTTTTGAGGCACCTTGTGGTGACAACTCTTACACTGCTTATTTCTGTTTCTTGACCTTTGGTAAGTGTTAATACTTCAGACTATCCTGGGAGCACTCTTGGAAACTACTGGTGTACAGATCCTATCAGATCAGATTCCCTAAAAGTAACAGCACAGCTTCTCTTCCTCAGAGACATAGAAAGGAGAAACAGTGATGGTAAGCATACTGAGGCACAGTGTCACTGATAAAGGGGAGACAAGAAAGATGTTGTATTGGTTAAGAAATTACCCATGAGAAATCGTGCTATGTAAACGTAGTCATTAAATGCAACATTAGAAAATGTGTACTCTGTTTTATGGTACATTAATGTTTGCTCCTGTTGATAGAAAAAAACAAAACAAAACAAAACAAAACGCAGTGATCTGAACAGCCCTTGGCTGCAGTCTAGCTCTGCTTTTCTTTCTGCCTGCCTGAGACTCACAAAATGAAAGAACAGTTAAGCATTTCTCCACTGGCTGTGTAAAGGTAACATGGGGACAGCCTCTCTGATCACCCTGCTAATGTCTTTCACTGAGAAAGTGAAGGGACACTCTTCCTCCTTCTTTATTAGGGGCATTCCTCAGTTAAGATAAAATTTAAATCTATATTATGCAAATTAGGTGCTGAGTAAGAAAGTGTTCCTGAGGTTACAGAAAATATGAGCTATCAAGTATAGAAATAAATTGTTCCTCCACTATTTTGGGATTCATCTTGATTCTCTTTTCCCTCTTTAGACCGCTAAAGAGACTAAGATTTGGATAAATTTGACAGATACAACTGCATCTTGTTTACCAGCTGAAACACAGCAGAACATGTCATACCTGCCACCCACCTCTAGAAGCCTCATCCTGCAAGACACAAAGCATTATTTACAGAACCACTGAAACTCCATGATGCTTTGTCCCTTCGACCTTTACTAGAAAAGACTTGATAGCCTTTCTACAGGTGCAGGCTTTACATTTTAATCTCTTTCATCATACAACAGAGAGTCTTACTCATGCCTCCGACAGGGTTTATAAGGTTTCTTTCACAATGGAGATTTAATTATTTGGACACAGTATGCATAGCACCGTGTACGGAGATGATGAGTGAGCATCTGAAGGGCTATAGCGGAATGCATGGTTGTGCTGACCCAAAAAGACCCTTCAAAAACAGAGATTGAAACCATAGTGTATTCAGAAGCCACAGCGTCAAATTGATTTGTCTGTGTGCTGGCTGTAGTGCAAATGTGGATATTAAAGTAGCTTATGTTCATTTTCTATCACAGTGGGTCTTGTGATGGTATGGAGTTGTATCAACCACAAAATCTCTCCAGTGATGAGAAATTTCTCTGAAAGGTAAAAGGCCTACACATATTTTTGTGATTAAATCCAACTTGCATATAGAGGGCGGAGGAAAGATTATATCAGGCACGAACACATGGCAGCAGCCAGTACCCATCCCCTGCAATTCTTTCCTCAGCGAGTTCAAATCCCCGTTAATCCGCTCCCTGCTTTCAGCTCAGAACCAAATTTCAGTCACGTTGTGCCCCACATTTCTCACAGGGCTCTGGGCCCGGCGTGGCTGGAGCTCGCCCTGCTCCCCAGACAGGGCCGGAGAGAGGCAGCAGGGACCGCGCCGCGGGCTGAGATGCAGACACAGAGGTCTCTGTGCGCCTCTGCGATGGCACTGCGTAGCTCAGCATCAGGTAACCCGTGTTATGCAACGGAAACTGATAAAAGTGCGAGATACGAAGCGTGCTTGCACATGTACCTACTGATCCCCGCCTTCACTTCTTCATATGTATTAAAATACAGTATGATAACAGAAAGCCGGTGCTGCTTTCGGACTGTCAGGAGCCGTACCACGGGTCACCCGACCGCCCTCACCGCTCCCACTCCCCGGGCAGCCCGCCGCACCGCGGCCCGAGGAGAGGCGGTGCCGGAGGCCGCTGTGGTGGCACGCAGCGGCTGTTGGGTCACTGCTGCCACCTGGCGCCCAACAGCGGCAGCGGCCTGCAGCCCGAGCGGGGTCCGCTCAGGGCCCGGCAGGAGCGGGGTGACGCCGGCTTGCGGGTGAAGTGTGACGGCAACAGCCTCGTCCCATCTCTTTGTGAGGGAACTGCGGGCTTCCCAGCTGTCCGCAATTTATAGATCTGTTTTGGGATAAGTCTGTAGCAAATTCCCCCTCTGAGAGATCACAGAATCACAGAATGGCCCAGGTTGGAAGGGACCTAAAGGATCATGAATCTCCAATCCCCCTGCCACAGGCAGGGCCACACCTTCGCATTTAATACTAGACCAGGCTGCCCAGGGCCCCATCCAACTTGACTCCCTGTCCCCTCCAGGGACAGGGCATCCACAAACTCTCTGGGCAGCCCGTTCCAGCACCTCACCGCTCTCATCGTAAAGAACTTAGAACTTCCCCCTAACATCCAACCTAAATCTTCCCTCCTTCAATTTAAAACCATTTCCCCTTCTCTTCCTGTTATGTGCCCTTTCAAAGAGTTGACTCCCCTCTTGTTTATAGGCTCCCTTTGGGTACTGAAAGGCAGCAATGAGGTCACCCCACAGCCTTCTTTTCTCCAGGTTGAAGAAGCCCAGCTCCCTCATCCTGTCTTTGTAGGAGTGGTGCTCCAGCCCCCTGATCATCTTTGTGGCCCTACTCTGGACCCTCTCCAACCAAGGCCTGCGTTTACCAAATGACAAACAAGTAGTAATGATTCTACATAAACAAATAGAAAAAAATTGCAATGATCGTCTTCAAAAATAAGATTTTATCAAAACAGCTGTGTCTGTTGGGCAGACTGCTGCTTTAAGCCAGAGATAGGGGCTGTTCATCCAATAAATGTATTTGCATTTGTCACAATAAATATTTTTCAAAGTCACTCCTCCAAAACAGGATGTTCATGTATGCATCCTGTTTGTCCATACTGTATATCCATATGTCAGTGCTGCGAGATTACAATTCTGGGATGTGCACTGCTGACCTCTGGTGTCACAGATGACACAGAATCACAGAATCGGAGGCGTTGCAAGGGACCTCTGGGGGTCATTGAGTCCAACCCCCTGCTAAAGCAGGTCCCTAGAGTGGGTTACACAGGAAAGCATCCAAGCAGGCCTTGTATATCCCCAGAGGAGACTCCACAGCCTCTCTGTGCAGCCTGTTCCTGTGCTCTGGTGTGTTATATTCAAGTGCAAGGAACACAGTTTTGCCACAGAAACAAAGACACAGTGTGCAAATGTAGGGTTCAGCCTCTCCTTGCAGATGTTGTGTTCCGGTGAACGGTCTCTTCCAAAGCCATATCTGAAAATCTATGCGTGTGATTCAAGGCCTGCCATTATGTGTGTTTATAAGCAGATGACAGTTGGTGAGAATAAATTATCATGCATCACTAGTCAAAGTAATAATAAAAAAAAAAAAACAACCACCATGTAACTGAAAATGAGTAGTAATTATTTTCCAGTCCTTTCAGACCATTTACTAATCACTGACAAAGACTAATGGAATTTATATACAAGATAAAATTTCATGATTAAAAATGGCCAGAGACTCTAAAAGCAGTCATATTGTAGATAATGAAAGAGCTGCCATGAAACACTGCACCCATCCCATGACAGTGCACTGGGAAAACTTCTTCTCCTACTGATCTGTAGAACAAAAAGACTGTGCTTTTAATATGGACATTAAACTCTGAAAAAATGCATAAACTTTGATGTCAAAATACGTTTCTCTGAATTTCTTTGTATGCTGAATGCTGTCGCAAATATGTATGTTTAATCACATCTACTATATTACTACTTTAAACTACTTTCTGCAGTTTCATCAACTATAAGCAAATGGCTTTGTACATTTAAGTCCCAGTACAACTGTCTGCTGTGCTTTTTGTCATCTCTCATTCATCATTTAACACTAGCTCCTACATGCTATGAGCTTGTGGTATCGATCTACATCACTTTCACATACAAATGTCTCAGTCTCCTATATTTAGTCCTACATTTGCATAGGAATTCCCTGGAAATACCTGCAAACTGGTTTCACTGTTTTTGTTGTTGTTGTTTGTGGGTTTTTTTTGTTCCCTTTATAAACTTCCACTTTGTTAGGGTGCAAAAGAAGTTAGCAGTGACTAAACCACCAATGTGCCATGTTTCTTGTTTTTTGAGGGTAATCATAAAATTCTTTAACATCCTTTTTTGTTGTTGTTTCCACTTGAACTTAGCCAGTGAAGAAGCCTGTGAATCCTTCATGTCACATAGAAAGCTCATGCAGCCAGCCTTTACATGTGTGTCTTTCTTTTTTCACAGCAATTATATCTGACCCAGTGGACCAATTCCAATCACATCTATCTAAAAATTCATGGCTTGTGTTAGAGGAGAATAACCACTAGTCCCACAGATAATAGGCAAAAAAATACCACAATGTGAGATCAACCTTTCTGAGGTAATAAAAAACATCAATCAGTTAGAGAACATCTGTGGATGACCCAGTTAGAGCTCACACTTCAGAAACTGAAGATAAAGCTTGAAAAGTACATCCATAGAAATTAAGCTTCCTTGACTATACAGGGCAGTTAACTACTATTTTTAGAGATCTTCTTTGAAGATGAAAGGGTATTTGAACAGCAGTTCCTGCTTCAAGAATCGAATCTAGAAGGATGGTGGTACAAAAGTCTAGAGAATGTATGAGAAATAGAGTCTGCAGAACTATCTTAGCTATTATGCTCTTGTTCTACCCTAAATCAAGTCATAAGTTAACAGCAGGAAAAAAAGAACAAAAAAGAAAAGAAAAAACAACTACCAAACACAAACAACATCATCACTCACGTATAAAAAGGGTTAAGTCAGAATTATTCACTAAGTCCTTCACTTCAGTGGTGAGAAGAGACTATGATACCACAGTGCAGCACATATATCCAATGTTACTGACAACAGCATTAAGGCGAACTTGTAATTCAATCAAGCCTTCAGGCACCTGCAGACAGCTATCACATATTTCATTTTTACAGAAAAGTGTAAAATTACCTAGCTGGTATGATGGAAGCCACAGACAGCATTTTGCATTTCTCTCTTAGGACTCATATTGCATATTTCTAAAGCGGAATTTTTAGTGAGCCTGTTTGTGCCTACTGTTGGCCACCGGTGCCACACACAGTGATGGAAGTGCAACACATAGCCTGCAGATTGACTGCAGTGACACTGCTGGAGTTGTTGACCATGGCTGGTATGAAGGAAACAATTAAACCCAAAATAAATGTGGTGGTGCCACCCACACAAAGTAAATATCCATCAAAAAGGTCATTTTACACACGGCATCAGACCAAGTTCCAGCTGAGATCGAAAACATGCTGCAGATTGGACCAGTGAGTCAGACCTTATCTATTGTATTCTAAATGAATTTTATACTAAAATGAACATATGAAGGTGGGCAAGATGACAGCATATTGACATTTTTGTCCCTGAGGCAACGGTGACTCAGTAATGATTATGCTTTCCTCTGAGCCACAGAGAAATCTGTAGCTGATAACTATGCAACGCAGATAGCTGAGTCAGAAACGAGTCTCTGAATGGACCTGTGTTTTGGAGACAGAAGCTAATGTGATTGCACCTGCATGCAAAGAAAAATTTCTGAATATCAAATAATTTCAGTAAGAAGAATAAGATATGGAGAAAACCTTTCCGGACAGCTCTACATTCAGATGAGCTATTTGAATACTGATATTTAAACACAGCTTGTGCAATAGCTTATGATAACTTTACCCTGAAGATTATGTTTCACATCATATTTGCTCTCTAGTGATACCACTGTAATCTATTTTTCATGAAAAACAAACAGACGTACATGTATGGTATACTAATGTGAACCAAGACTTTTAAGTAGCAGCAGAAATGCTTACCCTAGCTGATTTGTACAATATTAATTATCATGAGCTCATAAGAAGTTGGTTTTGTTTGGTTGTTTGTTTGGTTGTTTTTTTAATATATGATAGTACAAAAGGATATAAAAGATCTTTTAATTAAAAGACAAATGGAAGTTCACATTCCCACAGTGTGAGAGTAAGCGTTGGGCACTTACATGGACAAATACTATCTGAATAAGATGAATGCTACAAGTTCAACAGTTTCAGTATTCTTGCAATGGCAGTGGAGAGGCAGAATGCTCCTTATGAGTAACTTATAATACAACTTTGTCTTAAGTACTCTTCATTTTCCTAAAGGACATTTATTATCCCAAGGCTGAAGCCATGGATCAGAATTCTTCAATGTATGGTAGAAATCTGCACAAACTAGAAGAGGTTCTTCAGTTGTACAGTTGCCCCAGTGAACAGGGTAGAAGTCACCAAAAAGCAATGCTTTGATTAGAATTAATTGAGGTGATCTTCAGAAGTATTTGTGTAGTATTTTATCTAACAAATATAGCATCCACTAGATTTTAGGAGGGAATCTTTTGGGTGGAACAGACCTTTCCCTTGTCTTGGATGACTGAGGAAAAATCCAACACCATCCCCTCTCCACTGTCTAGCCCTAATCCTGACCATCATGATCAGCATTATGATCTGTGAAGAAACCTAACTAAAATACATTTAGTGTAGCTTAATTGGTTTCTGGGTGGGTCCACTGTAATGAAGTTCCGAGCATCTACAGGAGGCATTTGTAGCAGAAGAAAGTAATGTTTCAAAAAGAAAGATTAATCAAGGTGAAACAATAAATACAAGATTGCTTGGCTGAGGTAGAAGGATGATAAGCATAGACATGAATTTTGTTCCACTTCTTACAAAGTGTTGAAACTTCCACTAGATATCAGTTCTGCAGTCTGAGGTGATAGTCCACAATTTAAACTAAAGCAGCATGATTTCGGTATATAAAATGTTGCTTTTGCACTGCTAAAATACATAATACAGGTAATGTATAGAAGCAACAAAACTTATGCATTTATTATATGTTAAAAAAAATAAAAGAGAGGGCAACAAACATAAAACTAGTGGGACACTTGGCCTTGTTTGTGGTTAAACTTATACATGAATAAGGTGTGATGGTGAAGCGAGGGATATTTCTCTCTGGTAATAGAGGTCTTATAAAAGTCTAGTCAAAATACATTACCAGTTTTTTGAGTTCAGTGTCTTAATGCAACTCTGCACATTCCATCTGAAAGTTTATAGGTAATTTATTTATGTCAAACGAAAATGGAGTTGCAAATATACTGAAAAACTGATGATTTTTTTAGAAATCACATAACTTATTCTCAAATTCCTGTATCAAAATGCACATATGCACAGCTGCATATTTTTGACTGTTCACACAGCTGTGTTTAGCCAAATGCATAAAATTATTTGCCATAACTTGAGCTTGCTATAATTTGAGTTTCATTTTAAATGCTGTTATTGTTTGAAACATAGTATAGGTAAGTTGATTTTCACCTTGAAGAGGTAAAAATTACAAAATTAATCAGCAAGTGACACAAGTGCATGCAATGTGTAGCACATGTGGGTTTTGGTTTCAATTCAAATGAATGTGTGGCAGTGTGAAAGACAGAGTTAGCCATGCACAGCTCCCTCCCCTCCACAGCACTCCATTGTCACCCATGCAGTCCACGCTTGAGCTACACACAATCTTCTCATGAAAAATATCACTAAAATTCATATAATACTGTTAGAAGTTTACAATCCTCTGGGGCCACATTCCTGGCCATCCAGGGCTGTGGGTTGGATGGGGCTGGTTTAGTGGTAGACCTGGCAGTGCTATATTAACAGACTTGATGACCTTAGAGGTCTCTTTCAACCCAAATGACCCAAATCATTGAATGGCTTGAGTTGGAAAGGACCCCAAGGATCATCAAGTTCCAACCCCCTGCCACAGGCAGGGCCACCAACCTTGTGATCTGGTGCTAGGGTCCCACGCAGGTTGCCCAGGGTCCCATCCAACCTGGCCTTGAACAACTCCAGGGACAGAGCATCCATAGCCTTTCTGGGCAGCCTGTTCCAGCACCTCACTGCTCTCTGTGAAGAACTTACCCCTGACATCCAATCTTAACCTTCCCTCCTTGAGCTTAAAACCATTCCCCCTTGTCCTATGACTATCTACCCTAGTAAAATGTTGATTTCCCTCCTTTTTATAATCCCCTCTTAAATACCAGAAGCCTGCAATGAATTTCCTCACCGCATTCTTGTCTCCAGGCTGAAAAAGCCCAGCTCCCTCAGCGTCCCTTCGTAGGTGAGGTGCTCCAGCCCACTGATCATCTTCATGGCCCTCCTCTGGACCCTCTCCAACAGCTTTCCTGTACCGGGGCCCCAGACATCACTGAGCAACAGACTATGACATCACCGGGCAATGGACTGTGACTGCATGGCCCTCACTGCTTGTTTAGGAGTGCCAGCAGAGCCTGGCTCAGTCTGGCTCGAACCTGGATCCTGCTGAGCATTTCTGAGAGGCTTGGAGGTTAAGCAAGGCTTTAGCTGTGCTGTGCTGGGCCATGCCTGTGGCTGCTTGCAGCAGCTCTCAGTGCTTATCCCCATTTGTGTTTCCCTGGCCCTGCCGAGTAGGGAAGGCCGTGGAAAGCATAAATGAGCAGTGCAGGGACGTGTCCCTGGGGTGGCCATGGGAGCCTGATGCTGCACTGGTGGGAAGCAGGAGGTGGCCCAGCCATGGAGCTGGGAGGGCTTCCTTTGAGGGACTGGGGATGTTGCCTCAGCATAGGGAAACAGGAGAGGTTGAAAACTTACCAAAAGTGTAGAGCAGCTGCTGAAACAAAGCTGCAAGTGGAAGAAGGGGTAGGCTGCAAAAAATCATTTTTTCTGTCTTATGTTTTCATGCGGGCCACATGTGGCAACCTGGGCCAAAGTTTAGCCATGGCATACATACAGGGTCAGGGAAAGGCTCAGGGTTATGATAAAGACTAAGTCTAAAATTCCTGTTGGAGTGGAGTTGCTTAAAGGATGACAATAGAAGCTGTAAAATGTAAAAAGATTTTTTTGCCACTACTTCTGAACTATTTGTCCATTTCCTTCTATGCTAGTCTGGACCCAAGGCTAAGCCAAGGTCAAGATTTAAGGCCAGTTAGGTTCAAGGCTGAGAAACAGACATAACATAGACTTACCATTGGTATAAGGCTGAAAAGGAGCTGCCTAAAAAGGTGTAGGCTGCAAAAGGCCCTCATCCTTGGTCTTAGCCTCTACTGAGCTTTACATAGAGCTTCCCCAGCCCCTTTGCAGGTTCACTCCAGTGGCAGATCTACCATCTGTGCTTCTTTCACCCCTAAACCTAGCCCTAAGCCATGCTCCTCGAACAGCCTACTCCTCTATCGGCTTGGTGATGCATCAGGGTGGACATGCCCTGGGCTCTGCTATGAAATCTGAGGTTTCCAGCCTCTTGAGTCTGCTCAGCTACAGCCAGCGACACTTCAATGGGTGACACACAGTTAAATAACGTGGCCGTCACTAGAGGGCAGAACAGTCCGCAGGAATTCAATGGCAAAGCGCTAGGAAAGAAGGGTTAGAAAGCCTCTGATAGTCCATATCACACAAAAATTAGTAACGTCCAGCTGGACTTTCTTTCCATGATACACCTCAAAGATGCAGACCCTTTTTAATGACTGGACATATTTCTGAAGCGAGGAGCCAACAGTGATTCCTATCACTTACAGTTACCTGCCACGGAACACATCAAGATCCTGGTTTTTGGCACTTTCTGAACACAATTGCTGACTATCTCCATGCCACATATAAGTCACAGCTTCAGCTGCTTGCACAGATTTCTGCCTTTCCTTTAAAAATAAGGTTGGAGGACAAATGCATCCTCTTGCCTTCTACATTCAACCAGCTCTCCAGAGGCCTGGGCAAGCAACTCAACAAATCTATGATAAGGAGCCAAGACAAAGCCTTATATCAGGGAAAATCTTTTCCCAGGCCCTTGAAAATTTGCCCACAGCTGTCCACATTAAAGCTTAGGTCATATAACTCACTATGGGCACATACTTTTCTGTACCTCCTGCCCATGCTCAACATGCTGTGAGACTGAGCTGAGGGGCTAACTGTGATTGCCATGTCACTTTGCAGTCTGTGCCTGCTATGATGCCAAGCATTGAGCTACATTGCTTTCCTTTCCTATGGAGATATGGCACTCAGAGTACTGCCTATGTATCTACCTACCCCTGCCATTAAGTCTTGTATTAGTGTCAAGGCCTGGGATACCATGACTGTACTTGTATGGATCCAAATCCTTTGATCAAATATCAGCTTTGCAAGGGATGGAGGGACATCTTCACTTTCAAAAACAGTTGAGCTATGTTAGACCCAGGGGACTTAACCCTTCACTTCCAGTCCTCATCCTCATCCCTGTGCATCTGAGAAGCTGTCTTTCCGATTGTACCTGGAGCACCACTGGGCTATGAACCATGGGCAGTTTGCGCCACAGCAAGTATGCATGAGTGTGTGTAAGAGACCAGCATCTTAACAAAGCATGAGAGGGAATTCATCATGCAATCTCGGACTTCACGGACAAGTAAAACTGAAACAAAGACAAAAACTCACTCTGAATAGCAGTGTGCAATACGTGTAGAGTAGCACCCAAGCACTACTCAGATGCTGCAGGTCAAACACCGGGCATTTGGTAGTGAGGAGAGTTAATCTGATCTGACAGCAACTGGACTGTGAAGGAATTCCTATTTGTCCCCTTTACTTTCCTGGGAGGTCAATTTTCAGTCAAAATTACACATCTAGCTTTGCTCAATAGCCAGTAATGAAAGGCATTTGAAAAGGGGTGGGTTTATCCCACATATGTCAAGCACATTTTTTAGGACTAGCCCCACCCCTTCTCTGAAGGTAAATATCTTTCTGTTGCAGCACTCTTTGTGTAAAATGAGGTTTCTTGTGCAGAAAACACTGTTCCAGCGCTTCTGCTTTATGTTTCGTGGCTTTCTGAAATCCTTTCATAATTTTCAGGAAGCGAAGGAGCAGAATCAAACTGCTGATTGTGATACATCGTTGTACTGGGCACGCTATAAGGTGTCCAAGAAAAAAGCCTCTGCAGCTGCAGTGCAGTCAGTGCATGACCATTTCTTCTGTTCGTTTCCAAAGTGTGGAGTGTGGGCTTCAAATGCAAGCAGTCTAACCTCTTAAATTTCATAGTTCACAGTGAGAACAATGACCAGACCTCATCTCTGACGCAGGCTCCAAAATACTCATGGAAACCTTAAAAAGAGTTCATGTATTTAGCTGCTCTGAAAAAAAGTGCATATGGACCATATGAGCACTGTGCAGCTGGAAATCCAGTCCCACAGGCCTTACTGGAAATGATATGACACCCCACTTCTCATTAAGGATCTAAAATTGGATATTCAAACATAAAGCCAAATCCCATGCAGAGCAGTCCATATTAAACCAAATTGAGTACTCAGCATCCAACTGAAAAATCCACTCCATATGCCTGCAAAAAAACACAGATTATTTTGCACTCATTGCCATTGGAGAACAATCTTGTTCTGTCACCATGTAATATTAAATTCGTTTAGTGTATAATCCCAAAGTTGCAGCCTGATGACTGACACATTTCTCCAGCTTTCCAAAAGAGGAGTTCTAGAGAGTCATCTAGACTCCATTTCCATTTGATGGTCACAATCCCTGTTAAGTAGACACCTATATCTGGTGCTAACATATTTCCTAATGAAGATCTGAAGGGAGTCATCAAGCACTAGCTCTGCGTTATGGTATGTACCTGCTTGAAATGAAGGACACATCAACATCTTGAAACTGCAAACACTTTGTCTGAACTTTAGCAGAGAGCAGACCAGGGTGCTGGTCTAGGGCCCTCTATACTGCTGCTACCCAGCAAGAGCAGCCCATGCTGAAAAATGTGGCAGGGAAAAGTTTGGGACCAGCTGCAGGTGCCTTGCCTCAGACTGACCCAGCTACTGTGTCCACCTGATGCATTGGGCTGCTTGGTCACTTTTTCTGGCTATGGCTTCAATCCTTAAACAAAGGCTTTCAGCATCAGCTCCTCAAAAAACTGTCTTCTCACTTGAAATCTCTGCCATTGCAACTGGCTTTGTATTCAAAACCAGCAGCATTACCTCAGGCTCCAGCTCTACAGGGCTTACTTCTTAACACAATTCTCCTCTTATTAATTCAGTCGTTACTTTGAAGTAACTCCATGCTATGACACTGGACTTACTTAGGGCTGCTCAGGGAGGTCTTTTACCGGGGTCTGTGACTGAATGTCACCTACTCAACAAAACATGCACTGTCTTCAAACAAATGAAGGCTGACTTTTTCAGTGTTGGGAAAAGCTGACCCATGGACCGTATTGAGAAAATGACTGTCTGAAATTTAATGAAATACAGGCTAGAAGAGGCTTTAGAAGATGCCTATCGGGGCTTGGAATCAGAGACAGTGATTGGGAAGAAAGACAGCTGTGATCTTGTACTCCTAGTCGAAACTTGGCATTTGCAATTAAGTCTTTAAACAGCAAGAAGTTTCCGTCCTTCATCTCCTGATCCTAGATCACCTCACATATTTAATGAAAAAGGGTCCAGAAGCTTTTCTGCAAACACTCTGTATAGGCAATGAGAAACACCGCTGTTGTGAGAGTTGGACAGTCCCAAGTGTTACAGAGCTGGAGAGGGAGCACATCAGTTCTGCTACCCCATCCTGCTGCCAGAAAGTGCTGTTTAAGTGCTCACCAACATGAACAGCAATGCCCAGTCAGTCATTAATAAGAAATGAGCAATATTCCAAGGGTCTTTGCTACTGCTTGTAAGACTGATTCAGGGGTTTTCTCCCACTGTAGCTGAAGGCACTGCTTGTAGCAAAGTCCCTTGCACCAGTGACACTTGCCACCTCCAAACAGTGACCTATAATCCTGTTTGGGACTTCCAGATCCCCATGGGACCATTACCCTATGCCAAAATTGTGAGATTTTTTTCCACCTTTTATCAAACACTCTGACCACTTGTCTGCACAACATGCTACTTAATAATACCCTATTGCGAGCTGCCAATAAGTGAGTTTTCAGACTAGCAGAAGCAGCACTGGGATAATCCCCACAGTTATACCTCTCTGTGTTGAGAAAGGAGAGCAGATCCCACTTGCACAGCTCTCCTTCCAGCCCGCTCAGAGAGCTGAGCCTGCCCTACTTCTCTGCTTTTCCTGAGGAGCTTTGTCTCTAGCAGGCAATCTATTACTGCAACACATTTTCTCCTCTATTTTCTAATCCCACTGCACCACATCTCTGATGATAGTCCAAAGGAATTAATCTTGTAACTTTAATGTTATAATTATCTGAGTTTGAAGTTCCCTTCCTTCCTCCCTTTCGCTGTCCAAATCTTCCAGTCTCTGGACACAGAATCTATAAAGTACAAAGGAAAGCGGATGTAGCTGTTGCTTAATAAGTCATTGTATATCTGTAACAAGATATCAACGCTATATCTTAAATTATTCAGGAATTTCAATGAGAATACCTATGTTCTTTAATATCTATGTTTGTGTTTCTATATATGTGTATTATTTTTTAATTGCGATCCATGTGACCTACATGAAACAAGAAGACAAATGTGGCCACACTGATGTGGTAATTCTGCTGGCAACAACATCTCCCATTGCTATGTTGACAAGTGTCTGAGACAGAATTTATGTCTGGGGTTTGTTATGCCATGCACTACGTAAATCACTAAGAAAAAAAAAGAGGGAATTATGACTAACCATTTATTCAATCTCATTCTCCTGCATCTGGTGATTAAATAAATGCATTTATGTATAGATTAAAAAAGAAAAAAACAAAACACACACAAAAATAAAGCTAAATATATTATGAGATGTTATAATGAACAAACTGATATTCAGGCTTTTAATTTCTGTGGTGCACATTAAAAATCAAAGCATGACATTTCTCATTTCATGCATCAGATCCAATCTATATAAACCTGTATTTTAAATCAATGCATACACATAAAAGTGGTAGTATACAGCCTTCAGAGATCATTATATGAATAATAATCAGTGGATGAAGGCTGTCAGCGTGGTCTACCTGGACTTCAGTAAGGCATTTGATGCTGTCCCCCACAACATCCTCGTGGAGAAGCTGGCTGCCTGTGGTTTGGATGGGGGTACACTCCACTGGTGAAAAACTGTCTGGATGGCTGGGCCCAAAGAGTTGTGGTCAGTGGAGTTAAATCCAGTTGGTAGCCGGTCACGAGTGGTATACCCCAGGGCTCGGTACTGGGGCCACTTCTATTTAACATCTTTATTAATGATCTTGATGAGGTGATTGAATGCACCCTCAGTAAGTTTGCAGATGACACCAAGTTGGGAGGGAGCGTTGATCTGCCTGGGGGGAGAAGGGCACTACAGAAGGACCTAGATAAACTGGATCGATGGGCCAAGGTAAACTGTATGAGTTTCAATAGGGCCAGTGTTGGGTCCTGCATTTTGGCCACAACAACCCCAGGCAACCCTACAGGCTTGGGAAGGCTGCCTGGTGGAAAGGGACCTTGGTGTACTGATGGACAGTCAGCTGAGTATGAGCCAGCAGTGTGCCCAGGTTGCCAAGAAGGCCAATGACATCCTGGCTTGGATCAGGAATGGTGTGGTGAGCAGGACTAGGGAAGTCATCCTGCCTATGTACTCGGCACTGGTGAGGCCTCACGTCAAGTACTGTGTTCAGTTTTGGGCACCTCAATACAGAAAGGACACTGAGGTGCTGGAGCAGGTCCAGAGAAGGGCAACAAGGCTTGTGAAGGGCTTGGAGAATATACCCTATGAGGAGAGACTGAAGGAACTGGGACTATTTAGGCTGGGGAAGAGGAGGCTGAGAGGAGACCTTATTGATCTCTTCCAGTATCTGAAAGGTGTTTACAGCGAGAGCGGGGTTGGTGACAGGACGAGGGGAAATGGCCTCAAGTTGTGCCAGGATAAGTTTAGGTTGGATATCAGGAAACACTTCTTTACAGAAAGGGTTGTTAAGCACTGGAATAGGCTCCCCTGGGAAGTGGTTGATTCACCATCTCTGGATGTGTTTAAAAACTGTTTGGATGTAGTGCTCAGGGACATGATTTAGCAGAGGGTTGCTAGAGTTAGGGTAGTATGGTTAGAATCATAGAATCATAGAATCATAGAATTGCTCAGGTTGGAAAAGACCTTAAAGATCATCAAGTCCAACTGCAACCTATGGATGATCTTTAAGGTCTTTTCCAGCCTGAGCAATTCTATGATTCTGTGATTCTAATCACACTATTGAGGAGCTATACTCAGCAGTTTTAGAATGATTCTGTGGGATACTCTTTAGTGCACAGTCCCTAATATAAAGCAGAAATTATTACCAAATACCACACATTTCATCACTGGCCATGAAATACTTGTTTCCTGGCTGCTTCTTGCTGTAGCATACCTTGCAGAGTTGCATGCTTTGCCTCCTGCATTGCATACTGAAGGAGATGTGAAAGCTGCCTTGTTGGCATGGCTCTTCTTTGAAACCCAGCTTCTTGAGAACTCCCACAATCAGACAGAGGTGGCCTCAGAGCAACTCAGGCACTTCTTACTCTGGCTGTCTATTGGGCTTGGACTGTTAATGTACCCTTTGCCGTACTGTAGTCAGTTATACTCATTGAGAATGAGGATACTGCAGTGGGTTTGAGTACAGACAATTATCAGGAGGAAACATTCATTCATTCATTCCAAAGCTGAAATTCTGTGGCCAGCAGATCCTCATCTCTGTTTCACTTGTTGCAGCTGTAAAAGTAGCTGCAGAGACTAGAAAATCTCAGACAAGGAATTCTCTTATCCGAAGCTCCATAACCTTGACTGGAGTATATCCCTGTTCATGACAGCAATTCTTATGCAGTGTGAAAATCCAAGCAATGTGTCATCAGCACCATACATTTGTTGTCCCTCAAGTTACTCCAAGCCTTGTCCTCTGTATCTTTTTATTCTCATTGATGAACTTTTGTATCCCCTGCTTCTGGTTTATTCAAAGTAACACTGAACATATATGCAAGTCCACAACATCTTTAAGCACATATATCTAGATTCTCTGCCTTATCTTCAGAAATCTTAAACAACATTTATAGCAAGGGATATATAAAAGTAGCACAGAAAGAGAGTTAACCGTTTGTAGGTACCTAACATTACAGAAACTGTCTAATCTCACTTCCTCAGGTGTTGCCTAGGGGTCCCTTACCTGAAAAGTGCACCTTCTGGATGCAGTACAGATCGGTTTTCTCAGGTTTTGCACCCATCAGCATTTTTTAAAAGAAAGGAACACTAACATGAGAACAGGCAAAATTAACAGTATGGAGCAGAAATGTATCAGAACAATATGGGGTGTAAAGATGTAGAACTGAACAAAACCTAGCTGGGAGTAGAACTGAAAGTACTCAGGAGTGCTGAGGCACTTCTGGATGTTCCTCAACTCCATAATTTCTCTACAGTCTGTGTCCCTCTATGAGTCTCTCAGGGGTGCTTTGCCAGAGAAGCAAAGAATGAAAACTGAGCAAAACATTTCCTTAATACACACTTCATAAAACATTTAACATACGCTCAATAAAACCCAGAAATGTCTAAAGATGTCGAGAAAGAAACGTTAGGTAGTACATCACTGATCCCTAGCCTGTCTAAGAATATGAGTTGCATTTCATTTATTACAACCTTTGGAAACAAAAGCGCACAAACCCGGTGCACTCTGCATAGTCTCTTTCCTTAGGTGACTATTGCCACACTGTATGTGCCCTGACTTTGATGGTATGCTTGCTGAAACTGAAGACTCTCATCAGGAATGAAAATTTGTCTTGATCTGTCTGCACAAATGTGCTCTGGCAAAATTTGATCAGAGTAACGCAGGAATGAAAGTTTGATCTAAGCTGTTTGTTTTTGTCAGCTCTACAGTCACTCAGTATGAAATGCCACAGATTGGTGACTTTCCTCCCCCAAGGCAAAGCTTACACGTGACAGATATGCAATCACTTGGGGACAGCTCAAAGGCAGAAAACAGAAAACAAGAGATGCAAAGAATTAGGATAAAACTTCAAGGCTAAGAATGCAAGTAAAATCGTCACTCCTTCATAAGCATCAGCTGATTTCTCAGGATAAGCCTAAGATCACAATGATTCTCACTGAGACTAACAGAAAAAGAACCTTTTCCACATTTAAGAAATGATTTTAAATCCTAAGTCTATCTATGCAAATTTCCCGTGTCCATGTTTTCTCTCAGAGAGAGCACATCTAGAGAAGTCTTCCAGTCTGGATTGGCAGTTAACACAACACCATGCAAATGAACATATAACCTAAGCTCAGAATGTTGTTATGTTCTTCTTCAAGGAGAAGCCGCACTGTAAGCATTTTTTTTTCCCAGCAAATGTAAAACAAAGTGCACAATAAAATAATGTCCAACTGCAGGTTTTGTAGGTGTGCTTTAAAAGGACTGTTGGGACACTGTGCATACATGAGACCTTGTAGTTATCCAGCCAGAGGGAGCTGAGACTTAAAACTTGCCAGCCAAGGTTAATATGCCAGTAACTAAGACCTGGGTGATTCTTTATCCTCCAAGAAGTGAAGCAGCTGACTTCGTGGGGAAAAGAAAATAGTAATCAGAGGATTCTGTAGGAAAGGCTCTGTAGGAAATACATCCTGGTCTGGCAGGAGAGAACAAGACACAGCGAGACATCCAAGTGTCTAAGATGAAACCCATCTGTATCATCTCATAAATCTGCCAGAGTAAACAAAGGAATATATGTAAGCTATGTGGCTTTTATATAGAGCAAATATACACTTAATCTTCTAGTGAATCACCTTTTTCACACAAAGATCATCAGTGATCCCTAGCAGAACAGCTGCTCAGTCACATTCGGCTGTGGCCTCAGAAAACTCCCACACCAATGTCATGAGTAAAAAGCTATAAAAGAGCTGCTCTGCCAGGTTGGAGGGTCAAATAGCAGCCTGTAAATGTTTGTCATAGAGGAGAATGTGACTACAGATATTCATCCTTTTCTCTTAATGGCCTTATGCAGAAGCAAAGATCAAGAGAATTTTTCATGAGATAATAAAACATAGGTCCTGTCACAAGAAATGAATCATTTTCATCACACTTTATTTTTCATTTTGTTGGAGTATGAGTCTCAGCTTTGAAGTTGCCTTGGTTTTATTATTTTTCTTATGAAAAAAACCATATATTAGAAAGTGTCAGCTCCTGAAACAGTGATCTAGAAAGATCTGTTGATTATCAGCCTCTGCTGAAGAGTCTCACTCTTTTCATTTCCTCGAAACGAGAGTGATTTAAAAATGCCAGTACCAAAGAAGAAAAACTTTTCTTTCAAACAGGAATCACTAACTAAAACAAGCTCATTTTTTGTTATATGCCATTAATTAATACATTATCTCACATTCTGTCTTCAGCTCATACCTAATTTATATTACTACAATTGAATTCATAAATTTTAGAAAAATAGTAATCTCACAAAAAGGGTGTTTTCCCTTCTAAGAGTCAGAAACCTTTCTGAGATCATGACATTTTATTTGGGCTCTCATATTCCTTTGTTCTTTATAATGGTCATTTTGATCTTTAAGAACAGATAAGTGGTTTTGCTTGCCAAAACAAAAAGTGCACGTGCATATTCACCTGTGCATGTATCTGACTGACAGTCCCTCTTGGACATGTTTGAATCTATTGGCCAAATCAGAATAAGAAAGAACGTTTTCAAGTTTTCATTTCTCTGTTGCATGGAGCATCAAGAAGATGCGAGGAGACCATTCGTCCTCCCTCTGGAAAAGGTCTACAACCTTTCCTGCAGTCCATGCAGGACTCCAAATGGGCTGCATCTCCAGGCACAGCAGTGTCGGTTCCAAAGCTTCAGTGGTTTTGCTGTACAGTCACTTGTTTCCAATACAGGCAAGAACAATCCTTTCCATCGAGAATTCTCAAGGGTCACAGAGGCTTCTGAAAATGGACTGTAGTGGATTTTACCCTGATTCTTGGCAGTGAACTATTCACAAACTATGTAACAATATTATCTTCCATCTGAGATGCACAGAAAAGTTATCAGTACCAAAGCAGTGAGTAATGGTTGATTACCATAGAGCATCACTGACAGAGTGCGTTTGTCCGGTTTTGTTTCTATAATCCAATAGGTAAAATAAAGATAAGACACTTCTATGTGAATGCACAGATAACTGTATTTTTTCTTAGAGTCTCTCTGCAAGTAGCAGAAGTGTTATGGATTCACCATTCCTCTGCTCGGCTCAAAGGGAGAAGGTAGAAGAGGGTGGATCTTTTGTGTCTATGTCCTAGCCTATGGCCTAGTTCCCTAGCTGTATTTGCATAGTATTCACATTGTTAGTGTTTCTTTCCTCACCATTCTGATGCTTCTAACTGAATACACATTTTGCAAGTAAATGCAAAAAAGCCCCCAAACCGTTCTCATCATTCACTGTGAACTGCAACAACCATGAGACTTCTCTACCAGGTATCATAATCTTCGGAATACTGCCCAAAGCAGAGAACCCTGGGACCTGAGCTTTCAAAGTGTTTCCATTTGCTTGCTGACATGGTTCCATAGATTTCTGCTTTCATTCTCCTCACCTTGCTTTTGTAGACAATCACTAAGTCAGACAACACTGAGCCCCGCTACTGAAGAGTAGAACAAGTACATTGGCATTAAGAGAAGTAAACTCAGAAGTAAAAAAAAACCAAACCAACACAATGCCTTTTTGCATAAGCTTTTTCCCACAGGAATATAAGGCAAGACGGCAGGTCTAATTAACCATCTACTGGAAAGAAGGTTCTCTGTCTCATCACCACGTATCTGTGAATGTTAATGCTGCCCTGTGCTTCCATGTGGGATCACTACATCTCTGTCTTGCTGCAGCACATAAAGAGTAAAAGCTACAGCCATCTACCTTCTTGAAGGAGTTGATTTCAACTTACCAATGAGTTACATTTCTGGTTTTCAAAAGACAGAATTTGACCACTTCCTAGTTTTAGAAGTTCTTCCTACTTTCTCCAACCATAGTGAATTCTACCTTTAGATCAGTACACACATTTACTGTGATCATCTGTATCTGCTCACTGCCTGCCCAGTTTTCTCCAACTCCTTCTGAGACCTATGAAGTTCTTCATTTTCCTTCACGCATGACCAATATCAAGAAAAATCTGCTTCTTCCTCTTAAGATCAGACACTCTTTAGCTTCTTCAAAATTAACACTGCATTTGTACGCTAGAGAATAGAAAAGGCAACTGCCCCAAAGATCTCAGAAATAATCAAATCTATTCCGTTTTGATGGCCTTTTCTTCTTTTTCTCCCATTCTGCAGAATATTTCCAGTTCTGGAACAGGGAGCTGTTTCCTCAGCTACTTTATTCCGGAAGATTGCTAGATGTGGCAGGTTTTGTAAAAGCAACAGTAATTTCAGTAGAAAGATGCTTCTTCTCCTGTGAGTCTGAAATTAATTGTCTTTTCAGTCAAAATACTATCTCACATTAAAAAAATACAAAAATGTATATGGTTTATTTACATAGCAAGCATTTCTGATATCTACTGTTATACATTAATATATATAGACAAGCATTAGGCTTTAATAGCACAGAGAAATAGGTCTATGGGAAAACGGCTTTGAGACAGTGGGATCAAACATCATCCAAAACAAGCCAGATTTCAGCATGTTCTAGTGCAGGCATGATATGTTATCTAATGATCATAGTTAGAGATTAACACGTGTCCTTCTGGAAAGATGGATTTCTCCAGCTGTCAGATTGAAGAATTCATGTCTAGAGAGATGACACTAATGTAAAACTGCCCAAGAACAGGACAGAATGCCCATGTCAATCAGTTCTTGTGACCCCAAATATTCATCATAGGATGCTTTACAACAAGGTCACAAAAAATGCATGACAGCACAATTCTAGCTGTACAGACTATGTCATAGAAAATCTCCAATTTTTTCCATCACCAAAACTTAACTCTAAAAAAGTGTTCAGGAGTGATGTTATACCCATGAAATGGGTTCCCACATGCTTATCTTTGAAGTGGCTGAAAACAAGACATTTTCCCTGAACACCTGAGGAAGGACTGTAAATTGAGAGATTTCAGTGGGAATATGATCTTATTCCTTTCCATGGAGAGTGTATTAGTAATACTTAGGCTGATGAGACTAAGGGAGCAGACTTGACACCATACATACTGCAAACCAAAAACTCAAACGCAGGGAGCCTATGACTGCTACTCCAGAAGCAGCACAGACTGCAGAACAACACTGTGATTTGTCCATAGGCCCAAAATATAAGAAACGGTCCCACTGTGCATAGTGTGTTCCTTGCACAAAGTCTATCCATGCACTATGCAGAACAACACAAGGAGACCAGGGCAGCTGGGAAAAGGAATGCAAAAAGGGGAACTGCCCACAGAGTGAGGCTGCACAAATTCATGATTAGGCTGCTGCCACAAGTTAGCATCATCCTTCCTAAGAAATCCTATAAAGAGAATAAGATTTTAATTTTAATAGCTCAGATTTTTAACAGAAATAACTTAAGCACAAGTCATAATAATAATAAAAAAGAATAAACAGTCTTCAACAGAGGACTAATCTTCACCTCTTTTTCGTATCTTGCTATCTTTTCTTACCCTCTTTCTTTCATAGGTAATACTAATATTTGCCTAGTCTTCATGTTATATTGGATATCATGAAAGTGAATAAGGAGGTCAAGTAGTAGCCATAAAGAAACCAAAGTGTGAAAACACTAAGCAAGCAGAAATGCACAAAGATCAGTTGCATTGCTTATACTGCCCATGTACCAATTCACTCCACTTTACCCTGTTCCTTCATGGTCTTTTCTGCTGAGGAAAACAATGTTACAGAGCTTCTGGTTTAAAAGCCATGCTGATGAACAAAAACCTTTCATATTTCACACATCTGAAGTGGCAAGATGAGTAGTGAATTTCTATTTTGCAGCACTGCTTAAGTTCTTTTTGAAAACATAACAGACATTACTGTGGATTCCTTCCCTATGAGGAGAAATCTGAACTCTTCTTTTTACAACAGAATCTGAAACTTGAGCAAAACAATTCAGAATTTTTCTCGTGGTCTTTGTAGCCAGGCACATTGTGTTTTACAAACCGTCTTATTTAACATGAAAGAGGGGGTCTTCAAATCTGCCCTTTATCATTAAGATGACTCCAGTGAAATGCCCACAGAATAAATTTGGACGCGGAAATAAATCTCATTTAATCAAATGAAGTACAAATCTAACCAAAATGTGATTAGTTTGAATTCTTCAAATATACATACCACTTAAATGATTTTGTCTCTTCATCCCTATTAAAATCCATGTCTATTTTAATAGAAATTTTCAGATCAATATGTGTATCTACTTCTTCTTGCCTGCCTCGGAGATTTCCATAAAGTGAGACTGCCAGTTGTTTCCTGCCTAGCTACATGTAGTTATCATAATCATACCTTCTCAGACCAGCATGATGTTGGGGCTACGTCAAAGGCTCCCAACGAGCAACATGAAAATACACTTCTCACACATTTGTCATGGACATCTTTTAGTCTGATCTTTAAGCAGATCCTATATAAAATTGATGGTGATTCATCTTCATTGTTGATAAGCATAATTACCTCTAGTGCTATAAAAAAAGCTACGATTCTTTCCATATGCACCTTCATATTCAAGAATGCCAGTGACCTGGATGCACGTACATCTGTGTCTTTAAATGTTTCAAGCTTCAGGAAGACTCGCAGTAGTAAAGAACTAGGCCCAGCTCTCTATTTTTGCTATCTGTAGAGGATGAACAGTGACTTAGAGAAGAGGCTGTCAATGAGCTATTCAACATGGCTGAATGTCTCGCGTCTGCATTTCTGCTTTAGAGGGAAGGATTGCTTCTTCTCAGCACTGAAATACCACATATATCTTAGCCGTATAAAGTAAAGTATAATTCCCTGTTTTCCATTCCGTACAGATGAAAATTCTATTCTCCCTCTTTAACAGCTTTGTGGGTTTTTTTCAGCTAAAAAACAAGGATCCAGGGCTTTCTGCTCTCACTGCACTTAGCACTACCACCCCCACAGAGGAAATGTGCAGATAGAAGTGAGATGTGTGGGATGTTATGACTACAGTGACCTGTGTTCCTGAATTCATTCACATCAGTGATTAATTTTTCTTATAGTTACAGAAAGCTGCAAGCTAAAGGCACAGAAGGACATTTGTAAAATAAAAAAGAGCGTGGCCGGAAGGGAGGGAACACATTCTGAACGCTGACTCACATTACCTTCCTTTCTGCCTTCAAACTCTCCTTAATCTCTTCATACTTGCAGTTAACAGCTCAATCTACAACACCAGTGCCCCTTCCGCCCCCCTTCTTAAGCTTTTTGTTTTCCTTGTACTCCTACATTTCTAATTTTTTTTCTGACTCTTGCAGAACCACTGTGTTCTTGATTCATCCATTACCTCACACAGTCCCTTAGGCACTGCAAGAGAGTCCACAAAAAGACTGTTGGAGTATACCTGGAACCGAGTGAAAACAGTCCTGGGTCTAGTTTAGTCTACATTTTACTAATGACGAATAAATATACTATGGAACCACTTGGATGAGAAAGTCAAATTACACTTTTTTTTAGAGGTTACTTAGTCTGCAAGTTTAAAAGAGCATCCTTTAGAGATTTAACTCTAAAGGATGAGGCTGATCTTAGATTCACTTACAGAACCCAAACAGTTCCTTCACAAAATGTGACTGGGAAACCATCTCATCATTTAAAAAACCCTGAGATTGTATGTCCCAACTTTTCATCATCATAAATTTCAAGAAAGATATAGCCTACTCAAAGCCCTAATATGTACAACATAGTTGTCTTCATAAAATAACCTATCTTCTAACAGAGGATATATACTACAGAACTGACTGAAGAAAAGGAAGTAGAAATATATTAATAATATTGTTTTCTCATATTTGCATGCAACAGGAAATAGCCATTTTCACCCACAGGTAGGAAACACTGGGTATTCCATCAAAACCCTGTCCTGCAAAGTCAACAATGTTATGCGACTTGCATTCCTGTTCAGAATAGAATCATTACTCAGATATAGAATACTTACTGTTTCTGTTTTAGATATTTATTTAAGATACGAGATAAATAAACCTTTGTGAATTAAACCTGCCTCAAGTAGAAAGCACAGTCAAACAGCACGTCCTTATCCCTACAGCTTACACTGTGCTGGGTACTGGTGGTCAAACAAGAAGCTATGCTTTGAGTTGTCTTGGAATGACCTAACTGAGAAAAAAATATATTTAATCAAGCATTTATTTTTTTTTTCCAAACATAAGAACCTCCATAGGCTTTTTGATTGTAATTCTGAGTAATTGGAATTATATGTAAGATAACCTATGTCAAAATCAGAACTGTATATGTGCAACATAGAAAGTATTAACTCATCTGAATCCCATCACAATATGGCTGCAAATGAGAAGTAAAAAACATGAACACTGCAGTGCAACACACACAGAAATTTCCCAGCCAATACACTGCCTATGTGAAGGAAGAATGCAAGGTAAGGAGACTGTTCAGAAGCACATCCCCTGTCACATGAGTAAGCTCAGCAGCACTCTCCTGTCCTAGAAAAGAGTAGCTAAGAATTCACTCATGGCGCAGACACTACAGCACTTTGTATTTCCAGAGCTGAATCTAAGTTACCATTCAGATTAGTCGTTTTAAATACAGATTGAACTTCTCCAGCATAAAATCAACTTGTGAAGGAGTTGATTCATATGATATTACAAGAAAGCCGGTGCCAGAAAAAGGCGATCTCACTAGAAGAATTGATGTGGATGTCTCAGCCACATACCACACTTAAGATGTTATTTCCTTGCAGTCATATAAAATATCTTCAGTACTCTGGAAGATCAAGTAAAAGTCTGAAAATCCATCATCAATTTTCACGAGGATGTATTACAGAGGACATTGAAAAGTTCTTCTTTAAAGTTTTGCTATTTTTCATGCTTCCAAAACGAGGAAAAAATAAACAGGCAAAACAAAAAACCGTAAGTATATGTATTTATTAACATTGGATTTTTAAATACAGAAATGCTGTTATCTCAACTATAGGCTTACAATCCTGCTCCATTGCTCTTGAGGCCAAAACAAAAGAGAAAGAACACCTTTGTCTACTGCCTTTTGATCAGAAGAGTCAAACTCTGGATTCAGATATTTATGCACAAATCTCATTAATAGCAGAATCAATTATATTTGCACATGAACAAAAAATCTGCCTCAAAAAAGCACTAAAAAAATTAAGAACTTTTGCTGTCTTAACAATCTTTTAACAGAGAAAAGCTCTCAGCATACATGGAGAAAATATACGCATTTAGGATATAAAGATGAAGTTCTCAAAATCCATGTCACTTTGATTGCTATAACGCTGAAATACAAATTAGTCTTTTAATATGGACAACCAGTTGTGACACAGATAGAAATAGCTCTTCCTCAATTCTATTATTTTATCTAAATATGATTTAGTTAATACAGTTTTCAGAATAGACCCCTGTTACACCTGTCCTTTGTTTTATCAAGTTAAAAGCTGATCTTGAAATCAATGGTAATGTAGCAATTTGCTATCCTTACTTATTTTATATGAATATCAAATATCAACAGTGCTCTCATTTATTAATGTGCATAACTGGTGCAGCTCAGAGCAGAACACGCTTAATCTGAAAACAATTACTGAAAAATATGGTTTTATTTTGAAAACAATTACTTCTTTTAACTGCAGTCTCTTTAGTTTGTAATAAGGCAAGCACCAAGAGACACAGGCAATAGGAAATGCTTTTATATTCATTAGTAACATCTTCTTTCTTCCTTCGCACTAATAACAAAAGCTAATGCTAAAGCAGTTATGAAGAGCCAAACAGATTTTTTATTTCCATTTTAATAATAGGATTTTCAAATGTAAATTTTATCCTCTGAAAGTGAAATTCCCATTTCACAACTCAAAGTTTCAGCCTCCAAACCTACAGCTGGAGTCCTGTGTAAAATGCAACAGAGGATCCAAAGCAAGACCATCTCCTAGTTCTAGAGATCACCTCACTGAAGGGCAATAAACCTGAGCCAGGTCCTAAAGGAATGATGCGCTCACCATCCTGAAATACCGAGGCTGAGTTGGGCGCCAGTTATCGACAAGGGGAAGATTAGGTTCATTCTCAGCATTCTTTGATAAGGTACGGAGCTTCGCCATCTGCAGGAGAGCAAAATCAAAGTATGGTCATGGAAATCTGTTGCGATCAGATCCATAAGCCCAGTAGTTAAACAAAAAGGTTGGTCCAGATCCAGAAGCAGGGGATAAAGCCTCCTTCAAATTTTGAGGACATTCTTCACCCCATCACCATAGTAACCATACTCACCTTGTCTCCTACCAGTAATATTCTTAGAAATAATCAAGAGACAAAAAACGGGTCACATGTGAACAGCACTGTGAGAAATTAAGTACCATCATGTATGCATTATCTACAGAACTGAGAACAGCTACATAAATAGTAGGAATTCCCCAGAATATGGCTCAGAATATCCTCAGAAATGGCTCTGGGCAGCTTGGTCTGGTGGTTGGTGACCCTGCACATAGCATGGGGGTTGAAGCTAGATGATCATTGCGGTCCTTTTCAACCCAGGTCATTCTATGATTCTATGAATATGTGACTAGAACAGCCTAACAAACTTCTACTATTAGCCTATGTCCTAATAAACTTCTACTTTAACCCCACCTCAATGTCTGTTTACCAGCAACTAGAATTGAAAGGTGTTAAAGGGTGTTAAGACTAAATGATAAACTAATTGATGACTTCTGTGGTGGGTCTGCAGCAGAGCGTATATCCTGCTGCTGAGACAAATACGTTATTAGTTAAATCTGGATAATGACCTGGTCAAGATTTAAGATGGACTGTAAAAAGGGTCTGCAGCTTCACTTTCTGGTGTTTCTTTTTTTCTTTTTCTTTTTTTTCTTTTCTTTTTTTTTTTTTAAATCAAGCTGTATTCTTTTTGAGAGATGCCATAAAAATTCTGCCATATTCTTCAAAACCATATAATTCTCTTCCTCTACTGCTCTCTGATTCTCAAAAACATACACCCACCCACAGACACATTATGTTCATTTGTTGCCACTGCCAGGTATGACATTAGACAGAAAGCATATCAGCTGTGATTCACACACTTGACATTTCCCTTTCCCTGGCTTACTGTGAAGAGGATGCATACATTTTTTCTTGTGTACATTTGAAAATGTATCTCCACACACATCACAAGTTAAATTTCCTCACAAGTAGCTTCAGTATGCTGATGTATCTATTTTCTGTAGCACAGAGTTCAAGTCTAATGGAGGCAGAACTTCTGTCTGGGTTGTTAATCCACATTCACCATGCCTCTATTCGTTCTAGCTTAGGGCCAGCTCATGGATCTCAATGTTGTCCTTCACTGCACAACTTAGAAAAAGCATGAGCAATGACAGAATCACATTTATACTCAATATGCATCAGATGGATTATTCATCTGAAACTAAGTTACCTATTTCAAATGAAAAGTAATTTGTATGGGAACAGTAGGATATGAAAATAGTTCATCACTTTTGTTAATACTGAAAAAGTACTGTTAGAGAAGATACTAGTGTTTTTTATTATGTTTTGGAAGATGTTTTGGGAAAAAAAAAATGTACCTACTGAGTAAAAAAAAAAAAAATAATCAACATATCCAAGCTAGTTCCAACCCTCTGCCATGGGCAGGGTCCCCATCCACTAGATCAAGTTGCCCAAGGCCCCACCCAACCTGGCCTTGAATACTTCCAGCTATGTAAGGGTGAAAAGATGAGTCTTCAATTGGATAGAGGAATTCCAAAGTTAAATCCTACCCTTTAATGAAAGTTAACCTGAACAGTCAGGCTGCCTGCACTACATCTGTCACAGAGATTTCCAGTGAACATGATTTTTCCTGCAGAGTACTGTTTCTCAGTGACTGCACTTATCCTGGTGGCTAATATACTATTGCCAGCTGGATGCAAAAACATCCAAGTGATGCACATGCATGTGCACAAAATAAATAAATACTGCAATGACAGCACACTGTCCAGGATTAGAAATAATTGGTAACGTGATTGTTCTCTTATGAATAAATCATATGAACTGCAGACTCTCTGGAGTAAGAAGAGTCTATTGTACTTGTATATGGTACCACACACACACTGATAATTCTGCCTGTTAAAAGCTATCTCAGGAAAAAGCCAATGTCCCATCTCTGTGTAGAAACTTTCTTTTTACCTTAAATGCTCTTTTTTTTTTTTTTCTGCAGTAGGACCAGTTATAGATCTGCCTGTATATCTCCCAAGACTCGCTAACTTCAGATAAGCTGAAAAAAAGACTACAATCCAAATAGATCAGTGATCAGAAAGTCTTCTCGTGGAGCTGGATCAATGACGTGATTAGCCATTCCTTGCAAAACTCATTTTAAATTGGAGATGCTCAGTAGTGACTACATCTTCCCCAATAAAATTTGTAGTTGGTCATCTATGATATAAACCTCCAAGCAGATTTGGTAGTAACCAGTCAGAGCATATTTGTATTTTTCACAAAAGTATCAGCTTTGAAATATCCCCTGTATTTTAGCTTTTGGATGGAAAAAGAAACAGGAGACAGATCAAATCAATAAGCTGTGAAAATTATGCTATAAGTTATATGAATATATTACCATGTTTCACCTCTTGCCAGCTAAAGTTCACATCATGCCTGAATTCTGTTCTTTGAAATATAAAAAGCCAGATAAATACATAATAGCAAATAGATTTGTTGTGATACATGCCCATCAATCAACACAATGAAATTCCTTATCACCCGATGATCTAAGATGAAAAGTTATGTGTCTGTATATAATTTCTACATAATATGTCTGTCACTTGATTAATGTTCACCTTCTCACTGTGCTGAAGTCTTAAAAATTGTGCTATCACATCATTACAGTCTGCTAAACAGAGGAATAATCTCAGATTTAAAAAAAAAATCAGTAGAATCACTGGGTGATGAAAAAGGGCATTCAAGTGTATATAAACAAGAATGAGGGGGAATTAGCATTAGCACAAACACACTCAGAGAATAGAATTTGTTGACAAATCCCTGCACAGTCAAAATTGTTGGTGTAAACCCAACAACAATCTAGCTAAATGTTTCAATGTTCCGATTTAAATGGTCACAGAACACAGGCTAATGGCTAGAGCTTTCCAATATTGGGTCTTGGGAAATGCAGGGTTTAGAGCTCAGTGTAAAATAAAACGTGCAAACCACATGCAGCTCCTTCCTTTACTATTAACAAGAGTTAATAGCAGGAGGGCACAGGGAAACAAAAAGAGGACAGCGTGTTTTCTTTAGCTGATGTCACAGGAGGTCCTTTGTCCATGGGACCAATAACTTTCTACAGCATTTACATTCTACAGTAATTACTATAGTAATTACTGCTTGCTATCAATCCTGCCTCAAACTATTATTAACTCTTAACATCTCCATTGTGTTACAACTTTCCTGATTTATGAAGCACTCTGATATCTGTTCATTTAAGGCCCCTTTCTGATAGGGACACTGAAACAATCAGTTTTATTTTATTATCTTGGCTCATGATGTCAGAGGCGGATGTTGGTGGTATGACAGTAGAGGCTGAACCTTCTGTCAATATTCCATTATGTTCTGTTGGCAAGTGACAAATGGAAGCAGAAGGGCAGTCTGACAAAATGGTGTCTGACATGGAAGTGAGTATGAAGCAAAGGTGTGTCACTGAATTCCTCCATGTGGAAAAATTGGCACTCATGGACCTTCATCAACATTTGATGAAGTTCATGGAAATCAAGGTGTGGGTGTGAGCACAGTGAGGTCGTGGGTGGTGTGTTTCAGCAGTGGCAACAGCGGGTCACCTCTGCTAGTGCAAATTCTTATAAGCATGGTACGAAGGCTCTTGTTCATCGCAGGCAAAAATACATAGTTAATGGTAGTGATTATGTTGAAAAATAGCATTTTGTAGCTAAGATTTGCTCTAATACTGTTATTGTGTTCTTTGTATCTGTTGTAGTTTCCTTAGAAATAAATAGGAGGCATTACTTTCAGAGTGACCTACATAGTTTCATAGGCATTCAGTTCCTTACTGTCCTTTTAATCACAGAACTTCCCACAGCATCGAGTAAGCAGTTTCATTGCCAAAAGAATCAGATCAGCTTACAGCATACAACTAAAATGATGTGAGTAAAATACTATTTGCTTGAAGTTTACCTGGTCTGAGCTGACTATGATAGGCTCTCGAAGAACAATCCAAGTGATGCACTCTTCACAAGGTGGAGTAGTGAAAGAACCATGGTATGTCCAGTAGTCATGGGATTTAGGGAAAAGAATTGAAGGATCAAAGTTTGGAAAAGGAGCTTCTTTCCCCTTTAAAAAACAACAACAAAACAGGATACACACACACACAAAAAAAACAAAAAACAAAAACAAAACAAACAAACAAAAAAACAAGCTCTGGTCAAGATTAGGTAAGGATTCAAGCCTGGCATTTTAAAAAACAGCATGGCTCTTGTACATTAAAAACACATACATGGTCTGAAAAAGCACACATCTAAACAACACAATCACACAATCATAGACTTGCCTAGGCTAGAGAACACCATCATCAAGTCCAACCATCAACTTGACCTACCAAGTTCCATCACTAAACTTTGTCCCTTTGTGCCATGTCCACACATTTCAAATTATGATATAGTTCAAAGGCAACTGGACTGAATAACCCTCACAGATGGAGAATGACACAATAACATGGTATTACTTTTTAAACTTGACCTAATTCATTTAAAGCAGCATTCAGTACCAAAGTGTTTCACTCTTTTCTGTGCAGAAATGCTCTTCTTTCTGGCCTGCTTTCTCATGGCAATTCTGCCTATGTTATCAACTGGGTTAGGTCACTATACAGTGAAGTAAGACGTACTTTACATTTTCGGTATTTGTGCTGATAACAAAGAAGACAGCCTAGCAACTGTATATTAATGATGAGATTCTTATCACATCAAGTTTTCTGAGACACAGATGTCTAGTTAGTGGCACTTCTAGAGAACCATTAAGCAGACTATCTCAAGGCAGAGTGAAGTATTTTCCAAAGGTGCCCTTCCTTCCTTGCTATCTACTTTGGGATTAAGACTGCATGTCTAGTTTTCAGGAGATTGAAGCTTGGTGAAATGATTCTCATTTTTCACAAGTGTTGTAAGGTCCATTAAAGCCAATAAAGGCTCTTATGAGAGCAGAAAAAAAAAAAAAAAACCCAACTTTTCTTGCTAAGGAAAGTTACCCTTGATTTTATTTACAAGTATACTCTGGCAATGCTGCAAAGTACAATTTAAAAACTACAAGGTTGTGCTTCTTGATGTTTTTTTTATCCTGAGAATTCCCAGCAATCTTCTTATTAAAACAGCCCAACATTGTTACCTTTGTTTTGATAGCATTTATTTCTTCAAGAATTCTTTTCATCTCTGGTTTGGGTGTTTTCCCTACCTGTAAGGAAGAAACAATGAGCTATCCAAAGAGTTCTGCATATCAGCTTTCCTTTTTTTGATATTCTTCGAATGTGCATCCAGACATAAACCAACTATTAAATTATAAGGCATCGGCCAAACCTATAACTCCTACCAGATAAGTAAGATATGTCTTCTGCCTGTACCTTCTGTCTGTATCCCAATGGGTATTGTGATTCAAATGAGGAAATGACATCAGTATAGAAGCTCAGCATTGCAGATAATTTTGCAATGAAGTAATTCCTTTTGACATTGTATTTTAGCCTAACAAAGGCAAAGAACTCTTCAGATTCAAGTACAGACTTAAGAAAAGTTTCACTCTAGTTTGAAATTGAGACATGATCATATCTACTGTTGACAATTGCTGATCTCAGAAAGATGCTGATCTGTTTTATCTCCAGCGTAAGTTAATTAAATGAGGCATAAAAAAAGGCCTGTATTTCAAGCTAAGACTTCATGCCTCTAAAAGAATTTTTTTTTTTTTTCCTAAGGATGGGTTACAGGTATAGTCTATGAGTTAGTTTTGCCTGGGAAAAAGTTCACAAATAGCCTAGAAACAATATCTGTCCTTGAAATCAGCCTATGACTAGCACAACAAACAGCTGACTGCTATTGGTCCAAGGGCCATTACTGACACTGTGTCCCCAAAGCAGGGGAAAATACATCTGGATTTACAGCTTCCACCAGCCACATAGTGACACTATAGCTGCTGGGACAATGTACTAGATACTGTTTGAAATAATATGACTCATACTTTGTAACTTGAAAAGCATGCACTACTGAAAGTCAAGCCCTTCAGAGCGATATGAACTCTAGAAAATATATTCAGAAGGTTTTGTTTTTTTTAACCCTGCAAGAATAGAAACCACTACAGTAGCAGTACAAAGGAGGAACAAGAGCTCCTACTTGCAAAAAAATGGCCAAAACAGCTATACCATCTGTTCTTCTCACAGCATCAAGGTAATTACTGTATTTTGGATTCCAGTGTAATAAATGTAGCTGAAAACAAAGAGATATAAAAAAGAGATCCATTAGTGAGTTGTAAGCCATTAGAGGCTGAATTTAGAGTTCTTCATTTATATGAGAAATGAGAGTGAGGAGTAGGTTTCCAAAAAATTAGACAGAAATTGAAATATGAATTATACCAATCACATTATCATTTAGAATATTATTTTTATTAAAAATCTACAAACGTCTCAGTATATAAAGAGTAAAGAATAACAGAAGTCTCATCTTGAAGCTGAAGAAGAGAAAAGATGTTTAAGTAGGCAGGCAGAATATACATGTATATCAGAAATTTTCTACCTGTATGTAATTCATTTCAATTTTTTTACAAATTACAGCAATTTTAGCAAAGAATTCGTAAGAATACATGCTCTGTACATAATTAATCCACAGTTCTTAGCTTCTCTTACTGTCCTCAAGGCAGAAAACCAAAGTAACATATTTTCTTATTTCTGTGGTCATGATTCTTTGCTTTCACTAAGACACTACTCTTTCAGAATAGTGTTTTATTAAGTTTGCATTGCTTCTCAGTAATCTTGATGCCCTATGTTTCAAGCCACAATATCTTGAAAACATGGAAACTTTTGTTTCACACAATATTTTTCTTTCCTTTTGTTATAAGAATTACTTTAGCTTAACTCACAATCATAAGAATCCATGGAAGAAGAAAACGTCACAGATAAATAAAGTTAGACCTGCTTGAAAAACAGACAAATCATAATTCTTGCCCCTTCCCCTCCAAATGATAATAAGAAATATTACTTTATACCCTACTTTAAAGGAAAAAGTGGTGACACTTACCTCTCCTGCATATCTCACTCCATTCACAACATGCTCAGAGCCATGGTCATCAGATGAACCCCAATGAAAGTGAAGCTGACGCAGCCGATAGACCCCCTGAAGCGGCCCACCTCTCAACACTGTAAGTGACAATCTGCATCAGCATTAGATTCAGATATATTTCAACTTACTTTTAAGAAATGTATAGAATTTAAAAAATATTTACATACAATTACTGTGTGGAGATCCTGCATTCCCAGAGTACCACCTACTTGGAACTATTTTGGAAATGTACAAGAGCACTTCAGGCAACCATTTGCAGCCACAAGCACTTACAGGCAGCAAGTGTCTAGGCTTTCATTATAGTCAATTGAGATCAATGTTTTAATTCTGCTGCATAAACATGAGCAGCTGAGATATGCTGAAGATATCTGCACAGGGCTGGCAGATATGATACAAGATCTGTAGAAGAACTGTACACTTCTAAAGCAGCACCTGGAGCCAAGCAATAGACATTATGTAATCAAAAACAGCATGAAATACCTGTTCTTGAGGTAACTGAATTAGGTTTCTAATCAGAACAACTGAGCTGCTAAAGTAATTCTGCTTGCTTTAAGCAGACACTCAACAGATGGTGACCTGAACTGCCCTCTAGACTACACTGATTCAGCGTGACTCCACCTCCAGTGAATAAGATGTGAGTTTAGATATGTAGTTCGTCTACATTTAAAAGCCCACACAAGACACCTCAGTTTAGGTGTCTTAATGTCCTTCTAAATTCCATCTAATATTTACCTATGTCAAAGCACACAAAAGTATCCATGAAACCCTACAGAACTGTGTCTGGTACTGCAGACAATGACTAATTTGTTTAAAAAGCTAAAAAAACATTGATGCTGCTTCTGTTATAATGGCCACTTCTCCTGGCTATGGTAACAGCAAATCAGCCAGAAAAGCAATCACTGAGAATGCAATCTATTGTCCTAAAGAAAATTTCAGCCTGTGACAAGCAACAGTCTCTATTCTAAATAATCTCAACATTTACACAGCAATGGAAGCAGTGGGTTTGAAAATAACTCACGCTAAATTGGGAAGAACTTCTCAACATTCATCAAATATTAATTAATATTCAATTCTCATTTGTAATATTTGGAGATAAATTAATAAGCATTCCATACAGCAGTTCTCAGGAACAGGCCTTTATAGGTTAAAGAAAAATATCCTTAAGTCTGGAAAGATAAGGAATAAAAATCTATGGTCACGTCAAGAAATAAAGGACTAAGAACATAAAGAATACTTTTTATTGAATATTAAGAGCATGCTGTTACTCTTTACAAATGCCTTTTACTTGTTCCACAGACATGCAGTACCATGACTAATGCTGATACAGATATGGTAACAGTAGTAGCTAATAAGACCATCAATTCTCCATTAAAATAGATCTGTAAGACCAAATAATCCAGTTTAAGACCAAAATGTGTCATTATTCACGCAGATGGACCATCAGCAGACATTTTTGATCAGGTATTGTGTGAAGCTCTGCATTACCTCATGCTAACACATCCCTGCTTCACTCCTCTATAAATAGACTACTTTTTACTTAGGACATTTTGAGCAGACAAAATGATGCAAAGATGGTGATATCCATAAATCAACATTTCTCCACAAACAAAAAGGTTTATTTTCTGTTTCATTCCAAGTGAATTGGCCAAGAATGCCAATGGCATTCTGGCTTCTATTAGAAATAGTGTAGACAGCAGGAGCAGGGAAGTGATTGTCCCTCTGTACCTCAGCACTAGTGAGGCTGCACCTTGAGTACTGTGCTCAGTTTTGGGCACTATGAGAATGACATTGAGGCCCTGGAGCGTGTCCAGAGAAGAGCAATAAAGGTATGAAGGATCTGGAGCACAAGTCTTACAGGGAATGACTGAGGGAACAGCTGTTGTTTAGTCTGGAGAAGAGAAAGATCAGGGGAAACCTTATTGCTCTCTACAGTGATATGAAAGGAGGTTGTGTTGTGGCTCTACCTCTTCCCCCAGGTAACACCAGTAGGACGAGAGGTAATGGCTTCTAGTTGTGCCAGGGTACATTCAGGTTGCATATTAGGAAAAAATTATTCTCAGACAGAGTGGCAATGCACTGAAACAGGATGCCCAGGGAGGTGGAGTCACCATCCCATCCCTGGAGGTGCTCAAGATACCTGTGGATGTGACACAGAGAGACATGGTTAGTGGGGATGGTGGGAGTGCATTGATGGTTGAATCAAATGATCTTGTAGGTCTTTTCCAACCTTAATGATGTGCAGTATAAAAAAAAAGAAATATGTGGAATGACAATTTAAGTAGAAATTACCACAGTAAATGAAAGTCTCCTATGCTTTAAGAAGTGTAAAATGAAACAGTTGCAAGAATGAAGTTTTCTAATATCTAGAACAAAACAGTCCAAAGCAATGTCTGTAAAGTTCCAAGTTAATAAAAGGAATCTTCATTTTGGTTAAACACGTGGCTTGGAACAAATTCTAAAGGTATCTTCAGTCTTCTGGGATTTTGTTGTCAGAAAATGCTAATAAACTCACACCAATATACCAGTTAGAAAAAGAGTACAAGATCAATTTCAGTTAAAAAAAAATCTCGCTTTCTACTTTGTCCCTCAAGAACTGAGCAGCATGAGACAATGGGCTAATACATCTTTTCTCATTCCCAGTGTGGTCAGCTGGGCAGGTGCTTGCCCCAGAGAGAGCACAGGAGGATGCAGCCTAGGCCAAATTATGTCTACCCAAACACCTCCCCTGGTGGCTGTGAAGACATCCTATGGAAGTGGAACAACATAGGGAGCACCAAACAGACTCATGAAGCCAGTTGTGTTTATAAACAGGACCAGAACTAACTGCTCTTACAAGGTTCACCATCCGTACATGCTGCCAAATCCATAAGGTGGGTTCCACAGTGCAATGAAATTAGTAAGGCATTACTGCAAGACAACTGAAGGCTGTAGCCTCAGAAGGCCCTTAGCTGTTCAAGCATTTATAGCTTCAACAGTAATGTAGAAGTCCAAAGTCAACAGAAACTCAGTTCCTAAATCCCTTGGACCCAAGCTCTGCACTGCTCATTAACACTCAATAACTTCATGAAGACACTACAAATGATAAATGTGCTAAGCACCAAAGGAAGAATTTATCTTTGCAGCCTTTAGTGGTATGCAGTATACCATCCAGTGGTATGCAGCATAGCTACTGGGGTACACAAGCATTGGAATTAAGCCGTGCTATTTCTGTAACACCTACTGACTTCTCTTAGTATCACTTCAGTACCCAGGAATCAACCAGATCTATAGCATGCATGGATACGCTTGCCAGTTAAAGTTACTGGGTTTTCTCCTCATTGTAGAACAAGTAAACAAATATATGTTTATTCATCAGAAGTTGATCATCAAAAACTTATTTTACTTTTAACAGAGATAAATGAAATTTCCCACAAGGTGGTACTCTTAGAAATGGTGTCCACAAGTGCTAGTCATACTAAAGAAGAAAGATAAGCAACAAGCTCTCACTGTTTACAGTAACAGTCTGTCTTTGATAAGAAAACAAACGATTCTGTAAAAAGCATCAAGGCAGCCTTATAAAAAGTGTGCCTGCACAGTGGTACTCCAAACCCTTAAATGTCATCCATCAGAAACTCATTAAAAGGATAAGCACGAATCACTTTGACCAGTGAACTTCCAGAGAATATATTAAAGAGGTAACGAAAGCACCATTTGACATAGCCTTAGCCTGTCTTTCTCCTGCTGCTGGGTCTGTATTCCAGAAGAAGACTTATACATCCCTACTGCTTATTTCAAGATTGAACTTTTGATCTAACCCGCTGTCCATAGGAATGCCAAAGCAGGCTGCAGTCATTAGCGTTAAGGAAATTAGAAGCTACAGAACTCATGCAAAATCATGACAATGGTCCTTCCAGTTAGATGGTTTCAGGATGCTCCTCCAGTGCAAATATTTTTTGGAATTCTAGAAGCAAAAAGACTCTGCTAGTAGAAATAATACTGCAGTCCTATTTGAAAATAGAACAGAGTTACTGCTGGATCTAAAAGAATATCTGAGTTGCCATTCCAGGCAAGAAATCTGGCAGTGGTGTGTACCTGATGAAACAGGTAGGCTGCCAAAGCCACCAAAAGGTGGCACAACCACCTTCTTCGACATAGGTATGGTAAGAGAGACAGCTGAGTCCACAATGATCCATTAACTTTCACAGCCAAGCGGCAGAGACACAACGCAGCTCCTAAAGCAAGTATCTGTCAGAAATGTCTTCAGTTATAAAGCAGATCCTCGAAGTAAACCAAGATTTATAAACAGCAGGAGCAGGTCCAAAGATAAAGCAATAAGGCCCTCTGCAACATAAAATGTTAATTACACTGGACTGCACTTCTTCCAGAAAGTTCTCTCCAGTAATTAGAATTTAAGAAACTGTCCAAATGGTGGATATTCAAAGTTTTCCTGGCAGAGAAAATACAATGAAAGTAAAACTCTGAGAGGTCATTTGCAATTTACTTAGCAATAAGGGAAGGCATAGGTCTATTTCATCCACCACTAATGAAAATCTAGATTAAGTACAGACACAAGTATGACTGCTCTAACCAAAAAAAGTTATAGAAATAAAAGAAGCCCTTACTTTTCTGGCTAACTCAGAAATAATTCAGATAGATAGAATGATAGGTAAATGGACATGTAGATAGAATGGTTTTGTTCCAAGGGGATGAAATATTTAATTTCTTATGATTGTTATTATATAGTCTTATAGTATGCAGCAGGTGGTTTCTTTACAGAGACTTTACTGAATTTACTCAAGTCAGTAGGAGCACGCACAGTGGAACTCGTCCTCTAGTTAGCACTATATTAGAAAAGAAACACCACCCACAGACTGCAGATAATGGTATAACAAAAAGGCCGTAACAGTAAACACTGAATGTTTCTTGCCTTCAAAGACTTAAAAAAATACACCTACTTTTCTTCCAATGAGTCACTTTATTTCTGAGATCAGAACACAGCAGTTACTGAGTAGTTTTCTGAAAAAAAAATTCAGCACATTCCAAACCTTTCTGCTCTTTCTAGCTGCAGTGTATGTATTGCTGTACCTGTACACTCCCCATCATGCACAACTTGAGTGATTGTAACACTAGCCAACATTAATGCAAGAGATGCAACGATTGATATATTTGATGCTGTTCCAATACGTAATGAAAATAAATGTAAGTAACGGTCACAGAGATCTTCACATATGTCACAGCAACATGGCATTACTAATGTGTAGTGCTGTCTGACATTAAGAATAATATTTTAAACAAATAACAGTAAATATTCCCATTTTGCTGTGAAGTTAATCAAAGACTTCATAGTCAGTCATGAGTTTTGCTAGTGTATTAACAAGTTCACCTTACATAACGCATTTTTATACTCAGTTTTCATGAAACCCAAGTCATTAAAAATCCAACTCAAATTAATGCATGTAGATATTTAAGACTAATAAACTTATTAGCAAATTTTCTCCTATTCATCACTGCAGTCAATCCTAATTATACTATAGTGGCAAATGAAGCTTATAAGTAAATTTAAGTCTGTGCATTGCAGAAGACAGACTTCTAATATTTTACTAAAATGGACATTTTTTTTCTTATCAACTCATGCACTATAAATAACACAATTCTGTTGGACCTCAATAAAAGAATAAAGAGAGAGGTATGCATTTGATTTTTTTCCTTTTATCTCAGTACTAATGCAATTTCATACTTCTTTAATGTAATGTTTTTTCCTTTGAAATATAGCCAAGAGTATCAACACCAAACTTCAGTGGTTATGCCAACAAGCCAAATACTTCTAGCACCTGTTGAAGAGAACAGACATAACTCTTCTACATACATGGCCCCCCTAACTCTTAAAAGGTATGCATTATATATGCAGCACACACTTCATCTTGTAGTAACTGTGAGCAATGAGATTAAACATTTTGGACATAAGAACATTCTGGACATTGAAGATGAAGCACTGGAATTTCTCAGCCTTCTAATTAAGACAAAATCTCATGAATGCTAAAGGGCATTTTAACTGATTAAACAACGTGATAAGGTGGCAACATCTGGTCCATTTCTTCATTTATCAGAAATCGCACAAGTAAGGTTTTCAAATATTGTGACAGTTACAGATGTTCTTCTGGGCATCTCAGATAGCCTTGTATGGGATTCAGTCCTCGCAGGCAAAGCCTGGACTCTATGACCCTAGGAAGCAACACAACAGCACTGGCCTTTGCAATTGCAGAAATTTATCCTTCACCTTAACTCATCCTGCATCAAGCTTTTCTGCAGCTCTCTTCATTCCCTAGGATTTTACCTACAGACTTCAGAAGTAGTCTCATACCTTTCCTGTCAGATGTGTGGGATACTGGAGGCACGGAATTTCTACATGCCACATGCAGGCTCTACACAAGGACCTTCTCACAGCCACGAGCACTCAGAGTACTCTTTCACCCAATCTGAGAGATATATGCTAGTACATAACAACAGCTCAAGCTGAAAACAAAACTAACCTGATCTATCAAAAGAATCATCAAACACAACTCTGCAGGTTTTCCCATTATTGAGGATGGTCTTAGCTGCGCCAGGATCATAACTAGCAAACCACGGCAGCAGGGAGCGGTCATAGTGCACTTCTTTGTTATTGATCTCAATGGGGGACTGATGGCGTCCTTTGGCAGTAGGGTAATTTTTGTGCCACTGATCTGGTCCTAGAAAAAAAGATCAGAGAAACATCATGAAAACCTCCTCCAGCTAGGTATGAATTATAGTTTCATAATGAATGGAAGGTTGGCATCGCTGAGCTATGTCAGTATAAGTATTAATAAGTGGATTACTAACAACAGGCTGTTAGTCATGAGCTGTCAAGAGCTGTGTTATGAGCATTTAGATCATTCTAGCTGGAATATTACTGCACATTATTGATCTGAACCCAAACTCGCATCGCAAACTGCACCTTTTCCTTACTAAGAGTCAGACAGCACACCAAGAAGAAACCAGAAGTGGATTTGGACCAAAGTCCAGCAGCGCCCAGAAACATGATAGGATACACCCATTGACCCCACCATGACAACACGTACTCAACCGGAGACAGACAAAGCCAGCGGCAGTCAGTGGCGGGCAGCTGTTAGTGCCGGCCCGGCACGCTGCCTGGGCCCCGCGCCCTCTCACCGTTGTCGCCGTCGTAGCCCCACGGGTAATAGTTGGGGTTAATCATGGCGCCACACTGCCCCTCGGCGCCCCTCGGCAGCTCCGGCGGGACAGCGGCTTCGCATCACGGCGGCTTTTTATACGCTCCCGCCAACTCCATGCCCTTCCCCGCCGACAGGAGCAGCGTGGCCCCGAGCGCCGGGGGCGGGGAGAGCAGCGCTCCCTCGCCCCGCCCGCCCCGGCCCCGCTGTGTGGAGCGCGGGGGATGGCTGCGTGGGTCAGCGCGGCGACGCGTGGGAAAGCCGGCATCTCTCCTCAGCCGTCCTCAGGTGCACGGGGACCGAGCCGCTGCTCAGTGCTGGGAAGGCCACCCCAGGGGGCAGGTGTGCTGCTGCCTGCCCCAGCTCTGAGAGAGGGGGATGTAGAAGAGTGTGAAGCATCTCCAAGCTACCAAAGAGCGCAGTCCAAATCCTTCCCAGATTTGGACAGCTTCAGGCCAGTGCGGGGCTGGAGCTGTGGGCTCCATCACCTGGGGTGCAGCGGTACAGGCCTGCCTTGCTGCTCTGCCACCACATTTCTCCAATGTTGCTGGGCTCTTTATGGCTGTTTCTGGAAAGCCTGTCGTCTGCAAGACTTCATCAGGATAGATCAATCTGGGTGTACACTGAGAAGCCCTGTTAGCTGTGTGTTCCCCACATGGGAGATTTAGGGGTCAGCTGAGGATGAGGCAGCACGTCCAACAGCTTCTGTGCGCAAACAGCTATCACAGATTCACACCCATCCCCATAAAATTTCCACATATACAGCTGGAATCCAGCATGGCTCCCCGGCACGCCACCTGCCAATGTTAACATAAACAGCTTCCCCACTGCACCTCAGTGGAGTTAGTTGTCCCTGGCCTTTATAAAGGGACTGTGTCCTACTGCAAGGGTTCTCAGACAGTAGAAATCCTGCCTGCTCCAAACAAAACCTTAATTGTCAAATTAAGCACAGGATCTGTTTGTTTTGCTTCAGCTCTAATGCTCTTCATTTAGCGGGGTGCTAATGCATCAAACTGCACTTAAAATTGTGAGCATACTTAGCGTGCACATGCTCCTTAGGTGACTCGTGTGTGACACACAGAACTCAATGGCTTGTCAGAAATATTTGTTGTTCTGGCACAACAGGGATTATTAAGAGAGTTAGATAAGACAGACATTAGCACCAGTGTTGTAAAGTGAACCAAGGGACTAATGAGGCAGCAGAAAAGACATTGCACTGAAAGGAAAACTACTGTGGTATAAGCTTTAGTAGGCATTCTGAATAAAAAAATGTTAATAGTAATGAAGAGGAAATTACATCTTTCTGTACTTATACCTCAGGCAGCTATACATCAAGAAATGAAGAGTGACTGAACCTGAAGAACCAAGTCAGCCAATGAACAGATATGGATATATGTGTCACCAAGAAACAGAGGCAAGATAACTGCTGAATGTTTGGAGGCACCCGAAGTAGTCCATTAGCTTTTTAATGGGAAGGTGGGGACATGAACACAGTGTACACAGGAGCTATGTATTTATGCCCTACAGAGCACATGCGATTTCCCATTTCCTCCCTTTGTTACTCCTGTTTCACCATCTTCTCAGTACATTGACCCACAGTGAAATCTCCAGGTCCTGTGCATCTTCTGGTGACTCAGAATATACTTGCCTGTCTTCCAGATGGATCTACATTGCAAACGTAACCACAGTCCATATGAAGTAGCTGATGGCTATGAAGAGAACCCTGAAATAGTTATAAGAACCTCTATTTCCAGTCAATCACCTGGAATCTATCTCTCTTCACATTTTCCAGTTTGTCAGTGTATTTTTGTTAAAACAGCTCTATGTTGCTTCTTAAAGCCAAATTAGAAGTAAGTCAAGGAAACCACAATGAGAAGATGTTTGGGAAGAAGAAAAGAAATGGAGTTCTGTTGTATGTGTACAGGCTCATGCATTGAAGCTGATCAGTGAGCTTAATGTGCCCCATACAAATATTTCCCCAACCTCACTTTTTTTAATTTTAATTTAATTTTGTTTTTTACAAGTATGTGCCTTACATCCCTGCAGGAATCTCTCCTAGGTCACCACTTTCTCATAACATATTGTTAGGGCAGGATTAAACTTTGGGACTCTTAGGTATCCATCTGTGAATTTCTGATTTGTGCACTCACAGAATAACTTGTAGATTACAAGGTTGCACAGTGTGCCAGCTCTCTCCAGGTTGAATATTCACTCCTGTACTCTTCAGAAAGTCCCTGAGTAGAATAACTTAAATACGGTGACCTTAGTAGCAGAAAATCTCTTTTCCTGCTGAAAGAAAGCTATTGAAAGTCTTTGCTGGACTTTTTTATTGCTGGTTATGGCCTAAGTTCTCCACACAAGAGAAGTGTTATAAGTAAATGTACAGATGGCATTGAAAACAAAAGTGGCAATTGAATTTAGTCTAAAATTGAGGCTGAAACTAAAAGAATTTTCATAGAGCAAAATTACATTCAGTATTGGACAATTACATATCCCAGTCTGCTACAAACCAGATTACATTATGCACATTGAAGTCTCCAGTGCAGAGATACTAGATTCAATGAAATACTTTTTCAGGCACCATGGCAATAACTGCTTTTAAAGTGGTAGGAGTTACAGGAGAAAAAAAAAATCAAATATATCAACATATTCTCTATGTGATCTGCATGGAACTCTCTATGGCAAAAAAAATGTTTTCCCCCCAAATATGCTTTATTCACATGCGTATTTATAGACTCTATTACATCCTAGGATTATTATTGTTGCTATTTACTCTTTATGTTTAGCAGTAACAGTCAGAGGACATATCATGCTGTATATTTCACAAATACATAATAAGGCCCTCTTTAAAGGCCCGAAAGACAGGTGGGAAAGAGGCAGGCAGTCAAGAGTACTAAGAGTAGCTCATAATTACAAAGCAATTTAATGACACAGCAAGGTACAGGATTCCAAGATTCTTGATGATTTATCCAAGGCACAGATCACTAGAAATTTGAGTTAAAAACAAAACACTGTTTTTTCTAATTTCTTGCTGACATACAGAAATTTATTCAAGGCAGAATGTAAGTCACAATTTGGTGGGACCTGTCCTTGTGCTGGAACTAGTAAATACTGCTGCTTTAGATAGGCAACGCGAGATAAAACAGATTTGATTTCTGATTTAAAATCCATTTAAATAGCACTGAGTTCAAAGATAAAAAGCAGACATGTGAAGTTAAGAAGTCACCAAACAACATCAATTCTTTAAAAAAGTAAACAGGCACATTTAGTAGACAGAATCCTGTAAGCTTTCTAAGAGAATATCTATTGTGGTGTTACTGAAAGATTACCCACATGGCATGCACACTGAAATCAAAGTCTCCATTTGAAAATGAAATTTGAGTTGAGCTATCTGCTCATGTCTACTATAGCACTGAGGCATTTTTAGAATTATAGTACAAATCTTGCCCCCAACCTACATTTTTGAAGGATTTAAATATATCCAAACTGAAACAGTTCTGCAGTATAGCTAGTTAGAGGAAAAGTCCTTTGACAGAAAGCACAGCATGAATCCACATTGCTTACATGTCATGGAGAAGTGCTCAACAACAGTATCTTCTGTGTCAGTATACTAAAAACGGTGAGAGAGTAGATCTGCAATTGTGAGGATCCATCAACCAAATCCTTGATGCTGCTGGTGGTGATAGGGACAGAGATATAAAAACTACTTCCAGAAATAGATAATAGGTTGTCTTTGCTCATGTTTCATAACCCACTTCGATAGTGGAGGAGGTTGCTATTTCTAGCAATCCTGACATAGAGATTCCTCCCAAATTACTTTGTTTAAACTTTCTAAGGGGACCAGGAATTAGTGCAAGGTCCTTGACTGATTAGCAGACTATCACCTCTATATATTGTTTCCATCTCTCTTGATTATTCACTCCTGCTTTGCTTTGCTTTGTGTAAAATAGAAAATAATTAGCTCAAGAGTGTGTAGTCTCATTTTGATTAAGTACAAGAGTAATTCCAGTTCAAAGAGGCAGAGGCACATAGCTGGCCAAGAGATTTAGGTTGTGCAGTTATATTTGCTTCTCATACATTTGTTGTTTGGACTTTATACTTAAGCTACATGTGTTTCCACATAATAGTAATCATGGTTAAAACCGAGGCTTTGTTAGGGGAGGTGAAGAAATGATTAGAAGCTTATTCTGAATTTGTATCCAGGGCATGCACAAAACTGTTTTAATAATAGGATAACTATATTCATAGTATCAGTCTAAGAATTGCTATATTTCTCAGTGGCATAAATCTATCCATACTGACATTTTACTGAGGACATGAGAAAGAAGCTAAGAAGCTATGACATTACCTAGACACATCACAGGGTCAAATTAGGTCAGGGAGAAGACTTTTAAATGTGTAACATTGCCAGTCTCTTTCTTTCATAATAAAAAAAGTGAAGAGTGGGATATGTCTCATATTTTTGTGGTTCCTCTGATGAAGCCTAGGAAGAACCAGGCCCTGCTGTATTATCTTATTAAACAACTCTCATCCAAATAATTTTGTTAATTGCATACTTTCTTTTCAGAACAAAGTGACGAAACAAATAGAAAGACTGTTTGAGAAAGTCTACTATTGCACTAGACAAATTCATTTTTCCATTATGAGGCAGATCAACTGCAATTTGCAGTGAGGTAAGACTTCTCTTTCATTATGTACTTCTACTTATAACCCAACACAGGATTTGGCTGATTCATATAAACACTGATTTATACTGCATTTTCAATTCAAGTATTTTTTTCCCAGGTAGTATTTCTTCTTTTTCTCTTTGTTCTTTCTACTCTTTTCTACCTCATTCGTATGAGGGAGGACAAAGCAATGAAAGAGCACAGCTCACAAGAGCTGAGCCTCTGCTTAAAGTCTGTGCCTACTAATGACATGCTTCTTTAGGGATATATCAGATAAAGAGGCAGATGGCAGTGGAGATGGCGGCTCTACAGTGGTTTCACTGGAGGCTGGAGGAGCTGTAGCACTGCATGGGCAGTGGTGCCTGCAAGTTGCCAGTAATTTTTTGGTGGATGCAAAGCTGGACACAGACCAGCCATGCACCCTTGCAGCTCAGAAAGCCAAGCGTATCCTGGGCTGCATCAAAAGAATCATGACCAGCAGGGCAAGGGAGGTGATCCTGCCCATCTACTCTACTCTGGTGAGGCCTCACCTGGAGTACTATGTCCAAATGTGGAGTCCTCAGTACAGGAGAGACATGGACCTGTTGGAGCGCATCCAGAAGAGGGCCACAAAGATGATCCAAGGTATGGAACAACTCTGCTATGAGGACAGGCCGAGAGAACTGGTGCTGTTCAACCTGGAGAAGAGAATGCTTTGGGGAGACCTGGTAGTGGCCTTTTCATATCTGAGTGGGAGCTATAAGAAAGAAGGGGACAGACTCTTTAGTAGGGTCTGTTGTGACAAGACAAGGGGAAATGATTTCAAACTAAAAGAGGAGAGGTTTAAATTGGATATAAGAAGAGAGGTTTTTTTATGATGAGTGCAGTGAAGCACTGGAACAGTTTGCACAGATGGATGACCCATACCTGGAGACATTCAAGGTCAGATTGGACCAGGCTCTGAGAAAACTTATCTATCTGTACATGTCTGTGTCCACTGCAGAGGAGTTGGACTGGATGACCTTTAAATGTCCCTTCCAACAAATGATTCTATGATTCTATGATATTCACATTTGTAATACTGAATAGTGCTTCTGCAAGAGACCGAGCATGGTAAATCACCCATTCAGTTCTGTTTTACCTCCCAAATAAACTTTTAGTATAATATTTACAAAATGGAATAGAGCAGAAGGTGTAGATAAGAGATCTGTGGGAAAGTTATCCAAACTATCAGTGATGCTCAGACTGTAAACTTTGAGAGAACAGCACATCTTTAGTAGCAGTTTCACAGATTGCATCCAGAGCCTGTACAGATGAAATTTGGTGGTAAGTATACATATCGGGCTTAAGCAAAGATAGTGTGAGAGCTGAAAATACTTTGTATAGTTTGGGGATCACCAAATGAGAGCAAAGAATTCATACTTCCTAAGAACTGCTACCAGCTGTTTCTCAAGAATACTGGCAAAGCAGTTACTGGAAGAAAGAAAGACACACAAATATTATATTTACTCACCTCTGTTGAATGTAGCCCCCCCAAAAAACTTTGAAAATCAAGTGATCACACCAGAAAACTGACTTAAGAAATATTAGGTGGAAAATATTTTCTTATCTGTCACATCATGATTATGGCTTATATATAGTTGTGTGTTTAAGGCAAAATGTGTATAGAGTAGTTTTTGTATTTTATCTTCAAAAACAGTTGGAAATACTGCTGATGGCAATGGTGTGATCTTTTAAGAGAGTAAATGAACCTTTCTAAAAGGATATAGTCAGAAAATGTCATCTTAATCTTATATCATGAAAATACATGAGAAGCATTTGAAGTTGATAAAAGCCCTCTTGCTCAACTGCTGTTAAGCTACAGTGCTACAGATATTTTACAGTAGGCAAATTGTTCAGTTAGTCTGAAAAATGCACATGCAAGCAGAGTAAAAATACAAGGGAAACAAGCTTACGGAAGGGAGACATTTTAGTACAAACATTTTAATGTATACAAACTGATCTATAAAGACGACCTGAGAACTGTTTTGAGATAAGCACAACATAACCAAATTGGCTAAGCATTCTGACATCATCTTCATGACATTTCTCTCTCTGTCTGCTTGGAAGTAATGTGATAACTAAAGAATGGGTAGCACCATAGCATAAAATACCTCTGCAGTTTTCTGCAGATCAAATAAGCAGCCAGCTGGTCACAGCAGCTAATGCTGCCCAGCTATAAACTGAATGCTTTCCCTATTCATCTTCCTAGTTAGGCATATTTACAGGTAAATCACTCAGTGATTTATTGGCTGAGCAGGAAAAATCAGGAGAAATAAAAAGAAGAGAGAGATGAAGCATTTAATATGTGGCAGAAAGAATAGCCTGGGAAGGAAGGAGAATAGGAGCTGAGTATGGGAAATGGATAACAGAGACCAATAAGAATTCCCAAGGAAAGCAGAAAGGATACAGAAAGGAGACTGAATAAGAAGGGCGTCAGTGAAGAAAGAGATGGAAGATGATTTGTGGCACAAGAATTATTTACATGGCAGAAGATAGCCTGGTTGCCAGGAGTCCATAATACAGAGAGGAGAAAGGAAAGATGGCACACAATGTTTGTGAGTGGAGAAAAGAGCCAGTGTCAAGGTCAATAAATATGTCCAGTAAGAGCAGTAATGCACTGGGACAATCCTCTAGTATGCAGAGTCTCTCCATCCTTAAAATTTTGTACAGTGATAGAGATCACGATAATTTAAGTGAAATTAAGATTGCTATTTATTCAGGTACTGTGAGCAATGGTTGTTACAGTAGAGTGCACAGTAGTTTCCTTGAATGAAATTTCTTTTGTTTTACCTAATGGCAAAACTATAATGACTTGTACAGTGGCACAGAATACACCTTCAGCATATCCGTGGATGGAATCCAGGGCTGCTCTCCAGGGACACTGAGACAGGCTGGGGAATTGGTCTGGCAAAGGCAGAGCAAGATCTTGCCCCTAGGCAGGAACAGCCCCAGGACCAGGACATGCTGGCCAGCAGACAGTTGTGCACAAAGGGACGTGGAGATCCTGCCAGCCAACAAAGAGTCCATGAGGCTGTGGTGTACCCTGGACACAGTACACACTGAACTGTGTTAGAAAAGTGTGCCATCAGGAAGAGGAAGGATAATTTCCCTCTCCTCAAAACCTATGTAACTGCTTCTGGAATCCAGTTTTCAGCCCACAAGCACAAGAATCACAGAATCACAGAAACATAGAATGTCCTGGGTTGAGAAGGACTACAATGATCATTCAGTTTCAACCCCCCTACTATGTGCAGAGTTGCCAACCACCAGACCCGGCTGCCCAGAGCCACATCCAGCCTGGCCTTGAATGCCTCCAGGGATGGGGCACCCACAACTTCCTTGGGCAACCCGTTCCAGTGCGTCACCACCCTCTGTGTGAAAAACTTCCTCCTAAAGAAGGAGGAAGTTGTTGAAGGAAGAAAGATGTTGGCAAAGTGTTTTGAGTTCAGTGGAGGGCCATTAAGATGGTTAGTGGCTACAGCACATGGCCTGCAAGGAGAAGCTGAGCATGCTGGGTTTGTTCAGCCAAAGAACAGACTAAGATACGATTGCTCTCATTGTTTCACGTCAGTGCTTTGATGGAGAAAGATTGCACCATATTACAGAAGAGTTCAAGAATGATTGTTCTCTGTGTACTACAAATATTACTATAGCATACCTTTCATTTTAATTAGGAATTTGTGGAAAATAATGCAACAAAAGTGAAGCAGCAAAACGCACCTTAGTGTTTTGCAGCAGATTGCTCATTGTATGCCTGGCAGTGTGCGAGAGACATTCCCACTGTGCTTTTCACTGAGCATGCCATAGTTGGTGTGCCATGTCGCGGCCAAGAAGCCAGTTTGTCATATGCCTTCTACTTCACTGAAATTCATGCCAGGCTATGGAAAACATGGCAGGCATGAATGGAAACCTGTCAACAGCCAGATCTTTGTCTGCCAAAATAAAAAGAATAGCATACTGAGTGAAATCAGGTTGCTTATATGTCACAGTCTCCCTGTTTTTCTCCAGTTTCTATTGTCAAAGAGCAGAATCTGATACCGGAAGACTACGAGTAGATAGTTCAATATTTCTGCCAGGATTTATTCTATTTTTATTGCTGCTGATCTACAACATCACATAACTGTTATGACTTTCTCCATTCTACCACTTACATTATTTTTGTCCACACAAATAAGAATCTTTTCAAGAACAGGAAAAAAATGCACAGTTTGCTAGTATCAGTAACTTTGTCACCATCTCAGGTAAAGGTTTCTATATGTGGATGACATAAAAAAAAAAACCCCACCAAGTAAACACGTCTAGGTTAATGTTCAAAATGTGTTGGCACTCTTGGCTGGAACACTGGATTTCAGCATATGTTCCCATCTACTCACTTTGCAATGCAGTGCATCTACAACACATAATTGTGAGCTCATTTGGATACTTTCTGAATGCCACTCAACCATTTCTGTCGACTGCATTGTTTTGTCTACTACCTTTCAACTCCTTTCAAAGCCCTGGAAAATATTTGCTTTTGTACACATGTGCACACACAACCATTGCCCACGTGTAATTGCCAGAGCCAACAAGTATGCTTCATTTAATGTACACGGGGTGAGCTGAACAACAAAAGCATGCCCGAGAAGTGTATTAATGGGTGGGCAGAGAACCATGTAAAGCTCTGCATAGTAGCTAGTATTAAGGGAGTAGTGGAGATGCTAAGTCAAGATAAACAAGAAACAGGTATTTCTGCAGAAGTCACCTACAAAGGTATACCTGTTACTCATGGACGGGTCAGTCAGCCTGCTGCCCAGAAGGACTTCAGCAAATCTGGCAGAACTAGTCAGCCTGCTTCTACACAAAACCTAACAAGTGCATTTTTTTTCTCCCTTTACAGTTTGCAACCCACACCAACCATCTTCTAAGCAAAGGGAAGTGTGATTTTTGTGAGATCAGACATAGAAAAGCAAGAAAATATCGTGATGAAAAAGATTGATGGTGAAAAGAACCTCCAAAGGCCCTCCAAAATTTAAAAGGATAATGAGACCAAAGTCTAGAACAGAGCCTGCTGATAGAGAAAACATGGGCACAAGCCAAGCAGAGATGGCCAAAAAGACAAAACGTTGGACTCATTGGTACATTTGCACAGAGCAGAAGGAGGAACCACGTCCTCAGCAAGGCCTGAAGCTGGATACATAACACTGAACCACAGATTATTTTAGAAAACAAATGAGAGGGATCTCTGGGCCGTGGCCAGTTTAATTATGTTTATGGAATTGGATTTAGCTTTTGTTATGGCAAAAGCCATACAGTGTCCTTCCTCAGGTACCACCAAGGGCATGTTCCAAGTGCAGTATCTGTACATAACAAAGTTATTTGTATGTATTATGTAAATGTCCATACACTGATGAGAAAAAAACGTAAAATCAAAAATAAATGTGAACAAACATGAATGTTCAAAGCAGATGGATTGTATAGTGATTTCAAGTGACAAGCAGCAGAATGGAAAGCTTTCTGCAGGTAGGATTACCTCGGTGCCCCATCTATCTCAGCTGCTGGCAAAATTCCACATACTAATTTAAGATGATATGGATGTTCTCACTGATTTCTGCCACCAGTTCAAACTACTGAGGTGTGAGATTTTATATGCAGCAGGCAGACCAGATGGTGAGTCAGAAGCTGAGGCGAGGAGATGTTCCACAGCTTCTCTCCCCCTAGCTGATTATAATCATCCTTTGCTATGATGCTTATTCACCAGTTGTGATTTTTAACTCTGTGGACACATCAGTTGAATTAATCTACCGCTTTTCTGCCACACAGAATATTCTGTTCCCTGATGGCATGAAAATATGTGTACATACATTCATGATATCTATCTATGCAACAAGTTTTAACAAGTTTTTCTTTATTCAAGAAAATATTGCCAAGTGAAGAGGTTACTCTTATCAAAAAATGCATTGTGAACTAGACCTCATAATCATATAATGTGAAGATTTATTTTAATAAATGAATACACTGTTAAACTGGAAGTTTTATGCTCTGCAAGTAGGGTGACGTAGACAGCCTGGACCAGCCTTTGAGGCTGTTCCATGCAAATCTTTTCTGAATGATGGGATATCAATGCCTGCCTAAAGATGTTTCAGTACAACAGGAAAAAAATAAAACAGTAAAGAGCTTGATTGTAGTGCTGTTTTTTTTTCCTGCATTTAGATAATAGCAGAGCAAGAGAACAGCAGAAATATTTCAAAATGACTAGCCCTTCAGTCAGAATCTGTGACCAGTGAACACCATGCTTCCAGCATGGGCAGCAGGGGGCTCAGCAAACTAGCACAAGCAGCAGATTTTGACAGGTTTCTGAAAATGACTGGTAATGCTTGCTTTTATTAGTTAAAAAAATAATAATAATAATACATTTTCTATTCAATATTAACCACTGAAAGTTCAAACTGATTGAAATACAAAAGAGCAGAAAGCAAAACTCAGTACAACTCAGATCATATCCTTGAGTAAAAAGTCACAACTGGGGAGTCAGCAAGAAATTCCTTTAATAAAGAACTGGTAGGAAAGATTCTTTGCTTATTCCTTCACTCCCCATCTACTCCAAGATGAGGAGGATAATAGAGGCATCCGTAGCAAATATGATTTTGGTTTATTAAGGCCACGCGAAGCAGATAAAGCAACTCTGGTTTGGAACGTTCAAAATATTTTACAACGCTTCTTACAATGGCATTGAAATGGTCTGATGATGGACGCCAGTGTAAGAAACACTTATTTTAACTTCTAATTAATACCGTACATTTCCTCTCTAATGTAAATCCTAGCTTGATTGCTACCTTAAAGGTAGAAGACATATTCAGCTTCATTTGGATTTCACTCATTCCGTGCCTTTTTCAGATTTTTTCAGTGGTAATTCTAGCAAAGTGCTCTAAGGCATTAGATGTGGAAAGAATTACTTCTAACTGGCACCTCTACCTTTCCTGACAGAGACAGTGAAGTCACTGTTTCAATTATAGGTCTTACACACTGTTAGGCAACAAATCAAGTTTCATCTGTTTATTCAAGGGGCAGTAGCATTTGTTTAGCTATAAATTAAGGTATGTTGCAGACAATGATACCATCCATTGCTCTACGATGTCTGACAAGAAAAATTATTCCTTGATTGTAGTTCTTCTCCAAAAGAGCTTTATTACGCAGACAGTGCACAACACTGTGGGAGCTGTTAAATTAGTGCTCAGTGGCTGGAAATCTGCAGTGTTAAGGAAAAATCATCACTGATCTCTGAAAGATGTCAATTTTAATGGAAATGTCTTTGTTTTAAATTCAACAGAGAAATTATCATACCCATGAAAGATGATTGAGACATCAAGTGCAGAAAGAAAAGGGATGTGTAGGTTGAAAGAGACAGTCAGACAGCCTTTCAGTAACATGCAGGGCAATGTGTCCTGCAGTTCAGGTCTCATAATTACTCAGGTCAGCAACTGATGTGGTGCACATCCGAGAGAGGTTCTTCACTGAGAGGGCAGTCAGGCCCTGGAACTCCCTGCCCGGGCTCCCCAGGCCACAGCTCCTACTGCCAGAGTTCAAGGAGCGTTTGGACAGTGCTCTCAGACATAGAGTTTGAATTCTGGGCACTGCTATGCGGAGCCAGGTGCTGGACTCCATGATCCTTGCGGGTCTCTTCCAACTCAGGATACTCTATGATTTTGTGATTTTGTGGTATTGCTCCCAGCTACCTCTTTTCAGAATTTCATCCAACTGTTCTCTCTGCCATGTAGGTAAATAGCTGCTATACCTTGTGAAGCTCTGGGTAGAGAATCCTTCAAGTAGTGTCACTCATTTCCTACTGAAGGTCCAGAGCTGTGGATGAGAACCAGGGTCTTGTCTCAGGATGACACAAAAAGGCAGGAGGAGGATTTAACAGAGATGTCTGTAGCCAGTGATATTCAACACAGTACAAGCAATATTGAAGGCAAAGTGTAGGCGATGTGTGATGTGTGTGAGGGGAGTAAAGTGAGGCTGGGACAGCCTCTCATGCAGCACTGTTTCTTTTAGCCTTTCCAAATTTCTCCACGTTACTCGATTACCTGTATCTCCATTCCCTCTCCTCACAAAAACCTTTTAATCTCCATTGGGAGACTTTCAATTAGCTGAATTCTGTTCCTTCTGTCACCTCTTCCACAGCCAGGGAACAGAGGTGTGTACAAGGCCACCTCACTGCTGTAGGAACAGGGGAAGTGGTGTGAAGCCCTGCCTGCACCTCTGCTGAGCAAAGAGCACTGTGGCTCAGCTGTGGGCCAACATGACACAGCTGCCAGATATTTGTGTCCTGTACCAGATGTACAACACTGGCTAGCATGGCAGAGATTCACCACCTTCACCACGTATCTTTTGTTTGTCATCTGAACCACATTCAGGAGGGAACTTAAGTTCTCTCACAGGTAGATAGAGATAGAACAAGGAAAAATGGTTTTAAACTAAAGGAGGGGGGAGATTCAGATTTATGCTTGGTGTTTGGTATTCAAATCAATCAAATCAGAATAAACTAAAAGCAACACATAGCCCAAGATGTTGTCTCCTTGTTCTGATGTGAGCATACATGTACACTTGTGTGCCTGGGTGGGCAGGTCTGTGTGCTGTGTGTGGTCAGTAGGAGGTTAGGTGAGAAGACAGCCTATTATTTCTGTGTTGGCTTTGGAGATCTCCAGTGTCACACACAGGGCTTTGAGAAAAACCAGCTACTTGGATATTGCACTGAGAAAGTGCTAAGGCAGGAGTGACAGAAATGAAGATTGGCTTACTCAGGAAATGAAGTTCAAAATATCTGATACCATGGGTGTCTGGTATAAATGTTCAGATGATCAGCAATTCATATAGGAATAGCATGGAATAAGCCACGCCTCTGTTGTTCAATACCTTCGCTTCAATGCTTGTTTAATTACTCCTATGGGAGCAGAGGAAGCCTAGTCTGTGCTGTAACTCAGGTTGTTTGTTATTAGCAAATGGTATCAGAAATTGTGAATGTTGAGGAACTAGCTCCACCGTGTGGACTATGGAAAATGAATATTAGGAAGTCTAGCAAAAAAACTTGAAAGGACTTCTGAATCATAACAATAAGGAAATACATTGAACTGTAAGAAAATATAGAAATATTTTGGTCTTTCTCTAGGTTATCTGTTAGCATTAAGTGCTATAGGGAGAGATATACTCAGAAAAACAGGCTTTGGTAAGATAAAAAATAGAGTACAAATTTCATATTGCATTAATGCTGAAACCTCATTCTCCTACACAAATGTGAACTGAGATGTATATAAAGTGTTATTTCTTTTGTGTACAATAGTACCAGGGTCCCCAGAATCCTCCCAGTGATCTAGGTAGTAATACAGGCAGAACTGCTTCTGTATTGGCAGCATTGGTATTCACTTGAGGTTTTTCAGCACTGTTGTAATGACTGTTTTCACATAATGCCTGGATCTTCTCTGGTGGGTTGTCAGCAGGCAGAAAGACCGTGTGTTTTACTTGCTCCAGCTGATCCATGATGTCTCTGGGTGGAAGAGATAATACTGCTCCACCTGACAGCGAGTCCTGTCATGGGAAGCATCTGTGGAGGGCAGCTGGCAGCATCCCAAAGGACTTGCAGCATCCAGGTCGCCTGCTCTGCAGAAGGCATCAGGCGTGACAAAGGAAGGAGGCTTCCAAGGGAGAAACATGGGGCCGTGTGACGTTTATTGCAACCTACTGTATCACATATACATTCCTGGACAGAGAGCAATCCTGAAGGAAAATACCTTCCTAACAGGGACACTGTTTTGATTTGAGATACTTGCATTTCTATTCTGCCTTTAGTAATAGAGTATCATGTTGTCTATCTTAAGAAAGTTAGTTTTTCTACCTGAACTTTTGGGGGTTCAGAGTTTTTTAGTGGTGCTTTTTAAGGAAAAGAGAGGTAGGAGACCTTCCTTTTTCCAGTTCCCAACACCTGCATCTTGGTCACTCACCTCTGAGGTAGGTCCTGCAGTGCTGAGCATGCAGTGAATCAGTAAATCAGTATCAGAGCCCATTGCTGGAGACTTCACAAGAACATTCCTACAAACCAGTTACAGTAGACAGGCTTTCCTGTTCTGCGTTGATTATGTAACTTACTTCTTTTTCATAGGAAGTGTAAGCATGCAAATTACTGTGCTAAGGAATAAGCCTGTATACATGTGCTCATTGCAAAGCAGCTCATATTAAATAGACTGTTACCCAAACCTGTGTGCAACCTCTCACCTCATGGAAGGTAGTTTACCTGCTTTCATGTGTGCTACAGGGATCTGAATAAACTCAGAAGAAAGGCAGATAGATGAGGTGGAACACACACTCCATAGCTTCACTTGCTAGTGACAAAAGACCTTGGGAAGAAACAGATTATTTTATTTTGCTAAGCTCACTGACAAAATTAACATTTTTAAGCTCTAATTACTCAGATGATAAACAGCAGCAAGCACACGTAGGAATCTCTCCTTGAGTATTCAGTAAAAATAATCTATATTCTTTTCATTTGTAGTAGAAATGCATAACCATAACTGTTTGTATACCTAGGGTCACAGCAGGAATTTACAGCTCATTTGTGAGCAACTGACTAAAAAAATGATCACAGCTAGTGGGAAATTACTTTAGTCAATAAGAAAAAGCTTTGAGATGGTAGGAGTAAGCTTCTAATTCCCTAGTATTTGCTTATGTGATGTGTGAGAAGCTGCAAGGGTTTCATCTGTCAAAACCTGAGATGGTAATTTATTTAAATCATTTGCCTGCCCTGCTGAAACTAATATATGCATTATATGCACAAAAGTAATGAAGGATTTAGTGCACCACACTGATTAGGAGAATTTTTACAATTTATTTAACTCATCAGTGCCCAGAGGCTTTTATTCTCTGTTTAAGATAGGTGAGGTAGCAGCAACAGAGTTCACAAAACATATTACCATTTCGTCACCAAGGTTATCAGTACCAACACTGCCCATCAAAGCAGGAAATGAAATGGAACAAAACTATGCACGTTTTACATGACAAAGTCTAAAGCACATTTGCAACGATGTTGACAATCTTCAGTAGCAATACATTGAAGACAGAATGGAATAAGAGCAGATGCGTGGGGGAATAATATAAATTTCAGACAGGATTTTCCTCTGTGCCAATACACAAAGCATGTGTTTGTCGTTTGAACCACAGTTGCTGTGCCAGTAGTTGATACATCTCTACCTATTCTGCCAGTCAAAAAGCAGCAGAGGAAACATGCAAATAAAGGGTATCCAACGTGTGGGTAGCAACCTCTTACCGTCAAGGCAATTAAGACATCATTTCACTTTATAAGTTTTACTTTGTGTACTTAAGAAAGTATGAATGAATCAGGAAATTTCAAAATGATATAAATATTCAGCTTGTTGATTAATGTACTTGCAAGAATGCACAACAGACATTCAAGTTATTGATATTCTTACATTTATCTATGATCTTGGGGAAGATATGACAACATCTGTGTACAGGCAAGAAAAAAAAAACTAACATTTTTTTGTACCTGAAAACATAGAACAAGTGATTTTGTTCTGAGGTAAAATGCCTTTTACTTCATGTCTCCTGTTTCTGAGAATCTGATTGATTGGGTCAACAGAAATCACGTTGAGAAATTAAAACTAATTGCAGCAGATGAAAAGGCAGTTACTAGAATGTCTGTCCATCCCTATAGTACAAGCACGTCATAGAATCACAGACTGGCCTGGGTTGAAAAGGACCACAACCATCAACCAGTTTCAACCCCCCTGCTATGTGCAGGGTCGCCAACCACCAGACCAGGCTACCCAGAGCCACATCCAGCCTGGCCTTGAATGCCTCCAGGGATGGGGCATCCACAAATTTCTTGGGCAACCTGTTCTGAGTGAAAAAAGTCCTCCTAATATCTAACCTAAACCTCCCCTGTTTCAGTTTAAGACCATTCCCCCCTTGTCCTATCACTATCTACCCTCCTGAACAGCCATTCCCCTTCTCAGTTATATGCTCCCTTCAAGTACTGAAGGCCACAATGAGGTCTCCCTAGAGTCTTCTCTTCTCCAAGCTAAACAAGCCCAGTTCCCTCAACCTTTCCTCATAGGAGAGGTGCTCCAGCTCTCTGATCATCTTAGTGGCCCTCCTCTGGACGCGCTCCAACAGCTCGACATCCTTCCTGTACTGCCCCAGGCCTGGATGCAGTACTCCAGATGGGGCCTCACAAGAGCTGAGTAGAGGGGCACAATCACCTCCCTCTCCCTGCTGGCGACTCCTTTTTTAATGCAGCCCAGAACGCAGTTGGCCTTCTGGGCTACAAGTGCACATTGCTGGCTCATGTCCAGCTTCTTGTCTACCAGGACCCCCAAGTCCTTCTCCGCAGGGCTACTCTCAAGGAGATCTTCCCCCTGGGATCGCCCCATCCCAAGTGCAGCACCCTGCACTCATGTATCAAAGAAAACAGTAGCAAGGCTTTCTAGTTCTCATTACTTTCTATCATCACTCACCATTAGAAATAAAACAAAGAATCAATTTCTTATGTAAGTCAATTTATTGGTTCTCTGAAGACACAAAAGCTGTTATTCGGAGTGCAGACAACTAATCCTGTTTTACTGCTCCAATAACAAGAAATCAAAACATCGCAATCAACAGCTTTTAAGGTAGAAAGGCTCAAATTCTTGTCTCAGTTATTTGTGTAGAAATTTTCTGAACACTAAGATCAACTGCGTATGGATATGAGAAAAGAATTGTACATGTAAGACATAGTGCAGTAGAAAATAAAAAGTTGCTTATGAGCTTTCTGTAAAAACATTTTTGTGTTGAGATGTACAGTTCAAAGACCTAAGATTCTCTTAAAATTAATGCTGTTCCAAGCGTTGCACATCTAAAATCAGAAACTGACCTGACAAATGCCAGAACATTTGTAAACAGGATTCAATCAATATGTTAGTTCTGCTAGCTTGGTTTTTTAAATAAAATTGCTTTATACTAAGCAAAGTAAGTTTCTAATAAACTGAAATATTAATTCTCGATGGGAATTCAGCAATTCCTTGAAAATTTCTAAATACAAAGGATCAAACTCCACATTCAGTTTCATTCCTGAATTCTCATTGAACTGTGCTGGTAGTAACTGAATTTGGCCAATGTTGCCTATTCGTTGCTTCACTGTTGGAGAACATTTTTTCTAGCAAAGGTGAAAAGTGAAATAGCGAAGGATAACTGGGAAATTCTCATTTTAGCCACTTGCATCCCTGCTTTGTTTCAAACAGACATATTCCTTATGTAAATTGCTGCGAACACGTTTGTTGCAATATCTCCAGAAGAACTCTCTCTGCTGCCTATTGATGAAGACAGAGAATCCAGAAGCTTCATATGTGCCAGCTGAACTGTCTCCCTAAAAAGTGAGCAATCTAAACAGATTCCACATCGTCTCCAACCACGCAAAGGTAAACACTTAGGTGATTTTTCAGTAGTAGGAAAGACAAATGACACAAGTCATCAGCAAGGACTCTGTCCATATGCAATAAAACCCCGAAAAGGTGAAATCATTAATATGTAAACTAAGATGCCAAAATAAACAAACAAACAAAAAAAACAGGCAGAGCATCAAAGGCAAAAATGCACTGTCCGGACACATACCAACAGAGCAGCAGCAGTAAGGCTCTTCCCTCTTAGCAAACCCAAAGTTGCTATATGATATCAGTTGCAACATGACATCAGCAGTGCTCTGTGGCTAGATGGGTTAAGTAACAGTAGCAGTGAAACAAGGAAAGATCAATGGGCAGCAGCAGGACATGGCAAAGACAGCAAATGCTATAATGACAGCAAGATATCTTTTTTCTTCTTCACACGCAAAAGCTGAACATGCCAAGTTGCATTCCCAGAATACTAATCCTGGATAACAAACTATGAACAAGAAAGGAAAAAAATGTAGTATGATAAAGAGGAATTTATTCTTCTGATGTTCACACTGGAGATGGGACATCTGAGAAAGACCTCTACAGTGGATGTTGTAGGGAGTGGGCATTTTACCACCTGTTCATGTACTGTTTGACCCAGCTGCTACTTGTGCTTTCCTGACCTGCTGGTTCATTTTTTTGCCTCTGTGACATTTCCTTTGAAATTCATTTTAAATATTGATACTGAGCCCACTTTTCTCCAAAACCACATGACAGAGAAGTGACACTATCACAAATGCTAAAGCACTTGTGGTCAAGGAACACATGTATCTCACATTTCCTCCATGAGGTTGGTAATTGCATTTGCATTGAGTATTTTTTCTGATTTAAGAGACAGATTCAGGTTTACCACTCAGAATTTCAAGCTGAGAAACAACGATCTTTATCCAGTAGAGGACAAAAACTAACTATGCTTTAGGATGCAGGGATTTTCTCACTCGGGTTCCACAGAGCTTTACTTGAATGAGGCTCTCACTATCCTGCCCTTCACAGGCTGAAGTGGGCGCCAGTTATCAACCAGTGGGCACATGGGCTCGTTCTCACCATTCTTGGAAAGGCTTCGGAGCCTCGCCATCTGCAAGGAAGAAAAGTTAAAACATCCACATAAATACACCTGGAAACTGCACCTTGATGCCTAGAACAAACTGAAGCAGAAGAGGAATTTTTTTTTTTTTAATACAGTCCCTAAAATTACTGGTAAAGATTACTGGTAGAGATCTCTGGAATCCAACAGCTAGCATGGTTTCTGTGGATCTTTACAGTCTTCATCCACACACCTGCAGAACAATGGGTCATTTGATCCTTCCCTGGGATTCTTTGGATTTTCCTGTGCCACACTCACAATGTAAAACAAGAGTAGGGGCTTCCTGCAGCCCTACTGGAGCTGAACTTCACTCAGATCACTTGTGGAAATACAGCCATCCATGAAGGAGAATGCAATAGCTGGCCTGCAGAAGTTGTTTTTTTGGGCGGGGGAAGGGCAGAGAAATGTATGCCAAATAGATTACTAATCTGAAGTTTTAGGTTTACTACATATTTTATTCATAAAATAGGAGAGTGTAAAACCTGTTGCATCCGTGTGAGGAAATAAGAATGCTTTAAATGTGTTTTCAGCACACAAACTCTCTCACAGTAGCACCTAGAGGAACTTGAGTCTTACTACCATAACAGTCACACCAACTCCTGAGGCCAGTCTAGAATCCTGATAGCAGGATTCTGGAATTACAAATCATCTTAGAAACATCAATTTACACACCTGTTGTATAAAAAAATTAGCTAGACTGAATACATCTGTCAGATCAGTACAAGAGCTACCTTTTCATTATTCCACCTTTACACAATGCAAATAACTCAGCCTGCAAATCTGAGTAGCCTCAAATTAAAGGATAACATCCTTGCAGGAGTAATCTTTTTTTTAAAATGTTTACTTTTTTTTTAAGCATTCTCTTCTGATTCTCAAAGTCAGTTTCACAGTTTTATTCAGCTCAACTCTTTTAGCAGGCAATTCCTCACAGCCTTCAGCTAAAGCTTTCCTTGTCAAAAAAAATGCAAGGTAACATATGGCTTGCAAACCATCACACTGACATGGTTTGAGACTACTGAGAACTGGTAAAGGGGTTAGCAGAACTAGCTGGAATTTACCTGGTCTGGGCTGACTTCAATTGGCTCCCTCAAGAGAATCCAGGTGATGCACTCCTCACAGGGGGGTGTCGTGAATGAACCATGGTAGGTCCAGTAATCCCGAGATTTAGGGAAAAGAATTGATGGATCAAAGTGCTGAAAAGGAGCCTCTTTCCCCTTAAAGAAAGGAAAAACAAACCTCTGCAGTAACTCTAGGGATATACACATTAAAAAAAAAACACCAGTAATGATGTTATACAGGAAATAATTAACTATCAAGATTAATGAAAGAGACCAACCTCCTTCTTGTCAAGTATCTGTCCTGAAATTAATAAGAACTGCCTTTTGACTTGATTAATAAAGAGAAATTACAATCTGAATTGTGCAGGACTAAAATATATCCAATTGTTCTATTTTCCTACTACCTACATCCTCAAATTCATCTGGGATTACAAAGCACTGGAATAGGCTCCCCAGGTAGGTGGTTGAGTCACCATCCCTGAATGTGTTTAAAAACTGCTTGGATGTGGTGCTGAGGGACATGACTTAGTGGAGGGTTTTTAGAGTTAGGGCAGTATGGTTAGGTTGTGGTTGGACTTGATGATCTTGACGGTCTTTTCCAACCTCAGCAATTCCATGATTCTATACACATTATAAAAGTTTAGCACTGGGGCACTGCAGGTACTAATAGCATTTTTATCCAAAAGAACAGTGGCCTAGCATTTACCCAACATTCATTCTTCCTCCCCCCAAGGAATTCAAATCTGCATCTTACTCCTTTCCAAATTATGCTCTACTTACACTGTTGTGGCAATACTCTCAATCTTTTGTTGGCACTGTTACACTTAAAGTAGAAAACTGAAAGTTTCCCTGGAGGAGTACAGGACCCTGAGTGCCTTATCACTATAGGTCAGTATCACCAGAATGAGTCCAGACAACATTTCTCAAAAAATGTTTTCTTTCCTACCAAAGAATATACTCAACAGAGTATCTCCACAGTAACATAATCAGATTTTCTTGTGTCCCCTGCAGGGGAACAAGAACTAAATACAGTTTTGTATTCTGCTGATGTTTACGAAGCGATTCTGGAAAGCAAAACCCATTCTTCCTAATTTCTGTTTCTCTGATGGAGAATCTTCTCTGGATAGACATGAAGAATTACCATACAAAATGCAGTAAAAGGAGCTGAAATCTTTTCCACACATCCTTGTACAAAATACTGGCAGAAGGAATGGCATCAGGACTCCACATGTGTCTTCCTGACAAATTCAATACGAGTTTGCAAATAACTTCACAAAAAAAAAAAAGTGCTTTACAGTAAATATAGCACAGTGTCCAAGAAACTCCTCTGCCTGTAATGTTTTTTAGCAATTGAGACTGCATGTAAAATAAATACACTGATGATACCATCTACTAATCTGTCCTGAAAAATAACAGTCTGTGAGTGATTGTAGATGTACCTATCTTTCTCTGCTTTTCTTGTAGTGTTGCTTTTTCCAGAACTAAAGCACACAATGTCTGTAGGATACCTGTTTTTCTGTTAGAAGTCATAAATTCTGCCAGATAGGCAGTCCTGGATAGAATGTGAGGGAGTATATATCAGTACCACCTTGTTATCACTATATGATACAGGGCTTCGAAGGGTAATTTATGAACTTCTTATCACCTGTGGCATGTAAATCGTTTGCATGTCAATGGCCAAAAAATGACACAGGGGTTGTATGAGGAAGCTGAAACTATATTAAGACAGATCTTGTAGACAAAGGAGGAGCAAGGGGTAGGGCAAAAAAAATGACCTATTCTCCAGGAGGAAGAAATGAATGGTATATGAAGACTAAGAAAAGATTGAAAAATTAAAACTAATAAGACTGAGTTGGTAGCTAACAGATTTCAGACTTGGATCCTCACATCAGTGGCACTACGTACATGATTACAGTAAATGCAAGAAGTTCTTCTAAACTTGGAAGAAAATGCATACAAACTTTGTAAAATTGAGTCCTAGTGATCTGGTGTTATATTCAACATCAGATAAAGTAAGAGTTTTGTTTTTAGCATCATTGGATGCATGAAGCTTATCATGAAGGACAATGCTGATGTGTATCAAGGAGTTAGGTTAATAGCATATAATGATGTTAAGTAACAATAGAAATGGTATTGATCTTTCTCTGCAAAAAACTCCCTTCTGCAGTTTTACATATGTAATAGGTACAGACTTCTGTCCTTAGGTAGCATCTATTTATGCTGGATCAATAGTATCTGCAAGGATTGAAAAGTATCCTCTACAACAACAGGAATAATAACAGAAGTGAAGAATTACATGATTACTGAAGTAAAACAAAGTGCCCTACTTCCCAGTCCACTCTATTACCTCTAGTGCTAATGTTAGGCATCAGAACAATGCAAAAAAGAGTAAATCTAAATTTCTCATTTCTGTTTCTTTCCAATTGCATATAATACAACATATTGTTTCAATACCTTGGTCTTTATGTTATCAATTTCTTCGAGAATTCTCTTCATTTCTGGTTTGGGAGTTTTTCCAACCTGTAATGCAAAGCAGAAGTACTGTATATTTTCATCATGTTCCACAGTATTTAAAAGAAGTTCAGTACATCACATCTTTTAAGTAAGCTAGCAGTACTGTCAGAGCACCAGATAAAGGCAGACAGAGGTACAAAGCTGCATATGTTCAAAGAACATCCAGAAGAGCAGACTCAAGTAACTGGTTTGTAATTCAAAAATGTGCTGTAAGACTTTACTGGGCATCTCTCACTGTCTGAGTAACAAACTGTTCATCCCAACTGTGTCATCCAGAACCTGCTGAGCCCAGTCCTAAGCTCCTGATTTGAAAGCAACCACAATCACTGTGAGATGTATGGTGTTCAGTGAAGTGGTGGCAGTCTGAAGAGTAGATTGCTTCTGCAGATAGAATATTCCACAGCACATCTGCAGTCACATCAGACTTGATGCAAGACCTATTCCGGGGTCACTATTGCTTATGCTCATGACACTCCACATCTCCAAAAGTGGCTCTGGATCTGAGAAGAATGAAGATAGTATGAGAAAGACACGATTTTATTGCCATGTCTTTTTCCAAAAACAGATGAAATTTGGTTATTCAGGAGATAATTCATTCCTTCCTCTTCCCTCCTTCCTCTTCCTTCCAAGTTTATAAACAAAATCAATTATAAAACACCTGTATTATATTAGTTTTATTAACCTGCTGTATTTCAAGATTAAAATAGTCGATTAACTCCTTTTGTCATCAATTCTTTCAATTAGCTGCTCTTTTGGAGCACTCCCAACTCACGTAAGGACCCGTAGGAGACCAAGGAAGTCAATCAGTCAACATAATCTTGCTGACAGGTGCTCCTCCCTCAGTACAAATCAGAGTACAGAGCTGAGCAGCTATCAGGGACAAAGTCAGCAAGTGTCCTAAGAAGTTGTGCGTACCTCATTCAGTACTACTGTGCTATGTGCCACTAGTGTCATGAATGCTACTTGAAGTTTGCTCTGAATGTAAGAGGGCACGGAATCTGAAGGGCCCAAGGACACTCATGACTTCAGCCTGTGCATCACTTAGAATGTTTTCCTGTAAAATAATATAGTAAAAGATGGAAAATACAAAAAATATACAAAAACTGAGTGTCTGTCACTTACTTTCAGAAAAACGCCCACAACAGCCACACCATCAGGTTGTTTCAAAGCTCCAGCAAAATTACCATGTTTTGGATTCCAGTGTACCAGATGTAACTAAAAATCAATAACACTTCAGTTGTAAATGCCAAAAATTGCCAACAAAGCAGTCTTGCATTAATTAGCCTTACATTATATTAAGAAAAGTTTCCAATAGACAGTAAGTAAAAGGAACATGAAAAAGCGTGTTCCTATGCTCCCATGTGCTCACACTTTCTATAAACATCATTTTGCATTTAACTGAAGCATAGAAAAAAGGAAATACCTTTTAAAAATTCAGACAATCCAACTACAAACAGTTCAACCCAAGCATGTGACATGCACACGTGCAGTTTATAAAACACCTACTGAGATGCACTTCACACAGGCACAGTTTTAGACCTTCAGATTATGCAGATATCACTTCAAGAATTTACACTGGGTTTTATCCAGTACATTTGATATTGCTTTGCAACTCTTATTACTCTCTGCACATCATACTGGAAAGCAATAGAGATTCTAACTTATCATTTCTTTCTCGTTTCTACTTTCAACAATGCTGTATTTTTATCATACACATCAAGTTTTGTATCTCCGTCCAGAAGAATCTCCAGTGCCTCGGGAATCACAAAATAAGCACTGTCTGGAATATAATATCATACAAACGAGTCAGATTTTGGTGCATATCCTGGATGCAAATCTTCGGCAATTTTCTTTAAGCACAGTATTTTGTTTTATTTCTCTAATAACAACAAAATAAAGCGTATGTGTTGCTGCTTCTTCTCCCTTGAGAACAAAGATATAATTGCTAAGGATAAAGACAGAGTAGCCATATATCTCTGGCCACATTCTGGCAATATTTTCATACTTTCCAGGCATCCTTGTCTTGTCTCATCTCGAGGAAGCAGAACTTGTGTAGTCAGCCACAGAAAGTTGAATACTAATGCAGTTTGACTGTGGCTGAGGAATAGAGGAAAAAAAAAAACAACAAAAAACATCACTCACAGTCATCTCAGCAACGTATATGCACACTGATCCTGTAAATATCTGCCTGAACCTCCTGCTATAATTGGTGTGCAGAGCCCCTGAAAGCTCTGTATCTAAAGGATGAGTTATTTACGGTAGGAAATCATTACTGGAGTCTTTTCTTGTGAATATACTATTAGCCTACTCTCAGATGAGATGGGCAGAGGAGGTAACGCTTGTAATTCACCAGCACCACTAGTGAATTCATTCATACTTATTAACTGAAGAAGTCTTCAAGGCCTAAAACAGCCATTTAGCAACTTTGGACAGTAGTGGCAAGGTAGCTTATATATTAAAAAAAAAACAACCCAACTATCTTTTCTCTTCAGTTTCTGAAAATAGATACAGAGTTTTTAAAGAGTTTTCATCAAATAGAAGGTACTCTACCAGTCCAAATCACCTTTAAAGTAGATCTAATTTTAAACATCAGCTTATCAAATGCACTTTTAGCCAGTTTTTTTGGTCATTAGTAATGCCTCCTGAAACTAACTTAGTAGTTTGAATTATACTAGAAATTACCAGCAGCCAAAAAACCATCAGCAGAAAACAGAGCTTTTTATTTGAAAATAATGTATCACTTTGTCTCAAATATTTTTAAAACATTCTACAAAAAGAAAAAAAACAAAACATCTTCCTCAGTGAATCAAATGTCATGTTAGTATGCATTTGCAAAGATATGTTTCTTGGCAGATAAAACATGTCCCACTGCACAATGATGAATATTCATAAGTTTCATGGACAAATTATAAATAAAGCAGATTTTAGAGAAAAAAAATAAAAGGACAGTCGTGTAAGGGAGTTAATCTGTCAGTCCATTCAGATGCACAATCAAATTCCAGTTAGTGCTGAACACTACTATTAAAAGTAACTCCTACCTCTGCTGCATATTTCACCCCATCTATAACATGCTCAGAGCCATGGTCATCAGCGGAACCCCAGTGCAAGTGAAGCTGTCGCAGCCTGTAGGCTCCTGTGAGCGGCCCACCTCTCAGCACTGCAAGTGATAACCTGCATCAGTGCTAGCCTACAACATGGGGACACACACATTTACCAAGTGGGGACCTGTACCTTATGGGTTTGTAGCACCTCTTGTAAGTCCAGCTGGTCACGGCAGAAGCCACAATACTCACCACTGTGTAAGAGCAGGCTGAGTTCTGTATAACTCAAAATGAGTACTATTTGAATTGAGAACTGTACAAGCTGCCATTCAACAAGCACAGAATGGAAACTCAGCTGCCCAACAGCCCCCCTTTCCTCTTGCAATTGAACATCTTACAGTTCCTGCTGTGGAGGGAGAAGGATGGTATACACAACTGTTTGTTTTCAAGAAAATGGCCTGCTGTGAAATGGTTCGGATTGAACTTTGAATTGAATCCAAAAGTGCTGCAAAATACACCTACACTGTAAGACCCTCATACTTGTTAAAATTCAGTCATTCCAAACTATGCTCACAGCATATTTGGATGCTTCCAGAAAAATAATCTTTTTTTTTCTTTTTTGAAGTGAGGGATGAGAAGAAATTGAGCTTAAATGATTTAAAAAAGTGTCCCTGAGTGAGCAAAACCTTTAGTCTGCATTTGACATCACCAAAGAAACAAATTAAGAAACTACCTTTTCTGATGGTCTTAGGCAAATAATGCCACATATCAGCAGTTGACATAAACTCTGACTTTCAAAACACATCTGCTGTTTCAGCTTGGGGATTTCTTTGAGTAAGGGCTGCTTATAGGATAAGCTCTCACATGTATTTTTCCTTCATTACCTAAGACAGGAATGAAACGTGTTTCCTTACACAGAAAGCTGATAATGCTGCTCACACCAGCACTGCCAGAAGACCTTGTTTAAATTGCATTCAAGTTTGAACTTCTAACAATAGCTTTGAAGTTCAAAGTTAACATATTTAAAATCTCCTGTATCCAGTGGTGTCAAATTTACTTTTGATATCATGTGTGTTGGAATAGCTACAGATGTGCTACGCACAGAGCAAAAGGTTTAACTCTGCAGTTTCTCTTTTTAGTTGGCATTTGTCACAGCCATTGACAGGGTGTGGAGGACAGAAACAAAGCACTGCTTTGAGTTTCAGGCACACACTCCTCTTATATTTTGAATTTGTTAATACATAGATTATTGTAACTTACTAATTATTGTAGAGAAGCTTCAGTGGAAGATGTAATATATTTACAAGAAATTCTTCTTGCTTCACTTTTGAATATAGGAAAAACAGGGCTTAGACTCCACAGCCCATATCCTTAAAAGTATTTGCTTGCCATTTTACACTGGAATCAATGCAAGGCAGGAATTTTCCTTCAGGAGCTGAATTTGGGTGTTCAACCTACACTTACAAGCTAAATTAATACCAGACTTAAAAATTCATTTAGCAGTAGCTTCTTACAAATGGCCCTTTCCAGAGCGCAGATATTGTGCAGCACATGGAAAGGGCACTTCAAATGGCCTGCAGATCCCTTTGACAAAACTTTTCAACCTGCAAGATTTTCCCATTAGATTAGACAAAAATAAAATACTAGACTTGTGACTACTGAGCTCAGCTGTTGCCATCATGGAAGCCAATGAAAGAATGTAAAACGTGTTTTTGAAATCACTTTTCCTGTGGTTCTTTAGAGCTGTCAAACACTGCATTTGATTCCAAACAGATAAACCTCCAGGAAACAGAAGCAGGAAGTGAACATGTGCACTGGGTGTCCAGTGGAACAGAGATAACGGGGAAGGAAGGGAATGGAGGGAAGAAGATTTACAGGACAGGCAGGAAGGACTATGCCAAGGGCTGCACCCTTCTTGACCAAACCAGGGACTTTCTCCAGAACAGTTCCCTGGGCAGACACTTTCTTGGACAGCCTCCTAAACATTTCAGCTTTTAGAAATCTGCAAAGACAGAGCAGAATCATCTGAAAAGGTTCATAATCAATTTACTTTATCATAGGCTTTGAGCCGTGGTATTGATTTTATACAATCACTGTGAAAAAAGTATTCTATTTTTTAACAAAAAGCGTAATTTATTATTTGCCTGAAGCCTCTGCATAGAAACATCAGTAATGGATATTAGAACACTACAAAAATACATGACAAAGAGATGGTCCATGTCCTAAATAGTTTGGATTCTATCAGTGAGATGTGGAACAATAACAGGTAGCTGTAATGGTAAACAGAGGAGTCCAGGAAACAATGAGCTCATCAGAATAAACAACAGTGACTGTAACCTTTCAAAATACCACAGATGTATTTCATTAATTATATAGCTTACTAAAAACAGGTTTCCAATACAAGTGTCATCAAAGCTGATGCAGAAAACAAACAATGGAAAGTAACTCTGTTTTCCATTAGTATGATTGTTTTTCTTCTTGCTAGGCCTGATCAATATTGCATTCTCTTGAGATGTCTTCAAATTATATGGCACTGTGACTTTATTTTTCACTTTGACTGTTGCTGCCTGTTTTGTATTCAGAACTATGTACTGATATAGCTCTGGAATCTGGAGTTGAACAATCTAACTTAAGAGATTCAAGGCTGATCTCTCAATCAAATAACAATGCCACTTCATAGCTTTTCAGAAATCTGCAAAGTACAGGGAAAAGAATCAAATGAAATGTCAAAGTCTGAGTCAAAAGAATCTGAACACTTCCAGAACTTGTTAAACAGTTTTGGAACTGCCATTCAAAGTAGATGATTGTGATCATTAAGCAATGCAGTTTGCATGTAGCATACTTGAAGTAGGAGTAATGCTTTTGTAGCACTTTGTTGATGACTAAAGTCTGATGACAACTCTAATTTCATTTAACTGCATTCAGTTGCTTCCTTTTGAACATACAGATGTAGTCCTGCAGTTCACACCATTAAATATTCCACAAACACCTATGGCATTTTGCTTAAACAGGCACTGCAGGCTTTGGACTCTGTTCATCTGCTTTGTTCTAAGAAAAAATTACAGTTATACCTGCTTTCAGATTATGTTCTCCTCATTCATGTAGTTTACAAATACTACAAAAACACCATTTTATACAATATATAAAAATAGGCAATATTAAGCCTTCTCTAACATTAAGCTGTTACTGATTGAAAACATTCACACTGAAATTTCTTTACAGAATGAAAAGGCTTAATTTGAAGAGAAGGGTTTGAAAGAACTTGAACTTACTGTCTTGAGCAGTGTAAACTCTGGGTTCAGGACTTTTGATGCAGGAAGAGGCAGCATAGAATCATAGAATGGCCTGGGTTGAAAAGGACCAGAAAGATCATCTAGTTTAAACCCCCTGCTACGTGCAGGGTTGCCAACCACTAGACCAGGCTGCCCAGAGCCACATCCAGCCTGGATGCGTGCACGAGATGGGAACAGAAGTGTTCGTACACACTGTGCAACCACAATTAGTGACAGAAAGAGAAGACGAACAAGAAAATACCATAAACAACAAGGAATGCTGTAAGAAGTTGGTTGCTTCCTTTTGCATTCAAGCAAATACCTCTTTGCAGATTCTTACAGGTAATGGTAACTGCATTTGTGATTTAACCACATCCCTTTCTCCTATCTGGAACAGTCAGTGAAACCTCAGTTTTGGGTAGCTGCTCAGACCAAAATGATGTAGGTGACTTTTGCAAAGATAAATTCCAAGTTAAAAGGCTGACTTCTGTGAATTCATGGTAAAATAGTAGAGACGCTTTCAGAACTAGAAAAAATAGCCAGATGAAACTGAAGATGAGGTCAAATATGTAGAAGAACATGAATGTAGATGGGATATCTTCCTGGGAAAGAACAGTGTCCAAGCACTCAAATACATTGGGACACCAAAAATCTCAGAATCTGAAATAGCCACTTGGCTGAACAGAGCAATCATCAACCTGACAGTGAGGGTTTGAACCAAACAGAAGAAATCAAGATCAAAGTCTATGGCAACATATGAGTTTTTTTTGTTTGCAGAGTGCCTAAGACAGTGCATGAAATGCTTCTGTATGAAATTCTCTCACCTCACACAACACCTGGGGACTTGTGTCCACGCTGAAGGTTACATGGGGAAGAGCAAGAAGTAATGCTGGCTGCTGCTAAGAGCCTACCCCATTGGATCTGCTTAGAGTCTACAGCCCCCTGCCCAACCTGTTTTCAACATAAAAAAGGCAGGATGCACCAAAATAAGTGCTGGGACCACCTCCCTTGCCTACACAAATTCTTCATTTGTGTGGGCTAGCTGCTGTGGGATGCTTTGATTCCAAGCGCTCTGCAAGCCTTCATTCCTAATTACCCCCCAGAGGCAAAACAGAAGCTGACCTGATCTATCAAAAGTGTCATCAAAGACAACCCTGCAGGTCCGCCCGTTGTTCAGGATGGTTTTAGCCGCCCCGGGATCGTAACTGGCATGCCAAGGAGAAAGAGAAGTGTCGTGCCGTACATCTTTGCTGTTGATCTCAATGGGCGACTGTTTGTCTCCTTTGGCCATGGGGTAGTTCTGATGCCAGTGCTCAGGTCCTGGTGGAAATGCAAGGGATGGTCACCAACACCTCCAGCCGGGCTGTGACCCCCCCAGTGGTCCCCCCCCATTCCACCCGGGCCTCCCAGTCTGAAGGGGGACAGCAGACCCCGAGCCCTGTCCACCAAAAAGCCAGCCCGGGCCGCGCTGTCCCGCGCTCCCTCTCACCATTCTCCTTGTCGTAGCCCCACACGGACTGAGCCATGGTGCTGCGCTCTGCCCTGCACCTCAGCTCACCGCGGCTCCGGCGACACGGCGCTCCCGTCCCTCCCTCCCCAGAGGCCTTTTATAGCCCTCCGCCGCCCCGCATCCCGCCTTGAGAGGTGGACTGGGGTGGGCGGAGGGCGGTGGGAGGCTGCGAGGAGGGCAGGGCCGGGGGCGGGCAGGGGAGACTCGGCTTTCCCGGGGCCGTTCCCTCCCTTTCATAGCTCCGGGCAGAAGGATGGATGTGGGACGCGGGCTTTCGTCCCTCTCCCTCACGGCGTGCCCTGCCCCGCGGAATATTTTCCTGTTTGCGGGCAGCGTCACTGGTTGGAAATGCCTGTGGATGAGGCTGGGCAAGCTCCCATCGTGGACACACTTCAGAGTTTTGTCTCAAGTGGTTATTGCAAATGCTTCTCTGTTAACGACTACGAAAGATGCTGTACCTGTCTGAAAGGATATCTTGGAATGCAAAATCATGTTGCTGTGCAAAGTCAGCCTCTGTTGCCTACAAAATAAGTCCGTTCCTTCCTGTTTGGTCAAATCCCAAATTGCTTTTGTCCACTTGCTTCCTATGTATGAAGGGAGCTTTGCACCGGATGAGTACAAAACATCACCTGCTTGCTGGCCACTCATCCTGCAGTGGTGAAGGCGTGTGGGCGTGTGGAGGCTGCCAAAGACTGTGGCGGAGAGCGTGGATCCTCCTCTGCAACTCTGTCATCTGCTAACATCTAGCAACAAGGAGTGTGGCTGAGGCCGAACTGCTCAAATTCAGTCTGAATGTATTGTAGAACATGACCAGGTGTTGGGAGGAAACAGCCACAGCTGGATATTTCAGCCTCTACGTGAAAGCAAGCATTTGTCATGTCAGGCAACTTAGCAATTGGTATTTTGGTTAGGAAAACACATGTTTTCCAGATGATGGAGAGTTAGTGATCACTGTGGTGATAGCTGGCTTTCTCACTGCATTTCTGTTGAATGGTCAAAGCTTTTCTTTCAAATGCCACCTTAGCTACCATATCCCATGACTGTGACAGTCCATGTTATCACTATTGCAATCATTATCTACCTCAAGCTAAATGCTACCTCAAACTGCATCCCTCAAGCTAAATGTTCGAGGGTCTGCCAAGAGGTCTTGCAAACCATGGAGATTCCCAGCAATAATTACAGTGAGGTTGACCATGTGCCCATCAGTACTGGAAAGTAGATTGAACTTAAAAGTGCACCTTAGGGACTGCTCAAGTTGAAAACTGCTTGTATTGATGGGGTACAGGGAAAAACTTGAGAAGGTACAATATACAGAGCACAAGGTTAATTTGATTGTATTTTGCATCCTACAAACATCTAGAAGATAAAAGTTAAACATATGGTTTACTTACATTACTAGGCTAATAAATAACTTGGTCAGTGTCACTACAATGATCTTTCAAACTTGCTTAGTAAATTCTTCTTACTCTGAGATTACTCATAAGTATATACCCACTTTTTGACAGAAAGCTGGGACAAGATCTCTCACTTAGGAATCTGCTTCTGAGAAGATTTATATAAGGCTTTATGTAGAAAGTTTTATATATATTCTCTATACATCTTTATATAGAGAATATAGGTTGAAACTCATGAAATCTTAGATACTTACACAGTATCGTAAGAAGCATGTCTGCCAGCACCTTTAAAGATAAAAGACGTGCTCATTGTCAATGTGACTTTTAAAAAATGAAGTTCCTCCTATCTTCTTTAGACAAAAAAATTAAGGAGATGCTAGAAAGTTATTTGGAAACAATGGTGTGGAAAATTATATATTTTCACTTTAAAAGAAAAAAGAAAAAGGACTCTGAAGCAAAAGAAAATATAATCTTTTACTCTGTCATCAATCAAATGGGTAACGTCACATTTGTTTGCAAGGACAGGCATGTAAAGTTGACACCTGTTGCAATTTTAATTGAGAAAGCTTAGCCTTTAATCCTTTTCAAATGGTTTCTACTTTATCTTGGTAGAGAGAAACATTTGTGAGCTCATCAAATTTTAATTGGAGCAGCTTATTTTCTTTCTGTATAAAGAGGCCGTTTCAGTAGGCTTGGTTATTATAGGCTCAGGGGGAATTTTAGTCAACTTCATGCACATACAAGGAGTGCTTATTAGGGCCGTTTATAGAGGTAAGCGACATGATTTGTATGACACAAAAAGGGGTACGTCAGTGCTTCCCTAGTGTTGTGCTACATGAGACTTTTACAAAATCTTCTCTATTAAAGAAGCCTATGACAACAGCAAAAGTCTTCATGTTTACATTTTCCAGTGAGCTACTCCTGTTGTACCCACAAGAGCAGCTCTTCTGTCATCTATAGCACACGTAAGGTGCTGACTTACACATGTAAGTGACAAATAGTAGGATCAGCAGGGTGGGTACTTGGAGTCAGCCCCAGACGCTGAGTCATATCACAGTGTTTCATTGACTTTGTGTTGTTACTCTTTTCCTTTTGCTTTCATCGTCAAAGGTAGGACAGAAAGAGTATGTGGTAGCTTTATCTGTATTAAAAGGTAATCACAACAAAATGCTTTTTGCATCCCTTAGGACCTACTTTTGTATTTATCCAATATTGGCACAGAAATTTATTATCATATAACTGGCTTAACATCATTTTCTCTAGGAAGTAAATGCTTCTGTCACCGTAGGCCCCTATAATTAAGAAAAGCCCACAATTTAAAACATTCAAGAGCAGTAGTTCCTAGTGTATTCAAATCTGCATTGCAGTAATTTGTTTCTTTTTTCTAAACCACTGATATGGTTAGAGAGCCAACAAGCCTCAGAAGTAGCAAAACTGAGATCAGCTTACATCTCCGTTGAAAAACATCAGGATTTCTGCAAACCTGGCTGCAGTATGCCTCACTTTCAGTATGACAGTAATGGAAGTATCTTCACAGCATCTTCTGAAAAGAAAATATGCTATATCCATTCTTCAGGTGGACAGTTGGGGTAAAAAGTCTCTAAGGATTGCAGCCATAGAAGTATTCCTTCATCTCTTAGGCACTCGTAAGAATCTCAGCTGAAGCCATTTGCCTGTGAAGACAAAGGAAACTGCAAAATAGCAGAGAATCCAGTGCAGTCCCTTTGTTTTGTGCTTTAATAAGAAGGTTGTACTTGGTCAAGAACAACTCTGTGCATTAGTACTCGGTGGCAACAACATAAGATGACAGTAGCAACTTGACATTTCTTTTATCAAAAACATAAAGATTTGAGAAATCAGGGAGGGGAAAGTAAGAAAATCAGGGAACTGAATCAATCTGACCAAAGCAAATGGCAGATTTCATCAGCAGCGAAGTAGTATTAATAAGGCCATTATTTGTGATTTTACTTGCAGAAGTAAAGCTGTACATTTGTTCCAAGTGTTCTGATTTTGTTCTTTGCAGTAGAAGTGATTTCAACATCAACTGGAGACTACAAGATGAAGTGCAAGCACAGGCTGAATAAATACTAAACCTCTAAACCTGGCTTCTCTTGAACTGTCCTTATAGAATCATTCAGGAATACAGCACGTTTAATGTGAGGATGTTATCAAGTAAAATGTGACATAGCATGGAAAGTGATTTCATTAAAGAATGCTGATAATGCTTTAGCTTTGACAGGTAGCTGCCAGACAGCTTCCTATCACCGCATTATTTGTAAATACGTAACATCAAAAAGTACTAAAATCCAGTCCCAGTAGCAGTCTTTGTGGCAAACTTCTCTGTTGCAATAATAAAATTGCACATTCAAAGTAGACGAGTACCTGCAGCAAATCTTCCTGTAACTTAAGAAAAACACAGTGGGGTGTTTTTGGGGGGTGGGTGACCAGAAGTAAAACCATTTGCTTCAATCAGTAGTTGTAGACACGCTCTTGTCTGAAGCTGATACCCCATCACAGGACCACAGTTTACTTTGAAACTTGTCTGAATAAATAAAGCATAGTAGTAGTCCTGTTTGATGCCTGAGAAAGCAGGCACTGTTCATCCAGAAGAGGACTTTGACATTTGTCTCCTAAATGAAATAGTGAAATAGAGGACCAGTACTAATTAATGTGCTTTAGCAATAGGGCACTTTCTGAGGGATTTGCAGTTCAGGTGTAGTGTTTGCTTCTGCCCAGCAAAGACATAATTGAGTTCATTTCATGTATGGAAATACCTTGCCTGAAGCCAAAGGCACTTTGTTTGGGTAAGGAAAGGAAGAATAAGTTAAGTCTGTAAAATGGCTTGGAGTCTGGAAAGTGGCTTTACCCAGGGCACAGGAAGCATACAATGGAGAAAAGTGAGTTACTTTCTCCAGCTCTGCACCTCACCAGCTGTGGCTGGACTGGCCAATACTTTGACATAACTAGAACAACCAAAGTGCTGTCCCACCTCAGAATACCACTTTCCAGCAGTATCCATAGGCCAGAATGACAGCTAGAACTGGTTGATTGTAAGGGGACGCACACAAGTAAATATGCCAGCAGGATGTAATTCAAGAGTTCCCCTGCTCAAAGATAAGCTTTCCAGGTTCCACCATGCTTAGGGCTATTTCCCGTGGGTGATTTCATGCAAAGGGCTTTACCAGACGGAGCACAGAGCGTGCCCATGATGAGCACATTGTTAAATAAGCAAAAGCATGTACGCAGTCCATGTGGCCGATCTAAATATAAAATATCTTCCATTATATTTAATAGCTTGTGGAAGAAAACAATACAACATAAAGGAATCTGATAATAAAAAATAGGGAAGGGGCAGCAATATTTTTTGACATATTGCACATTGCATGCCCGGCAGTGCAGGAAAGGCATGTCACTCAGTGCTTTTGATTGAGGGATGCCATGCTGGCATGCTGTAGCCAGAAAGCCAAATTGTCATATGCCTTCCACTTCACTGAGATGCCATGCTATGGAAAACATTGTAAGCATGAATGGAAACCCCTATTAACAGCCAGACCTGTGTAGGAAAATCTGCCAAAGGAAAAAGAGAAAGATATTGAGTCAATTTTGTTGTTTTTTTTTTTTTTACACAATTAGTTATTTAGATACATTTAGATTATTTGATGAAAAGCAGAATCCAGCACATCCAGGCAAATAGGCTTTTTTTGCATACTTACATTTCAGGAGACATGTAGTTCTGCAGTCTTCAGTTCAGACTCCTGTGAGTTTGCTTGCAAAATCTCATCATTCTCCATCTATGGTTCAGAACCTATATTAGCATTTGCAGAACTTAGTCTTTAGTCCACGTGAGGCAGTAAATGGGAAAGCAGCAAAACAGAATTCAGATCTGGCAAAAGGAACTTAAACAAGTTTTCCTTGTGGCAGTCAATTCAAATGAATACAGACTGAGAGTCTATGGCAAGTAAGTAAATAAATAAATTGGTGAAATTATTAAATAGTGCATACAGATCTGATACAAGAAAAATATACTGCCTTTTTAAGATATCTTCCAGATTTGAAAAATTAAACTCTGCAGGGAGCTACTCTTCTGTGTTGTTTTTTTTTTTCCACATAGGAATTTACTTGTATGGTATTCACACTGAAATCCAAATCTGAGCTGGGCTGTCTACTTTTATACACACTGGCACAGTCTGACTTGAAATAATCCAAGTATGAGAATCTGACCTATACTGTTTGCTTTTATAAACTGTGGACGTGTCTGTTCAGAAATTCCATTAGATTGGCAACTCTTCTATATCAAGGTAGAGTTTTATGCATGACCTTCATCTTGCATGATACTCTGGCAGTAACATCTACCTGAGAATAGTCTGAACCAGACCACAGAAATGCTAAAAGGAGGATGGAGGAGTTCATAAGAGCTTTACAAAAGACATCTCGATGATATATGTCACATAGTTAATGATGCAGCAAAACAGAAATACTTCAGACATGTTTTCCAATGAGACACATCTTCCTAAAAGAGAATTTTATAATGAAATCTTTGGATATGTTTTCAGCATTTGAAATATGCGTCCACAGACAGCAGAGATTTCAACTCTTAATCATCTTCCAAAAATCCCTCAGGATCCACGTCTCCTGAAGCCCTAAGAAGGTTACTCCTTATGAAGCCATATCATTTATGCACTTCTAAAGGTCAGAGCATAGCATCCCATTTCTATTAACACCCGTGCTTCTCTTCACTTCAATGGAGTCAAGATTTCACTCTGAGACCAGAAAGCAACTTTGAAACTTTGAAAGCTGTGTTATTAGGTCTAAACAAGATGGCTCAGTGTATGGGAGTATATCTATACAGCAAGTGTAATGAGCAGATAATTATAGAAACGTCAATTTAAGGAACCCCTTGCTTGTCAAGTATATGAATGTCAGCATCTGTACATTATGTATTTTGGAAAAAAATCAATTGTTTATCTCCTGAATCAATGCCAAGACTTCATTCTTTGTTTTGCTGATTGATGCTCGGCATATTTTTGGGATCTAATCAAACTCTGCCACGAAGATCTCATGTAGTCATTTTAATGACACTACTCACATACCTGCAGTAGCGTGGGGTACAGAAATATGTTTGAGACGCAGAGCCCAAGTACTCAGAACCTTTCAGAATTAATACTTAACTCTTGACCTCATAGATGCTTCAGTGCTACCTGTGACATTATCAGTATAATAGCTCTTGCATATTTTAGTGGAGGATTTTTTGTTGTTGTTTTGTTTTGGTTTTTTTTTTTTTTTAAGTACTTTATGTCATTGTGGAATTAATTTTTGGACAAGGACAGAGTATTGTACTGCACAAACACCCCCTATCTTCCTAGATTGTCTACAAGTAAGACTATTAAGGGCCTTGGTGTGTTAAATTAGATAGATACAAAAGGGAAAAAATGCTTCATGCTTACGATGAAGACAGCAGTTCCTGTAATTTTGAGCTGCACTTCATGCTTTTTGGAAGCAATAGTATCATACCAAAAAGAGACACTGAGAGATGCCCACTGGTATTTGCTGCCACTGCCACTACGGTGATGGTTATGGCTTATTACAGTAGTAGTGAGTAGCAAAACTCTCGCTGCTCTCCCAGCTTGGGAGCTATTGCTTGGAGCAGGCACAAGCTGTCCAGGAGCTGCGTGAGCCGTTTAGACCTAGAAACTTTGGCCCGCCCAACAGCAGTGTTTGTGTATCCTCCTCAAACTGTCACATGTGCAGATCCTAATCTCTGTCATGAGGGAAGAGCACCTTTTTGACTGTAAAATGCAGGTGAGAACAGAAACAACTGTCTTTGACACTTCATATTTGCCAAGTGCTTGGTGTATTTCCCCCGGTATCAGGGATTTCAAGCTCTCAGTTCCACAGAGCCAAACATTCTGGGCTTAAGGAATGCTTTTTGTTTGCTTGGCTGAGATCAGTGAAGCTTCAATATTCAGAATACATTCTGAGGTGCATTCTCTGAAGATATGAATAGTGCATAGGTCCACTACTGTCTGCAAAATGTAACCTATGTAATTCTGTAGGAGATTTTATTTCCTGCTTTGAAGAAATATACAGTGGACAAATACAGGAATAAAAATTTAATATATGAACATGCAGATCAGGGTATCTATCAGAAATCTCAAGCCAATCAATGCTATCAGTTTACATAACCAGGCAATATATGTGGATTTCTCTAACATCCCATATAAATTCAGAAAAGGTTTCCCAGCAATTCAGAAAGGAAATTCCTCCACTGCAGCACAACTATAGTGAAAGGCATATGACAAGAAATGAGAATCCATTAAATCTGGCCCAATCTCTAACACTGATATCCTACAAGAATCTGTGCTGCAATTTGTGTTGGTATGTCCCAATTTGCTTCCTAAATATTAGTGTTTGTAGCTGTTTTCACTATGCATTCTGCTTCTTCTGTGTGCCTCTTGCTGGGCATTTTCCCAGCTTAAACTACGTGCTCTTCACAAAGGTTCTCTACAGAAATTATAGCAAAGTATTTTAAGGCATTAGGCATGGAAAATATTTTTCTAACCTTGCATCACTATACCTTTCTTAAACAAAGGCAATGAACCCAGTGTTTCAATTATAGGTCTTACACAAACAATTGGGCAACAAGCCAACAATTTTCATCTCTATATTCCAGGACCAGCAGCATTTGTTTAGCTATAAATTCAAAGGTGATGTATGTTACGATGTTCTGTTGTGACTAGGAGAGTAATTGCCATGATTATTGCCTTTCTCATATTAGTTTAATTCAATTTGTCACTTCCCAGTTAATCTCCAGAGACATAAAAATGATCAAAAGTAATAAAATTAGGTATTTCTCATGGGAGATGCTACTCTACTCATTGTTTTTCTTCCAGTTCAGCAGCAATGTTGCACATTTTAGCTCTATGTAAAGTAAAAGGTACAGATTATGTGAGGGGAGCATTCCAGTCATACAACATCTGTCTTTTTCCTCTCTCACCTGGAATGTTTAGTTCTCCCTTTTCTGTTCTAATATGGTCACCAAGCATGGAAAAAGTAAGATAGTAAAAATAACATTTCATAATACTCCTTTATTAATTCTGCATATAATTTCACTGTCATTTTCTCTTTAGGCACATTTCATTTGATAGCTTGTTATCACACGTGGAAGTAACCTTAAGTTACAGTTTTAAAACTGTTTACTATCAAAATAATTAAAAAGCAGGTTTTCTTGGGAACTGTGCATCTTTGTGGCTGGATAAAAGTCTCTCAGGCATTTGCCAAAATTCCAATAACCTGTTTTTTGCAAGCTTCTTTCCAGAAAAACCTCACTTGAGGCAGACAGCTACTTGAGGTAGATTCTTTGATTAACAGTGGTCCAGAAATGCATGGTTAGCATTTCTGCAGAGTCAGATAAATAATCCTTTTTCAACTGTAAAGTCCAGTGTCTTGTTTCATTTGCATTCATCTGTGGGAGGGAAAGGCAAATAAGATTTATCCTCTACCAGCCAGACAGTGATCACTTCTGCAATTTTTTGCTGCTTCTAAGGATTTTTTTCTTTTTCTTTTCTAGGAGGTCATGTTTAAAAAAGGGGCAAAAATAAGGAATTTTGATCCGCTCTTTCAATCAGCTGAAAGGAAACATTACAGTTGGTACAACTTAAATCTGGTATAACTGTAAATAGTCCCTGCACATGCTTTCATGGAGTGTTGCTGACAATTTCTAAAAAGCATGTCTCACAGAGGCTGAAGAAAGTCCACGGTCTGTGGCACTGCTCTTCTTTTCCAAAAGTTTATGATCTGAACCAGTTTCTCAGTTTGCATAGAATGAGAGAGCCCAAGGTAGAAAAGAGTGACAGCAGATGGTTTTATGCTATCAATAGAAAATTTAATGCCCAGATAAGGCTGCAGACTATTAAATACTGTTTTTCAAAACCATAGCCAGTTCTGATATATTATAATGCTAATATTTTATTCATGAATTTCAGCCAACTGAGCTCCCCATTGTGAAAAGATAATACACCAAACGTGATAAAAGTTGTGTTGTCACAAAGAAGTGATACGGTTAAACTTGTCTTGTGTCTTTTCTTCAACAGCCCTGGACCTTGTGTTGATGACAACTATTGAGGGACTATAAACACAACTACCAAAAGATTGCCTGCTGTTGGGCGCAATGGGGAACACCATATTTTTCAGCTATACAATTCTGTTTTACTCAGCTCTTTGCTGTAATTCTCCAGATCACCCTGTGGTCAATGGAGGAAAAGTTTAAGATAATGCTATCATCTGAGTTTTTATTTCTTTTCTCTAATAAAAGTCTATGTTTCACTACATTCTTCAGTATAACCAATTAAGAAATTATTATCAGGAGAAACTGTATTTCGTATAGCAAAATAACAGGCAATCTATCCAAATTATACAAGAAACTATAAACAAATCCATGTAAATAACGGAATGTGTAACCTGTGAATTAAAGTGACCCTTACACAACACAATCTCTGAAATTAATGAGGGTTTAAGCCATTTGATATGGGCTAGCAAGGCTCTTATCCAAAAAACTTTAGAAAAAATAGGTACTTTAAATCCTTTTTTTAATATCTCTATTGCAGAATCACATCATTGTAGGGGTTGGAAGGAACCTTGGGAGATCATCTAGTCCAGACTCTCTGCTAACATAGGTTCCCTACAGCAGGTTGCACAGGAAAGCATCTAGGTGGATTTTGACTATCTCCAGAGAAGAAGGCTCCACATCCTCTCTTGGCAGCGTATTCCAGTGCTCTGTAACCCTTACAGTAAAGAAGTTTATTCTCATGTTCAGATGGAACAGACTCCTATGAACATACTTTCCTCAGGCTGTGGTTCAGGAAGCCCATGGTCGCATACTGAAGTGCTTCACCATCAAAGGTTTATATTTAATAGTCATGCCTATATGCAATGCCCAGTGGCAGGAGAGCTGCAAAAAAGTGAGTCATTTAGTATTGCAGCTATTTGCAGCTTCTCAGACAGAAGTGCATTGGACACTGCATTGCACACAAACTGACTTCTCTCCTTTGGCAACTACTGTTTTAACACCAAGGTTTTTTCCATACATGTTGTATAAAGAACTGAGTCAAGAAGACTAAGCTTTGCTGCTACTGGACAGTGGTTTAGGTCTTCATTGAGTCATTGCTTTCTGTTGTCTAATAACAAAATCTTTAATAGATGAGAAAGAAAACAAGAGTTACATGAGCCACTGAAACGCTGTCATAAAAATAGGTTTGTGCTGAGGAGGACAAGGTGCTAGCAAGATATTTTCAGCCATTTCTCTGCCCCCAAAGGACTGCTGCTTTGCACATAAGCCACCTAGCACACAGATATAGCCTAACAGAGAGTTTAAGCACATGCAACACTTGAAGTTTATGACCAATTCTTTTGATGCTCCCACTTTAAAGATGCTTATACAGATAGACACAGTTCAGGTGAGTAACATTTTCTTGTCACAGATATTGGAGTTTTGTTTTAAGGAACAGCACTTTTTCCACATAAAATCTTAGATTGGAAGGAGCTATGATTTTTTTTTTTTTTTTTTTTTTTTTTACTTAATAGAGCTTGAATTTGTTACAGACATAGCTTACCAGTTTGGGCAGGTGTGATGGGGTGCACTTGGGATAATGAAGCCTGTGCTTCCATATTTAGTAAAAGCCTCAGAAAACCACTTTATTTTTTCTTCTGTCATTCCAGTGGACAGTACAAATTGCCTGTCTTCTGTAAGACAGCATTTGCCACACACTCCTGAAATGCCTTCACGTTGCTAGTCCTTCTGCTTCTTCTGTGATGCTTCCCTCTGTTACCTACAAGTTTAGAGCAAAGGTCAAGCAGCATTTGCTGGCAGTTTATAAGAACAGGGATCTTGGCTTATTCTCTGTCAGGATTTGAAGTGTTGCATATTTCTGTACTTTGAAAACTCTCTGGGGACAGAATGTGATCCATGCAGAGCAGACGCAGTCATCCTTCATCAGGTTATTATGTTAAATACCTTGTATATTAAATAAAAAAGTAATGAGACCACTTCTGAGAAGAGTAAATTGGCTTTTATGAGACTAGGGATTCTATTCACTCCAGCAATCCATCGGCTTTCTTAATAATTTACAACACAGATTAGAGATTAAAGAAGAGTTAACCGTAGACATGTAAATAAAATTAGTGCAAATTGGTGACAATTAATGGTGATGTTCTTATTACATTCCAATATAGTAAGTAAACAGTTCTTCAGAAATCACAGCATCATTAACAGAAAAGTATCTGTTTCACAGAGCTTACAAGTCTGTCCTGAAATAATGTCAGATCTTCTGTCTGCACTTGCTATGTGACACTTGATCACACTGTGGTATTGCACTTTGGAATGGAAAAAACCCAACAGTTTAGTTAGGCTTTTAGGAAGCATTAGCTAATTATAGTTTTTATAATCTCTTTCATTTGGAACTAGTCTCCTACTTGTAATAGCTGAGATCATCCCTCCCTTGAAGCATCCCGCATATTCATTTGCTGGATGCTCTTTTTTTCCCACAGATATACGTCTCTGATCTCTTAATTCTTTTCGTTTATCTTAAGTGAAGTAGTAGATTCTGAACTATTTGCTGTTTTATTTTTTTCCATGATTGATTTCAGTACAGCTTAAAAATTCAGTAAAAAAAAAAAAAAAAAACAACCATTTTTCCTCAGCTTTTTTGTGTACATCTTAATCCAAATGTTCTAAAAATCATTGCACAACAATGTTCAAAATTCCCTAAGTGATGCCCACATCTCTGACTCATTCTTATCTTTAACTGTGGATGTCTTCTCCGTAGAACAAGTTTCTGTATCTGATCATAAAAAATAAACAGAATAATCAAGTTTTGCTGAAACTCAATATAGTTCCTATCTAGTGTTCCAATATCTTTCATACTGAAATGTTTTGTAACTTTTCAGACAAAATTTGAATCACAGAACCATAAAAACATTTGGGTTGGAAGGAAACTCAGAGTCATGAAGTCCAACCTCCATAACAAATAGAAACCCCAAAATATCACATATATGCTTCAGAACATGTCTTAGAACGACATACATTAGTTTCACCTAGCTTATGATCTGCCTGGAAAGTTTATTCTTTAAGATGTCTCATTTCATTTCACTTACTGATACAAATTTTGGAAAGAAGTATAACCAGTGGTCTCAGTAGTCTCTGTATGGAATGAAAATACTTCCCTCATGGTAGGTGAATGTAGAAGAAATATCCAGGTGTATCAAATGCTGATGGAGGACAACACTGAAACAATAAGGGAGAATAAGACATTTGAAGTCCTAAATTTTACATTAGATGAGATTAACATTTCTACAAGGACAGCTGGTTTTAGTGCAAAGGCAACCACAGTGTTACACGAACAACTAAGGAAGCATCTAGAAGACAATCTATGTAATAAAAACAGTGAATAGACTCTGTGGATGCTGTGACAGGGACACAAAGATCAGAGGAAGAAAGACCTATCTTCAGTTGACATGAGTATCTGCACTGATGTACAAAATGGCTATTATGAAGGATGGAATTACTTCATTGCTGATATCAAGCAGTACTAAGATAATGTAGTTCTGTGTGTCTGCATTAGAGATACTGGAGGAGTGCAGGTGAGGGAGCCACAGGCCACAGCTCCTGCCGAGATAGGTTCCCCTGCACCTATTTTCTCTTTTTTCATTATGCACATCTCACAGTCCTTTTCTGCATCCCTTCCAGTGCAAACCATTCTGTGGTTCTGTGATTCTTCATGTCCTCCTTTTCCTGCTGGCATCTTATAGCCTCCTCCCCAGGCTCTTCACAATTTCTTGTTCAGATTCTAGAATACAGAACCCAAAATACCTTTATTTAGAACTGTTTTCTTGTCACCTCAGAAGCTGCCAGAGAATGATGCTTATCAAGATCATGTAAGGGGTTTTTATCTGTCACTGGAAAAAATGGGAGGCTATAGTCATGTTGAATAAAAGCAACTATTTTTTAAGACACTGCTACTGGGAAGTGTGAAATTGGGAAAAAACTGCAAAGAAACAGAATTTGAATTCTTACCAGAAGTGATAATTCAGATTTTTTTATTATCGTGCCAGGTAAAGATGTTTTTCTAAGCTAGAACTAAGCAGTGACTCTTCTGGGGCCTCTTGCATCCCTGTTCTGTCAGCATGCAGAGTGATGGGAAAGGCCAGAACGGTGGTAAGGGACATGGAGATCTTTTCAGGATTTCTTTTTAACTTCTCCAAGGAAGTAAGTGTAAATGTGCGAGTGAGCTACCATTCACCTCTCCCTTCACTAACACCCCTTCTGTCTGTCTGTTGTCAAGCTGAGATCACCTCACTGGCAACTTTCCTCCATCTCAGTCTTTACATCGTTTCAGGTTTTCAAGGCCATCTCTGCACAGAAAAGGGCTGGAACACTTTTCTGTTTTTAAACTGCGAGGTGACCCACAGTTTGTTCTGTTGATCTGGTACTCACAGTTTTCTCTGATCCATTGCCAGTACACTGGAGTTATTGGGTTTGGGTTTTTTTGCTACTTGAGGCGAGTAACTAGCTTGTATGGAATGTTGTGGGAGACAGGTCTGGTAGAGATAGGGCCTGCACATCCTGACTTTGACATTTTCAGAGAATGCCTTATGTTGGAAGGGACCTTAAAGATCATTAGTTCCAACCTCTATGCATGATATTTTCAAGCACAGCAGACTTTTATCAGAAATTTGAGAAAGCTGATCCTCATTTCACAGTAGAAAATATGCAATGACTTATCATTAAAAAAAAAACAAAACACTTCCTCTTAGCCCCAGTCAGCACCATGAGACTCATCTGCATCCCAGTGGAACTTCTGGTAGTGAAGGTGGTTCTGGACTAAATACATGCATTTTCTTGAAGATATCTTGCTCAATTTCTGTACAATCTGTGGATTAAATCTTGTTCATTAATCACATTCCTGTACTCCCAGTTTACATACTGACATGGCCCAACTGGGATGTTGTTTGCTTCACTTCAGTAAGAACTCTACACAGGGCTAAGGCAAATGCAAACATGCAATTTTCTGAAGTGCACATGCACAAATGGCATGTCTGCAGGTGGTGGAGTTGGTCTAATGGTCATGGTGGACTCAAGAATACTGTGGCATACCTGAAGACACTTCTGTTATTTAACAAATGAGATTCTTAGATTACAATAGCTACGTTGCTGCAGGTTTTGAACATGGCCTGACAATAAAGATACTGAAAAATGAGATTTTGCAGCAGCCGTGCTGCCCACCTGCCATCAAACACCTGAGTATGTTTGGATACATCTACAAGTTGCACCATGTTTGTGGAGTTTAACAGGGAGCAGAAAGAAAGAGAATGCCACTAACAGAACAGCATCTTTTGAATGGAGTTCAGTGAAACTACATCAGTGGTATGAAAACATGCAGAGGTACAGATCTGCATATTACCTTTGTAACAGGATTGCCTTTGTTACTGTAGAGGTGTTTTTTCAGTATTTCAGTAGCACAAAAGAGAAATACTTGCACAGAAGTGCTGACACTGAAGTTATTTCTTTTTCTCCTATCAACTTTTATTAAGAAAACACTTTATGTAAATTTGAGAAACTGTAATAGAGTCATTGCATCCCTCGCAGGTTAACAGAGTTAGTTTTTCATGACTATTGCCAGTGTGAACAGTAAAATTAAAAGGTATGCCAGATCAAACTTAGAATATCCAGCCAGAAATACATCCAAATACAGCCTCGAATGAAGTTTTAAGCAGTATTTAATGAAAAATATTTAATAATAATAAAATGAAGCAGCTTTCAGTAAGTATAAGCCATTTGTTTTCCCACTGCTGCTTTGGTAGAAGGGTTATCTCTTTTCTACCCCTTCTTTCTGAAGAAAGCATGAATTGCGTGCTTTGCCACTGACAGAAGAAAAAATACTTCTCAAATTTTCCGATTTTTCATTGCATGGAATACAGCTCAATCTCTCAAGAGACCAGAAACAAAAAAATGTTCTCTATTTGCCAGTGCAGCTCACAGTAAAACATAAATTAACACTTTCAGTAGCACTTTTACAAACATTCTCGTGTCAGAAGTTGTTTTCAGACAAAAAACCTCCCCCTCTAAAAACAACTGTTTTAAAAGATGTCAATGAATTGCCCCATGTTTCAGGTCAAAGGTATACAGGTACACATATTTCTGACTGCTGTTTCTTCACTGTGCCTAAACAGGCAGCAGAGGGCACAGCTTCCACAGAGCAGATATTTGGCCATACCTCCTTCTGCTTTAAACATCTTCTGAGTTTTGGAAGCTATGCTTCATTGAAACACTACAGATTCCAGAGCTAGGAAGATCTCTGAAAGAAGATGTTTATATTGCATTATTTATCCAACTATGTATCCATTTCCAATTATGTATAAAATCACAGACTTGAATGTGCCTAATGTAATTCCCAGAATACAGGAAATATCATGGATCAGTGGGGTATTTATTTACATACCACATTGTACAGAACTCCAGAAAACTGAATACACTTGAAACATAAAAATTTCTTTGGGCAAACATCTGCTCCATACATGCAGCTTAAATTTGTTCCCAAGCCATAGCAGTAACATTAGGCAAAGCTATGTTTAAACTGATCAGCAGCTTGCACTGAAGGGTCTGAAGCCAGTCAATTTATTGTACAGGCAACAATTTTCAGCATATTTCTAGCACAGAAATCTGAGTTCAACTTGTGGCCCCAAGCCCTCAAGTCTGTGGATTCTTCTCAAGGTGAAAGACAAAGGAGAAGAGCAAGCCTGATTGCAGTACACTTTGATTTTGTGCCTGTGTTTCTTTTTTTCTGGTAAATATTTAAGTATTTGACAATCGAAGGTCTGAAAATATTCAATGTAGGACATTTAAAATGTGCTATCATGACATATCATTTTGTGTATTATATCTTTAAGCCAGATTAATTCTGTTGCAGATATGTATGCATCTTTCCATATTAATGGACAAAGTCAAAAGGAAAAAAAAAAACAACCATAGCACTACTCTATCATTTCTAATGCAGCTTGTTTTGTTTATCAGTATAGCTATAAATGATAAAGTGTGTATATTTATTACCAGTATATCTCCACTGTATGAGGTTGAGGGTTTGTTTTTTTGTTGTTTTTTTTTTTCTCCCTACAGTTTTTCCTCAGATCAAGTGATGCACGATGGCTTGGAAGCGACCTCATTCTACTTAACTCCAAAGCCTTCATAACCTGCCAACTATCCTACCATGAGAGTGTCTACAATACCGATAAGGTAGGATCATCTAGGATGTCCTATTTAGTACTGACCGTAGCATTACAAAAACAACGGAATCTTAGCTGGACTTCATGATCTCCGGAGGTCCCTTCCAACCCCTACAGTTCTGTGATTCTGTGTGATTCTCTGTATACAATAACTAAAAAGTAGCGCTCCTGAAAGCAAAAGGGAAAACTTTTTGAAACTCTCATTATTTTGTAGGGCTTTTTTTCACAAATGAATTCACTCTCAAGATATGTAGTGTTTGATGCCTCAAAAGTGAAAAATTTACATGTTCTTTAGATTTAATATCTTTCAGAAGTATTTTCTGCTTTTTCTGGCTAGTGACCTTAAGATAAGAGTACTTTCAATTAATTCCTATACTATGTTCATGTTAACTTCCACACTCATAAATAAGGTCAACAGGCATCTTGCTTTGAATAAGTAAGTTAAACAAATCTATAGTCATTTGCAGATTTAGAGCTTTAGACATTAAAATTTGCCCACATTGATTTGAAAGCCAGGGATTCACTTCTATTTATACTGTAAAAGTTTTGCCAAGGATATCACATTTCTTTAAGCCCACTTTCCTGGAAAGGTGCTAACAGTTTCCCTGTGGAGTGTAGATAGCCTAAAATGTGGAGGCAATAATCAGTGCTTGATGGAATACAGGCTTGTATTTTAAAAGGCTTGATCCCATGCATGCTTGTTACCTCAGCCTTCTTACATCCTGTGCTTTTGTGACATTTTTTCTGGTTGCTGCTACAGCATTTTTTTTCCCGGAGTTCTAATGCTTTAGTCTAATTTGACAGTGTCTGGACCACAAGTAATCTGGAGGACTGAACAAAAGCCACAAAGTAATGATAAGATGCTTTAAATCATATTATTTTGTTTATTTTTATAGATATCATACTTCAATCCGTATTGCAATTTGTAAAAACCTTTTACTTCAGAAAAAAGTTTAGTGCTCTTCGAGTTCAGAAGTCTTTCTGTCATGATGTTATGAAAACCCTTGAAATGCTTCTTTGTTAAGTGGAAAGGGGACTGCAAAGTGCTGTGCAACAACATGCAATACTGTGATATCAGCCATCCTTCCTAAGCTGCATCATTTTACCTCCTGAGATTTAGTTATTTGGAGAAATGCTAATTGTACAGCCACACTGGCATGTCAGAAACTAAAACAAGCGGTAAGGTTTTATTCAAAGAGATACTTGCTTTTTTTCCTTTGCAAGGAATTTTTCAAGATATTGCTTTCAATAGTTTTTAAGTTAAAATTGTAAGAACCAAGAGCTTATACTTTAATCAAGGTACACAAATAATTAAATAATTTAACAGTGATAGAGTCATAGTTAAAACTGAGGTGCACTTAGGGAGTATAAAAAGGTGTAAGGGAAGGAATCATAAGCCAGTGTGTTGGGTTTCAAGAAGCAATCCAGTTGTCCTGTCAGTCACCCGTAGTGTGCTGCGCTGAAATCAGAGATATAGAATTACTTTAGAGCCTGGCTGATGAGACGGTAAAAAGGTCATAACTCTGAAATCTGGCTCCTCTTCCAAGAGATCACTTTACTGAATCTCTGCCATGCTCACCTCGCACAGAAAGAATATTTTTCATAGTCAGAAAATTGACATTGATTATCTGATCAAGCAAAAGATACTGCGGCAGTTTTTCCACATTATATTCCCATTGCATCTATCCAACAAGACAAGATTTATACTCCAATTCCAATTATTCTTAAAACTTCATTTCTCTCTTTGTTAGTAAATACAAAATAATCTCACTCCAGGGTGCTATATTGTTTTTTACTGATTTTTTTTTCCATCATATTATGCCCATATCATGCTAGAATGCACTATCTCTTTCACTCACACCACACAGTTTCAGATCTCTCTGATTTAGTCTTGTCTGTTTGGTCACTTTCTTTTTTCTGTGGTTCCATGGGTAGTTCCTTACCACTGACAAGAAAATCTTTGCTATTGTTTATATATCTCTAACTCTCTTTGACTACTACTACAAATAACTAATAGCAGACATGGAATTAGCTCTTCCACTCTACTGTGAGTGTGACTATCTGCAGTTGATTTGCTGCTTTGGCTTTCACAGGACTGAAGGAGATTTCCTGCATTATTTCAAAGAAACAGTGATAACTGATGTTAGATCTGGTTAAAATTCAATATTTCTATTCTGCAGACTTGATAGATTTTACTCTTGGCTGCTAATTTTCCCAAGAAATGCATTCAAATGTGTTTTGATTCACAAAATGAGAAACTTTTGAGCCTTGAACAACTATGCCCAAATTCTTCAGGCTTAGTTGTCCCTCCAGGACCCCTAGCAGTCCTAGGAGTCAGTCAGGGAGAGACACATATAAGCCACTAATAACCTTTAACTCAGGGCTCAAAACCCAAATCTTCTCCTGCACTGGGAGAGGGACTGCTAGTCCCAAGTGCCCGGGATGAAGGTGGCCATTTTGGGCCTCCTGGTCTGGCTTCCATACAGTTCCAGATATGTGGGCTGCATCTTTTTACTGTGTGATGCCACATTTAGTTTCCAAAGCCTCAAAACTTGGTCTCTGACAGCAACCCGAGCCTGTTTTGACACTGAATATGATAGTAATTTAGCACAGACACTCTAGAAGGTAGCAATCAAAGCTATGGCTGGCCTCCTGCTTCCCCTCACCCCAGCAGAGTGCTGAGGCCTTGTGGCAGGCCCTGTTACTGAGCTTTTCAAAATCCCTCCAAGTCAAAGCCTGGCCAGGCCCAGGCTACCTAATACTTCAGATTGATCTGCCAGTTTTGCAATTTTCATTTCTCACATAGTTTGCATAACAAGGTTTTCCAAGGACTGTAAGTTGTGTGCTTTTCACATCAAGCAGAAATGTGGTGATGAAGTGAAACACTGAAATCCGGCTAGGAATCTTAGTAATCTGGCTAGGAAATTGGATAGGGACTAGGCAGGTGAAGCTGTTTCTCTTTCAGCAGGGGTCTACAGTGGTTATTTTCCTCTGATGTTTTCCATTCTTATAAGACATAATTTCAAACAACAAAAAATTAACTAGAAAATCATTGTTCAGCTATGACTGAGATTCACCTAAAAGCTATTATATTTCGAGACATCGATGCCACGAGTTCTACAGGTTATATAACGTTACTTGCACAATAGTATCTGTAAACCCTGACGTCAGCTGTGGACATCTGCAAATGCAGATATCAGTAGTTTTCTATTACTGAGAATAGTCTCTAAGAAAAACAGGAAAATACCATCAGGTTCCACTCTTGCAACTCAGGATGACAAGGCAATGCTTACACAGTCTGTGATAAACTTTGTTTTATAGAGAAATGATTATTATGTACACTCAGTTCAAATGGTTACAAATATAGATAATAACACAAATATTTAACTATGCTGCAGCATTTGTCAAGCATATGCTCCTAAAAATACAATCATGCTTTCAAGTGTGTATGAGAGAATGTTTAAGCCAGACAAAATCCCATATGTATTAGTAGAACTTAACTTTAAAACAGAGTCAGAATGTCATATCTTACTACTGATGATAGAGGTGATTGTATGTGAATGCTCTTGAACTGCAAAATAGGACCTACTTAAGGAGAAAACTTTGGAAGCTGGACTTCACTCAAGAACTTAATCAGGTATTGATCCTCAAGAAAATTATCTTGAAGATTCCCAGCAGTACAAAACTGGCTTGAGACTATTCCCCAAACACATGAAGCAGGTAGAGCTTGATAGGCTTTGGATGACCTTTTTTCATTAATCAAAGCATTGTTAGTGATATTGATTTACATAGCTTAAAGTAGAAATCTTCATTTGTTTATTTGTTTTACCAAGGACCTGATCAGTAGCACAAGTTATAACTTATTGCCAATGGAGACCATCAGTCTCCTATTGATATTAAGACCAAGGAAGTCAAAAAAAAAGATGCATCTCTGGGACTTTTCCAAATTTTCTGGAAATCTTCCACATGCAAAGAGATTTTCAATGTTGGACACTCATTCCATGTGGATTTTGAAGATAGAAGTAATCAATCAGGTTAGTAAAAGGGGGATCTGAAAAGAAGCACTAGAGACATTTTCCTTCCATTCTCTTATTTTTCTAATTTTTGTTGAAAATAAGATTAAATGCCCTGCAGGTGTATTTATAAAGCTGAAGGAATGCTTTCTAATTTTATAATTTATATCAGTTGGCAACACCAATAAGTGTCACAGAAGATTCAAATTATGTCCCATAAAAGTAGGACTTGTTCGCAAATGTTCTTGTGTGGCAAAAAATGACTGATAACTTCCCAATAGAAAACATCCAGAATAATAACTGTTTTGGGGAGTAGAACGTACAGAAAAAAGAGATTCTAAACATAAATATTCAGTTGCTTTTTGGTTTTTAAATCATGTTGATGGGGGAGGTTTATACATACCTTCCTATGAAATCACTCTGGCCTAAATTATTTTTCCTCTGATAGTCTTGTTACCTTTACAGTCTTTTGTGCTACTTTTTGTATTGCAAGCACCAGAAGAACTTGAGGCACTTTATTTCTAAGCACTGTGAGCAAAGAAATACTGGTGCTTGTCACTACCCTAGGAATCTATACACAAATGTACGTGTAAGCAAAGACTTTATGATGATGACCAATAAACACTATCTAAGTATACCTGTAACATCTTATATTTTAAATTCAGAAAATATAAGCGGATATAATTGTTACTCTGGGAAGAAAGAGGCCTTTAAAATACTCTCACAAATAATATAGATTCTAATGCGAAGTGAATTTCACAAAGTAGGACTATTTCTTTTGCAATTACTAAAATGCAGACCGTGATCCTGGCAAACCACTGCTTTTCTGTATGCTTTACTGTATGACTTGAATGTCACAAAGTCTTTGTTGATTGATGTCTTTACTGTATTCTATGCATTTGCAGTGCTGACTGGTGGGTATGTTGCTGAAACCTACAGACTGTGGCAGTTTCATTTCTATTGGCACCAAACTGATGAGCAAGGCTCAGAGCACACAAGGGATGGAAAGAAATGTGCCTCAGAGATAGAGTCAATGAAACAATAGCCAAAGTCTCATTTTCAAAGTCCAGACACATCCATCAGCACCAAGGGGAGGGGAGGGGAAAGTAAGCATAGGTAGACTGTATTGCATTGATAATAGTTCTATTTTGCAAAAGCAGTACTATCTCTGCATGTAAAAAAGTTGTCTTCACAAGAAAGAATTAGTGTTTTATGGTCAGTACTTATTAAGCTAAATTTATCTCACTGTATTTAAGAAATGAAATAGGGCTGAAAGCTGCAGGTACAAAAGTAACACCACCTAAAGGTTGAAAATTTCAAATGAGCAAATACATTCATCTTACTACTAAATCAGCTGCATTGTAGAGAGTCTGATCTCCCAATGCCCTGCTGTAATTGTAGCTGGAGCTCCTCACAGACAGAAGCACTCTGATTACTGTAATGTGGGTTTTGTTGACTTTTCAAAAACAGCTGATAAGAAGGAAACACAGGAGAAAGTAATGAAGAGAAAAAGTAGGAAAAGTTACCCAATAAGAACCCCAGCAGCTGTCAAGCACATTTACTGTCTTCAGATAATGAAGGAAGATCTGTTTTACAGAAAATAAAAAAGATCTCTGAAGTAACACATTTTTGTTTTCTAGTATCTTTGTCCTGCTAACAGTTATCAGCATTCCAAACAAACAATTCATACTCAATCCACAAAATGTTATCTTTGGCAGGTTTTAGATTTTAGAAGTATTACATACAACATGACAACCTAATGAAACAGATAATTTGTTCTTAATTTAGGCATGTGGAACATGCAGCCAGAAGCGTGTTCCTGGCAGGAAATTTTCTGCTGTGGAGAGTGCTAGAGCTATCTCATTTGATACAGACAAGATAAGAAAAGGGTGTCCCTCTGGAGTTGCTTCCTGCCATAAAAAGATAGTGCACTCAAGCAGTGTTGAAGCAACAGTATTAAGTGTTTATTTGTTTGCCTCAAGGCAATGGTTTAAATGATTTTTAAACAGTAAAATTAAGTTGAAAAAACTTGTTCCACTTTAAAATATACCAAAGTACTCTTTAAATAAGAACTCTAAAACTCTAGGCACTATATGTTAACTTCCATGTTCTGTCTCTAAATGGCAGAATTTCCTCTTGCAATAGAAGAAGTTTATGTATTTTTCTGGCCGTGTTGCTGAAACACGATACAAATTGTTCTGTCCTACAAATTGCCATTCTGTTACATAGTTGATAAAGAATTGTGAAGCATATTAATGGGTGTGAAAGTAAATAATGAAAAATACCATGATTTCCACATTCTTTAAGTTTTGGAAATTTATATTTCACACAAAAAAAAAATAGCACGAGAGATAATAAGAAACATACTAGACTTAATTAAAATTTCTTAAAACGCCACTAAAGCAAATACTACCAAAACTGAGAAGTTGTAGAAATATTCATGTTGAATGTAAACCATCCAATGCCATTATATTCATGATCATCACCATTATATTCATGATCATCAGTCTTTTGCAGCAAGTGAGACTATTGTGTATAAACATTGCACCATGTGTAATAAAGTGAATACACTCCTCAAAATGCTGTTTATTACATTTTAAAACATATGGAAGAGAAGAAATACACCGGAGACTGCTAGCAGTAGGGTTAGAAAAAACATATATACCTTTTAAGTTGTGATTTTCCACTTCTTCATGTACTTACCCTAAATTGCTTTTGGGAATTTGTAGTTCTGCCCACTTGAAGATAAGGGCTGGATATGGGGACTGACAATGCCTGAGCAATTCAGCAGAACACCATAAATCAGCTGGCGTTTGTAAGCAGGTTCTCAGTTTCATGATCAGACCCTGAGAGTGCAGAGTGGCATTTCTAACTACTGTACTCAAATTCCAGCATATCTTCATGATAGAACCAGCAAAAATGATCCTTTTCAATTGCTTTTCAGCTTCACGTCATTAACTGGAATGCAGAGAAGTATTCAAATGTAGCTGGGGCTTTCTATAATTCAGATGACTTGGCAATTCTTACTGTTTTCCTGAAGGTCAGTTAACGACGTACTAATAACGTGCATCTCTCTTTCCTTATCAAAACTGCAATTAGTGGTGAGGACTAGAAACATCATATCTTTTGTGTTAGATCAGTGGAGATGACTGTCTGTTATCCCGACTTAGACAATATTGCCAACTTTGCCCATCTTGCTGGAGAGCTTGTGGCATTCCACCCACCTTTGTAGCAGGCGGTGCTAACCTTTTGTGTTTCCTTTCCACTCTGTTTACAGCGATGTGAACTTTCACAGAAAGACAGGTTGAGTCACGAGTGCTACTACAATCAGAAAAGAAACTTTTAAAGCACCATTCCAAGAACTCTTGAAGCCATGCACATAGTGTACTTGGCCTTTCAAAACCAACTGAGGCAGCACACACAGAAAAAAATCCATATTAATAAGGAATTCCTTATGTTAAATTAATATCATGAAACAATATATTATTATATACACCAAAATATAATTACTTGTAGTCCACATTGTAGAAAAAATACCAGCAAAACCACCTTTCTGAATGCTTCCAAAGTGAATTTGAAGGATAAACACAACTCTTGTAAAATAAAGCCATCATATGCTTTTGAATTACACATTAGTACTTGTATTACTCTTTGCATCATAAAAAACAGAAGCAAAACTTCTTGTTATTTTCACACAATTCTAAATGTATCTCAATCAGAGTGGGTTTGCAAAGATGATCTCATCAAAATTTTTAAAGCTTATTTTCTGTGGTGTTAGAATAAACCTACTGTCAAGAATTCAGGTTTTTAAAAGTTTTTTTTTAATTATTATTATTATTTACAGCTTGATCTGTGCAATGAAAACCTGAAGGTTGTCTTGAAGGCCTTGGATTCAGAAAACACTGAAGTAAATGTCATCACAACCTGACCATAATATACTGAGTAGTTAAATTAAAATCCATGCTGTCTCTCTTCTTCCTTTTTGAAGACCTCAGAATAAGGCAAGGATTCAGCTGAAGGAGCTGTTGTGATATGAGACTGCAAGAATATTCCTGAGCATGAGTTTATGGGATCCCGTTAAGATATTTTATATTCTTGGGGCTACACCCTGTAACCAGCTACAGGGTTTTTTTTATGAGAATACCCATTCCCCGATTCCTCACTTCTATACGTCCATCTACTAAAAATTACTTTGGTGCCCATCACCAGCACAGCCTTGCAACTGAAGTTGAGAGGGGGAGAAAAGTGAGAAGAAATAACATCAGAACTGTACGTTTCCTAAACTGTCTTGAAAATGCAGGGCAGCTTCTGCTAAACCTTTCATAGCGGTACAAAATAGGCTGAGATGGGATCTGAATATCTGAATTTTAGTGAGGCACATTAAAAACACAGTATAGCATCTCCCATAGGATTTTAAAAAAGAATGTAGACTTTGCCTCCGGACATGCAAACGTAAAACCTTCCATTAACCTCAGTGCACAGATGAAGATAAATTATATACTGAAGTAGTTCACTTCCTCAGGAGCACAGAGTTCAGCGCCTTGAAAAAATAAGCCCTTTAGTCAGTGATGACTGAACCAACTCTTTGGTACCTAATAGGATTGGAGATGTAGAGGAAAGTGTTTTTTTGTTTGCTTGTTTGTTTTTGTTTCTTTATTTTAAAGTAATATTGCTCATTATGGTTGTTGCCTGTTTGTGCCACCAGGGCAAGTGATTCACCTCTGCTGCTATGAGAAAACATTAGTGTTTTGAAATAACTTCATTTGATTTAGGAACATACCACACTGTAGCCTGAAATTTTAAGTAAATGAAATCTTAATCATGGGTTTCATTAAGCCAACATATCATCCACAAGGTAAACAAGCTCCACTTTCTGATTTTGATCCTTGAAGTCCGCTGCCTACATCTTTGGACCTTCAGTGGCTCCCTGACTCATCCTCCCCTCCATGAGAGTATTATCTAGATTATCTCCAAAGAACCTCTGTCTGTCAGCTCAGAGTAGGTACAGTACTACAAAGAACAAAAGCTTCTGGGACGCTGTCATGTCACATTGCATTGCTGCATTTTAGGTCAGTTTGTCTCTCTTGTAAAATAAAATCAATATTGACTTTATACAGCATTATTGTTCTTGATAAACACAATTCTGCCTCAGTCTGGTTAGTTAAGGCTCCTCACATCTTGCAAAGTCATGTGGGAGCTGAGATAACTTCATATTTGTGGAGCTGATAGTTCCACTGCTCAGGTAAAGGTGGTTTGCTTCTGTGTATTTCCTTGCAGTGCTGTGTCTCCCAGAGCAGCAGTTCTTCCCAGTTCCATTCCTACAAGACTTCCCAAAATAAATACATACTTTCATTAAATGTCAGCCCAAACCTGTCTGAACAGGGGATTTTGTGGTGTGCCAAAACAGCAAATGGCCGCAGTGCATTACTTACTCCATTAAGTGCTATCATGTGGAGCTGCACTGACTGCTTACCATTTTATAACACTGTCTGTAAGACAGGCTAAAAATCCAGTCCCTCACTAGCCTTATCAAGAGAAGTACTCATTCTGTTCTAAACTCTTGTGAAACTGTCTTGTGTTGTGAGTGAAATTAATTGGTACACATCTTCTTTCAAGGAGAGTGTATGCATCTAGATGAGATGTCTGTTGATTTTTGCAATTACTTATGCTAATGGAAATTATTGATGGCTGTTGTTTCGACTAATAAAAATGGTTTATTTTCTAGTTCACCTGATGTATGTTGAATTGAAAATAAACTAATAAAGAGCCTTGAAATGAAACAGTATTGTAACAGTGTTTTTAGAGAAATTGTGCTATAATTACTGTTTTATTTCACCTGCAGTGTCTAATGAAGAATATGTGCACTGACACGTGGCCATGTAAAAATAAAGTATGTAGGTCTGGTTGCATCAGATCTGCTGTTTCTCAAGCAAAGCAGTGCTCAGCTTTACAAATGGCTCCAGCAATGACAACTGAATTATTTGATAGCCAGCAGTGGCAAAGGTCAAGACAAGATATGTTAGACTCCACAAGGTACAGCATGAATCACTAGAAGAGAAATTAGGCTTCCAGGTGACCCCATTATGTGATTTGAGAGTTGTTTATCTGAAACAATGGAGTACCTTAATTATGTGATTTGGCTATTATCTGTTGAGGTATTGCAGCACGTTACTACACATAGCTTTGACATTTGTATGCCTTTGGATATACAGCAGTGCTGTAAATGTCTGCAGTTCCTCACACTTCCTCCATTAAGCATGGAAAACTTTTAAATCTGTTTTCCCAATATATCCAAAAGCTGCGTTGCTTAAATGCAAATTATGAGCTCTAATGCAGTCAGTTGCATTCAGCTGGACCTATTCCTTGGTCCACTTCTCTTTCCAACTAACCAGAGTGTGCAGCTAGCAACTAAAGCAACAAAGCCTTGGCCTGTGACTGGCCACCCTAGTGTAGTGGCAGCAATTATCACACTAGAACAAGTGAAATCAGTATCTAATCACTTGCCCCGGTCAATGTGCCCTAGACCTGGCTTCTACATCATCACTGACTTGTGCCAAATTAGCCTGCTAAGGACAATGGCAGAATCAAAACTCAAACTTAACTCCATACAATGTATTTGTAAAAAATACAGTATAGATATACTATGATCTTTCTTTTTTCAGTTCCTAAGTAGGTAGCACTGCTATAGTTAACTTTGCTTACAAAACAGCTTTTGACATAACGCTAGCCCATTTATACCTAAAAAAAGCAAAGGTTCTTTAGTCTTATTCTCCTAGCTCTGAACTAAATGAAGACTTATTAAATTGTAATGCAGAAAAGTGAGCACAGAGAGCAGGTAACACGTAGCAGTTAAAATGTAATCTTTCAGCTCTGTCTTAAGACCTTCAGCTTTAGAAATGAGAATCTCCCTTTTCTTATTTTCTTTGCTGAGTCAGGTATAAAATGGGATCTTATTCGTAAGTATGGGAATGAGGAGCTCAGGGTTCAAAGGCAGTCTCTATTCCTGTGCTAATTAAAAAACAGAGAAATCAGCTCTCAACAGGATAATCTTGCCTTGCTCATCAGAGATACCTATTCCAATTACCTTATTCAAGAGAACTAGTGAAATATGTCTTTCTGTCCACAGCTTTATGAAAAGAATTACAAAGAGGCCAATAATTCCCTCTGGTAATTGATACCTTCTTAATGAGCAATGAGGAAATCACAATGCTTGTTTCTTCCTTAGTACAGCAGCTGCATCAGAATCACAGAATGAATCATAGAATGTCCTGGTTTGAGAAGGGCCACAATGATCATCTAGTTTCAACCCCCGTGCTATGTGCAGGGTCACCAATCACTAGATCAGGCTGCCCAGAGCCACATCCAGCCTGGCCTTGGATGCCTCCAGGGAATTTAAATTGCCTGGTGCCCCCAGAACTTAAATTGCTGTGAAAATCAAATGGATGTACTTATGGCAACCAAGACAATGAATAAGCAGTTCATAGTCTGGGAAGATGTAAGGCAAAGGAAATGTCCTTGACTTGATCAAGGAAAGACAAATTCAGTTCATAGTATCTCTAAACTTTGGCTAGCAGTGATGTAGAGATGGCATATCTTTATAACAAAGAAAGAGAGCAATATGAAAACTGCACTTTATTTTAAGACATAAAACTATTACTATATTGACATCTACTGGCAACGTAAAACAGTGAGAAGAAAATTACCTAGTGCAGTTGTTTGAATGGATGATTGAGGTGGCAAAGACTTGAGAAAATTACACAGAAAAACGTAACTATTTTAAGTCTTATTTTAAGAATACAATTTTCTGCCTTTTACTTTGAAATTAATCATTTTCTCAGTTGGTGTTCGATGTTCTAACTGTACATAAAAATACAGATACCTGTGTGCTGTGCATCAGTAGCCAAACCCCATAGTAAATCACTCACAGTTCCAAATGTAGACAAATGCATGCTACCACTTAGACAGATCTTCTGGAGAACTCCTGCAAAATTTCTCATTTTGCCAACAGTCACAAAATAAAGTAACTGTGATGAAATGGAGTTCCCTCATAGCTCCACCTTTGTCAAAGAGTGGTTCCACTTAACATATAGCATCTAATCAGCAGATCAGACATCAGACCAGGTTCCAGCAACACCTTCCATCTTCAACGCTTCATTAAAGAAGAGTAATTTGTGGTGCTTACAGGACAAAACTGGATTGATTACTGTTCTACATTCATTTCTTCTTTAGCAATTTCTTCTTAATTCAACTTCTCATTCATGTTGAGGGAAACAGTATTGCTACAACTACACAGATGTCAATCAATGTGTGTGATTTGAGAACACCCAGAAGAAAGCATTGTAGATGAGATAGCCCCAGGCAATATAGGCAGTGTTTGATGATACAGATCAGGGATTTTACCATGTGTTCCATAGCTGCCTTGGAAAAGGGAAGACCTTGTCTTACTGCATAGCTCTGATCACCTTCATATCAAGCACAGCCACACAGGGAATGCAGAGCTGACGAAGCTCAGTGGTTCAGAACAGGAAACAGAGTGTGAAGGCAGCTAACAGCAATGCTGGGTAGTAGAAGAGAACCTTGAGAGTTGAAGTCACTCACAGTGGACCATTTAGAAAACAGTCAGATATAATACCACATCTTGAAGCTCTAAAAGTAGCTTTCAGATCAAACCACTTGTCAAAATCAGCATTTTCACTGGATGTTCTGATTGTTTTGATTGCGTTATTTGTCAGATAAGAGAAAAGATTTGGTGAAAAAATGCAACCAAAATTGGTGGTATATTGCTATCTACACAAAGCTAGTGCAGTGTAGCTTCACTGAATGCTTTTCTCAGGTTTTTCAGTGTTGGCATAGCGCTCAAATAAAACACATTTTTTGACTGCTTAATCCGTAGCCACTAAGTCCCATAAGCACTTAAATTAGCCCCATAAACACTTTAAAATCAACAAACTGAATTGGACCACAAAGTTCACCACACCATAGCAAGAGTTAAGTCAGCTAGAACGGTGTAACTGCAGGAACGATACACCAATGGGTGATGTTCATGCCAGCACAGCGTACTGTGACTAATGCAAGCACTATTGGTTACAGCACCAAGCCAACCTCAGGCGTGAGGTTCCCCAGGGAGGGTGCTAAAGAAGGAGCCTGTGTGACAGCGTTGTGCCTGCTGTCCCAAGGGAGCCCTCCATTCCCAAGGCGTCCCCAGCAGGCACGCGGGTGGGGGTGCTGCTGTGGGGCTCTCATGTCCCGTGGGGCCTGGGAACGCCTGTGCTGCTGCAAGACCAGCAACAGCAGCAGCACGTTCAGTGCCTGCAGCTTGAAACAGGCACTTCCCTCACTGCGAAACTATCTCCACCTGATCCTCGCTTTATGCCTGTTGCATTCACTTCCTATTTTGTCTGTGGAGAACCACGGCCAGCATTTGGATAAATCCAGGAAATCAAGGGGCTGGAATCTCCAAACAATGTTTACCCCTCTCTGGGAGACCCATGAGCTGAGGCCAATACTGCTCAAGCAGGAGAAACCTGAGGATGGCGGAGAGGTAACTGAGAGTGTCACAAGGCCTGGCGGCTCCTGGTGCATCTCCCAGGGGGGTGACGGCTGCTGGAGTGACTGTCTGCAATGGGATACAGTGGGGGCAGCATGGTTTATGCAAAACGGGGCCACTGAGCATGGCCTGAGGGTCAGGCTGGTGGCTTGGCTGGCCTGAATTTAGTCAAGGCTGAGGCTGCTGGCTGCTGGGCTAAGCCCCATGTAGACGAGTGTGGATGGTGCCAGCATTAAGCAAGGCAGTTTCCTAAAGAGCATTTTTGACTTTTCGGTAACAAAACCATCAGCTCTGCACAGCAGTTCTGGTGGCATGAAGATCTGCCTCTTTATGTTTTTCATACCTCGGCTCACCAACAATGTGCTGTCTGGAAACATTCAGGTTTACCCTTGGAAAATGAGTTAGCACAGATTTGGTAGCAGTAGCACCAAGAGTAATGAGTAACTGATGCAATAGGAACACCACTGTCTTACAGAGAGGTAAGGAAGAACCAGGAAGAGACACCCACAGATGCTTCTGTGTAAGGAATTAGGCTTCCTTCCAATTCTTTGGGGATGGCCAGACCCCAACCTTCTCTTACTTTCCTCACCAAAAGATGTGGTTTTCCCTGGATTTGCACTGTCGTGATGTGTGAATTTTAAAGAACCTTGTTTCTTAACTGTTGTTTTCATCACTCCATATTGGGCATTTCTTCCATGGCAATATTCTTTTGAGGCATGGTGCAAAGGAGTCATTGTGTGAAAACAAATGCATGAGAAATGCCTAAAATGGTCGCTCTCCTTCAACAACTCAGAGTGTTTTCAACCCTTAAAAGAGCCCTGTAGGATTAACGTCAGACAGGACTTTACAAGGCTGCCAGCAAATAGTGTTGCATTTTGCACATCCATTACATGTCCTGCAGCAAGGTTTGTAACTTGGATTCTTCTGTAATTTCGTCAAGGGAGAGAAGGGCTCCAGGGAAAGCCTCCAGATAGCTTTAGATCATTATTGCAAAGGAAAGCTCAGCCAAGACCTACAGGATTGTTTCCTATTTCACTCATTGTACCCTGCTTCTGGCCTCCTAGGTTTCCCTGCTATGAGCATTGCTGACCTATCTCTGATCTCTTACCTTTTCTTCCAAGTATTTGTTGTATGTGTATTTCTTCAAGTGACATTTTAACTCATTCGAGCATATCTGATTGATGAGAGGGAGGTGGAAAACAGATGTCTGGCTCAAGGAGTTGTGTGACCAGACGTTTATATACAGAAGAACAAGCTGTAGGCCAGACTGAAATCTCATTTCTGTTGGAATAATTGTGAAAAGACTGAATTCAAATACATGATTCTACAAAACAACACAGTGAGTGAGTATAATTACATTATAACCTAGTTGTAGTCAAAGCTTTGGCAAACACAATACTCATGTACATGATCTGTAGATTTCCAAGCATAAAGGGATCTAGTCATTCCATTAGTACGGTTAGACTAACAACAAGATTAAGCAACCTTGTTCCCAGAGGTTATGCTTTGAAATTTGTAAGCATCCCAAAAGAAGTGATCCATATTGCCAAGGGGCAGGAGCGTTCATTAACTGGATTTCTTAGTTAGTCAGTATTTCAAGGAAATTAAGAGCTACTTTTAAGTGCCTTAACAAAGAGTTAAGCACTGGTCTGAAAATACTGACCTGATGTGACTAGTGCAAGGCCATGAAGAAAAACGGCATGAAGTTAGGAACAGAACAGAGATTATGCCCAGAGCTCCCATGCCTGATGTGGATCAGCCATAGGACAGACCTGGCATTAGAACACACCTTTCCAAAAACGCCTTCCACTGCTCTCCATGAGGCAGATATGTGCCTTGCCCCTGGCCTGAAGTCACCTCTTGGCTTCTGTGACATGACAGCCACAAAAATCTTAACTTTTTGCTGAAAGACAACAGAATTATGAGCAGAACAAGCATTAGCACATCTGTTTCACAGATAAGGAGAAGCACAGGAAAGACTTACAGTAGTGTTCTGAAGATGTATTTTGGCATCCAAAATGAAACCTGGGCTGACTGCCAGTGTCTAAATCCAATAAGAACTCCAAAAAATCATATGCCTACCTCATTTACAAAACATCTAAATACCACCGGTGTGCAGGAATACCATGTGTAGTGCTGCCCATGCAGCAGTCAGCTGATGGACATGTAAGAGTCCAGACTGACTGGGGATGAGATGTCACACAGATGTTCCATCACAGCTCTGAAAGGGCAGAGGCTCTGGTGAAGTCTTGGGTTGTACAGCTGCACAAGGCATTCCTAACACACACCAGAATCATAGAATCATAGAATCATATTTTGGTTTGGGTTGGAAGGGACCTTTAAGATCACCTAGTTCCTACCCCCTGCTGTAGTCAGGGACACCTCCCTCTAGACCAGGTTGCTCACAGCCCCATCCAGCCTAGTTTTGAACATCTCCACGGAGGGGGTATCCACAACCCCTTTGAGCAACTTCTTCCAGTGTCTCACCACCCTCAGAGTAAAGAATATCTTTCTAATATCTAGTCTAAATCTACCCTCTTCTAGTTTAAAGCCATTTCACCTTGTCCTGTCACTACCTGCCCTTATAAAAAGTTCCTCCCCAGCTTTCCTGTACCCTTTCCTGTACCCTATTTCTAGTACCCTTCAGGTACTGGAATGGCGCTATAAGTTCTCCTGGGAGCCTTCTCTTCTCCAGGCTGAAAAGCCCCATCTCTCTCAGCTTGTCCCGATAGGGGAGGTGCTCCAGCCCTCTGGTCATCTTTGTGGCCCTCCTCTGGGCCTGCTCCAACAGCTCGACACCCTACTTGTGCTGGGGCCCAGAATTTGACACACTACTCAGGTGGAGTCTCTGCCTGCAGGAGTGTTAACTGTGTCCATATGAGCAACTACAGAGGGGCAGGATTTCAGTATGCTCAGCTATTGCTGGGAATCTTCCCCAAATGCTTTTAATAAGCGCTAGCTAGGGGTCTCTGTGAGATGCAGTGAAGTTGTCATACCCAACAGTCTATACAGAGAAAGATACCCTGGAAAGTTTGTTTGTACATGTTCCAGGGACAGTAACTGAGCCCTGCCTTGTTTTATTTAACATGAAAACTGCAGCTGTAGATTCACTGCAAAACACAGCAGGCATGCTTGACTTTCTCTCTGGAAGAGCAAGCAGGCTTTGAACAAGTCCATCAGGAGACTTTTGCTATGCAGGTTCTTGATGTGAACATTTCCGTAATTGAATAGTACTTACATTGTGGGTGTCTCTCTTTAAACTCAGAAAATAAAAGTGGCAGCAACAAGAATATGCAAAAACAATTTCTTTTTAGCTATCTATCCATTTATTTGGTTTGTGGCTTTAAACTTTGATTGGAGCTTTTCCCCTGCCAAACAAGAAAGGTAACTCTCTGCCAGTAAGAAGCATTAGGTAATGTTTGCATAGTGCCTACCAAACCAAGAGTGCTAAATGTTAGGAGTGAAGCACATCTCAGTCCTCAAACGTTAAATAGTTGACCCAGTGCCCAGACTGGGAGAACTACAGACTCCAAAGAGGCCGAAGATGGCCTTAAGCCATAAGTAAAAAGAAGCCTAGAGCAGCTCTCTAAGTAACACCATTTAAAACACAACTAAACAGCAATAAACACTCTTTAGATAAACAGGAGCGAGCTTTCTTTTTTTTTCAGTTCAAAGCAGTTCAGTCAGTCACACTTTCTTCTTGCATGAATTACCATATGCAAAATGAAAGGGAAAATTCTCAACATGAATCTTTAATCTTTCTTAATCTCACCCCTTTTTAGCAGGAGCTTAGTGCAAGTGACTGCACAGCATTCAGGGAGTTGTTTTGTTATAAGCTACAAACACCCCCTGAACACACTGCCGTGCTGCAGCACACCCTCAGTGGTAACCAGGGAGGCACAATCATAAGACTTCTGCATTATTTAAGAAATATCACCTACAGGCAGTGGGTATACTTGAGTGCTGTTCCGTCCTGATATGCTGGGTGTTCCCGTTCCACGTGGCAGGGCTAGATTGTTAGATGGCTTCCTGATTACTGTAACCCAGAGATGGGGGCTCTGGAGGTTGTCAGTACCATTAACGTACTGCCACCATGGGTGAAATCCTGATCAGGGGTAAAAACACCAGATATCCAATAAATAATATTGATAATGAAAGGAATTTGGTAGTGTATTGCTCTGTTCACAATCAATCTTCCATATTTCTGTAACCACACAGATCTATTTCCACCTAATGCACATTTGAGATTTGCTTATAGGAATTAAGAAGCTTGACTTAGGCCCTAAAAGTGATACTTATCTCATAATTGAGCAGGGGTGATTGGCAAGCACTTTCTAGAATCTCACACAGAATTGAGTAAGAGCTGTTCCGCTACTGAAACGCCACTGTTCACCTGAATCAAGAAACTGAACCAGAAGCTGCTTTTCAATAGCTGGCCATGTTTTCTATATGAACCTTCATCATTCCATCTGAAAAAAAAAACTCTGCTCGAGGTGATTGCCTTCTCTCATTTTTATTTATTGCATGCATGTACAAAGATGACAGATGGAGAGAGATGTGGCTGTCCAGTTTGGAGAAGAGAAAGCTCTGGGGAGACTTCGTTATGGCCTTCTGGTACACAAAGGGAGCTGTAAAAAAGATGGAGACCAGCATCTTACACTGGCAGTTAGTGGTAGGACAAAGGGGAATGGCTTTAAACTAAAAGGAGGGACTTAGATTAGATATAAGGAAGGCACAGGCTGCTGAGAGAAGTTGTCCAGAGATGCTCAAGGCCAGGCTGGATGGGGCCCTGGACAGTCTGATCCATTGGGTGGTAACCCTTCCCACTGCAGGGGGTTGGAACTGGGTGGGCTTTAATGTCTTTTCCAGCCTAAGCCATTCTGTACTTCTGTGTATCTGCCCTTGCATGGAGTTTGCTCCTGGAGCCACAGGTGCCTGCACAGTCCCGTCTGCCCCTTCATGTGTCAGTGAGATCCAGCCAAGCCAGACCGAACTGAACCTGCAGAGTCAGCCAGGTGAAGCTGACCAGGCCGTCCAGCACCGTCCAGGCTCCCTGTATACAAGTGACTTAAATACTCTTCTTTTGATGCCTAAGGGAAGAAAGGAAAAAGAAAAAAACAGCTTGAAGAAAACAGTGAAAAATTTGATCATATAGTTTCTAGCATCTGGCTCTGTTGCACTTGTGGCACTATGTGATGGCAAATTCTTCTGAAGAACAGAAAAGCATTTAAGTGCAGTTTCACCTAAATGTGAACCTTTTAAATCTTTACATGCCTTTTGCTATATCCAAAAGTTCAGAATACTTCTTCTTTTTTTTCCTTTGAGGAAAGGCAGTAAGCTGCAGCCAATGGCACAGTGCCTCCTCTTTGAACGAACATTCTGTTGGTAGTCATGCTCCTGTCTTTGGCATTTCTCTTCTTCACAGCCCTCCACTCAGTTGCTCACTTTCAGCCCAACATCTTACACCAGTAAGTACAGCAGAGTCTATAATAATCTTTTCAAACCCAATACTCCTTTCCTCAATCAATCATTCATTCATCTCCAGATACTCCTATCAAAACCGAGTAACGTTAACATCAGTACTGTTTGGGAGTGCTGGGCATCTCCAGCATCCAGGACACACTCCTTCTGCACAGGTGGAATAGAACTGACACTGTACATTTATCATTCCCACCTTTTTGCCTGATGAATATAGCTGTACCAATGCCTCCACACAGCCAAACTGAAGCCTCTCTGGGCACAGGACGGTGTGTGCAGACTTCAGGAGGGTGCTACAGTCCAGCTTCTGCTCACCTACATAATGTTCAACAGAATCTGCTCTGCTTTAAAGCCTTTCTCCAACTCTTTCTCTATGGTTTATGTGTGTATACGCAAACATATAGAACTTAATATATAGAGAGATAAATATGTATAGACAGAGCACATATAGTTAGCTTAGTACCATTTGTAAGCATTTTAGCAGCTATATAGAAACGGCAATTACACCACCACCATCAGACTGTGCACATAGAGGAGAACATTTCAAGGATTTGCTGAGGGTGTTTGGCTGACAACACCACACACTGTGTTGCAGCTACTCAAACTATGTTAATTAATAGTTCTGATTTTTGTCATATAGAGCTACTGCCGTGTTTCAGTCAGCTGCAACCAATTCAAACGGTCTTGATGGAGCAGGCATTCGGAAAAAGCTTTGTTGTCAGCTTTGTGCCTGTTTTTGTTTGTCTGATGAATTGTTCCTGGACTTGTCTGGAAGTTCTTTGGGTAGTCCCTGCTGAGGTTGTTCATGAATATTGACACTGAACACATCATTGAATAGCACGGTACTGTGACTCTTACACGGCACAGTTTGACGATATAACACCCGTAAGACACTGCTCTTGGTTAGAACTGCATTGCAATGAAATAACTAACAGAAATACTGTTTAAATCATCTTCAGCAATTTTTGGATTGCTGATGCCACCTACAGACCTGGGCACCACAGCATTCTTTTGACTACCCACAGCTTGGTGGCTGTTTTCTGCATTACCATGAATGTTTTAAAACAATTTGAAAATGTAAGTTTGAATGCTGGGAACACTTGTGATTTCCAAGTAAACTGCTTATTTGTGAAATCACAAAAGACATAAATGACCTCAAAATGACCAAAGAGAGCAACATGACGTCATGAGTGCGACTGGCAGAGGCTGTGAACACAGCAGAGTGTACTGCTTCCCTCCTGTGCCAAAAAGAGCAGAGCTGACCACAGGAATCCACTGCAATTTATTTAATTCTGAGAATAAGCGTATGGGTGACCAGTCATCCAGCTGCATACAGCTCTTGACAGATATTCTTTTCAACAAATGCCCTGTGCATTCTTTTTGATCATTGAGCATTTCATTCTCCTTCGTATGAAAGCTCCAAGTGGGTCAGAGGGTAACCTCGGATCAAAGAGACCTGCAGCTGGGGCAGACAGGCAGACAGTTTAGCCTCATCTGCTCCAGAGTGATGTTAGCATAGTACAGAGCACACACTTGAGGCTGAACTCCCTGAGAGCACCCTGCAGGCAGTATGGTAAAGCTCAAAGTAGCACGAGCACTGAGTAAGGCCATGACTGAGGACACAGCCCAGTCAGAGGATGCAGTGCTGGGACTGGTCCATGGTCTGAGAGGCACTCACAACAGAGGGAGAACTGGGGAATCTGTTTCCGAGGGATTTCAGTCAACTGAGGATTTCTTGCCTTTTTCAAGTGCCATCAGCCTTCAGCCCAGACACAGGAAGTTAGAATTACTGTGAATCATGTCTTCTCCTAAAAGTTAGTTGCAAACCCTATACAGTCTAGAAGCGCTATCAGAAACTCTAAGTGCAATTGATCAAATTCCTTGCTGCTGCCAAGGATGGTTTATTTGGAACATATTAAAGGTCATAGAACCATACAATAGCTTGGGTGGGAAGGGACCTACCTCAAAGATCACCTAGTTTCAATCCCCCTGCTGTGGGCAGAGTTGAGAGCCACTACATCAGGCACTTGATCAGGTTGCTCAGGGCTCCATCTAACCTGGTCTTAAACTCCTCCAGGGATGGGGCATCCACTACCTCCTTGGGCAACCTCTTCCAGCACCTCACCACCCAATACGTAATACCAGACTACCCATTGATGGATTTCAAAAGAGGGGTGACAATATTTTCCAAAGCTAGACCTCCAGTAGTAAAACCTGCAGGCCGCTCTGTAAAACTTTCATCACTTTGACAGAAAATACAAGACACAGTCATAAATCAATTTTTTTTTATTTTAATAAAATCCTTATAAATATCAAAGCAGTGGATCAACTCCACTATTTTCAATACATAAGAACATGTACAAGTTTTGTTTCTGATATGAAGCCTTACTGCTTTCTCATCTCGGCAAGAAAATTGCATAAGTTTCATGTGATTTGTTAACATCCACGTTACTTACTTATTTGTTAATATCCATGTTACTTACAAACTTAGTTCCATGACCAGAAAACATATCAAATCCAACACTAAAGCTAAAAAAGGGTGTGAAAACACACAATACACTCGCGTTCTCTCCGCACACACCTTGCAGACATCCTCACTCAGAAAGAAGCAGACTGATATCTTTTCAGCTGCATTCTTCTTCCTATGCCAGAAAACAAAAAGTGCCGGCAGGTTTTCCCTCTTTGGCTAGTATTTGTACCTGCTGCTGCCAAATGCCTTATATTTATCCCATGGCCTATTTGTGTTCATTCATTCAGAAAACAATCAGAAGGCATTGAGAGGCCTTGCAGCAGTAGCACGTAAATTCTGGGGAGGAGAAGATAGAAAAAAAAAAATACACCTGTCTCAAACTAAGCTGAAATATCTATGACTCTATTTCATACAGTTAAAGAAGGCATATAAAGTCAATCCTGCTTGTGATTTCCCTCATATTTGCCCATCTAAGATAAAAAGACCTGTTGAGGTAAGAGGCACAGTATATAAAACCTACGAAAAAACAAACTGATAGAGAGTAGTTGTGGAAGATGAGGTCAGAGGTAATACAGAGGCAGTTGCTGCCCATGAAATCTTCAGCTGCATCTCTCCAGTACTGCTGGTTTTCACTATCTAGTTCTCACAGTTTTAGGGTAATCTACCTACACAAGCTACATCCTATGGCTAATTCATTACTATTGAAAATAACAAAAATTAAATTGGCTTAAAACAAACAATGAGATTCAAATAATAATAATAATAAAAGCTCCTGAGAGTAACACAGGCTCAGGTCAGTTCACTAACGACAGATATGTCAAGACACTGCTACCATGAACTGATCTTTTGTTGGATATTGATTTGATTCTGATTTCTTTGGCTTAAGGGCTATCTTTGGTCTTTGAATACAAGTGCAGTGATTCAAGTTCATCTACAACAGGAGAGCTTCAGGATGCACCTAGGAGATATTCCATTCCTGAGCAATGCTGTGTGTACTGTATGAACCAGTCTAAAGCAAGGGCTGTCTCTGCCTCTTCAAGACTATTTTATGCAGTAGGATTCTGATGCTACATGGATGTGGTATTCAGTCCTTACTGTTCACCAGATGCAATAGACTGGATTTAGGCGTGAACTCACCAATCCCTTTGTGACTGTGCACTTTTCAAGGTGCGGGACAATTCCATCACTCTATATGGCAGAACTCAGGAATATCTAATCCACCTGATATGATCCCAACATATACAAAATCTTTACTAAGTTAAATGTTACACTAAAGACCAGAAGAATAATTCCAGAACATCCTGTACTGCCATTAATACCAGGGATCCCATTCAGTAATTTGGTGACAATTTCTGGACAGCTCGTTCACCACACCAAATCCTTCTGATAACACTCTGTGCATGTAATATCAACATCTCAATGCTCCCACACCAGCACACACAAACACATTGACCTGTTAACATCAGTTATGGAACTGCCAAAGCTCAGGACGTGCCTGTCTGTGTGAAATGACTGCATAGTAACCAGTAATCCAACAACACCTGTCTGTTATAACAACTCACCAAAAAATAAAAATAAAATCACAAAGTATATTAGCAATGGCAATCGGGCCTTTGGTGTCAGAGGTGGCCTGTTCTCGCTTTACACCTTTAATTCCTTCTGACTTCTCGGCCCTTTAGGGGCTGTGGAGGGCGGTAGTTCCGCAGCAGGCAGCAGGCCGCCTCGTCCTCAGCCGTGCTCAGGAGGCTGCGGAATTGGGCGAGCTGCAATAGAGAGACACAGAATGTTCAGCAGGAAACCCTCACACTCACCCTAATGAAAAACCACGTTGTAAATACTGAATATCTAAATCAGATCTGAAGTTTAATACTTGGCCTAATTTCTAATATTTCCAACATTTCTTATTTCTATGTACCAACTGACTTTCTCGGTTACCAAGGGTAGGACAGCACAAAAATCATTTCATTTCAATATTGCATTGAGTTGTACAGCACTTGGTACATTAATTGCATTAAGGTTAAAAAATGCCAGTGCTGTCTTTTTCCACGGCACTCCATGGCTAATATTTATAATACTTACTTATAAGTGGGCAGTAGAGTCCCCAAAACAATCCCATTTGAGAAGTAAAACTAAATGGTCAAACACTATCAGTCATGATATGAACCACATTTTTAACTTTGTGTATGCTTATATTTATCTGAAAACAGCACATTTGTACTCTAATATATAAGATTATAGAGTCTGCAAAATAGTAAAGAATACTGCACCCTCTGAACCTGTTACACATGGGTGTTTTCATACAAAATCTCACATTTTAGGATGTATTAACTATAAATTAGCCCAGGTAAGAACCTTTTGACCTTAACAATGGATTGCCTTTGGGAAATTCATATCTTAACGCAAATTTTCAGTCCTAGATTGTGCTGCAATGAGTCCCGTAAGACCAAACTTGAAGGACTGAGAAGGAGATAGAGGTGAGAAAAATGGAAGCACAGAGAGAATACACAATTCAGAATCAGTTAAAAACAGAATTTGAGGTCACTTAAGTTAAGAAACATCCCATTCTGTGAACTATTTTATGTGCAAAGATTGGAGCCATCATTTCTGCTGAGCTTGTGGCCCATTGTATTGAATCTTACTGAAGTATTTCAAGTATAGCAGCCATGAATTAGACAAATGCTGTGGTGCATAAATCTTGAGATCTACAGCAAGACAACAGTATTAGTAACATACCATAAGTGACGTACTTACAAACCCTCAGTATTAAAAGCTTTAATCTGATACACTTTGGTGTCTCTGCTGTAAAAAAAAAAACACACTACACACCAAATGATCAGCCCACAGGGTGTCACTGTTGCAACATGAATATATAGTGTGAATAACAGTGGAAGTAGACTAATTTTTTTGTATTTATTTATTCTCTTTTTTAATTTCATAAGGTATGCAGTGTCAGAGTCTGCAAAAATTATTTAGGTGGCATTTACCTCTGAAGCATTACAAAAGCCTTATTTCTATAGTAATGAAAAATCAAGGCGTACCTGTTCAGAACAAACACTTATGGGCTCTCTCAGGACAATCCAGATGACACTTTCAAGAAGAGGTGGAACAGTGAGAGAGCCAAAGTAAGTCCAGTAGTCCAGGGATTTGGGAAGCAGGCAGCTTGGATCAAAGTTGGTGAATAATGCTCTCTTACCCTGAAAATTAAAAAGAAGCAAGTTGTGGTCATAAGAAATAATAAGAACTTGCTTCTTATGCAAGTGCATTGTTGCCTTCTATCTATTAAATTACTTATTTATTTACATACAGTATTATTTAAAAGCAAAAGACAGGAGAAATCATGTCAAAGGAGGCAAGGCTTGTTCCATTATGGCACAGGCTGGCAGCATCCTGGAAGAGCACAGCAGGGACCACGAAGGTAAGAGGAGTAGCAGCCAGGTTACCAGAAACAAAACAATGAAAGCAGCCACTGATAGCAGGAGTGTTTCAGAACAAGTTTTTGTTCACCTTGATTCTGATGGTGTCCAGGCGGTCGGTGATCTTCTTCAGCTGAGGGTTGCATTCACCAATCTATTAAACAAGAGAAAGAAAAATGTAATACTTGAGCTCTGGAGAAAATATGTCAAAAAAGATAAAAATCAGAAAGCAAACACATACTGAATCTGCTTCAAACAGCTTTAGTTAAGTGACCACAAGTGACTTAAGTGTGCTAAGAAAGACAGTGAAACTTCCTGAGTCATTTTAATGTGAAATGGAAAGTGAGAGCTCCTGTAGCACAAACATCTCTTTTACACCATCACTGTTAATAACTTTGGACTCATAAAGCAGATTTATTAGTAGGGGCTGAAGCATTCTTTTCTTACCTTCAGAAACACAGCCATGACTGCCAATCCATCTGACTGACGAGCTGCCTCGACAAAACTGGAATATTTTTCAGCATTCCAGTGAACTACATGAAGCTGAAAAGCAAGAGGCACAGACAGCATCAACTCTCGCTGAACTGGAAGAGTCACAAATTAATACTAGAACTTTACAAGTATCAATATTCTACTTCACCTATTTGCATTCAAAGCCACTTAGTTTTCTCACCACAATATTTACTGAAATTGGCAAACATACATTCACACAAATGGCAACAAACACTGCCAGTGGCTGGTGTTACCTAGCAGCAATCAGCATGGCACAGTGCCTGGCAAACCACTGTCAAGTCCCAGATTTTGAGGGTAAGACAAGATATCCCCTGGTTATGTAACTAAAGCTAAGGCTTTGGGTACAGCTGGTTTTAATGAGAGACTGAAAATCATAGGGATGTCATTAGTACTTTGTTCCTCTTTTTTCTAATCAAGCTTTCAGTAAATCAGCCACAAGCAGAAAATGGGCAAAGGAACACATTAAACTTGCGCTGACCTCTTCTCCCCTGTTAAGTTTAAGCTGAATATCAAAATTTCATCTTTGATGCATTCTAAATGTCATTTGCTATGATTACTAGTAGTTAGGAACTTAAAAGTGGCTTAATTACTTCAGGTTTGAGCATTTGAATTCCCAACAGGTACTATTCTGCAACTGTCCTATGGTAGTTGCTTAAGAACTTGAAGATACACACAAGGGTGAGGACCCCTTGCTATCTGCCTCCTGGAGACAGGAAAAGCCCCCCCATACCGCTTCAGTCCCTCCTGCCAAGCCAGGATTCCTAAATCCTTCCCAGGCTCAGCAGGTTCTCCAGAGCTCCTGGTTTCCCAGAACACCCGCACTGAGCAAAGGTCTGACTGCCAAACTGCAGAGAGAACAGACGCACTGCACTCAGGACCAAGTACCTCACAAATGTTAATTCCTCCCACAAATCCTCAGTGGATTACTGCATCTTATCTCCCACAATTTTAAGATAAGAGAGGCTCAGAAGCAGGGCAGGAGATTGCCCTTTCTAAAATTGGTGAGCATCTTCTCAGACTTTGAACTTGACTCTGTAGGAGTGCTGAAAAAACAGCTCCACTGAATGACTTAAACGGGGATGAACCCCTGTAAAGGGGGCTTCTCTTTGAAATGAAACACGTTGAGATCTCCAGTATAAGAACAATTTGGGAAAGCTGGAGCTCACTTTAAAGGATTTATATGAGAAGCAGCACAGCAACAATTTCAACGCAGTTGAAATACAGAGCTAGGAAAGTGAAGATTTTGACTCCACACCTCTGTCACTGTCTAACCTCTATGAGCTTCAATTTTCCGTATCTGTAATACAGAGCTGTTACTAGTTGTTACAGGATGTAATTAACATTTGCTGAGCACTTGGGTTCTAAATGGCTGAAACATAACTTTCAGCAAGTAAGGAATTCTACTGAAATCCTGAAATCAATCATAACACACATGCTCACGATGAAAGACATACTGGCTCACAGTTTCAGAATCCTTGAAGGAAAGTTGCTTACAAGTATTATTAATTAAGCCAAGAGGAGAACAGAGTCCATCAAACCACTCTGAGGTGAACTACTATCCTGGAACTCATGGTGCCTGCACCACTCACGATTAGAGGTTCAAAGAAGCTACGTCGAACAATTTTTAAACAATTACATTTTTTACATACACAAAAAGGAAACAGAAACTCTCAGTCGGAATTGACTTTTATTGTGGATTTTAAAAAAGAAAAAAACAACAAAGAACAAAAAGCTAAATTCTCGTAACTAAATAAGACTCCATCAGAATTTTGCCAGAAGAACCCCAAACCAACCCCCCAAAAAAACTCCCAAACAAACAGAGCTGGGAAACACTGTTGGTACAGCCCCCGTCTCAAAGGCTTGTGACTTCTCTTTTAAGGAATATATACCGTCTTACCACCACTGTGTCATTGCAGCTTGTGAGGAGACCTTGATCAGACCATATGTTGCCACAAAGAATGGAGTCGTGGATGTCTTCTGCTTCCCTGTAGGGTTAGGGGGCTGAGCCTTCCAGTCTTTTTTACCTGTACAATACTTCTTCCTTCAATATAATTGATGTTTTTTCCTGAAATCTTGCACTTCTTCCTCATGGACATGAGCACTGAAAACATCTTCATTTCTCCTTTTGATGTATTTTCTTTTCAGTGAGCAGTGCTCAGAAGCCTTGGTCTGAATTCTGGTTTTCTTATCTCATAGCCAAAATGACATCTAGAGAGCTTCTTGTGGAGGGTTACCCAACCAACAGGCAACGGAAAGCTTTTTAGACTGGCTATAAATTCAGATATTTTCTCCTTCCATTTGGTTTCTTAGATGGGATACACATTTATATTTTCTCAGCTAGAAATTTTGTTTTGGCACTGAATGGCTTTAAAGCACCTCTATTAATTCTTTATATTCCATCTCACCTGGTTCCTGTGGAAAACATAAGCCTTTAAACACTGCAAATGTCACTTTTCCCCATTAGTGTTAGAAAAATGATTTTTTTTCCTGACCACTGTCTCTTAAAGCATTTCCAGCAAAATCTGATAACATCACCATGCATATATTTTAACTTTTTTTCTTCTTTAGTATTACAAGACTTTTATTTTTCCACTAGCATTTATACACTTTACTTCTTTTCAACCCCAGAAAACTCTTCAATCTCTGAGTTATTGCTGATAAAGATCTCAGTCTCATCAAAACACTCCACATTACTTCCGTTTGCAAAGAGGAATCAGTCACTGTCAGACTGAGCACACTCTATGGTGGATTACTCCAACAGACCAAAGAAGACAGAGCAGGAGAGGGCTCTCCACGCCAGTGCAGCCAGTGCACCTGTCCCCTGGGGGAACACCAGGCCAGAGCTGCCTGACATAGACCTCAGGGTGCAGTTCTCAAGCAAACAGCTTCTCCTTTTAGAATGGAACTTCAGGAAGACTGCTTAAACGCTTCAGGAAGACTGCTTGTCTTTTGATATAATGAAGGGAGAAGGAAAAGTGGGGAGTTGAGGGGCAAAATTATTCTCAAAATGGAACGCTAGTCACAGGTTTAGAAGAATAAATGACTCTGTGCCAAGCCTTACCTCTGCCGCATACTTCATCCCATCCACAGCGTGCTCAGAGCCAGCCTCGTCATTGGAACCCCAGTGGAAGTGAATCTGGCGCAGCCTGTAGGTCCCACAGAGTGGCCCCCCGGTCAGCACTACAAACCAAAACACAGGAGAGGGCTTAACTGAAGCAACAGGAGCTCTAGAGGCTACTGGTGTGAGTTTAAACTCACTTAAAGCTTCAGTCTATGGACATTACCCTACTTCTCCTCAAAAGCTCTTATATGGGTTCTCCTTTCTTTGATGTGTTATAAAGGAATCCTTGTTTGTCCAGAATGTGACTATCAAAACTGCATTGATATACAGATTAGTAGGTTATTGCCTACTGAAGGGTTACTATCAGGTTAACACCAGGTGTGTCTTGCTAGGGCCTGGGTATTTCTCAGAAGATGAAAAAATGGGAAAGTGTTTCTGTTTGGCAAGCAGTATCTTGAATATATTTGAAAGAATGACTGAGAAATTAAGCTTAAAATAGATTTTATGAGTAAAGGGGAGGATCAGAAAAACAAAATGTGAATAGATTTTTTTCTCCTGCTTGAAGTTCAGAGGAAAGTAGGTGGATCATAAAGAAATTTCAAGGCTCTTTCCTTCTTTTGCAGCCAGATCCAATTACAGCTGACAGAAGTCTGAGAAACAGGAAGGAGCAGATGCTAACACAAATAGATACACATTGTACAGCTGCAATATTACTGACATTTAATTTGTCATTTAGTTCAGCTGAACACCAATATGGGTGGACTTCCGCTGTGTTCCTTCTGTAAAGCGACTGTGTTTTTCTAAGTAGAGTTGGGTAGACCCAAGTCAGCACAAACATGTGAACACGAATCACATTCAGAAAAACTTCTTTCTCACTGCAGAGCAAATCACTCCACTCTCTCTGCTCCATCCATGTCTCCTTGGAGGGTATGGGGAATGGTCTGAGATGTTTTACTGGCTCACTGTAGAGATTTTAAAGAGATAAAATGGAAGCCTCAAGGAGATGGTTTTTAAATTAAGAGCACTGGGGAGGACAACAGTCCCTTATTTCTTTTTTCCAGTTCTAATCCAAAACATAAACCTTGTTAGGAGTAATGCCATCAAGTATTTGTAAGAGAAGAATTTCTTAACTTGCCTATCTGCTAACACAAGTAACCTCGAGAGTGGAAAGAAACTGGAGCTGTTTTTCTGGGGGCAAAAATATTTAATCTTCTTAAAACTTCAACTCAAGAACTTACTTTTACAGAGCCTATAAACCTAATGAACAAAGGGGCTGGGGTAGTGGCACTCTTAAAATAAATTCCTTCTTTTGAGGACTGAGAACTTATTGGCAAACAAACCTAAAAATGTGTAAAGATCAGTGTTATACTGGCTGAGGAAAAACAATTACACAGAAATGCATCAACGCTCGATTAAATACTCCTGAAAAACGTGGAAAATGGCCTGATGATATATTTGTGTCACATCATACAGTGGTGGTAAAAATCTTTCATTCCAACAGCCACAAAGCAAGAAATTACTCAGAAATGATTTAAAGAAAATATCAGTATCACAATGTTTGAAAGAGTTAGAAGAAGAGGTGTTTGAAACATCACTAAAGTAACTCCAGGGAATGGAGACAGTGTAGCACCAAAGAGGACAAACAAAACTACACCATCACAAACTTGACAGCCCAACTTCAGTGCTGGCTGAAATGAGAAAACAGGTCATATGGAATTAAAAGTAGTAGTATTTAGTGTATTTAGTATTAATTAGTGTGAAGTTTCTTAAGAAAACACCGTAGAGTAGGAGTGTTTACTTCACAAAGGTGCCACAGAGGCCACATTTTGGCCCTAGAAAATTCAATACTTTCTCTGATCAATGATCTGAAAGAAAACAAAAACATTACTGGTGGTTTATCAGTAACAAACACCGGGGAAAATAGTGAAAAAGTCCGTTTACAGATGCAGAAAGATTTGAATTTTTTTATAAGTAATGTGTGAAAATGGCTGAAATGTAAAGCTGCACATGTACGACTGGAGAATGTATTTCATACATAGAAGACCGAGTTCTGAAAGTGACTGGGGATTATGCTTGTAAATTATCTAATCAACAGCTGTCAGTGCTTTGTTGTGACTCGGGCTGTATCCCTGGATTTACGGCCTGAGGAAAGCAGTAGGAAGAGAATCATATTACTCCTGCTTTCCCACCAGTGTAAGCCTCCAGAAATATGGTTGAGGTCTTATCACTTCACAGGTGGAGTAAAAAAGTGGAAGAGGCTCTTGGTGTACTTCTTTTCTAATTTATTATTTAAAGAAAAGAAATTTAAACACTGGGTTGCTCTGACTCACACCAGAAATAATTTGCGACCTTGACTTTTTAACTATGAGAGTAATCAACAATTAGAACAACCAAAGGCAGTGGAAGATTTGTCCTTGCTGGAAATTCTGAAAGCAGATGATTGAATATTTTTGTAAGAGATGTGCTTTAGTTCACCCACACCTACCAGACCTGAAGCAGAGATTAATCGTGGGAAGTCCAGTTGCCTCTGACACACAAAAGACCAGACCAGATCTCTGCCAGCCAGCTGGTGGCTTTCAGGCAATATCCAGTCTTGCACAGACTGACAGATTTCAGTCAGACTAAGACTGTTCAAGAAAGCCAAGCAGGATGTTGCCTCCACCTCTGTCTGTTCCTGTTGCCAGTATCAGCCAACAAGTCCTCGTACTGAGGGGCAGGGTGATCACTAATTAGTCTCCCTCTGGCTTTGATCCTCAGCTAAGCCTCACGCATCCACATGAGGATTTTACTGCTTCAAGAAACTTTACTCCTACAGTCTCAGAGGAGGGGTGGTAGCAAGCCTGCCATCCATGAGAAGCCTCTAATGATGCAGGCATTAACATTACAAAGACTGCACTAAATCAGAGAACTTCTGAATAAGAATTATTGCTTGCAAAAGGGGAAGCTACACACCCCTATAAAAGACCAGGACAATGACACTTTTCAGAGAAGAAAAGAGATCCCTTGGGATGTTTTTCATCTGTTCTGCATTGGTTCTTTCCTGATATAAGAAGACCAAGCATGGGTTATGAAAAGGGAAAGGATGTACAGCCAAACCTGCAACTAAAGTCGGGTAAGATATTTGAGCAATTTGATTAGATGAACCTGGAATGAGACACAAAGGATTAATCCACAGTGAAAGAGCAGGATTTGCAAAACTGTGCAAAATACTGTTCAAATTGGGATGCTTGCACTATCGAGTTGGTTGGGGCACATCAACCTTTATGTGCAAAGAAGGAATCCTAGTGCTTCCCAAGAAATGCAACCTAAAACTCCTCTGGAAATCTGATTCCACATCCCAACAGGCTGAAAGACAGGGGAATGGGAATCTCACCCAGAGGAGGAGAGCCTTACTGGTTTGAGGAAGTCACATCTGGTAGAGAGATGTGCCCAGGCTGCACTCCATTCAGGAAACGGAAGAAGAAAACACAGTGCAATAGGAAAGGAACAAACCTGATTTGTTCACAGTGTCATCAAATTCAACACTGGTGGAGTGCCCGTTGTTCAGGATGATTTTAGCAGAAGCTGGATCGTAATTGGGATTTAGAGGACGGAGAGAAGGGTCATACTTGGTTTCCTCAGTTTTGATGTCAATAGGTGACTGGCGGTCTCCATTAGCGACAGGAAAAACCTCCTTCCAGTGGGCAGGCCCTGTGAAGCATTGGAGGAGAAGCTTTGTAAGGCAAAAGAACCTCTGCCTGAATTTTTCTTGCTTAAATTCAAAATGACTTCAACAGAAAAACCCAGATCAAAATATTCAGTTACTCTTGTTGCACTGTGTCACAACAGCAGCTCTTGGGATCTCTTTACATACCTTGTTTAATGTCTGCAGGGATGGGGCTTCCACCACCACCTCCTTGGGCAACCTGTTCCAGTGCTTCACCACCCCTATTGTAAAAAACTTCTTTCTCATATTCAATCTAAATCTCCCCATTTTTAGTTTGAAACCATTTTCCCTTGTCCTATCACAGTAGATTCTGCTAACAAGTCTGTTCCCTTCTTTCTTGTAGTCCCCTTTTAGATACTGAAAGGCCATGTGCAGAGCTAATGATCTATCAGTATTATAAAGAGCATAGCACTTGTTTTTTTTTCCCCCAGGCTTAGCATGACTAAGAAGCATAATAATTCACTTAACTAAGAGAGATGAGATATTAGAAAAACTTAAATACGAGCATCAGAAACTCAGCTTGTAAAATCTGCATAACGAGAAATAATCATTAATCCCTATATGGAGGGTAACTGATTTCATCCTACAAACCAACCCGCTGTTTTGGATCTCTCTGTACATCTCAGCACGTCAGTAAACAGAAGAGCAAAAAAAAAAAAAGAAAAAAAAAAGAAAAAAAAAGAAAAAGGCTTAGATTGTAGTACACTATGATTAATAGCCTCATATCAAAAGGAGTCAGATAGTTTTCTGTCCTGGACTTCAACAGCAGTGAACATAGCTCAGAAATCTGCAGGTGCTGGGATAGCCCCGGCATACGGCAGTGAACTGGGGGAGGGTGTGGGGAGCTGCCTGCAGAGCCACCTGGGATCACTGCCCCAGGCAGCACCCGGAGATGTGAGAGCTGAGGGGTCTCTTGCACAGAGCAGCCAAGGCTTAGGATTCAAGAAGAAGAAAGGCCTTTGGTCTTGAATTTGTTACTAATTTTGCTAATGACTTAATTAACCCATTAGGCAAAACACTTCTGGATTGAAACACAAAGTTATGTAAATTTAATTCTTCTCATTTCACAAATGGTGGTCAAAGCCATTCAGTATGTTGATTTACTACAGTTTAGCATACCATATAGTTTTAGTTGTGCTTGGATGCTAGTACCTTGCAGTTAGACGTGCACTGCACAGTTTTAGTCACTGAAGAAGCACCACTCTGTCAGTTGTACCTAATGATCCATTTTAGGATGCTTAGAAAAAGCATATTGCTACTTAATTCTAATACTTAGGATATATTGAAGTAAAATATCTGTTTAACCACTTGGACTTGCTGCTCCATCTCAGCAATAACTATAGTTACTGTACAGTAAATAATGAGTGATTTGCATTCATAAATAATATATATGGGACAAAAAAGAGGACCTAAGTGTTTGACTCTGACATTAACAAATTATTCAACAATAAACTTCAGTCATTGCACCTGCTTTGGTGTTTGTCTTTGGCTCAGATGACCAAAGCCATGTTTTCACTTTGGTGATTAAGCACCTGTCAGTAACACAAGATTGCCAGAAATCTGTCCTTACATATACAGGAAAATGAAGAGAGATTTAAGCTTATTTTATGTCACCTTGTTTTATCGAGTGATATTTCTTACTAGAACATCTACCAGCAATCCTACTGCAATTATCCAACTCCTGTAACGCTGGGAAAACTGGCTCAGCTCATTTCTACTGATCCTGTCTCAAAGCAAGCATTGTGTTATGACTGCAGGAAAATATGCCATGGCATTTGGAAGTCCACAGACACAATGCTCAAATGCACGTCATGCAACCAGACTTAAACCAGTGGGAACTCCAGCACAGAAATTTCTTCTATATTCAGACCTGGATTACATGCCTTCATTTCAGTATGATGGCAGACACATTCTGGAGTGTGGTTTGGTTGCAGTGAGCCTCTATACTTGCATAAATACCATATGTACAGGTGAAAACTTGATATTCTGGGGAGACCATTTGGTATCACATGCAGAAAGTTGATCAGTTTGGTGTAGGCTGATCTTTGCAGGAGCACATCTTCACCATAAGGAGTGTGCGTTGCCTAGCATTCAGGAGAGGGGCGTGTGGGGGTTAGGGACAGGTTGTGCATCAGAGGGCGGTGGGCATGGAACGGGCTGCCCAGGGCAGTGGGCACAGCCCCGAGGTAATGGAGATCAAGGAGCATTTGGACAGCGCTCTCAGACATTGGGTTTGGATTTTGGGTGGTGCTGTGTGGAGCCGGGTGCTGGACTCAATGATCCTTGTGGGCCCCTTCTGAGCCGGGATACTCTGTGATTCTATGATTGCATATTATACACAAAATGCTTGCAAGTCATCTGGTTACATATTTGTTTCCAATAATATTAGCTCTACTTAAAACAATTGAAAATTCATAATGGGAAAAATTAATAATGGGCAAAATGAAGAGCTGCTTTTTACTACAGATATCAAAACTATGTAATTAATCTTCACATTCCCTTTTACTTACAGTACACCTCAGTGTGAGGGTTGGAACAGACCCAGTGACATGTCTGCAGTAAAACACAGTATATATACTTCCCACATAATTTATCAAGCAAGGAATAAACTTAAGGCAGTGGATTCTCACTTGGTGTCCTAACTAAAGTGGGAATTTCTGCCCTGCGCTGCAGTCAGTGCCCAAGATCTCTCAGTGTTACGCCTCTGTGTGTAAGCACTGCCAGAACCAGGAGGTAAGGAGAACGGCAAGGAAACAAAGGCTGAGGTTTGCATGGAAATAAAATAGTGCCTCTTAGCATTTCAGAAATATGTGCATCAAAGCAGTGAGGAAGATTTTGTTCTCTGCATACCAGTCAGCCTTATTACATAGGTACACCGTAAACGCAGACAGGGATCTGTAATATTTGATGGTTTATGCACAAAGTGATTTAAGCAGCACTTATTGCTAAGGGGCAAACGAGTTTTTCCCCAGTTAAAAAAGAAACAGCGCTTTTATCCCTGCGAGTAACAAATGCTGAGGTCAGAGTGAATGCAGACGGCTCTCCAACTCCTCAGAAAGTCAACTTTAATATACAACTGCATCACATTTAATTAACTTCACTCTGCTGCTACCTCCCGAGTAGCAAAAGCAGATCTCAATTTCAGAGAAGCTATTCAGGGGCATGCGGGCAAAAATACGGTGCAAGAGGCACAGAAATCTCATGGTCCACTGTTTGGCTGAACAACTGGCAAAACCAATGCAGTAAATACAGGGAAAGAGTCAAGAAATAGAGCTGATGTTAGGGAAGGGCAGTCAAGTGTTGGACACCCAACCTCTCTCCTTTATTCTCCTGAGGGTTCGAGGGGCAGGTGGCTGAGTGCTGGGGCACAGCCCACCTCACAGTGACCAGGAACTGAGGGAGAGAGGGGGGAGACAGCCAAACTCCACCCAAACGTTATCAGCCAGTAAACAGAGCCCAGAGCCTGGGGGGAGAGAGGGGCCTCAGGAGGGTCCAGGGCCACCCCGATAGAAATTCTGGTGCGCTCCCCTTCCTGGAAGCCAGAAGGAGGGCCAGGATAAGAGAGGGAAAGGGGCTGCTTATCTGTGCCCCGCAGGTGAAGTTTGCAAAACTTGGAAAACACAGGGAGAAACACATGAAAAAAAAAAAAAAACCCAACAAAAAACAGCGTCTCATGGGGATGGGGAGAGGCACACAGCAGCAGACAGCACCCAATCGCTGTGGCATTGTGGCCGTCCACTGCCACCCAGTTCTTTGGGAACAGCACATCCATCCCAGAGGAGAGGGAAAAAACACCACGAAGGGAAGCTAACATGACTCCGGGCTCTGAGCAGTGCCAGCATGTGCACCGGTGCGTAGAATCAGAATTAACAGAACATCCCGAGTTGGAAGGAAGCCACAAGGATCAGTGAGTACGACAACTCCCGGCTCCACACAGAACCACCCAAAAATGCCTGAGAGCGCTGTCCAAACGCCCCCTGCACTCCGGCACTCGGGGCCCACTGCCCCGGGCAGCCTCTTCCATGCCCACCGCCCTCTGGTGCACAACCTGTCCCATGCCATCCATGGGGTTATGGTAGCTCCGTGCCATAAATTCATGTCAATATATCTTACATACTTTTCCTCTTTTTCCCGCTGCAGTGCGTTATTGCCCTGTGCACTAACACAGTGCAAGCTGTCCTATTTGTGTGATCCCAGCTGGCTCCAGGAGCACTCCCATTCCCACCTGCACTCACTGGAGCACAGCACAGGAGCAGCGTCTATATGAGTTACGGATCAGAGCGGAGCAGAGCGGCATTAAGCCTTCTGCTGGGCGCACCTCGGCGATTCCAAGAACGCTGAGATGAAGGGAAGCACGAAACAACCCAGACCCCAAAGCATCTCCCCGTGGGTGTGAAACGACGGACGCCGATGCCGGCACGGTGCAGCAGAACGGGACACGGCCGGAGCCGAAGACAGCGCCGGCACCGTCCGCACCACGACGCCGCACAGCGAACCCCGCACGGAGACGCGTCCGGAGCGCCACCCCATCCCCGGGCGGCCCCGGACAGCTCCGGGAGCCTCCGCCCCCGGCCTCGACGCCCGTACCGTTGTGCTCGTCGTATCCCCAGTGCAGCATGGCTCCGGCCTCGGGATGCGACGGGACGAGACGCGAGACGGGAGAAGCGACCCCGCCGGCCCCTCCGCCCGCTTTGAAGGCGCCGTGCGGCGACGCCCCGCCGCGATAAGCGCCCGCCCGGCCCGGCCCAGCCCGGCCCGGCCCTGCCCCGCGGCGCGGCCCCTCGAGGCCACCCCCACCCCCACAGCCCGGCGGGGCGGCTCCCGGAGCCCCATCGCCCCGCGGCCCCCGGCGTGCCCCGGCGGGAGGCGGTCCCGCGCAGCCCACGCGGAGACGCTTTTTTATGTTCAAACTCCGTGCCGAAGGGCTGTCGCCGTGCGCTGCAGCTCCCCGCGCCCGGCCCGGCGCCGCTGCCCGCCGCCACCACCACCCTGCGCTGCGAACGGCGGCCCCGCGGAGGGGAATCCCGGGCCGGTGACGTCAGGGCTTCCCCCGGCGCTCAGGCGTGACGTCAGGCGCGCGCCGGCTGCTCGCGGCGGCGGCCATGGGGAAGAGCCGGGCGCGGAAGGCGGCGAAGGCGGCCAACGTCTTCGCTATCGCTCGCGGCGCTGCCGCCGGGAAGGCCCGCGGGAAGGGCCGGGCGCGGCCCGTCACCTCCGGGCTGAGGAAGGTGAGCGGGAGCCGGCGGGGACGGAGCTGCTCCGCGGCTTCCCCGGGGCTGCGGGTTTGCGCGTGGTGCGGTCGCGGCCGTGGTTCTCCTGGGCTGCATCGAAAGCCGCGTGGGCAGCAGGGCGAGGTGATCTGCCCCGCCCCGCCCCGCCGCGCCGCGCCGCGCTGGGAGAGCGCCCGGAGTGCTGCGTCCGTGTGGGGACGGTGGGGACTCTCAGTGCAGGAGAGGCGTGGGCCTGCTGGAGCGTGTCCAGAGGGCCGCAAAAATGATCCGCGGATGGAACAGCTCTCCTATTAGGATGGGCTGGGAGAGCTGGGGCTGTTCAGCCTGGAGGAGAGAAAGCTGCGGGGTGACCCGACAGGGGCCTTTCAGTATCTAAAGAGGAGCTACAGGAAAGAAGGGGACAGGCTCTTTAGCAGGGTATGTGGTGGTAGGACAAGGGCAAATGGGTTCCAACTAAACGAGGGGCGATGTAGACTGGATATAAGGAAAGCCTGGTGAGGCACTGTCCCCCACTATGCACCGTTCGGTCTGTTGTGCAGAGTGAAATGGCAGCTCTTAAAAAAGGCCCTTTGAGATCTTATTCTGCAAAAGAAAGCCACCGGACGGGTTAATCTGGCCGACAGGAACACAACAAACTGTGGGAATAAACAGGGAGCCCCGAGACGATTTCTGTTGCCGGCGTCAAATCTGCACTTTGTCTAAAGGGCTCTGTATGATAAAGGGAGAAACAGGTTTAAAAGCATCTTCATGAGAAGTCAGCAGCTTAATAGGAGTAAAATTTTATTCTGTGTGTTTGAAGCTGTGTTCTTTAATTCATTAAGCCTTTGGGGATTCGTGTATCTTTAAGCAGAATTCTAAAATGCTCCAAAAAAAATGTGTTTGAACGGGCTTGTTCCTCAATAGATGAAACTCCATAACTATTCAAACACCTTTTGATACAGACACACATCCCAGCTGCAGAGCCTCGTTCTGCAGAGCAGTCCCTGCCCGACTACAAAGAGTGCTGAGTACACAAACTGATCCTTTAGGTGCTGCTGAAGCTGGGAGCTGCCAGCGGGCTCTCATGGAAAACAGAAGGCCTGTGTAAATTGAATTGCCCACAGCCCCATATACTCTAATTTGAGCTGGGAGCTGAGCCTGTATTTCTCAAGTCACCCTATGGTTTATTATCAATTAAACTGCTGGTCTAAATAGATTGTTTTATTGGCCTCGTGCCCCCACTTTCTTACTGCTGGTCCTCCTGGCTGCTGTCTCAGGAATAAGTGGAATTATTGTTAATGTATTTGTGCTCTGAAATTACAGCACCTTTGAAGGCAAAAGGCATAAGTATGTGTAACAGTTCACAGTTTGCTTCTGCCTATGTAAATTGCTGAGATGTGAATGAAAGTGCAGCCTTTGGAACAGCGGGAGACAGCCTGCAGTTTGGGATGTGTGGCGTGCTTCTGGAACAGGTGCGATGTGAAGTGCTGTTGTGTGGCCAAGATCCTGCCCAAAGTGTGGTGGGTCGTTGTGAGCTCCCTTCCCAACACAACAAGTCTGACCGCCTTCACAGTTTTGTATTTATTACAACGTTTGTACATGACTCAGCGATATAACTGACAACCAGAATTCAAGTATAAAAAGTTCCTATTTTAATGCTGTAAGACATGCATATAACATTAGCTGCTTAACAGTTGTACAAAAATGATGCCAGTGCAATTTCAGTTTAGAAGACTGATGTGTGCTGTTTTTTTTTTTCTGCCTACAGATAAACATTGCAAATGCAGACAAAGTGAGCAAGATAAATAAAGCTTTTGCTGAAATTCAGAAAGAAGTACAGCAACTATCGAAAGGTACTGCAGCAGAACCTCCAAAGAACCAGCAGGTAATTTCCCTCTGGGAAAATCTGAGGAGGGAAGCGAAAGGGATGTAGATTTTTAAAGCATTATATTCTGACACAAAGGCGGCAGGCAATTCTTGTAGTGGCTTTAAAGCTACAAAGCCAGCTTTATTAACTTCAGTTGTGGTGTAACGCTGAAATCCAGCTGGCATAGTCAAGTGCCCTATAACTATTAATGTTAAGGGGACAAAAAGGCAGTGGTATCAATACAGAGTACAGGTGAACCCACCCTGGCTGGTGGAGAAGTAGAGGGAACTGGACAAGAGCTGAGTATTGCACCTGGGGTCATCAAGTTTCTGCGTAGCTGGGAGCAACAGAACAACTGCCAAATACCCCAGGGTGAGGCTGAAGAAAAAAAGGCAGTGCATGTGATAGTGCTGCTGACACAGCACGAGGCCAGGCAAGGCTGTTGGTGCCAGCAGCCCTACTGCTGCTAGCTTGCTATTGCACGTGGCTGGCGTCTTGGACTGTCCCACCACTTCTGCACTAGTAGGGCCGTACAAGACATAACATTCAATTTGACCACGCAGGGTGTAAAGCAATAGCATTTTTCATCCCTGTTTCAAGATTGTGCTGTCCTGAGTATTCCCTGAACTAAGAGGTGTGCCTGTTTCCACTGAGCTATGTACGTTACTGATGTGACACTTTGTCTTTCACTCACAGCAAAAAATCATTGGCTGTTTTTTTTTTTCTTTCTTTCCTCCCCCAAACACAAAAAGGAATTGATCTGTACTTTAAACTGAAACTTTTCTTTTATCAGGTTACTGCACCTTCAGAAGAGGAACCAGCAAATGTGGATGCTGCCACGAGTCTACTTTCACAGCTGTAATGCATAACGGATGAGGAAGAGATTCCAAGAATTGAAGGTCACACGGGCTTTGTTTGTAAAATTTTATTAAAAAAATCTTGTTAATATACAAGTATTGGCACACTTTAATACAAACTACAAACAGACCTTTCCTATCATCTAGGAAAGTGGAATGTCAGAAGTCAGTGTGAGAAACTTAAAGTGCTAAAACAGAAGGCACTTCACAAAATTGGTTCACTGAAACAATTAAGCATAACTCAAGTTGATATCCTTCACTTTTCAGCTTGGCAGTGAAAGTTTCAAATTTGATGGGAACGTTATAAAATATTGACAGCTTCTCGGCAGTAAAGCTTCAAAGAGAATGCTGGTAACTGTGAGCAAAGCCTAATCATTTTTTTAAAAAAATGATCAGAAGGCTATAAAGCATTTTTGCTTTTCTTGGAAAAGAAAACTCCAAAATCATTGGATTACACAAAGGACACTCAGGTGAAAAATGTGCCAAGATTCTGATAAAAAGCCCTTCTTTTTCCTGGTGGTTAAATTCGTTTTGTGAAGTAGTTAAAGGAAGCAAAAGGAAATATACTCCCAGAGTCAGTGAACTAAGAAGTTATACATTCATTATTCAAATACTTAGGTTATGAAGAAGTCTAGAATGTTATCGTTAGAGGTAGATAAGTAGTCTGGTTGACACAATATCTAATAATTTAGTATCTGCACATCAAAGAGATCACAGACTCCTTCATTATCATCCAGGTTAAAGTTGTAGTCATCTCCGGGAGTAGGAGAGAGTCGTAAGAGAGGAAAAACTGTAAAGCAGGAATAGTTTAGTTTAAGTTAAAACACTTTTGGAATATCAGCCCTATCTCATAATCCAGTATGTTCATCATCACCAGTGCCAGGGTTAGTCTTAATAAGTAAAACATTGCCTTGATAATCTGACAAGCATGCTAGGACACATACTGTGACTACCTGTATTGCCTTCAAACTAAGGCAGTAAGTGACACGTCTACACCTTTTTTCTTAGTATCTTATCATAAATTTGCTGAGGGTGGAGTGAAAGCTGTGAAATATAGACCTACTCTCTCCTTTTGCAGCAAAGGAACTCCTAGACAGCTTTTGAAAATTCTGTCAAAAAGCCATCACTTATGTTTATCTCCTTCCTGTTACATACAATATTGATGTATTAGTCTTCAGATATTTATTCTGGATAAAGAAATTAATATTATCCCTAATTTACAGAAGAAAAATGGAGGCTGTCAGCTTCTCTGTGCACTGCATTTCATGCACGGACTTGAAGTCCTTCTTGGGGAATGCAGGAAGAGAAGCCTTAGCCCTCATGCCGTACCTCAGGGAGACTAATGCAGATGAGCTGGGCACGTTGTAGCTGTTCTAAAATTGGAGAATATTTCCGTTTTATCCACATATTTTATTGTCACATTCATATAACTCCAGCTTCCCTCTTAGATCTTGTAGCTGCATGTTTCTTTCTAGATAAGCCTTAAGTCTGCCTGCTTGAAAAGCACATATTAACAGGCTGCTCACAGAACAGCACAGTTAAATGGGAAAAGGACTATGGCAGCTGGTTTCAGTGAGATACAGCAGGGGGTCATGGAATGTACGGAGCCACTAGCTGTGGCTCAGTTCTGCATACATACAGCCAAGGAGATGCAAGACTACCAAAGGATTGTATTTGTTTCTGCCAGTGTAAGAGACCTGGCCAAGTATCAATCCGCATACAGGCATGTAAATATGCTCTGAAATATCTGTTCAAAGCTCATGGAAGAGGCCTGAGGCAGAACAGAATTTGAAAAGATTTTTATTTTATTTTATTTTTTAAGGCAGCACGAGTCATCAACCTGTTCTTTATTTATTCTAGAATTAAGTACTGTTCAGTTACTCATGCATGTAAGTTCTTGCTGGATTAAGGCTTTCATATTTTGACTGTTAAATAAAAGCGTTGCAGGGAACAGATAGGGGTGCAAAGACGAGAATGACAAAGATAGAAGAGGCAGTACAGGGGAAAGAAGTAGTACCATACTGACTGTTGGTAAGAGATTTAACAGACACCTACCAAGAGTGCTGTTCATATAAAAACCATGCTACTACTTTTTTAATAACTGCAAGTAAAGATGCTAAATACTTACCATCAGAGGACATAAGTTCATCAATAATATCCCCACCGATATTTCCTGTGAAAACAGGAGCATGTGTTTATTGCAGTCAACAGATTCTCTGCATTACAAAACTGAACTGTAAAGCACAGTACAGCTCACGTGCACACGGTAGGAGCTGTGGAGATAGTGTGCTGTATAGATATACAATTGTAGAATCATAAAATGGCCTGGGTTGAAAAGGACCACAATGATAATCGAGTTTCAACCCTTCTGCTATGTGCAGGGTCGCCAACCACCAGACCAGGCTGCCCACAGCCACATCCAGCCTGGCCCTGGATGCCTCCAATATATACCTCCTTGGTTGCTGTACAGCCTCCTTGGGCAACCTGTCCCAGTGCATCACCACCCTCTGAGTGAAAAAATTCTGCCTAATATCCAACCTAAACCTCCCCTGTCCCAGTTTAAAACCATTCCCCCTTGTCCTATCACTATCCACCCCTGTAAACAGCTGCTCCCCTTCCTGTTTATATGCTCCCTTCAAGTACTAGAAGGCCACAATGAGGTCTCCCCGGAGCCTTCTCTTCTCCAAGCTAAACAAACCCAGTTCCCTCAACCTTTCCTCATAGGAGAGGTGCTCCAGCCCTCTGACCAGCTTAGTGGCCCTCCTCTGGACCCGTTCCAAGAGCTCCACATCATATAGGAATAGGAATATATATTCCTATTTTAATCCCTCAGTTTTTCCTGATAAATTTCTCTTGCTCTCCTCAAGCTGTACACTCAGTCTCTTATAACCCTAAAGCCATATGCAATGAGTAGCTTATTTGATAGCAAAGAAAGGTATTTTGCTCAAAATGAGCTTGCTACCCAGAACTGGCTCAGTGGCTTCAATGGGAGATAAACAAAGGCCAGTCATTTGCTCTGTGGGAAAAGCCTTAATCCTTCCCTCCTTGTAACTCATTGGTAACTTGGCAAAAAGAATGGCTCAGGAAACAATAAAAACACTGAATAGTAACAGTTTCTTCCTACCTGCGGGCTCCTCCATCTTTGCTATGTCAAATGAGTTTGGCTTGAGGATACAGTTAACGTCCAAAGGGAGTAAAGCCTGATAGTCATTGGAGCTCGTTGTAGCTTGGGTGACATCTCCTGAAAGGCTGGGGTACAACACTGAGTCTGGAAGGCTAGAATAAGGAGTTGCTGGAGTTGTACTGTTCTGCTGCAAACTGCTTTCTACAAAGACAGAAAAGCACATTATAAAATCTATTACTGTAAAAAGGAATGTAAAAGACCTGCACCTGGCTTGTTTTCTTGAGGACAACACAGCTAATGTCTGGGTTGAGGTGAGAAGAATATCTCCCCCATTCCAAACTCGCAAGCTCAATTTTATCAGGATCCCTCAGAAATGTTGACTGTAACAGTGACAGCATTTTCTTAAATATTTCCATATTATCCTACAATTATGATTTTAAAAAAGTACCAGATATTCAGGCAGTCTCTGACTGTGGCTCTGTGGAAGAAAGTAAGTGACCTTGTGGCACAAAAGCTGGAACTGGTGCCTGTACTATGTGCTTCACAAAAGGTATGTGTTCAAATCATATACTCCATCTAAAGCTGACAATTTCATTCCACCCTGCATTCTGGAGAAACATCTCAGATTAACAACCAGGATCACATGCAAAACCTGTTCGGTGTAAGACAATAAGCTACAAGGGGAAAATCTGTTTCACCAATCAGATAGAGGACAGAAGAGGAAGAAACTTTTCCGTAACCTCTTGAAAGCCGTTAGTAAGCCCTTGGGATAGTTTCTTAACAGACACCTGCCATGTTATGCAAATCATTGATATGCCTTTCTTTTATCTATCACCATTTCTGTTTCTTCCCTTCCCCATCTTAGGTGGAAAAAAAAAATTTGAGCGCACCTGACGGTGTGTCCACCGTTGTTTCTGGCAACTGTTGTCCCTGGTTAAGACCATGTTCTGGTGGATTTTCAGAAGCTGGAGTAGGTTTAAGGGGAGTCACTGGAGCTACAGGCTGAGATGGGGTTTGTGCAAGGTCATCAGGTGGAGGAACTGGAAACACCATGGGCTTGGAGGAATTTGATTCTTTGTTTATAAGCAGTACATGGATAGGTCCTGAACTACTTTTAAGATTGATCTGGTACTTCTTCTGTCCATTCTGGCCCTGTAGAGATGGTGTATTAAGAAAGTTATAATTCCCACAGAATTTGGAACTGTACCAAAAATAGTGATTGCATAGACTTATTTCCCATAGTAACCAATGAAGATGTTTAAACAGAACTCTCAATGTACTTTTTTTTTTTTTTTTTCTTTTTTACTTCCCAGAAGATGTAGTGCTCTTCCAATTAAAATGCTAGGAAGAAATTTTAATTGTCAAACTTATCACATTCAGACAGGAAACAAATATTTAAAACAAATACAAGTGATCTGATAGGAAACAGATTACAATTCTGTTATGTATTTACCTGACCAGAACAGTTACAAGACACAAATATACAACATTTTGAAGGGCTTATCTAAGTTCTGAATTCAAGTTACATGAAACCTACAGTAGGGCTACATCTTATCAGTAAGAAAACAGATAAAAGATCTGTGTAGTTTTAGATTTCTTTCTCTTAAATGAAGCTTCAGAACCAACTAGTTGGGACCAGCCATGCCACAGTAATTAAGTTCACACTCAGAGCAAGTGAACACAGAATCATTGAGTCAGTAGAAACAATTTCTTAGCTGATTTGCTAGGTATTCTTTTGGTAGGTTCAGGCTAATTCATCAAACAGGGTTTCAGCAAGTATGTTCCAGAAAAAAAATGAGGATGAGGAAAGTAGGAAAGGAGCCTGAGGGGAGGGGAACCAAAGTAAATGCATCCCATCTGAAGTTGCTGATGGAATACTAATTTATCTGCTCTAATCCTCAACAAAAAGTCAAAAAAGCTGCATCACAACTGCTTTCACCACACAGGGAACGGTACCATTGCCTGAACTGTTTTCAGCACAGATGAACAAAGACCCAGTACCACTGGACCAGCTTCATGGTCCTAGCTTTGGATGCTCTTCTGATATCAGATTGTGCTTAGCCTCGTTAAAAATAGCTTCTGAAACTTCAGTGAGTTTCACCACTCTAAAAGCATTGTGTCTGTCATGCAACACTCTCTCAATTACGTAAGGTATCAACCCCACTTAAAACAGGGCAACGCAATTTAAAAAAAAAGAAAAAAAGAAAAAAAAAGATTAAAGATTGACAGAGGTAAGTAATTTGGCCTCCTCCTCTAATCCTGCCCAGTCTAACAAACCCTTCAGCTAAAAAGAAGTCTGCAGTGTGTTTCTCTATTCAGTATATTACTGTGTGACTAAACATGAACAGCATCTAAACCAAACCTACAAATAAATCTAAAAGGTATTTTCATAGAAATTCTGATTTAGCAATACAATACATTTGAAATCTGACACACTAAAGTTACTGTTGTTAAGTTCTCAAGGGAATTCAAGACAATTATTCCTAAACTGGAAAACTGTAACCTTTAAGACTTAGGGAGAAGAGAGGACAAAGAAACCCACTTTCTATCTTGTTTCCAATACAAGTTATCATTAGTTTCGCTTTTGTATACATAGACTTAGGTGTGCAGAAAAAAACCCACTTTTTCTCCACCCAACACCTCCATTCTCAACTAAGAGTAGCTTAATATTTTTCCCTTCTCTCTCATCACAGCCAGAGATAAATCCTCAACTATAGTATACCTCTTCTTTTCTACTGTCCCCCTACAGCACTCAGGTAAACAAGAAACCAGTACATACCATTTCGGGTATAGGTACTTCTAACTGTGTACCACAAGGTGCTTGAATTGCTAGAAGTGTGTCTCCTGGTTAAATAGCAATTTTTAAGAAAGTGTTAACTGTGCATATTTTTCTTACATCTTGCAAGATATCCACTCATATGAGATAGAATAATTCTCTAAAGCTACTCAAAATACTCCATAATTCCAGCACAAATACACTTATGATGGGATTTGCATAGTCCCTGTAAGATCCAAAACCCAATATTTAACTAGCTTCCTTTTCAGCAGAAACAGCTCTGTCATACAGCTTACTTTATTGCTTTGAGGACAGGTGACACAGGAAAGCAAGAAAACGTTTCAGTTGTTGTCTTCAATGTCAGCATTATCAAGTACCTGAGCTTAGAGCTTCTGCAGCACATCCAGCTTAGATGTAACAGGTGACCATAACACTCACCTGTAGCTTACTGTGTGCATTGCAAATTGTTATTAGTTAAAGTCAGGACTCATCAGTTTTCCTTCATCCATAAGTTGGAATGATGCTTTTCTTTCCCTGCCATTTGCGATATATTTTGCACCAAGTACAATGCGACGGGTATTATAAACACCTCCTATATATTTTGTAACAACTAATTCTTCTCAGCAACAGCTTGTTTTGTAAAACTCCACAGCAGTTGTCTAATGTTACATTTTTATTCAAAAAGGCCAACCTTCCTTGTGGCAAAGAGTTGGTTTTCAGCGCAGGTGAGGCTGAACAACAATATTCCCTTGAGTAACTCAGGATCCAGAAGGGGTGTCAAGGGAAATAATTTCTGCCAGAAACTCTTGGCAATTTGTTCAAACATCCTGTACAGAAAGAATCTTTCTTGTTTAGTAGCAATGTCCCATCTTTGAACTCCAGCCGGCCCCATGTAACATCACAAGGAATTCCTTCTGACTCCAGCTGTCATCAGAAAACTTTAAGAAATCTAGACATGGCTGGTCTAGATGAGACAGATCAACAAGCCCTGTCCCTAGTTCTGTGAGGGTTGAAGGCAAACTACTGCAAAGTGTAAACAGAGAAAAAGACATCCAAAACCTGCACTCTCAAACCGCTGAACTTCCATTCCATACAGTCTCTGACTATAACTACACTAGAACCTGTTGGTCATGAACAGTAGAAGATGTTTCTGTTTACTTCTGACCACTGTTGCCTTTTCATTCTAAACACGAAATACATGCAGGGAAAGGCAGGTTAGTTAGAAAGTTAAGTTTCAAGAAGAAGATCAGGAAATCCCTCACTTCATGAGATACAGGGTAGGAGCAACTCACCATTGAAACAGTTACAGATATCTTCATGGGTGACATATGAAAATGTAATTTATGTCAAGGAACGTTTTTCTTAAAGCAACATGAAACTGGTATTCGATGCCTTTAGAAAGAAGTTTGTCCAAACTAAGCCTACGTTTACTGCTGCTACTCAAAGGTGTAACCAAGGCATGATTTATAATGTTCAGAATGGCTATTTTAAAAATAACACAGTTCTGTACTGTAAATATATATATATGAAGCAAATACCAAAAGAGAAGGAGCTGAATAGCTTCAATGAAAAGAGATTCTTTTCAAACAGAAAACATGTAAAATCTTGTTTTTAAGAACACCATTTACCTCATTAATTTGACACTATATAACTCAACAGGGTATAAGGATGTTCCAGAAGTCACATAAAAAGACTGCTAGAGGGGACTTGAGAGTTCATCTGCAGACCCATTCCCCTGCCTCAAGGTAGGATCAATTATTAAGACATTCCAGACAGTTGTTTGCCTCTCCTGTTCTGGAAAACATCCAGTGATGGATATTCCAACCCCTCCCCTGGGGGATTAATTCCACTGCTAACTCTCCCATGGCACGCTTCTCTTCATATCTTACTTAAATCTCCTTTACTACAAAATTTTATAGGTATAGTTTCTGCAGAGCAATTGCAAGTAATGTTAAGTACTTATCATTGGTGGTATCAATAAGAAGGGCATTTTCCTGCTCTAAATTTCAGATGTATCTGTTTTGCACCGTATCTTGCAAGACAGATAAACAGTTCCAAGCAATATGGCTGAACCTTTCTGCTTATGGGATATTTACACACAGGATATTTTTCCTGTTCTGAATCTAACAAGCTTCAGATCTTTGTCAACTCAATTTATCTTTGGGTGATAGCTTTAACTTTTCAAGAGAGGGAAGTAAAAGGTGGGGAGGGTAGGGGGGGAGATTCATGTAAAATAAGCGAGGAAAGTGTAAATCCAAGCACCTAAAGGCAGTGCAATCAATTTAAAACCAGATACCAGGATTATACCGTGGACTTAAAAGTTGCTGCAATACATATATATGCTAGATTATTTTCAGGTTCTCATTTGTACAATCACAGAGCTTAAAAAGTCACGCAAATATCATTTATACTCTTATTGAACCAAAACCTGAAGAGAGGAAAAAAAAAAAATAGCCTTTCTTAGCCTTTGCTTCTGGATGAAATGGATTACAGCATGTTTCACCCTTTACCTATGCTTTAATTGCCGCTTTAATTCTTGTTCCAAGATGCACACCATTTCTTGAAAAGGATATTGGTGGTTTGTAGAATCATCCATAACATTCTTGATGCTTTGCTGTAGCCACAGTTTCTGCTGATCCAATTCTTTCTCTTTCAGCTCTAGATCTTCAATTTCAGCTTCAAGATACCTCAGCCTGTCCACGACTTCTTTTGTATTGCAGCCAGCACCTACTCCTCTTAAAAAAAAGTATAAAGCTTCACGAAACCACAGATTTAGAATTTCTCTCTACTTATTAGAATATTCATATTCTTTCAGAAAGTAGCTTTTCTGTATTAGAGATGGTTCACAGCTCTCCTACTCCTTCTTCCCTCTTAACCCTTCAGTAACCCTTTCATCTTCAGTGACCAGAGAAAATAATTAAGAGGGGTGGGTAGGTGGAATTACTGTTCCCCAGTACCTCTCCCAGGTTCAGTGAGTGTGAGTGATAGGTAGAAAGCAGCAATGCAAGTTTTCTGAAAGTATCTCTCCTATAGCTTTTAAACTTGATTCTATGTATCAAAGATGCAAATTAAAGGAAAGACAAATGACCTTCATTTGTAATTTGGATGTCATTCTGAAATGTTGCATTGCTCATTTCTGAGAGTAACATTAATTTCATCCTATGTTAACTAGTCAGGAGAAATTGACGGAGGCAGTTTGTGTTGCTCTCGAGCACAGTAAGAAATGTAGAATTAACAAAGCTTACTTCCATTGAATGCTGTTTTTTGACTTCTTCTCAATGAGATCAATCCCCTCTAAAACGTTGGTGATATCATAGATCCTTCTCTTCTGTCTTACAGCAAGGGCATCAGCAGCCTGTGGAGACAAGAGCAACAGCTGTCAGCAACTTGGGGGGCAAACAACAGACAGTCTAACCCATTCCCCTGAAAAGAATGCCAAATAATAATTGACTTGAACTGTTGCCCTTCAGAGACGACTCTTCCTTCAGGAGTAAGATGCTCAATGACAAATTCAGAAGTTTAGCATTTGCTTCAAGTAGCATGCAAGTGTGGTCTCCTGATGGTGAGGGAAGTCACCTGAGGTAAGGCCAGCAAGCCTGCCTTCACCAGGGAGGAGTGCTCACATGATCTGCCAGTGCTGCCATTGGAATCTGCAGTACCCAACAGCGCTCCTTCTCCAAGGCACAAAATAGTAGGGAAGGAAGATGGCAACGCTGCAACAAAACAAGACTCTGAGGCAAACAGCATGCTGAGTTTATCATCCCTTCTGCTGCAACTCTCTGGATTAAACTGCTGAGATATGGAAGGATGGGGTAATTTCTTGAAGTGTCTGACAGAAGGAGAGCTGCAAGACTGTAAGCCAACACTGTCCTGTAAGCCATCTTGCCAGGTGATGAGTGATAGGATACGAGTAAACAGCCTCAATAGCATTTAGAGCTGTCAGTACACCAGCACAGCTCATACCAGTGCTGACAGCCACTACCACTTCCCTTTCTGACCCAGGCCAGCTACAGTGTGTTTGTATGTGCTGAAACAACATGTCACTGACAGCAGAGCACACTGGAAGTCAGAGGATACAGGCTGCTTGATCATTCGTAGTTCTGTACATTATGATTCTTTTGTACCTGATATGAAGCCTTCCTAGATGTGCACTTCCTGGGCACCTGATGAATGCTTTGCTTTCTGCACTTTTTTTTTTTTTTTTCTCCAGGTCCTGATTCAACCAGGGACAAGGAAAGAGGTTTAGATGATATCAGAGACATTTCCCTTTAAAGAAACTTCATGCAAGGGGATGGCACTGGGCATTGGGAACCTTCTCTGTGGTATAGAAACAGCACGATGTAGCAGGGCAATCTCTTCCCCATCTTCCTTTTGTTTTCCCATCAGGTAGGCGCTTCAGAGATCAGAAGCTAAGTTCTTACATAACACAATTCTTCAGTTGGAAAATTTGTCTTTGGTGGTACTTGGTTTGTTCTAGTTGCTTAGGTTGTAGGACTCCACTGATTTGGACTTTCCATAGACACAAGAACTCCATCATAGCTGCAAATCCCAAATCCCTTCCTGTCTCCACATTTGCAATGCTTTCTGTCTCCTGCCATGGAATAAACTTCACCAGCAAGCAAACAAATGTTAGGGTACTCAATGCTTTGCACTGCTGATCAGAAATACCATTTAGCCCTGAGTATAACAGGGATGGCATTTTGCTACAAGCCAAGCCTACTTAAGGAATCAAGGCAGAAGCCAGAGTATGCTGCCAAAGAGAAGGAACACACTGTGTTCTGGGTGTCATTTCAGGTGGCTTAGCCTTTATTCACTCATTGTGATCTTTCTGTATTTATCCATTCCCTGCAAATGGTGGCTTTCTGAACAGAGGAGCTTTCTTTCTTTCCCTTCCACCTCATCCCTTGACGTTTTGATCTTACTTCCTTAGCAACATTTACTTACACAGGGTTATTCAGAGACGGCTATGCAATTATTCTGGAACAGCTGCTTGATTTTAAAATGAACCCCATAGGATTTGACCTCAAGACAATCCTTACTTCCATGATCTGTCAGGCATTAGCAGAGAAGCCCTCAGTGCCAAAACACTTTCAAAGTTCAACACACGCAAGCGGCTGGGGCTTCCTGCACCCGGAGTGAGGAGCAGCAATGTGCACAGGATCAGAACCATCACAGGTCAGCACCTGTGTCCCCTGGGGCTGCTTCACAGCCATCCAGCTACAGAGGTACCCAGAGATCACCAGGAAACGTTCTTTCTCCACTGATAAATCACAAACTACACTTTGGGCTTCCAAATCCTGTTTACTTCATGGTGTGCTTAGTATTATGATACAGAAATATTACTCAGATGGTCAATATGCGTAAATAGGACAGCAAAAAATCTTCGATGAATGAACCATCTTTTGGGAAACTCTGTTTCACCCCAGGAGCACCCCGTCCCTCATTCCCCTGAGCACACCAGCAAGGCGTGCATGCTGCTTTTCACTTTTCCCTACACATGACTCACTTATGAGAAACACCAGATTACAGAAATGTACATTTTGACTAATTGCTTATGAAAGTCCCAACGTCCCTAACTGAATTCTCTTCAGTTAGTGCTTACTTAAAACAAACCATATCCTTGTCATTCAGAAACTAGTTTCCAATAGAAGCCCCGAGCAGAAGTTTTTGCCATTTCTACAGTGCCTGTTTACCTTCTCCTAACTGTAGGTGCTGCCGTTCCCCCTCGGTGGGAGAAGAACCCCTTCCACACAGGGGTGAATTACAAACACAGCACCCATCCCGCCGTGTCACTGTTCCAAGTACGCCCACCTGAGTGCCCAGCTGGAATGTAACACCTATGGGACCCCTCCTAGCTCACTGACAAGTTTCACTTTCTGCTGTAACATTGTTAAAGAGCTCTCTCTGAACACCAGTGCACGAGAAGTCTCCAAGGTCACCTCCTCTCCCAGAGCCCGCTAAGAGCCAAGGAACGCTTTCCTGAAAGGACTCAGGTAACCAAGGCACCGGGCTGCTTATGCTCAGCCCGGCAAACACCGCTGTCATGTCACCTCCTTCATTACCGTGCGCTCGGGCGGAGGTCGAGCTGCCGCACCGCACCGACTGGAGAATCCCCCGGCACCAGCGCCACAAGAGAACCCTGTTACCTCGCACCCCGCACGGAACGGCCGAAAACAGCCTTAAATAGGCGTCAGTTCACAGAGTCAGTAAACAGAGCAACCGCAAAGTGAAAACAAACAACCGAAGCCAGCCAGGCTGCACGGGACCACGGCTCCAGCCTCCCTTCGCACCCGGCAGGTGACCCGGCCCCCGCCCCGGGCACGGCCGCAGCCTGACAGCCGCCCGGGGCCCTCCCGCCGCTCCCGGCAGCGCCGCGGGGCTCTGCGCGCCACCCGGGCCTCCCGCACCGCCGCGGCCATGGCGGCCCCGCTCCGCCCCGCCCTCGCACCACTTTGAGGTCCAGCACGCCGTCCTTGGCCTCCTGCAGCAGCGACACGAACTTGGTGGTGAGCAGCCCCAGGCTCTTCTCGTGCCGACTGCTGCCTCCGCCGCCAGCCGCTTCGGCCGCCGCGGCCATGCTGCCCGCCGGGCCGGCGCCAGCGGGGCCGCCCCGCCGCGCCACGTGTCGTGACCGCCGCAACAGCCCGAGCTCGGAACGGAGCCGGCCCGAGGGCTGCGGCGGGAGGGGCGGTACCGCAGGAAGTGACGCCGCCGCCGTTGCCTGGACACCGGCATGGGGCGGCGGTGGGGGGGGGGCTGCAGCGTGCGGTGCCTATTGAAAACGCGAGCAGTTGGATGACTTATAAACTAGGTTCTGGTAACTGTGTCTTTAATAAGTATCCGGTTCTTTAGACCACATCAGAAATTTGGCTCAAGTCCGTTCGTGAGCGGTGCACGGTCACGCCGCCAAAAGCTGCCCGAGGCTCCGCACGGCTCCCCACCTCAGCCCTGCGTGCACACTGAGGTGGGGCAGCACCCGGACGCCCTGGTACTGCCATGGGCAGCACGGACGGTGTGACCCGCTGACCTCGTGCCACTCGCTGATGGAGACCTGCAGCTGCCCCCTGCCTGCACCAGGCCATGGAGCACTTCACGAAGGGGCAGCACACTGACAAGGCCGCGTCTGGGAGCTGGGACCTCTTAGACAACAATCATGGAGAATTTATATGTACATATAGATTACCCTGTAGGTCATGCTTCCTATTTACTTCCACGGAAACTAGAGCAGATGAAGAGCACAGTAACACTACTTGGTAGAGCAAACTCTCAGTTACAAAACTCTGTTTTTCAACACAGTCACCACCATTAGCTCTGCATTTTTGCCAGTGATGAACAAGAGCCTGCATGCCTCATTTGTTACAGTCTGCACCAGTGGAGATGACACACCATTGCTGTCACCGCTGCTGAAATGCAGCACCCACCGCCTCACTGCGCTCCCAGACTCTGTTCAGTCTCCAGCAGCATTCAGTAAGCATTGATGAATGTCAATGGGTGCCGTTTTTCTTCTGTGTGGAGGAATTCAGTGCCACACCTTTGCTTCATTTGCACTTCCACGTCAGACAACATCGTGTCAGAGTGGCCCTCTGCTGCCATCTGCCACAAGGCAATAGAATATTGGCGGGAAGGTTCAACCTCTACTGCCATATTAGCAAAATCTGCCTGACGTTGCGGGCCAACATCATAAAATAGAAGGCCCTCCTAGGTGAGCAAGTGTGTGCTGTCTCTGGCTCTTGTCTCGCATCCCTCCTGCTCTCAGTCAGCACTGGAATTTCCTTCCCAATTGCACATTTTGATGTTGATTAAAAAAAAATAAATCTGTTATTTTGGATGGAAATGAAAGCAAAGAAAACCTAACAACATCATCAGTTTTAAATGGTTGTGATTAATGCCTGAAAACATGTCACGCAGACGACAACTTCCAGAGTTCATATTTCAATTAGATTCATATTTATTCAATTGTTTTATGCTTTCTGGTAATTTCAAACTGAATTTTTTCCACTTGGCACAGTTTTGATCTGCACCACACTTGTATCAATTTATCATTTTGAGGCCTATTCCCACCATAGGAATTAACTTTTAAAAAACTCTAGGAAATCCATGCAGGCATAAAGAAGGAAATAACGCCAGAGGCAGAATCAGACACGTGAAAAGCAAACAATACAAATAAAGCTACTGCAGGTATGTGCCCAGGTTCTATGGTATGAGATTTCCAAGCCAAGAACAAGGAACAATAAGAACCTGTGGAATAAAAGCAAAACAGTAGCAGAGCCCTGTGACAAAATCAGGAAATGGTTTCAGAATGAAAAACTTGGAGGAAAACCTGGGCTGACATTATTAAATGGGATGTGGTTATGAGGAAGGTGTGCTACCTTGGCAGAACATTCCAAGTGTTCGGTCACACCATCAGAATGTGGCTTGGTCAAAGAGTTAGAAAGGTGCCCAAAGAAACACTTGGTAAACACTATAGAAAAGCATTCTGAATTGCTGCAGAAACCACAATCTTTCAGTGTGACATCCATGTAAATGTTATAGAACAGTTTTCCAGATTATTATGTGGCCTCTGAAGAAAGAAATGTGCAGAGCACAAGGTTACGTTGAGAGGATATTTTCATCTGCACATTGGTGGTGGTGAGATATTTCTGTCAGGCAATCAAGAAGGTTGCTGCGATCGTGTCAGATTGATAAATGAACCACATTTTAAACCTTACAGCAAAATTTACTAGACCGACAGACATGCTAAGAGTTAAATCTTGCACCTTACTAATCATTAGCACTATATATTCATTTTTTACATATTATCAAACTGCTTCAAAGCAGTCAGTCCTTAACAAGTCTATCATTACACACCTACATTAGTTGAGAGAGTACAGTACCAGAAGGATGCCCTGTGGCTGGAGCTGATGGCTCTGCTCCTCCCTGGTGTCAGTGCAGGATGCAAGGAACCAGGACTGAAGCAGGTCTTTTCTGTCCCATCCCACACACATGGGATCTTCCTAATTTATAAGACAGTACAATTTCTAAACAATTCCCAGCTCTTCCTTTTTTTTTTTTTTTTTTTTTTCCTTTGCTGCAGCTTAACTTTGTAATGGAAAAACAGTGTTTTCCCAGCTCTCAATGTTATACGTTTTCAGAGCACATAGCACACTGGCGATGCTGCAGCCTCTGCTTTCAGCTTGTGCCCCTATTTCCAAGGCCTTTGCCTCCATTCCATGCTAAAGCTGCACCTCGTAACAAGAAGCAGCTCATGTTAGCTTATGGTTCAAACAAGTTCTCGTAACAAGTTGGTAACAAGCCCAACATGCCTTGCACAGTTAACCAAAGCCCTGTGGCCTTCTATTAGCACTACTACTCATACAAAATTACCTCTACTGCCATTCCATATTAGAGTACTCATTTTGGGATGCAGAATAAAATGATGTTAAAGTCAGGTTAGTAGAGTCTGTTGTCATTTCTGTACAGGAGTCTGCTTTAGCTGTTGAGTTGTAAGATGGGAAGAAATAGCTCCATCTGGTGTACTAAGAAAGAACACAATGATAATTACTACCACAGTATTAAGCACTTCTGATAATGGTTCAGCAGAATGAGAATACACAAATGAAATAAATGCAGCAGTAGAGTGGAGATTAAATTTCTATCATATATACGTTAGTATGATTGTTCTAACTTAAGGCTTATTATCTCCTATTTTTTAACAGCCTGGTGAGAAGTCATCTGCTGCAGCAAGTGCAGATTACAAACATTTTCAGCTAAAGTTCTTTCATAGCTCATTACAAGAATTTGTACCATAACACAGGAAACCTTTTAAGTTTCTCTTCACACATTTCTGTATTCTCACACTTAGAAAACATCCTTTGCTTTAACATTCTTCTCTCTTACTCAAACATTCATGTCTCAATTCATGTGATGCTTTCAATCAACAAATTTGTTTTTGATCCAACTTTGACAGAACAGTCAAAAATAACCAAGGGTTCCAAGTAAGTATTTATTATAAAAACACTGTACAAGTATTTCTCTGATTCCCAAACCTGCAAAATTCTATACAAAATTTATTCTCTAGAAGCACTTCAAATCAAACAAGAAGAAAAGTGCACTGTAGAATATTCTGTTTAAATTAATACTTTTTAGTGTATACATTCATAAAGGACAACTCTGAAATGTCAGACATAAAGCTTCACAGATCTTGCTGAATGTCACTCAACACATAAGTAATCCGTCTTATTTTATCCTCCATGGCTTTTTTATTGTTTGCTGTTTCTTGCAGAAGCTGACGCATTTCTTCTTCAACATAGTAAACCTGAAAGCATATACAGATCAAATAATCAAATCAAATAAACAAATACAGATCTAACTTTTCCTTAATACTGCCAACAAACATATCCTCTTGCCAATTTTTAACTTTGAAAAAAGATATAGGAGTTACAAGTTTAAATCAGTACAGAATTTATGTTTTAAACTTTATGTTATGGAAAATATTTTTTGACTGTAATGATAATCCAAAGTAAAAAATACTTTATCAAGGAGCTAGACAAAACTGCCACAAATAGACATGACAGGACAAACAACTTTTAAATCAGAAAAAACAAAGTCCGTGTTAGAAGGTATCACATATTTTAAAAAGTATTACCATTTTGCCAGTGAACAGAATTTGCAGTGGCAGAATTTTAATTAAAAAAGAAAAAAAGACTTATTAATTAGTAGGAGATCGCTGTTAATGTAAAAACTAGAATATCTACTACACAGAAAAAAACCCATTGTCATAACAAGACAGAATACAATACATACATAGCATCAACTGCTAACACAGACATATGCAAGTTAAATGGAATGTCTGGTATAATAAACCTTCCTTATCTGCACTGGCAAGAATAATGGGCAGGTGTCAACTACTAACAGCTGCACCACATGCAACTTTATTCGCTTCACTCCATGACACTCACAACAGTAAAGTTCTAGTTATTGTCTTACTGTGCAAAGATGGAGTACTACACCAGGGCTGTTTCCATCAAGTAATTAGCCAGACTGATAGAAATCAGTGATTTTAAGCATCACTGCTGGAGTAGCTGTAGGATAAAAATGCAAATAAAATAAACATATTAATTTGGTATCAAAATTACTTTTTCATTTGCTGCTTCAACTTGTTTTTCCTTCTCATTTGCCAGCTGCACTATTTCAGCCTCATGAGCTGCCAATACTGACTCAAGTTGTTTTCTAAAAGCATCATCCATTTCACGAAGCTTCTCCGTAGCGATCCTAAAAATAACAACAAAAAATAAATTACATTCTTCCAAAGAAACAAAAATATAAAACATTTTGCTTTGCCTAATCCTGCCTTTGATAAGATATTAGCAATGCAAGCACAAAGACAGTTATTTCAATATCTAGCTTCAGAAGATATTTTGTTTTCTCAAGCACACCTTCTGGTTTTATGCACCATATTTAGGGCTTCTGGCATTTTTCTTAGCAGAAGCATTTAATCACTCTTAGCTGAAACATTTAATCGCTAGAAAAAAATAAAAAAGATTCAGACTTGCTAATGTTAACATGGCTCAGAGCTCCATATGTTTTCAAACATCAGCTTATCATACTTCTGCATTCTAAGAAGGCAAATAGACTACATGATCCTGCAGACAGCCTCCAGGTCTACGTTCCACACAAACAAGAGAGTCTACTTCATTGAAAAGCATTTATCTGATTCCCAAGCAAATTCTTCTTTTAAGGGGATGATTCTAAAATGCGCATTAACAGAAAACAAAGCAATTTACTCCACTACAGAATTGATTTACATCAATATTCTGAAACAAAACAATAATTTCAGGTAAAATTTCAGTTTCAGTACTGATTTTCCGGCCATTACGAAATCTATACCATTTGAGGTGTGGTTGGTGTGTTTTCGTTATGGATTTTGTTTGTTTTTTTAAATCAAAATTGATTATCAAAATATTTTCTTTCACATATTAATCAGATGACCTTCCTTCATTGAAGCATGATGAATGTACTTCATTTAAAAATATAAAGGAAAAAATTGAAATCATGCTAGCTCATTCCTTTAATAACAAAGCGGTTATTATTGATAGTAAAGGTGCAGATTTATCTAAATAGTCTTTTCTTAATAATAGTTGAGTGGAAGGAAGAAAAACAAGAGAAAACAGCCAAGGAATAAAGCAAAAATCCTACTAACAAATCTAAGTTCATCACAGGCAGCGGTCTACCCTATGTCCCTGAAGTGCCATATGTCTATAAAATAATTGAGCATCATCTAAGTCCGTGATCATTTTCTCGGGTATGAATATTTGTTTCTCTCTATATATTTACTAGTAGTTGCTCAAAGATATTGACAGTACAAGAGGAGAAATAAAAGAAATTGAAAGCCTTTTATCACTTGTACGTTCTCTCTCGCTCTCCTCCCGCACAAGTATCCAGTCACAGACTTAAATATTTATTATTATTGCTAACATTTACCCTAGGTTGTGATAAGTACTGTGGATCCCACCTCAGTTTTTTTAGGTGATTGCTCAAGGTATTTACATAACTCTGACAGACATCAGTGAAGTGCTGTGGCCTCTCGGCCTTTCCCCTATATTCAAGTGCCAGCCACAGTTGCTTGGCTTGACCTTGATAAATAAACAGCTCTGTGCATCCTGATAATGAACATGAAAGTTGACAGGCTCATCCTCAAAGAAATGCCACTTACAGACTGTGAGACTGCTTCACACGTAAGAGCATCTTCACTACATGACTCTAGACAGCATACATGATGACTGCAGACAATTCCTACCATGAAAGCCTGATGCCAAATTTCCCAGAGGAGTGAATCAAAAGCACTGCAGTGGAGAAGCGTACTTGGGGGCAGGCTCTAATTATTTTCAAACAGAACTAGAGTATAGCTAAAAAGTTTAAAGGACAAATACTGCAACTGAATACTGGGTTTGTGTAGTAACTTGTAGAGCAAGAATTACTTCTACTCACAGTTTCCTGGAAATGGAATCACTAATTACTCACCAAAGGCATTCTGTCACTGTAACATTTTTGTCTGTTTATGCAGCTCACAATATAACCTATTAATGTTAAGTTTTTCACCTCTGAGCTTGAAGACTTTTATTTCTCTCTTCAATCAGCTTCTTCTCCTTCATATCAAAGCCCTCCTTCATCTGTTTAACTTGTACCTCCAGCTGGCTTAATAGTTCATCTTTACCTTGCCACTTCTTCTTCAGTGCACTGAAAAAAAAATGTATATATTTATCATTCCACTTCTTAGGAGGACAGAAAAAGCTTTAATGTTCCCAGTTTTCCACATTTCTGTAAGTTTTAATAGCAAGAAAGTACTCTCTAAACAAAAAAGATGACTTCATGGAACTGCTGTAAACAATAAGGATCCCAAAGAATTATTGCCCATTGTATCCATCACCTGTGTGCTCTCCTGATGTCACTGAGTTCTACTTCTTTTTCTTCTAAATGCTGCTTTAATTGCTCTTTTCTTTCATTTTGCCTTTCTAGCTTTTCCATAAGCTCTTCAAATTCAGTAGCTTTTTCATCCAACTGTACTTGAAAAAGTTTATTTTCTTCATGCTGTTTTCTGATTTGTTTATCTTTTTCTTGTAAGCCCTGTAGAAAAAAAATATATATTTTAGAATAGAAAAAATATACTCTATTTTAACTTTGTTCTTACCCTTAAAAATATGTTTAGTCTATACTAATCAGAATAAAAACAGACTGACTTAACTCTTAAGTCTCTGAATGAGATGGAATGGAATAAACAGAACAAGACATAGTAGCTAGATTGTTAAAATACTGATTGACAAAAGCAGAATAAGTACTGTGTAGGTAAAATAAATCTGCAACAAACTTTTCATGTTATTAGAAAAAACAGTGAACTGAAGAATTCCACTGTCCTAGCGTTTCTCTCTCAAAATCATTATCAAGAATAACTGAGTGAGGCAAAGGGAAAAAGTCCCTTTAGGTAACTGTGATTCATTGAGGGATTCAATGAACATCTCTGTAGAAACAAGGCTCTCTTCTGCTCTCAATGAAATCAGTTGCCATGGACAGCTTGCCTGCACTTTCTGAATAAGTAAAACTAGGAGTGTAGAGCCACGTCTCCATCAGATCTGTTATGATAACTTTCATTACAAGTCTTAATTTTACGTAAAAACAAATTGTAACACATCCAACTTACTTCTTTTAATCTCCTAATTGTTTCTGTCTGATCATCCACTATTTTGTTTTTAATTCGTATAGCATCACCGTCCTGTTCCCTCTGCTTCTTTAGAATTTCCACCTCGTTTGTTAAAACCTCGATTTTTGCCTCCAGTTTTCCCCGATCTTGAGAAAGGTGAGCTCCTAGATAGTACAGGACATTCATATACTACAGTCATCACTTTATAGATAACTTCAGGATGTCAGAGGTGAGGAACCAACAATCTTAAACAAACGTCATCATTTAGCCTACTATAAACACTGCAATCTGTAAGTAATACATAAAAAGGCAAAGCTGACGGCTACTATTTTATCCTAAGAAAACTTCTCTAAAAAAATGAACAGTAATTCTTATAGACACAAGCAATCTCAGAAGTAAATTCAAAATGGTGCTAAGAGTCATGTGAATCAGAGGAAAAAAAAAGCCAAGGCCTTTTTTACCCGATATTTAATGCACCATTGATATATTTTAAATAAAATATATCAACAAAATTTCCACAGTGGACTTAGCTCATAGACATGCAGCATTACAAAACACTATAAAAACTTCTGTTCATAGTTTCTTTATCAATGACATAGACGAAGGCATTGAGTGCATCCTCAGCAAGTTTGCAGACAATGACAATTGAGCAGTGCATTTGATACAGTGGAAGGAAGGGAAGCCATCCAGAGGGACCTGGACAGGCTGGAGAAGTGGGCCCATGTGATCCTAATGAGGTTCAGTAAGGCCAAGTGCAGGGTACTGCACTTGGGCTGGGGCAGTTCCAGGTGTTTATACAGACTGGGCAAAGAACCCCTTGAGAGCAGCCCTGCGGAGAAGGACCTGGGGGTCCTGGTAGACGAGAAGCTGGACATGAGCCAGCAGTGTGACTTATCCCGGAAGGCCAACTGTGTTCTGGGCTGCATTAAAACAGGGGTGGCCAGCAGGGAGAGGGAGGTGACTGTGCCCCTCTACTCAGCTCTTGTAAGGCCCCATCTGGAGTACTGCCCCAGGCCGGGGGCCCCCAGTACAGGAAGGATGTGGAGCTCTTGGAGCGGGTCCTGAGGAGGGCCACTAAGATGATCAGAGGGCTGGAGCACCTCTCCTGTGAGGAAAGGTTGAGGGAGCTAGGCTTGTTTAGCCTGGAAAAGAGAAGGCTCCGGGGAGACCTCATTGTGGCCTTCCAGTACTTGAAGGGAACATATAAGCAGGAGGGGGAATGGCTGTTTATGAGGGTGGACAGTGATAGGATAAGGGTGAATGGTTTTAAACTGAGACAGGAGAGGTTTAGGTTAGGAGGAGAAGTTTTTCACTCAGAGGGTGGTGACGCACTGGAACAGGTTGCCCAAGAAATTTGTGGATGCCCCATCCCTGGAGGCATTCAAGGCCAGGCTGGATGTGGCTGTGGGCAGCCTGGTCTGGTGGTTGGTGACCCTGCACATAGCAGGGGGGTTGAAACTCAATTATCATTGTGGTCCTTTTCAACCCAGGCCATTCTATGATTCTATGATATCGTATTACAGTATTTTGACATTTTGGGCACACAGAATAAATAGTACTCACAACTAACTCTCACAATTGCTGTTAAAGTTCCTATACATGGCCCGCATGCTACAGAAGTAGTATTTTTCCGTATCATCTTTACAACTAGGTATGATCAACAAGACACTGCAAGACCTTGTCATAGTTACAGGTTTGTCAAGATGTTTACTTGGAAAGTATAATATTGAATATCAGCAGTTTTACCACGATATATATATAATAATGTGTATGTTTTACCCTGTTGTGCCAACTCCTGCCCCCATATTTTTCTTTCCATTCTTAATCCATCAATTACAGATTCTTGAGCGGTCAGCTGAGAAATAAGTTTTCCATTTTCCTTTTTCAGAAGTTCCACTTGACCAGCCTTCTCTTTGTTCTGCTCAATCACAGTTTCAAGTTCTTCAGTTCGACTCTGTGTGAATGAACATGGGAAAATAAAGAAAGATCCTTTAAAATAAGTATTCAGAATCTAAAATCAATGCTAAATAGTGAGGAAAGTTTAAATTTCATTTGCTGCATAACAGTAAACTGAGGAATAGTCTGCTTGCATAGAAGCTTCCAGCTGATTTAAAAATTTGCTTATCTTCCCAGTAACAAGACACAGATGTTTGCTTCAAATAGAAATACTTAAATTCCCCAAAACAGTTTATAAAGCTGTTTTCTAAATAGCCAACTTTATTAATGCCATTACAAAAACTCATTTAGAATTGTACATGTCAGAAACAAGAGAATAAACGTCAAAATATTAAAAAAGACAGAAGTTGTGATGCTTTCAACTTCTACTTCTCATGATCAAGATTTATCTGTGATTACACAATTTTTTGTTTTACATATTAAAGTTGTTTAATATAGCTATTCTTATATTTTATTTTTTAAGCAACATCAGTCACTGGCAGAATCCCGTTTTGTTTGGATACCACAATAGCGATGTATAGCAAGATTAGAAACAGCTTTGCAGGGGATGTACTTCACAGAAATTTTAACAAGGAAGTACTGGATAAATACATGGACTGGATTACATTAAAAAGTTGTTGAACAACACTTGACTACTTACAGTTTCATCTTTACTTCATGTGCACTAACTAGCCAGTTTTTTAGCTGTAGAACCATAATCCATTATTTTGACTTTACAAAAGGTCAGGAAAATTAATGTATATTTTTAAATTTGAGTTCAGAGCAACCACCTGATCATACACAAGCCACTAGTGCTCACAAGGCAAAGAGTGCACTTTCTCTGAAGACAGGAATGACTCTGGATTTTGCAGTATAGACAACATAGCGTTTGTAAGAAATAAGAAGGAGATACAAGAATAAAAGCTGATGTGGGTTACTCTGCTTTAATGCAAAAGGAAATATGCATCTTTCAGTGAATTTACCTGGTATGGAATGGTTACATTTTAGATAAAATATTAAAATAAACAAAAAAAATTCAACCCAAATAGATATATACTTGAAATGTTCTGAAAGAAGTACCTTCAGGTTTGCTGTGGTTTCCTGATTTGATTTTACTAATTCTGCAATCTTTGCTTTCTGTTCTTTCACTATGCTTGTTAGGTCTTGGATCAGAACTGTCATCTCTTTTTCCTTTTGTTGAAACTGAAAGAGGGCCTGCTGATGTTCAGCTAGATCAGCAGAAACATTTTCAAAATCCTCTTGTACCTAAAATTTCATAAGAAGTCTTAAAAAATGTTCTCCTTTGAAAAAAAGTATAAACAGTAAAATGACATTTCTTTTTTTTTTTTTCAAATAAAAGGGGAATTTAAGTTCAGTAACATGATGTGAAATAATGAGTATCTGAAGCTGATTTTCTACCAGTTAAATTTTAATCATTTATATTTGAAAGTAGTAGTAACTACCAGCATTTTCAGATGAGTCCTTGGAACAAACACTTTAAGAATGAAAGGAACACAATCCATTTAAGAGTACTACAACTCAGTCTAGTTTGAGATTAAATGCTCTCTTACCTCTTTAAACCTTTTTGCCTCAATCGTTAAAGCTAAACGAAATTCATCTTCTAACTCTGTATACTTCTGGTTTAACATATTAATTTTCTCCTGAAAGTCTTTAACACGCTGTTCATGCCTCTGCTCTTCTTTAGCCACTTCTTTTGACACAGCTGCTTGAAACTCTGGTCCATGTAAAGCAACTCGGGTTTCAAGTTCTTTCCTGGATTTACCAAACATATACAAGAACTACATAGAAAAGAACTACAGTATCTGACAATGCTACTTCAGCTGATTTCCTTAATATTTCTTAAAAAGGACAATGAATGACATGAAGGGAATTCATTCCTTAGTTTCACTAAAAGGCTTCAGTCTTCCGTGACTATGGCCCTGGGATGGGGAAAAAAGTGTACTGACTACTGTTAAAACATCCAGAGAAAGGAATAGCTTTACTTTTCAATTCAAACCTTCATAGAAATATTCCATTATTCTTTTGCTGTTAATGTTTGTCTGCTTTCCTGGTAACACAGAATCACAAAGGGCAGGAGGAGAAGGGAATCAGAAAAGCCACTGTAGAGCCAGATAACTCTCTTTTAGACCCCAAACCTGCAAGCAACTGCAGTAAGGCTCTAAAGAGCTCCAGGATATGCCTCCATATGAGATGGTGGCACAGCCATAGGAGGAAGATGAAGCAGAATGTACTTTCTGTCCATTTGCTTTAAAAAACAAAATCTGTCTACCATCTTTCACATTACATCTTTTAGGGACTTTTAACAGAATAATGTAAAGTTCTCAAAACATAGCTATCAGATTCTTCTCATCTTAGCCTGCAGTTATTTTGGTATTTGAATACATTTATGCTCGAAGCTAAGCAAGTGTTATCAGCTTATTTTATCAGTAAGCTTCCTCATGTAGCAGTATACCAAAAACAACTGCCTGTTTTACATGTACGCTTATTTTATTAGCTCAATAATACAGAACTTGTGTTCAAGTATTCTCAATAAATAAATAAATAAATAAATTTCTGAGAAGAGAGGGAAAAACAGCCAATCAAGCCACCCACCCAAACTAATAAACTAATGCAAGATGCTACAGAAGCTGACATTTTAGGGGATTACTTTGTATTACTGAAGTGTGTGTGTGTATGTGTGTGTACTTCAGTAATACAAATATATATATGTATACACACACACACACCAACCTTTAGACAATAATTCAAACGTGACTTCAGTTTTATCTGATTATTTCCCAATTAAAGACCAAAAAATAACGTAATTTCACCCATATAATAAAACAAGAATGTATCAAAAAAAGACAAGAACATTTGCCTACATGGACTTGCAAATTAGGAGTCTAAAAGCTATGAAGACATTCTTAAATGAGACCAAAAATGCGTGGGAAGACAACTGCATATTTACAGAGAACACCTCTCCCATAAAGACAGCCACCCACACTTGGTAGAACACATTCATAACAACCGCAACACTAACGTATTCTACTTTGTTTTCACAGCAAGTTAATAGAGATCCCATACCTTTGTTCTCGTTCTCTTAATATTAGAAGTTCATGAAGTTGTTTTACCTTCTCCCTCTGCTGTCGAAGAGATACTCGAAGTAACTGTAATTCTCTTTCATTTGCTGATGCTTTAAGCTCTGCTTCTTGCACCTGTTTCATCTGTATATAATCATAAAAACAAGAGGGATAAGATTCTTAAAATGTTTCATGACTTGTACCAAAATATAAAACAGGTGCTTTAATGACAGTTTTATGCAAGCTATTATGTTCAAATCATGCTCCACAATTGGCAGAATTTTTCATAAAGTTCTATGAAATTTTATAATGCTATCCGGCCCACAAAAAGGATTTTTTTTAACTTGGTATACTCTTACAGTTGCAGAAATTTAACACTAAATGTTGAAATATAAGCATTAACTTAACTTATCACAAAACAAAAAAGCTTTCACCAAGAACAAAGGATACCATTTAATTTATAAAGAAGTAGAAATTGTCCTGCATAAACAGAACAGGAATATTTGTAGAATGATTTCCTCAGTTATAAACTCTCACATTCTAACACTTGCGCTGGTTTCAAGCAAAACATTTTAGATGATGTATTTGCTATCTCTAACTATTTTTACACACTCCAAGTACAAAAATCTGCATCGTACAGCTTAAAGTTGCTGAACAGAGTTTCTCTCTAGTGATTTCATGAAAAAAACATTCATTATGAACAGCAGATGGCATACTCCACTTTTTCCATGAAGCATTCACGATGAATTCCATTTTATATTCTGAAACCTTTCAGATACAGAAGTGTCTTTTCTGATGTGGCAAGCCAAATTTAAAAATGATTATTAATATAATGATTATTAATATATATATATATAACTATAATATAATTATTGAAATAATTATTAAAAAAGATTTTATTACTCATGAAATAGTAATTCAGAATCAGGACACTTCAGAAGGCTGCAGGTTAGAACACGCAACAGAAACAGCAGAAGGTGATGTTAACGGTGACACTCTTACATCTCAGAATCACTTGCAGTATTCATCTCAACCCCTGTGTGCTCGAGTCATGAGTGTTAATGACTTACCCGCCTTGTCAATCTGCCCACCTGAGCAAAGCAATGGATTTAGCATAACTAACAAAATTCTAATCTCTTTGCTTTCCAGAGTATCAAAGGTGTGAATGGTTAATGGACTACTCAAGATTTAGTTTGTGTGTTAGTTATCTAAGTTCATTTAAGTTCTTTACTGTGAGAGTGGTGAGGTGCTGGAACTGGCTGCCCAGAAAGGCTGTGGATGCCCCATCCCTGGAGGTGCTCCAGGCCAGGTTGGATGGAGCCCTGGGCAGCCTGGTCTAGTATTAAATGGGGAGGTTGGTGGCCCTGCCTGTGGCAGGGGGTTGGAGCTTCATGATCCTTGAGGTCCCTTCTAACACAAGCCATTCTATGATTCTATGACTCTCTGTTTATCCCACTGTAGAAATAGAATGCAATAAAGACAAGCTAGTTTGATTTCCAGGTCTCATCAGAAACAAACAGAAAATTCAACCTCCACTAAACAAAGAAAACAAATCAAAACAGAACTATATTCTGAATTCCTTCACAATGCTCCCCTTGGCTTGATATCGAAGGATGAAAAACAATAATTAAGGAAAGCTACATAGTAAACACTGGAAATAATCTTTTTTTTTTAATCCATCAGAACAGGGTAATCTATCTCCTGTCATCTCTCTTAAGAACACCGAATAAGTGCTACTGGCTGTCATAAGCTTCAATTTGATAACAATAAAATTATTTAAAATTCATGTGCTAACTTCAGTTGTATAAATGCTCCTGTTAGACTTGTGTATGAAGTTAAGTCCCCATGTTTTATATTCTAAGCCTATTCATAAGAAGATACAGATACGTTTCACTGTATCCCTGCTGTTTTGTGGATAAAATGAGGCAATTCCCCCTCTAAAATGAATTTAAAAAAATATTCAAGTTAAAACACTTGCAAATTTAAGGAGTGCCAAAATAAAATGGTACAAATTTAGATGCACAGATACTCAAAGCCTTTAAATAATTTAGTCATGTTTACCGAAATCCTTAAACTGTGACTGCATAGAGGTATGACCATTTACCACTGATGGCAGTAAAAGTCTCCCTAAGAGGAAGCTAACTATCAATCTGCTCTATAAAGAAAGCTCTACAAAGTATTCAAGAATTCATTAATCTCAATAGTTGATAAAATAAATCAAAGGTAAATTAAGCACTAAAACTGATAACTTTGTTTCTAGATAATTACAACTATTCTTTGAAACACAATTATTAGTATTTGTCTACAGGACCTTCGACCTTCTAAAGATGCAGCTGGAGGTAAAAAAAGCTGTAAACAAGTACTAGGTACTTATTTTTAGGCAATTTGATTCTATAAGGGAACCCAGAATGCAGGTTGGTTAACTTCTAACTGGAATGGCACTGGCAGTTTGGTTGTCAGCATACTCCCCAGTTCTCTCTATTTTCTTCTAGGGTATCTGACAGTACTCAGAGTACTGTGCTAGCAGTTCAGAAGCTTTTGAAGATGGATTTATTGAGACACAGTTCCTGTAAGTGGATGAATTTAGAAATAAAGGCTGAAATGTGAATATAACACAAGAGTAATATACGTATTGGAGAGAGCTGCCTTTGACCACTGAAACTTTACCAATAAACTATTCTGTCAGAAATAGTGGCAGCATTTGTTCCAGCACCTTATTTGCTGGAATATGCTTATATATGCTAAATAAAGTGCTCTGACACTTCATCGTTATCTCCAGCTGTATAATCAAAACCAAAACAAAAACCCCAAGAAAACAGCAGCTATAAAATAAGTTCTCAGCAATTACCATTTTGTTCTGGTTGTGAAACCATTTTGATTAAAAAGTTAAACAAAACCACTAGACTCTAAAGTCTAGTCTTTATTCATACTTAAGACTATACTGGCCATCTTGCTGCCACCATATTATTCAGTCATGAAAAATATTTACCTCTATTGCTCTTTGCTGCAATCTCTGTGTTTCCATCTTGGATAATGCTTCTTCTAAAGCTTGCATAGCCTTCTGGTGTTCTGCTTCTTTATTTTTTGCTTGATTTAACTCATTAGTAAGTCTTTCAGTTTCATCTTTCAACTGCTGGAGATCTGCTTGCAATCTTGTTTTAACATCTCTCTCTTTCAATATCATTTCTTTTAATCTGAGAAGGAATACAATGAAGTTGTATACAAAAAGTTTTAAATTTAGTAATGTCAATTACATTAAGAAATAGACACTTATTTAGTAAGGGTTGTAGCACTGCATCTTGTGCTTCTTTGGTGAATTGTATTATATGCAATATTGTCATGCAAAATTGTTTAGTAATATGTAAAAGATTACCAAAGCTATGCATTGCACTATATTTAATGCACTATATTTGGTTTTATTTTAAAAGAAATAAAAAAGGCTGAATACAACCTCATAGATAAGTCTCCAATGGAAAATACATTCCAAACATAATTTTGCTTTATATGTAAATTGTACCTATAGTATCAATATGCAATTAAGAAAGACAAACAGAACACATCTCCGAACAAAGTGTTACTTGTTCACAACTAAATTAGAAGGGAGAACTTATGAAAAACAGAAAGCAGCTTGCAAGGACTAGGATGGCAGTCTGTGCAAAGAAATGCTGTGTCAGACCTGTACAACATATTGCCTATTGCCCAACTCAGGCCTGCCAGAAACATCTTTGTTCAAACAGGAAAAAAGCCATCCATGTGGACAAGCAGAAAAAAAATGCTTAGGAACTGGAAACATGACATGAGAGAAGATATAGTTACTAGTGTCTCAGCTGAAAGAGAAAGAACAATCAAAATAGTGATTGTTTGGAAAGCAAAGGGCTAGAACCAGAGTTAAGTGGCACACTGATACTACTCTGAGATATGAAGAGGAAGAACAGGGTACTAAGCACTGACAGATATTCTTGTTTCCTTATGTCTTTTCAAGCAAGCAGTGACAACCTGTTAAGTATTGCCCTGTATTTGATTTCAGCAGAGCGTAGAAAGGAATTTCACTAAGTAATATTGAGAGAAGTTCAAGCAGTACTTTCTGATGTGTCATTTTCCAAGCATATTCTTTAAAACCATTCCTATTTCCTCAGCCTATAAATTGAAATAAGAAGAAAAAAAAGAAAAAATACTACAGCATCTATTTTCCTACCTCTCTGTAGTGTACACAGCCATACTCTGAATATTCTTTTCCTCTTTTGCATGTTTCTGTAACTCTTTGACATGCTCTACTAATTTCTTCTCTGCTTGTTCTGCTTTCCACCTTCTTTCTTTTTCCTGATCAAGTTCCTGAATCAGCACCTAAACAAGAATGCATCAACTTATCTGGAAACATCAAAATGTAGCCAAAAATGAAGAATGATATTCATAACTGTAGAAAAAGATAACAGTGAATTTGAGCGAGACCAAGTAAAGTGACCATGCCAAAATACAACATTCTCTTTCAGTTGACACTGTACAAAACTATTTTTTCTCTTATCTAAATGCCATTATTTTTGACATCTCAAATCTGAGTGTTTCACCAAGAGATACACATTTGACTTCAGGGGAAGACATATTCAAAATGTTGCAGAACATACTCGGTATGTGGACTCCTTTGTTGCATTTGAATTCATTTCATCTACTTTTTCCACATTGCTCTGTCTTCCAGTTAATACATTGGCTCTTCTTCCCACTACTTCCAAATCAGGAGTATCTGATGATGAATTGAGATGAGAGTTCCTCTGATGGGAAGGTGAACGCTTTGAGGAACTCTTCTCTTCCCTTCAATAGAAGAAAAACAAGAGGTAAGCAAGAGAATATGTAGAGTTTAAACAATTTTTCAAATGCTACTGTAAGAAGTATCGAGGATTCAGATAAAGAACTGTAAAGTCTTGTCCTGTAAAAGTACAAAAGTTGAGTTGTACAGAATTCAAAGCCACCTAGAAAATAATCTGTAAGCAGGTCTGGAAGCAAACAGCTAAATTCAAATATTCAGCTGTAAAAACATGTAGTATTAGTAATGCTATTAGAAAAACATCTCTTGATCAGATAGATATGAAACAATTTTAGAGAAGCAAAGTAGCGGTAGAGCTGCGGTAGTTGGCTAACCTAATGTCTTAATTTATAATATCATTTGTCCCACACTTCTGATATTTACTGTATATTAGACTTGTTGCTACAGCAGCCTCAGTGTCAGCACAAAGAACAGCTACATCCTTGACAACTGTTTTGACATCTTATAAGATTTTTTTTTTAATTTGACTCACGCAGTGATGCATTTTTATAATGAAAAATTCTGTCTATATAATTTAAAAAAAAGATGAATAAGTATGCTGCTACAATTCAGGAGGATCTTTTTTTGGAATCTTCAGTTCAATTTCTTTTTCACCTAAATACAGTAGATTATCAGCAGGGACAGCTAACAAGTATGTCATTTTCTCCTACTCTGCCCCAATCCCAAGAATAAACACCAGAAATTTGGCAGTTGCTTTAATCAATAGTTTTGTTATAAAGCCACAGTAACTCAAGTTCCATCAACCCATCACATCCATAAAATGCTTCAACACAAACTAGGTTTATTCCAACAACATTCAGCTTAATTAATTTTTATTTATATGGCAAACATGGACATAACCTGTCAGTTATCTTGGTCTTAGGATGATTCAAGTGACGTCTAGCAGATAAAGTAGTTCTATGGTAAGTAGGGATCTTGCTTCTTTTCACAGCCTTTTTGCTGCTCTCCTTCTCAGTCTCATGTTCGCTCTCAGAAGTTGGATCTGTGTCTCTTTTAGCTTTAAGAACGTTTGGAGGGGCTTCCCTTCTTGAGGCATCAGATACCTAAGAACAGATTGAAGTTCTATCTGTATATTTTACAGTTCTGATTAGCACATTTCTAGCATTTATCAAGGTAGTATTTTCAGGTAGTATTTTCATAGAGAAGTAAACAGCAGCTTCCAAGCTACCCCTTTCCTTCCTTGCTAAAATAATTCAGCATTATAAAAATAATACAAACAAAATAGAACCACATGCTTGAGAATAAATAACTTTAACTTTCTGAAGTACCTGAAATTTACTAAAAAAATTCGTTAGGCACAGAGGCAAGATTGGTGCAAAATGTAAAACATACAGCACTTAAAAAAATTGCACGTTTCCAAGGTACAAAATAAACGGTTGTTAAAGCAGAGAAACATACCTGACAAACATATCAGAGCAACCTAATCTACTACTTCACAAAATCAACTTCCATCAACTCTGCTGCACTTTGTATTTTGCTCTGTTTCAATTACATATATTGATGGCTTCAGAGTAAAAACCATACAATCAGAGAACAATTTACTATCTAATATATGATGAGACAGTCCTAGCCATATACGCCATGGTTTTCAGTCAATATGAAACTTTCATGAATCAAAGTGCAATTGCCAGTTGTAAAGTGTTTTTTTTAATCTCCTTCTTAGTTTTTCAGAATTCCTAAATACACATTACTATGAAGTCAACATATGTACCAGTATAAACTGTGTATCGTTCATAGCGAACTTTTGTAGAGTCAAAAGGAACTTGTTTTACAAACAGAACTTTTTGTGCCATCATAGAAAAATAAATCACCTTCTGCAGTATTTGTGAAATTTGATCTTCTAATTTTTGAATCCTCATCTCACTCTGTATTTTATCAAGTATGGACTTCTCAGGTTCTGAAGATGAAACACGCTCTGTAGAGGAACTGACAGAACTTTGTACTGGTATTTTTGTTCGCTGCCGAAAATAAGCTAACGCCTGGTCGATATGCGGTGTCACCAATGGTAAGGCCTTCTATCAAAACAAAAAGTAAGCTCTGTAACATTAATGAATTACATGCAACATAAAAAAAAAAAAAGCCAACAAAAATCTCTTAAGTTTAAAACAGTACACACAAACTATGGCACCTGATCTTTGGATGAAGGGGACCCGGATGAAACTAAACTGTTCAAAATGTCTTCTAAACATTGCAAATTCGAAGAGTTTCCTTCTGCTGACTCTACCAGTTCACCATGAATATTTCTTCCATCTAGAACTGCCAGCTGGGGCAACGCCTGAAGAACAGTTTCTCTATAACCTTAAGGAAAAGACCAAATTTAAATTAATCTTCAAAAAAAAAAAAAAAAAAAAAAGAAAATATTGAAAATATTCACTGTAAAAATAGTGAGTTATCTACAAGTGTCCTGCCATTCCCTGCTTGTAAAGGCTCTCAACCGAAAACATACCAAGATAAATGAACTAGGAAGCTGCCTGCATAGTTCTGTTCTACACTGGGATCTCCCCACCATCATTAGCAGGTGGCAGTTGCAAAGACAAGTTTTTAATACAGACCCAATGCAACAAAATAGCTGGTGGAAGTACAAGACAAATATAATGAAACGAAATTTCTGAAAGGACATGGATAATTTTGTCCTTTTTCACTGAATGAAACTGCTAAAGTTACTAGCATCTTACATGTAGTATCTTACAGTCCGTCTGTCACTGCTTACTGATGCTGTGGGAAAAGGAGAAAAGGCTAATAGTGCTTACTATTACTATTTACTATTACTGATCTTCCTCTTGCTGCAATTTGCTTTGTCCATCTCCTGCCTTAACCTAAAATAACATGTGAAAAGTTGAACCTTACAAACACAAACAAGATTTACAACTTTTAGAATACTCAGAGAAAACAAATTCATTTTGTCAGAATACAGATTTCTAAAGGCTGGCCACTTTATGAATGAATTTGCAAGCTTCAGAACCCAGCCAACAGTTTAAGGAAGATTACTGATCAACAAAACACAAATTATCTACCTGGCATAACACACTTACCTGCAGCATAACAAACTGGATTGGTGTTTCCATATTTTTCCAATGTCAGATTGGTCAAACACTGCAGCCCCTTTGTGCACTGAAGTAAATGATTAATATTGTTTATGCAGTTGCTGCGAAGGTCAATACAGCTAATCTTATGATGGGTTCCATGAAGATACTGGAATCCTGAAAATTTAAGAGAAAATACAAAACAATGATTTCTGCAGTGACTCTGTTTAGATCAAATGGCATACTGCTGGAAAATATTCAGTCAACAATACATCATAATTGAAAATGATGTAAAAACTTTTGTTCCACTTTCCTGGCTAAGTATATTAACTATTGTAAACTACAGCATACAGCACTTAAGAAAGTTATGGCAGTTAACTTAAAATATAAGTTTCTAACTAGTAAGGAGAATGTTAAAAATATTTTGCTTAAAGTTCCTTTTTATAAGTCAGTTCATTAACAAAATTGCTACAAATGTTCTTTTTGATGTTCTATAACAAACTCTCTTCATTCTGAAACTTGAAATCTTAGTTAGAAACAACGACTGACCATTTCGACAAAAAGTTCAGAAGAGAATTTCTGCATTGTAAGCGTAGTTGTATTTCGGTTCAATAGCACAGAAAGATGCTAATCTTTTGGAAGCATCTTCCAAAAGCATTGAATTTTTCACTTTAGAAATAAAGTTGAAGTGTTTACTACTGAGTAAACAGAACAGGCAGTCCAGTATAGAAATGATGATAAGATTTGCCTAGACTTTCTGCATATAGTACCAGCATAGCTCTACAGTCAATCAGTGAATGTTATTTCTCTTGCATAGCAAAGTAGAATTCCCATTCTCTGTGAAAGGAAAAAGCTCCCCTTTCTTCATCCATTTCATTCACAATACTTGAGATTCAAGTAGAGAACATGAAGTAATCAAAATGACATTTGTTCATCACATTAGTAGCTGCAATTACTGAGTTTCCAGATTCACTTCAGTCAGATTATTACAGCACAGACATATGAGAAAAACACAGGCTAGTCCTTTCCATTAAATAAATAAACAAATAAATAAAGTTCAGTGTTCTAGATCATAGAATGGCTTGGGTTGGAAGGGACCTCAAGCTCCCACTCTGCGGCCACAGGCAGGGCCACCAACCTCCATATCTAAAACCAGACCAGGCTGCTCAGGGCACCATTCAACCTGGCCTTGAACCCTACAGGGACAGGGCATCCACAACCTCTCTGGGCAGCCTGTGTCAGCACCTCACCAACCTAGATCAGGACCTCTAGGCAGCTACAGTCATGTGGACTCACTGTTTGCCTGCAGTCTGGTGTTGCTGAACATTCACCTCCGATCCCATACAGCTAAATACCAGCAGCTCTAGACCATTAGTTACATGGTCAAGCTCATAGAGGCGAAGCTCAGCATTGCTAAATACAGAAGAATGAATTCCAGTTCTGAAGAAACCATGATGGAAGAAAATTAACAGCTGAGAGCAGCAGCAGCAGCCACCACCTTTAGCAGCATTACTCAGTCAACTGGGCAAACTGATAGAAACCTCTGAAAACACATTTTCTTTTTCTTAATTGAAGTGAGGCAAATGCTTTTTATTGCTCTACGCATGCCAAAGCCACTTACCAGAGAGATCGTGTATATGATTATGCGACAAATTCAGTGTAGTTAAATTAAATAGCTTTTCCAGTCCTAAACAAAGTGAGGGAAATAGAGACAGTAAGGTTTGCAGAACGCTCTGCTTTGTGAAATCAAGACTTGCAAGTTATGTATGCCTTTTAAAATCACAGCTACAAATTACAATCAACTGTGATTAGAATATAAAGAAAAAAAGCCATAAACACACTTTTTTTCTTCCAAATTACAGCACCGTGTTGTGACAAAGTTTAAAGAGATCACGTGCACGTTTTAAAACGTACACAATATGGCCATCATTGTTTTAACTCAGTACAGGCATACTTCCAGAAGGAAGTTTAAACACATAAAGCCTCGTTCGTTGAGAATCGGGCAGAAATAAGCATTGCAGACCCTCCACCGCCGTTATCAGGTTGCAGGACAAGTTCAGGCTGCGCAGGCTCTCCAGGGCATTCAGCCCTTCCATACGGCGGATTTGGTTGGACGACAAGTCCAAATGCTGCAAGTTCCGGAGGTGGCCGAGCCCTTCGATTCTGGCGATGCGGTTGCAGTGCATATTGAGCGTGTGCAGGTCCGAGCTCAACGAGACCTCCAGCAAGCTGCGGGGGAGAGGCACCGCCATCAGCAGGCAGGGGAACGGCGGTCCCAGCCCAGCCCAGCCCCTCTCCCCTGCTCCCTGTCCCCTCACGCCCCACCCGCCCCCGAGGAACGCTGCTCACCTCCTCACGCCCTTATCCACGAGGCTGAGCTCCTCGGGCTCACCACCCTGCCCCGCCATCACCCCTCCTCGCTTCAAACTTCCCTCCGCTCTCAACGGCGACGCTCCGCGCGTTGCGACAGACCTGCCGTAAAGCAGCAAGCACCGCCCGCCGCCTTCACACCGCCTCCCGCCTCGGGAGCGGCGAAGGCGGGGTGGTTCTGGGCATTCGCGGAGCAGCAGGTGGCAGCGCGGCCACGCCGTGCTGGGGCAGTCGTGGTGGCGGGTGCCCTCTTCGCGGTGCTGCGGCTGGGGTCTAGCATTGGTTCTGCCCGGGAGCGCCGCAGAGTAACAGAATCAGAGAATGTCCCGAGTCCGAAGGGACCCTCAAGGATCATTGAGCCCAACTCCTAGCTGCACGCCGGACCATCTAAACGTGAAACCCTATGTCTGAGAGCAGTATCCAAACGCTCCCTAAACTGGCACTCGGGGCAGTGCCCACTGCCCTGGGCAGGCCGTTTCATGCCCACCGCACTATGGTGCACAACCTGTCCCTAAGCCCCACCCGCCCCTTCCCTGACGCAGCTCCATGCCGTTCCCTCGGGCCCTGTCGCTGTCACAGACAGCAGAGCTCAGCTCTGCCTCTCAGCTCCCTGTGAGGAGCTGCAGCCGCCATGAGGCCTCCCCTCAGCTCCTCTGCTCTGGGCTGAGCACACCCAGGGACCTCAGCTGCTCCTCGTACACCTTGCCCTCAGATGCTTCCCCGTTATTGTTGCCCTCCTTGGAACACTCTCTAATAGCTTTATGGCCCTCTTACATTGTGGCACCCAAACCTGCACCCAGTGGTGGAGGTGAGGCCACACAGCACAGAGCACGGTGGGGCAGCCCTCCCCTTACCCGTTGGCATTGCTGGGCCTGGAGCACACCAGAGTACGGGTGGCTTTTTGGCTGCCAGGGCACACTGCTGGCTCACATTCAACTTGCTGTCAGCCAGAGCCCCCAGATCCCTTTCTGCAAGGCTGCACTCCAACCTCTCATCCCATAGTCTGTATGTGTATTAATTTTGCAGTCTTCTATTTTGTCAAGATCTTTCTGCAAGGCCTCTCTACCCCTCAGGATTTCAGCAGCTCCTCATAATTTAGTATAATTTTCAAACCTAGTTAATATGCATTCCATAACTACAATCAGGTGATTTATAAATACACTAAAGAGAACTGGCCCTAAAATGGAGCCCACGGAATGCCGCTAGGGACCGGCCACATTTTTACTATAACTCTTTGAGCCTAACCTGTCAGTCAGTTTTTCACCTATCACATTATTATATTTGTCTAGCTGCATCCTGAACTGTGTCTATAAGTTGAAGCTCAATAAGTACTCTTCAAGGAAGTGTTTCAGTGCTTTGATTATTTTTTAGGACTGGTACAGTTTTAAGAGTTCACTGGAGTCATGGTTTAAAGCTCACTATTCACTCAGACAGGCCTGGGTAGAGGCCACAGCTGGAACTGTGCATGGTGTCTGATGCCAGTGTTGTAGTACTCCTTTGCAATACATCACTGACAGTTCTTCATGGATGCATGTAAATTTACAGTGCAGTACAGAGCATTTGCTGTAGAAAATGCAAACTTGTCCCTGTACAAGGGAACAGATTCTTCTAAAAATAGAAGAGGAATCACCTCTAGTGGGCAGTTTATGAAGCTGTTCCTGGGATGGGTCTCTTCTCTGTCACTGTTCACTATAGGAGAAGCCCAGCAAAGTCTGAATGCTTGATTTTTGAATGGTTAAATTTGAACACTTACATGCTATTCTTGGCTATACTCACCAGCCAGCAGTTACTAATATCTGTTACTGAAAAAAAATCCACCATACTTTTCTTCACACTTTAGAGCCCAATACAGAATATTTACAGCATCTCATGCAAACACCTTTGTATTGGTATTTTGATAATGCTACGGAAATACTTTAGATAAATAAACTGTATGTCTAGCAAGAACATTCATGTTGGTTGAAATTACAAACACAGTATAATTCCACAAAACAGTGGCTTTTGCAGTGTTTAGCTAATTGTTATATGGGGTTTCTTTCTTAATCGGTAGCCAAAGTGAAATGATATTTATGTCAACAAAACAAACAGATTTGTATGTTTTTCAGTAAAAGGTAGAAGTACAAAAATTTTGACAGAAAAAAAACATCTTTTTAAGGCAGTAGATTTTTATGTGTCTGAAGGTGCAGTCTCATTTTCTAAAAGAAATAGATTGTAAATACATCATGGGGTTCTGTGCAGCAGGTGGTAAACTGGCTTCTATCTAATGTGACTTAGATAGAATCCTTGAATAGCCGTTGAGCACCTTCCAGATGGCAAGACACAGAAAACTACTTTAAAATGACATGTCTCCACAACAGGTGAGCTAAAGAAGAGGAAAAAAGAAGGAAGAATACAAATAAATTTGTCATTTATATTACATACAACTATCACTTGCAGACATATGCCAAGAAAGATTAAATATGCTTGCCTTTTTTTCCCTTGAAACTCTCTTCAGACTTTGCTTTGTTCTTCTGTATCTTTATCCTTGCTGAATGTCAGCAGTTTCTTCAGAGAAAATACAGATGAACATTTACTGAAAGTTTGCAAGACAAAGTAACTTCTAATTTTTGCTCTGTCTTCTCCTCTTAAGGGATTTAGAAAGATGCAGAACTAAATCAATACAATGGTAGAAATTCTGAGAAGTTAATTAAAAAGGAACTAAATAAGTATTTTAAAATCATGCATTGTTTAGATAGATGGACTTTTTTTCTGGTTCATCTAATCAGTGAGTGAATCATAGGAAAGACTTAGTGAGTACACACACAACATTCTTGCAAGATGATTAAAGAGTCCTTATCTAAGAACACTGAAATTCGGTTAATTACAATTAGGAGATAATGCATATCCACTCTAGGCAGCAGAAGTATTCTTTCATTACTTTTCAATATTTTTCTTAAATCTAAAGGAACTATAGTGATTGAAAGAGATGAGTCATGACAAGTGCTGACATTCATGACAATGAAAACCTTGAAATTGAAGACTAAAAGAATTTGGAAGGTTAGAAAATTAAAGAGGAAAATCCTCAGTGCTTGGAGAACTAGAAGTGAACAGCTGAAGTTTCAGGATCAATCTTAATTGTTATATAGTGTTCTCTTGACTTAATTTTCCCATCTAAGAGAACTCTAGTTGGCATTCACAAGAATTCCCTGTTGAGTATGAAAATTGTAGTCCTAAGGACTTTTGTTTTGATGATGATATAACCTTGTAGCCTACTCCAAGGGTCGGGAATCTCAAGCTTAGATTATTTTAATAATTTATCTTTTCCTTATATTCAGTGGTTGAGTCTGTGGATAATGTCATCAAAGTGAATCTGACCAGATATATGCAGTTAGGTGTGAGGCAGAAGACAATGACATACGAGACCTTGAAATAATCCTATAGGTTGTGTCAATTTATCCTCTCAGAAGTCAGGGAAAAAAAAGCAGTTTGGCTGGAAAATACCTGTTGTTGCACAGCCAGCTGTGTTTCACTGGGTTCTCTCCTGGTAATGCTCCTGTGAACATACTATTTCCAGAGCTTCAGCTTTTGTTGGATTTGTAGGAATATTCTCATTACCTCTGCTCTTACTTACCTTCTTCTACTCTGGCAACAGCACACCAAAATGAAAAGCATGCTTTGCATAAATTTCAAATGCATTCCACTCAATTCTAGAAATGTTTATCTGAGCTAGGCAGAAAGCACACACAAGAAAGTAATAATCTCAGTAGGTTTTCTTTAAATCAGGCAGCTTTGCAAGAAGTAACAAATCCTAATTAATCTGCTTCTGGGAGATTTTGGAAATGCTCTATTATACTAGAAATTAACATATTTTAGGATGAACAACATAACAAAGTCAGTTGCATCTGTACTTTAACTTTTGATTAAATGTAATATGTATTTGTTTTTAAAATAGTAATGTCATTCCTGCTGTATGTAGCAGAACACCCAAAATAAAGAAGTTGAGGATTGCTGGGTATCAAAAAATTGCATATTTTAGCCATCTAAAACCATTTTTCACACTTAATTTCCAGCTCCTGAATATGGGTGAATAAATACTTTGATTTGTTATGAATTATTCATAGTAATGAGTTTGTGAACTTAAAAACTTATTGCAATTTATAAATTGAATAAATGTAACTTAAAATGCATGCAAAATTTTATAACTAGAATTTTTGAAGTCTGTAAGTCTTGACTTTTATTCAAAGGTGAAAATATAAGGAATGATACAGTGATTTGCAGAAGATGGAAGAATGGTCTTTGTGGATTCTGTCACTGACTGTTCTGCATAGTTTCTGCCTGATAATAGATATACACTTTAACGAGCTTTTCAGTGTTGCTTACCACAGTGGCATTTGGTTGCCTACAGCAGGCAGCTAATGTCGTTTTGGATGCCCAACCTAACCTCTAGCTGGCACTCCAGAAGGTAATTAATCCTGTAGATCTTTTGGCATATTCTTCAGATCTGTGAAGATATCTTGAAACATCAAAAACATCTAAAATATGTCTCATGGCTTATTTTTGGACACCTGAGCTACTTCTCAGTTTTGTCTTTTCTTTCTTTTTTTTTTTTTTCTTCCCTCTAGGTGTAGAACCTGAATCCATACTCACTTTTTTCTAGATGCCTAACCTGATCTGAGGAAATGCAGAATATGTGAAGTTGCAGTGGTATTCAACAGTCACAGCGAATCATGCCTTTATTTCTTCTCTGACTTCTCTATGTGTGCCCTCTCAGTTTTAGTTCCCATGCCTGTTTCAGGGTAGTTTCTATGATTCTTAGGTCAAGTGCACTGTGAGCTGTTCTCACGTAATGAGTCTGACCATTTTTTAATACATACAGTAAATTTCTGTGCAGATCTACGGTTAGCAATGACTATGTTGACCAATTAAGAAAAAAAAAAGATACTGAATATTGTTTAAGCACCTAGAAATACTCACTAAACAAAAGAAAAAAGAAAGTCCACACCTATGCCTGTTTTAACTAGAGGTCTTTTACACGATGGCGTATTAGATAAACTTAATATTTCAGAAACATTTATTTTGTATTATTTCAGTGAATGTCCAGCTGTTCAAGACCAGTCTGAACCACTGTGTATTTCAAGATGATCCATATAAAATCCATGAGTTTTGTTCAGTGCATTATTGAGATTTGACTTTCTGGACAAACCTGATTCTGCAAGTTGACTGGTGAAAAGTTAGAATCTTGCACCTTTAGGTATGTACTGAACTTATTTCTCAGTTTCCCACTTTCTTTATATTTTTCTCTACGTTCCCTAAAAAGAGTAAGTACATTTTTCTTGGGACATATGGTATACTCACATCTGACTGAAGAGAAGCTGTTTTTCCATATTATGAACATAAAGTATGGCACACCTTGTTAAAGGCTTAGAAAAATCATCTTGAAAGGCACACACCAAAATAGTGGGAATTTTCAACCTTTGTCATTTTGTTCCAAAGCCCTGATATATGCTGTGGAAATTATAACACAGTTCCCTTGCCCTTGCGGCAGTGTTTGAAGATTAGTAAGTTCTTGTAAAGTGCTTGCGTAGTACTGTAATGATGAGTACCCCATAAAAACCATTAATAAACTGATAACGTTCTCTCTAGTGTGGTGTTCAGGAAGAGAACCATAAACAAGGTTCAGTATATGCAGGGACTCATGGGGATTTGGCAAAACACACTGTTTACTACTGATCACCGTCCTTTTTATATATTGACTATGGAAAAACTTACCTGTCTGTTCAACTCATGTCCCTGTCACTGTCCATAGCATATAGAGGGCTGAACTTTTTCCTCATGCTGCCATACTTTCCATTTTCCTTTTTCCATAGGTCGCATACTGAGATAACATTTACTTGTCTCACAGAGTTGTCTCTGATTACATATGTAAAGAGTCTGGGAATCCTTTGATGGAAATCAGCAGAGAATTGAAAAGCATTTACTGTGTATTATTTGTTAGGCCAATTTCTTTAAAAATATCCCCAGACCAAATTTACGAAGTACATATTAAACCAGTGTGTCCATGATTTACCAGCATTCCTTGAAGTAACCAGTTAATCATCTTCACACACAAGACAGCCAAACCCAAAGTATGCTCTCTTTTCTGAATGATTAAGCCAGGCTTCCCATAGCACTTCACTGGCGAGTAATCATTCACTGGCAATGACAATCAACTAAGAACGAAGTGAGAGGAAAATACATGTAATCTTGACACTGAAGCTGTAGAATCTGCTGTGAAAAAATAAGAAAAGAATGGGAAGAGGAAAGAGCAATGATCCCAAAGATGTGAAAAGAAAAGAAAAGACCAAGATACAACTCAAACGAAGAATAGGTTGTTTTGATGGGGTAAGTTTTATTATCGGCTCAATAGTTGGGGCAGGGATCTTTGTGTCTCCCACAGGGGTGTTAAAGCATTCCCTGCTTAATGTTGGTGTTGCATTAACGATCTGGACTGCTTCTGGACTAGTTTCTCTTATGGGCTCCCTCTGCTATGCAGAGCTGGGCACTGCTCTGCCATTTTCCGGAGGGGAATACAGCCATATTAAAAGAGGCCTTGGATCCTTACCTGCCTTTGTGTTCATCTGGACATCAACGTTTACCAAGCCAGCATCAAATGCTGCCCGAGCCTTGCTATTCGCTGAATATGCCACCCAGCCCTTCTACGGCATTTGCCCTGCACCAGAAGTGCTGAAGAAATGCTTGGCTTTGGCTGTCCTCTGGTCACTGGGAATTCTGAATGGACGCAGTGTCAAAGTGGCTGCATGGGTGCAGACAGTGTTCACCCTCCTGAAGATGATGGCATTGTCTGTAATTGCTATCGGTGGCATAGTTCTGCTCGTTGGTGGAAGGAAGGAGAATCTCACCAGGTTTGAGGACATGTTTGGCTCAGAGATGCCCAACGCGTCACAGATTGCTGAAGCATTTTTCCAAGGACTGTATGCATACGGTGGTTGGTGGTCCCTCAATTATATGGCAGGTATCTTGCTCTTTTTCTTTAGATTTTATTCTGCAATAGCAATTCTTAACTTTTTCCTCAGCCAGTGTTAGAAGAACTTGTCTGTCCTTCATGGGTTTATGCACATTTTTTGTGGTACAAACTGTCTACTGGTCTTGTGTGTGATAGGGCTAGTAAAAGAGACATTGCTCTACTGTGTGTATGTTCCTTGCTTCTTCTGCAGTCGTCAGAATGAAATTAACATTTACAAAGGGCTACAAGAGAAATTCAAGAGGTTTATTTAAAATCTCATTTGTAAATAGAATTTTTCACATCTTAAAAAATTAGAGTTTGAGTTTTACAAAATAATGTATAAACTAAGATATTTTTGCCAGCCTATTTGCTCAATAAGGACCAATTCCAAAAAGACTGACTAATTTGTATTTAAATATCTATACCTTCTCCGATTTGTACATGGACAAATTCATACTGAATTGTATTAAAATATATCAGTTTGAAGAAATATATATAGTGTAGCCTGTCCATGATAGTTCCCTGAGAACAGACGTAGAAGAAGAATGTAAGGGAAGTGGTATAAATCTTCTGATATAACCTATATCCAATTTTAAACATGCAAAATCTTTTGGCATGTTCATTTACTTGTCCTGTTCTATATCTAGTGATAGGTAACAATAATAACCAGCAATTTTTCATGAAAACTGCGAAGAGAGAATGCTCACAGTTAGTTACATACTTTGCAATGAGTTAATGATGTTTTATAATATCATTAGATTTATGGAGTTAAGTTGTAAGCAAGTGGATGATGCTGTTATATCTTTAACATTACTCATCCACTGACCTCTACTACCTGTAGAAACATTAAACATTAAACATTAAATAAACCCAATGTGTGAAATGTGTAACACAAAGTTCAGTGGTGAGAACAGTGTGAAAAATGGGTTAATATTTAAAAAAACTGACAGTTACTAGTAAAATCCTGCTAATCCTGCATTTAGAATATACTGTTATGAAACAGGTTGTAAAAACCAGAAAGGATATTTTTTGAAATCTTAGGATTTTCTTAAAGGCAAGAATTCAGATTTGTAAACCCAAAGAAATACAAAATTATTCACAAAGTACTATTTTCTGATCAGTTACCACAAGTAACAATTGCAATACACAAGTGATAAATGCAATCCACTGGGTAGCACAGCTGTTTAGACAGATGCAACTATGCTATAGACCTCTCCTGAACTGAGTTTCCTATTCTTCAACAATAACTTTCATTCCTGTGAGCCTCAGCTAAAGGATCCCATGCCAGCTGGATGTTGGGACTGTAGCTAGCAATGAAACAAATGGAAAGATAAATTTAAATCAGCTATTTTGGTGATTGTCTCCTTTTGTGCTCAAAATTATGAAGTGTATTTCTTCCATTTTAAATAAATCCCCAATTCTCCAATAAACTGAATCTGCATTTCTCTGTTGTACTCATTCTGTCCCTCTGCAGTCTGTGCACTGCACCCCAGAATAGGGCAGGCTCAAAGCTGATGCAGGAGGCAGAGGTAGTATCTGGGAGAAAAATGATTCACCCTCCCTCACCAGCCTATATCAGTACTAGTATAGGCTGAGTAGTTTTAAGCTAAGATACCAGGTTTAGCACTAAACAGTTTTCCTCCACCAGTTTTGTCATGGAAATGATAATGGCAGAATTCAGCTGGCAGCTGCCCTTTTTAAAAGCCACTGCTTTTACTGCTCCTCTGTCAATACCTTCATTCTTTCCCATTATGTGTCTTCTGATATAAAAGTAAAGAAATGTTTTGGGCAGGAGTAGGAGCATACACTCAGAGTGATGATCAGAGGGTTGGAGCACTTCCCTACAAGGTCAAGCTGAGAGAGTATAAACTGGAAGAGGGTGGGTTTAAATTAGATATTAGGAAGAAATTCTTTACTATGAGGGTAACAAGACACTAGAACAGGTTGTCCAGCAGGGTTGTTGTGGATGCCCCTCTCTGGAGGCGTACTAAAACAGGCTGGATGGGTGTTTGAGCAGCCTGGTCTAGAGGGAGGTGTCCCTGCCTATAGCAGGGAGTTGGAACTAGATCATCATAAAGATCCTTTCCAACCCAAACCATTCTATGATTCTATGAAAATTTTGAATCAGGGCTCATGAAGTGATGAAAGAATAAATAAACTGACTTTATAGCCTCACATTCAATCTTTAGATTTAAAAGTATGGCTATTTGGAAATCTATTACCAAATTAATATTCTAATGTACAGCCATATATTTGTTTAATCAACTCAGAGAAAATTTATTAGTCCTTTGTCATTTTCTATCGGTCTGTCAAGTCTCTCTTTTCCCAAGACACCTGATAGCTAGAAAAAGACAAAGGAAAAAAAAAGTTCTAAATACTTCATTTAGGACTCTGATGATAAACTATTTGAAAACTACTGCAGGAACACACAAGCAGTGTAGTTTATGAGCCATGATTAGGGGTTGGGGCAGGATTTCTATGTCAGTCATGTCAACCTTTGAGGAAATTCACTGAAACACACAGAAGTTACACCACTGTTTGCCTTATTATTATTAAATTGTGTTTTTCAGAAGAGATGAAAAACCCTAGCAGAAATATCCCTTTAACTGTGATGACAGCTGTTCCTGCAGTAATTGTGTTTTACTTACTGGTAAACATCTCATATCTGACTGTCCTCACACCAAAGGAAATTGTCTCCTCAGGTATGAATTTGATATTTTTGTGAGAAAGGTGAGGTCCATTAGCGTACCTGTTTGATGTCAATGTACTGGATTACTTGTGCTCACCTAACTCCACAATTGGAAAGTGTGTTTCAGTGTAAGTTTTAAACGAGATTTGTGGTTTAATTTTACTGCATGATATAGGTTGGACTGAATACAGAGAAATGATAGGAAGTGTCAAAATTTTGGCTTATACCTCTACTGTCTAAAAAGAAATCAGAAGTGCATTAAAACATGGAAATTAAGTGATGATTGGGTCCTTGTTTGATATAGGTAGGGATTTGGTTTTCCTGTAGTTCTAATCCTCTCTCCTCCTTCCTTTCCTATGTCACAGTATCTAAGGCTAAAGTCCTTACTGTTTAGGATGGGAACAAATAATCTTTCCAAGTTACCTGTAATCATAAATAATATAGAAAAGGCCATAGCCAGGAAAACATAGCCATTTGCTGTTGAAGAGGGGTGCCTCTTTTCTTTACTCAGATGGCCCTGCTCATGTATTTACATTTGTTATTCATGATGCCGAGATGCAGCCGTAACGCTTACAGGGTGCTCAGTCCATTGCCTCCTGTTGGCCACTGCAGCTTCACCCAGGAGCTTTTGTGGTGGTCAGCAGTCCTTGCTGCTACCTACTCCATGCAAGTTTTAGCTCCTGAATACAGAACTGGTAGAATTAGATTAGATTCATTTGATTATTCAAAACAAACAAACAAAACAAACAGAAAAAAACAGACGTTCCTGATAAATAATAGATATTTCATACATTTTAAGTTTCCTTTCTCCTGAGTCTGTTGGAAATTCAGAGCATGGTATCTACAACACTACTGTTGCTTTGTTTTCTTGCAGTTGCTGTGGCGGTAACTTGGGCTGATCGAGTGATCCCCTCTGTTGCCTGGATCATTCCTGTCTCCGTTGCTGTCTCAATATTTGGTGCCCTCAACAGCAGCATGTTCACATTGGGTCGATTAAGCTATGCTGGAAGTCAGTCAGGACATTTACCTGTTTTAATATCCATGCTTAACGTCCATACTTGTACTCCAGCACCAGCCATGATTTTTTCAACAACCATTGCATCCATTTTTATAATCCCCTCTGACCTTATTATGTTAACAAATTACTTTGGATTTTCTGCCTGGCTTATGATTGGATTGACTTGTGCAAGCCTGATTGTACTTCGATACCAGGAACCTAACCTACATCGACCATACAAAGTAATTGGAAATAAGTTATCAAATATTCTTTTTGCTTTATTGAGTCATGGGCATCATGCAAAAGTTATGGAACAAATGCAAGGCAAAAGTTGATAGTTACTACAGAAATATAAATGGTAATCACAGTGATTAGAACCTTACTCATGGTTTGGGACAACTCTGCTTCATACTGTAGGGAAAAGGTAAAAAAAAAAGATGGTCCTTGCTCCGGAGCTTACCTGAGAACAAGAGATGAATCTGCATAGAACTGGGGAGATGTGCAGATGAGGAACAGGAAACCACAGTGATGTGGAGCAGTGACAGAAACCATGTGGGATCCAGGCTGGCGGTTGTTGGTTTAGGAGACCTTTGTCTGCCCTCATCTTTCTTCACCCAACCACAGCCATTAGGGTCAGGTTTGATTTAATCTCAATCTAACTGTCAGAATACCGAGTTGGAGATACGCCATTAATTAGCATTAATTGTGAAAGCTCCCTCTAGGTACCCAGTGCTGAGTTTATTTTAGGCGTCCATACTATTATGTGGGTGAATGCTTTTCAGGTGCTGCTTATCTCTTTTCCTTAATGATAGAAGGAGGCTGAACAAGTGTTGTAGACAATCTTATGTCAGATAAGTCCTCCCTGGGGTGAGATTGAAGCAATACAAATGGTATTATGGTGTGGCAAAGAATGCATTATTACTGCAATGAATGATACATGAAACAGATTGGTCAGTTACTTCCTAATTTTTTTTTTCTTTCTCTTGCAGGTGTTTCTACCAGTTCCATTTGTGATGGTGGCCATGTCATTCTTTTTAGTTTTAGCTCCTATAGTCTGGTCTCCAAATATGCAGTATTTTTATGCTTTTTTGTTTATGCTGGGGAGTCTTATTGTTTATATTCCTTTTGTACATTTTAAATTGCATTTTGCATTTTTTGATAAAATTACTTGCTACTTGCAGCTACTGCTGGAAGTTTCTCCTGCTGATGGTTCTGATGAGAGTAAATGTGAATAATGGGAACATTGTAATCCCAGTGCAACTGACAGCCAATAGAAGATTTTCTTTAACTGAGATTGTAGGTCGAGAATTGGATGTTACATGTCATATATAGGAATATGTATTTGTATATGTATATACATATCTGTACATATGCAAATGTACAAATATGTGTGTAACATATGAATATGTATGTGTAGACATTTAGTTTCAGAACTGTGTGTATATGTAAATGTTAGTATGCATACATATACATAGATGTACATATTTAATTGATGCACAGTCTCCTTTAAATTGGTAAAATCCATAAAATGCTCCTTCTTGCTCCTGAAGGCACCATTAAAGTTGCATATATAATTGAAATAACAGAAATAAAACTAAATTACAGAACCAATACTTACCAATATTATCATAAATAAGTAAATATGTACTTGTCGGAATCATTTGATAATGCACTTTTAGTCTCTAAAGTAAGTTAGTAAAGTAAGTAAGCTGGATTATTTCTACTTCTTAGAAGTCTGTTTATTAGAACTTCCCGTTTTAAAGGCCTTAAGCTTCTATGCATCTGCTAACTTTTTTTTTTTTTTTGTCTGAATTTATTTTTAATAAAAAGGCTTTGAAGAACATTGTAAAATTGTCTGAGACTCTGAGACTTCTTTTTTAATCCCAAGAAAACTGTACTTGATGAGCCTTGGCTATTTTAGACCAACACATAGAAATGTGGGATGAAATCTTAGTAGGCATCAAATAAATCAATAAGAATAATTTATCCTGTTTGTCACACCAATAAAATTCAATATCTAGATTAATTTACTAAATTGTTAAATCTAACTAAGCATTAATATTCTTTTATTCCTTATTTTTCTGAGTTACTGATACATGAGAGCATTTTTGTCCTCCATCCATCTCCCTTCCATTTTTTAAAATGAAATGAAGATAAATTCCTGACCTTTCATTTTAAGAACTGAGCCACATTAAGCCCAGTGAGCATTTAATCTTAAAGCGTAAGAACCAGTACACAGGAAACATCAGATACTTCAGGGCTAGTCTATTAACATACGCTGCTATTTTCTTAATTATGACAGAATTATGTGGTTAAATGGTTTTTTTATGTCCGTATAATGCTCACCAGTACAACCAGTAGATGGCTCCAGACCAACATCTCACTTAGACCAGGATATTCTGGGTCACTGGATGCGGTATTAGTGAGAGAAAAAGTTTTACAGAGCATTGTATTATTGTAGAATAGAAAAATCCTTGCTAAAAGATTTAATTCTTCAATTTAGAGGTCAGAATGATAGCTTAGATCTTCAGACAGAGCTATGCAAAGTACAGGGTACCATCAATAAAGCTGGGAGCCATCTGAAGGCTTAGGAGGAATTGATGCTGCACAGGCAGAGCTCCCAAAATGAAAACAAGTGCAAGAAGCAGGTGACTCTTCTTATGGCTGATGAGGTACACAGAGTGGAAACCTGAAGTAAAATGTAGATCTTTTAAAATGCTGTTAAAGAGAAGCCCGTGCAAGAGAGGAGTGAATACTGCTGAGATGCATCCTGCTGAAAGCAAGAGAGGAATCAATGTTTAATTTCACTGAATGGAGCCATCAGAAAATCATTCATCTTGTTATTTTAATTAAAAATAATCACAAGGCTAAACAAAATTTTCTGGAGGCAGTATTGTAAGAGCTGAATTCTAGTGCGGATGAATAGAAAGGGAAAATTTTACTGTGTCTGAAGAACTGAGTATGGATTTGTAGAGTCAGGTGTGGTGCCTGGCTGTGCCTTCGATTTTCAGCTGATCCTGATCAAGTCACCTATTTAAACCTATGTTTTAATTTGTAAATAAAAATGAAAGTCATAGGGAAAAAAATGTGGCTGGTGCAATAAAATTGTATAGAGGGTGACATAGCCTAACCTGAGAAACCCTGGACTTGGTTTTTCATGATAATTATTATATTAAGTTTCAAGTATAGTAAAAAAGGGAAAGGACAAATCGTCCCAGCCACTTTGGTTTAGATGGATAGCAGATATCCTGTAACTCAGAGGCTTCTGACTATAGGTAGCTGGAATGACTACCAAACATACAAATGGTTAAATGTTGAAACACATCCATAAGCATCTGAAAATGTGCCAAATCAAGCTGCAAGGATTTAAGAGGGGTATCTAAAGTGAGAAAAACAGGATTACTGACATTTATGTTTAATTTCTGATTTCAGCATCAATGAGATCAAATTCTGAGCAATTTCACCACCTCACCTGCATGTATGACCTCATACACTATATTAATTTCATTTCTACACAAAATAAGGGATTGTGTTCCTCAAATTTATTGTCTTCTTTAACACAGACTACCCATTCCTACATCTAAGTGAGACAGAGGTCTTCTAAAAAATAACACTCATTAAATGACCCATTGCTTGGAAAGGGACTCAGCTGAGCTGAATTAACATTATAAAAGCAACCTCAGATACGGTATTATTTCTTATCTTCTGAATATGAATCTCTTGATGTGGATGCCTGAGTGGTTTAAAATGCTAAATCACAATGAAGCAAATACAGCTTTCAATTCGTGTAGATTTCTTATTGTTGCTGGGTCATTCCACATTTCCAAGCACTAAGCATAAGGGAACAGAATTCAAATTTATAACTTGTATTAGCTACTCTGGCCAAAAGCAATTCCATATTTTAACATTATAGCTTGTTTTAAATGACACTACTTGGTCTCAGCTGCTTTCCTACTTCTATGTATCTCAGAAAATGCTATATGGAAGTAAGAGTGTTTTAGTACTAGACTATATCAAATGTTTATTTCAATTTTTAATTTATTTTTTTTACCTTTGACATCATAATTCTCTAAAGCTCATGCATACTTTCATGTTTCAGAAGTTCAACCTTATAACAAACTTAAAATGTGGTTGTTTTATTTTCAGTACTGTACTAGCCTAGTCTGGCATGTAATGAACCTGGCTGTTTTTCTAGGTTCCTGGCACAAAGTTTTTATATGTGTGTCTGTTACTTTTATTTTTCTGATTATCACCATAAAAAGACAAATGAAAATCAATATTCAGTTTTATTTTAAAAATTACTTGCGGTTATACACCATACTAACCCCATGTCTCTTAACTGCTTAAAAAAGGTAAAAATAGAAAATCCCTCTGAGGGAGCTGTAAGGAAGAAAGGAAGGGAAAAAAAAAATCAGCAATTAATTTTTTACTCCCCATAGGTATATGTCATTTGTGATTCCAATGAATAGATAATCAACTAGTAAGAACAGTTGCATTGCCCACAGAGGTGGTGGGTGCCCCATCCTTGGAGACATCCAAGGTCAGGCTGGATGGCAGTCTGAGCACCTGATCTAGCTGAAGGTGTCCCCATTCATTGCAGGGGAGTTGGACTAGATGGCCTTTAATGGCCTCTGCCAACTCAAACGATTCTGTGATTCTTTGATTTTTGTTTGAACTCCTAATTTGATTGGTTGGAACTTTGATCTGTGCAGAATGAGCTGCCTTTAGCCGTCCTCCTTGGAGGAGTTCAGACCTCCTGGCTTTTGACCATGGCTTTGATATATAGCTCTGTGGGCATTGCAAAGGTTTCCCATATCTCAGTTTCTACGTCTGCTAAAACAAAGAAAATAATGTTTTAGCAGCTGTCTGATCTCATAGGTCAATGAGAATCTGCTTGTCCCCCTCTCTTCCTGGCATGCAGTTGGGAATTATTCCCGTCACTGCTCCGTGTGACTCATACCAAGTGATGGGGACCCTGGCTCATTTTCGGAGGTACTGAACGTTGCCTGTTCTTTCTGGCTCAGTTTGGAGGCATGAGACATGTAAGGGCTTTAGAAACTTGGTAGCTGTTTCTGTTCTGCTTTGGAGCAGGAAATGAAACATTTTTTAAATTAACAGGTTTGGATATCTTGTGTCCGACAGGTTTAAAGACACCGTTAAGGAGGTTGACTATTAATGTTGATTTTCAATATATCAGAGGAAGTTCCATGAGAGGAAAAGAAGGTTAACATGCTCATATTTGAAGAGAATAAAAGAAATGACCCGGGTAATTATAATTCTGTCAGTGTGCCATAAATCCTTGAAATAGTAATGGAACAACTAATATGAGACCGAATCAGTAAAGAATTTAAAAGATAGTCAATGTCAAATTGTGTTTACAGAAAATGAAGCTTCACACTATTTTTTTTTTTTTCAGTAATTTTAATTTTGACTAAAGGATGAAAATATTGGTGTACAATATTAAAACTTCTTTACTTGAAACTGGATGAAAAAATGTGTATGAAAGATCCGAAAGATGACAAAACAATTGTGATGCATTAAATGCATTAAGAACTGGCAAATGAGATCTCACGTTAGCTTTTGAAAAGGCGTCTCCAAAGATGCCCCACAGAGATCAGACCTTTCGTGCATCTATAAGTGGCCTGAAAAAAATGGGGGTACCATGGAAAAAGTTTACACATGACTAAAATGGAAAATAGCAAAAAAAAAAAGTAAGATGCCAGAGCACAGATCCAAAAATATCAGGCATCTGTAGTCAGCTGGGAAGAAGCACACAAGTTATACTGCAAATTTTATTGTCATATGTGTACATCAGTAGATATACTGATGTACCCTTTTTGATTACAGCACACTGCTTGATCAGTTTTGTTCCTGATGACTATAAGAAGTGGCGCACAGTCGTAGTGAACAGATCTGAACTTCAGTGAGACCCCACTCCTCTGGCAGCTATGCTCTTCTGAAGAGCTAGTTCCTATTCTTCTTTCACAATGGGGAAAAGTGCTGTGAATTCTCCCCACATCGCTTCCAATAGCAGTCAGTTAATGACACAAAACTGAAGATGGGAAATAGCTGGAATTCAGATAGTTTAGATTAAATTAATGGAAATTTTGTGACTTGATGCAGATGTTGGTAGGCTGGTTAATACAGCAAGATCCTGGACCAGAAAGTTGAAGGCATTCAGGCTAAATTTAAAGCACATATATACGTCATTCTGCTAGGCAGAATATGTTCATTCAGTCCCAGCTGAAAATAAAAATATATTCATGTAACAAGAGAATAACCTTTGTTTGTGTTTCATCTTAATCCCTTTTATACAGAATTTGACATACTTTCTAGCAGAAATTCCTGTCACATCCATTCGTATCAATGTTGAAAAGATTCTCCAATGCAGCATATTTCGACAGTTCTATTTTTTTCAGAATTGTCTAATCATTTCACTTTGTGGACTTGAGATCATTCCAAGCCAAAAAGGTTATGGCATCATTTTGAATTTACTTTCAAAAGCTGCTGAAGATAAACAAGACTTCTGCCAAAAACATGTCAGTTGAATTTGATCACACGTATTTCACTCTTAGCTTATCACGCCTTTCTCTTCCGAGGTTTATCCTCGTTGCAGAGGTTGGACTAGTCTGGCAGAACTGCTGCAACAAGTACATCTGAAATACTCAAAAAGTCACCCAAACATATACAAGACAGAGTTGTCTTCAGCTTTTTTTTTTTTTCTCCAACATAAACTTTTTAATTTGCTGCCAAAAATCTCATCTCTGTACATTCTTTGCCATGCAAGTTTACTGCCTGTTACCTTATTCTTGCTGGTTGATTCAGTTTTTGTTTCCATTGCTACTCAAGACTTGATGACTGCTCTGACATTTTAAAAACACTTTGCCTAAAGTATTTTCCTTCTGAATTTGTCTCATTTGATTTTCTGGCTTAGTTCTAGCTCTATCTATGTTTGCTGTTATTGATTTCTGTTCACTGCACAGATTGAGTTAGACTTACTGAATTTTTACAAAACTGCCCCAATTTGTAGGTGAAAATCTTCACTAAAACAAGGCGCTTTCTCTTTTTCCCCTACAGTTTATTTAATGAGATTGATTGATTCTTTCTCTGTTTTCCCAAGTAAGCCCAACCAGTATCCTCTGTGAACTCTGGACACTGAAACTGGGCTTGGTATCCAAGAAGCAGTCACACAAATGACTCAGTATAGGGTTTTCATAGGGTGAAATGAAACTTTTTACTTGCACTGTGTGTATTATATTCCAAGTCATATCACAGTGTCAGTATAAGCAATTATTCCTATATAATTATTTACCAAAGCTTCTAATACCTGGTCTAAAACACTGATTCCCAGTAGAGACTACAGCCTCTTGGGAGTATGATCTACATTGTTTGTTCTGAGTGGATTCTTTTATAGCTGGTGATACTGAAATTGGTGTTTCAGTGTCTGCATCCAGATTACTCAGCATGCCTTGTAGCAGCGGACTGTTTTTCTGTTGCCAGTTATTTTTCTCAGCTTTGTCAGACCTGAAGTGTATCAGGGATAGCTTTGTGTTTTCCCTCCGGTTGAGATAAAATATTTTAGAGAAGAGCACATTGTGGTTTTAGTAACTGATTATGCTTGCAGCAATTTGGCTTCGTATATTCTGAAGAAAACTCTGTTTCTTCTTGGTTCTGTTAGTGGCATCCAAACATTTTGTCATGTATTTCTTTTTCAGTCTTCTTTCTATAATTGGGATAGTGCCTCTGTTTTAGTTGGAGGAAATATTAAGTATTTGCTGGACCCAAAAGCCACTTACACATTCCCCGCATAGTAATAGTTCTAGTCTTACTAAATTTAGCCTTGCAGCTTTTTAAATACCTGAAAAATTGGAAGAATCACTATTTTTGGCATCATTACAGGGACCATAATTCATAATTGGTATTTCATGTATAATCAATACCAACATTAACCCCTCGAGGCTTCTTCATAGGGGGAAAAGGAAAAAACGTAAAGCTCAGCTTTTAAATTGATCTTTTAACCTCACAAATGCTCATTTCCTAAAATGTTTGGCAGCATGTTGTTCTTACTCAACTATTCTAAATCAGATACTCTACTGGAGACTTAACTTCAAGCACTTTTTTCTTTTTCCTCTTTGTTTTAAACACTTTCATGCACTAGAATACTGGTCAGATATTTCAATATATTAGACAAAATAACTCCTATGTTGAATTAGATGTCAGAGTCATTATAAAGCTTGTCATTAACAACCTTAGCTGGGATATACATGAAAAGAATCCTATCCTGGATCACATCCTGTCCTGTATAAGTCTTGATCGAATCATGCAGACCTCAGGGTGGATTTTTGGAAAGGCATGTTGAGACCTCAGCAGCATGTGAAGGTGTCTGAAAAAGTTTTAAGTGAATTTCCCCCTAAGCACCATGGTTTCCACATGGTCCATTGTGCAACTTAGCCATCTTCATTCAGGTGGAAGGTTCCAATGACTGAGCAACCTGTGCCAGTTCTCCAGCACCCACAAGCCAGTGCTGCCTGGCATTCAGAGTGCTGGCACTCCTGTGTTCCAATCTGTGCCCATTCCTCCTGTCCTGGCACTGGGCACCACTGAAAAGAGCACGACTCTGTCCTCTCTGCACCCTTCTTTCAGGTATTTACATTTGTACATTGCTGAGATCCCTTTGAGACTCCTCCAGGCTGAATGTCCCTGCTTGTGATCTGACATCAGCTGAGGTGATCAATTTAGTTGGCAAAGGAAAGGTCCATTCCCTCAGAGCCAAAAAGTTTTCTGCTCTAGACCCAAGCTGCTAAGGTGAATTTTGAACAACCCAACAGTACAAAATACAGATCAGGGATCTGGCAGAGGAGCAGGTAGAAACAAAAGAGTTGGTAACCAAAGAGTGATGATGGTTAGTGAAAGCTGGCTGTGAGGTGCTATGAAGTGCATAAAAGGTAGGAAACCAGGAGACAGAGAGGAAAGGAGCATTTATCTGTATCTGCTGAGCTTCAGTACTGTTTTTTTGTTTGTTTGTTTGTTTGTTTGTTTTGTTTTTAATTCATTGAATAAAAAATACTGATTAATTTTTCAAATCAAATGTTAAATTAAAGTAGTGCTACATCTGAGGCTTGCTGGAGAGAAATCCCAATAAAACCAATAAAAAGACTCCCAGTGACACAGCAATGTTTTATTTCTTTATTGGCTTGAATCGTATGTGAGATGGAAAGGTCTTGTTTGAATTTTTATTCCACATAGATGTTAATGCATTTAAGAACACCCTGCCAACATTTTAGTTCCTTGAAGATCCTTTGAGGGTGTTTTTCTTAGGTTCCTAAAATATTCTCGTTAAATTAATCAAAATGCATGTCTTTGAACATTTCCATATATTAAAATGGAGTATTTGTCCCTACATTGAGTAGTAATCCAAATGCTATTGTTTATAATTAATTTACTTTCATTTGACACCAGAATACTCTTGAAAATTTTCCTTAACTTTTTGAAAATGTTTCAGCCTTTTACTCTACACACATGTAACCTATTTTTAACTTAGAGCACTGAAGTCTCATGCTGACTGTTGTGGCATTTAGTGCTCTACCACTTGCACTGCTCTTGCATAGCACTGTTCTTGTATGTTCTTAGTTGGTGCTATAATCAGCTCTTCTGGATAAATTATGGGAGTTTTCAAACAAGGAGACTGCATGGAAGTGTAGGATTCTCAGAAGGACAAACTGAACTAAAACTGAAGGTGTGTGATAAAAACATCACACATCTAAAAATATGTAGGTTGCTCCAAAAGTAATGCTTCCTATTTATTTCCATGGAAACTATAACAAAGAGCACAGTAACACTGTTTGATAGAGCAAATTCTCAGCTACAAAACAGTATTTTTCATCAGAGTCACCACCATTAGTTATGCATTTTTGTCAGCGATGAACAGGAGCCTGCATACCATGCTTCTAAATATCTGCACCATTGAAGGTGACCACTGCTGCTATCCATCACATTACTGTGCTCACATCCACTGGTCGGTCTCCATTATCATTCAGCAAGCATCTGTGAATGTCAATTTTTTCTGCATGGAGTAATTCAGTAACACACCTTTGCTTCATCTGCACTTCCATGTCAGACACCAGTGTGTCAGACTGCCCCTCTGCTGCCAACTGTCACACAGCAACAAAATGTAATGGAATATTGGCAGGAAGGTTCAACCTCTACTGCCATACTACCAACATCTGCCTCTGATGTCATGAGCCAGCATAATAAAATAAGAGGCATTACCTCTGGAGCAGCCTTCATAAAAGCAGAAATGAGCTGATTTTATGATATTTCCATGATCTCTATTTCTGTTTCAGAAGCTTGAGTTGAAGACAAAGCAGCAGATTTAACTGCACTTTCCTCTTGTCTTGAATTGGACATCTCTTAGTGCAGGCTGCAAGCCCCCAGTGCAGCCACTCTGCCCAACTTGGGTGCTGCAGGCTGTGAGAACCCTTCTTTGTCTTCTGTCTCAAAGCTTGCTTCCTGAGGTATTTCTTGTGATAAGACTCTAACTGATTTATGGAGGTGGCAAATAATGGGTGCTACCGTGTGACAATCAACATCACTTTGACATTTGAAAGCACCTTCCTCCAGAGCTGCTTGCCTCCAGAAGAGAGTGCTCAGGACTGGGTACTGGCAGAAGATCTAGCCTAATAGCCCCAGCTTGGTGTGGGAAAACTGGGGAATGATACCATCGTGCCCTGTGAAAAACAGGATGCAGATGGGCATCCCTGCTCCCTCTTATCTGCTGGCAAGGCCTGGAAGATGATAACAAAGGAGTTTCTGTTGAGATCCCAGAGCCAGTAGCTGCCACTCCAAGGAGAGCTGACTCAACCACTTCAGATTCAAGCTGTCACTCAAAAGAGAGCTGACTTGACCACTTTGGACTTATTTATAAGTTTGTACTGCCATCGTCGTCGTTGCTGTTGGCACTGTTGTCAACAGAACAGCAACGCCCGATGACCCACCACTACTGAAGATCAATGACTGAACTACGAACCACGTTGGACCATGGTGGTGACTATCTCCCTCTTGCTTCCTATACGGACTCCTTGCTTCTATTTCCTATCTTTTCTATCGCCCTTCTCCCCTTCCCCATCTCCCTGAACAACTAGGATTTGTAATAAACTGGTCAGACCAACATTTGAACTGTTGTTTCTTAATCTCATGCTGGGTATACATATATCAAACAACCTCCTCTCCCTCCTATAAATTGGAGCGTGACACAGGCCAGCTGGAAACCTGCTAAGGGAGCTGGGAGCTGTGCTTCTGCTGGCAGAAAAATGTGCTCTTCACTGAGTTAGCAACCTCCTCTCCATATCTCTATGTCTGGTGTGTTCTAGAGGAGTGAATGGAACAGAAGATGCGAAGTTTGATTCTGATTGCCCAGTCCCAAGGCTGCTCAGAGCTGGAGCTCTCTGCTCCTATTATGGGGCTAGACTCAATGATCTCGAGGTCCCTTCCAGTCCCTGCAATTCTGTGATTCTGTTTGCAGTGCTGGCTCTGGGGTGCCATAGCATGCACCTGCTTTTCTGTTCAGTGATACCTGATCCAGAAACACTTGCCGCACATTTTCCAAGTCTTAGTATTTGATTCTGCTTCCAAATCATAGCATCACTATCACAGAATCATAGAATATTTTGAGTTGGAAGGGACTTTAAGGACCATCCAGGGCCCCATCCAGCCTGGTACTGAACACTTCCAGGGAGAAAGACATGATGTCATGATACTCTCTTGTAAAAGGAGCCAGGTCATATTTGTGTCACTGGTAGCTGATACCTTCTAGAAGAAAGTACTGTTTAAGAATCCTTTCCAAGTCTTTTCCGGGAGAAAGAAATCATTCCATGTTCCTGAGATGAGAGGAGTTAAATCTCCACCTTTCTGCCCAGGGGATTCTCTGCATTGTGCCATCACCTGCATGCATAGTTGAGGGAGCAGGGGTTGTGTGAGATGGGATGAAAAGGCATCCCCCTCTCCTTGAGATGATCCAATCACTGGCTGCTGAACTTTGCAAGGATGGGCTTCCCCATCATCTCACCACTATATGTGATGATGTAATTAGAGAAAAACCTAACTTACTGGAAATTATGCTAAGGGCCATTTCAGCCTCTGTGGCCTGAAAATTGGTAGAATTTATCATTTAGACACATCATTTTGCAATGGCTTTCCCCCATTTTGCAAAAGTATGAAAACATAACATTGGTAATTTTTTTTTTTTTTTTATTGCCAGTACCACTTACTGTGTACTTGCTGAGCCATTTGCTTTTATCTGAAAGAAGCCTGTGAGTCCAAGGTCAAAATAGATCAGGTCTTTATATTTTCATTTTCATTTTAATATTATTTTGTCTTGTCGATGTACATAGCCCTTCTGCATTTCCCATATTTGTCTGGCACATGAACTGTCTGGCTGGTAAACAGCTAATCTCAAGCTAACATTGCAATGTATTCAATAAATGATTTCTGAATTTTCTATTACTTGTATTCACATCATGAACCTAATTTTAAAGGTTATTATAATCAAGTCAGGTAATGAAATGTACTGTGCTCAATCAAAGCATTAGTATGATAATTTTTTTCTCTTCCCAAAGAGCAAGTTAAAGAGCAGGATTTGTAAAAACTTTAGAAAAGTATTGAAAAAGAAACCAAGTCAGAAACATAAAGAATTCAGACAGTAAGAAAACCATGCTATTTACTGCATTGACTATGAATTATAAGCCTACTAGTGAAGTGGTATGGAAAGGAAACAGATACATAGTTTGTGGATATTTTCCTTGAAAAATATTTACTTGCCCTGGTCAGCACAATCTTTTTTTTTTTTTTTCTACTTAATGTAGTGTAAACCGATTTATACTTATAAACCATTTTCTTCTGTAAACTCATAAAGCTGAACACATTAATTGTGCCTTACTACCTCAAATGTAGTTTTCATACGTAACATAATAATATAGTTATCATACATAAACATGCACTTTACAGTATTTTCTCTAAGATTTGACTTTCTTCATATCAATATTTGGAGAACTCATTTTTCACTGGTATAAACGAGAACACAGATGTGTTTTTTTTTTCCTCATTCTCACTGAAATTTATGCCAGAAATGCACTTCTAGTGACTTCTTTACTGCACTGGGAATGAGACTAAAAGCAGCAAGGAGAAGACAGAAAAGTACATTTTGTACTGCGAATTAGACTGAGTACAATGGATTGCGAAGTCTGATTACTGGGAATGAACCTGATGCATTATTGTCTCTTTTCTTTAGTCTTGGGAGAAAACAGCTATTTTAATATAAAAAATCCATGAACCGCTTTGCATGTAATATAAACTTGATGAAAAACTGATAGAAGAACATGCTAATATTTAAAGGTTTTGAGACTCGCTCCTCTGTTTCATCTTTCCCTAAATGTTTCCAAGTCTTCAGTGCCTCCCATGTTTGTAACATACTGAATCAAGCAGTGGAGAGCATCAGGATGCCATGGTCTTTGTGGCTGGCTGCCTAAATCATGTTGTATGAGTTATGGTGATAAAACCCAGGCTTAGGTGCTGAAGATGCACTTTCTGTTAAGAGTTGTCTCATTTTTGAAGATGCAAAGCCACACATTTTCCTGAATATTTTTAAGAATGAATTGCTGTCAATTTAAACAATATTTTTTTACTGCATGAGCTCCATGAAGTGGTATGGTATTTTAGTGAGATTCTTCTCTGCTGTTCCTTCCATCCTCTAAAGCTCAGAAATTTTTCTTTAAAGCTGGTATGTGCCCCTACAGTGGTACATGAAGCTGAATACACATTAAGATGTGATTAAGCTATTAACTCAGGAAACAGGCCAGCAGGAATACACAGTGCAGAGACTGGGAAGTCATTCAGTCTCACACTCACAGCAGCCTCTGGTACAATCTGTGGGACTATCGCTTCCTCTAGGCCAGGTTGGTTGTTCCTGCACCAAACCAAGTCTTGTAGTCTTCCAGTAATGGAGATTTCAGCCTTTTCTGGGGAACACTCTCTAGGTGGAAAACTTCTTCCTAATGTCCAACCAGCAGTCCCAGGCTGCAGTTTGTGGTCCCATGTTACATTTTTCTACCACTACCGAGAAGCTGTTGACTTTGTCACCTTTGCAACTCCCCTTCAAGGAGCTGCAGGCTGCTCTTGTGACACCTCCTTGCCCAGCTCCTGCTGCCCATCCTCACTGTGTTTTTGGCCCCAGCTCCTCTGGCAGTCTGCTCCTGCATTGCCCCTCTCTCAGCACTCTTACACTCAGAGCCCCAAGCTTCACTCTGCTGCTAAGAAGAGAGGAATAGCAACTCTCCTTGTTCTCCTGGACACAGTCTTTGTAAAGGAGTCCAGTTTGCCTTGGATGTGATGAGAATAAGTTGATGCACAATGGAAAAAAGTGATCCTTCTCTTATAACATTGTGAAATGATGAGGTACAAGCAGACTTCAGATGGTGGCCTTGGGGTTAAAGCAGGTCTTTTGTGTAAAAACTTCAGCTCCAAGCTGAGTAGCAGTAAAAGTAAATACCCTGTCAGAGGAATGATCAGAAGGCAATGAGAAAACTAAGCAGAATACAACACTGTGCTATTCTGTAAGTCAAAAACAGTATTTGCAGTTTTGGTCCTATTTCAAAAGGACATGGTAAACACGAGAAAACAGAGGTTTACAAGGGTCACTGAAGACAATGACCAACTCTTAAAGAAAGGTACCAAGTAGTTCAGGATTTTTCAGCCTGGAAAAAAAGACGACTCAGGAGAAATCTAAAATGAGGTTTGTAAAATTTTGATTGGCAAAGACAGAGTGGACAGGAAACATTTTATCTCTATATTTTTCAGTGCAATAGCTAGAAGATATCAGATGTTATTCTCAGTGGGCAGCAAAAGCATGAGCTAGGGTATTTTTCACCAGATGAGTAGATTCCACTAATCTGTGGGATTTGTCACCCCTGGATGTGGTGAACACTGAACATTTACAAGGATTTGAAAAGAACAACTAAACAAATCTAGAAAAGTAAATTCATTTTGGGTTGTAAGATGTAGTATCTATAGCCTAGCATGTTCTTGTGCTACAAATTGCTGGGAAAATATTCACTATGTGCTTCGTTGCTTATTTATACTTTTTATTATGTGTTTACCACTGGCCATTTGGAGGAGGGACTGAGCCAGAATGTCCTTTGGTGACCCAGTGAAGCATAGTTTGATCTATATATTTTATATGCTTATGAAAATCACACATACAATATTTATAAAAACCTTTTTTTTTTTTTTTTTTTTTTGCCTGAATTTAAATAAAATCAAAAAGACTATGATTCATGGCTTCCTAAATTCTCCTCAGGAAGAGCGCTTCTGTCCTGTTAATGCCAGCTGTGCTCTGAAGGGCAGTGGTGTGGATGGAAAGACTTGAGCCAACTTTATTAACACAGAGTGTGATATGCTAAGTGAAAAAATAGACAATTTAAAATGGCAATTCACTAGACTATCAAATATTTGTTATATCTCATTCCCCTGAAACCTCTCTCTGGGAAGAGAGGGAAAACAGAAGCTTTCCAGACTTTTCTGCTATGTTATGAGTGTTCTTCCCAGTTATCAAAAATTTTTCTCCCATGTAGAGACCTTCAGCTTACGAGCTCCATTAAATTGAGATCAAGGCTTCAGAACAGCTGGTAACAGTTTGCTGGGACTGTGAGAGCCTGGGAGGATACTGTGCTTCTGGTACTGGAAATGACAGTACTTCTCCTAAGGTCAGAACATACTTCAGTTTTTACACCAACCACCGTCCCTTTCAGTACCGTGAAAATGATTTATTTTGTGCTATTATTAAGGAGAGAGTGAGAGAGTTTTTCCTTTGCTTTTCATAGAAAAATGATAAGTAAAAACAGCAGAACCAATTTCAAAAGGCAACTTAAGGATATGACGCAAACATTGCATTTTCAATTAACTTAAGCCTGTGAAGCTGTACTTGTAGAGCATACTAAACAAAAGTTGAATTGGTGTAACAAAGTCCCACAGCCTTTTCCTCTCTGTGGACAGGACCAGAAGCCATTGAAGTTCTGGAAGATCTTTCTTCCTGATGTCGAAGGGCTTTGTGTCCAAACTAACTGTGGGGTGAAATCTTTCTAGTTGTGATGAAATGCCCTTTGCAGCTTCTACCATATGTGTGGGTATTGCTCTTCCACAGGCAAAACCATCTCCCTTGTTTGGAGAGGGTTTAACCATTTTGGCAAAACAAGAAACTTCAGCTTATGGCTTTGGCTTCCAAGTCAGCCAGGAACTGACGTTAGTGAGTGGGTGCCTTACTGGGCTGGCAAGACCCAACAGCACAGCATTGAAGGCACCTGCAGCAGCCTGTGCTGAGCATCGCAGCTTAGCCTTCCTGGAGCTCAGGCTTCTAGGCCTGGGGCTGAAATCCAGCCCAGTGTTGCTCTGGCGTCAGCATCACCTCATGTTTGATGTCCAGAGGGACCCCAGCAGTATCACTTATGCATAATTCCTGCCCTTTTAGATGGTTGTTATAGCCATTTCTTACATCTTCAAAGGCTGCTGGGGTGAGTAGGACAGTTATCCTTTTACAGCTTTTCTTCATTCACAAGACAGCAGTTTGTGTTCAAGTCTTGTTCTCCCATTGTATCTACCTTCAGATGGGCTTGTGCCACACTGTCATCATGCAGAAGAGACTTGGCAGCAGTGCTAGAATCTAAACGAATGAATAGGTAGCAGCCTATCCCTGACTACTTCAAGAATAGAAGTTTTGTTTTAAAAATGTGATTCTGAGCAAAAAAGACGTTATTAACCTTTTATTTCAGCTTTGCAAAGCTGAGACCCGCGCATGGTAGGTCTGTAGTATAAAGTTGTTATATTACTGTTAATGTTTAAATATCATCCACATCCATATACTCAGCAACACTTTTTGAAACTGTCCTCTAGTACTTTGGACTGGTAAGAAGAAAGAAAACATCTGTGTTTTAAAGCTCTCTGGCCAACGCTATTTCTCTTTGGGGACAAACACTGTCATCTCTTAAATTATCTCTGACCTTAATAAGGAGACAAGACAACCAAAAGCAATTTCTCTCATTATAAAATGTGAATACATGATATGTTTTAGAGAATCTGGTGACTCCTGATGGGAGTATCTAGAGAGAGGCAGAATTCACAAAGACAGTGAGTTTCTGTCACTAGGCACAGTAGAAAACTGCTTTGAATTCTGCACTATTGAACTACATTGCACTGTGCAAGCAAACAAGGGAGGAAATGACTTTTCTTGATTAATTTTTTTTTTCATGCAAGTGAAAAATTTGAATCTTGGTTTTATTTTCTAGTCTAAGACCTCTGACATAGTATACCATGACATCCTTCTCTCCAAATTGGAGAGATATGTATTTGATGGATGACTTGTTCAGTGGACAAAGAACTGGCTGCAGGATCAAGTCCAGAGAGTGGTGGTCAATGGCTCTATGTCTGGATGGAGATCAGTGACAAGTGCTGTCCCACAGGGGTCATTGCTGGGACCAATACTCTTTTATATCTTCATCAGTGACATTGGCAGTGGGGTTGAGTGCACTCTCAGCAAGTTTACTGATGATACCAAGCTGTGGGGTGTGGACAACATGTTAGAGGGACAGGATGCTGTCCAGAGGCACCAGACAGGCTTGAGCAGTGGGCCCAGGGGAACTTCATGAAGTTCAACAAATCCAAACACAGGATTTTGCAAAACCAAATGCCATATCCTGGGCTGTATCAAAAGAAGCATGGCCAGCAGGTCAAGGGAGGTGATTCTCCCGTTCCAGATGTGGAGTCCTCAGTATAGAAGAGACATGGACCTGTTGGAGTGCATCCAGAGGAGGGCCACAGAAATGATCCATGGAATGGAACACCTCTTCAATGAGGACAGGCTGAGAGAACTGGAGCTGTTCAGCCTGGAGAAGAGAAGGCTGTGAGCTGATAGAGGCATTTTAGAATCTAAAGGGAGCTACAGGAAAGAAGGGAACAGACTCTTTAGCACGGTCTGTGGTGAGAGAACAAATGGAAATGGTTTCATACTTAAAGAGGGTAGATTTATGTTGGATATAAGGAAAAACTCTTTTACAGTGAGGGCGGTGAGGCACTGGAACAGGCTATCAGAGATGTAGTGGGTGCCTCATCCCTGGAGACTTTCATGGCGAGGCTGGATCAGGCTCTGAGCAACCTGATCTAGCTATGCATGTCCCTGTTCATTGCAGAGGAGCTGGACTAGATGACCATTAAAGGTCCCTTCCAATTCTAAGGATTCTATGATTCTGTATTACTGTGGTCCACAGTTGAAATAGAAAGCTGTAACAATTCAAGATAGATAATGCATACATGTCTAGATATTTTTATAGTTTTGTCTCTGTGGATAGCAGAGAGCAAACCCTGGGGTGCCTGAAGGAAGGAGGGCAAGATGGCAAGGGAAGATCTTAAGGGAGTAGGTAGCAACCAGAAAGTGTCAAAATATAGAAATGGGCTTTGCTCACAGTGCTCCCTGAGTGTCTCCTGCAAGCCTCAGCAGTGTGCAGCTCACCCCTCTGGCTTCAAGGTGAGGGCAGGTCTGGAGGCTGCCTTTCTCCTCTCCCTATGCAGAAGGCTGGAAATAACAGGAGCTGTGCTGGCAGCAGAGGCCCCCAGAGCCTCCAGTTTCCTTGGCAGCCACCTATGCCATCTACTTCTGTTTGCAATTATAAAGGCTTTCTGCTCTCAAATTGTCTATTTCATACCTAAGTGGTTCTAATCTTTTTTTGCAAGAATAACTGTAATTGCAATGCTTTTCTTGGATTCATCTACAGTATCATTATCCAGAGCAAAAGATCGGATTCAGCAAACATAAATGTTAAAAACGACTGCGGGTTGGATTGGAATTCATGTGAAAATGTGAATGTGATAGAAGCAGCAGATTATTTGATTTTCTTTTCATGAGTTGTCCAGATTCTGATTTAACTCCCAGTGATGCTCTAAAGACTTAAATATTTCTTGCTTATAACTCATGCGAGTTTATCCCAGTATGATGACACCTAGGAGAGATAGATACATTGTTTTTGGTAGAATTATAACAGGAAAAATAAGACATATGGTAACTTCACCTTCAAATCCCAAATATAAATGAAAGACAATTTACATGGCAGGAAATAGGAGTTGTAATTAGAAACATGACTGAACATAATAAAATAATTGGACTCCTCTTAGCATTTCAGTGTCTTCATTCAGAGCAGTCTGGGTGGTTAGCAAGACTGACAGCATTCTTTCAGCTGCTACCCACTTTCTCAACATATAGTAAACCTATTTAAATCTTTCTGTCATTTGAAGTAAATCCTGCATACTTCACTTCTGATTGTGCACTTCTGTGTTGTCCCTTTTGCTCTTAAATTTACATGATCCATCAAAACAATAGATGCATTTCACTGGAAGATAATGTGCCTTAGCATGATTAAGCACTGAGTTTGTATGAGCTGTTTGGGATCTTTCATGATGAATGTGCTGTGCTGTAAGCAGTATATTTGCTGCTTGGTGTGGTGTAACCCTGGCAGGCAGCTCAGTACCACACGGCCTCTCACTCCCTCCTCCCAGGTGGGAAAGGGGGAGAGAAACGAAGTGTAAAAGTGCAAGAACTCTAGGGTTGAGATAAAGACAGGTTAGTAAGTAAAGCAAAAGCTGTGTGCTCAAGTGAGGCAAAACAAGGAATTAATTTCCTTCTTCCCATCTCAGGAATTTATCCCAACTGATATGAGATCAGCAACTTTAATTTGAAATCTTTTATCACCTTAAATTAAAAAAGGAAGGAGGATATTTAAAAATCTCTAGCTGGATACGTACATAGAAACTCATATTCATCTTACTATTCAGTTTATTCAGTGTTTCTTCTGACTAATCTGGCCTTTAAAGTATTCTCTTGGAAAAAATATAGAAAGATTGGAAGTTCATATTTTATTGCTTTAGCTTGAATTCCCATATTTGAAAAGATTGATAACATAAGGCAAACAGCCAGTGCTACACTGCAATATAGAATGGCCTTTTCCTTTGCCAAAATGCTGATTAAATGAGTTCTGACCTATATTGTTTTTTACATCAGTGCCCTTTCACATACACAAAAAATTGGAAATAGAGATAATTAACCTCGATGAAGCATGACTTAAAAGAGTAACCAGATTTTTATAGTTTCCCAAGTGAAATACTCCTTTCTCCTTAAAAATCCCTGTGGCTGCTTCTGTATGTTGTACTGTACACCCAAAGATTCAGGCAGGAGGATAGATTTAGAGAGATACTTCTTTCAGAGACAAAGTAGGCAACTGGGAATATATTGTACCCAAGAACCTCCAGTTCTAAGTTTAAAAAGCAAATGCCTTATGCCTATGAATTTTACCTTTCTTGTACTGTTAGTCTGTATGTATAGTGACTGCAGAGTGCTCCAATTAAGTCACTGTATTCAATTTATTACAAATCTGGGGGATGTTAGAATTCAACTGAGAACCCAATTTACATATTGTCTTTTTTATTATTAACAAAGAAAAAAATCTGCACCTAAATTTCACCAAATTTTTGGGGGGAATTACAATTTTAAGATGGGTATTGTGGCTTGGGTCCAACATCCAGTGTTTGTGGTTGGCTGACAAAAGCAGCAGCTGTGAACAATCCAATCTGAATAATAAATATCTTGTTTTTCTCTACTGTTGCTGAGAAATAAGTGGTTTAGTGTAGTCACTTTTGCAGCTGGTCTTTTGTTGGTGTATTATAAATGAGGTGGTTGTGGGGAATTTATGAATCAGTCAGTTTGTAGTGCTGACTCCTACAGGAAAAAGATGTCCAGTTCTGTACGTTTCTGTAAAATGGCTTTGGTTGGTCTTCAGTCTGATTGAAAAAGTAACAACAGTAAAAATTAACTGTGAGACAGATTGATGATTTTGAGTATATCAAAGTGATAGAAGACATTAGGCCTATTGGTATACTGAAAATTATCACATTATTGTCATGTTGAAGTTTGCAGTTGAACTAAGCATTGACATTCATAGCTAGAAGTGAGGGTGTGTCCAACATCTGGGATGAAATTAATCTTCCTCTGTATATTGCAAATGGAAAATTAAAGTACTATCAGGAGGTTCTGGGTAAAGTTCTTAGAGAGGATGGTTACTGTTTTTTGGGGGGTGGGGTGGTGGGTAGCAGAACTTTGGTAAGTCATTTGGTAATAACAGACCCAAAAGACTAAGAAATTTTCTTGAGTTAAATGGAGATTCCACAAACACCTTCAACAAAGCAGAACAACAGAGCTACCAAGGAGTACAGGGAATTAAGTGTACAAGGCAGGGACAGATCAGTGTTCTTCTTCTCTACTAGTCTCTCTCTCTCTCTCTCTCCTTTTTTTTTAAAAAAAAATTTCCATTTAGGTCAACCAGGACATCTCGGATACTTTTTTCCTGGATCTCTGTAGAATACATTTTACGGAAACTAAATTAAATATTAGATGATGATTTTAGAATCTGCCTATTGTTTTACATATTACTCCCATGTTTATTAATTTCAAGAGCATGCAATTTTTTCAGTACTTTATGATTTCTATTTTATTAGGTAATATTATTGTGGTCATTGCATATAAAATTTTTTGTAGAATGCCTACATTTCTTGCATAATGTTGTTTAATGAAGGAGTGTTTCACTTGAAGTCACCATTTCTTTTCTCTTTGTGAGACCTTAATGAAGTACTAAAATGTTCAGAATAGCTGCCAGCCAATTCTATAAAGCAAGATTTATTTCTGCTTTTCTAACCTTGCATAAAAATCTGCTTATGTATGATGGTTGTGCATGTGGTTGAAGTGTCTACTACGCATCACATGGAATAATGCATGGGTGTCCAACATTATGATGTGCCTGAGCCACACTGAGTTAAGTGGAATTGTCTTGGGCTCTCTATGAAACGTATAATATTGTTAATGTATGTAAGTGACTAAACTTTTTTTAAATTATTTTTTAATTAAAACATAAAAAAGTCAGCAGTAAAAACATAAATCTAATGGGATATTTGACCTCATTTTTTGAAACTAATGCATCAATATCTGGTTCGATGAAAGTGGAGTTCTCAAGATGTTCGGCAGAGATTTTTAATCTAATTTTACCCTTCCTGTACTTCATCCTTGAAAAGAGTTGTTCATAAATATATGTACTGCCAAAAAACAAAAATGTGAATAAGGCTTGGCTGTGCAGTGAGGGATATTTTGTCTGGTAAGAGAGGTCTTATAAATGTCTGTTAAAATGACATGATGAATTTTTTTTTTGTTTAGTTGAATGTCTTATTACAATACATACAATTATTTGCTGTAACTTGAGTTAGCACAGCACTGCGCCCATTCCATGTCCTGGTTTCAGCTCAGATAGTGCCGATCACACGCTGATGTTTGGTTGTTGCTGAGTGATGGACGCATGCCCAGGGCCAGGCCAGGCTACTCGAAAAGAAGAGCTGCCGCCATGATGGCATGGGGCAGAGTGCAACTGCAGAACAGAACAGAACAGGCCACAGGTTTGACATCTCTGGCAGAATGCATTTCACTTTGTAGAAAAATATCTCCCTTTCCTTGGTGAGTAGGTTCAAAACCCTGGTGGAACAAAATCTTTTAGCTCTGGTCAGATGGCCATCACGACTCCCGTTGCATGTATACCATCACTCTCTATGGTTCATAGGACATAGAATGGTTCATAGAATAGCTTAGGTTGGAGGGGACCTTAAAGATCATCTAGTTCCAACCTCCCTGCCATGGACAGATTTGGAGGTGACTTTTCTGACATACTTATTAGAACACTACTACAGTATCAAGAACAAACTTAAATAGTTCTAATCCTTTTGCACTCTTATAGATTTATTTTGTTTGAAGAGGAGCTGATCATGCTACTTCAAGAACTAAAGGACTTCTAAACAACCTTCAAGAGACATATATATTCAGTAATGAAAGCTCTTTTCCTCCCTTGTCTGTAAAGATCTTGAGTTGCCCTGGGTGCCTCTAAACAGATAAAAATAGCATTGGAATGCAATCTCAATTCTCCTCTCCCAAGGAAAATATCCCTCCATGTAACACTTGTTATCCAAAGTGAACTGTGAGCTTATCAAGTAGAATCTGCCTCATATTGATTTGGGAGAGAGAAACTTCCTTGGATCCAACAATATCTCAGGGTCAAGTTAATAAGAAATGTTATCAGCAACTCCTATTGCAAATGCTGATGCTAAAAGTTCTTTCTGTTGCCTATGAGTATTTTTTGGTTCATCCCTAATCCAACAGCTGAATTTTATCCAGTCCCTATTCAGTATGACACGTATTGCATTTTTTAATCTTTCAAACCAGTCTTATTATTTCAGTAAGCTTGAAAATCAAGCAATATCTCAAAAGATAGTGACATTTCTAATCAGTAGATACTGCAGCAAATAGCCTCTTGACAAATACTAAATATAAGCATGTTTTCACAGGTTTAAGTAGTCACAACCTGTTAAGTCAGAAAAATAAAAAAACGTTGAGATTATCTCATTTTGCTTGGATAACAAGAATGACAATCTGGACAATTGTTTGGAAAAATACCTTCACGGTATGATTTATTGTTGAAACTAGGGAAATGATTATGTTGCTGTCAAATGCTCCTCAGCAATCATTTTTTACCTCTGCATTTTCCGCCTGTGCAGCCAGAACTTCTTTCAGGTCTCATTCCAATTTAATGAGCAAAGGTGGTGACATATTCTGGAGCAAGGAGTGCAGTGTTCCAGGGTAATATTGGCAGAAACTGATAAATGAAGTCAAGAGAGGTGAGGCATCCATATCAGAGATGGACCAGACTTTTAAGCAAGGAGGGAGTGATTTAACTACAGAAGTAGCCAACTTCAGAAGAGACAAGTCACAGACTGTTCTGTGTACTTGAACCCCATATTCTAGAAAGAGAATGTGCTGGAAAGAATGTGGTATTTCCCATGTTGTTTGCATTGTAAGTTATGACAGTGTGCTATCACTGAATTTGAGAAATGATTATTGGGCTTACAGGGAAATGCAGTTCCAGCTCTCCGAGCAATCCTAAACCCCAGCAAACATGATGTCTTGAGACAGCTTGTCTCTGTTAACAGGATGCATCCACTGGATTTCTTCGTGGAACCCTAGGAGGCATCCAAACAGTGAGAGCCTGGCCAGATTCCAGCAGATCATGTCAGAGAACAGCTTTGTCAAGCAACACACGCAATGTTCAAAAATGAGCTCCTGCACAAGCGCTCACTGAACATCTGGAAGTGAAAAACATCCTACCTACATTGTTTTGGGGAACAGTCTTTAGTAAAAATGAATCTTAACAGCTCACAAAAAAAAAAAAAAAAAAAAAAAAAAGCTATTGGTTTCTTACATGCAGTGAGATTTTCTGCTTCTGGGTAGAAAAATTAGAAGCAGGCATATATAATAAACTTCTCTAAAGACATACAGAAAATTGAAACATTTAATTTAAAAGGAAACTAAACCTAAAATAAAAATACTTCTTAAAAACCAAACCAAAACATTTAGTTGGAGTAAAAGACATTTATTGAAAGGAATAAAACCTATGGAATAGACAGGAGAAGGAAGTTCTTGAAATTATATGTACAAAAATGGAGGTCCAGAAATGTTTAGTTGTATTGAGCGAAGGTCTTGAGTTGACAGATAAACAGATATTTGAGGGTTCTTAGAGGAAACCAGGGTGAGGTAATGTTATATCACCATCACTACCTTTTTCAGCCAAACTTGAAAGGTCATTAAACCTCTAAGATTAGTTACACAAAATTTACTATCTATGAAGCAGAAAAGCACTTGATAAAACAAACAAACAAACAAAAAAATTAGGAATCAAAGTATTTTAAATCAGATACTCCCATTTCCCTAAATCAATAACAATACATTCCTACAGGTATGTTAATTGTTTAATTTTTTTAGATAAAGGTGTGTTCTCACGTTCCACAAAATCCACTTAACCTGTAACAACAGGATTTCTTTCCTTGCTATCCAGTTAAAATACTAATTTAGCACTTGACCTCGGTACTCTTTAATCATGAAAATAAATAGTATTTTTAAGTTGTTTTTCAAGCATACTGTAGCATAACAACTATAACTCCTTTTATTTATGAGGGTTTAAATGTTTCATCCTGCTCCTCTACAAATGTAATGTTTGTGCAGTAGTGGCTGGTTATTTACATTCTTCATTATGTACGTTATGTGATACTATAGATGACCAAAATAGCTTGCCTAGAATATGCAAATAACGACACCTAATATTTTTCATCACTTTTCTTTGCTGGAATTTACTTTGCTCTGCTTATGTCAAGTGTCCAATGCTAACTGGTTCAGCTGTTTGAATTCCTGACTATCTTACTGTCTTGAATTTTGTTTTAGTTTTATTTTTGCATTCTGCATGCAGTGAATAGCTAAAATCAGATAAATTACTGGCAGGATTCCCAAGGTGGCATGCCCCTTATGGTATAACTATCAACAAGTGATATTCATTTCAGCTTATCTTTTACATGGCAAATGTTACTGTAGTAGTAGGTGCTATGCTGGTAAACCCTTTTTGCAGTCACTGGTGAGAGGAGGTGCCTGAGCAGGAACACCTGAACCAGAAGACCTGTGGGATAAATCAAGGTCTGCCACAGAGAGGCTTTATGTATTGGGCTGAGAGAAACTACCCTGTGTGCTGTTTAAGTTTGAGTCTAATGGTTTGAGGGTCTGACATGGAGAAGGGGGCACAGCAGGGCTGCCACAGCAGGGCAGCAATAGCCAATTAGGGAACTGCTCTTGAGAACAGGCCAAAGCAATGTGATATTTTTATGACTATAAACAGGGAGCTTCCAGTCAGTTGTACCCATACCAGCGTCACGCTTCTTTCAAATCCCTTCTCAAACTCTCTGTTCACATTCTGTCACAGAAAGTGTCTGATTTAGCTTTGGAGTGACTTCAGTACATGGGAATAGTTTGCATCAACACAGCAGCAGCAGTGGCTATGAGCAAAATGCACTAAACTATTATTGGATTTTTTTTCTAATAGAAGTAATATATAAACAGAAAAAATCCCTGTAAGCTGTGTTCTACACTAAAAGACAAATCCAGGCAAGAAGGCTGAGAGGGGATCTGATTAATTTTGTAAATATCTAACGGGAGCCAAATTGATGAGGCCAGGCTCTTCTCGGTGGTGTGTAGCAATAGGACAAGGGGCAATGGCCTAAGAATTGAACATAGAAAGTTCCATACAAGCATGGGGAAGAACTTCTTTGCAGTAAGGGTGATGGAGCACTGGAACAGCTTGCTCAGAGAGGTTGCGGAGTCTTCTTCTATGGAGATTATTCAAGACCTATCTGGATACCTACCCGTGTGACCTACTGTAGGGTACCTGCTTTAGCAGGGGGGTTGGAATCAATGATTTCTTGAGGTCCCTTCCAACCCCTGCAATTCTTTAATGCTGCATGTAACCAGGAATATAATTTTATTCTACAAATAAATGTCATAGCTGTCAATTATAATTGTGCACTAATGAAATGGTCTTCAAGATGTGTGGTGTATTCTCAGTGTTCAAGTTTTTGCTAACAAGTTATTTTGAGTGGGTGAATGAGGAAGGATTAGAATTGAGGAGTAATATCTTTAATCAAGCCAATAAACCAGCAAACAAACTTTTGTATGTGAAAGCCATCCTGTAGCCTTTTAGTACTAGAAGGAGAATGAGTATCCTGTAAGAGTACATAATTTTATCTTTCTGCTGAACATGAATGAAGCATTTTCATTGAGAATTTAATTTGGTAGAATAAAATGCACATTATTTACTAAAATTTACTTTTGAGAGAGAATTGCTTCTTAGTTATTATTATTTCTAAACTGGAGGAACAAACAGGAAACTTTTGGCAAAAAAATCATATCATTAACACTAATGTACATGGTAGTGAGCTTTCCTTAAAGTGTTCCTCTTTTAAATTACCTTTTGGCACTTTATGTAAAGTTCCTCACTCAGATCCAGTCTACATAATATATTATAATTCATTATATACCTTGTGTTTCATGAAATGCCATTGCTTTTTGAAAATACATTATTCTCAACTATCACTCAGTGATGTGAAAAACGTCTGCCAAAATTTTAGCAGTTAAATAATTACTTCTTGTGTTTCATTACCAGGATAGCTGCATAGAGTAACTTCCATTAATTCATGAAATATTCAATGAAGTCTACCTGTGAAATGAGTTACTGAATATGCTGTAAAAATGTACCATGCTTTCTTCTCCTGATACCATATGTGCTCTGGAATCTGGCAGTAGAATTTGCATTTTAGGTAGAGTGCCTAATTTGATTTATACTTTATCATCTCTATTTTTAAGAAAAGCCAGCACTATCCCAAATGCCCATATGTTATTAATGAACGCGGAGGAAAGACTGTATGCATCATCTTTGATTAATGTTATTTTACAGCTTTCACAGATCCTGTATGTTCTGGTGTTCTGTTATTTTGGTGCATGAAAAGATGTTTTTGTGTTCTTTTAATTTTTTTACTAAGATTAGATCCTAGCTAGTAGTACATTCATGACTGCAATGCTTGCCACATCACTTGATAAAAAAGAGATAATGAAGTGTAATCAGCTTTTGCAGTAAATGACACACCTCCTAGGGACTGGTAGGATTTGTATTTAGAACTGTTATATTTTTTCATGAACTCAGTTTGTAAAAGCATCATGCAGCTTTCATTTCTAATCCAGTTCTGTGTGCAGTGCTCTTGTAGGCTAAATTCAACCCTCTGGGTATTGTTGCTCTCAGCCATAAGTGTCCTTTCCAGGATTTTAAGATTTTTTGTTCGATAAAATACTTCATATCCACTCTTCTGAACTTCTGCATGGCTTGTCTCCTCCTGAAACTTGGTTAGATTTGTGCCATTCAAGACCTCCTTAAGCCATTTTTTTTTTCTTTCAAGAGTATTGGAAAGAACAATAACAGAGCATTCGGTTTTATAAAGGAAAGGAAGATATTTCATAAGAAGTATCTTGGGGTTTTTGGGACTGTCTGGAAAAAAAAAAAACAAACAACATAACAAGTTGTCCTCTCCCAAGTTTACTTTCTAATAAATCCCCTTTTATTGATTTAGGTTAGATTTTGGTTTCTGTGATCAGGACTGTCAGGAGAAATTGATCCCAGCAGTGAAAGCCCAGGAGGTGGTGTGCCTGGCACAAAGATGTGCAGCTCATTGGTGTGTCCAGAAAGAGCACACGGTCCCTGAAAGTCTTCCCAGCCCTACTGACAGCAACACTAGTTGATCAACTGCTGACATCTCCACTGCCTGGTAGTGGTTTCCAGTGGTCAACTTCTTTAATGCCACCAGGCCCACCTGTGCCTTCAAGAGATACCCTCACACTTCTGTTGCTGTGTAAAGTAGGAGTTAATCATAGTGACAGTTTATATGCTGTTCCTAAAGATCCGTGCCACAGAACTGTTATAAGGGAAAAAATAAGATATGCACCATAAGTTACCTTTGTTAGGAAAAAAAAAGTTAAAATTTTATTTTCAAAATTCTAACATTTTTATGACATATTTTCTTATTTGTCTTATTCAGTTACCTAAGCTAATACTTCCTTTAGGAACTGGCTTCAATTAATGCCACTGGGAAGAGTGATTCTCTATTGATTCTCATTTCCTAAATAAATCCTCCACTCTAAAATAGTAGACTTTGTGTTTTGCCTTCCTATGAATAATGAATGAAAAAGAATTATAATTGGCAATAACATTATGGCTCCATGATGTAGATTTACATTAAAACTAAATGTTCAACACAATAGATGCAAAAGGCTTTCCTCTTTTTACTATGAATAAATGCATTTATAACACCAGGAATTAGAAATAACAATGATCAATCTCCTTTTCCCTAAGAAAAAATGAGAATTAAGTACTATAAATCCTCCTCAATCCATCACTTACATAAAAAAAAAAAAAAAAAATATTTCAATGGTTTAGTAATTTTCCAGCCTTCCAAAACTTGCTGTCATGTTCCCTAAACATAGACATCTCTTTCTGTGCTGAACACGGCAAGTTTAGGCCAGAGATATCAGTAGCATTGTCTCCAGAAACATTGCCCATTATCATCTTTCAACTAGTCTTACCTTTTAGTTGGAAGTATTTTGATAACATTCCAAGGACTAGATTTGCTTCCATGCCTGAGCAGTCTGTCAGCTGTTCCTTCCTGGATCTCAACAGTCTTGTTATATCTTGAAGGTGAAAATATCTTGAAGGTCACAAAGATGATCAGAGGGCTGGGAAACCTGAAATGAGGAGAGACTGAATGAATTAGGTCTTACCATCCTGGAGAAGAAAAGGCATTTGAAAAGGGCATTATCAGGATTCATCACTTATGTCCACATTCACAAGCTTGTCCCCTCACATATAGGAGGATTCCTCTCTTGGATAAATAGTGTTTCATGTATAAAGAATGCATATAGTGTATAACTTACTGTGGCATAAGCAGTTTTATTAGCTTTTGATTTCCCTCAGAAACCTACAAAATACTGAATAATTCCTCAAGTTTCTTAGCAGCAAACTACAAATTATTTTAAAATAAAAGGAACAATTTTTTTTTCCTCTTAACTTTCTAGACACTCTTACTGAGATTTACCACATAATTTTTAAAGGTTTGGGAATTATTATCTCATCTTATCAGCTAAACCTAAACTCCATGATAATGGCTGATGTCTATTTTCTCATAAATAAGAATATAGATATTCAATATTTGATAAAAGTTTTACTCTTTTGACAAAATTTTATAGGTTTCTAAACTCCAGTAGCATTCCATGGAGCAACACTGACTTCAGCGCATCCATGCTTTTACCCCACATATTCCTCCTGTCTATTTAGTGTATCCCTGAAGTAAAGACACATGACGTATTTTTATGAACAAACCAGACTAGAACCTAGGCCTGAGGCATTATGTTAACTAACTTACAAGAAAAGAAAATGTCTTCTCCAGAGTGCTTTAGTTACAGCTGAGAAAGGAGGGAATACAGAAATATCAGTATTTACCTTTATGCTTAGAAAGGGAAATTTAACATAAAATATTTGTCTGCTGTCACTAGTTTGTATTTCATGAGATTGTTTTATTATATTCCAATTTTAATAACTGAAGTGCTTGTTTGAACAACAGTTTCAAAATCCTAATTAAAATACTTCTGACAAATACAGCTTTATCCAGAACTAAATTATGGAGAAGTGAATGACAATTGAACAGAATCACTTAACAGCTGATAGGCACTTGTGGCGCTAATTACTGACATGAAACTCTATTGAAAAAAAAAAAAAAAGAAAAAAAAAAAAGAGCCTGTAGGCACTGGGAAGTAAGCTTCACTCTGTTTTTCACCAGGAAAGTTACTTGTTTTAGAGATCCATCTTATAGGGTCTCCATCCAACAACAATGTTTATTCATTATGTCTACAACGAAATGCATCAGTATCTGTAATATAAAATACTTAAACAAGACTCTAGTCAGCTTAATGCAGCTGTTGTTATGTTATTGCTTTCACTCAAAGCATCACAAAGACTGAAAATCTTATTGAAACTATTTTTAAATGATTGATGTAAAGCACCAGTTTCCAGAGAAAAGAAAAAAATCTTCCATCTCCTGTCTTTGTCTTTACTCACTTTTTTCTTTTTTTCTTTTTCTTTTTTTTTCCTCATGTCTTGCTTCTAATTGTTAAGGTTATAAAGCAGCACTTGAAATGTTTGACCACAGTACCCACCAAAAGTCTCAGAACAACTCCAAATAGCAAACAAAAACAGTGTCCATAATGCATTCATATTCCTTAAGTGTCAAGCAGGAGTCCAGCTTATGAAGACTCCTCCATTTAAGATTGACCCCTTCTTGCTTACACAGATGTGTAAGAGGTGAGAGACATACTACTTAGTGTCCTGCTGAAAGCTGCTTGCATCTCATGGAGATTAGTTTGGTTAGGACAGCCCTTCATAGAACAGAATTATTTTCTGTTTTTCACCCTGAGGTCTCCATACATTTTCTCACATAAGCATCTACAGCTCACCTGAGGCTCATGACTGATGGGACTGTACAAATCCCAATGGGAGCAGAGCTCACACAATCCTTGGTGGTGAATCTAAGCTACTTCCTCCAGAAATATCCACTCTTGGTTGAGAAGGGCCCTGGCCTTTTTTCCCCTTCCCAGAACCAACAATTGGCAACAGCTGCTGTAATGCATACTGTGGCAACAACAAAATCAAATACATCACTCTCTGCCAGCCATTATAGAGTTGAACAGCTGTGCAGTGAGACCAGGTTGGAGGTGAAGCTCACAGTCAGCATCTCAGCTGCTTTCCTGTGTTAGTGAGAGCCCTGGGCAGCCCTCCACACTCCTCGCAATCCAGGGACCACTCTTGTGTTGGGAACAGTAGCAAACAAGGACGCTTAAGGAAATGCACATGTACAGCTGAGACGTAACAGGCTTTACAGGTCAGAAAACAGAATAAGGAATTTTGTAAAATAGTGTTGCCTAACAGTGAAGATCAAGTGGCTGCTGAGTGGGCCAGAGGTCACTGTCCACTGCCCTCAGTACCATTTGGAAGAAGCCTCCACCAATTTCTCATGCTAAGTAAGAGAATTCGCTTGTTTAGATCTGTGAAATTAATGAGAAAACAACTCGGAAACAGGCATCTTTGGGAACGTATGAGCAAAATGCAGGATCATATTTCAAAGTGAAACTTCTAAGTTAAAGGAAGGATACAGGGCATTTGAGTTAGTGATGGCTTGCAAGAAATTTATCTGGGGATCAGTTTTGTTTCAGGTACAGAGCAAGTTTGCTCTGTCCATGTGATGTGGAGACTATTTATGTGCACTTGTATGATTTGACTAGTTCATTTATTCATCAGTTTATGGATCATTAAGATGTGATGATGAAAATAATGAGAGCAAATCTTCTAATATGGATTCCACGAGTGTCAGATTTTTTACTGACCCTGTGTGCTAACTCATTTTTAAAGCACTACTTGTAGAAGTGAGAACTTAGAGAAGGTGCGCTAAGCAAAGAACTATGACAGCTTAACTACATTTAATCTTGACGATATAGCACACTCATCTTGAGGGAAAAATGAATCTGCCAAATTGGAAGCACTTCATCCATATTCAGAACTTGAAAACATTTTACAACCTGTTTTCAAACTGTATTTCAATATAATGCTTCCTACTATTCTTAAACCAGAAACAGTCTTAGCAAAAATGTAAGGGAAACGTCTAGCACTGACATCTTGAAGTAACTGATTAAACTGTTTCAGCAAAGCCTAGAGGCATTGCAGTCCTAGGCCAGTTTTATAAGTATAGAAATGGGGCTACTTTGCATCACTGCCAACCAACAACTCAGCTGATCCAGACAAGCAGTGGAATTTCTTTATTGGATGTAGGTGATTTATTGCTCTTGGTCCTAGAAACAGTGAGACTGCTTTTGACAAATTCTTTGCAATGCCAGGAAAAGTATTGCTGGGGATACCAATGATCACATGTAGGAAACAGTTGAGTCACACAGCTGGTAATGAAGGTCTCTGGCTGTAGAACATTTCCTCTCAGATAGTAACCTTTGTCCAGGAAACAGACTAGCTTTGGAGGCTAGACCTTAAATGAGCCAAGGGAGAGATGGACCTTGGGTGCACTCCTTCCAGTCACATGGGAAGCACAGGTAAGTTCTTTGCACCTGTGCTCCTTGGGCAAGCTACACCCTTCACCAGGTACTCAGTCATCAGCTCAGGCTGCAACATAACAATTTCCCTACAACTGCAATATCGAACCCAAGTCTTTTCAAACTATCACAAGTTTTTTAGTGGTATTATTTTAAATTTTTGTAAGACAAATGGCATTTGATTATATGGTGATGTGTAGAACAAGTGCTCACACGGTGTATTGTGATACGTTCAAAACATAAGTGTTCTTTGGAGTATGAGGGCATGAGGCACACAGGGAGATTTATAATTGCTGGTTGTTTTAAGAAAGAGCTCTCTATAGAGTTCTAGATTTTTTTTGTCTTTTTTTTTTTTCCATTAGAAAGCAAATCATTATATTTAGCATCTTTGCTGTGCAGAAGTTTTCTGTTTGAAATTCAAAAAGAAATATTCATAACTTTTCATATTTACTATCTCATTTGTCTAGATGTCATAGAATCATAGAACAAAAAGGTTGAAAAGGATCGCAATGATCATCTAGTAATTCCAACCCCCTGCTATATGCAGGGTTACCAACCACTACACCAGGCTGCCCAGAGCCACATCCAGCCTGGCCTTGAATGCCTCCAGGGATAGGGCATCCACAACCTCATTGGACAACCTGTTCCGGTGTGTCACCACCCTCTGTGTTGAAAACTTCCTCCCAGTATCTAACCTAAACCTTCCCTGTTACAGTTTAAAACCATTCCCCCTTGTTCTATCATTATCCACCCTCGTAAATCGTTGTGCTCCCTCTTGTTTATACTCTCTCCTCAAATATTGGAAGGCCATAATGAGGTGGAATTCTACACCAAGTGGGGCAACATAAGACTTGCTATAAGAAAAGAGAACAACAAAATTCAAAAGGGATATTTTTTTAAAAAAATGAAAAGCATATACTTCATTTGAAAGCATACTACATACTCGTGAGCCAGAACTGCCACAAGTTTTTATTCCTCAGTTAAAATATTACTCTAGAGTTCCAAAATGGGAAGTAGAAATAATGTAATTGGGTGTAGGTGATCAATCATAAACACACAGGACAAACAGATTCCAGCAAGTCAGTGTATCATTTATCAAAGATACGTGGCAAACACTTTTGAATATCTAACATGGAAACGGAAAGCAAGATCTGTTTATGACTAGCATAAGAACAGAAATGAAATTTTGTCGATATATTCGTAATCAGACCTGTCATATTCTATACCTACTTGTTCTATAATTTTCTGTAAACTGCAGCCATGTGTAACACACAATTTGCTGAAAATACTGCTGACCATTAGATCTTGGAAGAATATGTCACCTAGCCTAATGAAGCATAAAATAACTTTTTCTTCTATTGTTGTGTAGAGAAAAACATTACCTAGAAAGATTAGAAAAAAAGAGATACGAAAATCCAACCCCAAGCAAAAAATTTTTGTTCTATTTTTTATGTTGGAGGTAGAAGCATTAAAAACAAAAAAACAAGAATTCAAAACCTAAATGCTCTTATGAACAGTCATTAAAAACTATTGCAAATCAGAAGATGAGTTTCAGAGAAAGTCTGAAAAACTTGGCAATATGTAAGGTACAATAGAGTATAAACACCTCAGTCAATGTGTCTTTCAATTAATCCTATGTACATGTGATACTAAACATATTAACATATTATTCATATGTGTTTTATTGGAATCAATGCATGACTATATTCTTTCAGTAAATCTCAAGATACTTCATCTTTTTCTATTGGGCAAAGAAATTCACAGAATCATAGAATCACAAAGGTTGGAAAAGACCTCCAAGAACATCTAGTCCAACTGTCCACCTACTACCAATATTTCCACACTAAACCATGTCCTTTAGTACCACATCTAAATGTTTCTTAAACACCTCCGGGGACAGTGACTCCACCACCTCCCTGGGCAAAAATGTCCCTCGTGTCATCAAACCATGTATTCAAACAGACTGTAGACTGCAGTCAAGTCATTGAATAAAGGAGGAACCCCTATTATATTTCCCAGAGAAAGTGCAGCATCTGGAACACTTCATTTAAGAGCTGCTTTACCTAATTCACAGCTATCCACACAGCTAAGCAACACACCATTAGCTGCCATTTAACAACTACAGCAAATCTAAAAATTCAAGTAGTTTTATCCAATGAAAAGCAAAATTTCTTAGCATACGCAATGCAAGATGGTGTTGTGTGAAACAAGAGGTAACCTGCTCAGCTTCAATGAGCTTCACAAATAGGCTTAGGCAGCATTCAGTTAAAATTTCAGGTGGTTTTCCACCCTCTGTCAGTTTATCTCATTTTCTTTGCCCTAATGATCCTTGTTGCACTGTGTGATATTGACAACACTGTACAGAAATTAAAACATCAACTACAAAACCATAAATGCAGGAAGAAATGTTTTCACCACTTATTCTACTCCTATAACCGTGTACCTTGTGGACATAATTAGAGGAATAAAACATGCTTTAATAAATATTCTGCAGCATTCATAAGCATTGTGATAAAATACATTTGTCATCAAGAGGAGAGAACTGACACTTTCATTTGAAGCAACAATATTATCTCTATAAATATGAACATGCTTGCTATATTTTAAACACTTAGTCCCTAAATAATTGAGTTTCCAGATTTCCTGCTCTGAAATCAACAGGGAGAATATTCACGTGCTGTGAAGTGGAATTCACATTAATGTCTATTGCTTTGAAAACTGCCATTTATCAGTAGGTTTCTGGTATTGTAGTCTGAAAAGATTAAGACATCTTCCACTCTGTGCTGGTGTGGCCTTGCCTCAAGCACTGTGTACACTTTTGGGCACCACAATGTAAAACTATTAGAGAGCATCCAAAGGAAGGCTATGAAGATGGTGAACAGATTAACAACCCCATTAAGCCTTAGAGTCCAACCAGTCTAGATAGTTTCTACTCTGAGTGCAGTAAGACTTTGCTTGTTCTCAGAGAAAGCAGAGATGAAGAGGTCTGCCAGCTCGTGGTCTTCTGCAAAAGGCTTTTCTTGATTTCATCTGAATGTGGAACAGAAACACTTTTTGTTTGTTTGTTTATTTGTTTTTTGTTTACTTAAATGAATATTCATAAAACTTGAAATGCAGCAAAGAAGGTTGACATGGTGCAACATGATGACTGGACTGATGACTGGACACCTTACACAAAGCAAAATCTGGTAGACAGAGCGCTATCAGCTGCAGTCATAGTTTGGCCCAAATTTCTATTTATTAAACGCAATTAATTTTTAATGTCATCCAATTGATTATTGTGAATTTTTCCAACATGAAACTTCCTGACGATCTGATAAAATTTATGGGATTTTCTATGCTGCAAGTGTGCTATATATAATAAAATTCTGTATTCAAACATAGCAGTATCCCCATGTGAGTGCAGAGTCGAAGTGAAACTAAGTAACTCTCCAGTCAAAAGTTTCTCAAATCATTTAGTAGTTTCCTTAGAAATAAATATATTGTGGTCTAGAGCTGGCTGAATAATGAAAGAAGTTATTCATGGGTAATTATTCTATGAGAAATGGCCAAATTTACAATGGATTTTATTCATAATAGATTATTTGACCATTCACTGGGGACTGCTGTGAATCAAATTTTCTATGCAGTCAGACAATCTCCTATATGAAATGCACATCTCAATGCTATTAAATGAAATTAAGCATTTCTGCAATATTATTCATGGTTCACTGTAGCCAAAGAAATACCTTATTCTCTGCAGCAGTTTTTATGGTGACATAAAATACTTTGAACAGCTTTAAAACTACTGGAGTGTTGTCTTGGGATTTGTTGGCAGTTAAATACTTTCCTTTCTGCACCACCATTTCTGCATCATTTCAGTATTTGTATTTTACAATGCCTGAATGGTAGCAATGAATACAATGGCTTCCTTAAGAAATCATTATTTGTAGACTTTTCTCTGATTAAACACCTATGTGAGATGAGGAATTTTATTGTATTTTGGTAGTGTATGGTATATTTTATTATTTACCTATGTCTTTTAACATCTTGCAGTACTAAGAACACTGTGGTGATAGGTGGTAGAGATTCCAGCTGATAAAATATAGGGTTGGCTTTTCAAGAGCAAATAAGAGACCTGCAAACAAAGATAAAAACTGCACTTTTTGTTCTTAGTGTTGGAAAATTAATTGGGTTCACTCTACTAACATGGAACAGTTACTTGAACTGCAGTGAGTGATACTATACACAGAAAAAAAACGCTGTCTGCCATCTTAATAAGTACAGGTACTCTAGCTGAGGTTTCCTTCGATGTTAAGATTGAAATGCATATTCTTAAGGAGAGCAGCATCAAGGGCTCAAGACTCAAGTAACCAGTTAGACTTTTTTCCTTTATGACAGAAGTGGAAATATTATACCCTAAATTTATGATTACATTTAAGCCACTGAAAGTACTACGACTGCACAGAATTCATGTAATATCTGAAAAGAAAAAGATTAATTGAAATTAAAAAAAAAAAAACAAGCAAGAAAGTTAATATTCCTCTAAATAGGAAGGAGTTTATCTCAAATAAAACAATCTCCCATTAAAAAAAAAAATCACAAAACAATTCTCTATTACTTCCATTTAATTTTTGCCCTTCATTTCCTCTCATAAACATAGCCTTCAAAACAGTTTAATTTTTCTAATTGACTGCAATTTGAGTTTAGTCTAAGTTTGCCCCAGAGGAGTTCTTATTTAGGCCTCTGTGGCATCCAGTTTTAGTTAGAAGTTAGTACTTCTCCAATTTGCTTAAGAAAAAATCTTTATTTCCTTTCTGTCTTTGTAAAAGTCAAGGTAGAAAAATTTCTCAGATGACTGCTGCTTCCTTATTTGCCCTTTACCTTCCATACCCAGCAACATCTCCTGCAGCATCAGAACTTTTAAAGTATCAAATCTAAATGTGTATAGCCTCCTTTCATTCTTACTGACCAAGGAATGATGATCTAGTATATTTACAATGAATGGGAGACGATTTTTCCATAGAGTACATTAAAATACATGCTTGGAAATAATTCTTTTTCCCCTGTAACGTCTTTGCTGGCTCACTGCACTTAGCAAGATGTGATACAGCAGAAGCTGTTCACAGTGCTAAGGCAGAGCCCTCGTACCTTATAGCCCACAAATCAGTGCACTTCCTATGGGCTGTGGGAAGTCAGGTTCAGCTGTTGTCTCTACCAAGAACCTCAAGTTGGTGCCTTAAGAGTTTTTTCTCTGCCATCATTGCTGATGCAAGTGTGAAATTAAGCTCACTACGTTTAGTGAAGTTTCTTTGTGTTTTGTGAGTGCTGCTTGGATCTTCTTACCCCTGAATTACAGCTCTGTCTCCTTGCATCTTAGTTCTTCTTTTTTAATCTTTTAGAAAGCCTGGAATGGAAACTACAGAAATTGTCATGACTACTAACATGTCAATTCAGAATGATTTCAATTAGACAAAAATATACTCCTTCTTCCAAGTGTTGCCTTGTATCGACCATAATTTTGAAATGCTTTCTTGGACCTGCTGGAAGGAAAAAAAAGAACACCTCACTATTTTCCCAGACTTATTGAGGCTTAGACGGCCTAATTTTTCTCAAAGGAAAAATATGCATGTTGAAATCCAGCGTATTCCTCTCAACCTGCAGCAAGAAGCTTGCTGCTGGATGCAGCACTGGTTCTATGGTTATCCACCAGAGAGAAAAATAAATGCTAAAATGTACCTTAATCCAATTCAGTTTTTGCTTTTCTGGAAGAATATCAGTGTGATACCTGGGAAGAAAAAGTCCTGTTATTGCAAGAAATTAAAGCTCAATAATATGTGAGTTGTCATTTTCTTGGTTAGATCTTTATATATATTTATCTCTCTGACTATAATACTTCAGTGTTGTTTATAATTGTTTGAAGATAAATTAAATAATAAGTTTTATAGCAAACTAAATAATGATTGTTACTGTTTGACAAAACTAATTAAGAAGGAAGTGTATAAGAAAAAAAAAGTGAATCAAATGCATCTTGAAGTGGATTCTTACTGTCCCCACAGGATGTCTTGTGATAATTGAGGGTATAGGAGAACAGGACAGCTAGGTGTCCCTATTTTACCAGAGAATCATAGATTCATTTGAATTAGAAGGGACCCTCAAAGGTCATGTAACCCAAATTCCCTGCAATGAACAGGGACACCCACAGGTAGATCAGGTTGCTCAGAGCTCCATCCAGCCTGACCGTGAGTGTCTCGAAAAACAGAGCATTCACCACCAACCTGGGCAACCTGCAGATGCCCCCTCAGTCTTCTTTTCCCCAGGCTGAAGAAATCCAGGTTACTCAGCCTTTCCTCATACAGGAGATGCTCCAGACCCTTAATTGCCTTTGTGGCCCTCTGCTGGACTCCTTCTAGGAGATCCTTGTCTTTTCTGAACTGGGGAGCCCAGAAGTGGACACAATATTCTAAATGTGGTCTCACCAGGGCAGAGTAGAGGGGGAAGATCACTTCCTTTGACCTGCTCGTCATGGCTTATTTAATGCAGCCCAGGATACCACTGGACTTCTTGGCCACAAGGGCATGCTGCTGGCTCACGGCCAACCTGTTGTCCACCAGGTCCTTCTCTGCAGACCTACTCTCCAGCAGTCATCCTCTAACCTGTACTGATGCATGCAGTTATTCCTCTCCAGGTACAAGACTCTACAGTTGCTCTTGCATGTTGGAACCTGGATTAAATTAATAGTTACTGTGATTCTATGAGTTAAACTACTTTGATATGTGTCAAATCACTTTTGGACTTCCATCACTAGCACTGCGGCTTAACTGGAATGCATCTGCAGTCTAGTGAATCACTTGAATGATAGTGGTAACACTCTCAGGGTTCACATTCAAAAACATTTTAAAATTAAACACTTGAAACTTTTCTGTGGAAATGAATGCACTTCCAATAAATTATGGAAGTTCCTTTGTGAATAAATTCTTCTGAATGCATATGCTATGTTGGAAGTGTCATTATAATGCATGCAATTTCAATAAAATGATCAGTAATCATAGTGAAATGCTGTTTGTTTTGATTCTATTTCTTCAATAATTGGAGTAATTGATAGAGGTCTCAGTTTCATGCATTGTGTTTCATATTATTTATGTCAGACGGTCTGTGAGGTGAAAGTGAAAATCCTTTACAAAACCAATAACAACACCTGCAGAGACAAAAGAAAGCAGCAGCACTGAGGGGATCAGACTGGCTTTCAAATATTACAGTGAAAGAGAAAACACCTAAATAAAAGTGAAATTTTTTGAAGGTCAGACCAGCAAAGGAAAAGATTTACAATATTTTGATATTTTAAAGACTAAAAATGCAAAATTTGAGAATTTTGAATTGTCATGTGAAATCTCACTTCTTAAGTAGCTGTTTTGGATTACTTTACTCATAGGAGATTGTCAGTGTGCATGAACCTAGTTAGAAATGATCTCACTAAGTTTCTTGTCAACTGCAAGACATTTCATAACGTGAGAGGCTGCATGTGAAAACTGGCAGTGCCTTGAGTGTCCACTAACCAGGGACCTAGTTTTGCAAAACTCCTGTGTATGTATTCAGCCTCACATCTTTGATGCCCAAGTGATGCTCAAGCATGGTACTGAACACAGAAGCATTCCCCTGAGAAACATATAATGGGGCCATGGGCCGCTAAGTTGGGGTACAGCGGCCCAGGGGTGTTTCCTACAGAAAACGGACAGATTGTAAAGTAATGAATCCATGTGATTTTAAAGTATTAAGCTGAAAAAACATATATTTAGCAATCTTTATTCATTTAATCAATCTTCCTAATCAATTTTAAATGAATTATGCTAGTGTAATACTTTCTGTCAAAGCTAGTGTTATGATTTCTACCCTTATATTATGCTGAATAAAATAGGATTACTTTACTGTGATTTTCAGAGCATGTGTTACTGTAATTTCCCCTAAAAGGTAGTAGCCCCTTTCAGAGAGTTCAAATAAATCCCCAAATAAGAGAATCAAGACTGGTAACGTGACCATTAATTTGTTCTCTCTCTTGGTAACACTTCTTCTCTTCAAACAGTGGGAGATTTAACATTGGAAAAAAGATAAAATCATGTCATGTTTTTAAGCATAATGGAGACAGTGACATATAGTATAAACACAGAACATAAAAATCAGTGAAAAATAGGTGCATTCACTTCTTGTCTAAAGTAACTGCAACTACTTTCCTTTCAGCTTTACTGGCCCTAATGATTCATAAATTTTGCTGCTTCTCCTGGTACAGTAAAAATATGAGCATTGCCTTAAAAACTAATTGGAAGCCTTGCAGGATAAAGCCTGATATAATCCTATTTTAAATCTCTCAGCAACAGTTAAGATTGTGGAGGATTTAGAGAAAGAAGAATTGCAAGAGAATTATGTTCTTTTACAGTACAGTGTTCAATAAGCCCATATCACTTTTTTAAGTTAAATGTTCAAATCAGCGGCCCTTAAGAAGAGTGCTTTATGAGTGAGGACCTTAGTTTCTAGATAAAGGATATTATTTATGTCATAGATCATTTCTTTACATACAATTTGAATATGATGGGATGTAGTTCAGCTGATGTAAATCAACATACATCTTGATTCCAGGGATACCAGATATATCACTTATCTCTTGAGGGCATTCAGGATCCACCTGAATGTGAATATGTATATATACAAGTGGATATGTAATGTTAAAAAACAAAGACAATCTTTACTGATTCTATTTGAGTCATTCTGAGGCTCTATAAATTCAAGAGTCTCTATCAACTTCTTGAACTGTCCAAGAAGGAAAAGAGGAGCATGATTTATTGTTAATACTTTCAGTGTTATGTGTACCTCTAACATTTAAAATAGACAGGAAAAGCCCATCTCAGTTAATGGACATTCCCTAAGTTATGCAACCTACTTCTGTGTGAGGACTATATATTGCTACGTATTCATGCTTATTCTAAATCATAAGCATAAAAATCAAACTCAGAAGATCAACTGCTCATCTTTATTTTGTTCCAGAAAAGACTGGAATGAGATGCTTGATAATGCGTGAGGTATTAATTCTGTAGAGGAGAAACTAATGAAAGACTTCAGTAACTACACTTATTAGCTTCAGTAATTTACAGCAGAAATCAGATGAGATTTCCAAGAGAACACGTCTCATAAAATGAATGAGAGTCTACAAAATTTACTCTTTCAATTATCAAGGGGAAAAAAAAGGTTAGTAGGGTCCCTCCTAAAGATTAGAGAGTTACAGCAGAGAAATTAGAAATATGTTTCAGTGCACAAAGCAGCCATTGGCAGGTGTCTCCATCAGGATTGTATTCCAGAACTATTCACTCTGGAGTGTGTTACGGCTGCCTTTCAAAGTCTGTGCTGAGTCCAGACAGAGGTTACCAAGTGGATCACTTGAGGGCATCTCTGTTCCTAAAAAAATACATCTGTCTGTTCAGATGCCTTTGAGGAAGAACTGTGTCACTTTGTCACAAGATTTACTTCTGTTCAAGCAGAGAAACTATTTCACAGGAGCAGATACACACAGTTTAGTTTCTCCAGTAGAACACATTAAAAAATGAGAACTGTGCACTCAAAAGTACAATTCACCTCAAAAAAGAGAGAAAAATCTCTTCTGGTGTGTCAGATTTCGGAGATCCTCCAACACACAGTCCCACAGCAGGACAGCAGCTCATTAGCCTTCCCTCTCTCTGCATGCTCAGCTGGATAGCATTGCAGCTCCAAAAAGGAGGCTTAACCCATTTGATGCTCTGTCTCTCTCTGCAAGGTTAGACTCACACTGGAGAATTTCAGCTGTGTTTCTTCCTACATACCTCCTTCTTCTGTGTGATTCACAGCTGGAAGAGGATCCTGCTTCACAGATAATTAAAGAGAAGGAGAACTGTCATAGACCATAGAATTTAAGTGTATGAGTAACTGAAGTGAGATAGTCTGACTTCCCATGCTGCTGAAGCCTGGAAATGTTATCAGTATTGCACAGAAGTGTTTGTAGGGGCTGGAGCTCAGACCAAAAAATGAGATAAGTGAACCCAAAGTCAGAGATCTCTTCTTATTTTCCTGTTCATTACAACAAGTAAACATTCCTCGCCAGAAAGAGCAAAGGCTTTGCTCAAGGACAATAGTGACACTGGTAGGATCTTCAAGAGACCTCAGAGACAGGAGCCCTCTCAAAGGTGGGAAGGAAGACACAGACAAGGCAGCACAGCAGAAGAGGATGTTTGGAAGGCTGGTGCTTGTGGTAGCAGAAATAAGGTTTCATTTCCACCTACAGCTATTTAACCTAAAATTTAGTTGCCATGGCAGCAACAGAGCAACACATTCTTTTGGGGAAATATTCAGGGCTTGATATCTCAGCTTTTACAAATCAGACTAGTTCTACAAAGAGAGGAATGTGAGTGGGATAGGAATGTCATGAGCAGGTTGGGGAGAGGTAAGGTTGAAACAGTCTGCTCAGTATGGACTGGAGGGTAGGCAAAGGAGAAGCAGTTGGACCTTCTGTCAAGGAGAACCTTGAAAGTTGAGAAATTCCAGTAAGATATTAGAGGCTAAGGTGAAACGGGACTAACTTTGCTGTGTTGTAGTGGAGATCTGTAAAAGATCACCTACAGACCAGAACAGAGGAGTTAGTGAATTTCCACCCCCTCTTCCTCCCCTCCCATCTCACTCCTTGCAAGCAGTGTCTTCTACTGGAACTCTGCTTCTACCAGTACAGCTGTGTAGGAGAGAAGTAGATAACAGATGGGAAGCAAAAGCTCTAAGGGACCATTTACAGGAGCTGAATGTCTTTAAATCCACAGGACTGGACGGATAAAACTAGGAGTGCTGCAGGAGTTGGCTGATGTGAAGGTGAGATTCATCTATCCTCAAAGAAAATCCATAATGGTCAGAGGATGATCTTGCTGATGAAAAAAAAAAAAAGGCTGATCTTGCATCTCTCTCTGAGAAAGGTAAGGAGAAGGAGGTAGAGAATTGAAGAATTCTCATTTTAAAGCTGATGAAATCTAAGCTGGACAAACAAGAAATTTTTGTTGTCCTTGCAAGCAAGTGCAAGCAGGCAAGGCAACCTTGCAGGCTAGTGTTTTCTGTTGAAAAGGGATGCTGTGAAAATGAAGAGGGACAAGGGAAAGTTTAACACTGACCAGAGACAGGACATGTATTCCCCAAGGAAAGTATGAAGGAACTGAATTTATTTAGTCTGAGAAACAGATGCTAAGGGACTGTAAGATAACAGTCCTCAACCACTTGTGTTGAGATTGGAAAGATGACAGAACCAGTAGGAAACAAATAAAGTACAGGGTACACTGTCCTGAAATTGTTGCCTTGAAGGCTCATTAGGAAAAATCTTTTCCCCAGAACACCACAGCACTTAAAAAAGTTCTCCAGAGGGGCTAAAAACCTCCATTCCTGGATACTTTCAGGACTCAGATATGGCCACAACTGACCTGATTTAGGGATGAGAATAGTCTTGTTGTGAGAAGTATGACCTCCAGAGATCCTTCCTGATGACATTTCTAAGATTCTGGTACCACCACGTCTGAAAAGAAATCAGACAAAAATATGTAGTGTAGCTGTGCATGGACTGGCCAAACAGCTGCATTCAGGTTATCTAAACCTACTGCACTGTAAATCTTACACCTGGCTTAATGTATGGATCCCAATCTGTTTTTTGTTAGAGGGCACCAAGGGCACCCACTTTCAAATCACTTGAAACTATTCTACTGTGGATGCTTTGGAGCCTGTTGGATGAAAAAAATAAAAAGGGGGATTTCTAGAATATAATGGAAGAAAAGAGGCCTTAAAAAAATCTTCATTTACATAACCAGCTTCAGTGGAAAAAGTTAGTTCATATTAATTGTAGGATAGGTCATCCAGATATGATCATTCTGTTTGGCTTAGGCTGTTTATGCATCTGGAAGACTGGATTTATCTTCAGACTGAAAAAAAAGTTTCACGTTTTAAGTGTATTGAACATTTATACAGAAGAACTTTAATAAACATGTTATTCATTTCAGTAGCAATGGCTTTTTATTCTTGCATAGCTGAGTTATGGGTGTACCTGTAGTCTACAAGAGCAAATTCAGTCTGCCCTCCGGATGATGGTGTTGACCATACAAAGAAACATATAAGTGACCCTGTTATCACCTGTATAAAAAGAGACCCTGTAGTATAATTAGGTCAGTAACTGCAATACATAGATCATACTTATGAAAAAAAGAATAGGCTATTTAAAAATCGTTTGTTGTAAAGATCCTGGATTCATAGGAACAGTAAAGTAATAGATTACAGAGAAATATAAGGACTTCTGTAACATGAAAAACTTCTGTAATTTTGGTATGTACCTGTACATTTAAATTAAATTTTAGGCAACTCATCATGAACCAAATGTCTGCTTTTTTGAGAACAAACACTATGGTTGAACTGTATTCATATTTCCAGTTATTTCTTTATATTATATTTATTTCAGAAAATAATGGGTAAAAGCTTAAGTAGGTATAAACATTAGATTATATCATGGTAGCAAAATAACAGGTAGCTTTCTGGAAACAGGTATGTTGTCATATACCAGTAAAACAGCTATTACCTGTGCTATATCCTCTGCTATCTCTGGTGGTTAAGAAACAGTAGAATTTAGATTCTAGAAATGTTTGTAGGTAGTAATTTGCTTCTGATGAAAGACAGACACGTGTTTAGCCTCACAAAGTCAAGGCCACAATAATTCCTTTCTTTTACCATCTCTTGGGTTCATAGTCTATCCCCGGATGATTAAAAGTCAAAGAAAAACAGTCCTTTCATTTCAGATGGATTTTAACATTTTTCATTTTTTAAAAAGTATATATTTAGGTGACATCCCCACTCGAATCTCCCAAAGACAAAACCATCAGTGTTATAGAAGAGGCTTCTCTTCAGTCACTCTCTCTTCCTGTGTGATCTGTAGAGATAGTGTAAAACAACAGAAAAACTGGTATATATATAAAGGTCTGTCCCACAGCCAAGACTAAAAGTAAATTAAAAATAAATCTCTCTGTATAATATCTGAAACAAAACCATGGATCAAAATACATTCTCAGAGAAAATATTCCCCTAGTTTCTTAAATACACAGCAGTCCAAGCAGCGTGACAAGCATGACTATTTTGGTAGCATAATATTGGTAGTATTTTCCCACTGCACTGACTGGAAGTTATTTTATCACTGGCAGATCTGCACACGTATTTTTCAGACTGACTACATTGAGGAGCACAGTGGAGTGCTAACCTCCCACAGTAACACCACTATGGTATTTCAGCTATTGTGTCCATTCTGCAACATTCCTGCCAATCCAGCGCTTAGCCTTTCTTTCACAGAAAATCAACTCTCTAGAATTCTCTAGGTGTACATGTAGATAAAATTTGACTAAAATCAACAAGATGTCACTTTCCAAATTTATAAAAGACCAGTAATTTACCCTTGTCCCCCTCCTCCACAATTAGCCTCTTATTATCTTCTTATTCTTGTCCAATTCAAGTCACAAATTTCATTAAACCTATGTATTTTTCGCTCATCTCTGGAATCTGTAATCTGTAGCTGATAGATTTTAAGAGAAGATTGTTTTCCTTATGTGTAGTTATCCTGGCTCATAGAAAACCAAGTATTGTGACTGTCAACTAAATATCAGCCAATGCAAAGTGAGTAAACTGTTATCTGTACTGCAGTGTATGCTACAAATACCTCTGCTGGAAAAAAGCATTTCTGTTAAGCTGAATATTTTGATGAGAAAACTGCATTGTTTTGAAAGAAGAAAAATGCAGTACAAGCAGTGAATTTTAGGTGAAAGTATCTTCCAAAGTCAAGAGTTATGATATTAAAAATTAAGTAGTAAGGCAGTGAACTTTAAAATATGATTAAATACATGTCTTTTTAAATAATCACACTCATTTTTGTCTTTTTCATTATGTTTTTTTTCAAACTCCTAAGCAAACATTATGGTAGAATATTAACTACATTGAAAGGATCGTGTTGCTTCATTCTCTGATATTGTGTGTTTTTGCCACAGAAAGTTACCCTCACTATTCTGTTCAGAGTTGAAAATGCTTCATTACTTGTAGCTTCTTAACACAACAAGAAAATACTCCTAGAGCTATTTTTCAACAGCATGTGGCACTGTTAGAAATTGGTAACTGTGCTGTTTTAAGGTACCAGACGTAATATACTGTCTACTCATTTCTCAGGGTCACTACAAAACTTTTGCAAAGTCTAGTAACCTATCCTCATTTCTAATTCATTTACCACTTTCCCATCTCCAGATTTTATATGGAGTCTTAGGAATAGTATTCTGTATCAATTTCTACAGTTTATGCACTCTGAAGTAATAACACAGTAGTAGAAAACAGACCCTGGAGTTTCTGTTTGATTGGCAGCTCAAGATTAATTAGTTCACTCAGCTACAGGACTAAGAAATTCCTTTATTTATCTGAGAAGCATTTCTCATATGACCTCTGGGGAACACCTAATAAATAACCAATAATAGCAGAGATAATAAAAAGTTGTTGTTCTCCTGAGAATTGAAGTAAAGCCACTGAGATTTATGGACCCATACAATACATAGGAACAAAGGAGTTGATGCAGCTGCAATGTTTATCTGCATGTTTGGAGATAGGCTCACAAGTGAACCAAAAAAGATGTCCTATGATATCTTATGTGCTGCAGCTGTTATGCTAATTTTGGTCAATTTTTGTTGGCCAAAATGTTACTGTGGAAGTACACAGAAGTACCTTCCTCCCCTGCACCAAATTAACAGTCTCAAACTATGAAAAAGGAAGAAGATGCAGTCGTCTTTCCCCAGAGAGGTGTCTCTACTTTCTATATATTCTAATACAAAGACCAATAAAGAAATAAGCCAAGTGTGCAACACCTGTCAAGGCAAGAAATAAAGACTATTTTCTATTTTTTAATTGTGTTCAATATAATTGTAAAGTTGCAGAAACATGATGAGAATCCAGAAATAATACAGAAAAGACATTCTGTTCTTATCGTATGGGATAACCAATGGAGAGACAGTTGAGTTTTCTCACTCTTGAAAACACACAAACCCATTGAAACTCATGACTGGTTTGTGGTCTAGCAGAATTTTCCCAATGCACCCATTTCCCTATATTCTTTTGACATACCACTAGTGGCAAGTATTTCTTACCTTTCACTGTGGTATGGATTATGTCTATCATGTAGAATTCCTCTTTTTTCTTTTTCCTCTTCTTTTTTCTTCTTTCTGTCTCTCTCCCCCCACCCCCCCCCCCCCCCCCCCCTTTTTTTTTCCTACTCCCTTGTTTTCTTTTCCTTTTTTTTTTTTTTTTCTTTTTTCTTTGTTGAAGGAGATCAGAAACTCATTTTGTAGCTTTTTTCAGTTCTGCAGACCTAGAGGATATACACAAACAGAGGGAAAAAAAGACAGAAAGAAAACACCCTGGATATCATTTGTATCACTTCAGTTTACCACAAAGTATTACAGGGAAAGAGAAAGCAGTGGGAAAAGTACCACACAAGTGCAAAAATTAATATGCTTCATCAATACATATTTTGCATTGAGAATGACTGTAAGATCTGCTGCAACAAATGTTTTGCCATATTTGTTCTGGTTGCTCCTTAATCAGCACAGCCAGTTGTGGGAAACAACCCTGCTACCCTTTGTTTCATGTTAGCACTGTCTTATTAGAATGTGAAATGCTTAGCGATGTTATAACTAAGTGATTTTTTAAAAAAGAACTGTCAGATCTACTGAGTATGGATTAAAGAACTTGGAATAAAAAGGCAGTTGCAAGGTAGATCCTTGAAAGGTAAGTATCTCCCTTCTACTATGGCTTTGTAGTCTAAAGAACGTTCCTAGCTTCCAGTATTGCAGCATTCCTCAGGCAATTTCCTCCAGGTCAGGGATAATTTGGTATGAATCTGCTGCATACAAAAACTGTATGCAGAGATAGACCCCTTTCCAGATGGAGCAGATCACAACAGGTAACGTATCTACTTGGACACTTGCCCTCCTTTTAGCTGACTTTGAGCAAGGGTGCTATCATGTCCATAGCAACAAAAAGAAATTACACAGCCCTACTTACTGTATGGATACAGTAAGACAGTCACTCTGACTCCTGCAAACATGTGAAGCTGCTGTTACTGAAGAAGATTTCTGTGGGAAATATATTTATGCTAGAGAAAATGGGAGAGAGGACATGCTCAAGATGATAAATCTGACATCCTGTCGAACACTGCAGGAACAGGCATATTAGTCATAAGATTACTATCAGTCTACAAGTGTCAACATTAAATTCTCCGGTGTCTTGAGAAAGAAAATATTTGTAACTATTCCACGGCAAAGCAACAGATGGATGAGTTTATTTTGTATAATCTACATCACTGTGGATTTTTAAATTGATTTTATTCTTATTGTTACAAATGATGGAAAAAACAGAAGAAGTATCTCTGCTGCAGAAGAGAAGTAGTTGTGTGTAGACATTCAGAATGCCCATACAGAATGTGAGTGAGCAGTAGTCGTATGTTTTCATGTTTTCAATAAATCAGCTAATTATAGAGGAGGGCTGCTCCAAATGTAATTTTAGTATGCTGGCCCATGACATCAGAGGTGGATGTTGGTGGTATGACAGTAGAGTTTGAATCAATGTTCCATTACATTTTGTTGCCATATGGCAGATGGCAGCAGAGTGGCAGTCTGGCAAAATGGCATCTGACATGGAAGTGCATATGAAGAAAAAGTGTGTCATTTAATTCCTCCATGCTGAAAAATTTGCACCCATTGGCATTCTTTGACACTTTCTGAACGCCTATGGAGACCACAGTGGATGTTCTCCAGTCTCATATTTCTCATGTCCCTGAAGCCTGCATCCCTGATTCTCTAGGTGGCAAATGAAGGAGTAAATCTCCCCCCACTGTAAGGGCAGAGCAAGTCTAAGGCCACCTCATGAGACTGAATGTATAAGTCTATGGGGCTGGATGACATGCATCCCAGTGTCCTAAATTGATGTGGTTGCTGAGCCACTCTGCATTGTAATTGAAAAGTTGAGGACCTCAGGTGAAGTCTCTGGGGACTGGAAAAAAGAAAACATCACTCCCACTTACAAGAAAGGGCGAAAGGAGGACCCAGGGAACTACAGGCCGATGAGCCTCACCACTGAGCCTGTGGAGGTCATGGAACAAATCCTCCTAGGAGACATGTTAAGACACATGAGGGATGAGCAGGTGACCTGAGACAGCCCGCATGGCTTTACCAAGGGAAGGTCATGCCTGACCAATCTGATGGCCTTCTATGATGGAGTGATGACATCGGTGGACAAAAGGAAAGCAATTGATGACATCTACCTGGACTTGCACAAAGCTTTTGACACGGTCCCCCACCACATCCTCATCTCTAAATTGGAGAGATACAGACTTGAAGGGTGGACTATTTGGTGGATAAGGAACTGGTTGGAAGGCCGTAGACAGAGGATTGTGGTCAATGGCACAATGTCCAGGTGGAGGCCAGTGGCAAGTGGTGTCCCCAGATGTTTGTCTTGGGACCAGTGATCTTCAATATCTTCATCAATGACATCGATGGTGGGCTCAAGTGCACCCTCAGCAAGCTTGCCGATGACACCAAGCTTGGTGGTGCAGATGACACATTAGAAGGAAGGGATACCATCCAGAGGGTCCTCAAAAAACTCAAAAGTTGGGCCTGTATGAACCTAATGATGTTCAACAACACAGTGCAAGGTTTGTACTTGGCTTGAAGTAATCCCAGATACACATACAGACTGGGAGAAGAACTCCTTGACAGTAGCCCTGCAGAGAAGGACCCAAGGGTCCTGGTGGATGAAAAACTGGACATGAGCCATCAATGTGCTCTTGCAGCTCAGAAGACCAATTGTATCCTGGGCTCCATCAGAACAGGGGTGGCTAGCAGGGACAGGGAGGTGATTGTCCCTTCTACTCTGCCCTCGTGGGGCCCCATCTGGAGTACTGGGTCCAGGTCTGGGGCCCACAATACAGGAAAGATGTAGAGCAATTGGAGAGGGTCCAGAGGAGGGCCATGAAGATGAACAGAGTGCTGGAACACCTCCCCTATGAAAACAGGATGAGGGAGCTGGGCTTATTCAGGCTGGAGGAGAGAAGGCTGTGAAAAGACCTCATTGCAGCCTTCCAGTAATAAAACAGGGATTATAAAAAGGAGGGGAATCAACTTTTTGCAAAGGTAGACAGTGGTATGATGGGCAGAATGGTTTTAAGTTGAACGAGGGAAGATTTAGATTGGATGTCAGGGGAAAGTTCTTCACAGAGAGAATGGTGAGGTTCTGGCACAGGCTACCCAGAAAGGTTGTGGATGCCCCATCCCTGGAGGTGCTCAAGACTAGGCTGGATGGGGTAATGGGCATCCTGGTCTAGTACCGGATCTGGAGGTTGTTGGCCCTGCCTGTGGCAGAGGATTTGGAACTTGATGATTCTTGGGTTCCTTTCCAACCCAAGCCATTCTGTGATTCTATGATCCTATGATTCTGTGATTCTATGATTCTATGTCAGCACAGTGAGGTAGTGGGTGGTAAGTTTCAGCAGTGGTGACAACAATGGTGGGGCACCTCCACTGTGGGCCACTGGTGCAGATTTTTACGAGCGTGACATTCAGGCTTTTGTTCACTGCTAGTAAAAATGCATAGCTAATTAATGGTGGTGACTATGTTGAAAAATAGTGTTCTGTAGATGAGAATTTACTCTATGAAATAGTATTTCTGTGGTCATTTTATCTGCCATAGTTTCCATGGAAAAAAAATGAAAAGCATCACTTTCAGAGTGATCTATGTATTATTTCACAATTATGCTCCCAAACCACCTTTTAAAAGATGCTAATATGTGTAATAATAAAATTTCCTTCTCTCACTGCAGAAGGCATTACAGCATTGCACTGTTAGTACCAAGGTTTACCGAAAGTTGAAAGCAGATGGAAATGCTATTTCACTGGCTTCTGAGAATGTTAAAATAATTCTAGGGTGAATTCAGCTATATACACTGAAAGATAAGATGATAGTGTGTAAATAAATATTTCAGTGTAATATTTTGCCTGGAACCATATCCTTGATGTTATGCAGCTTACACCTCATGCAACTTATTTCACCCTTCTTTGTGGAATAAGTATTGAAAAGGTTCTGAAGGTTTGGCAGCCCTGGAAAGAGCAGTGATTATTTGTTTATTCCAGTGATAATAAGAAATGTCTAGCAGAGGAAGAGGGAATAATGATTTGCACTTTCCTTGCTTCCTGGTGTTATAATGAACTGAAGAGAAAATTTTGTCTTCGGGTTCACCAGATCATGTGCGCACATACAAGGCAGGTCAGGAAATCAGAACTGACACTTCCAAAATTTGTAATCTGTCATTGAGTCCAGACACAAAATAGTTACACCCTTACAACTCCAGTGATTATTCGGCTTTTCTCATGTATGCATTTCATTGGCAGAAAGCTGTACCATGGTTGAACCACTGTTGAGCACCTGTATTTTAGGATCAAGGGGACTAGCTGCATTTCCTGAACTGAGAGAGAAAGTACCTTGGCACAGCATGGTGATAACACTGGCACACCATTTACATACCCAAGATGTGTTACTGAGGTACATAATAGATGGATTGCAATAATGGCAAAGGCCCTTCTGAAATAGACACCAAAACAACTGGGGATGGATCACTGCCTGACTGTTCCCAAAATGTAGATACACAAGTAAAAACTATTAGTTTTCTTTGAGCGATATCTGTGTGCATCTCTGTTTCCTACATCTGTACATATTACATAAATTAAAAAATAATAATTATACTGTGCTTATATGTATATCATTTTAATAATATAGGAATTCTACAAGGCTTATCTGGTTTGTTTTAGGGAAGCCATTAGACTTCTGAACACAGCAGAAGCTGGAAGTGCAGAAAACTTTTCTAGAGGTAAAAACATGACCACTGAGCTTCCATATATCTCCTATAGAGGGGATATATAGGAGGGAAATGGAATATGTTTTCACTTGTAGTGTGCTTAGGAAACTGACTTTGCTGTACGCTTCTTTGAAATGAAGCTGACATTCTTCCTGAAAAAAACAGCCTTTTAACATATCAGAATGTTAAGATATTAACATATTTTAAAATTAAATTCTAATGTATTTTAATCATATGATGTTAAGATAGCTTAATATATACATAAGATATATATAAATAGGATATGTTAAGCTATCACAGAATCACAGAATTGTAGGGGTTGGAAGGGACCTTTAGAGATCATCAAGTCCAACCCCCCTGCCAAAGCAGGCTCCATAGATCAGCTTGCACAGGTAGGAGCCCAGCTGGGTCTTCAGTGTCTCCAACCCCCCTGCCAAAGCAGGCTCCATAGATCAGCTTGCACAGGTAGGAGCCCAGCTGGGTCTTCAGTGTCTCCAGAGAAGGAGACTCCACAACCTCTCTGGGCAGCTATGCCAGTGCTCTGTCACCCTTACTGTACAGAAGTTCTTACATACAGTTGTGTGCAACTTCCTGTGCTTCAGTTTGTGGATGTTTCCCCTTGTCCTACTGCCACGCACTACTGAAAAGAGTCTGGCCTCATCCCTTTGCCTCCCACACTTTAGATATTTATAGGCATTGATCAGATCCCCTCTGACTCTTCTTTTCTCAGACCCAGGTCGCTCAGCCTTCCCTCACAGGGGAGATGCTCCAGGCCCTTAATCATGTTTGTGACCCTCCGCTAGACTCTTTCCAGGAGATTCATGTCTTTTCTGTACTGAAGAGGCCAGAACTGGACACAGTACTCCAGGTGAGGCCCAACCATGGAAGAGTAGAGGGGAAAATCACCTCCCTTGACATGCTGGCCACACTCCTTTTAATGCACCCCAGGATGCCATTGGCCTTCTTGGCCACCAGGGCACCCTGCTGGCTCATGGCCAACCTGTTGTCTGCCAGGACCCCAAGGTCCCTTTCTGCAGAGCTCCTCTCCAGCAGATCATTCCCCAGCCTGTACTGGTACATGCAATTATTCCTCCCTATGTGCAAGCCTCTACACTTACTCTTGTTAAACCTGTCTTAACATCATATGATTAAAATATGTTAACCATACCTTTAGGACCGTCTATCAGCCATAAAAGTAGAGTAGTCATAACTGTAACTCCACCTGTTACCAAATGAAAACCTTTATCAATCCTTCTGTGCAGGGATCTGTGTACTGCTTTTTTCATAAAGGTCTAAGTGCATGATCAAGGGTCTCAATAATCTTTTCCTTCAGCACATCAAGGAAAATAAAGAAAAAGCAGTATTCTGCTTGCGCTTTTTTCCATAAATGAGCTACTTCAAAGACTTCTTCAGATTTAAATTTGTGATCTGGATGTGAAGTGAAAGGGATATTGCAGATAGAAAAGTGCCTGGGACTGAAAGAAGAAATCAAAATATTTTAGAAAACTACCACACATAAGTACTTCCCACTATTTAATACTTCCTTTCAAATAGTTTTACTTTGGTCTAAGCATATTGTAATTCTCAAAGGCATGATATTGAACTTCTACTTGCTATAAGTCTTTGCTTAGATAAAAAAGGCTTTTTATGTTGAAAAGAAAGAATTGTTCTGCTTTCCTAGTTATAAACTCAGCAGATCTTTTAGTGATTTCTTTCCACACAAAGTGATGCTCATAAATGCCACTTAATAGTGTCTTTATGTTCGGTGTATTCAAAGACTGTCAATTTTACAGTAATGGAAAATATATAAACCAAGTAGAATTAAAAAGAGTGTGAGAAAATGAAATTGTATATTGAAAAATCAAGCTGTTCAAAACCAACAATCAGTACCCAGAAATGCCTCACAGGTACCAGAGCCAATATTAAGGCAATCTTGTTGATCGCATCAGATAATTATTTTTTGTATTAAATGGAGAAAGAGATTGAACTCCTTTTAGCAAGTAAATAGGTGTCTGAAAAAAAAGAAAGAAAAAAAGAAAAAAAGTCACCCCAAACTGTCTCACATCTGATTTTTTTTCTTTTTTTCTTTTTTTTAAGGAAATGCAAGAACTAGATTTTCAACTGCTCTGATACATCAGGGATCAAGCTTCCCTATAGGTTTCTTTGAAATTTCCACTTTGGAGAGCTACAGTAGGTGGTGGGAGGTTATTTTGGTTTACTTTTATTTTTTAGTTATGAAAATATTAGTTTTTAGTACATTATATTCCAAATTCCAAGAAAGAAAGGAATCTGGGAAGACTGATGATTAGAGAATCTTTATTAATATGTTTATATGATTTTGCATATATACATATAAACATACATATATGTTTATATGATTTTGCAGAGTCTTGTAAGTGCAGACTGTCTCTTGTTCCCACCACTTCTTTTTTGTCACTTGTAGTGACCATGGGGTTGAGCTGGGAGCAGTCTGGGGATCTGAACTTGCAAAAAACCCAGACAACTCCTATACCCTACCTCCAGCAAATTAGGAATATCTCTCCATTAGCTCAGCCAGCTTATTCAATCCTGTTCACAAGATCACTGTGAAGAATGCAAGATAGTGGGCAGTACTGCCACTGCCTTCCAACTATTTTAGCTCACATAAAAACTACATTTTCCATAGTTTCTGATGTAAACTTTCTGATGTAAAAAATACATAAAATGCATATTGCCAAAATCTGAGAATCTTTCAGCCCTTGACCCTGGTTGTGCAGTACATGACAGATCCACGTAACCTTTACGAGTATGAACAACCTCTAATGGAAATCTGTCATGATACACTCATCTCTACGCTGACTGACCTCTGTAGGGGATCACAGGTTGTGTCATACTTCCTATCTAGCATGAGAACTAACACAAAACCTAATCTATAGGAAAAAACAAAGAACCTACAATATAAACCAGAACTTTAACGGTCTAGTGAATTACTCTAAGGAAATACTATTTTATATTAGACTGATTTGGAAAAACATATTTTAGTTCAATAATCTGAAATAAATTACACAGATGTTGATGTGCCATTTCTGATTAAAAAGTAAACACTCACATGAAATGCTCGCCATTTTCTAAATTTTCTTCATGTTCCATTCCATGAGATATGGATATTTCTATTCTGACTTCTAAGTTACTCAGGCTGCTTATAAGAATTCCTTCTGTTTCCAGGGCTTTTGTACAGACTTGTCAATAAGTACATCACTGGGGACAGAGAAAAGGTCTGACACTGACTGCTACGTTAAAGGTCTCATCACTAAATAAATTTAACTCATAAGTAATTAACAGCTTCCCTTGAAAATTCTCAGAAAATTACCTTTTAATCAAAGAGTAACTGCAGTAATTTTGGCTATGATTTAGTAATTTGTTATTCATAATAAATAGGATGAATTACTGCAAAACTGAGTGTAAAACTGCACAGTTTCAACCAGAAAAGTGTCATTTTCATGCCAATAATAAAAGCCGTGTCACATTATGCCTTCACACAGCAGGACAGAGGACTCCTCTGTGCACAGTTAAATAGCAATATATAGAACAGCTAGGGATTATTAGTAGATTAATCGTATGTATAACAAACAGTGGAGTATAACAGACAGTGGAATGTTGTGGTATGGGTAACATGGTCTTTCAGCTAAGCCTGAGAACATGATCTACCCTTGTGCCCTCTGGTTTTCCAAAGAAGCAGGGAATGTTGGATAGAGGACATGAGTTGCGGTGTATCTGCACCCTCTGAGCTACTAGCGGTGTTTACATACTGCTCTGAAGCACGAGAAGTCTAAGCCAAAATTCTCTCCCCTCTCCTGTGAAGGAGTCATTGTATTACAGTTTAATTCAGTAACATTAGAAATGTACAGATGTAATGTGTCTCTCCCTGCTTTATGTCTTTTAAGGCTTTCCTTGCCTCCATCAAATCCTATTATAGCAGCTCTGATCACACTGCACTTCAAGAGTGCAGATAAAGGTGCAAGAAATCTCCAGGTAAACAGTGATGGAACAATCTGTTCCACATTCCCTTTGTGTTGTCGGGTACTTTTTAGTTTACGTGTTGCAAGAAAAAATGTTTATTTCTTTATTTAAAGAAGAAAACCTATTCCACTTTAATCACAGTATATAAATAAATAACTAAATACCTCACTCACAAATCAACAAATGACATTATAATTATTATTGAGGGAAACTGTCTCAGCCACTACAGTTCTACCTGATCCTCAGTTTTAGTGAAAATGGACACCATGAAAAACCTGAGACTTCAGGAATAAAATTTAAAGAAATGCAAAGGCTTTCTATTTCTTGTATTTGTTTTTATCCTTTGAACTCAAATTGTAAAGCTGGCCATGGTTCAAAAACTGTCTCATCCTTCTCAAAACTGGCATCTATAATATTGTTTCAGCTGATGCAAATCTCAACAGAAGATGAGACACAGCTTCTCCCCACATGTCTCTGCTGGGCTGTGATAATTGCCCTTCAGCCAGATTTGGAGCTAACTTACAGGTCTGCTGTGGTGTAGCCCTGCTGAGCAAAGTGGCTCTGTCTCTAAACCAGAGCTGAACTTATAATTCAATGGAAAAAAAAAGGAAGTCTACACCACTTTCAAGTTCATTTCACAGTTCATGGTGAGAAATCATTCTTATTTTTCAAGCTCCCATAGTGCTAAGCCGAGAAAATGGGCCTTCATTAATTTTCCTTTAATTGGGAGCCCAGCAGTATAAGGATGGCACAGGCTGGGGTATATTTTGAAATAGCCTGCTGCAGCTAGCGCTGTGGCAATAATTGAGTCAAGGTGTGACTAAAGTATAGTCCATCAAATGGCAATATCAGGTGCCAAAGTCTGGTGTTCTTTCATCAGCACTAAAAGGATAATTTAACACATACTATATCTGATTCTTTTTTCAGTGGATAAAACTAAATCGACGTTTCAGAGCCTACCTTAGCTAACTGATAAAGAGCTCACCAATAACTTTGAGTTTTATTGCTGCAATTGTACTTTCTTGTAAACTTAATCCAAGTTCTTTTTTTTTTTTTTTTTCTCTTTTTTTTCCATTTTTCTTTTACTCTTTATAAGAAAGTTCTCAGTTATTTAAACAGACTTTTTGGAAACTCTTGCCAACATGAATGTGAATTATACAGCTGCAGGTTACATTTTGACTCCCTAAGTCAGCTTTCTTCATTTTGTTTCTAGGCCTTTCTTACTGGCATCTCCCCCTGCTTATCCTACCAAAGCTCTACAGTTAAAGCTGGAGGGCCCACTCCAGAAATTTTAACACTTCAAATATCAGGAGTATTTGAGACACTCTTGTTGGATTGGTGGGTATGAACGGGACCATCATAGAATCACAGAATGGTTTGGGTTGGAAGGGACCTTTAAGATCATCTAGTTCCAGGTTGCACAAAGCCCCATCCAGCCTTGTCTTGAACGCTTCCATGTTGGGGGTGTCCACAACCTTGCTGGGCAACCTGTTCCAGTGTCTCACCACCCTCACACCCTCACAGTAAAGAATTTCTTCCTAATATCTAGTCTAAACCTCAGTTTAAAGCCAATTCCCCTTGTTCTGTTGCTACATGCCCTTATAAAAAGTCCCTCCTCAGCTTTCCTGTAGGCCCCCATAGGACTATGCAAGTCATATTCCTTTGTGGATAAATCAATGGAGAAGACACAGAATATACAAGGAGACTAAAAGAACATGAGACAGGACTGTTTAGGCTTCTAAATTACTTCCTTGGTGTCTCTCATAATGGAGGACCTGTGGACTTAAGTATATGGCACTGCCATTGACTCCCATGGTGCTTGTGACCCTCAGCACTTCTCTAAATCAAACCTTGATGGTTACAACCATGAAAAGACTTGTGTGGTGTGTAGATGCCTCAGCTGAGCCTTGCAGTCCTCAGTACCATCCCTGAACTGTAGTCCTGCCCATGAGATTTTTGGTTGAGAAACAAAGAAGTGGCAGCTTCACTGCCAGTGAAGCTCAGGCATATTTCACTTCTTCTGTAGGGATACTTGTGATGAGTGCTAACCCAACCAATCTTCAAGTATCACTTTGTGCAGTAGCTCATTACTGAACATAAATAACCCAGATATGGACTGAGAAGAACCAATTCCCTTCTCCGCCTCACAGTCTTTGGGTCTCTACATCTTGCCTTGTTTGGTTGCAGGTGTGCAGAGTTTTCTCAGATGGGACTTTTTGATTATTTCCAGCTGAATCCATTCCTTGTCTGCAAATGAATATTCATGAGAAACAGGAAGGGAGAGCAAGCTGAGCATGACTTCAGCAGCTGTAGGACTCAACAAGGAAAACAAGGTTTCTGCTTCAATAAGTGGTCATGATGAGAATGTGTTTTATTTTGAGTATTTTTGAGAAATTCTCATGGTAATAAATATATGGCAGGTTATATTTTGATTCAGGCATGCTCCTCATGCAACTTCAGTATCTTTTTAACTTATGTTTTATGGATACCATTGTACTGTAAAACTGAATCACAACATTATAGGATAGCTGAGGTGGTAAAAGACCTCTTGATCTTAGACAGACATAATATGTGCCACTGAGGCACATCTAGACCGGTAGGTACAGAGAACCTTTTGTCCCTCCTCTATATTATGGCTGGCTGAAACTCCAGAGCTGGCAGCACATGTGCTAACCCTAGCACCAGGAGTGCAATGGGGCACAGTGTGTAGTGCAAGTCAGGACAAACATGCCTGCCTGCTTCTGTAAAGTGGTGTAGGTGTTGTTTAACTCAACAGGCAGCTCAGCACCACATAGTTGCCCCCTCAGCAGGATGGGGAGAACTGGAAAGAGGTAAATCTTGTGAACTGAGATAAAGACAGTTAAATAGTACAGAAAAGGGAGACAAAAATAATACTCATATATATACAAAGAAAGGGATGTGCAGGGCAGTTTCTCACCATCCACTGACTGATGCCCAGCCACTCCCAAGCAGCAGCCTTCCTGGCAAGCTCTCTTTCAGTTTTATCACTTAGGATGTTCTCACATGGTATGGGATATCCCTTTGGCCCGTTTGGGTCAGCTGTCCAGTTTCTGTCCCCTCTCAGCCCCTTGGGCATCCCCAGGCTCCTCACTGGCAGGGCAGTGTGAGAAGATATAAAATGACTTAGTGTTCTAAGCACTGCTCAGCAATAACTAATGACATCAGTATGCTATCACCACTGTTTTCCTTCCAGATTCAAAACACAGCATTATACCATCATATTGCCTGAAGAAAATTAACTCTATTTCAACCAAATCCAGGAAAGGAAAGGTGTATATGTGACTGCATGGTACTGGCACAATTATAGTGCTTTAGGTCACAGCTGATGAAGAGTCAGCATAGGCTGCAATGTAAGCTTTGTTGGCTCAGCTTTTTACACTCTCAAGGATCTTTCCAGTGCTCTCCACTATTCTGTGTAAATGTGCTTGGTTTTTTCAGCCAGCCTTCCCATGGGGATTACTGCTGCTTCTGGTTTGAACCAATCAATTTTAAGTTCAAATTAAAGACTTCATACAAGAGATTCATTAAAAACAAATGTATTTGTTTTTAATATACAGGGTATAGTTTGGTGATAAAGAATCTAAAAGTTATTTCTGATACTATAAGGGCTTTCAGTGTTGAACAGAGTAGATTAATTTTTTGCATTGCAAGAGTAACTAGGAGGAATTCTATATTCTAGGTTATGCTGGTGATCATATTATCACAATGCTTCCTTTTGGCCTTGAAATGTATAAAACATACATCATCGTCCTGGTGGGGGACTTCAACCATCTGGACATCTGTGGGGAAGACCACACGACGAGCTGAAAGAGGTCCAGAAGGCTTGTGGAATCCACTGATGATAACTTTCTGGTCCAGGTATTGGACAGATCAACCAGAGGTGAAGCATTGCTGGACCTGCTGCTCACCAATGCCGAAGTGATCATCAAAGGCGTCAATGTTGAAGGCAGCCTGGGCTGTAGCGACCATGCCCTGGTTGAGTTCATGATCTCAAGGGATGTGGGCCTGGCAAAGAGTGGGGTCAGGACCCTGAACTTTGGAAGAGCGAACTTTAAGCTGTTCAATGGATTGTTGGCCAAGATCCCCTGGGATGCTATCCTTAAAGATAAAAATGTCGAGGACAGCTGGCTACTCTTCAAGGATGCCCTCCTGAAAGCAGAAGAGGTCTCCATCCCTCTAAATAAGAAAGTGGGCAGACGAGATAGGAAACCGGCACGGCTCAGCAAGGACCTGCTGGGCACAATGAGGGCGAAGAAAGGTGCGTACAAGCTCTGGAAACAAGGGCCTGTCATCTGGGAAGAGTACAGGGATGCTGTCCGGACTTGCAGACGTAGGATCAGGAAAGCCAAGGCACAGGTAGAACTGAACTTGGCAAGGGATGTGAAAAACAATAAGAAGACATTGTACAGGTACACTGGCCAGAAGAGACAGGCCAAAATGGGTGTACCTTCTTTACTAAATTTAAAAGGAGAACTGGCAGAGAAAGCTGAGGTACTGAATGAGTTCTTTGCCTTGGTCTTCACTGGTGGCCAGGATTCTAGTCTTTCTCATGCCCCTGAGCCCTGCACCCCCAAGCCTCTAGGTGGGACCAGGGGGATAAATCCCCCCCCCACTTTAAGGGCAGAGAAAGTCCGAGACCGCCTCATGAGACTGGGTGAGTATAAGTCTTTGGGGCCAGATGGTGTGCATCCCAGGGTTCTGAAGGAGCTGGCTGAGGTGGATGCTGAGCTGCTCTCCATCATTTTTGAGAAGTCGTGGCTTTCAGGAGAGGTCCCAGATGACTGGAGGAAGGGATATGTCACTCCCATTTACAAGAAAGGGAGCAAGGAAGACCCGGGGAACTACAGACCGGTGAGTCTCACCTCTGTGCCTGGGAAGATCATGGAACAGATTCTCCTGGACGACATGCTCGATCACATGAGGAGTGAGCATGTGATCCGAGACAGCCAGCACGGCTTCACCAGGGGGAGGTCATGCTTAACCAATCTTGTGGCCTTCTATGATGGAGTGACGGCATTGGTGGATGAGGGGAAGGCGACTGATGTCATTTACCTGGACTTGACCAAGGCCTTTGACATGGTCTCCCACCACATCCTTATCTCCAAATTGGAGGGATGTGGATTTGATGGGTGGACCACTCGTTGGACAAGAAATTGGTTGAAAGGCCACAGACAGAGTGTGGTGATCAATGGTGCTATGTCCAGGTGGTGGCCGGTAACGAGCGGAGTCCCCCAGGGGTCTGTCTTGGGACTGGTGCTCTTTAACATCTTTATCAATGACACTGACGACAGAATCGAGTGCACCCTCAGCAAGTTTGCTGACGACACCAAGCTGAGTGGTGCGGTTGACACTGAGGAAGGAAGGGATGCCATTCAGAGGGACGTTGACAGACTTGAAAGGTGGGCCTGGGTGAACCTAATGAGGTTCAACATGGCAAAGTGCAAGGTTTTGACTTGGGCTGGAGGAACCCCAGGCATCTATACAGACTGGAAGGAGCAGTCCTTGAGAGCAGCTCTGCAGAGAAGGACCTGGGGATCCTCATTGATGACAAACTTAACATGAGCCAGCAGTGTGCTCTTGCAGCTCGGAAAGCAAATGGTATCCTGGGCTCCATCATGACAGGGGTGGCCAGCAGGGACAGGGAGGTGATTGTCCCTCTCTACTCTGCCCTTGTGAGGCCCCATCTGGAGTACTGTGTCCAGGTCTGGAGCCCCCAGTACAAGAAAGACAGAGAGCTGTTGGAGAGGGTCCAGAGGAGGGCCACAAAGATGATCAGGGGGCTGGAGCACCTCCCCTGTGAAGACAGGCTGAGGAAGCTGGGCTTATTCAGCCTGGAGAAGAGAAGGCTGCGGGGTGACATCATTGCAGCCTTTCAGTACCTGAAGAGAGCCTATAAACAAGAAGGGAGTCAACTCTTTGAAAGGGTAGTTAACAGCAGGACAAGGGGGAACGGTTTTAAGTTGAAGGAGGGAAGATTTAGGTTGGATGTTAGGGGGAAGTTCTTTACCCTGGAGTTAAAGGTACCCCATCCAGGTACCCCTTCCCTGAAGGTGTTCAAGGCCAGGGTGGATGGGGTCCTGGGCAATCTGGTCTAGTAAACGGGGAGGTTGGTTGCCCTGCCTGGCAGGGGGATTGGAGATTCATGATCCTTGAGGTCCCTTCCAACCCAGGCCATTCTGTAATTCTGTGATTCTGTAAAAACCACGCACACAGAATGTTGACAAAAAATGAAACAATTTCATCATGACTCTAGGCTGAAACCTGTCTGGGATATTTCTGGCCTCAAGTGACTTCAAGTTCATTATTTATTAATATATATGTTAGTGTGAGTAAAATACTAGAGCAAACATACAAAAATTAATAGTTCAACAAGCATTTATTTGAATTAAAAAATATCTGTGGGGAATATGAAAGTAGAGATATTTTTCCAGAGAGGAAATATGTCACAGTAGCGTGATCCTTTCTTAGTTATAATGATTTATGGTAACTAAATCCTATTCTTCTCCATGGCAAACGTCTTGGTTTTCTCTGCAATACTGGAAAAACAAGCCTCAAAAGGGTACATTCTTAATATTACGCATTTCTATATTTTCTACTGGATACCTTCATGACTTTCTGAACTTTCATCTGCATTACTATGGAAATGACTAAAATTTAATTGTAATTGGCAAATGAAATACACAATACCACCTTATCCTGGAAAGATTACATAATTTTGCTTTCACACACTATTTTGATTCAATATCTGGTTAACACATTTTCAGCTTGGAACAACGTTGACTGGAGCATTTTGCTGGAAAGCAAAGTGTTATTTGTGACTTAATCTCCATTACAAAGCTGATAATTCACAGCAGTAAAAGTTCATACCCAGCATGATGTAGAACATTTAGTTTTAGATTTCTGTCCATAAAAAAATGGAAAGATCTGATTCTACTGTAGTATCAAAGTCTTTAAATCTGTTTTACCAGGTTGGGATCCTGGTAATTCTCTGTGATTCTTTCCGTCACCTACAGAAAAATCTTGCAAGCTAGCTAGACAGCCTCTCCATGACCCCAAGTCCCTGTCTATGGCCAGGAAAGGAATCATACTTCTTCTGTGACTGCTTGAGATCTGTATGCAAATATATTTTTAAGAAGAGCTTATAGGCTCTATAAGAGTTTTAGTCCTCAAAACACAGCCTGTTGCCACCTGACTGAGAACAGTGAGGGTTCACGTTCCTCAAGGAGTTTTCCCTGGGCAGCAGGGATGGAAAAGCATCTCTTTCTCCACAGGTATGTTTGTCATATCTACCCAGTGATGGTGTACACCCATGCCCACTCACTCATGCTCTTCTTTTAAAGGAGGAGATCACTGTACTGCACTCTGAAAAAGTTTGTGGTTTGACAGATGAGACAAACCACACACAAAATGGGGATGAAGGTGAGGGGAAAAAAAAAGCATGACCTTGTCCCCTATTTAAAGGCGCCTTTGAAAAGTGATGTCCGAGGAAGCTGTTGGAAATGTGACATCTGCTTGGGTCCTTTGTTCACTTGAGTAAGCAGCAGATGTATACTCTTTGTGCTCTGCACTGTATGGAGTTTCACAGAGCTCTTCTTGAAGTTTGTATCTGATAGAGCAGTCAGCAATGTCATTTCTCTACATGGCTGCCCACATGCACTTCCATGAGCAGTAATTTTTACTATTTTTCTTAGTGCCAATATTTTCTACTGATATCTTGCTATATTGTAATGTGACTTGGATCCTCCAAAGACAGCCAGGAATAAACTGTTTAGAAGAAGCCACATTTAAGCTGGTAGCACTCCTGAATTACTGTTTTTTTTCATCTTACTGACCTACTGCTAAGAACACTCGGGACGTCGTTGAGGTTTAACCTGGCAGGCAGCTCAGCACCCCACAGTCATTTGCTCACTCTCCCCCTCACCAAGTGGGACAGTGGAGAGAATTGGGAAGAAAAAAGCACAACAAAGTACAACCAGTGGGCTGAGATAAAAACCATTTACTAAGACAGAAAGGGAAGAGAAAGGGAGAATAATAATAGTAATAATAATAATAGGATATATATTTACAAAACAAATGATGCATAACACAATTGCTCGTCACCTGCTGAATGCTGCACTGCCACTCCCTGAGCAGTGACTGGCTACAGCCAATCATAGAATCATAGAATCATAGAATCGCTAAGGTTGGAAAAGACCCACAGGATCATCCAGTCCAACCATTCGCCCTTCACCAATGGTTCCCCCTAAACCATGTCCCTTAACACAACATCCAAACACTCTTTGAACACCACCAGGCTCGGTGACTCCACCACCTCTCTGGGCAGCCCATTCCAGTGCCTGACCACCCTTTCAGAGAAGTAGTATTTCCTAGCGTCCAGCCTGAATCTTCCCTGGCGAAGAAGAACACACCACAGTTTTCAAAATTGTTGTGCATGATGTCATATGGTGTGAAATATCCCTTAGGTCATCTGTCCTGGCTCTGTCCCATCCAGCTCTATGTGCCCCCTCACTCCCTCACTGTCAGGACAGTATGAGAAGCTAAGAAGTTGAAGCATCCTTGGCCCTGTGCAGCACTGCTCAGCAACAACTAAAACACTGCTGTGTTATCAACATTGTTTTTCTCCCAAAGCCAAAACATGGCAACAAACAAGACACTATGAAGGCAAAAGAAGACTCTGTTCCAGCTGAAACCAGGGAATATGTGCAATTCATTTATGAATAATCCTCATGTAAATGGAGAAGTATCAAAATCTGAGAGGTCACTCATCCTTGAAATCATCCCAATTGATTTTATATATCTTGCTGTAAAAAAACACTTTTGTGTTCCTGAGATGTGACATGACACTTGCTCTCTGAGGCCTGCTCTACTAAATAACAGTGTTCAATGCATATTTTTGTAAAATGACAATTCAAACATTGACCACAAGTAATGCAATGTGTGGTCACAAACCCAGCAAATCTCATGGAGTGTACCAGTAAAAGGTGTACTGTACAGAACCAAGGAAAGAAATGTCTAGGCATTTGTTTGCCTGTTATCACACATTGCATGAAACCTAGTGTTAAGTGAAGTACTCACAGAGGACACAATACAAAAGACAACAGCTTGTTATGTCTCTTGGTGAAATCAAAACAACCCTCCATTGCATTGCTTCAGATCCTAGTTAATATGTTTTACACACACTGATTTGTGTAACAGTTAGATGAATCAGTTTTGACTGACTAAGAATATGAGTTTTGGCATAACTCCATCTCTGGTAAGAACATGGCAATTGCATTTTGATTTGCTGCTTTTAACAGCATTGTTACTGAAGACAAGATAGTCAAACCACATGAGCTTTGTCTAAGGGTAAATTAGAAAAAATCAGATAAGCATACACATCTGAAACCTCTCCTATTTTTACCAAATCTACCTTTAGATCTAAAAAAATACCTTTCTAGTACACTTGCATTAGTTAGCTGAGTTCATTAATTAATTTTTGTTTTTCTAGATACTGTCTGAATGTCATATTTGGTAAAGTATTTGGTAATTCCATCAGAGTTTTAGTTCAGCAGAGTAAAGAGTCAGAAAAAAATGAGATTAAGCAAAGGTACTGTAAAAGCTTAAAAGCAAGTATGCTGAATGTAAATATCTCTGTCTCCATCTACTACGTAGAAGATGGGATAGGAATGAATTAAATAACTAAAACTGAAATAACTTTATAAAAAAATAAGCTAAATCCATTGCCAGTTTAAGTTAGTGCTACCTCATTTACCTGAGAGCTGTTTTACCTATTGTTCACAGTAAAAACTATGTAAGCTGTAAAAACACTTACATATGGAAAAAGGCTAATACAATGAAAAACATCCAGTTGCCTCTGGAACAAGATCTTCCAGCCAGTGGAAGTGATTAGGGCATGGGATGTTGTCTAGATAATCTTTTCTAGTGGCAGTGTCCAGTTGTCATCACTTCAAGATTATGTAACCCTTCCTATCACAGGACCAGTGTACACTTTCTTGCAATTTGGCAGTGAGATTGTCAGAAATGTCAGTATTCCTCCTAGAGTTTCACTATCAATGATTTACATAGATTTACAGTTAAAGTTTACACCCAAGCAAACAAATCTTAATTAAATCCCATTATATGGTTAAACAGCAAAACCATAATTATGAAAGATGCATTATTTTTCCACATAGTTTGCTCTCTGAAAATTTGACATCTTGGGAAATTCAACAAAAATAATTTGGAAATTTAGAGGTTTAGTACTTTAAAAAATAGTCATAACATTGACATCACAGGGAATGATATGAAAATAGACACTGAACATTCTGGGTATGCTATGTGAGTAGGATTTCTTCAAAAGCACATCCTCTTTCATTAGTTTCCTGTCATCTGCAGGTAAACCATTTACAACGCTCATTCAAGTTTCGGTGCCCTGTTCTACTCTGTCATACTATATCATATATCTTCTGCTCCTTCCTCTACAGTAGTCCCTGGAAGATGGAGAAGAAAGTTGTGCTACTAGAATCCTCCTTGATGCATAATACTGCAGCAGGAACAATACTAGCTCCTGCAATGTGGATATACTAGCAATACTGCAATACAAATTACCACTTTTTTTTTTTCTTTAAATAGCATGCTAACTGCTTTGTAATTCCTCATAGTGCTAGCACCAATTACATTTTTTTGCTCAAGAGTCTGGTTAGAATAGGCACTGAAGATACTCAATGACTGATATCAGCAGTTATCCCAGGGATGAATTAAATGCCTATTTTCTACAACATTAACTGTCTCAAAGAGAAAAAAAATCTAATTATCCAAAGTACAAAGCAATGGAGGAGTATGTTTCTTTTCCTACATACATGGCTAGACATCATGGAAACTTTCACACCACAGAGTTGTGGTCACACAAAGCTTTTCCATTGCTTTATGCTGTTAAATATAAATAGCCAAGATAGTCTTAGAAAGTTTTAAACATATATATTAGAAATATTTTTGCTTGGTTAGTTGGGTTATTTGGGTTTATGAGATGATACGAGAACTGTTTTTTCTGATAAACATGATGTGATATTTGTGGATTAATTCTGTTCATAGAAGTGTGGAACAGCAAATTTTCTTCTAAAGGTTAACTAAATAAATACTATAGGAACTCCAAGATGGAAATCATCAGTCCCCTTAGTCTTTAATGAGTTAGTAACACCAACATAAAAATAAAAAACAAAACACCACCACAAATCCTTTCTATAGCACTCTGTAATCATTCTAAGCAGATTTCCTATCAGTTTTCCAGAACTGCTCATTGTATATTCTGTAAATGCTGTACACAGGTGAGCAACACTTAGAGCTAGAGCAGTAACTTGACAAGTTGTGCCAATTTTACTTAGTGTACAGAATGTTTGCTGCATCTTTACTCAAATCTTTAGCTAGACTTTCATTTCTCCAGGTGTAGATTATCCTTAGTCATGTCTGTCTGTCACTAACTGTTAAGATTTGGCACACTCTGGCCAAAACATATTTTTTTTTCATCTGATTTAAGGTGTCCAGCTGTCCTTGGCTTCACCAGCATCCTTCTCCTTGTGTGAAAGCCTGGCCATAGAGATCTGATCTGTGTCTGTTGGATCCAAGTGGGTGACTTTTCTGAGTTCTTACTATGGAGAAATACTACAGGTTTATTTCAGGGAGTATACCAGACTGAAGTTATGCAGATATATAACCTGTGTCAAAGAAACAAGAAGAAAATATTTTCACCACTTTCATTCAAGCCATCCCTTAGGACTCTTAAGGCAAAGAGACAGGATTTCATTATCTAAGTGGGAAACTTCTCCACTCTTCTAATAATTTTGCATCATTTTTATGGTGGTTTTCCAAAAAGATTAAAAAATAGGAAATATTTTTCCTTGTCCCTAATGGCAGTCTCTGAGGCTCAGAACGTTTCAGTGCCCATTAAGTGGTAGGCTGTTTGACTTCTCATTGATCTAACACTGCAGGATGCTCTCCCAGCAATCTTGGCTTATTGACACCTAAGTATCAGCAAGAGTTGCCCTCATGCTCAGTATCATCTGATACAGAATTTAAGATTGCCAGTCAATTTTCTCAGTAATATTTATCACATAAAAGCTTGTCAAACCGTATAAAAATGAAATTTAGTGTATTATCTTTTTTTTCCTTTCAAATCAGATATATTCTTGACTTAAATTTTCTAGACCTCTGGGGAAACATCTGAAAATGGACATTGGAAACCTCTGTGAACTGAAGTTCTCAGACTCCCTTCTCCACTAAAAAGCAATTGGATATTATTTTAACCAGCTGCTATTCAGTCTGTAGCAATGCTCTTTCTCTGAATTTGTTCCTGTACCCAACATAATAAAATTAAAATGTTTAAAAGATTCATGAAGCTTGTGGAACATTTGTCATAGTTGTCACAAGAAGAACACATTTACAAATGTGAAAATTAAGTACCAGATGTAAGTGATATGTATTTAATCATAGCCTTGCCTTTCTACAGTTTCAGTACCATTTAAAAAAATTTCTCATAGACTTCCTGGATCAATTTTTAGCTTGTCTACATTGCAGCACCTTATGAGGGGAATGACAGACAATTAATAAAAAAAAATGTTTGAATACAGAACAGAAAATGATAATTACTCTTGACATGCATTTCATAAAGTAGTTTGTGCTGCTTTAGTAGTACATGAAACTTAAAAGCTTCCAAGATCAATAAAATCCATTCCTCATTCCCACAGATTCTGTGAAATTTCACTACTGGACCCTCTCTACCCCCCAACAAATTCCTTTTTTTCAGGAAAATAGTCACATCTCTTCTCAGACATCTTTCAAAACAGGAATGCTCTTCAAGTTTCTCAAACTGTTAAAAATATAGAAGTGTTTATCAAATTTGTCTTTCTATTTACGTAAGAACTTGTTACTATGGATTTCTGCTCCTGTTGGTTCTGCTTTGGAAAGCTGTGAGAATATTGCGTGAAAACAAAATTTTCTCACAAAACTCCAAACCGTATTTTTCCATGAGAGAAATATATTTGTCCCAGAGAGTTTCTTAGTATCAGATATTAGCAGAAAAATTTACAAAACCAAGTTAGTGCATAAATCAGAGAAAATATTTATTTACAGACATGTAAAAATTATGTTACAGCATTTTAAAGAAAACTGATACATCAATCTGCTTGACACGGGCAAACCCCAAATGCTTTAATTTTGACTTGCAGTGGTGTTGATTAAAAACATGACTGCTTACAATATTGTAGCTATTATCTACATAGTTTTATTACAATGATTTTTCAGAACTAAAAGTGGATCTACAGACAAAACTAACAGGAACATTAACAATATGTAATACAAGAGTTTACAAAAGTAAAAATATTTTTTATTGATTGATATTTTATTGATTGATCCAAATTTTAAAGCTTTTTTTAGTAAATATTTTCCATCATGCAGCTGCACAGGCTTGAAACAAATATTCAAAATACACAGAGGATGTAAGTCTTTGTTGAAAATGAATTAGTTTAACTCAGGACTACTCATAAAGGATTTTATGACTGTTGACTAGCCAAACTACTTGACAAGATCCTTTATATTTCCTGTTCTTCCACATTGCAAGGGGTGAACAATCTTAAAACGAAAACACTAAATGAAAAAAAACCCACACAACTAACAAAACCAATGAAAAATATGTTTATGTTTTGATGGCAGACAACACTAAGTGTACTGCATACATAGGTATAGAACTATCAAGCTCTACTGAAGCTACCAGCATCCTCTGCAGTGATTTGAAGCAAACATGCCGTTAAGAAACCTTGCTAGTAATAGACTGCATGGCACAAGAAGCTTCTGGCTTGCAAATGAAACAGTGTCTCATGACCTTATCAAAGGTAACTTTTTGTGTTCAAAATTTATTCAGGACTTAAACTGTGGTGTGAAGAAGGGTTGACATTAAGCCTGTGAAATCATTTCTTTGAATATATGATCTTAGGATACTGATGGAAAGATGTTTCTAAAAATCAGAGTGCTTCTTGGTGATTACTAGGTCGTTTAGAATGGAGGTGGTAAAGAGAAGATGTACCTAGCAGTTTCCCACATTTGAAAGAGCTGATCTGTTTGGATGACATTTTTGGATGACATCTTTTAGAGTCAGTCAGAGGTATTTTAAATGGGCAAATGTCCAGGGAAATGCTACGATTAGGACTTATTTTAACTGCCAGCCAAAGACAGAGATTCCTAAATGACAATTCTTGTTGCATTTTGACCATTAACGTTGACCTTACCTATACTATATGGAGAAATAGTGGAGAAAGTGGGGAAATATTTTACCCTTCGACTTCACAGAATCACAGAATGGCCTGGCTTGGAAGGGACCTCAAGGATCATGAATCTCCAACCCCCTCGCCACAGGCAGGGCCATCCTCCCCATTTAATACTACACCAGGCTGCCCGGGGTCCCATTCAACCTGGCCTTGAACACCTGGAGGGATGGACGGGGCAGCCACAACCTCACTGGGCAGCCTGCTCCAGCATCTCACAACTCTCATAGTAAAGAACTTCCCCCTGACATCCAACCTAAATCTTCCCTCCTTCAACTTAAAACCATTCCCCTTTGTCCTGCTGTTATCTACCCTTTCAAAGAGTTGACTCCCTTCTTGTTTATAGGCTCCCTTCAGGTACTGAAAGGCTGCAGTGAGGTCACCCCACAGCCTTCTCTTCTCCAGGCTGAATAAGCCCAACTCCCTCAGACTGTCTTCACAGGGGAGGTGCTCCAGCCCCCTGATCACCTTTGTGGCCCTCCTCTGGACCCTCTCCAACAGCTCTCTGTCTTTCTTATACTGGGGGCTCCAGACCTGGACACAGTACTCCAGATGGGGCCTCACAAGGGCAGAGTAGAGAGGGACAATCACCTCCCTGTCCCTGCTGGCCACCCCTGTCATGATGGAGCCCAGGATACCATTTGCTTTCCGAGCTGCAAGAGCACACTGCTGGCTCATGTTAAGTTTTTCATCCACCATTTGTGCTAACATTTCTCTTAGACAGAAGTAATATTTACTCCCTTGTCTAGAACTGTCATCCTTGGCAGATTCTGAGGCTGCAATTGCTAATGCTCAGGTGTAGCTAATTATACTATTCTTTCATAATGCTAGTTTTTAGTGGTGAGCCTATCATCTCACAAACAACTGTTGTTTATACATATTGAAGGTCTGATCTGTTAAAGAGCCTCTTCAATACTTTTGCTTTTATCTTTCTTTTAGCTTGTAGAGAATGATTATAAGAGCAAGGTAAAGGTTCATCTGTGTGGAGTTGGATACCAAACAGCATGGCAACAGATTAGCTAAGAGAAGAGAAAGCTCTGGGGATACCTCATTGTGGCCTTCCAATACTTGAAGGGAGAATATAAACAGGAGGGGGAACGGGTATTTACATGGGTGCTTAGTGACAGGACAAGTGGGAATGGTTTTAAACTGAGACAGAGGAGGTTTAGGTTAAATACTGAAAGGAAGATTCTCACACAGAGGGTGGTGACGCACTGGAACAGGTTGCCCAAGGAGGTTGTGGATGCCCCATCCCTGGAGGCATTCAAGGCCAGGCTGGATGTGGCTCTGGGCAGCCTGGTCTGGTGGTTGGCGATGCTGCACATAGCAGGGGGGCTGAAACTGGATGGTCACTGTGGTCCTTTTCAACCCAGGCCATTCTATGATTCTGTGATTCTATGATAACAGTTAGGGTTGATGTTCTCTGTACTGCTATGCAACTGGGTCTGAGCTCCATCTGACTGCTTAAGATATTACATTCATGTCTCTCACTTTTGGAAAGCTGTTGCTTTAATTTTTTTTGCCTCTACAATCACTTCAAAGACATGTCTCTTTCTGTAGGAGTATATCTCACATGTGGATGTAAATCAACATCTCTTCCTTGTTTCATGTCATCTGCAGCATTAAGGAGGCCCAGCTTTCAGATGGTTAATGAGTCAATACTCTCCTTAGATAAGAACTTGTATCCCTATTAGATGTGCTTTGATACCCTTAATATCTTAGTAACAAAAGAGAAATAATGCACCCATTCTGTTTGAAAGAAAATACGATTTATTAAAAAATTCTATGCTGAGATTACCACTAGGACACCTGTAATAGTTAATTATTCCAATTTCAGGTTTTTAGGAGGGCTTTTGGGGTCTGGGAGTGGACAGACTGCTGCCAGGAAATGAAACAAAGAAGTAATCAGTAAGCCAACTCAGGTTCTCGAATGTTGGCAGCATAGGTAATTTACCTGGCTAGGGAGGAGACTGACTGTCATGTAAACTTCCCATATGGTAGCAAGAAACTGCCTTTAGAGACGTGCAGATACTGCTGCAACGACTGCATAGTGCCTGGCATCACAGAGTACTTATCTGAAGAAAGGGATTAACAAAAGGATCCAATTTACAGTTTATCAAAGATTGGTTTCATATTTTGACATTTTTACTTTTTAGCAGCTAACCCTGTTAGTAAACATGATTATTCCAGATGACAAATAGAATAAATAAAAGAATGGAAAATACCATACAATGTTTTTAAGTGTGTCACTAATCATAATGACCTTGTTTGAATTAAGCTGTAAACAAGGAAGTGTAATAACACCTGACCCTATGGTAAAACATGCTAATCATAAAAATAGCTTTTAGAAATATACATTTGTATACAGTGTTTCCCACACCTGTTAAATATGTCCTTCATATTATTATGATACAGTACATTGGCTTTTAAGACATCAAAATTAAAAAAATAATACCAATAATTAGCCAGAGAAAAACACATTTACAATCTAAACCATAAAAATCTGACAATTGTACAGCTTAGAACATATAAGAAATGGAATTTCTAATATTTGAACAGTAATGTCCATTTTAATAAGTAAATTTAATTTTCATACAAATTGAATCAAAGGTGTTACTAGCCAGTAAGAAACTGCAGTTTGCAATTTTCTGTGGGGAAGTCAGAGTTTCTCTTCTCAGCCTTCAGCGGGTTCACATGTGGCATCTCATCACTTGATCTGTAGAAACTGAGAAGTGAAAAATGTTTTCATTAGTATGAAGGCACAGACTATCTTCCAGCAGAGCCTCAGAAGGAAACCAGATAACCAAGGAAAAGAGGGAAGAGGACTATGATGTGATTTTTTATCACGAATCCATCCAACATCAGTATCTATTAGAAAATCAAGACTGTGCAGCAGTCCTAAGTCAGAGTGTGTGGCCAAAATAACCACAGTGAATCAAGTGAGATCACAGAATCATAGAATTGTAGAACCCTTAGAGTTGGAAGGGACCTTTAAAAGTCATTCAGTCCAACTCCCCTGCAATGAACAGGGACACCACAGCTAGACCAGGTTGTTCAGAGCCCCATCTAGCCTGACCCTGAATGTCTCCAGGGGTGGGGCACCCATTACTTCTCTGGGCAACCTGTTCCACTGCCTCACAGTGGAAGACTTTTTCTGTATATCCAACCTAAATCTACCCTCTTTAAGATTGAAACCATTTTTCCTTCTCCTATCACCATGCTTCTCCTCAGTAATGCTCTGTGAATAACCACTGGATACTTTCTCTTTTAGCAGCAAATAATAAAGAATGCATCTTAGCTGCTTTGCAGTGAAAATACTTTATTTGCATAATAACATTCAGCCTAAATAAATTGCTTGCAAGATTCTTTGCTTTGGTTCCCTCACAGTGCTTTTATACCTCATTCCACATCATTTAAATTGTGTGTGCTTTCAGCAATGCTTATTGTAACTAGGTTGATGAATCGTTCCTCAGTGACTTTCCATTAATGTAGCCTATTTTATTATTATTATGGCATACATGTTCTAGGCTTCAATTTCATGTCCCTTAATTTCTTTTGTTTTGCCAGCCACACTGTGAAGCAGCAAAAATCCAACATCAGTGAGGCTTTGGAGGGTCTCTCTTCCAGCTGGGGCATGAAGTAGATCACATCTAAAAACATGTGTCCTGCTATGAGACTGTTAATGCAACCAGCTTCAGCAAGGCATTCGGTGATGCCACAGGGGTACGCTCCAGATACACCAACTCCACCTGCCTACAGAAAAACTGACAACGCTTTTCCAGTCATCTCAGTTTGGAAAATTCACAGTAGAAAATGTTAACAGAAATGGACATCTTTTCTTTCTTTCTTTCTTTTTTCTTTTAAGTGAAATTAACATTAGGGCTTGTCTCTCTTCCTTTGTTAAGAGTCAACCATCAGGTTTCCCGCTTACTGCAAAGGCAGTGCCAGACCTCTTGCTGTATCCTTCACAGATAGCCAGGGTGAAAGCCCACATAAGAGACCCCAGAACTTTCTTCTTTCAGTCAAAGCACTCCAAAAGTGTTATTCTCTGCTTGCACAGAGAAAAATCTTGGTCTCTCCCTACTTTTAGCTGCTGATATCTGTACAAACTGACTACATCAAAAAAGAATTTTAAATCCCAAGTCTCTGAGAAGACTAGTGGCTGTTAAGTAGCTATTCATCTCACAAGAAGTTAGAAAAAGCCTGTGGTTCCACTGCATATCGTATCAGCTCCAGAGAGAATTCCTCTTTTCTCACCATTTTGTCACTTATACTTCACTCTGCCGTTCTGCTATCATGAAAAGCAATAATTACGCAAGTAAGAGAGACAGATTTTCAAATTATTTATTGGAGCTTCTTCCCTGCCATAAACCTTTCAAGCATTTACCTGTCACCAGCACTAAAAAGCTTCATTAGGTTGCTATTATGAAGTGTTACCACTAACTATCTGGCTCCAACTCATCAATGCTGCTTTGCTGTCATTTAGAAACAATGATAAAAATTTACCATCCCCACAAACCAAAAATCCTATATTCTTCTCTTAGCACACTGGCTAGTTACTTGCCTCTTGAAGCAGATAACCTTAAAGGCTGAGAAGAAACTTTAAAATCTGAAACAGTCAGGTTTTATTTTCCATAGAATGACAGCAAACCCAGGGCTATGATTAATCTTATGTAATATAATACTAATTTCATTCTATTTCTTTCTTCTGAATGGTGTGCAATTTATCAGCTGGCTTTATGGTACTGCTGATGATATTAAAAGAATCTCATGATGACTAATATTTTTTTTAAGCTTCCATTTCCTTCCTGTTACATATATAAAAAACATCCTGACACAACAAGGATGAACTGAATTACATTTAAGCCAGCAATATGGCTTTCATTTGATGCAGTTCTAGCAGAAAACCACTTATAAAAGCGTGATTTGAACATAGTGCATTTTATGAACTGAATAACCCAACAGAACAGACAGTCCTGGCAGCCGTACACGATATCAAAGAAACAGTATATACTGTCCTAATTGCCATCATAATCTCTGAAAAAAGCTGGAGATGGGTTATGGAATATTTATTGGTTCATTTTCCACCTGAAATTATTTCTGCTGTTTTCCTCCCTGTATGGCTGGCTTTTTGAGCATGAGCTATTGAAAGCACTCTTCTTAGGCACAACACCGTATTTCAGACTTCCAGAAATGCCATTGCTACTGTTATTACAGTTCCAGTTTGATCCTTCCAGCATTTTCACCAGACTCCAACTACACTAGATTCAATTAATTTTAACTTTGCACTGCCACCATCTATATAACTCCAGAAAGCCCACATTAAATATTAAACACCTGACTAAATATAAATGCTGCTCTGCTTAATGGGCTCCAAATATCATCCCTAAAAATAACAGAGTAACAATTCAGATCAAATCAGGTAAAATTCAACAGAGATCTAGAGGAGTTTACATCTTGTCTTTTAAAGGTCTAATGGTTTTGTCACAGATAATTTTTTCCTGGATAATTCCCCGCTGTACATTTGCAGATCTTTAGGAATGCCCCACTAGGTAAGGATGCTCTTGGGGAGAGAGCCTGGCCATCGGATCGCTTGCTAGGTGCAAATTCCATGTTCTATGCTTCATTGTCACCAAATACAACATAATAGGAATAGTTTGCACTCTATCTTTCTCCTATAATCATTTAATTAGGAGGTAAACTCAATTTCTGGTAGAGACACCATTTCTTTCTTTTTCTTTTTTTTTTTTCAAACTGGATGAGCCACTCTGTCTCCCCACCTTTCCCATAAAGCTGGAAGTAGTAATGCTGACTACTGCTTTGCAGCCAAGCAGGTGCTGCTGACTTTCCTGAGCTCAGCCATGTGGTCTCTATTTCTCTGTGGGAGGTGTGACTTTTGTACTCTGCAGGCTGGGCTCAGACAGCCTTTTTCTTGCTCCAGTTTATTTTTTCTTCCTTACAGTTCTGAAAAAAAAAATAAAGGTAAGCAACAGGGGAATGTTCCTTGTTCCCCATAAATCTCTGTTTTCCTTCTAGTTGGGTTTATTGGTAAAATGTGATGGACTTTACCATGATCACCTTCCACACCTAAAAGTATACATATATATCTTACTATCCGAGCGTAAAAATTCTGTATACGTCCTTGGGAGAGAGCATAAGGCATGAACCTTGACTAAATGACACAGAACTTGCACAAGATTAATGTTTTCCCTTGACGAACATTAAGAAAATGTTTAGAGGAATATCCTGCAGAATATGAATATTACAGAATTCACAGTAAGATTTACCCTGCAACAGTTATATATAATAACAGCGTCCAACAAAATATATGCAAGATGTTGATCTCAAAAAATGTATCTGTTTTTTAAGCAATCAACAGCTCTGAACAACTTACATGATAACAGTAACATTAGAGATTCCCAGAAAATGCAGATAAATGGTGGGTGGTTGGATGACTGTGCAAATACACACATGAACTTGAAATCCAAATCCTCAAATATCCTTCCCCTTGCTCTCCTGGCTTTTTCCTTGCCAGACAAACCCATTCCCAAAACTGCACTGCTGAGCTGGTAGCTACAAGGTAGACAACTGTAGCTAATTCTGACTCTGGTTTCAAAGCTGCATTTCTACATCTGCAGGTGACTCAAAGGCCAATGTCTTCCCAAATTGCTGTTGGTGTCTGGCAAAGATTTGACTGCGGGTTACTTGATTGCCATACCAGTTGCTTTATGCAAAACAGCTGCAAACCTCCATTGAAATGCACATGCTGCACTTTCCTGTCACTCACATCACTGGCCTTCCTCCTAGCACTACCTCAGACTGCAATCATGGCGCAATTGCTTTGGTTGTATCTGTTGTTCTCGTCTATACTGCTATGTATACAGCTAAGAATACTGGATTCAGGACCACAGACATGTCTCTTATTTTCTCTAGGATGGTGTCTTGTGTTTTATCACTAATAATATTTTTTTCTGATTATGAAGGTGCTGGAACAGGCTGCCCAGTGAGGTTGTGGCTGCCCTGTCCATCCCTCCAGGTGTTCAAGGCCAGGTTGGATGGGACCCTGGGCAGCCTGGTCTAGTATTAAATGGGGAGGTTGGTGGCCCTGCCTGTGGTGGGGGGGGGTTGGAGCTTCATGATCCTTGAGGTCCCTTCCAACCCAGGCCATTCTGTGATTCTGTGGACAGTCAAGATGAGAAAAATGGAATCTGTTTGCAGAACAGATTTTTTCTTTAAATTCGAATCATGGATAACACTTATTATTCCAGACTTTTTCCTAAAATGAGAAAAATCTCACACTGATTACTGCTGGCTACAAAGGAGTAGAGCAAATTGCCATTCTATTTGTTTGCTTGGTCTAACTCAAGACAATATCCTTCCTTTCTGTTAAGCAGACAGCTTGTATTGACTGCAAAAAACAGTCATTAATAATGTTTGTAGGGGATCCCTGGGGCATGTTCATCTATTGGCTTTTACATAGCTTTCATCATCATGAATGGAAACCCACAACCAACAAACAGGACTGAGCAAAGAAACTTAACTTTGTGTTACCTTTTGCTTTGACACCTCTGCTCATTTGTTCACTTAAAAGAACTCCTGTCCCCTGATTTAAAGTATAAAATCTCTAATTAAGTAGCAGTTATATAGGCGATTTAGCATAACCCCTCTGTATGAAAAGTAAAAGCTCAGTGTAGTATATGTTAGCATGGGATATGAACATGCTACTGTCATTTGTAACAGTTCTCTGTAAAACCTGACAGACAAAGTTATGACCTTAAATCAATTTTTTTTTTTTATAATGAGCTAATGATAGAATACTCACTGCATATAACAAATGGACAGAATTACAGTTTCATAAATATTAATAAAGAATAACTGAAGGAAACAGTTGCACCTTCTTTAAACCTTCCTTCAGATAATGAAACCTCATCATTTTCTTTTGTACTCTGTCAATCGTACTGTAATTGCTGAAAACACTACAGAGTCATTTTTTTCTGCTCAATGAACAGGTTAATTGCTTTGAGTGTCAGTACTTTTGTGAGTACATCTGAGAATGACTGCTTTACTCAGCAGTGAAAACATATTTGTATCCCTTGTATTAAAATGCTCTATTTCACTTGCTTTATAGAAATCAGAAGGAAGAATGGGAAGTTTTACTGAATACTCATTTTTCCCCTTGACCAATATAGTTTTTCCTTCTCAGAGATCTATGTGGGCAGATTTGTGATGAATATTGTTGGGTTTAGTGGTGGAGATAGAATCTATTATTTTGAGAGTGCCAATGAGGACATGCTGCAGTTTTGATAATGGTCTGATGTGAAGGCTGAAGGAATGACTTTCTATGAGTCGCCTACAGCTTTGTTGAGCAAGGCTATGAGGGCAGCAAGAGTAAGGAAAAGAAGTGGATCTGTCCCACCTTACTTCACGCTCTGGGTTTGGCTCCCACTCTTCTAATGTTGTTGGGTTTTTTTTGGGAGGGGGAGGGAGGGGGGTTGTTTTGGCAGCCATTTTCCTCTACAAGGTCTCTTTTATCTGTGGGAGAAGACACAGGGACCAGCAGCATAGTTTTTTGTAACACTGGGAAGGACCTGAAGCTGGAGGCACTGGACTTTCTGTAGAATATGAGGTAGGCTGCAGGATCTCCAAGGAAGAGAAGATGGAAAAGGTAGGAAAGTGGTGTCTGCTGCCCCAAAGTTTTTACCCAGAATACACTTGCAAGGGTTCCCCAAGTCTTTCAGAGTGAAATCATGCTCCCACTGACCACCACTCCTTTGCATGTTTTCTCCTGGTGGTAGAAAGCAAGACTGGGAAAAGCACAATAACTAAACCAAATGCAGTAAGTTCTTGATGAAGTTGTCCAGAGTTCCCTCAGCTCGCATCAGTGTGCCTTGAGAGCAAATCAACCTATGTGGGATCCACTGACAATTATAGCAAGGGGGAAAATGTTCCACTTTTCTTTATACAAGTGGATATTTATAGCAAATTCCCAAAGGTATGACTCAAAACCACTAATTGTTTTCTGCTTTTTGAGATTTGGCTTGTTTTGTGTGAAACAAGTCTAACTAAGTCCTAGTCTTGATTATGCTGAATGCTTCAAAAGGATGACTTAAGGATGCAGAGTGCTGCCAAAAAGTAGTAGAATTAATTCTTTCTGATTTAACTTCTGCTTGATGCGAGAAGCAGAAATTTCCCAATTTGAGGTGGTGATCCAATTAGCACAAATGCCAAAGGCAGGTCTGAGTACACAGTTTAGTGTACAAAGGAACTGCTACAATTTGTACCCTGAGGACACTCACTATGCCTACACTTTATGTAGTATTTCTTTTTAATATATGCATGTAGGAACTTATGAAGTACTAAAACTTCCTCAAGTTAATCACACAGAAAGTTGCTAAATTGCTAAACTTTCCCAGTATTGCCAATTGAGATTTTAGACAGGTGTCAAAAAACAAAGTGCACCCATGCAGGAAGAAGAAATTGTACTCAGTCATGGTAATGAGTTTAAGAATGCCCTATCTAATCAACAGCAGATTTTTGAGTTATTTGAGGCAGCAATTTGAGTTAACATAAAGAGAACAGAGGTAAAAGCAAATTGTAATAGACAATGAATGAAGAGTAGATCTCACTGTCAGAAGAAGCTGAAAGTAGTTATTATGAAATGACAGAGGTAACACAAATCCTCAGAGAAAAACATAGAAAATCTGTATTGGGAATGTGATCCAGGTGGAAAGGACAATGAATGCTGGTCATACGCTAAACAACGTTTTCTTGGTATTTTCATAGAATCATATACCCAAGTTGGAAGTGACATGCAAGGATCCACTTCTGTCTCCACGTAGGACTTCTCAAAATAAAAACCCATTTTTTTCCTGAATAATACTTATTTGAATGTGAAGTGCACAACATTTTTGTTTTATGAGGATTTCAACATGTCTTTAAAGTTAAAAATTGCAAAAGAAAATATTGGATTTAGTGTTACATTATTGTCTACAAATGGTGTGTCATCAACTACTACCTGAGAGAGGATCAGCATAACACTGCAAATAGGAACAGAATTTAGACTTTTGATTCTCTGTTTATTGGGTTGGAACACAACTTACTCTTTCTAAAAGAGATTATAAAACTGTATTGTACTTTTAGTAATGAAGAGCAACAACAAATTGGAAATTTCAGATACACATATCAGCAGAACAGGCTGGCTAAGATGGCATTTGATTAACTTCCAAATTTTCATTTTGGCAGATAGAGCTTGTTTCATTCCTCAGTGATTGCTTTTTTGTTGAGACTGCAATTACAGTTCTACCACCTTCTAAATAACTTCCCTTTTCTGAGGTCTATAATGCCTACATACAGATAAATTCAATCTGCTTTTCATGTTTTTAATATTAATCATGCAGAAAATCTTCTTAGTAACACACTTATATTTTTTCAGAAAACTCAGACCTTTTGGAATAATCAGGTCACTAACTGTAGCTCTGCAGTTTATATTGAAAAAAAAATTAAAAATACCCAGATTTAAAATTAGTGTCTTTTTTTTTTTTTTTTGGTATGGAAAAATAGAAACCTTTTGGCTTGTCAGTGTTTACCTCTGTTTACTTGCATGAAGGCTCACTTCGGCGTGTAGATGAGATTCAACAGAAAAATGTTTCCTCGGAGGGTTTTTTATTCAGTATTCCTGAGGCTAGAGCATACTGATAAAGCCTGTGAAATGAGTGTTTTCTAGGGGAACTAAAGCTATTTACTTTCAAAGACTGATACACCAGGAAAAAATGCGTGATGCATGGCAATTGCTCAATTTCAGTTAAATCTAAGAATTTGAGGATTACTCTGATAGACTTAAATCCATAGCCAAACACAGACCCAATGGCTGGCTTGAGTTCTTGCGAAAGATATCAGAGTCATAGTGTGAGTATGGAAAACACCAGTGTATCCTTCACCCTCTCTCAGCAGTTTCCTCTTATACCTCGTACTGTTGCTTTGGTATCAATGGCTGTTCTCCTCCCATAGGTCTAGGAAATGTTGGTTGTGAATGAGTGATCCAAAATCAACCCAATACCACTCACAAGTCATCCCAAGTTTGTTGGAGTCAACTAAAAAGCTGGGAAGTGAAACAAGAGAGACTTTGCCAGCATTATAGTGGTAAAAAATATTTGAGGCAGAAATTGAAATTAGTCTTCATATTTAAAGTTATTTACTTTGATTAACAACAGTGTTTCTGTACCAGCCCAAATTTCAGTCTGTGACTTTTTTCAGTAAGCCACTATCACCCAGCCCCTGAAAAGGGATCTGAATTTGCATTTGGGAGGTAAATGTTTGGCACTCCCTGTTTCTATACTGCACTCAAAGATTGACTCTTCTGCTGTGAATTTTAAGTTAATGTTTGTGGACCTAATTCTGATTTACTTGAATAAAATAAAGACAATCAGTCCACTAGTACTGAAATTAATTAATTTCAATTAATTTATATCAGAGAGGAATTCAGCTCACTTGGGCAAGCATTTTGATTGCATGTCTGAGAATTTCTGGCCTGATCTGACAGCATTATTTGTTTCTAAATAAATTCACAAATATATTTGCTTATTTATCTTTTACTGGAAAAAAAGTGGAGGTACAGAAGTTGTTGACAGGTGAAGCTGGCTAATTAAAATTAAATATTTTGATGTTTTAAAAGCATCAAATACTATGACTATTTTATTTTTACCTAAAAGCTTAAGATATACAGATAGCACTGCCTAATAAACAAAAATAAAAAGAATAACCCAAAGTGAAATGAACACAAAATATTAATAACGGATAGATCTACTGACAGTCAATCAACTGGGCCACTGAGCAGCAGAGTCCACTTCCCACAAAATAGCAAAGCACACAAACTACCATTCCAAAACACCAGTCCACATGAAGCCAGTGCATGAGCTTTGCACAAATCACTTTGACAGTTTCTAAAAATACATTAAACATGTTAAATGGTGCAACAGTAAAAAAAATATATATTTGTCATATCAGACATATTGCCAGGATGTTACCTGTGCCTGTGTTTCCAAATAGACATATCTCCCAGCTTCCAGGAGGCTGTAAATACCATGTACAAGCCAGTGGTATGTATTGGCAGGCACTTGCTAATTAAGTGTACTTAGGACTAGCCTCACACAGCATTGAGCTTTAACTAGCCATTTATTCAGTTTGCCTAGGATATTCTAAATACCACATTTCTGTGACCAGTTCTTACACTATTTCCTGGGGAATAAAGCAAACAAAAATATTCCATTTAATACTTATACCCATTTATTGTCTCAGAAATGGTTTCATTTAAATGAAACTGCTGAGCATAGGCTCTTGTATGCTGAGTGCAATGGAGAAGGTGTAGGAGAAGCCCACACACAAGATTTCCTGCCCTTTGCTGTATGTGCCTGGAAGTTGCTGGCAGTTTATTGATGATTTCCCTGCTGGGCCTGAAGGAACCTGTATGGAATTGCCTTGCATAGAGACAGATCTCAGAAAGAGAGACTTCACTAACAATTCTTAGCAGAAAATGCAGGAAATTAAATGACTGAAATTTCAGAAAGGTCATGCTTCTCGGCCTAGAGAAGACTCCAAGGGGGACCTTATAGTGGCCTCCCAGTACCTGAAGAGGGTCTACAGCAAAGCTGGGGAGGGACAGGATAAGGGGAAATGGCTTTAAACTAAAAGAGAGTAGATTTAGACTAGATATTAGGGAAAATATCTTTACTATTAGTGTAATGAATAGGTTGCCCACAGAGGTTGTGGGTGCCCCCTCCCTGGAAGCATTCAAGGCCAGGCTGGATGGGGCTTTGAGCAACCTGGTCTACTGAGAGGTGTCCCTATCTATAACAGAGGGGTTGGAACTAGATGATCTTAAAGGTCCCTTCCAACCCAAACCATTCTATGATTCCACTATTCTGTGATTCCACGAAGTCTGATGCTACAGTGCAATGGAAAAGTAAGGCAGACTCATTGAGGAAGTGAAAATAAACATAACAATAAAAACAGTAATTTTCTTGTCTGGAAAGCATATAGTCTTTATCAGCTTGAATTATATCTTTGACAATTATTCCTTTCCTACTTCTTGACTGTAGGGCTAAAAGAGCACCTTGGTCTGACCTTAGAAAGAGGAGCCAGGTTTACATGCGTTTAGTCTGCTAAGCCACACTGGCACAGTGGCAAAGCTGAGAATGGGACCCAAACTTCCTGATTCCCCATACTTTTTTTTTTTTTTAAAAAAAAGATAAGCAGATTAATCAGTTTTGTTTTCAAGCTCTTCTCTGTTAATACCGTAAGATTTTAATGTTTGTAGTTAATTTACGTTCTAAATATTTTAAAAGCTTTATGAGGTACCAAATAATGTAGAGTAGATTTAGAGGCATAAATGTGAAAGATTTTATTTTGCTTATTTATTTTACAAATATGCAATTACAGGCTGGAAATATCATACTGCATGTGTGATAGCAGTACTTGATTCTGCAGCTTCCTATGTGCTATCTAGGGGATATGATGTAAATAATAATTTAAAAAAATATCATGTAGTCATTCAGTCATAGTTAAAACCCTGAACACCACTGAGGAACTCTTCCCCTAAGAAATCAACTGTCAGGAAAAATGGAAAGGAGGAGCTGGTAGCAAGGCCTTTCCAATGACTCACTCATACAATGGTACATGAACAACAAACAAATCTACTGTGATATTGCCTATATTAAATATAACAAAAGGGCATGTCAGGAATTTTCTTACAATTTTTGATTTCTTGACATACTTTTATTACTTTCTCCATACTTTCAGTCACAGGTTATTAGATTTACTGCAGCTTTGGAAGGTACAACACATTAGTATCTGTCAGGTATGCTACCCCTAATGACTTTCTTAGCTTGCTCAAGTACAAACATCTTGCACTGATATTTATCAAGTGAATACAATCTTTTAACTATTCATTTGTCTCAGGAATGAAGAACTTCATGTTTCCCCTGACAATGAAAGCAAGATTTCAACGAAGTCCAAAATGTTCACTGCACCAGAAAAAAAAGTTTGCTCGGTCTCAATAATATTTAAACTAACCTAAGTGAGATTTTTGGCATGACCTTGCTTCATCCATTACCATTAATTAGAAGTTTCATATTTATTTATTTATTTATTTATTTTTGAAGTAGTACTCTATATAAGTGCACTTAGCATGTTGCAAACTGCAAGAAAAGCTATTGATCTTTTTGACAAGTCTAATCAGCTTAATTCTACTGATAATAGAAGAGTCAGTTTGGCCTGCCTTGCTGCAATTGACAGAAAAATATATATCTAAATGGGCAATGAAAAATACAGATTGATTAAAATAGTAAATTAAATACTATAATTATATAAAATAGCTTGGTATTTGTTCAATGAGGAAAGCAAAATAGGGCCTAAACTTGAGAAGATTTTATTAGACAAATTTTTATTCATTTCCTCTAGATCTTATTCTACTTTCTGCTGAGTGTTTTCAAGAATTCTCATGTCAAGCAACAGAATTAAAGAAAGCTTCACTATTTCATAAATATTTACTACTAAATTACTTTAATTTCCTTTAACTACTTATAGGACAGGAAAATGTTTTTGATGATCCTTAGCCAAAGTGCTTGTTGGTTCCATGGATGTAAATGGATTTTGTATCAATTCCCACAAGAAGTATAGCTATTATTATACCACATTTTCATTTTTGCATAATGAAACTCAGTGCAGCAAGAGGATTATCCTGAGTTTTGTCTGAGGCTTTCTCCGGTACTCATGTTTGAATCATTATTCTTTATTGGTAGAAACAAATCCAATATAGATTGAAAATATGCAGTGCAGAGGTGGGAAAAAGGACAGGAATAAAAAATGGAATATTTCTGAAAGGCAAATGTAACTGAAGTACACTTACTAGAAAGGAAACTATATTTGATGTAGAAATGATGGCAGTAAACCCGCCCTGTGATCAGAAGTGGGCTTTACACAGTCTCTGCACCTTTTGTTTCTGATATAATTTAATATAAATGCCTCTCAAGACTTCTCATTAGAGGTGAGTCAAAATTGTGGAACTCCTATCTAATGGTGCCTTTATTATCTGCAGAGTAGGCATACCAGCATATAATCACAATTATGAATATATCCTTCAAATTCCATGAATTACAATATCATAAATCTACTGTATTTGAAATCAATGGAATCATGAGTCCACCAGAAAATGCTGTATGGTCTACTGAATGCTTAAATAGTGAACCACCACTGTGCTATTATTGTTATAGTTATTTATTATAAATGATTGACAGATTGATATGAACTATTTTTCTCTGTCAATGTAATATAGATATGAGTGCTTGTGTATAACTCATTCCAATTAATTAGTTTGTTGGTATTTTATTAAGCATTAGCTGAAAGTGATTTTTTTTTCTCAGGATCTATAGTAAGTCAGGCTTTCAGCTAATTAATTGGATGCTACCTTTGTTATTTACAAAGGGATTGAGATGACAAATTAGAGTTCATTTTGAGACAGTGCTTCCTTGATGATTGATCAGCACCATGTGAAACAAGTTCAGAGAATTTATATGAAATGCTTTGGACCAGTTGCTAAATCAGCAGAGAAACCATCATATAAGGTAATTCATACATCTTTCACATTCTCTTCATAACATCATGCACTACTGATGTCACTTGCAGTGAGGCAAAGAAACTGGTTTTAAGGTCACTGTGACCACCTGCCCCTGAAATGTCAAAATGGGTGCTGGAATATACTGCAGTATTGTGAATATAGAAGACAGTGTCTTGAGAACAGACCTGAGAAGAGGGATTTGGGGGTGCTGGTTGATTAAAAGCTCAACACGATTGGGCAATGTGCTCTCACAGCCCAGAAAGACAGCTATATCCTAGGCTGCATGGAAAAAAGTGTGACCAGGAGGTTGAGAGAGATGATACTGCCCCTCTGCTCTGTTCTCATAAGATCCCACCTGGATTACTGCCTTTCACTCTCGAGACCCCAGCATAAGAAGGACATGGACCTGCTGAAGCAAGTAGAGAGGAGACCATGAGGATACTCAAAGTGCTGGATCACTTCTCCTGCAAATACAGGCTGAGAGAGTTGAGGTTGTTCAGCCTGGAGAAATGACCCTTTCCAGCTCTCAAGGTACTGGTACTTTTATCCAGAGCCTGGAAAAAGAGAAGGCTCAAACTGGAGTGTCTACAGTCTTGGAGACACTTGCTAAGATATACCTGTGGGTAAAGCGTTTGTAAAAAAAGAAACTTCCCAACAACTGGTTGATGACTGCAGAAGATACTCAAACACGTCATGTCTAGAGCTAGAGTTCAGATGGGCAATCAAGTTATTGTAGCAGAACAAATTTTCATACTTTAGCTGAGTCATAACAACTGTTTGTGGATGTCTTTAGTCCATAGAAAATGATAACATAGGGATGAATAACATCCTGATCTGAATGGTGGATGAGGCAGGTGTACAGCTGTTGCGTGCAATATGTTTTTATGTATGCAGTCAGGCATGCAAATGATGTGGTTAAAGCCTCCTTAAATCCATTCCTGATGTAACTCAGACTGCAGGCTAAACTACTTAAATTTATTTACAGCTGATGTAGGCTGAAAGCAGACACGAGGACAGCTGCCATCACTCAGTTAACGTGCAGTAACCTGTTCCTCCAAATAGACTGAGTGTGAATTCAGAGAAAGCATCCTACTCCTTAAACCCACAGCATACATCATAGTGTGCTAGTCACTTTCTTTTGAAAGTAAGAACTAGAAACAGAAAAAAAACAGTATATATATATATATATACTTATATATATATATATATATATATATACACTATGAATCCTCTGGTCCAAAGACGACCCACAGAGATTTCAGTCTGGCAGCATCTGGACTCTGGTGACAAGGCTGTCGTTTTTGAGCTTGCCTTTACTGACAGCCTTAGGGCTTGCTGGAGACATGGGAGACAAAGTAGTATTTTGTTCAGCAAAAGGAGTCCTGCAGTAGGATATTAGCAAATGGTTTGGTAGGAGATTTGCAGCTAAGTATGAAGCACTGAGAAAAAAATTAGAGGATCTAAATTTAAGCCAAGTTTTTCTCTTCCCCTAACAAACTTTCTCAGATTAGTAGACTTACAACCAATTTTTGGTGCTGAACTGAATTCAGAACATTAGCTATGCCCGTTACAAATGGTTTTCTATTTGCTCTGCTGGTTTTAGTGTCGAAAGAGATTTTTTTTCTCATCATGGTCCTAAATACCTTTTGCTTTATATTTGGAAAAGATTATAGATTTCATTAAAAATGCCCTTTGGAGGAGTATTTCTAATTTGGAGTCTAAGGTTATGTTTTCACACATGGAAAGTTTGTTCTAATTGTTTCACATTTAACATTTTTCCTGCTATGAAAAAAACCTCTTTTTTTCTCAAATAAATTGCAACTGGCTCTATGTGAGAAGGACACATTTTATATTAGTCAGCTCTCCTATATTCCTCAGAAACTTAGTTTTCATAAAACAAGAGAACAACATCTGCTAGCACTTCATGTTTTGTGACAAGCCTATTTATCTGCTTTAATTTTCACAAAACAGAAGGTAATGCCAGACAGACAGGCCCAGAACAGGTTCATGCTGAGTAAAGTCTAACATTTCTTACTGGGCGTTCACTATATGTTTGATAGTTTTCTTACTGAACTTCTGGTTATTCAGCTATCAGTAATTAAAGTGAAAAGTAAACATTTTCTAGGATTAGGTCATTATATCTACATAAATACATGTATGTAAGGATACTGAAAAACAGACTAATTTACAACATGCATCATATTATAACAGTACTGTCCAATACTGTTAAGTATCTGGATAAAAACTATAGCAGAAATGCACCATTCAACTTATAGTTGCATCTCCATGGGAAATATCCATCACCTGAGATTTCTTTGGAGTAATCCTTCACAGAGCAGTCCTTTATTTGATATATAACATTTACTCATTCACCAGTCTCCCTAGATTTTACAAAACAAAACAAAGAATGTTAAGTTATTATCCCATTGCAGCATGTAGAAAAACTAAGAGGAAGTGACCTCTTCTGAAGATTGAGGAAAATGGCAAAGGAGCACAGAAAGCACGAGCACTTCACATCAATGGCAAAGTAGGTTCTAAGCTTTAAAGTGTGTAAAGTTGGTGTCTTCTTGGCTAGAGGTCCCGTATTATTAAGGTGGAAGGCAGGAGGCTGCTCAGCTGTAACTGCCCTGGCACTGGCATGGGCTGCACCTGACTGAGGTGGTGCCCACTGTAGAAGATCAGGCTCAAGACAATCAAAAGAAACTTAAGTTACACAGGTCCATGGGACCTGATGAGATGCACATGAGTGTCCTGAGGCAACTGATGGATGAAGTTGCTAAGCCTCTATCCACCATATTTGATAGCATATGGCAGTTCAATGATGCTACCACTAACTGGAAAGGGAGAAGAATAATCCCCATTTTTAAAAAGGGAAGAAGGAAAGGTCCAGGCAGCTACAGAGCAGCCAATCTCACTCCCATGCTTGGCAAGATCATGGAGCATGTCCTCCTGGAAACTATGTCAAGATACATAGGAAACAAAGAGTTGATAGGTGACAGCTAATATGGCTTCACTAAGGGCAAATCATTCTCAAAAAATTTTGATGGTCTTCTATGACATGGTTACAGCTGCCTGTACATAAGCAAAGTGTTTGACACTGTCTCACAAAACATTTTTGTCTCTAAATTCTAGAGACATGGATTTGACAGATGGACCATCCGGTGGATAAGGATTTGATTGGATGATTGCACTCAAAGTGTTGTGGTCAAAGTCTTGATGTCCAAGTGGAGACCAATAACGAGTGATGTCCCTCAGAGGTCGGTACTGGGACCAGCACTGTTTAATATCTTTTCTGGCAACATGGACAGTGGGACTGAGTGCACCTCCAGCAAATCTGTTGATAACAACAAGCTGCATAATGTGGTCAACATGCTGGAGGGAAGGGATGCCATCCAGAACGTTCTTGACAGGCTTGAGAGGTGGTCCTCTGGGATGGCTTTGGAGCTGTGTCAGCAACATACTGCATTTCAAAAAATGCCAGAATGTAAATTTCGAAAGAATTTTTATTTGAAAGCAGGGGTGTGCAAGCATGCCTATGCCAGTTCCAGACTTTCACTGCTAATGAAGTCTTCCTGCATGGATTGTTTTTTAGAAACTTTCCAGCTTAAGCCTTTGCTAGATGAAGAATTTCTTTTACATTGTGCTTTGTTATATAGTGTACATATATATATGCTAAATATGCTATATGCACCGGGTGAAATGACAGCACTGAATGATCAGAAGCTAGTAGGTGTTACATTATCCTCCCCATTTAGTTGTCTGCAGTAGGGACTGTGGTCCCTAAACTGTGGTCACCCAACTGTTAATATCACTACAGCTGAATGAACATTAGTCATGGTGGGATATTATGTGTACAACTACCTATGCATTATAAAATTTCTACTTCCTACAGATTCAGAATGGTGACTGCTTACAGAGATCCCTGATACCTCTTATAGGAGAACATACTCCTTAGAGAAGAAGAAATAATATCACCTATTCTACATTGCATGTTAGAAGATGAGGATTCATGTTCTCCTGGATTCTCTTTGGTATAACGATATTCCGGATTCATAAATTCAAGAGGGCTTTGTGCTGGCTAAAGGAACACAGACACTCAAATTAGAGGTAGGTATAAAATAATGCCAGTATTAAGCAGTACAAAATGCTGGTTATTTAGTTGCACTGTTTCTCCAGACTTGGTGTTGGTTCAGGTGGTCCCATTTCTAACTGGCTTCTGTTGGAATTACTGAATGATTTTTTTATTGTAGACATGACAAAATGTGTGTCAAAAAGCAATCAGGGAAAGTGACATAGAGCAACAGTAGTGATTTCTTCTCAAAGTGGGAAGATACGAAAGCATAGAAGAGACGGAGAGAGAAAAAGCAGTGTTATGGAGTCCTGGTGTCTAAAACAACGATCCATTCTTATTTAAAAAACATAAAAAAATGCAAATCTGAATATCAAAATATGCTTAAAATATCTTTTAGAACTTAGAGTTTTAACGTCATGATAGGCATGTCATGAGAAGAGCAGTTTCATGATGAAAATTCCCCAGCCAAACATTTCTTACAGCAAAATCCTTCTGTAAAAAAGAAACTTGAAGCTGCCAATGCAGCCTGCAGGAGATACACATGGAAGACAGTGATGGAAGTTTACCATAGTCCACATGGCTCTTAATGAGAAAGTTCTCCGGTCTAGAATCTTATCTAGTTTTGAAATGCTCTGGTTAAAATAAATATGCAAATGAACAAATAAATAAATATTAAAAATCAATTTCATCTTTCATCTACATTTCATTGAATGTGAGATAATAAATGTAAAAAAAGTTAAAATATATTTAATTTCCTTTCTAAACTCACCAAGTATAGAAAATATATACTCCTTGTTTTTCTCAGAGGTTCCTGTGCCTAAGATACACTAGAGTATGAAGAATCTGGGACTAGGTACTTATTACAGAATATCACAGTACTGCTGTGATCTTTATTGTTAACCCAGATTCTTGGTTCTCTGTGGTTATGCTTAGCAACTGTATAGACAGACATGGCATGGTTATTCCTTACCAGCTCATTGCTGCCATCCTCATCAAAATCCTCCTCTATCCCATCAGTCATCTCTTCTCCATCCCCATCTCCATCTGGCCCTCCTTCAATTGGATCTTCTGTAGAGTTATCTGCATTCTCTGATATGCATTCTTCTTGAATCAAATCAGCATTATCTTCCATTTGTTTCTTTTGAGCTTCTGTAAGGAAAACATACTCTAGAAATTCAGTAACCTTCCCTACTGGTGGCAAAGAAAAGTGTTCTGAGGAAGAAACCTGTCTTTCCCATCTTCTGACGATTTGTTAAAATCCAAGTTAATATCTACCAGTTAAATATGATAAAATCCCTTATTTTCAAAATCTAATGCATGCATTAGCCATAGTACCAACATGCTCGTTCATCCCATGCAGTGGATGAAGGTTTGCTTTACTAAAAAATCCAGTTTTTTGATTTTCTGGACTTAGCTTTATCTTGGGAATCCAATTGGCATAACCACCATGTATTTATTTACTTGCAGCCAGTGAGAAGTACACAGATCTCTATGCTCTGAGAAATGGATGGCTGTTAATTGTCTATAAGTAAACAGAGATTTGCATAAATTTGCTGTGACTATCTCCCAACAACCATACAGTCAATTAAAAAAAAAAAAAATCCTTCTAGATAACTGAATGTTGTTGTTTTTTGTTTTTGTTTTTTTTTTTTAAATGGAGTAAGTAATAGTTTCTCCCCATTGGCACAACATGCCATGATAGATGAAAAGATCTCCCCTCATGATGCAGATATAGGGATTCCTATAATTTCTGCAAAGTAATGAAAAAACAACAACAACAAAAAATACGATTTCTGGGGAGGCCCATAGGAGCTGTTCTTGTTGGCTTAGCACAGATAGCTGCACTGTTGTGATTATGTATTTCGAGACTCCAGGATATGCTGAGGAATTTCATCCAGCCAGCAGAAATCCAGAGGAGGATTGAGAAGGGAATGACAGAGACAGACTGGATGTTAGAATGGTTAGAAGATGAGAGTTTTTTTATTTGGAGTTTAGATGAAAAGCTTTATTTTCTACAGAGTGATTACAGGCAAGAGAATTAATTGCAGGTAACTGGAATAATGTATTTTTAGTCTGAGAGTGACAGTACCCATCAGTGACCACATTTCTAGATCAACACTATTTCTTCCTTTATTAGGTTTGATTGTTCTGTAACTCTAGCTAGTGTTTCACCTATCTTGTTGACAAGCCAATGATTCTGCAGATTTCTTACAAAGTGTTTTATTTTCAGCTCCATGAATATATTATCTTCTTTTAAATTACCCACAACATAAAACATTCATATATCCTCACACTTTTCTGTATCATGATATTAAGTCAACGCATTTATTTTTCTTCTACCTCTGCACATTTATTTTACATCTTACTTTCATCTCTTCAGTCTTTGCTCATTTCTAATCCCTCACTTTCAAATTCATTTACTGAAGATACAGAACAATGAAGATATTTTTCCCTTATTCACATAATTTCTGCAGAAGGACTGTTGTTAAAGAACAGAAAGTCATCTTAGATAACTGCTTTGACACTACTGTGTTCATACATACCAGCAGAAGATTCAGCCCACCTTTCATTTGTGAGGTGCTATACACAATACCATGCTAGTTATAAATCACTGTTACTTGCCTTACTGAACAAGGAAATGTGAGTTGTCAGCTATGCCTACTGAGTCCTGACACCTTCTGATATTAACCTGGCTGGGCTACTGACAAATGAATTAACTTCAGTCAAGGCTTTCAAAAAGGGTTCCTGAAATAATGGACTTAATACATTTTAATGGAAAAACTTTTAGGAGTCAACTGCTAGAAAATGTGATCACTTACGTAGACTGGGGTCCTCAGAGGATACTAAAATACCATCTCAGCATCTTACACTTTTGGGCTCTGCTGACAAGCAAAATTAAGATCTTACATTTCAACACCCACTTTCAAAAACCTTCATCTTGATACTGCAGGGGGAATGTTCCCCTCTAACAATTTTATCATGTCAGAACAGCTTCGTATTCCCGGCTTTCTGATTCAGATTTTTATGAACAAGGGAGTTATTCCTACAGATTTCCTATAGAAGCACATCCTCTACTAATTCTTGGCAGTTATTTGCTAATCCACATAAATACAGCTACCCCATAAACTTGCAAATAACTATACTCAGGATTGTTTTTCAGATTCTTTCCATCTTTGTTGCCTATAGTTTGAGTTTTTATCCTAAAACTGTAACTTAGAGTGCACAGAGTTTCTTGTTTAAAGAGCTAACATAACGTTTTTCTTCTTCTGTCAGTTGTGTCAAATAAGTGATATTTTAATTTCTCTTATATCCATCCCATTGAAATTTTCAATTTAGAAATTGAAATTTTCAAATAATAAAAGTCAGAACATCAGCCACTACTGTAAAGAAATGCAACTTTAGAGCAGTGACTATAGTACACAATGAGATTGTTCAGCTTGCCTGTTTAATTTATCATATCCTCCAGATGTCGAACTTTTACGATTAATAAATAAAGATTCTTCTTGAAAGTGATGCAAGCATTAAAAAAAAAAAAAAAGCAACAACAATGCAGGATAATGGCTTGATTTTTTTGTTTTGTGTGATCCCCTCTGATGCCAGGCTTAAATGAGGCCACTCCTTCTGGCAGAAAGTGGGAAATAATATTGCCAAACTATTCAGAAGGAACAAAATCATCCCACATCTGAAGTTGTCAATAGAATTGTTTAGATACTGATGTAGTTTTACCTTACATAAAGCTTCCAGCTGACCAAACAATCATCTGTGGACTCATCCCACAGGCTACTTAGCTTTCTTTGTCAACTCAAGAGACTTAAATGGGGTCTTGGTGTCTCTGACACGTTCCCCCCCACTCACCCTCAGTGATATGAAGATAATCTCTGAGAAGATTTTTCATAGCTTGTCTTCAAAAGGAATAACAATATGATTCAATACAAATCAACATTTTCCTCTTTGATATGATTTCTATTTAAATGAGTTCTCTACAGTCCTTTAGCAAAAGTGAAAATTGGATATCAAAGTACAGTGACATGCAGGTTGTTTTGCATATTAATGGATTTTATATAAAAGCTTCCTGAAGTAGGAATCCACCATCTCAGAGCATTTCAGTACACAGTGATTCAATGGAGTGCCTTGCAATTACATCTTCACTGATTACACCAACTTTTATATAACTTGCATAAACTACAAAATAGAATATAATGAATACATATTGTGCACAGTTCTAAAAGAAGCAATCACAATCCTAACTAATGGTTTACCTTATACTTGAGAGTAAAGCACTCATTTTGTGGGGCAAACTATAACAACTGAGAGATTGCTAGCCTATCAATTTAGAAAATGATTGTAAATAGGAGGTAAGGTTTTTCAGAGTTGTTTTTATTGTTTGTGTTTTTTTTTTTTTCAAATTGTTAACCAAAAATATGTCTTTGTCGTCATTCTAGATAAGCCTAGATAAGTCATTCGTTATTTCTTTTCCAATACAAGCAAGAAAATTCAGGTTTTGGAGAGATATCCCAACAATAGATCAGCAAACAGGACAGGCACTTGGGATCAGGAAGGATCCAGATGTAAATATCTATTTTGTCTGTCAGGTCCATAAGCTGCTAATTCTTTTTCATAGTCTTGATGGATCTCTTTTGATGTATCCAATTATATTTTCTGGCTTCCCCAGAACAATTGGAGTTACGTGAGCGACATGAATCTGAGCACCCAGATACTCAGACAGCTGTGAATTCTAAGGCAGGCTCTCTTCCACACGTTTCACACAAAATACTTCTAGTTTTCATCAAAGAATGGAGAGGGGAAAAAAAAAACACACAAAAAAACACAAAAAACCAAAAAACAAACAAACAAAAAACCAACCCAAACAAAACATTAAGAGTTTTCATGAGATAAGGCTTCCATTTTCCCTGCTGGCTCTCAACAAAATCAGTTCTCTAGTACACAGCTTCTGTACAGAGATATAACAAGAAATTTATAAGGAAGTAGCCAAGGAAATTCCATAGACAGCAATAAGAAGTGAGATAGCTCTCCATATATATACTATGGTGAAAATATGGCCTTATAAATCCCTTATTTAGCTCAGCATGGCTTTAAAGTGCTGCTAGGTGAGATTATTCAAAAAGCAAAATGATCACTGTAATGACAGGAATAAAGATATCCAGTACATTAGAAAGCAGTGTTGGATTTTGTCATTCTCAGTATTTGCTTAAAAACATCCAAAACATTTCAAGACAGAGAACAAGATGAACTTGAGGTGCAGCCATTTCTACACAGGTGCTTCAACTTCATTAGGCTGGAAGGCATCTTCAGACTCTCCAAGTTCAACACCTATTCAAGGCAGGACCAACTTCAAAGTTCAGTACAGATCCATGGTGCTTTGGCCAGATGACTTGGGATATTCTACAGACTTTCTGTGCAACTTCTTATAGTACTTAGAAGCACTGCAAGTGCTACAGAGAATATTTTTCTTAATCTCAAACTGGAATTTCCCTTGCTACAACTCGTGACTACTGTCTTTTGCCCAGGCAAAATTTCCTGAAATAGATCATCTAAAATTTCATAATGTGTATGGTATATGTGTATAAGTATTCCCACCATCAACAACCTCTACCATAATTCTGTCCAATCAACTTTTTAGTGATGTTTTGTATACAGAATATCCAGCAGGCAACCTTTGCATTCTTTTTCTAGAAAGAAACAACCTTTTCTTGAAAATAACTCTTCAAATGATGTTGCAGGCTCTGTGAATAACACTAGTTCTTTCCCCCAGTGTTTCTACCTGAGTGTTAATTTAGCTTGCTTCAGGCCCAGCCAATGCAGCCAATTCTCTTTCTTATCTGTCTACTTATCTGATAAATAAGCTCTGATTTAAATAATGTAACTACAGATTGTTTTCACCTACCTGCTTCAGCTTTTTGCTGTTTTTCAATCTTTTCCAGTCTCCCTAGCAAGGAGTCAATTTTTGTTTTGATTTGGGTTAATTCCTTCTTGATTGTTTGCAACTCATCTGATTTCACTGTGGAAAAAGAGCAAAGATGCAAAACATAAAATAAGCTGTACTTGCAGCCCCCACAAACAAAACGTTCTTTTTTTTTCTTTTCTCTTAGTACAAAATCTACTTCCTCATTCTACTAACTATTTTTAGAGATTTGATTTTAAAACTAACTTTGTTAATTAAAAATGCTGAATCTTAGGAAATCCCAGGATACTAAGCCCTAGTGAGAAGAGGTCACGTGAAATGTGTTGCTTTGTAAAAAACATTTCAGTCAAAACATCTTCAGGGTACTCTTAGTACCCTGTAATGCAAGTAACTTTTACCCAGAAGAAGCCTGTAGTGAAAGAACAACTGAAATATGACACACAGTTCACAGTCTTGTGATGTTATTTTGTTGAACTATTTTGTAAAAATAACAATAATAACAGCAACAATAAAAAAGAACCCTCACAGATATTTTTCAAGAAGACTGAATGGCAACATAAATGTTAGGTCAGCCAGAAATGCAGTGTTATGTTCCAGTCAACAACTTCATTGCAGTAGAAGGTGTTAAATATCATTGCTTTAAAAGCAATCAGTTCTGGGTAATTTCTTCTACTTTTTCCAGCTGTTGATAACATATGAAAATATTTCTTTTTATGATCACAGCTAGGGACATGGAGGCAACTCAAATAAATTAATAGGTGAAGTTTCCAAATCTATATTGCAGTGCATTACTACTCATTTTTGTGCATTACTGCACTCCTGTGGTCTAACTTAAGGAGAAGAATTTTGGAGATGTCTTGTCTTCAGAAGAAAAAGCATTACAGAACTAGAGAATTATCTCCTTATTATGGCATTATCGAGACTTTTTTAAGCTCAGAAAATAGTACTAATATAGTACTATTTTCTAGTACTAATATAGTACTATTTTCTATAGTACAGATCTCTTGACTCATCCATTCTAGGATATCATGTTGAAAAAACCAGGTGGGGAAGATGAGAGCCCTGTGCTTGCATGAGACAAAAAGGCATTGTAAAGGTAAAGAGTAAACACAACCGTGGCTTTTAGAGCTCTTGTAGGAAGATGTAGATCACCATCTCAAACTGCGATGGACTGGCAATAGAAGAACAGTCAAAAGTATTATTCATACCTCTTTATCTTTGCTAAAAGAGGTCCATTGCCTTTGGGTGCGTATCTGAAGCAACTGGAGAGTCCTTATGCCTGGAAAAAGGGATTTTCTGCCACAGAAAAGGACTCATTCTGTTTTTGTATAAAGAGTCTCCTGGCTGAATCTTGTCTGATCAGTCCTGTTCATTGACTTTTGGACATGTATTTCAATATGATGTCATGTGGGTATTTTTAATTGGATAGGTAAAACATGCTGATGAAATGTGCAAGTAGGCTACTGCCTACTTCAGCTGTAATAAATACCAGCCTCTAAAGCAACTTACTGCAAATTTGGAGCATGTTCACTGAGGTATCAAGGTTTTTAGTGTTATGTTTTGGGCCACGTGCATTATTGTTACAACTCAGCTAAGCAAAGTAGTAATATACAGTAATGAACTTGCTTAACTTGCTTAATCATGTTCTTTTACAAAGGAAATAAGGAAAGCTGAAACCTCAGACCTCATATTCAGTGAGTGACAGGCCTTCAGAACTAAGCTTAAAAGTAACCTTTGTGTTGGATCCTTGTATGCTCTACAGAATTTGACTGAGGAATTATTTAGAATATTTATAGGGCAGAGTCATAGAGTATTCACAGAGAAATAATGGGTCACTATCCAATGCCCAAATCTGTAAGAATACATTAAGATTCTAACAACTATATATTTTGAAGGTTACTTCCTCCCTTGGGGATGAGGTTTGTCTGTGCTGGAATAGCAAAGTGATGCAGAATCTGAGGTGGAATGGCGTGAATCTGCGTAGCAGGAAATGCTAAATACCTGCAGCAGCCCTCTAATGAAGCCAGCTGGCAAAAGATTGCATGTGGCCAAGCTGTTGAGTTAGAGGTGCTTGCCAAGGCTAAAAGGTCAAAAGTGAGAAGAGACATAAGAAGAACCTAATGATATTTGTTCAAAGTATTAAAAAAACAGGAAACATTTGCACTTCTGAGTTTGGCAAAGAAATGGGCACATAAGATGGGGCTACTGTGCAACTCAGGCCAAACTCTGCCTCACAGGGACATCTCTGAGGTGTTGTAGAGAGAAATCAGTTTTGGAAGCACTGTACTAGAGGAAATGCAGACCCAGCAGTGAGGATTCGACAATAAACAAAGATGTTAAATGCTGAGAAGCCTTATTTCCACCCCTGTTTGCATAAACTTTGGTTACTGAATCTGTATAAGTTTCAAATGTCCATCCTGATTCTAGCCTTGCAATGTTTAGTTATTCAAGCCTCTTATTCTCTTAATTTGCAGGGAGTTGTGCAAATCTTCAAAATCATTCTCCTAGAGCAATTCAGCTTTCAGTTACTTAATTTTTAGGAATGAAGAAGAGGAACCAGACTGTTCTCAGTAGTGTCTGCTGACAGGAAATCTGCTGGAGCAGGGGGTGGGTCAGGAGGAACCAGAGGGCCCTGCCAGCCTCAGCCATTCTGAAATTCTCTGATTCCGTATTTCTATAATTCTGTGGTATAGAGCTTAGGAATAATTTTAGGATCTTTAAGCCCATGTTAAACAGAGATAAAATATAAGGACTATAAATACTGTACTTCAAGTGTCTTGCTTTGAGTAGGTAAATTATCCATTAAAAATGAATTCATTTAATTGTTACTTTGTTTTCAAACTGATCTCTGTCAAGAAGGTCATAAACATTAGACCAGAGCTGCATGTAGTTAAATTATTTATCTGCTTTTTAGTAATAGAATAGGAAAATAAAGTAGTTTACTTTTGTTGTTGCTGTTGTTGTTTTAATTTTAATTAGCAGAGAGCCAGCAGCCAGCAGATGACAGATTTGCATGTATAGAAAGGGAAAGAAATTGCTAATGCAATTACTCAAGGACTGGCTAGCTAAATATCTTCAACAACTTTGAGATGCAAAAATTAAGGAAACAGGTGAAATTTGAGAAGGACATGAAGTTAGAAGATACCTATTCAGAGTGAACTGGAATAGAAGAAGTCATATAATTTTAAGGAATGTTCCAGTAGAAAAAGATGAAATTCAATTGCACTGAAGCACCCCCTACCCTCACTTGATTGACTAGCAGCAGAACTCCTGCTCTTAATCTGGAAACTCATCAGCTGAAAAAGAGAGACACAATTATCCATGGGTATAGTTGCTGACAAAAGGCTATCACTATAATGTAGCCATGAAAAAGAAAATGTTACTGTATAATATGTAAAATGATGCATTTCTGAATATAGGTAAATATCAATGCCATTATATAAAGATCTAGTGAGAGCTTATCTGGAATGACACATACTGATTGACTGAATTCTAGCAAGTATATAGAGAGAAGATCCATGAAGACGACTGTGAGAATGGAAAACTGAAATATTACATTTCATATTTCTGCCCAAGACATGAGGAAAGTGAAAGGTAGTAAAACTTTTAAGCTAAGACAGTGTTAGCAAAACAAATAGATATGAACAAATGAAACAAATTTGAGCTGGAAGTTGGTGAAACAAATAGAAAAACTCTAAATACGTCTAAGGCAGAGCTTAATCTATTTGAAAAGGATTAGATGGTCTGGCTGCTTAAAACAATACAGAAGTAGATTCAGTATCCCTTTCCATTTCTCTATGGTGAATATAAGAGCCTTCTAGAACACATCTTGCGTTTAAACATGCAGCACAAAGGAGACGTCACACCCAGCTTAAAAAGAGATATAAATTGAGGTCAGTCATATTTTTAGAAATGAAAGTGCTAAAGTTGAATTACAGCAACATTTCTGAAACATTTTTTGAGTCCTTCTAATTCCACTAATTTCAGAGGGGGGTTCATTGTGTTCTGACCTTTACTCCTAAATATATGGGTTGATTTTCTGAATCCAGTTTGAATGTGGAAAAGAATTATGAGAAAAGTTATGTCTATGAGATTGCTACTCAAATCTGAAAAGTCTAGTAGAGTAAATGATCTCATGAGAGTTTTGCTATTAGGAGATGAAATCTTTCAAGCATATGCAACAACATTTTGACACAGAAACCTGACATTAAGCTGGTGTATGGCCTTGAATGCCACCAAAGCCAAAAACAGCATCCTTACCCAAAATTAAATTTCTTTATTGAGGAGATCCTTTATTTAACTAGCAATAAATTACACTTAGAATCAATACTGCATTAGTTCAAGGGTTTCAGATTAGCACTATGAAGTAAAAGGCAACAAAATATTAAACAGCTAAATCCCACAATTCAATATAAAAAACTTTCCCAATAAAATAGCAAAAGTAGCAGCAGAACACACATTCTCTGCTTTTCAGCCTGAAGCCCCTCAGGGAACAGCTTGGTTATTTCTCTGATAAACATCTTACAATAAGCTGATTACGTTCCTGACCACGTCAACAAAATCATGTTTCTACCTTTAAGATTAGTTGGTTGGACTTGAGAAAGAGGGAAATAATTCTATGGGGAAATCAAGCATGAAAGCGTATATCGTGTGCTTTAGTCCTCTTAAAAAAATCAAAAAAACCCAAGCAATTTATTTTCAGATGTGCTGCATGTAAAAAGGAGTATTTTCTGCAATTTTTAAAGCACAATAAATGTTCTCAGTGTTTCAATTACCATAGTAAAAACTGAGCATGGAAACCCAGTGAGGATCAAAATGAGGGCCCATGCTTTCAGCGATTCATCTTGCATCATGCCCCTCAGTGTTAACAGCTGGATCCAAAGATGACCTTGTCACCTGGAGCTCTAATACTGACATTTCACAGAATTCACATAGCACTTGAATACAGTGAAGAATACTTTCACTGAGGCACAACATCCTATTAGGATGTACAAACTCCTGATCCCAATTCCATAAAATAATTCACAGGTTCTGCAGCATTTGCCATGTTATACAGCCAGTGTTTTGGAGGTCTCAAACCACGGGGCTTTGGGTACTCATACTTGGACAAAGGTTCAGTCCTATAATCTGCAATTAGCACTACTTAATCCTTGCCACAGGACTATAAAATATTTTCTGAAATGCAGAATGAGTAATAAAGCAAATTGGGTGATTACTCTCAGGAGCAAATATCTAGGTGTTAGTGTAATATGCTCTGTTCCATTAATTACAGTAAAAATCCAAATTTCCATGTGACAGATTTCCTTGACATCTCTTGGGAGACAAGGAATATATATATATATAAATTTATCTGAAAATAATTCGTCGTCTTGAAGGCAAAATGAGTAAAAAAAACCCATGTCAGACCACCCTTTAGGATAAGAAGTTTGAATGCATTAATTGAATGCATTGATCCTACTAAGTTTTCATATGGGTAACACATCAGTAAAAGGAAAAAAGGAGATCTAGGGAATGAATCTGTGACCGTATATACTTACTAAATTTTTGATTCATTATGGGAAATCCCAAAGATTGGGATCACTGGGGTCACTGGAAAAGATTAGCAAAATCACTTAAATTCCATATCTACTAACATGAAGATATTGAGTTATAGGCTTTCTTTTAGACTGATATTAGGTATCATATTTCAGGAACTGAAGAATGAATAAGAGTGGATATGCCTAAGTGGATTTGTTCAAGACATGTATGAAAATGATCTAGACACATGTTCATCCTCCAGATAATAAAGGAAGGGTTACTACTCCCACACATCTACTTATGGTGCAAGTGAACTTCATAATACAACATATAAATTTATGTTTTCCTGTGTCCTAGGTATCAAAGTTCCCACTGTTGGTAACAGACATCTTGCCAATTCATTCACTAGAGACTTGTGTGTGATTTGACTGTCAAGACAACAGATCCTCAGAGATCATCCTTATCAAGAAATGTCCTGAGCTCCTTGTTACTCAGCGTACCACACTATCTTTTGCTTTGCTCATCACACTTTCATTCTTTCAGTTACATGCATATTTATTACACATTCTCTTTCAAGGTCTTGAATGCCATCAGTTCATACAATAGGATCAAAAATGGTTCCCAATGGACACACTAAGGTTCCATCTTTGTTAGATGTTAGTGTGTGAGATTTGGATAGGTTATTCAGGCAGAGTATGTAATTTTCTCATCCTGGTGCCACAATTAGCCACTTTTCCAGTAAGATGTACTGTTGTGGATTCACTTTATGTGTAAGACAGTAGGATGCTCTGTTGGTTGGCCTGGTACTACAAGCGTGTTATTGCAGTCCCTTCATTCTTTCTAATATCTGATCCCTACCTGATCTTTCTCTTCCTCTTCCAGTGACGCTTCCAAGGGCAGTATCACTCCACATAAGGGGCAGGGGAAGACAGGTGGGTGCTGGAAGATGCATGGAGAGGAGGATGAAGTTCCTGGGAGATACTACAGGGTGGGGAGGTTGGTGAGAATGTAGGAGGGAACATCTGATGTTTGTCAGCTCTTCTAAGGCCAACTCAATAGGAAGGGGTTGAATAGCCCCAACTTATCAATCCCATTTCGTACTCCCTTTACAGCAGGCAAAGACATTTTGCCTTTTTCTATTTTCAAAGGAATCATGAGTAAAAAAGAAAACCCAACCCAACCTCCCTCCCTTCCCTGCCCCAGACCACCCTCTGTACCTCACATGTGAATGAAACAGCCCTCAAGACTCAACAGAAAGCAGTGTTTCTCAGTCTGTCTATCAGAAGATTTTTAACTTTGCTCTATGATCAGCTGTTCGCAAGACCTCATGGTGCATAAACAGTGAGGATTATTGGAGGGAAACTTCTGAGGCCAAGGGAGTGAGGCTAAAGATCAAATGTTTTCAAATGGATTTCTTCCCAAGTTACACCATTGTTTGATTAACACCAAAGGTGTGGCATCTTCACTAATTAAAAAAATAATAATAATCAAGCAAAATATTGATGGTAAGAAATAACTGCAAAAGAGCTATATAGTGAAAGCTGCCTTTTTGCAGAAATTAATATGATCATTGTTTCAAAATCCAAACTCATACGAGCAACTCACATTTGGATCCTGAGGAAGAAGTCCCACTTGAGGTGGATCGTGATGTTCCTTTCATGGAGAAAACCCCTTTGCCTCTGCGAGTTGTTGTCACAGCCACACGAGGACGCTTCAATGGTATCACTGCACGAGGTGGTGGGGGGACACGTCCATGATAATCAAACAACCTAGAAAAAATGAAGTCAGCCGGACTCCATAAAACCTTCTGTGATTTCATGTCATGGAAGCCCTGTCAATTAAATTTTCAAGTTATCTTTGAGAAAATTAACCTTTGAAATCTAATCACTTTATATCATAGTCAAATTAGATTTCAAGGACCTATGCACATTAAGTGCCCCATTCAGAGTTTAGTCACAGTCCAGTGCATAGCTCAGTTTTTGCATCATTGAAATGAGAGAGGATGCTTTATGGGACTCTGTTATTTGGAGCACGGAAAATCTATAACCTGCTTTCTGCAGATTCAAATCATTTCACTGTACACAACTAACAGCAGTACATTTTATTGTAGTGACAGTTAGGCTCCTGTTAGGCTCCTTTATTGTATGCATGACTTGAATTCTACTTTTCTATCTATCTGCTATTCTTATAGATAGAAAAATAAATAAACTTTTCTGAAACCAGACATCATCACAAAGAAATATCCTGCACATTGTAAAATATCCAGTAGTTTCTATTGAGGGAACTGTATATCCTATAGAATTGACAGAAAAGAGGGCCCATCACATCCTCTCTTTACTGAATAACAAGTTGATGTACAATCACTGAAATGCTAAAGCATGATTAATAAAATAGGAGGTTAGCCTTGTTCAAACCAAACTACTGTATATATTCAGAGAATTGTAACTACAGTCACAAGAAGATAAAGAAAAAAAAAAGAAGTGTTCCCAAACAGAATGCCCCAGTCTTAGAAAGCAGTTATCAACAGCGGATGATTAACCTGCATAGAAGAAAATAAAGACAACGGGAAAAGTAATCAAAAGTTAGGTATACTAAAATGTAAAAACCCTTGGCTCTAAAAAAAAAACAGATTAGAAGAAAGTTAAGAAAATTAAGACTTGGAGTTCTAAGACCGAAATAGAGGGACAAGCAACATTATCTGGAAATATCTTGTGTTCTGCTCACATGCTATTGCAACTACTAATTATGTAAATTTGTAACTGCATGTTGATTTTTTACAACTCTAACCACTGTTTCCCAGCTGGGTGGATAGAAATATATTTGAAAATAGAGACACAAGAAACAGTAATTAACTGCCACAGTCAAACAACACACTGATCAGGAAGCAGGATCAAACTTAAGTCTTCTAGCCCATTTTCTGGCAAGTAAACACCTAACATTTAAATCCTGGAATCCTTCCAGTTGTCTGTACCATAATCTGATAAACAATATAAACAGGGCCTCTCCATTTCTTTAGCTGTTTACAACATATACCATAAAGATCCCATCACTCACATTAAATTTGAATTCCATCACTTTGAATGTGCTGTTTGAATAAGCAGTTCCTAACTATTATAAGCATAACTAAAAATTATGTATAATTAAGAACACAAAATATACATTTTTTAAATTTCACAGAAATCTTATGGTTTGCTGTCACTCTTATCCTTTATTACATTGGATCATGTGCAGGTTGGTCACAGTCTCTCATGTGACATTACTGAAACAAAATATTTCAGAAAAACTCTAAGTTATAAAGCAGTAGATCATTATGCAATGATTTGTCCAAAGGTGATTTTTCTTTCTAGTTGTTACCAATTCATATTGGTATGAAGTTGTACATACTTCAGTGATGTGCTTTCTATAAAAAGGTGCTGCCTTTTACTAGCTTTGAAATATGTTGTCTAATCTCCTCATGCTTGTAACGTGAGAAATGATTAACAGAAATCTTCAGTCCTGGAAGGGGTGGGTCTAGAGGAAAGATGAGGAAGGAATCTTTATTAGCAATTGTCACGACAGCATAAGGAGTAATGGTTTTTAACTGAGAAAGGGTAGATTTACATTAGGTACAAGGAAGAAATTCTTTACTATGAGGGAGGTGAAGCTCAGAGAAGATGTGGATGTCTCATCTCCTCTCCGGAGGTATTCAAGACTGGATTGGAGGGGGCCTGGGGCAACCTGATCTGGTGGAGAGTAGGACCCCAAAGCTTATTAGAGATCTGGAGCATCTCTCTTATGAGGAAAAGTTTTGAGACTTGGGACTGTTCAGGCAGGAGAAAAGAAGACAGAGAGGATCTCATCACTGTTTATTGTTATGTGAAGCACAGGAGTCAAGTGGACATGGCCAGATTCCGTTCAGTAGTTAGCAACAACAGAACAAGAGGGCAATGGGCACGAACTGCAACACAGGAAGTTCCATATGAACATGAGGAAGAGCTTCTTTAGTGAGGACGATGGAGCACACAGGAACAGGTTGCCCAGAGAGGTCACAAAGTGTCTTTCTCTGGAAATATTCAAAACTTATCTGGACAAGTTCCTGTGTGATCTGCTGTACAGAATCTGCCCCCATGTTCTGTGATTCTGTGAAGGTGTCCCTGCCTATGGCAGAGGGGTTGGAACTAGATAATCTTTAAGATCCCTTTCAATTCAAACCATTCTATGATTCCATGATTCAGTCATAAAATGACACTTTGCTCCTATAATCACCAAAACGCAGATAAAGTGCATTTTCTCTTCCCTCCTTCTAAATTGTGCAGTACTGATCTTGTCAGTCTGCCTTCGTAAAGATTTTATTTCATGAAAGAAACTAGTTTTGCCACACTTTTCTGACCCTATAATTGCTTTAGTCAAGATAAGACAGGTGTATTCAATCTGAATAACTCAGAAGAATTTGGAAAACTAATGATATTAAAAAGCAATAAATTCAGAAAGTTAAAATTAAAAAGCAAGAAAAGTTCAGAAATTCAAAAAATCACGAATAAATTTCATTTATATTTCCTGTATATTGATCTGAGTGATAGTTGTGTTAATGCACTGAATTCTCTGTGAGTGTTTCATGCCTGTCACATAAGACTTCTCATCTTCCATGCCCCTTTACCTTGAATCTTACAGAGACATTTAACCTCCTAAACTTTTCATGTCATCATCAGCATTTCCAGTCCTGGAAGGTGAATCTTATATTTGAGTTTTCTAGCATTAAAATGATGCTTTCTTAATCATGAAGGATTTCTAACTCAGAAAACTATACTATTAAATACATTTATGAGTACTTTTCTCTGTCAGTAGTTTTTCATAGTAAGACAGTGACAAACCTAGACTACCTCAGCAGCACTTAATAACCTATAAATATTTCTTCTGATGTGGAAATTCATTAGTTCATTAGAGTGACCTGCAATGTACAGAAATAGTGAAAAAGCCTAAGGACTAATAATTTTCATGTTCAGGTGGTATAAATCAGAAAGAGCACTGTGTGGTTGATGGCTTTAATCCATATGTTTATAGCAGAACATGAGCCAGCAGTGTGCCCAGGTGGCCAAGAAGGCCAATGGCATCCTGGCTTGTATCAGAAATAGTGTAGCCAGCAGGAACAGGGAAGTAATTATCCCCCTGTACTCAGCACTGGTGAGGCTGCACCTTGAGTACTGTGTCCAGTTTTGGATGTTGTGTTGAGGGACATGGTTTAGCGGGAACCATTGGTGAAGGGAGAATGGTTGGACTGGATGATCCTGTGGGTCTTTTCCAACCTTAGTGATTCTATGATAGCTCACTGTTTTTTAGCTTTATCCAAGGTAAGCATGTTCACATATATGAAGAAACAAATAAAGCAGCTTGAATTGAATAAATCCCAGGAAAAACAAACAAACAAAAAAACCCACAGAGACATTGTTTCTTTATACTCTCCCTACAGTGTTTCTGAGCAGAAATGTACATACACATGAAAAAACTCAATTTCAGGGTATAAGCCACTAATCTGCTGTTGCCTGCTGTTATAATGTAAAAGAAATCTCAGAATAGAGGTTGGTAGAACAATGTAGAATTCTCATCTGACTCACTTGGCCTGTACTACACTGGGCTAGTGCATGGGTCACTCTGAAAATAATACCTGCTTATATATTTATTTCCAAGGGATATACAGTACAATAGATACAAAGAGCAAAATAACATCACTTGATAGCACACATCCTCAGCTACAAAACACTAACTTTCAACATAGTCACTACCATTAGTTATGCATTTTTGCCACCAATGAACAAGAGTCTGCATGCTATGCTCCCATAAAATCTGGATGGCTGTCCAGAACATGGCTTGTCTTTCACATCACTGTCGCCATTTTTTTCTGCATGGGAGAATTCAGCTCCACATCTTTGCCTCTTATGCACTTGCATGCCAAGTGCCATTTTATCAGACTTCTCCTCTGCTGCTATGTGTTACATGGCAACAACATGTAATGGAATATTAGCAAGAATTTGGTGATATGACAGTAGAGGCTGAAATATCTCCCTTTGATGTTGCAGGCCAACATGACAAAATAAGAGGCATTACTTTCAGAGCAGCTCTCACATAATGAAGAAATACATTATAGCTGGATCAGGAGTTGGTTATCTGTGGCCTTCCATATTAACCATGTGTTTTGGTGATTCTTCTATATTCACAGTCATGGAATCACAGCGTCATAGAATGGCTTGGGTTAGATGGGACCTTAAAGATCACACAGCTCCTACTCCCCTGCCATAGGCAGGTTTGCTGTCCATCAAATCAGGCTGCCCAGGGTCCCATCCAACCCGGCCTTGAACTCCTCCACAGCCGGGGCATCCACAACCTCTCTGGATAATCTGTTGCAATGCCTAATCCCACTCTGAGTAAAAAAATTATTTATAACATCTAACCTAAATCTCCCCTCTTTTAGTTTAAAGCCGTTCATGCTTATCCTATCATCCCTACCAGACTGTGTAAAAACTCACTTCCCTTTCTCCTTGTAAGCTCCCCTCAAGTACTAAAAGGCCACAATGAGATCTCCCCGAAGCATCTCTTCTCTAAGCTGAAGAAGCACAACTCCATCAGTGTATTTTCATTGGAGAGGTGCTCCAGCCCTTTGATCATCTTTGTGGGCCTCCTCTGGAACTGCTCCAACAGCCCCACGTCCCTCTTGTACTGTGGTGTCCCCAAAATTGGACACAGTACTTCAGATGAGGCCTAAAGAGGGCAGGGTAGAGGGGGACAATCCCCTTCCCCTCCCCCTCTCTTCTAGCCATCTCTCTTTTGATATAGCCCAGGATATTTTTGGTCGTTCTGGGCTGCAAGTGCACACTGCTGGATCATGTCCAGCTTTTTGTCCACCACAACCCCCAAGTCCTTCTCTGAGGGGCTGCTCACAATGAGTTCTCATTGTTCCTCATATATGGGATAGCCCTGACCAAAGTGAAACACCTTGTTCTTGGCCTTGTTAAACTTCATTAGATTCCTGTGCGCCCATTTTTTGAGCCTGTCCAGGTCCCTCTGGATGGCATTCCTTCTGTTGTATCAACTTCACCACTCATCCAAATGAATAGCTTAAAATTTCCACAGCAGTGGGGTAGGCTGTGTGAAGTCTCCAGTTGCTCAGGTATCCTCACTGCTTTTCCTGCTACACATGTTGTTCAACTTTTGTGACTTCCCTTAAGGTCCTTCTAGACTTCTAAACATTATTGGAAGACAAAAACATATTTCAGGAGACAGTCTATATCGTTTCATACCCTTGGTTTAAAGAAGACGACACAAATATCAATACTGAAGAATATTTCAGCCATTGTATGTTCCAGAGAAAGTAAGCCTAGAAAAACTCTGTAGAAAGAAATACTGAGCAATTGAGCTACCATTAAGTTTTTCAGCAAAGAAAATGCCCCAGTAGCTCACAGAGAAGGGTAATACGAAAAACAGCTGTTTAATGAGCAAACATTCGGTGATAATCTTCTCTGTTTGTGATATATTCAAATAACCTACTTCAAATACACAATAGAAATGATGAAATGAATAATATGCAAAAATCAAAACAGACCTGCTTACCCAATGTGATTACTTTATAAACAAACAGTAGAAATTGTGTAAAATATACAAAAATATAACCACACGTACCGATTGTAGAAATCATCCCTGTAGTAATCATAATCAAAGACATAACCACTGTGGAAAAAAAAACAACAGAGAAACAAGAATGTACAGGCTTCTAGAAAAAATACACATTGATCAAAACATTTCCGTTAATGTTAGCTTACTCTCATGTTTCAAGCCAGTTTTCAGAGTCCCTTCACTTCTTTTCCTTAACCATATATTATACATGATGTTTGCCAAAGCTGCCGTCAGTTGTTAGTAAATTTGGAAATGTGAAGTCTAGGGCAAGTAGAACACTGAAAACAGTTGACAGTACACGTAGAAAGGATTTAACACACCACACTGCTCTGTAATTAGAGAATCATTATGGTGTAATACCCCAAGTGATCAAATGAAGTGAGCACTCTAATACTGAAACTCTCTTCTCCGTGGGGCTGATAAAAATTAGTGGCCTAGGAAGACTGTTAAATGCAAAAAAAGATTGGTAAATGAGTGAGTAGTGGAGGACTGAAATTAGACAATGAATTAATGAAAAATGTTAGAATGGTTGGATTGTTGATTTTTGAATTCACCAGATCTTTTACCACAAACAGAAAAGGAAAAATAATTAAGAAAATGAATGGTGTAAGTAATAATGTTAGAGATAATTTTTCTCTCAGGTTCAAAAGAAAACATGCATACATACAGAAATAAATATAGGTAGGAGATTGCAAATGATTAGAAGAATACTATTTTATGAGTTGTCAATTGTGAAATAAATCCTTCTTTGTTCTTCTTGTGCTTGCATTCTATTAGCCACTTTCTCCCTTCATGGCAAAGAAATAGCACAGAAGTACATCTGAAGCATCCAAAGAGAGAGCCAAAAATAAATGTTCTGCACTCAAAATTTGCTTTGTCTGACTAGGAGCAGAAACTGTAAGTTTTTTTACTTACCTTACTAGTGCAATTATTAAGGAATAAAAGACATGAAAAAAAGAAAGTATCACCAAAAAAAAAGTATAAAATTTAAATAAGAAAGATAGAAAGGAGAGAGGAAGAATAAAGGAAGAACATTCAATGAAAATGAAGGTGAAAAGCTTAATGAAGTTTGTCTTCAGATAGAAGGGTATTCTGGACTACTTCTGCTCTCCAACAAATTTTTAGTGCACAGTTTGTAGTATAGGTCAAGAATTCTTGAATTCCTTGGGTTTGTTCTCCCTCATCCCATAAAATATTTTTTCTATCTTCTTACCTTTGCTAAGTCTCAGAGGCCCACTTCTTAAAAAGGAAAAAAAATAAAATAGAGTTGGCAGACAAATTACCTTCTTAACCATTTCATCCAGCAGTTTTAATTTTGAGGGCTTGCCATTTGCTGTATCTGCAACTTGCAAAAACAGCCACCAAAGGAACCGAAGGTTAGGAGGCAATTTCCACCTCCACCTTGGATAAAAGTACCCAAGCCCCTAGCGATCAGAGAAGCCATGCCATCTACCCATGTAATGCTGGACCAGTATTGAAAATCATGGGACGCACCAGGTGAAAAATCCAGCTGTTGTCCTACTGTTAAATTATTTGAGAAACCAAAGCCCTACACACATTTTATATGAAAGACTCACTAAATAAAACAGACCTGGGAGACTAGAACCAAGAAAAAAAACGAAGCATCTGGTTAAGGAAGAAAAACAACACTAAATAGTACTATTTAGACCCTATATAGCAATCATATTTCTGTATTCCACCTTCATGCAACTCTAGTAAATTTTTCTCACACAACAGCTGTTATTTTGTCTTTCACTAAATAGCCAATCTACATGAAACTAAGAGATAGTAAAGCTATTATTTTATTTACAGTTATCCACAGCTTGCTAATGGCTTTATTTAGCTGCATGATTAATAGCTGCAATAATCCTGCACTTAATATTCAGTTTGTGTTTTTAAGTTGAAGAGGACAGACAATTTGAAGAAAAAAATTCAATTTAAAAGGCCTGTCACAAGAAACCTTTCACCTGGAGTGACATTAATTTAATTTACACGAAGATGAAATAAATTCAGTTTTTCAAGGTTAAAGACCATGAAGCCAATGAATGATAATTCACTTTAATCCAGCTGGTGTAAGGATGAAGGGCAGCTCAGCTCAGGACCTAGCATGTACTTTGAGAAGCAAGTCTGTGTTACTTGAGGCAAGACCCCCCAGGACAGAGTAAGACTGGACCACCACTGGACTTTTGAAGTACGTAATTCTTCATACTCAGAAGGCCACGACAGAAGTCTCAAAACCATTCCTGCAAACGGTGATGCTGGAAGGGCACAGGAGGGAGGGAGATCTCAGGCAGAGCTCTGAACATGTCAGGTCCATAGGACAGAGAGGACTGACCAGTTGGAAAAAGTTCACAAGCTCCTCAGATGAGAGTAGGCAGAGAAGGCTTTGGATGCTGTTGTGGGAAAGTGCAAGAAAGAGCTTCTGGTGTGATAACAAATGCTTCCTCTCCCTCCTTACCTCCTACTCACACTCCACCACTGTATAAATGAGGAGGTCCTCTCACACAGTATTCCTCAAGTACAGTATTCTTATACTGAAAAATGTGATTTAGCACATTTAATTTTTTAATTTAGCAAAAAATCTAGGATTATCTCTTTTGAGAGAAGTAGCTTTGCACATCAGTCAGCCACTAAGAAGTTCATTTTCTTTGTTCTGTTCACTGTTTGGGTAACTTCTGCCTTGAAAATGAACCACTTTGTATCCCTTCAGCTTTACCAGTGACAATTTCAACCCACCATTCTCCATGTGGTCTAATGTTGTCTTTGAGACCAGAAAAAAAAAAGCAGCACATATTGCAGCCTGATTATCTCATGGCAACGCGATTCATGAATTATTGTAAACTTCTGAATTGTTTATATCAGTTACCTTTTAAAATATTCCATTGCTTTGCAAACATCTGATACTGTTATTACGGCAGCCCAGAAACACATTGCTCATCAAAATTCATTATCTGATAAAAGTTCTAAAGTCTGCAAAAATATGAGGAACATCACCCTTATGTTGTTATGTTTTTATATTTTCACCAGGACAACCCTCAGCAGTTTTCATCAAGTGTTTTACAGCAGAAGCTATCTAAATGACTTTGATACAGATGTTGCCTCTAACTTGAAAGGGAAGGTGCTTTGTGTTTTCATATGGTTTAGTTCTGCAACATCCATTGCTACTGAGATAAGTAAATACTGGTTTTCTGAATGTTTCACAACAGTCAGACTCTGAAGTGAGCATACCCAAGGCTTCAACTGCAAACAACATCCAATTCAACTGCAAATATTATCCAATTCATTCATCCTGTCCATCTATCTGCCAAAGAATTACTGACCTTATGGCTGGGATATGAAATGTAAACACACTGTGGCTTTTAACAGTGTGACCTGTTAGCACAATTGACAAGCTAACAAGAGTTGATTTGCTTCCTTTTCTAATCCTAGCATTTTAGGTGAAATCTTCACAACTCAAGGGCATCCCTTCTAATTGAATCCCATATCCTGCAACATGGGTGCTGGGGACTGTAGCAGGAGGTGGGGAAGGAATCTCTTCTTTCCCCACAGGCTATTCAGGATCTCTCTGCATTGACAAAGGGCGTTTCTGTGCAGGAGTGCTGTTCATAAGAGCAGTAAATAGCCAGTTCTGCATACAAAATGACTCATATCTGAGACCATTGGCAAAGATGTGGTATCAGCTAATTTGCCCTTGTACAAAAAGCAGAGACTGAGACCTCTCAACAAAGCAAGAGGTTCACCTTTTCCCCTTTCTCATCACTTAGTATCCTTTAAGAAAGATGGCCAAATTCAAGATTTCATCATGGAGATAAGACATTTACTCTTCCATGCTATCTATTAAAATGACAGAATAGCACTATAGAACCTTACCTGTTTTTGTCCCTTACAGAATAAGACAGGTAGAGGAGCATGGGTGTAAAGTGTTGAGAAACTTCATCATGGTTCCTTTTTTGTCCCCATGATCAGGGTCTATTTCTCCCTCTCTGAAACTTATTCTGCAGTTGCAGCAGCACAGGCAATGCAGCAGCAGCACAACTACAACACTGAACTCCTGGGGATAAGTGTCCTTTGCTTCAACAGTTGGGTTAACAGCCCATGGATGCAAGACATCATGTGAGATCCTTAAAGGTCTGGGGTTTTATAAGAGCAATTGCTAGTGCTCTTGGTTGTGAAGCAGTTGTACTGCATGCGTATTGTAAAGGCTGTGATCCAGAGATGATGACAAGAGGCAAAATGGATGACCTAGAAGACAAAATCTCTTCTGCTTTTCAAAACAACCTCATTTTTTTTTCATTTATTTTATTGTAAAGTGGCATGATGATGTTTCACTTGTAACAATAGACTAAAGACATTACACTGTGAATGTGATTAGTGTAGCTCTGTCTACAACCATGATTGTTCACACTTCTAAATCCAAGGGACAGACAGAAGCTTTGGTCAGTGCTGCAGTATAGAAAGCAGAAAATTAGCACAGATAATCACTGGCACTGAGATCAAGGTGACTGCAGGGCTCTTAACCTCTTGGGAATTATTCCTTAGCAACCCATTAACATGTGTCACAGAGGATGCGAGAAATCACTCATGCAGTGTAGAATACCAAACATTCAGAAAGTCTGAGGCAGAGAAAGGTTTAAAGGAGCCTGTGAACTGGAGGAGTCAGCAGCTTCAGAATGACACTAGACAGGTAGATCATTACCCACAGATATGCACACTTCTGCAGCATTAGCAAGAAACCTGTCTACATGATGCTGCTATTAAAGTGGAAGGCAGTAAGGCACACTGATGCACACACTAAGGCAAAGAAAACTTAACAGAAACACATAATATTGGTAAGAAAAAGCCATAGCTCTGTTTTCTGACCAAGTATCAAGGAGACAATCTTGTACAAGTTGTCTCTTTTAGATTAATTTTACTTAAATACTTGTCTTACTTTAAATTTAATGCGCCTGAAGAAGAAAGACCCCAAAGATCAGATTTTCAGATCTATAATACTGTTCGCATTCAGTTTCCCTATGCACATCAGCAATTGCAGTCAAACGAATTGTGCTTCTCATCTCCAAAATAATCCTCTGGATGTTTTTATGTATTTATTTATGTGATGATATTGTATATTGAAAATATACTGGCACCATATAGCCTCTTGAATACTGCGCTGTATGCCCACACAAAAGTTTTTCAAGCTAATGGTCACACTGTTTCAATTTACTTTGCTCCAAACACCAGTTAGTACAACTTCATTGAAGTTTCTCTCATTTTAGTAGAGTTAATGCAGCAAAACAAGAAGAACTTTTGTTATTTTCATGGAAACAAGAAATTCTGTTGTGCATCTGAGTCACCGTTAGCTAATATCACTATTTTTCCCCACATGTACAGAGATATATTTGTAAATCATAAATGTTGACAAACCAGACATAATGCATCTTAATTCAATTGACAGCACTATCACCATTTATACTGTCAATTGCTTCTCTGTTGTCAGTACTGGATAAAAATATTAAATACAAAAGCAATATTCTCTTAATCAAATTCTTTTTAGAAAGCACATATCAATGTAATGGTTGAAGCTAGTGCTCCTGTCTCTTGTAAAATCATTTCTCTTGTCATGTAAAAAGAGTACTAGAAATTGCTTCTGTCGAGTGCAAAAAAGAATCAGTCTAAACTGACGTGATATTAAAAAATATAGAGAGATGAGAGGAGCATAACTAGATGATCTGGGGAATAAGCACTGGCAAGTTTCCCTGTAAGAAATTAATCAGATGGCAATGACTTCCATGAGCTAATAAAAAAACAGCAGAGTCTTTGGATACTTTTCAGCGGATGGTTACCTGTACTCCCCGAAGACAAGAATTAAATTGGTGCTAATTAACATGTTAATTGATAAACTCACCACCAGTTTCCAAAGCTAGGGGAATGTGTGGGATGAATTCTATCTTTAATTTAGAAATGATTGAATTTTAATTAAGGATGAAGATTGTGGTAGAAGTGAAAGGACACTTCTCTTTTGCAGTTCAGGCCACGTACTCTGTAGAGAAAGACAACAATCTCCACAGTCTACTTGTTGCTGGTATACATTTTACTAAAAGACGAATTTTTGTCAGTGATTCCTTCAGCAGATATATTCTTGAAGATTTATAGCAAAAAAGGAGGGACAGGGCCAAAGGAGGACAAGAAATTATAGAAAAGTATTTTGGACTCACTTCCATATTGAGGTTATGAGGGCAAATAGGAATGGTTAGAAACAAAAAAAGTACCTCCTAAATCCCTAATCTCTCATCTCAAACTGTCACGATTGTACATAACCTACTGTTTGCTCTTATGACGATTATTAACTTATGTTAACAAAACATTTACAAAAGTATTATTCTGATTGTGTTCAGTTAAAAAGGGCAAGGTAACATTTTTGTATGTTTTCCATTTATTTATCTATTCTCCATGAAATGGAGAAGTATGGAATCAGATATTAATAATACGGAAAAGAGTATGATACTGTAAATGGAGACATTTTTTCATCAAAACTGAGAAGCTTTTGGGAAATCTCTGTCCAAAGATACGTTTTGGTTTTGCCCAAATATGACAGGTACAGATAAAATAGTTTGACTGACATACAGTATTCCATTTCCAGTACCCATTAAACAATCTTTCTGCAAGCACTCAGCAAAATCTGAAATATGATTAGTCTGTATTACTATTATTATTATTTTCACCTTACACATACTTTGGGCTCATCCTCTCTCCTCCAGACTATTTACCAGTGAAATGTATACTGGGGAAACTGCTGAACTTATTCTCCAACCTGAACTTGAGACAAAACTTGGGTAAATATTCAAAACTATTTATGGACAGTCAGATAATTTGGTCACTTAGATATTTCCCTGTAAAGGATTAAACAAAGCTTGTGTAGTACATGATAGAAAAGACATTAAGATTAATATTCAGACTCTGGGGAATCATCTAATCTGGGAGTGATTTGTGGCAGCCAAATGGGTGTGAACGATACAGGACTTTCACAGTAAAATTTAGCCCAAACAGTTTTCTGTACAGCTAAGCATCAGAATTGCTCCCCAAAACAACTACTTGCAGCTACAGGGAAAGACCACACTTAACATTGTTAGCCTGATGATATTTAGAAACAAAATAATACATTGTGAGCTTTCTATGGAAAGCACAAATAAATCTACTTAATGTCTCCCTGTCCTTTCTGCTCGTGCTGTTAAACTATTTTCTGTCATCTAAACTAATACCCAATTACTTATGTTTCTCATAGGAACATATTATACTAAGGTAATGAAAAAGCTTTCCAGTGTGAAGTGGCCTACCATTTCCCAAGGTGCCCTTTAATTGCACAGATTGACTAGGAAATTCTTGATATCCATATGGTAGAGTAATGAGTCCCACCTCTTAAAAATGCATTTCAGATTCAGTGTATTCAAGGTACTACTGTCAGACCAAGCACAAGTGATTGATTATCCAATTTATTAGCAATATTGTATACACTGCACGAGTATGGTGTGACAAATACAGAAGACTGTCATTGACAGGTGTAGGAATAAGTGATGGGTTTAGGCTTTGAAGTGTTCCTACAGCATTTCACTGAACAGCAGATTGATAAATTAAGATCACATTGGTAGCATTGGAGCTGAAAGACTAACTGCTTAAGATTACAAAAACAGGTCTCTGGAAACTTTATGTACTCTCCAGAGAAGTAGTCTTAGAAGCACTGAATGAAACAGAAAGGCACAGTTCACAAAAGATTAATCAATTTCAATATGACAGTGTCAGAGTTTATGTAAAGAAAAAGTGCTTCTAGAAAATTGTAACACTTTTATTTCTCCTCTCTCCCCTTCTCAAACTGTAAATACTTAAATTTTGTTTTGCACTCATACAAAAAGTTTACAGATGTAGTGCCTTTTTTTTTTTAATTGAATAACTCAAGGTTTAGCTTTGAACTGTCAAAACAGAGATAGAATTGTCACTGAGAACAGCATGTGAAGACAAAGACATATTGCTTTTTTTTTTTTTTTATTGAAGAGTGCACTGTAAGTAAAGTTACAAGGTAAGTGGAAATACCAGACTGTGCATCTGAGAAAGCATTCTTGTACTCCTGACCTGTTGTGCAGTAATTTTCATGGTAATTGGTTGTGGGAAATGTGTATGATAAAAAGGATATTCCTTAACTGAGCATCAGGTTAGACTCAATTCCAGCTGTTACAAAGATGAGTGGAAGGGCAGCTGTGCATCTGATTGTATGTTCTGCTTTCATCTGGAACAGTGTTGACTTTCTCTGTAGTGTTCAGTACAATGTTGTGTTTTGGCTTTAGTAGAAAAACCAGTGCTGGTTAACCATAGAATCATAGAAACACCAAGGTTGGAAAAGACCCACAGGATCACCTAGTGCAACCACACACCCATCACCAATAGTTCTCACTAAACCATATACATCAACACAACATCCAAATGTTTCTTGAACACCTCCAGGGTTGGTGACTCCACCACCTCTCTGGGCAGCCCATTCCAGTGCCTGACCACCCTTTCAGAGTAGTAGTATTTCCTAACCTCCAGTATGAACCTTCTCTGGCACAGGTTGAAGCCATTCATGTTACAATCCCATATCGCAGAGCCATTCCCTCTAGTCCTATCACTAGTTACACGAGAGAAGACACCGACCCCCAGCTCACTACAACCTCCCTTCAGGTAGTTATAGAGAGCAATAAGGTCTCCCCTGAGCCTCCTCTTCCCCAGACTGAACAAGCCCAGCTCTTCCAGCCATTCTTCATAAGGCCTGTGCTCCAGACCCCTCACCAGCTTTGTTGCCCTCCTCTGGACACGCTCCAGGGCCTCGATGTCTTTCTTACAGTGAGGGGCCAAAACTGGACACAGTACTCGAGGTGCGGCCTCACCAGTGCTGAGTACAGGGGGACAATGACTTCCCTGTTCCTGCTGGCCACACTATTTCTGATACAAGCCGGGATGCCATTGGCCTTCTTGGCCACCTGGGCACACTGCCAGCTCATGTTCAGTCTAGCATCAATCAATACCACCAGACCCATTTCCTCTACACAGTCTTCCAGCCACTCTGCCCCAAGCCTTTAGCATTGCTTGGAGTTATTGTGGCCAAAGTGCAGGTAACGCTGATATTTTAGTTGTTGCTGAGCAGTGCTGTGCAGAGCCAAAAAAGTTTGTGTCTCATACTGGGACAAAAAGGAGGGAGGACACAGAACCAGGACAGCTGACCAAAACTGGCCAAAGAGGTAATCCATACCATATTACATCATGAATAAAGCACGCCGAGTTGGGCAGGGGGCAGTCACTGCTCAGGGACTGGATGGACATCAATTGCAGGTAGTTTGCAATTGCATTGTGCATCATTTGTTTTGTGAGTGTGTGTATGTATGTGTATATATATATATATATATACACACACACACACACACATACATACACACACAAATATATATTAGTTTTACTAATTTTACTATTTTACTATTATTTTTCCTCTCCTGTCATAGTAAATAGTTTTTATTTCAGCCCATGAGTTCTACTATAACCCCCCCTCCCCCACCCCCCATTCTCTCCACAAACCCTCTGGGAAAGGAGAATGAGTGGAAGGTTGTGTGCTGTCAGGTTGCATGCTCACTTAAATCATAGCACACAATACTTTATATTGTCTAGTCCAGTGCTAACTCGACAGACTATACTTCCCTTGGTTTCTGACAAATCCATGCCTATTAATGCTTCAGTGTTCTGGAAAGGCACGTCTGTTCACTTTCCATATACACAGAGAAAAAAGAACACCAAGATTTCTTTTCTGTAAGTGAATAAATAAGTCTGAGACTAAGTAAATTCTAAAATAGCAGGATAGAGACTATTTGATTCACATAAGGAAGTTCAAATTTCTCCACTCTCAATTCCCTCACAGTTAATCCATAATCAAGTTGCAGAAATTAAAGGATCAGATATAATTCTTTATCTTAAATACACATATGGAATTTTTCCAATTTATCCCTTCTCACAAGGGAGAGAGCTTTCTTGTCCCAGGTGACTCACTGAGGTGCAACATACGGTATAACAGCCCTGATGACTTCCATCATGGTATTAGTATTGCCATTACCATATGCAATTTTTGACATGTACTAGAACACCTGACTTCTTGTTACATAGATATGACTGAAGTATGACTCATTTAGTTGAAAACTTTCTACTTTTTTTCAATCTGCTAAGAGACATAGCTTGAGTTTAGTCAAAAGACCTTATTCCTCTTAGACAAATCTATATGTTTTTTTTGCATGTTCTAACCTCTCGGCTGATTTCGGAGGCTGGCCCCTTAGCCTTTACAACTTGCCTTAGGCAAGCTCAGACACCTCCTGCAATTGAATTGGGCTGTCTGCAACAGGCAAGAACAAAGGCTCTGCATCTACGTTGTTTTAGGGAAAACATCTAATCTGGAACACCTTTCCATCTTAGGGAGGGATCTTTCTAAAGTTTTCAGACACAACTGGTATAACAATAGGGGACAGATGATATAGATGCCATTAACCAGTTTTCAATCTCTCAAGAAAGACAGCAGCTACAATTTGGTAATAAAGAAAGAATAGCTTACCCTTTCTGAGAGTCCAGACTTGTTAGAAACTCCTGAAGGAGATGACCTCCAAGCAGACAAGCTTCACTTTTGGCTGCCAGCCCTTAAATGAGCTTAGGGAGGGATGAAGCCAGGGTTCACCTATTCTGGTCACACAGCTTGCAGCTGTGCTCCCAAGGTTGGCTATACCCCTTCACTAGGTGCTTAATCACTGGTTCAAGCCATGACCTAATGGTTCCCATACAATTGGGCTCCTGCCTTTCTGGGTATGTAGTGAAGGTAATCTATGTGTTCTTCTGCTTTACTCTGACTGGTTTTCTTCTTTATGATGACTTCCATGCTGTAAGAGCTTCTACTGTGGGATTTACAATAAGGGTACATGACAATATGGGATATTCATCATTTACTTACTTCCTCATTCAAAAGTTTGAGGTGAACATATCTGATTTTGAATTTAGGTTACAATTTTGTTTTCAGGTTTAACCGTTTTTTTCCAGCTCTAAGCTCCTTAAAATAGGATAGTCACACTTTGCAAATAATGTTTCTGACACACTTTGGTAGCATGACTGAAGTTAACTTAGTGATTTACAGCCTTACTGTTACTTTTAAAAACAAAAACAAAAAAAAATTATGGAGATATGTGATCATATCCCTGTATTCTCCATTCCACTCCCTGGATATTACAGCAGAATTCTTGAAGTAATTTGGCTTCAAGGAAACAGTTGCATAGATTTACATTTTAGGACTAGAGGGAATGGCTTCAACCTGCGCCAGGGAAGATTCAGACTGGACGTTAGGAAATACTACTTCTCTGAAAGGGTGGTCAGGCACTGGAATGGGCTGCCCAGAGAGGTGGTGGAGTCACCGATCCTGGTGGTGTTCAAAGAGCATTTGGATGTTGTGTTGATGGACATGGTTTAGCGAGAACCATTAGTGATGTGTGAATGGTTGGACTGGGTGATCCTGAGGGTCTTTTCCAACCTTAGTGATTCTATGATTCTATGATTTTGGAAACTTATGATTGGAGCAGTAGGCAAGTTTTATTAGCTCATTATTGTCTGTTAGGAGTGTAACATTTGTGTCTGCACAAGACATCACATTCAATGACCATAACATGAGAATTTAGAATGAATTCTAATCCAGCTTGAGTAGAATATACACAAATTCTTCTTTAGTCTTATCAACCTTCACAAAAGTGATTCTATGCATATAGAAATTAAAAATGAGACTCTCATTTAAAATACATTAATCACCTCTAAGGTACAGTAATTATCTTAGCTCCTAGACTATTGCTTGTACATCCATTTTTTTTTCCTTTCCATAAAGGTTAATTTCATAACATTTCAGAAGGTAAGGAGACCACTTCACAAAAGAGGTTTTATGTTTCTATTATTGTGAAGTTTTATGTTTCTATTATTGCCATTTTCTTTCCCGTTATCATGTGGTCACTGTCCCTAAGTTGAGTGGCTCTAACTGTCAGATTAGGGTTGTGCTTGCACCAGTATGCATCAGTGCTAGTAAACATTTAGAGAAAGTTTCATTTTGAGCGTTTTATCACTCTGAAATATACATTAGAAGATAACAATACAAACAAATCTTAGGCTATTTTGGTTTTACACAGTTTATTGAATTAAGCTGCCATAACAATTTAGTCATCAGAATTGCCTCAAGCATCTCTTCCCAAAACATAGGACTGTGAAGGAATTGAAACTGTTAACATCTCTATCTCCTCCTTCTTGTTCTTGTGAGACTCCTCTCACACAATTTTTGCCTTCTCCCAGCAAAAACACATTACCATTATTCACCCTTATATGACTTGCATGACTGGAATGTTATTTTTCTATGAATGCTCTACACAGCAAGACAGTTTTATAGCCTATAAAATATCAGCCAGAACATGAAATACAACTAACTACTGACATATAGACAAGGTCTGCTTGAAACCAAATGGTATTTGATGCCAGGTTTAAAGTGTAATCATGATTAATATGTGTGTGTGTGTGTGTATGTGAATAAAAAGATTTCTTTTGCAAAGAAACAAAGTCTTTTTCAATACCTCTCAAGTACTTCCACAACTGTATGAGAACACTTTGGCACAGCAGTGCTATAAAAGTTGCACTAACAACCTACAGTTTTGCCTCACTAATTTCTCTGCCTCAGAATATATAATTTGCATATCCTGGTGTACCTCATTGACTCCAAAAAAAGGACAGCTCTGCGGGAAGGATTATGTTACTTGAGAAATGCTTCGCATTTCCTCTTGTGTGTATTGATTTTAATTTCCATAAGAGTGTTCACTATTTTCAAGTAGTCAACAAATATTTCATAGGAAAAATGTGGTCTGAAAATTGGTAATCTTTCATTTTGACTACTTGGTGTTCAGAGTGTTCCTGAAAATCCATCAGTATTTTCTGTCCCTTGATTTAGGTGGCAATAGAATAAATGAGGACATATCCAGTAGGTAAATTATTCAGTTCACAAATGATTGCTTTTGATAAAATTTGCAATTTAATATGATTTAGAAGTACTTTCTAGTGTCTATCTGGTTGGTTATGAAAATATTTTACACAATTACTATGGGACAATAGCTGATTCAGCCACACAACCTTACCCATGAGAGGGCTCCTAGACCTAGGTGTGAATTCAGAAAAGGTGCTTTTTGTATGCCATTAGTGGCAACTGAAAAGAAAAAAAGTCAGTAACTCTAGAATCATAGAATTGTTTGAGTTGGAGGGACGATAAAGATCACCTGGTCCAACTCCCCTGTAATGAACAGGGACACCTACAGCTCCATCATGTTGCTCAGAGCCCCGGCCAGCCTGACCTTTAATGTCTCCAGGAACAAGGCATCCACCACCTCCCTGGGCAACCTGTTCCAGTGCTTTCCCACCCTTATCATGAAAAAACATTTTTTCTCATATCCAGTCTAACTCTCTCCTATTTTAGTTTAAAACCATTTCCCTTTGTCCTATCACAACAGAAAAACAACTTCAAAACCATTAACTCCAGATTGGTGGGAAATGGATGTATGGTTTTTAAATTAAAAAAGATGTTTTAGTATTATCTACATAATCACCACCATGGCAACATAAATTACCACTTTCTGGTCATACATGTCAGTTCTTCTCTGACTTTTCTACTTCAAATTTAAGGCAGTCACCTCAGCACTGAATTTTACTGCGATATGGGATTGTAATGAAATTTTTTATTTTTATATTTTTATTGACCAAGACTGATCTTCACATGAATTTGGAACCAAAACTGAAGACTTTTCTAGCAAAAGTGATTAATTAAAAGTCTTAGCAATAAATACCTCAGCACAGTTATGTTAAGACACAATATAACATAACTTTTATTTATTTACTGTATACAACGGCAGTAGAATTCTTACAGCCTGTGCGTGCTAATGGGAAAACATGTGGTTGATATCAACAGATCTGCATTTTGGTCCAAAGAATGGTAAGAATTATAAGAAGCCAGCCTGACCTTGTGATAAAAGAATCCCAAAACTAAATGAATAACTGCAAACTGCTTTTGAACTGCACTTTATAGTTGAAACTAAAACAGTAAATAAATAAATAAATAAAAATATAAACCAAAATCAAAACAGCCAAGATCATGTTCCTCATTCTTAAAGCAAAGAGCAATTTAGATGAAGCAGAGGCTACTGAATACGAACCTAAATACTCTAAACATAGTCTTGCTTCTTTTCAAAATATGGTGTGTAAAGACATTGTAGTAATGTAGGTGCAAAGACTTCTGTAAATGATGTCTGATCTGCCTGAATTCTCAGATTAAGCTAAATTTTATCATGATTTATCTTTCAAGCTGAAATTCTGCCTGGTATCAGGACATATTCTAATTTTATTTCAAATGAAGGGTACACTACAGCACACTAATGCATAGTGAACACTGCAATAAGGCAAGATGTGATTTATCATTTCTTAGTATCATACACAAGGCTATTGACAGAATAACACTAAAGAGAACATCTCCTAGCTTGAAGCTTAATAACATTTTAAAAACACTAATAATTAGGAGAGGGAAGTGTGATCTACAGTTTCCTCTGAGTTAGCAATGTTTCTCTCTGAGGTACTTCTTTCTGCACTGCCTCACTAAGGAAGATTCATGCCCTGGAATGGGCCATTCTCCAGATCTCTGAGGAGAAGCAGACGTTAAAAGTATCACTGCATGCTGTCATGCATACAACAGCTCACAAGCCTTTCCTGTCTATTCACAAAGCTGGAAGGCACTTCTAGGAGATGTCTGGTCCAGCCTCCTGTCCAAAGCACAGTGACATCCAGGGCTACACAAGAGCCTTGCCTATCTGAGATTAGAAAACTTCAGTGGATGGAGAGTCTACAACCTTTCTAGATGACATCTTCCATTTCTTCCACCATCATCTCTAGTAATGTAGCTATCTTTACACAACACTTTAATGAAATTGTCAAAGTGCAACACTGATACCTGAGAAATAGGAAGGGATAGTACTATGATAAATAACCCAGACCTCTCCAAACACTAATTTAGTAATCTGTAGGCCAGTGACTACTCTTTGGGCAAAAACAACAACAGTGAGTTTGAAGTAAATAGTGCTGTTTCATACTGAGATTACATAATCAGAAAATATAGTCATCCTTCCATCCTCCATTTTAAGATTTTTGTGTCCCTTTTTGCTTTTGTGTTGTCCTTTCCCCAAGAATTTCCTCTCCATTCTCATGTTCCTCCATTCCTGTTTTCATTTATTTATTTATTTATTCATCCAGAATGCTTCAACCCCCTCACAACCCTTCAGAAGAATTCTCTTATCCATATTTTTTCCCCCTTTAGAAAGGGAAAATGCCATGATACAGTTGAGACTATGCTTATTTAGTATTGAGGTACTAACATTGCTCAACATTAATAAGCTCAATAGGTATTGTTTCTCTAGAAATAGTAATGAAAGGGTATTCTTGAATGACAGAAATAACAGAAACTTAACAAAAGGAAAAGCAAATAGAATAACCAGAAGAGAAAACAGTGATCTCATGCTCTACTGCCTTTCTCAATTATGAACTCCATTGTTACTGATTATTATAGTCAGAGAGGAAAAAAGGAATTTATTAAGGTGCATATTTGTTAAGTTTGTTGCTAATTAAAGTTAATGGAATTAGGAAAATACTTTTTTTTCCCCTCAAAATGTATAATTTCTATATGATATATCTTTCTTTGTGCATGTGAAAATGGAAATACTGTAGAATGAAAAATATCAGGAACACAGAGGAACCAAAAAATAATCATTTAGATTACAGATGAGTAGAAAAATACATAATCTGGGATCTTTAAACACTGAACAATGATACAAAACCACCAAGTGCAGTAAATAGAACAAAATATTATCTGCTACTGTGACTTCGTAATCTATTCCTCTGGGATATCCTCAAGAAAAAACAAACAAACAAACAAACAACTTTTTATACATTTTTAAAACAGTGATAATTCATCTAGTGTTTCAGAGGAAACAAGTATAGAAAAACCTAATCGTTATGGCTTTTGGTAAATTGCTAAAAGATAATTATAGCAACAATTCTGCTTGAATTTGAACAAAACAGGCTTTCAGCATCTTCCATATAAAGATCCCTAGCTTTCCATATAAGCTATTTCCCCTAAATCATTGCTGTCTCTCTGGGGACTACCTCGGCAGTCTCAACACATGTAGAGCCCCTGTAGTCTCCTAACTCCTGCTGATGGCCAAAGTTTAAATGAATTGTCAAGTGTGTGCAGCCCTCCCATGTTTTCCATATAAGTTGAAATCCCGAATACCTAGACTGCATGAGCATGACAGTTAGAAATTATTTTCAGGTTGGCAGCGTTACTGGTTTCACATTAACAGTGCAAAATGATTCCACTATCTCTTCTTTTCCTCTTTTTCACTCCACTGAAGGAAAATAATTTATTAGTTATCTGTCTTCAAAAACCAGATGGGAACAGTAGGAATAGTGTCTGCTCCTTCACTTGGTGCTATCTTATAATCAGAATGAGAAGCATTATTGGTATTTGTTGTACAAGAGCTACAGAATGTGGGTATGTTCTGCTTTGTGCCTTATAGCCTAGTGTCTGAAAAAAAGTCCAGACTCAAATTGAAAGAATCTGCATAATATGGAAGTGGATTGATTAATTCATAACAGTGGGAATTTGGTTTTAACCAGAATTAACTTTGTCAGTTCTTCAGAATAGGATCCCTCAAATAGATGTCTGAGTTCATGACTTTCTACAGATTTTCTGCAAAACATCCTTATTGAAAAGAAACCCTCAAACAGAAATGTGGGAAACAAATTTCAGCTGTTAGATATTTCTCAGAATAATTCTGCAAGAAGAAAATTAAGGAATATTTCTTTATGCATTTTGGAAGTATTTCATAAAGCTCAGCACATCTACATTCCTTCACCTGTTCTAGAAATAATTCTGATTCAAATGGTATTTTGACTAGGCTGTGATTTGAAAATACAAACCCATGACTATTCTGTATTTGCTATAATCATATACTGTCTAGAAATAGGATCTTGGTGAGGAAGGTAGTAGTTCATTCAGAATTGTAGTGGCTTTACTGAGAATGTCAAAAAATGCAGCAATTAGTGCCACTTGTACCTCTCTTTTTTCTTACAAGACAGACAATTATTCATCATGTAATAAATGCATGCAACGCATTAATTTCATATACGGCTCTCTCTGGGCTTTCCTCCTAAAGTTAAAATGTTTATAGCAACCAGTCAATCTTGAAAATAAAAGAAAAAAATCAGATGTTTGTATTGTATTTTCTTAAACATGTACACAAAAGGAGATTGAATCTCAGTTGACAGCCAGATGTATAAAACACATGTATTTTCAAAGCCCATCATGCTGAAGAGCTATTGCCTGCTTACCAAGAAGTAATCTCATTCTCTGCATCAGGTATAGATGAATCTAAGCTCTTAATAGCCTCAGAAAAATCAGCTCTGCTTTTTACTTGCTCTCTTTTTCTCTTCTGAATTCAACAATAGGCAACATACTATTAAATGATACTGAGAAAGAAGACAAACATTTTTTTAAAAGTTTGAAGAACTTACGTGATGAATTTTGTTTTGTTTTTTTTGTTGTTGTTGTTGTTTTTGTTTCTTTTTTTACCACTGCACGTTTTAAATCAAAGATTAGATGCTATTCTAAAAGCTACATACAGTTGCAGCTAGCTGCAAACCACTGATTTAAAAAATCATTACTGTTTGAGTCTGGGTGGCGGAGCACTGACATAGCTTGCTCAGAGGCTGTGAAGTCTCCTCCTTGGAGATCCTTGGACCCTTACCTGGGCATGAACCTGCTCTGGGTGTCCCTGCTGGGAGAGGGGGTGGCTCCTTCTGAGGACCTTGCCAACCTCAGCCGTTACTGATGCACCCATCTCTTGCACAGTGAATGATGGAGCATTGGTGTGGTGGTCACACATTTGTAAGGAGCTAAACTCCACCATGCTGATCTCTCACTTGCTCTCCTCAAAAGGACAAAGGGGAAAATATGATGAAAAATAAACCCTGCTATGTTGAGATAAGTGAGATTCTTCAACAGTTACTGTCACAGGTAAAACAAATTCAGTGTATGGAGAATAATGTAACTTAATGCCAACTACCAGCAGACTAAAGCAGTGAGAACTAAAAACAAACTCAGAACATCTTCCTTCCCATCCAGCTTCTCTGAGTGGAGCAGGTAATTGGGAAATTGAGGTTGTAGTCAGTTAATCTCTGCTGCTTCTTCATGGTCACTCTGCCTCCACTGCAGGTGGGGTCCCTCCCACAGATGCTGTCCTTCCCAAACTGATCCTGCATAGCCTTCCCACAGACTACAGCTCTCCCAGCACTGCTCCAACATGACTCCATACCATGGGGCCCACCATTCAGGAGCACACTGTCCCACACTGTCCCCATGGGTGCAGCTCCCCCAGCCCCTCTGCTCCACCATGAGGTGCTCTCCATGGGCTACAGCTCTGGCATGGGGCTGCTTCTGTATGGGGTATCCATGGGCTGCAGCTCCTTCAGCCACTTCTGCTGCTGCCCCATGGCTGCACATGGAGATCTGCTCCACCTGGTATCCGTGGGTTGCAGGAAGACAGCCTGCTCTGCCATGGGCCTCTCCTAGGCCATGGGAGCTCCTGCTCTGCACCTGGAGCAACTCCTGTCCTCCTTCTGCACTGACTTTGTTGCATGCAGGACTGTTCTCTCACATTTTTCGCTCCTCTCTCCCAGCTGCTGTTGCACAGCAGTTTTTCCCTGTCCTGAATTTACTCTCCCAGAGCACACCCAGCATCCTCATGGCTCTGTTCTGGCAGCGGTGGGTCTATTTTGGAGCAGCTGGAGCTGGATCTGATCTGACATTGGGCAGTAAAGGGCTTCTCATAGAGGCCACCCTTGCAGCCCCCCCACAAACACAACCTTGCCATATGAACATAATACCCTGCTATATCTTTTTGTATAAAAAGAAGGATAAATGCAATTTCCTTCACTGAGGAAGTACAGGTGATGTTCTCTCCCAGAATTTGAGAGACAAACCACAACAGTGAGGTCTGCTTGTGTCAATCACTGTCTGCTTTCTGAGAGAAAATAAGTAATGTGTTGTTTTAAGAATCACTTTTTCTTTGCAGGACCTGTTTCTGGAAAGCTGTAGCCCAGTGCACACATTGAGTGCTCAAGCAAAGTGTGACAGGCTAAAGCTCTTTGGCTGCCCCACTTCATGTACCCCTCCTCTACCGAAGGAATTAACAATAGAAAAGCACCAGAAAGCCATTATCTTCAACATGGCAAAATGAAAAAGGATAATTAGCTCCTACAGGCAGTGTAATGAAAATGTGGAAACAAATCTCTGTTGCAGAAGGGAAATAAATTAAAGGCTGGCTTGCAGGACCAAGTAATCCATAGGAACCAAAAGTAATATAAGCTGTTGCTTTTACCAGTTCTGGCTTCAAGAGATGTTGAGGGCATCTAACCAAGTCTCAGTCAGTATTTTTCTTTCAAACAGTGTATTTTAAAGGATTGACTGTTGCAGCTATCAGTCTGGTTAAAACCTCAGACAAATGTCTCAGCATGAGAGCTCATCCCCTGAAGAAATGAATCCCCAGATTACCATGGGACCAGAAAGAAGATCTCTCTCATCCAAGGAGGTGGGTGTTTGCTTAGGCCCCTCCTCAGAGCACAATGCTTTTACTTATGTCAAAAAAAACCTTCTTTGAGGTGGATGAAATGTAGCAGTGAGAGGCAAAATTAGGAAAGAGGTAGCGTCCAATTTTTACATTTTCAATCATTATCACTATGAACTTGAAAAAATAATTCAAGTACATTACAGACAAACTTCTGGGAGGTTCTGGAAAGAGGCTAAATCTGTTTGCTCAAGTTATACTTCCTGGGAGGAGTCCAGCTTGTCAATAAATTTGCATACGATAACTATGGGGAGGTAACATGCATTTACACCGTAGCAACCAATCCTCTCATCTGGACACAAACCCAAACACAAAAGATAACCTTTCCTCCTAGGTCCTCATTCACACATATCTTCAAATTGCAAGCAAGGTTCTTCAAATCATGGCACGAGCTACAAACACAGAATTTATTATTTTATGACAACTGCTGTTTAAAATGAATTGCTGTAGTAGCACAGTGGCACAGACACTGCATTTTATTTGCTTCCTAGTATTTATTTATTTTTCAATTTTATTTTATTTTCAGCCACAATGACATGAAACTTTTTTTAATCTTAAAGTTGAGGTTTTCAGGTAATCACTTCAAGAGCACAAGCATCAAAAAAAAAAAAAAAAAAAAAAAAAAGAAAAACGAAAAAGAAAAGAACTAGTATAAATAGTATAGTATAGTAAATAGTATAAATATAGTACATATATAGTAAATAGTATAGAATAGTGTAAAAGTTGCAAAGTGGAATAGCAGGAAGTAATAATGAAAGTTATTGAATCTGGTAATGAACTTGGACATTTCAAAGCACGTAAAACAAGAGCACCTCCTTGGTTCCCATTCTCTTGTGCCTCCACTCCCTCCATTTGATTAACATTTCACTTATGTTTCAACAATTTTTTTTGCTGGTAGAAAGTAGAAATGGTAATTAATTAAATTAAGATGTACTCAAACAAGCCAAAGTTACTTTATGCTAAAAAACCTGAGGCATATCCCAATCTTGCTCACACTGATTTGCTGACTTTCTATGTTCTTAACTGATATACTTTGCTTGCTATTTTTAATTCATACTTCAGAACCCGAAGTAGTTTTTCAATCTGCAGTTAATACAGTAACTTGGAAGCTACTGACAGTTACTTGGTAAAATTAGCCTTTACATGGCTATTTTGCACTGGGATATTTTATCTGCAATTTGTTTTTGGTAGCATGAAATATATGATGTTGTGAACTAAGAAAAATGAGAAGGATGAGAAAAAAAGGCTATACAGTTCTGAAGAAAAATGAAATAGGAATGAAAATGTTAGGAAACTGAGGAAAGTTTTATAAGAAAGAAGCTAAACAAAAAATGGTGCATAGGAAATGAACTTTAAACTCAGAAGTAAAACACAGATACTTACCTGTTGTATATATATGTATATACACACACGCATATATAAGGACTAAATTTTAGAAAATAATGATTTTTTCAAAATGCGTCACTTTTAGAAGTAATCTTTTAGAAGGATAAAATAATCATTTTAACAGAGAGACTAAATAACTGTTCACATATGTCTATGAAGACAAATATGTCTGTCTATGTCTACTTCATATGTCTATGAAGACAATAGCTGTAATAGGTATATCATTGTAAATGTGATCTATAATAAGGCTAAAACATTTTTTTTTTTTAATTTACAAATTTGATGTTTTTTCCTGTTACCAAGTTATCATTAAAACTTTATTTTAAAAGAAACTCTCAGTTCTTCAGTCATCGGCTTAGACAGGTGGTATAGAGAATACCTGACTGAAAGATCAGTGAGAACAAAATAATGAAACAGCTACTTTTTGATGCAGTGTTTAATTCCTAAATGTTTTTTTTTTTTTAATACACATATTTTTTTTCAGTCAGTAGAAGCAAAACATACATTCTAGTAATTTTTTTGGAAGAAAGATACCTACAGCTGCTGTCTTTATAGATTGATATCTACTTTTCATAAGCTTAGGTATAGTAAACAACTGAAATGTTGTTAAGAGATGTTTATGCACAATACTATCCTATACATTACACTGTATCATAGTTGAATATATAAATACTAACATTCTATATAAATAAGCATATTCCTACTTACCCAACAGACAGAAAAGGTTCCTTTGATTCAAGTCTGTCAAGCAAATAACATGAGTTTAATATATAAATATTAATTCAATTTTAGAACATTCATGTGATTAACCTAAGATGAATACTCTCAATATGAAATTCATTTGGGGATGAATGCATAATGTGAAAACCATAGAAGGGCCTAACCTATTATTCTATGAGCTTCAGCTGAAAGGAGCCTCGTTTTCTTAACTGAACTTTGGTTTAGCAATCATTTATGAAGCAGCACCTCTAAACCCTTTAAACCTCAATGATTCGGATGGTTTGTGTAGCCAAGCTAGATTGAGCAAGTAAAGGATTTTTTTTTCCCCTTAATGGCAGTGTTTCAGGAAAGATACTTAATCTTTTATTTTTTTAACTTTAAACATAAAATTTAGTGTAAATTTAAACAATTTTCCTTATTTGATGCTTTCACACTCATTTTATTTGCTTTTTGATATCTCCTATTTCTACAACGTGCTCATTTCTTCATTCTGAGAAATTGTAGCAGATCTGCCACAAACGGCTTTGCACTGGAGCTGAAGGTCTCCAATTTGGTAAACACAGAATCATGCACAGTTCCAAAAAATGTTGTCAAAAATGTCATTCTCAAATGCCCTGCCATTACTGCTGTCTCTGTGAAGAGCTGCACCACTGCAAACTGTCAGGAGACTCTTCTACTGGTAGCTTTCAATCAACCAGGATGAACTTAAAACTTATTTTACTCTATTTTCGCTCCACTTTTTGCAGCTGGAAGTAGTGCCTCCTATTTGTTTCCGTGGAAACTACAACAGATACAAAAGAACACAATACACTGTTTGATAGAGCTGAGCTACAAAACACAGTTTCTCTACATATTCACGACCACTAGCTATGCATTTTTGCCAGTGATGAAAAGAGCCTGCTTGCAGTGCTCATAAAAATCTGTACCAGTGGAGATGACCCACTGTTTCACAGCTGTTATGACAGTATCAATGCTATGAAACTGTTGCCCCTGCTGTCCATCTTTCATAGATGGAAACAGATGGAAGGCAGAAGGCACAAATTCTGGCCTATGAGATGGGTGCAGTAGGGCAGCCCAGCCAGGACTGGCAATGCGCTCCACGGTCTTCAAACTGCTATGGAACCTGACATTATTGAGTTGTGAGAGAAAGGTTGTCATCTCTGGTGTGACTCTGGTACTTCGAGCTTTCAGCTTAGTCAGTGTGGTGATGTAGAGGTCAGAACTGATGGTTTGTTTGGGTTCCAGGAAATTCAGAAGGATCACCCCTTTCCTATCCCAAAAGACATTGCTCATCACTTTACTCATTAAGAGCTGTGTCTTGAGCTTTTTCTATGATGAGTAATTCACATGTTGCTACTCTATGGACTGTTATGATGACTCCAGATCATAATGGTGACACTATGTCTTCTCATCGTTAGTGATGAGATCCAAGAAACTATCAACTTCAGACTTGTATTCATTCAGTAAGTCCTGACAAACTTGCGTATGATGTTCTTTACGTTCCTGTGTATTTATCACTGTATTTCTGAAAGGATTGTATGACTATGTCAGTAAAAAATATTTAAAAAAATTTAAAAAAATATTAAAAAATTAAAAAATGCTTTCCATCCCCTATTGCCATGCTGCACACCAAACTCTCATAGCACCAAGATTATGCGTAGCCTGACATGTTTAAGCAGTATTCCAGACAGCAATGAAGTGACAGGACCCTTCACATGGGTGCATCAGTCCTTTTCCTGCAGGGTCTGCACCAGACTCAAACCCAGCTAGTGTTATGCTTTTGTTTTATTTTACTTCCATTTTTTCCGCTTAATGTAATGAGCCAATCCTGTAAATTATCCAGAGTTTGGCTCAGGAGATTATCCATGAGCAAAATGAGCAGAAATGAAAAGCCTAGTAACATTTTTGCAGACATCACAGCATAGAAACTATGTAATGAAAAGAGATCTGGCACTGTTATGATGGAGGATAGTTTGGTGGATTTTACTTTCATATTAAAAGCATGTGATAGAATGCCCTGTGGACAAAATACTGCAATTAAAAATCTATTTGAAATCCATTGTCAAGATGGAATTCAATTTGATTTAAATAGTGTTGCCCTGAGTTTGACCCCTCTCTAGTATATTCGACTAAATGGTTTTAGATAATTTGCTTCATTACTTTAAATTAGTTCAAGTGTTCCTCATAGTAAAGGAATACAATTATCTGTTGCCCTTTTATTTAAATTGCTAATTCAGTATATGACAAATTAATATAAAGGTTTTAAAACTGCAACACCGTATAAAATAACACGCTATATCATTTTTACAAATGCCATTTATAAAAAACTTTTATAGATATTTTGCTTTCTTTTCTAGCCTGCAGTATACCAAATTCTCTTGAATTCTGAAGAAATTTCACATAATTAAATGCAATTTCTCAAAAAGAGTAATACTGATAGGCACTGAGAGAAGTGCTGCCATGCACCTCCAGGAAAAAATGTTAAAACGGAATTTATTTATTTATTGGGGGGGAGGGAGGGAGTACTGAGTATGCAAGAAATACTGAAGTGGGCAGTAAACAAAGGGAATAATATTTTAATTGAATAGGAATAGTAATGAAGCTGCACTGATCAGGACTTTTCATTCTTCCCTGACATGGTTTTCCCACTAGAAAATTTTGGTTTGTCCAAATGTCAAGGCAATATATCAGTTTGAAAAGTTGGAAGGGAAGTTGACTGGTAGCACAAATGGGTCATGGAAGACTGAGGTTGTCTTTCCTTTTGATTCTAAGGTAAGTTTTGTAAAAATTCTAACGTTCTTACCTACATATAATTGCAGAAGACAAAAGTATTTTTACACCATGAGAGTTGCTCAATTAATATCAGCCACTGTAACAGGCATACGTAATCAATTTATAACCATTGATATGCTACAGTACTGTCACACTATGTGTTTAAGATAAGAACACCAGAAATTTCCCATTTAGCATTTTACCACTTGCAACTGAGCTCTTGTCTTGAGACATTTTATAGGATCTGATTTAAAAAAAAAGTATTTTATTATTTCCCTTGCTGCTAAGCTTGCCTACATTAATGCTGATTATCTAAATCCCATCTTTGATATGGATTGAGCATGGAGATGAATAAAGATGGCTTTTTATATCTCAAATCTGACCCAAGATACATAAATCAATATCAGTTCTTGTCAAGTAATCATTGCCTCTCCTTCCCAAAACTTATTTACAGGAAAAAGTAGATAACATTACTAACAATATTTGTACTGTACACAAGTAAATGGATTTTAGGCAAGTATTCTCCAAAGTAATTTATTATGAATCAATATTTTCCTAGTGGTGATCATATAATTTCCACTTCTACAGAGCAAGTAAGAAAAATATGTGGAATAGAAGCCACTTAGTCTTATTCTAACTTTTCAGTATAATAAAACTGTCTATCCTGAATCAGGAAAAGCAATGGTCAGAAACAAAACTGTCTTAGACAATTCATTTTGGGTTACAACTTCAAATCAGATTTCTCAAGGAGAATAACCTGAGTGTGTCGCTGATGCCATATACTGCCTTATCTGACAGTGACTACAATTGACAGGGGTGCAGGAAGAATTAATACTTCTAACAGGAATCCAAAGGATTTCAGCTTTTCCTTCATGTGCAGGAAAATCATGTGTTGATTTTCTTCATAGTGTCTGTTACGATGCTGGGTTTTGGCTTTGGGAGAAAAAAAATGCTCATAAAACTCTGATGTGTTAGTTGTTGTTGAGCAGTACCACACAGAGCTGAAAATGTTTGAACTTCTTGTCCTGCCCTGCCAGTAAAGTGGACTGAGGGGGCACAAGGATCTGAGAGGGGTCAGAATGAGGACAGCTGAACTAAGCTGGCCAAAAAGACACTCCACAACATCTGATATCATGCAGAAAAACTTTAAAAACTGTGAGGAGTTGGCTGGACACGCAGCCACTGTTTGGTGAATAAGCATCAGTTGGAGGGCAGTGAGCAACTGTTTTGTGCATCACTGGTTTTGTAAATATATTATGATTACTGTTATTATTTTCCTTTTTTTTTTTTTTTTTCCTTTTCCATTTTAGTAAATTGTTTTTATGTCAACCTGGGAGTTCTGTTTTGTTTTCCCGATTCACCTCCCCATCCCGATGGGAGAGTATAGTGCTGAGCTGCCTGATGGATTAAACCACATAAGAGATATTATTTCATGGAAATAATATCTACTATACTATCTACTAAGATTAAAATAGCCATTATTGGTCCTCCTTCCTTCCCTTTTCCTGCACCCTAAAAGAAAGTAATTTTCCAATATGTTTGAATGAGATCTCTGTTGTAGATCTCATACGTTATTTCTGATGCAGATACTAAGGTTGGTCCATATAAGACTGCATGGTTGTATCACTCTGTCTTTGTGTGCCTATGATTACTGTATGATTCAGTCTGCATGAATGCAGTCCACCTGCATATAATATGCTGTAAGAGTGAGATGACTTTAGGCTTTTTAGAGTCTTAAATTGAACGGAATGGAATATTTGGTTTCTATTTAAAAATAAATAAAAATATTGAAAATGTCACTGACTATGCAGTACATTTTATTTAGCCCATTCTACTTATTACCTAAGCCTGTAATAAGCTAATAAGGTAATGTCAGAGCACTCTGTGCAGAAAAAGAATTTTAGGGAACTTTTAGCATGAGTTATTATCTGTGGTACCTAATGATAAATTCTGTAACACAGCATGCTGGCACTGTGCACTGAAAACCAGATTAAACATAATGGAGGATTTCAAAGTCAGCCCAAGATAATATAGTATACATCCTTTTAAATTCTTCTACAAAATTTTATAAAACAGTTTTTTTACACATGACCAAAGTTATGTAGATCCCTAACAAAACCTGAATCGTGTCACATGATTTGTAAGCAACAAATCCCTGACATATGTACAAACAGAATAAAAAGTAGTGTTCAGTACTGGAAGGATGTGCTTTCAAGGAACTGACTCTTCCCTCTGATATCTTTCATAACATCAGGAAGCTAAGATGAAAACAAAGGCTGGCATATGGAAAAGCTGATTTCAATATACCAATAAAATTGCACTTTGTTAAGTGGTATGCTGAGTGTGCCCTGTCCTACAGCATAGAATGGGGGCTGTGGGAGGGAGGGAAGAAGCAGGGGCATGGAGAAGAAAAGTAGAGGAAGTAGCTTCCAATACTTATTAGTAAGTGATCTAAATTGTAGGCAGTAAAAAGAGAACAAAATACAAAATCTCCAAGACTTATGAAGTTTAGAGTGATGTAATATTTCCAGAGAGCTAGAACTGGAAAGGATTATCATATCCACCTAATAATCCATCCTTCAGGTAATGGCCCTCCTGGCTCTGATTGCCTTCCCCAGCCGAAAGCATACTCATTTGGTGCCTTTGTTCCAATAAGTAAAGGAAACAAACTCAAGAATGAAAGGTACTCCATGTCACTGCTGTCAATATTAATTCGCTTTTCCTCTGATATGCTAATGCATTTTGCAAAAATCTATACTCTCAACAAAAGAGAATTTTGAAAAAAATGTAGTGGTGTACTTAGCTATCTACCTTAAAGTCCTATTTCTGACAGCTTTAATCAATCTTTGCATGAAGTTTGTGTCACCTGACCCTTTTCTGCTCTGAAAAAGTAAGAACATTCAAGTCAATATGATCAGGTCTAAACATGTCCAGAATTAGTTCACAATGGTGGGCTGAACAAAATAGCATTGACAGATCTAATGCATACAATCAATACTATTCTGTGCAGCTGCTTGTAGTCACAAATAGATGGAGGTTAATGCAGGCATTGTCTTTGAGGATCCCAAGGCTAGAGGTTTAATCTCCTTTTCCCTCAATGACACTACCAACTCCTGAAAGTTGTTTCCGGAAGGGCAGTGTTTTGACAGTGTATGATTCATGTTTGTCATGCTGTTTCCTGGAGTAATCTCACTCTTTCAAGACCAAAAAATACAACATACAGTTTCATGCCAATAGATATCATAAATTGCTCATTTCTTAGGACTCATAATGTATTCAAACACATTTATGAATACATTTCTTATTTTTCAGTAAAATACCCGGTGTTTTTTAAAATATTATGTGAAGAATAGCAATCAATCTAACAAAAAAGCATTCAATTTGTAACATATTCCTAAAAAAAAAATAAAATTTCTTTAGAAATTATGCATCATCTGCAGCATTTAAGTATAAATACTGGCAAGCAGGACAATATATTTTCAAACTGGGTACTCCTTGACTAGCACATTCACCAAGAAATAAGCTTGTGAGGAAATTTCATTGCTAATAGCTCACTGAATATTAATATGTTGCTACTGTCCCTCTCTGCTGTACACAGCATAGCCTTTTATGCTATTTGTAATCTTACTCAACAATCCATTTTCTCTTAAACTCTTTTTTTTCTGATATGATTCTTAGGACTAAAATATATTTATTTTAAGTTGCAGCCCTTCATTTATCCAGCCTTATTAATGTATTCACAGAAATCTAAATCTGTAATCCAGTGCCACATGTCTATGGCTGTTTCCAAGCCACCTGAACTGCACCCTTGCAGTATATCAACATCTTCCATACCAAAGTGTAGAGGAGTTACTTTTCATGAGAACAAATGTCTAATTAAGAGCCCCCAAAACGGGGTTCAGAAGCACAGACTTCTCCTGCATTATTGATTACTGCTCCAATTATAGGAGTACTAAATTCTTAAAAATGAACAATTCTGCTGTTTGGTTGCCATGTTAGCAAAGATCCTGCTCTGTTCTCTGTCAATAACAGTTTTTCACTTTTAAGACTTCTCTAATGTTAAGACAATTACCAAGCAACAGTGGTTGCAAAATGAGATACTGTTTGTCTGTTATCTGCCTCATCAAAACATGAATGTGGAAAAATTACCATGGTTTCTGTTTCTGATTTTTCTTTATATGATGCCGGTACTATCATTTTTCTTTTTAAGATAACAAAAGCACAGCTGAGTATCTACAGAAGGCATCATTTTTTTTTTTCCTGCTAGTAAACAGTGAATCCAAATTCTGATTATTTCTTAAAACAAATGTAAAAAGTCATGAAGTATTAAGGGGTGGAAATCTCACATACGGCTAGGATGGAAACTGGGCTCAGACTGTCAAGACTGGATGGCTAAATGTACTATTTCTGTTTGCCTGCAGGCAAAATCATCAGTGGTCTAGATCTTTTAGGAATTTACTTTCTGAGTTATGTGTCAAAAATTATTCAGTCTTATTAGCACCACAAGCACTTGGATAAGAAAGGAGGCTTAGTAATTTCAATGCCACCAAAATGCAGTGAATATATTTTCTGTTCCACTTAAGTGTAAACAGTGAAAAAAACATGGGGAAAAAAAAAAAAAAGAGTTTCACAGTTAGTTACTTTTGCTATGGTATACTGCTTCAGGTTTTAGAGGAGATAAAAAAAAGCAAGAAAGAAGATTAAAGACCAGAAAAAAAGCAATAATAAGAAAACTAGCTATTCTTCTCCAAACTTGGTAAACTCTGAGCAAGACTGTGATTACAGTGTCTGGGCTTTTGTGGAAGAAAGCAACACCAGACGTGATACCATATATCACCATCTGCAAGAAGACAAGTACTGAGCTAGGAAAAAGGAATGCACCTCCTCTGCAGATGTGTGTAAACAGGTGTCATTGGTTTCCTCTAACAAAGTGAAAAAATAAATTACAGAAAGACTGTAAGTCTAAGGAGTAACTTGGCAGATGGGAACAAAGGTGAGTGCTAGTCTTATTGTATGTGCAGCACTATCCTTCAAGTCAAGATCATAGTATAAAATTTCTGATGGAGGTGAACACATACACACACATACACACACACACACACACAAAAAAAAAAAAAAAGAAAGAAAGAAAAGGAGGGGGAGAGCAATTGAAGATTTATGATACACTGATGAGTGGAGAAGGATTGCCTGCCCATAGTCATTAGAGATAGCTCCGAAAAGGAAGTAATAGTTTTATAGTACTGAAGAGAAAGAAAAAGAAAAAAAAAAGTCTTATTGTGCTTCTTATAAAAGGTACAACATAGTTTGGAAATAGTATGACTGAAACTATAACACAAGATGACAAATATATTTGATAGAATAAGATCTCTTGATCTTTATCTGTGATTTGTCTTCAAGATTTTCCTGTATATTACCAAGGATCTCCCCACTCTTCCCTCACTGAAGTTATTAGGTTCTGAGCATTCATGCCTGGATCATGTGAAAGGGCATACTTGTGCTCCTTTTGATCACATGGATTTATTCACTAAACAGCTCTGTGACCAAACAGACTGCAGTTAAACTGACATCACCGAGAAACACAAAGCTGTATGTATTGGCCAATGGCATCCTGGCTTGTATCAGAAATAGTGTTGCCAGCAGAAGCAGGGAAGTGACCCTCAGTGGTGTACTCAATGCTGTACTCAATGCTGGTGAGACTGCACCTTGAGTACTGTTTTGGGCCTGCCAGTGCAAGAAAGACACTGCGACCCTGGAGTGTGTCCAGAGAAGGGCAACAAAACTGGTGAGGGGTCTGGAGCACAGGCCTTATGAAGACTGGCTGAAGGAGCTGGGATTGTTCAGTCGGGAGAAGAGGAGGTGCAGGGGGGACCTTATTGCTCTCTACAACTTCCTGAAAGGAGGTTGTGCTGAGGTGGGGGCAGGGCTCTTCTCCTGCATAACTAGCGATAGGACAAGAGGAAACGGTCTCCAGTTGCACCAGGGTGATTCAGGTTGGATATTAGGAAAAGTTTCTTCTCTGAAAGAGTAGAAAAATTGCTATGAGTTGTGAGAATTTCAGAATAAATGTTCAATTATTTTCCTGTAAAGTAGTGAATGCTTCAGATGTGATCTCTGAGAACATTATTTGAAGAAATGAAAGTAAAATACGTTTTGTCAGACTTAAAATTATCTCAATTTAAATTTTAATTTAAACTTCAGTCTTTTTTTCAGGAGAAACCATGAAGCAACAGTCATCTCAGATATGTCCCACTGCACTGAAACAAAATACCTTATTTTATGAAGGATAGTAATCAAGGGCATAGAAAAGATATATTTATATAAAAAGGAAGTACTTTACGTTTACTCAAAAGAGATATCAAACTGTGTAATCTCAATACAATGCATTCATTAAAAAAATATATTCCATAAGCATAAGTAACTTTTTTTTTTTTTAATCTTGTAAAAAATCCTAAGAATTGAGAGGCATAATCACATTTTAATGCCATTGTAAAGCATCAAAAAAAAATTGATCAGGTTTATTTTCTGTTGGTTGTACTGTGCTTCTAGGTTCTAGTAAACCAAGAATAAAAATGAGACAAAAATGTAATAAGAGAAAGAAAGAATAAAGAAGAACGTTATAATAAATCTAGAACAATAATCAAGAAAGGTCCTTATGCCTGCAGTTATTTTTCTTACGTGCCAGTAGAGCATATAGTTAATATATTGCCAACAGCACACCACAGAAAGCATTATGCAAAATACTGCAGTATTCAAAAAGAATAGTAGTGCTTGTTTGGCACAGAACTTTTTGAGATTATGTAATGTTTTCAAAGGTGAGTAATGATCTTAAGAATCCTTCTTCCCTGGAAGAGGTGATCACGTTGCCAGTCACTCTGCCTGCCACACTTTCTTCTGAAATGAAGAATGCCCAGGAGTGCTCAGGACATCAACTGGAAATAATGGATGGCTGTAAGGATTGAAAGACCTACCACTTACTACAGAAAATATCTTAAGATACATCTGAGAAATGGGCAGCAAGTAGAGAAAGGCTGTAAGAAATTCTTTAAGCCTCTGGTATGAAATAAAACTGCAAACCTAAAGAATATGCAAGATGTGCAGCATAATCTAAGCAGTTTTGTGATGGGTATTATAAAAATAAAATGTACTGAGGAAACTGACAGTATTTTTTTCAAAAACGACAAAAAAAACCTCTAACTTTGATATTAAAAGCATAAGCACATGCTGTAAATAAAAGGATATCTCTTTCCAGTATATTAAAACTAGACTTCTGAATAAACTAATTTCCTCCACAGGCCACAAGACTTACTCAATTATAAAGTAAAGGTTGTTTAATATGGCTAATTAGTAGCATGTTAAATCAAGCATGCTGAATACGCATTTCAATTGCATTATATGGAGAAGTGGATGGGAATGGGAAATGACTGTGTATTTTAATGCCACTCAGAGATAACTGAACCATAAAGCCTGAAACTTCAGAGTGCACTTTCTAAAGAGCATGGCCTCCAGGGGCACCTTTGCCAGGGCTACAGATGGGTAGTGCCATGGGAGCCCAATTAGCACAGGGTGAAGATCAGGCCAGCTGAAGCAACACGAGACAAGTTCACTCAGTATTTCCTTCCACTAAATTCATCCCATTCCTTGTCTCATTCCAGGGCAGGCCTCAGCTTGGCGGACATCTGGCTCAAAGGCTTCATGACCACCCCACAGTGGGAATATGGGGAGGAGTAGACCTTGAATAACTCTTCACTGGGCCCTCAAGATGTGGATCTGAAGCAAGACCTGTTTTGCTTATATGGCTTTATGGGGAAGCTTGGAATGTGGCATAGGGGAGGGAGAACTTGTTATATTCAAAAACTCCCAGATAAGTCTTTGAAAGCTTTGTTAATCAACTAGAATACTAAATTGTGTTGAGCAAGGAGAATGAACAGGCACCCCTACAGTGCTCAGTAACTTATGTTCCCATTTTACTCCCAAATCCTGGTTCCCTGCTTCCCTACATTATACAAGCATTAATTCACTCTTTGCGGGTGTTGTTCTTGGCACACAAACTAGTTTTTTCAGCAAGCAGGCTTGGATGTAATCTGGGACAGCTCCCAGATACCTCCAAATAGTACTAGTGACACCACATTAGATTTGGCTCCGTGTACCCAACACAGTCTCCAGCAGTTCTCTCTTCTCATCTCAAACACCAAATGTCTGCAGCAGCCATGCACATTTTTAGGCCTCTACAGCTTTCAGACCATGTATGTAGGCCCTGCAGAGAAGGACTTGGGGTTCCTGGTGAATGAGAAGCTGGACATGAGCCAGCAGTATGTGCTTGCAGCCCAGAAGGCCAACTGTGTTCTGGGCTGCGTTAAAAAAGGGGTGGCCAACAGGGAGAGGGACGTGATTGTGCCCCTCTATTCAACTCTTGTGAGGCCCCATCTGGAGTACTGCGTCCAGGCCTGGGGCCCTCAGTATAGGAAGGACGTGGAGCTCTTGGAACGGGTCCAGAGGAGGGCCACTAAGATGATCAGAGGGCTGGAGCACCTCTCGTATGAGGAAAGGTTGAGGGAGCTGTGCTTGTTTAGCCTGGAAAAGAGAAGGCTCCGGGGGACCTCATTGTTGCCTTCCAAAACTTGAAGGGAGCATATAAACAGGAGGGGGAACGGCTGTTTACGAGGGTGGATCATGATAGGACAAGGGGGAATGGTTTTAAACTGAGACAGAGGAGGTTTAGGTTAGATATTAGGAGGAAGGTGGTGACGCACTGGAACAGGTTGCCCAAGGAGGTTGTGGATGCCCCATTCCTGGAGGCATTCAAGGCCAGGCTGGATATGGCTCTGGGCAGCCTGTTCTGATGGTTGGCAACCCTGCACATAGCAGGGGGGTTGAAACTTGATGATCATTGTGATCCTTTTCAACTCAGGCCATTCTATGATTCTGTGATATGATTCTATGACTTAATACCTTGTAAAAATGGTGGAGAACAAAAATGAAAAATAAATGGCTAAAACAATATTTTATAATGTAATGAAGTAAAATACCAATCTATTTGATTATTTATTTATTTTAATTCTACATTGGTATATTGGGGCATATATTGAGGAAGAAAAGACTTTCATATATTGACACAGAATTGCTTAGTGAAATACTGTTCAAAACACCAGAAAATTAGAAAGACATAGTCTGCTTGTTTACCACAAGACAATATTATTCAACATGTCAGCATCTTTAATCTTCACCTTGGGTTTTAAAGATATGAAGATTGGCCAGTAAATTTTACTACTGCTTAAGGCTAGACCCAAATAACAAGCTGTAAAATAATTTTGAGACGCAGATTTGTTTGGCTTCAGGTTTTCCGCAGAAGTGTTCTGCTAAAAATGGAAATTCACAACAATTTTGAACCTTCTGGGATTTAGTTTTCTCCTCACATACTGAACAGCAATGCAAAATAGGAGGAACACTTCTGGAGCTCACTATTAGGTTAGGTTTCAGCAGATTCCTGAGCACTATCCTAAGCATATATGTAGTTTTGTTCAGAGAGTATGCTTAAAGTTAATAATGGGTTTAGCATCTTTCTAAAACAAAACCCACATTTTTCTGTTCTTTGAGTGCTGGAAAATGATAACATCAGCCTGCTCAAACACTGCTTCGATCACACACCTGCATTCCTGGACAGCATCTCTGTATTTCTACCAGGTCACCTGTTGCTATTTCCACCTTCTGTATACCTCTCTTACATCTTTTAATTTATTCAGAAGCTTCTTGCTCATCTATGCAGGCCATTTGTCAGGACAATTCTTAAACTTCAATGAGGTGTTAGCTAGTTGTCCTTGACCCCTCTTTTTGCTGGGCCTGTCTCTTGTTTTTTTCAGGGATTATTTCAGGGATTATTTCAGGCAGGCTGTCTTCTTTTTAGAAATTAAGGGTTGTGAGCAGTGACATCTTTGCCTGGTAGGAGTGAGGCTGTTAAACTACATATAAGGAGAACATATGGAAATAAATTCTAGTCCTGATGAAGTGAAAGGCAAAACTTTATGCTAACTTTATTATATCCACGATGTCCTTTAAATTCTTAGTGTTATTCTTAATTTTGTCCTCGTGTTTTTTTTGTTTGTTTGTCTTTTGTTGTTTTTTTTCTTTTTTCTTTTTTTTTAACTGTGTCAGGAACAGTAGCACAAATATGTAAAAAGAATTATAAGTGAAATATGAAAGAAAAGAGAGTTTGGGTATGCAAATGAGCCTATGTAAACATCAAAGACGAAATGATAGACTTATTCATGTTGCATCTAATTCATACAGCTGAAAAATTAGTGAGTCTGACATTTAGGTTCATATTAAAGTTTATGTATGTGAGATTGAATGAAACTCTTCCCACAGAGATTATAAAACTAGAAAGGATAGAAAGAGAATTTAGTTTCTGAATTGAAGCATAGACAAATGTCTCAATACCACTTCTGACAGAAGTAGATCAAGGTCTTGCACCTGGGTCATGGCAATCCCCACTACCAATAAAAGCTGAGGGATGAAAGGATTGAGTGCAGTCCTGCTGAAAAGGACTTAGGGGTACTAGTGTATGGAAAGCTGGACATGAGCCAGCAATGTGTGCAGCACAGAAAGCCAACTGTATCCTGGGCTGCATCAAAAGAAGCATGGCCAAGTGATGCTGCTCCTCTACTATGCTCTGGTGAGGCCTCACCTGTAGTACTGCATCCAGATGTGAAGTCCTCAGTACAGGAGAGACATGGACCTGTTGGAGTGCATCCAGAAGAGGGCAACAAAAATGGTTCAAGGTATGGAACACCTCTCCTACAAGGACAGGCTGAGAGAGCTGGGGCTGTTCAGCCTGGAGAAGAGAAGGCTGTGAGGTGACCTGAGAGTTGCCTTTCAGTATCTAAAGGAGAGCTACACGAAAGAAGGGGACAGACTCTTTAGCAGGGTCTGTGGTGATAGGACAAAGGGAAATGGTTTTGCACAAAAAGAGTAGAAATTTAGATTGAAAATAAGGAAAAGGTCTTTTACAGTGAGGGTGGTGAGACACTGCAACAGGTTGCCCAGAGATATGTTGGAAGAACCATCCCTGGAGACATCTAAGGTCAGGTTGGACCAGGCTCTGAGCAGCCTGATCTATCTGCAGATGTCCCTGCGTATTGCAGGGAAGTTGGACTAGATGACCTTTAAAGGTCACTTCCAACTCTAAGGATTTAATGATTCTATGATTCTATGACTTGGATACTTTAGCAGATTATGTTGTGTAATGCATCATAGGATATCACACATCTGAGAATACCACATAGCTGACACAAACAGGTCCAGAAAGCACATCAATGGTAACTTCTTGGTACAAGCAGTAAGAGAGCCAACTAGAAAAGGCACCCTCCTGGATTTGTTGCTTGTGAGTGAAGTGACGATTGGTGGACATCTTATCCTCAGTGACCATGAAGTAGTTGAGTTTAAAACCCTTGATGGCAGGAGGAAAACTGCCATCAAAATCCCTTGGATACAGGGAGAGTAGATTTCAGGCTGCTCAAGGAATTGTCTATTCCCCTCTGATTCTGTTTTTGAAAATACTGCTGTTCATCAATGTTGTTCATATTTTAAGTATCACCTCTTACCAACACAGGAACAGTCAATACCAAAGTGTTAGAAGTGGGAGGTGCAGAAAGTCAGCTTGGCTGAACAGGGAGCTTCTAGAGCTTAGGTGGAAAGTGTATGGCCATTGGAAGAGAGGTCAGATTACATGGGAGGACTACAGAGATGTTCTCTGCAGAAGAAAATTTGTATAGCCAAAGATCAATTGAGGTTGAAGCTGGACAGTTCTGTTCAGGACAAAAAGTTTCTTGAATATGCTTCTGCAAACAGCATAGGGCCAGAGTCAAAGCTTGTTTAAATGACAGTATAGCACATCTACTCTTTCCTCTTTACACACTATATGTGCTGTCTTATTAAAGAAGGAAATTATTTTGGATCAACATCATTTCTTCCTGATAATTCTGATGGATTTTTTACCATCTTACTGTCCTCTAGATGTTGATAAACTGACTGTTTAATTTTTTTTCTACTACATATCTGGAAATCAAAGCTTGGCTGATCTGATAATTTTATGGTTTCTCCTCTTTTTAAAATATAGGTGTACACCTGTCGAAACCTGCTGTTATTCTACCTTACATGACCTCCAAAAGTTTTTGAAAACAGTCAATAATAGTTCACATACAAATTCAGCTAGTTCTTTAAATTCTTTAGGGTGAATTTCATCATAACATTTCCATTGAATTTGCATTCACATCCAGGTTATCCAATTCTTTGATTCCATCCCTCCAGTTAAAATTGATTTTCTTAAATAGCTTGTCAACTAACCTTTCTGCTAATGCGAAATAAGTTTTTTTCTATATGATCTACTATTTTCTCTCCTTTCTTACAGCTTGATAAAAAGTTTCAGTATTATAAAAAAAAAGTAGAAGTTACTCTAACACTAGTCTTTGTGTTGTATTTTATACTTTCATGTGCCTTAGACTTTCTGGTTTCCTGTTAGAGAAAAGCCAACACACTCATGGAGCTGAACTGAGTGGTGCAGTTAATATGACAGAAGGAAACAATGCCATCCAAAGGGACCTGGACACACTTGAAAAGTGGGTTGACATGAACCTAATGAGGTTCAACAAGGTCAAGTACAAGGTGTTGCACTTGGATTACAGCACTCTGAGATAAGTCTACGGACAAGGGGGAAGGACTAATAAAGAACAGTCCTGTGGAGAAGGACTTGGGGGTCCTAGTGGATAAGAAGCGTAATACAAGCTAATAGTATTCAGTTGCATTCCAGAAAGCCAACTGTATCTTGGGCTGCATCAAAAGCTGGACTTGTTCAGCCTATAGTCATTGTGGCCTTCCAGTACTTAAAAGAAGCTAATAATTAGGAGGGACGCTTTACGTGGACTGATAGTGACAGAACGAAGGGCAGTGTCAGTGGGAAATTTTTCACTCAGAGAATGGTGAGGCACTGACACAGGCTGTCCCGAGTAGTTTTGGATACCTTATCCCTGAAGGTGTTCAAGGCCAGGTTGGATGGGGACCTGGACAGTCTGATTTAGTGGCTGGTAACCCTGCCCATAGCAGGAGGTTGGAACTAGATGATTTTTAAGGTAAACAAGCGATGCAAAAATTACCTTTCACCTCCCACAGGCAGACCAATGCCTAAACATCAGATTGGCTGATCAACCAAGCAATGTATATATTGGAAGAAAAATCACCCCGTATTTTTATTTCTGGAAACTACTTGATATGATATAGAATATCCCTTTGGCCAGTTTGGGTCCACAGTGTTCCTTCCCAACACCTTGCCACCCTCAGCCTGCTTGCTGCGAAGGCAGAGTGGGAAAAAGAGAAAGCCTTGATGCTGGTCAGTCATTGCACAGAAATAGCCAAAACGTTGATGTGTTTGAGTGACAAATCCAAAGCAGCACCATATGGGGGCCTAAGAAGAAAGCTAACTCCATCCCGGCTGTCCCCAGTACAACGAAGACATAAGTAAATCTTGACTTTGCCAATAATTTTATAAGCCGTTAACCTTCTCCCATATTAGTACGCTAACAGATAGTGGGATAATGAAACTTCTCCATTATCTTCAGGTGAGGCTTTTGCTATTTATAAAAAAATTAAAAAAAAAAAAAAAAAAAAAAAAAAAGGAAGCCTCATATAATCTAATAAACTGGAACAATAGTCTGTGAGAGATCAATGAGAGGATACGACCAAATATCATTTTTTCTCTGTAAAGATCCGTCAGAACTTCCCACAGTAACTTATCACTGTCTTGTCTGTAGAACATTTATGAGAAACCATTGAAAAGCTCAGAGATGGAACTGTATATATATGTCAGAAGCCACATAACTTCTTCAAGCATCTTTTGAAATACAGAGGGACACAGTCACGTAATCACACATGACTACCAGTAACACTTACAGAAATTAATAGGTTGCAATTGAGAGTAATGATAAAACAGAGATTATTTTCCCCAAAAGTAATTTCCCTATTGCTTCAGCTAAAGGTAACTTATCCCACCCTTGAATTTCCATCTGATACTTTCAGATCAGACCAGGCTTTAAAAGGTCCAAAATGAGTGTCTCTGATTTCACCACTGACATGTCACTCTCAGAGCCAGTGTATCTGCATTTCAGCCATGGAAGAAATTAGCCTTAACTCCTTTCATGGATCTGATGTTTTTCCCACTTTTAAGGGAAGTGGGGTTTATTGAGCAGCAGTGTCTTGTGCATGTCTATCTATCAGTCTCTCTAACAATGTTTAATTGTTTGATTAATTATTTATTTAGTTATTTTTAATAAAGGTAGGGGTTTCTTCATGTTTGTACAAGCTGTATGAAAAAAAAAATCATCTGGGAATAGGAAAAAGACACTATCAGTGCCTTCCTGAACACAAGAGGATGAAGTTCAGTCTTGTTAGATACTGATGCTCACCCTTGAGACACGTATCAATGAGAAACCAGTAGTTTTGCTCTGAAATTATTAGTTATTTCACGAGCAAATACAAAGACAGAGGAACTGAGCCACAGTCAGGCAATAAAGCATAAGGATTAAAAATTGAAATAGCACTCATTTTTTAAAACAGAGCCAAATAAATTATTGATTGCAGCTCCAGAAGTGAGGACTTCAATAAACAGTTCACAAAACACCACAGTGATATTTCTGTCAGTAGTTTTTGTAAATGAAAGTTTTATAATTTTATTGTATACTTCGTAATGATGTTGTTAAATGCTGCGTTTTTATATGGGCCTTAAGTCTACTTCGCCGTTGTTTCCATTTTCACTTCAGGAAAAGTAGAGGGAGCTTCTTTTTCCAATCAAAAGATGGGCACTATTTACATATTGTGATAATCTCACCTAAGTATCAGTCAGGAATTCTATTTGCTAGGTCTATTCCTTGTTGGTGCCATTTAGGTTTTTTTGTTGTGAGCATCAAATAGAGTCTTTACTTCTGAAAGTTAGAATGTTACTCTGAGTAGATTCAATAAGTGCACATAGTGACAGACTGACTCTTTTGCTCACAATCAGAAACTTTTGGTGTGTACAAGAGCTTGATTATATTTCATATGAAATCAAACCATGAATGGGGAAGAAACTTTATCTAGCTCATGTGCTACACGATGGCATTGCTGGATATATTTGGAAAAATTAAACAAAATAAACATTACAGTTTACCATAATTCTTCTAATAAATCTGATTTGTATCATGTTAAGGGTGAAATCTAACTTACCTGTAAAGTGCTGAAAGTGGACGTTTGTTGGCAGGTTTTGGTCTGTATGGTTTTGGTTCTCCTGCCATGTTGATATCTGAAAGCAAACATTTGAAATCCATAAGCCAGAGGTTTGGAAGGTGGAAACACTTTGCAAAGGCACCTTCAAGACACTGGAAACGATCAATAGACATTGAAAACGGACAGCGTATGTAAAATAGCTATCTAGTTTTTACCACTTTTAAATTGATAGTATAAAGCTTTCCTAAATACTCTTACTGTAACACCTGAGGATTTTAGGCAAAATGTCATTTACTGGTAAGAGAGAAATGATATTTTTTACAAACATGAGTTTCCACTCATGAAGGTGAGGATTTCTGAACCTATTACAGAAACTTGAATGGTAACTTAAATGTAGAGACAGATGATGAACTCAGGCCAAAATAAATTGTGGAGCACTGCAGTTGTAAAGAGTTGTTCTTTAAGGTCTTGCAAAATGCAGGCTGATCTTTAACTGGCACTTCATTATCTACTCAAAAAGAGAGTTCTCAAAATTAAATAAAATAACATGGATTTCCTAACCCAAATGCATATTTTTTTGTTCTTCTGAATATCAAAACATACTGTCTTTAAAGTTTTCATGGGCCAAGAGAGTATCTGTTCTTGCACATACCTTGCCTTAGGTAAGTAGTCATAATTCTCAACACCAGAAGTCTTGTGCATATACATATATATTTAATTCATTTATATTATGCCTGTATACTTATCACTGAAATGTAAAAATACATGATGCAATACATTAGTCATGCTGGATCTCGAATTCTTCCCTTCTTTTGAATCGTATTCAGAGACACACCAGGAAATGTACATCCACCATTTTGAATGCTAGTAATAATTACCTATTGAGAAATAAATGCAGACAGGCCCTTTATTGAATAATGCCTTGCCTGAGGGTGGAAAGCTGTCAATATAAATATAAATCTGTATTAAAAAGCACCCGGGTGTTGTACAGTAAACTTTACAATAAATTTCACAGAAAAAGTAAAATTTCTGATCAGGAAACAAATTTCATGCCGTTTGAGTGATGCTACAGCTACTACTCTGCTTGGTTTCACTGATATATGAAAGGGTAACAGTCAACAAAATCAGGAAATCAGAAGAGTTATTTCAGTTTGAAATTTCTGTGATAGAACAATATATTCAATTTACCATGGAATCATGTAGCAATAAAGACTTCTGAGAAAGCACATGTTCTTGTAAAGCCTGTGCTTAATCCAAACTTGAAAGTAGCAGAGGGAAAAGTAAAGATGAAACCTGAGATGCTGAATGAGAAAGCATCACTACACAGTGCAATGACAGTAAAAAAACAAACTTATTTATTTATGCTATTCTCTACCTCAAAACCTGTAATAAAAGCCTGAGACTGATGGACTGGGTAATTTTAGTTTGCACAAAGTAGGAAAAAAAAATCCATGTGATATTTTCTAGTAATCAGAAACACTGAAAAATGTTCATCAGATTTTTTGAAAGCAGAGATTTTTCCATTGGAAGTATTATGCTTCAAGCATTAGAATAATCTTAAATGTATTTTCCATTTAAATTCAATATTTTGATATAAATTAACACATATTTAAAATTATAAAATGTCCTGAAATGAAAAGTTTCCTATAAAAGATATCTATATTTTGTAAAAACTTCTCCATAAAAAAACATTTTAAATTAATCTAATAGTACTTCATTCTACTATGTTATAGAATGTATTAATCTTATATCTTATTCTTCCATAAAACATTACATTTCTAGTTTTACTTGTCTCTCTCAATTAAGATTAATATTGGAGACAGTTTTCATGCTTTCTTGAAATTCTTTCCTGCCATTAATTTTAAGCAATTGCTTTACTAAACATTTATAAATCTTCCACTTCCCTGGTTGTTAAAAATTCAGATACGATTCCCACATTTAAACAAATATAAATTCTAATGTTGGCCCAACAAAGTAAACATCAAGCATTTGTTGAAAGTCACAGGGAATTGTGATAGCTGTTCCACATTTCCATTGGCTCCCGGAAATAACAAAATTGGAATGAAAATTTAATCTTATGACCTTTGCAATAATTAGACCTTTCCGCACTATTTTAATATGTCAGCTTTAAGGTCATTGGCTTTATTGACTTTCAACATCTACTACTAAAACTAGGACAGATTCTAGAGAGGAAATAAAAAGGTAGAATTGCAATCTGTTCTTGGAAAATTCCTGAGGCTCTAGGATTCATCCTCACATACCTTCCATGTCTATCATCTGCTTCTTTTTCAGAGCCGCAGGCCAGGTCATTAGTCTTAGGTATATGAACAGTAAAGAGCTTTCAAAACTTGTTCACACCCTTCTGGAAGAGATCAGTCCTGTTTTGATGATTATTCTTGTAGACATACCTTTGCAGGTCTATGGCATCTACTTTTAACAAAGACAAGTAGTATGGAAGACCTTGGGCTGTTTGCTATGTGTTTGATTTATTTTAATCAAATACTGCTGGAAAAGTAACATTGCAAGAAAACACAGAATCAGTTATGATTCCCTTGCACTTAAATAAATCTCTAAAGATATTAGTAGAAAACAGTGAACTATGTTACACAAACAGTAATAGCCAGAATTTCTCTTTAACACAAGAAATATTTCATAGTAAAGCCATACACATGGGGATTTTGTCTTAAAATGAAACTGAATGAATATCTCTGGAACTCTCTAAGCACTCTGTAGCAAGTTAAGAATGTATGTAGGAAATGGTCTGAAAAGTTAGAACAGATTTTCACCCCATTATTTTTCAGCACTATCTACTCCAACCTCAATTTTCTAACTGAGATTAGAAGTGAACCTGTCAACATTTCACAGGACAGATTATTTCTAGCCCAACTGGAAATCTTGTGAGATAACTTGTTCTCTTACTTCATCCATCATTAGTTTCACAGCAGACATTTACATCCAGTAGGTCATAAACCATGTGTCAAACAAATTTGTTGGCTGCAGCACGGAGATTTACCTGCACTAATAATTCCACCGTGAGGAATGAAGACAGGTATCACTCCTTATGCTGTAAAATTAGCTACTGCAATTGTAGACAAATATGAACTAGACAACAAAGAACAGAGAAATTCACACTTCTGTATGTGTTGAGTAGCACAGGGATTCTCACATTATTTGCTAATCATATGCTATAAATGTTCACCTACAGAATAATACTAAGATCAAATCAGTGCTGAAATTCAAAATATTAGGGCATCATTATGAATAGGAAAGTGACTGCAAACAATTGCAATGCAGTAGCCTGCTCTTTCTGTGCTTTCAGAATCAAATAAGATTACTTTCTGAATTGAAATGAATGTATTTTCAGTTTTATATGTTCAGGAAAGTCTAGTTAGGGTGTGAGACCTAGATTTCATTCAAGACTTTTTGTCATGTAGTACAATACATCTAATTTCAATCATAGTGTTTTTCTTTCTAATTATACCAGGAACTGCCTAGCAATGAATGAAAAAAAAAAAAAAGACCTTAAAAATATAATAATAATAATACACAATCCATTTAGAAAGAACAGTGAATGTATTCAGTGACTACATAAATTGGTCTGTTAGAGCAACTCAGTACAGCATGATTACTTTTCTCCCATTACCCTTCCCTCATGTAGGCTGCCTATCTCCTCTAGGCTATATAGTGGTGACCAAGAAGTCTCTGGTGCATAAACCCTCCAGTTTTGGAGGGGCTGTATCAACCATTCTTGAGGCTTTGCTCATAGGTCTGCAGCTTAAGCAATTTGACAATTCAGTCCTGAGGGCAAATGTACAGTTGCCTTTAAACAGATTTTGTAAGTATAAGCAATGATACCAAAAGTGTTGTATTCACATACTAGAAGTATTTCAGTATAAATGTCCTTCAGATTATTTTAAAAGTATGATTGGAAAAAAAAAAAAAAAAAAAAAAGCCAATCAACCACTTTTCTTTCCAAAAAAAAAATGCTGTAAACTAGAAGATTCAGCAAGCACAAGCTCAATACATGAAACTGGGACTTCAGGCTTTCTCCTCTAAATCCAATGCCCATTTATCAGGCTACTTGTTTACTATAAAATTAAATAGTGCCACTACCAGGCACTAGAACTCAGCTATCTATTGTATTGAATTATTAGAGTGGTTGCTGGTATGACTTTTGGCCCTAGGCAGCCAAGTACTCTACTGTACAATTTCTGGACATAGGCAGAGAATTGACACGATCTAGGAGTCACTCCTAACTGGTCTTCTAGTTGTGGACACTTTTCAAGATAAGACCCACTGAAAGAGAACAGTCCCAGATATCTACAGTAATTGCAGACATAGCTCCTGATGTGGGCTCCGTATCAGAGAGACTGGGATCCAAGACCTATAACTAAGGAAACTGTAAAGGCCTCTGTAGCCAAACAGCTAGTTTCCATGTCCCATTAGATGCTCTTCCACATATTCTTATGAATGGTTGAAGACACGTTCCTTTAAAACTCCCATAGTTTCTTGACTTAAAATTTTGGTTGGAAAAAGCTGCCATTGTGTACTTCCAGACTAGCTAGTTCTGTTTTAGACCAACCTTTTACTGAAATGCTAGAAGACACAACTGTATGAAAAACTGAAAAGAGAAAGAATTCATACAGTGAATGTAAAATTTATAACCAGATAGATGCAAGTGTTGGAAGAACAAAACGCATTTTCTCCTTTTTTTCACATAGCCCAAAGTATATAGGACAGAAATAAAGACCAAGAGGTAGATGGCATTTAGAGAAGCCCCTAATCATGTGATTTACAAGTGAATATCAGCAAAACTAACGTTAATTTGTCTTTATTTTATATTCTTTCGTTTGCCAGTACTATAAATATCTTTCCTCTTGCGTACTAAAGGAATTTTAATGAAGTCATCTGACATTTTTTGCATCACAGACTTTCTTTACTGTGTTACATTAATTGTGTGTTATCTCCTCTCTTTTCCCATCTCTTGTACCAAAATGTGAAGAGAGGAAAAGACAGTTCGATCCTTTGCCAAAATTATACAACTTCCCAGAAAATTGAACACAAACTCAAATTAACTTTCATGGTTAATAAAATATTAAATGAAGGTCTGGGTCACACATTTCCCTTTTTCCCTTTTCCGTAATAGTATTTAAAATAATTTGTTCATGGGGCTCTCAGCTGCATTTAGATTTTCTTTTACCACTGAAATAATTTGAACCTTTTCTTTCTTTCTTTCTTTCTTTTTTTTTTTTTGTACAAAGATGACAGCTATTGTTAGCGCTTCATACAGAAAGAGCTGCTTGTTGAATGGTATATGAAATTGCTTTGTTCAGTCATCTCTTTTTTCATTAAACACTGCTAGAATGAAATGAGGATATAGGGTTATATAAGCTATCACTCTTAACACCATTCAGTAACGTAAGTGTCAGGCTTTGTCTTGCTGGAAAGTCACTGCTTCTTGAAGGACCAGGTTGGTGTGAAGACAGGTGACAGCTAAAAGGGAAATAGATCCCGACTATCCACCCATCATAAACAGTTCCTTCAGGGTTTAAGATGGTGACTTCTCCCACAGCTGCATGAACTGTTTCACCACTGGTGCGGAGCATTGGCCTCTTTTGATTTTTGTATGCCTGCTGCCACATCTGTCCCCCCACTCCAAGTAATGGCTCAGTCACCTGGCAGCTCCTTCTGACCCAGTTGGGTGTGCAACCAGCACTGGCCTACAGCATGTCCAGGGAAGTGGACAATACTAATTCTGAGTCCTCTTGAAGATTCCCCATGGACTTTGCTGAGATTGCAGAGACTGTGGGTGAGACCTCCCAACCTGCTTCTCTGCCAGTGCTCAAATCCCTGCAGTTCAAGTTCGGTGATGGGGCAGTAGTCACACGTACACAAATTGAAAAGTGCATGTCTTATGAACCACTTTCTTTGGAATGGGAGCCCTATTGGTGACAATCCTCCCCACTCTTTCTCCTCTTTAGCACTGGGTTGGCAGGCTCTCTTACAGAAAGATCCATGCTGCTGTTCTACAGGTGCAAGAGATTCAGATTTGCCTGCAGGGAACCACATGGCCACAGCCACTTACCTATAGACCAAATGGCTCAAATGGCTGCAGGATTTGGGGTGTTATCTGTGGAAACCTCTAGTTTGATTTGTATCACAGTGCCATAAAGCTGGCAGTCATACATTCAAACCAAAATCAAAGCCAAAATCTAGAAATGTAGTCTTCTTTCTGTAGGAAGGTCCTTTTAATTAAACAAATTAAACCCAAAGAACAAGATTTCTACCTGTCGTGTGACTGTTTAACACACAGTCTGGCTAATTCTGCAAATGCAGATCAATTCTGCCATAAGGATGTAGGAAAGTGATGGGAAAGTACATCAGGAACTGTCTGCTACCTTCAGAAATAAAAGTTCAGGCAGAGACTCTGTGTGACACTAACACCTGTTCACACTGTCTCATTGTTGCTATTAATGGGAAACAGAACTGGTCCTTGAGTTACAGCTTTTTCCAGAGAGTAAGGAACATCATTCTCTCTTTGACTTCTCTTGATCATAATAAAGATGTCGTTTCCAAAAAGAAAATAGAGCACTTGTCTTCTTTCAGATCAAGCACAGTCATTGCAGGGCAGCAGCCAACAGGCTCTGCTGCTTGTCTTTGGTAACAGAAGATAGGTATCACCATGAGACTCAGACAAAGCTTCATGTTGACTAGATGTCTGAGTTTCTCAGCAGTGCAAGTAGCCTCAAGCAGCAATACTAAACAGTGTCATGGAGAAAGAATATGACAGTCTTTGATCGAACTATTTCATATTTCAATATGAATTTTTTTCTAAGGAACATACCCTTAACCCCAGTAATTTTTAATTCTTCCTCAAAATACTTTATTTATTTATTTATTTATGATGGTTAGCTACTTTCCCTGACCCACAGGCTTTTATCTAACTCTCTTATTAATTTAGCTTAATGCTTCAAGCAATGGTTTTTCATGACAATTGACATGTGTAGAATACAAGAGTTCACTGTCCCCATTTCCCCAATCCCTTTGTCTTCCTCACTGTTTTTCTTGCAGATTGTCAACTTTATTAATGGAAACACAAACAAGAACTATTCTTCTCAAAATAACAATAACAATATTTTTCAAAAAAACACAAATATTTTATTTGCAGATAATATTTCTTGGACATTCAAACAAAATTTTCTTATACTTGAAGTGTATTTGTAATTTTGAACAGTGAGCTTTCCCAAGTGTTTCTGGGTGGGACAAACAGTATTGCTTCCTGGGCAGTGCTTTCCTAAGCACAGGTCATTCTGCATGCCCATGGCACTTTCAAGGAGGTGGGAAGATGAAGCTGCCCCTCTGAAGAGTGGGCTGCTGTACCTGCCTCTGCCCTTGGGCTTGGCTGGCATAACAGCTCTCATTGAAGGATCAGTACATTATTCATACACTGTTGTCAAAACATTCAAGGGCAGCTCAGACCTTGAGGTTATTCCCTACATGCTTTGTCCTGGAATCCTCCCTCTGTACACCACTGTTGTCTTTATGGTGAATTCAGCTTTCACCTTGGTCCTCCTTCGCTTGAACAAATCCTGTGTCCCCAACCAAATGAAGAAATAAGGTTGTGAGGATTCAGAACTGCTTTTGGCAGTTCAATTCTCCTTTCTATATTCCCTCTTTCTGCTTATGATCTTCATATTTCAGGTTTATCTAGATTAGGGAATCTATAGAAGAGGTTCTTTTCAAGCTCCAAATACACACAGCACAAGCCTTCAAGCATTTCCCCCAAGATAAGGTAATTTTCCTGTGCCAATATTAGGGAAATTTGATCTAACTACCACATGTTACAGTTCTAACAGGTATTGTCTTTTCTCTCTCATTTTTTTTTCTTTTTTTCCTTCTAACAAAACTATTGTAAACATTTGATGGACATCCTCAGAATTACCTCTGTTTTCACATAACTATAAAAAATTGTTTTCCTCTAACAATATCACTGTATTAGTATTGCAAAGTAATATAGCTGTGCTACAAAGGAAAATGTCCTGTGACTGTATTTAGAATATTCTAAATCGTACTATTTTTATTAACAGCTCAGGGTTGGATAAAATGACAGCAGAAGCAGAGATAAATCCACTGAAATTTGGCACATGGGAGGAAACATTATTGTGGAGGTAATCTGCAAACAAACAAATAATATTCCAAATCTAATATATTTTTGTATAAGCAATACTCAGATTGTAGCCATTAGTAACTCTTTCTTCGCCAATGCATGCATTTCCACAGAAGATTCAATTTATACTCATAATAAAACTACAATTACATTGAAGCTTACTGAGAAAGCAGAACATACAATAATTGGAAATACAGACAAGCTTAAAAATGAACGATATACAGTGTCTTTTCATTCAGCTTACTTAGGCATTTCTGCAAACAAAATATAAAAATAGTTGATAGGAATAGAGAAAATGATGGCTCATATACTTCAGTTTTCTGCATCCAGCAGACCTAGATGCTTTGCAAGGGGACATGAGAACCTCAAACTAGTTATATACAATATTATTTTCTCTCCATTCTCTTATCCCAGCATGATTTTCCTCCTAAAATGCTACATAGTTTATTATTAGCTTAAATCCTAAATCATGTTTTATCCTTCCTCCTATTGTGTTTTGTTAGGTAGAACTGGAAATCAGTAATACCATGAATCACCTTGCTAATCACATAAATGCCCCATCACTCCATTATTTTTAATAATATGTGTTTTGTGCTTTAGCTTTTTTTTTTTTTTCAAAGAAAATGTGTTTGTCAGCAAGAAGTGAGCTCTGTTTCAGCTTTATAATCCCCCCTTCTTTCATTCCCTCAACTCCTTTTTCAATTACTGTTCTCTTTAACCATTATCACAGCTAACATCTCAGAAGTCTTGTCAAAAATATTTTCTAGAAACATAAATCATCATCATTCTCACTTCAGTTTTTTAGACTGTTGCTGTCTGCTACTGTAAATTTATGTTTGGTCTTGCATGCAAATACACTTTGAATGATCCTTCAGAAATTCTCTTGCAAGGGGTATAAGGTGTACTTCATACTCTTAATGATACTGATTTGCATATATTTTGAATCACTAACAGGAAGCATTGCAATAGATTTCTAAAAATAATTTTAGAAAACAAAGTAATTGTTGTGAAACATTAAATCCAATCTGAATATCAAAGGTACTACAAAAATAACAACATACAGGACATTGTTTAATTTTTAAAATGTAAAAGTAAAAAATACCATTTCAAATTGGTCATTCACCAACAGTTTACTGTTTACTCTTTTACTCTAACAGTACATGGATCTACATTCTTCTATGTTTCCCGGTAACATTTTCTGTCTTCTTTGGTTTTGCCATACAAACAGTAGGTCTTTGCTACCCACAAAAAATTAAGTAATTTTGGCTCAGAGAATGCAGGAACCAAGAATTCCTCCAATCTGACTCACTTCCTTTCACCAGAAAGTTTTGAGCCAAAGAGATTTCCAATTTGTTTCTTCAGAACGTGTTATTTGAGCAAACCAGATAGCCCGAATGTTTGCAAAAAAAGTTTTGGAATTTAATTTCTACTTATTTTGCTGTAAGAAACATATAGAGCTAGACAAGACAATAAACATTCCTAGACATTCTCTGTCTTGAAGGCTGTGGGAGCTTAGGAGTTCATAATCCTTATTTATACAGGTTCTTATTGGAAGCCAGACTGTTTCTTTTGGAGCATGAGCATGAAATTCAAACAGATTCCCCAAGAGTAAAATTTTCATAAAGGTTTCTAAACTGTATATAATGTTCCTACAGAATTACTCAGAGTGGCCCGGGTTGGAAGGGACCTCAAGGATCATGAATCTCCAACCACCCCGCCACAGGCAAGGTCACCAACCTCCACATTTAATACTAGACCAGGCTGCCCAGGGCCCCATCCAATCTGGCCTTGAACACCTCCAGGGATGCATGGGGTATCCACAGTCTCTCTGGGCAGCCTGTTCCAGCACCTTACCACTCTCATAAAGAACTTCCCCCTGACATCCAACCTAAATCTTCCCTCCTTCAACTTAAAACCATTTCCCCTTGTCCTGCTGTTATCTATCTTTTCAAAGAGTTGACTCCCCTCCTGTTTATAGGCTCCCTTTAGGAACTGAAAGGCTGCAATGAGGTCATCCCGCAGACTTCTTTTTGCCAGGATGAACAAGCCCAACTCCCTCAGCCTTTCTTCATAGGGGAGGTGCTCCAGCCCTCTGATCATCAATGTTGCTGTATTTACCTTTCCCCTCATATACTTATACATGTGTGCTTGCATATGAACGCAATCACAATACAAGCATGCATTTTCAACTTGATTTTTTTTTTGTTAAGTTCTGCAATTCATCTTTATTACACAGTTTCTAGAAATAAAAGGTTGCAAGGGAACACTGAGGAATATTGAATTCCTGAACTTGGAGTTAAATTATTGCTTTTAAAGTGGATTCTGGGGTCAATTGCTTTCATATAGCAAACAAAACATGCTTTATTCTCAGCACCATCATAACTGAAATTGCTATCTGTTGTCACTGTTAAGGGAATGCTGCTGGCGTAGACCTATCTGAAATGTTAGCACCTGCAGCCTTTAGAACTGACTTTTTGTTGTTGTTGTTTTTTTTTTTTCCTTTTTTTACCAGTGCAATGAGAAATTCCAGTGTCTGATCAAATGAAACAGCTCTCTCAGCTCACCTAGAAACATTAATCTTCTGGACACACTGCATAAACCACTAATCTCAAGCTTGTCATTTGAAATGAGGAAAGGAATACAAGAAAAGATGCAGGCAGATTTTTTAAAGCCTTACCATTGTTACTTTAATTCAGTTAAAGTCTTTCATAAACCTTTCATTGCAATGAACAAAATGTCCAGAGAAAAATACTGTGCCAGATGATCTCTCTGAATAAAGATGAATGCAACTCAACATTGCTTCAGTATACCGTCTCCTAATCCTTTACTTCCTAATATTCAGCTCCTTATCAGACACCTCTGTTAGCATCATGATACATTTTTCACTTGGAAGCATAGCTAGACATTTAACAACTAAACCTTAAGGGTATTTATGCTGCCCTGATATGCACTCGCCAACAAAACTGACTAAGCACACCTGCACTCCATTGTCATATCAGCATCACAGTCCTTTCCCATAACAGTTATTGCTGTTTATCACTCTTAGTATTTATAATTCTGTGTTTAAAAATAGTTTTTTTGTTTTGTTTTGTTTTGTTTTTTTCCCAGGAATTAGGCCACAGTGGAAAAGCAGTGCTCATGTAAATAACCAGACAACTTTATGAGAGTTTTTAATGCTCTCTGTGTTAATGTAAACTTTCAGTTAAGTCTGTGGTAAGATCTGATTTGTTAAATTTGTTACGAGTGTTGTTACTCTTCACTGTTCAATCATATATTGCATAATAACAGAATTTATATATATATATTAAACTTACTGAGATGGAATACAGTAAACTCTCATAAGAAGGAAGAACACTGTGGCCTTTTACCTTAGCTCACTCACATGGTCATTGTCATATTGAGCTGCCTTATTTGGGGGAAAATACATCCAACAACAAAGCCTCCCAGGGACTCAGGATGTCACTGCCTGAAATGAATGGATTCCAGAAGTAATAACAGGAAATTCTAAGTGGTTGTGTGATGGTTGCAGATGAGTTCATGGGAAAAAAAAAGTTAGAATGGCTGTGTACTTGAGGGCATAGCATTGCTTAATCTGTATTTTTCTGTGGGTATTTTGAAGACAGGACCTTGTTACTTTCTTACCAGCAGCTGCCCCCCAGCCCCTTATTTTCCTTTCATAGAGGGACCACAAATAACTGAAAACAACCTTTTGAAACAATGAATTGTAGTAAATGTGTTCATTTCTTCATTTTATGCCATTCACTAGGATGCTGAATCACCACCATAATGGCTGCAGGATCAATCATGGCAATTAACCCTTTCTGTGTGCACACAGTTTCCTTTATTATAGTGTTGATCCCCAAATGCTTTTGTTTCTCACTTTAAAGTGTTCTGACAATTGAGATTAATAGAAAGTCATGAACCAGAACATGGAAATGCTTTCTCAACTTCATCTCAAAGAAGTGAATGCCTGCCATGATCAAGCGTCTATTACCCACCAGAAAACCAATGCTCTCTTCAAGATATTCCCAAGTTCTGATGTGGGAGAGATACATTGCTATTTGGGGTGGATTCGTGTTTTCCTTCAGTGCATTTATTCATTTATGATTGCCTGGAAACATTGGTTCCTCTAGCTGTTTGATTTTTTTTTTATTTTTTATTTTTCCCCTTTTCTTTGCAGCAAGTAACCCAAAGTGTTGCATCTTAGTTTGCCTTACATTCAAAAAATTAGGTTAATACTTGCTGCTTCTAAATGAAAACAGCACTCAAACCTACTGCACTCAGGGGATGACAGCCGCTCAGGCCCTGCTCAAATATTTAAAGAATATAAATCCTTCTCTCCAAAATGTGCAAAGTAAACATGCTGACATCTCATCATGTAGAATAATTAGTGTCTGGTTGTGATCTCTAAATTAAAACTTGTGTGCTTTATTTCTTTGATGTGCGTTGCAGTTTTGGAAAGGTGGGAAATACAGCTGAGTATGAAGAACTGTGCCCAGGAGAGAACAAAATTCACTTGCAAATAATGGTGACTCACTTTTGGATTCTACAGGTTATTCAAGATAGGCTATCACTGGCGATACATGCTGATGAGGATGGTTGTGATGGATGGTACACAGCACATTTTTTTCTGCTAGGACACCAGCTGAAAAGTAGAGATTAATACTGTCATTGACACAAAGAGGAGTAATACAGCCCAGAGTGTAGGATACAGGGAACAGGAGGGCACTTGAACCGAGACCGGCCCATTGAGAATATAAATATTCTACTCAGATCTCCTAATGTTCATAAGCTGGATATGTTCTGCTTTGCATCTGCTCATCTCTGTACTTCTGACTGCTTTGCAGGCAGCTCAGCTTGCATACCAGTCTGTGGGTTGCCTGTGAGAAATGTTCTGGCATGTGTGGGAGCATACTATGGTAGTGCAGCACAGAGAGCTGCCCAGATTCTAAGGACAGACCTGAGGTCTTAGTTTTCATACTGCAGTATGCTGAAGCTCTATGGAGCATGCCTGTATTCTTGGATATGCAAATACCCAGATGCATTTTTCATGTGTTATCAAAAGAACAAACTGCTTGACAATTTCCATATGAAAAACATCCCCCATAGCCAGATTGCCAGGTTCCAAGTTTTTCTAATGTAGGAAATGTTTTTATAACATCTATAACTGAATTCAAATCTTATTTTATGATTTTTAAATTAGGATAAAATACAAATAGCATAAAAAATAACACAAATTCCACACTAGAGGAATATTTCTATAACATTTGTTTATAAATTATTCTAATTTACTTATTCTTATTTACATATTAGCATTAAAAAAAATCCTAAAAAAAATCCTAAATTGCATTAACCTTATAAAGTAACAAATAATCACCCTAAATTAGTCAAATAGATATTTAATATTTAATTTTTGAACGTATTTAAAATAGTAATATTTTAAATAAAAATATATATTTAGCAGTATTTCGTACTTCCACAGATTGTTATTTATGCAGAATATTAACTAGTCTTTGCTTTCACTAGTTGTACCAACAGTTAAACATGAACACCTATTTTGATGTAGGATGATACCAGAAAAGAAGTGAATCACAGGTGTTCTGCTCATATAGTCAGTACTGTAGTTCACTTACTGGCATGCATCAATAAAAGGAAAGCTAAAAAAAAAAATAATAATAATCCCAGAAAATGCACCATTTTTTCAAGTTTAATTGAATGCAAGTATACAATTAAAAAATAATTATATTTTATTCTACTTTTCATGAGGTATATTTATATTTACTTAACTAATAAATTATGTCCATAACTTCCATTTTATCAAGCAGCAGAAACTGTGCAAGAATCTTGCAGTGTTAATTCCCTGTAGTGTGAGTGGAGGCATGAATCTGAAGGTCTGCACTTTTGTGGAACTGGCAAAAAGGAAGACATAACAGTGCCAAACAGGGGGTACCACAGCCAAAATACTTCATTTTGAAAAGAATTCTTTCAGTCATTAACCTGGTTATCAATTTGTGTGCCAGTATTAAAAACCAATCAAACAACAAAACAACAACCGAACCTAAAAGCAACAGAACAATTGACAAAACAATAAAATACAGAACCAGCTGTATTTTGTGAAGAGTTCAACCTTTATTTACTTATAAATGCAGCTTTTTCTGCTATTTTTTTCTCCCCCACACACTTTCAAAAGTCATCATCCTTTATTCTTTCCAGTCCAAGAACAGGACATTATGTTGTTTGGTGATCACTTCTGAGAATTCGGTCTTTTATCGTAATGAGCTACAGAACAGCTAAACTTTCTTACAGCCAATCCACATAATCAGGACTGAACACAGTTGACAGGTGTCCCCATCAGCAGCTGTATCCAAGGCAGTCATAAGCTAGGTTGTGTTGAGCCACATGGAAGCAAATAGTGCTGGTTCAGTAGGAATGGATCTCTACCTTTCATACCCTGCATGTGTTTTGACATGCAGGCACTCAAGCCACAGGGACCTGTGGGCTCACACACTGCATCCAGCTGTGCCGTGTCATGTCACTGCAGGAGACTACACACTAAGGTGTGATGTGTCCACACAACCAGGAACATTTCATACAGGTTTCTCCAGTGTTAATTGGAGTACTGAATTTGTAACTGTGTGATGTGGTTCATTAATAACATCAGTATTTTTCTCATAGATCAGCAACAGCTTCCTTTTAGTGAAATGGCCATATCTGAGTTACAACTAAAACATACATGTGAATATATGAAATGGTAAACTGTTCTAAATTAGAATAACAGCAGAGTTATCTCTCTACAGTCGGTCGATAATTTTGGCAGATCACAGTTTCTACTGGCCCCAATGGCTTCATCTACTGAGCAACCCAAACTGAAAACCTCTCATTTAATTTACATTTATCTCTAACCTAATTACTCCCAAAAGGCAAATTGTCAAGCCATTAAAAACTAATCATTTAAAAATAAATTAAACACCTTTCCATCTTCCCCCATCTCCTTTGTGCTTCCATATGGAATTGGTAAGGTAATTGCCAAAATTTTGAATGTTACAGATGAAACTGATAAACATGCACATTACTATATGATAGCACACCCATGGCCAAAGTAGGTTTGTGAAAAATTCACGGTGGCCTTTATTCCTGTGGTGCATCTGCAATGAGCCCTTGATGTCAGGTGGGAGCTGAGTGATCCAAATGTGCTACAGCACAGGGTGAAAAAGCAAAGGTTGTTGCAACAGGCATCTGAAGGCCCACTGTCTTAAGCTAACTTCCATTCCACACTGCGAGTGAGAAGGTTGTCAGTGGAGCTGCTCCTCCTGTCTGAAAGGAAACCTCTATACCTTTAAGTGATGGCAATTAATACAAGAAGCAAATATACACAGCCATTTCTCTTATAAATGACTGGCAGATGCCTATCCCACAGGTATTAACAATCCATTCTTGATATTTGGGTACTATCCGTTGAAGTACAGCTATTTGTCTAAAGAGAGAACAATGGTATTTCCCAAAAATGTGCCTCAGAGATTCATTGATAGAAACTTTGGATTTCTGGTCAGTATGCACACACATCCACAAGAATATATTCTTCCTTGAGCCTCAATGACACAAAGAGTGGTCTTGATGTTACTTTATGTTACCCATGTCATGGATCAAAACTGTTAAGGGTGATGTAGGTTTAGAAATGCAGCCTATCTGGAGTACCTAGTAAGTTCTTATTGTTTTCTGTATTTGCATTAACAAACTGATAATTTTTTAATTCATATGCTGCTCATATTGCAGTTTTATAACACAATGCCATGAGACTGCTACTATAAAGTATTTAGTGAGCAGTCCATCCTCAGAAGCTGCTATTGTGACTGCCTCTCAAGACATGTAGTCCCTACTAGGACCTTGAGATATGAATTTTCTTTCAGGGCCAGTTGTACCATTCATGAAGCTTTTCAGTCATTACCGTTAGCTGATCTGTGGATCTGCCCCAGAAACAGCTTGTGTTTTGCTTCTGCCTCTCTCCTCCTCATGAAAGAGTCGGGTTTTGCATCAACTTTTCTAAGCTGAACAATCACTGGATCTGGCTAAGTTATAATCTGTGAACTGTATTTTTCAATGTATCATTCAGGATCCTCAAAAAGCTTCTACTGGCCTATGCATTTCTTCTGGTTTTTTTTCAGCAAAGGTCTTTATTTGTTAAGGATACAGTGATCCTATACCATTTGCAGGAAACCTCTATATGACACAATTGCAAATTGTGTCTGAAGAATCACAGAATCATAGAATGGCTTAGGTTCAAAGGGTCCTTAAAAGTCATCTAGTTCCAACCCCACTGTCATGGGCAAAGTTGCCACCCACTGGATCAGGCTGTCAAGGGCCAAGGATGGAGCATCCACAGCTTCTCTGGCCAGCCTATGCCAATGTCTCACCACCCTCTTTGTAAAGAGTTTCCACCCAACATCTAATCTAAATTTCCCCTCTTTTAGATTAAAGCCATTCCCCCTTGTCCTATCAATATCAAACCATGAAAAAGTTGGTCTCTCTCCTGTTTACAAGCTCTCCTCAAGTACTGGAAGGCTGCAATGAGTTCCCCTCAGAGCCTTCTCTTCTCCAGGTTGAACAAGCTCACTAAGTATTACATTGGTATATCAATGAAGGACCTCCAAATAGTCCAGGAGTTACTCAAATATAGGTAGTATAAAGCCAGTGCAACTTCTTGAGATGATCGACTAGTATTTCCTGCTCATCCCCTGCAAAGAAGACCTTAAAAACATGGATGTTCAAAACATACTGCAGTTTGTCAACAAGTGTTAAAAAGTGGACATTGCAGCTCTGAGCTTAGTGAGCTTAGAGATACGATTTACTTGACTGGTGTCATCTTTTTACTAAATGCTGCCTTTTCACACAGACACTGCGGCCAGCCCTGTCAGTCCCACTTTCATCATGCTCAGGCTGAGCTCTGGGCATGTTCCTCCTGACTGCATGGATGCTCCTTGTGCTATGACTTAGCACATTTACTAGCTGATCTCTTTTTAGTAGCCTGTAAGATAAAGCCACAGTCATGCACAAAACAATTATAACTTATAGTCTCCTAAGAGAAATGTCACAGATTAATGCACTGCTTTGCAATCTTCTGAGAGTCAATGAATAATTATTTACAACAATCTCAAACATTACTGCTGAAGGTACTTATATTTCAACATAGCTGCATAAATACATCCAATAATTGCAAATTTAAGACTTGCAGACATGGATTGTTATCTATATATGGTTTATACCAACTTATTTTCTTCAGTTTGACTTGAATAATATTTACATGCTAATTATTTTTTTCACATTTAGTACCTGCCTTTGCATATATTTCACTAAATATGAAGACAGCAGATTAATATCCATCACTGATTCATATTCAGTATAAAGAAAAAGAAAGAAAGTTAAGATGATATAGGAAAATCATATCTCTCATCTCTCTAAAAACTGGTCAATTGAGGTGACTCACCTTCAGCTATCTATCACTGATAAAACCACCAGCAAAATATAACAATTCAGAATAAATAAGTGGTCTGACTCTTTTTGCAGGTAGTGATTATTTGTGGAAGATTTAAGATGTAAGTAAGATCACAGAGACTAAAATAAGAGGTTTGAAGCAAGGTACTCAAGGAAAGGTCTGAAGAATCAGCCTTCATGTGGATATTTAATGAGAGAACAACTGACCTTAAATAAAGGGCAGGAAATACCTGAATACAGTTGAGATACTGTGGACAAGCTGTAACATGATTGTAGATCTAATATGATCTTGACTGAAAGGATTACAGTTCTTTAGTCTGTTTATTATCCAAAGTGATGCTTAGTGAAAAGGAGAAAAATGAAACAAGAAAGAAGGCAGCATAACATGTACAGATTCATGGACGGTGGCCTTGAAAATCCTGAAAATCTTGAAATCTTGAAAATCTTGAAAAGGGACAGAGGATGTGATTCTATTTGTAAAGGGATTGCTTATTTTTGCCCAGATAAATGCAGATAAGATAAACCGATATTAGTAGTAATAATTTTAAAAATTGTTTTATTCTAAAACATAATAAATCATATTTTTTATAATAAAACACAGGTGTTTTTATTATTTATTATTATTAATCTTTTTTTTTTTTTTTTTTTTTTAATTTTTGCAACCCTGAGTTCCTGCCCATAGCTGTGGAATTAGGAAATTGTGTGCCTATTGCTTATCCCTCAGGAAGGAAAGAGCTAACAGACTTGAACTCAAGATTCTCCACATAAAGGTGTTGACTAATGAGTTCTCTTTTGAAATATTTATCGCTTGAATACTCAAGTCAAAGGATGCACACTGACATTTATTGCTATCCTTTTAAAACACAAAATGGTTTTCTACTCAGGTTACTCCATAATTCACTGTAGTGATGTAGGATTTGTGACGTAGGCAGAACTCAGCCTTTTAGACATTGTACAATACAAAGTCCTTGCTGTTGCTAATACTGAATGGGTTGTTTCAGTTTACAAAAGGCAAATATTTAAAGAAATTTAGTATAAATAATATAAGGTTCAGTTATGCTTGCATATTAGAAATATACACCATTTTTAAAAGCTGCATAAGGCTCACTTAAGAGTATTACTGCTCCAGTAATTTCCTTCAGTGCTGGTGTTTGCAGAAAGCATCATAAAAGCAAATATCTGTAATTTTTCTCTTTAACTTGTCCTATTACAATTTTAAAATGAGAAAAATAAAAATGAAGAGGTAGTAAGAATTCATCCTAATCTTAAAGTCATAATCCAGAAGAAAAGCCACAACCAAGCAGAAGTGCTGGCAAACAGAAACTTGAAGCCATGTGAAAACATGCTTTTGATAGATTCTGCCCTCAGGGAAACTTGGTTTTGTAAATTCACTGTAACTGAAGAGGATGGCAAGCAATTTGCTTTATACCAGCAATACATTCTCCTAATGCAAATAGCCTGAAGAAAGACATGTCATAGCTGATTTCTCAGTCAAAACATTTCTCTCTAATTTCAAATTTCCAATATGATAATTAATTAAAAACACCGTACTTTTATCTCTCAACATAAATTGCTGTAGTGAAAGAGATATATGCCTTTTTATCACAGAAATAACAATTGTGTGTTACAGCCACGAAAAAGCTTATGAGTAGTTTGACTTCCATGCTGGTGTCAGACTGTATGACTAATGTGATGCCTATGTCATTTCTGAACAATTTGGATCTCTCCTCGTAGGATTAAGGAAGTCAGAAGGAGCTACTGACACCATAAGCACATCGCTGCCAAAGTGCAGAGACAAGGAGAAAATCAGAGCTGTAATCTGTGAAATACCAGGGGGCCACGGTTGGATCTCACTTGGAAAGAGCACTTTCTCCCTCTCCCACTTGAGCTACAAAATGATAGATATAGTGATGTATAGGTCTTTCTCATCCTCCTTCCTCCTCCACATCTCTACTACCTATCCAGTGGTGCAATGAGATTTTCAGAATAAAGGGTGAATGGTCTTTCCAACACAAGGATATATAGGCATAGCAAATTCTTTGCCTCTGCTGAAATACACAATTTCTCATTAGATTCATAATTAACCCAGAGCACCCACCAGTTGACACAGGTGATACACTTTATTCCCAAAACAAAGACTCCCTTAACCAAAATGAATTCCCCATGGAAATTGGCATCGAACCCAGCAAAACTTTCCTCCTCAAGGCTTCACAGGATGCTGGTTCATAAAAGGCACCTGAGCATTTCCAATTCAAGATATGACGGATGATTATATCTCCTCTATAGGGTATGTTTGTGATAGGTGGCTATGTTCAAATGAGAAAAATTGCATTAGCCTGGAAGCACATAGACCATGATAAACACCTTGTATGAGGATTCCAATGATAAATACTGTCAGCACATATCTGCTACAAAAGGGATATCTTCTTAAACCCCAGCTGGCAACAGCTTAGTTCTGATACAGAAGGATTAATATATTCACAGGATTTTGTATGAGACAGTATAACTAGAAATTGCACAAGCTGGAGAAAATATCAGCTACCAAACGTGGATATATATATTTTTATGTAGCTTTATTCATTTTAGAATGCATATCACAAAAAGAACATTTGTGATCTAATTTTGAATTAACCTAAATTTACCCCTCACTTTAAAAATATCTATAATTTCATTTATCAAAATCCATGCTTGAAATATGGTAACTTTTTTAGCGATCTACACTACACTCCAACTTCATTTGCCTCTGAGACATCTGTTTGATGAACAATCTAGTTTGGTGCTAACCAGTCGAGCACTAAGCACTGCATACAGACATCAGAGTACTCACCCCAGTAAGCTGGAGTGATTACACATTTAGCAATTTTCTAAGATTAAAAATATTACCTATGACCATTTCTACAAGCAGAGAAAGATTAAACAGTGTTTATGTGGGTAGTTTATCAGCCAGCTTAGCTTCTCCATTTTTTGGCTGATGCTGATGGATTTAGCACGCGAGCTTCAGTAACACTCCTTATGAACTTCACTGTACATACCCAGGGCCCGGCAGTTTTGAGATCTGCCATAGAGACTTGTGTTCCTAAATCCAAGGGACTCACAATTATATTTCAGTGAGAAACTTAATGGCCACACTTATCAGGATCACGGTAAGCACCAAAATTACATTTCTCAAAGGAGTTTAAAATTAAAAGCATTGAAGAAACATATTTCTTCCGTGTGTGAGCTGAAGTAATATCTAGCAAAGGCCACATGCATTCAGTTTTGATTAAAACATGCATCAAGCTAATTACTCTCACAAAGGCACATCCCGAGCCTATCAGTGCCCTTGTTAATGTTCTCTCCTTTCCTGACTAGACTGATTCAATGATCAAAATAATTAAGCAGCTATGTGGCAAATCAGATTTATACAGCTGTGGAAATGAAACAGGTGTGACCTGCACATATTCTTGGTTGGTCTTTTGTCATGGGACTGCAGTCTCATTTTTTATTTAAGGACCTTGCCAGTAGTTATACATCACAAGATAAGGTTACGATTTGTGTGTCAGGGATAAAATAATGCTTGTTATGTACCACATCTGAATAATATGGGTATGCTGATAATGAAAGAAAGGTGCCAGAAGGAATAGCTCATGTGTGTTGATGAAATCAGAGAGCATTAATTAGACACACACTATTTAAGACTATGTAGCAGCCTAACACACCATAAAATTAAAGGCATTATAAATAGCAGGTTGATTACACATCAGGAAAAAAAAAAGGGATGAAGTTATGCTCTATAATTAATGAATCTCTTCAGAATACAACTTTCTTAGGCCTTATAAATATCACCTGAATTACTAGAGGAGCTGTGAAATCGTTCCACTGGGGAAATTAATTAAAATCGATGAAAGACATATAGAAGCTACAGCCATCTTTATTATTCCTGAGTTCATTGCTACCTGCTGAGTTTCCAGCTGCTTGAGCCATATTTCAGATAAAGAATCCCTGGTCCTTGCAGGTAAAGCTATCAGCTGAAGTGGAACATAGCAGAAGTAATGTAGGTTTATAATCTTTCATTAAGTCAGCTTGTGCTGCTGCAAACTCTGCGAACTTTTTTATGCACAAAGAGAACAAAATGTACAGATTTTAAACAACAGATGAAGAATTAATCCCAAACCCTCTCTGTGAGGATGTTCATATGTCTGCAAGCATATGATTGTCTTCCAAGGCAAAACTTGATGCTGTTTCCTCTTTTCAAAACTGGATTCAACCTTGTTTTCCCAAAGTAAAGAGAGGAAAAGACCCTTGTCCAAATGCAAGTTACTGGCCACAAGAACATAATTGCCAGTGCAGAATGAAATGACCTGAGCTCCTATTCCTCTCTTCTTCACCACCCTCTCTTCTTCTCTACACTTGACTTACTTTAAGATATATAAGAAGAAATGCAAAGTAATGCATAAATGATCAAACAGTATTTAATAATACAGAATACTTTTGAAGAAAACAGTTGCTTTGTTAAAGTAGTATAAATAGAAACAATATGTTACTAAGAAAGTAAAATAAAAGGCACTTGCAGATATGTGTCCTACAGATTAAAGGCGGTATGGAAAAGTTGTGAGTGGTGCAATTCAACAGGAGGAATCTGGCTTTTTCTGTCTCTGAGTTTGATTTTTAAACTGCTTGTTCTGTCACCACCTTTGAGAATTAAGGGCTCAGATTCAAGACCAGAGATCACAGCCCAGGACAATGTTCTGTTTATATAGCACATAACTGCGTGACTTTCTACAGAACATTTTAACAAGTTTTATTATTCTTACTCATGCTATTTTAAACAAGTTAGGAAGGGCAAAACAAGGTTTTTCTTAGCATCAGGAACTTTCATTCTTCATTGGACAAATCTGTCAATATATCACAGTAACTCTGCCATGACAACATCAAATAGAATCTATCATATGACTAGCATCTTTATAAAAAGATCAGTCAATAACCTTTTAAAAAATCTTCACCTTCATATGATGGTATTAAACCTTTTGAACTCCAATACAAACTCAAACCCAGTCATAAACTCATATTTTCTAAATTGGAGAGTGTCAAATCCATGTATTGTCACACAAAATGCTAAAATGCATTAATGTCCTAGTGTTTCTGAATGATTTCTGTTTATAAAATATATAGCATAACTGTGAACAGTATGAGTGTATTCAGTTATAGCTTTCCTTAAAAAATCTCATAGGTATGGTTTATAAATTAGCTGCCTAATTTGCATTTGCTTGAAGCATAAGCAGTTTTTGGATAGTAAAGAGAAGACTGCCAAAAGCTTGCATTTAATAGTAAAGTACTATTTCACTAAAACTATTTTTTTTCTTTTTTTTTTCTGCAAAGAAACAAGTTGTCTGCCAGCTATTTAGATTTAGCTTGGCTCCTGCTGCCTTCCTGCCAGTATCCCAGCTCCATGCTGAGGAGAGCTCCTCACTGCTGCCCATCCTTAGGCACTGTCCTCTACGGAGGAAAACTGGAGAATGGGGTTGGGTGGGAGTATCATTGGCTCACCTGACTTAGGTACTGGGGAGAAATGACTTTAGAAGTCAGTTTAAATGCTGTCTTAGTGTGTAGTTATACCTACATATATGAATGGTAATAATGTGAAGACTGTTCGCATGCAGGTAGATCCTGGAGTTTTTAGAGACTCACAGGTAGAAAAATCAGATTGCTTTGGAGACTAGAATACTTCTTGATGATGCAATATTTAAGTCGGTAATAATTCCTAAACATTAATGCTTGTGTGTAACAATGGTAGCAGCTTACATTACATCTCAGTAAACCACTACAGGACATGGTGATACACTGGACATTTACAACACAGATCCCAACTAAGTACCTGAAGAAAGAGAATAAACGGGCATTGACTTGCAAGACACTTCCTTCAAGTGTAAGTTAAATCCAGAAGGAAGAGCTCCCAGGACATGTTATATGGCTGCTTTCTGTCAACACAACGTGTAGAACAACATAATTGGCACTTTTTCCTTAGCAATAAAGCCTTGATTTCTAGTAATACTACCATTTCAGTCAATGTGAATTTTGTCATTGATTTTAGTGTTGCGTGACCAAAAACCTAGGTTCATATAGAAGTAATCAATAAAGCAAAACAAAATATCTGGAGAAGATGTTCAAAGGCACAAACTGCTGTTAAAAGCCTTCTGGCTAGAAATGACTTTCATCAGACATGGGGTGGCAAATTGTCACTCAACATTTTTCCCTTCTGCTCTCTGATACATGTTGTGAATTCTGCTGGTGCCACAAGCAGTTTATATTACTTACAAGTAATCTAACTGCACATAGAATATCTTTGATTTTAAACTGCATTACACAAGTCACAAGTAAATTATAAGAGGAAATTATTTATATCAACCACTTCCCTTTAATTTTAATTCTCAACATACAGCACTTGTTCATCATGTTCCTGGCTCATAAATTCCTGGCAGGAAGAACATTGCATAAGAGAAATGTAAATCTCTGCAAAAACATTAAACTTCCTGTTACAGCAGTTAGTACACGATTCTTCTTTTTTCCACCTGTGTTTCTATCTACATACCTACAACTTCTTTGGAACAGAAAATATTTCATAGACTGTTTAAATGCTTCAAATTATCTATTCAGTAGGTAATACATATTACCTATGAGGATCTGCGGACAGTAGCTGACTGTATAGTAAAATACAGTTGATTCTTTGGCAGATCTCTTTTATTTGAATATGAACAGTACATTCTGTAGAAATAATATTTCAATTCAAATGTAAAAATGCTCTTCAACATGAATAATAACATTTTTGGATAATCAGTTTTTTTTTGAAAATCGAATTCTAATAGCCATTCTGAGTTGAAATAAAATGTACACATATGTTCAGGCGAAGTTAAAAAAAATTGTGCAAATATGTATGTAAATATGGTTTTATGAAAAAGAAAGAAATCAGATTTTGTGGTGGCCACAAAAACATTTACAATTCATGCGGAGTTCGTGGGCAGGTCCAACCAACAGAATTTGCATTTCATGATGTGCTGCTGCCTCTTTTTCTAAACAGACACCAGTCAAAATGTAAATCCAACTTGTTATAGGGACATACAACTTCTTGTGCTTACTTTCAAAACCCAAATAGGACTGTTATCACAATGTTTAGTTGGAAAAAAGATTTTTCACTTAATCACTGGAGGGATTAATCCCACATACGGGATATTTCATAAAAACAGAGATATTAATATTCCTACTTCTAATGATTAGAAATAATTTATTCTCGGGGCATTGTTTAGTCAACAGTTTTTGTGAGTAGCAGGAAAATATTTCACTTTTTGATAGAAATAAAAAAGAACCAAAGTGGACTCATTTTGAACATGTGCTGTCTGTGAGGATCAAGGCTTACTATACATTCACATGAAATATCCACAACATATATAATGATTTCTTTAAACATGCACATTTTTTTTTAATGCCAAATTTTATCAAAAGTATAAATCATTGCATATTCACTATTATTTTCAAACTGGTAGAGAAAGCAATAGGGGATGTAAATTGTCCCCATGTTGCACACCTCAATCTACTCATTAGTGAACCTACTTTAATAGAAACTTACTTTCCTACTCATTGCATCTGCATCAAATGATCACTGCCAAGTGAAATGTAGTATCTGTTATTTCATAGATTATTTATATATCAAAATATATTACTGGGAACCGGGATGCTGAATGATAACCTTACTAGAAAGCTGATCAGCAACAAATATATAGAGGCAATGGCAAAAAGTTTGACAGATTTGCTGCTCTCATGAAAGGAAGTTGTAGAAAAAATATATCTTAATGCTTGAAAATTATTTTAGGATATATCATAGTAATGAAAAATGTGCTAAATCAAGATCCATGCTTGCTTGAATACATATTTATAAGACTTAGTCCTGATCAAAAATATTAAGTATCAGATATTAAATGGTACCAGTGAGAAGGCAAATCAAATCAGTACCTAGTGCCTCAAAATTCAGTTGTAATGTAAGTTTCTTTTTCTCAGCACAGGGATGACATTTTCTAAGCCACAAGTACTAAATCCCTGACATTTTCTTTGGGTTTTAGTTCAGCTACAGAGGGCAAGCAGGAAGGTTCCTCCCTCCTTTCCCCACTGCTCTCAACCTGGAAGACATTTTTTAAATGATAGACTATACGTTTTTAAAAATTATTCCACTTTGAAAAATAGCATATATAATGGAAAAAGCCATTTTCAGAATAATAATCAAGCCTGATACATGTTGAGGACCTCTGCCATTAGGTTTTAGTACTCTGCTGATAGTACATGTTGACCTACAGTAACAAAATAAAAATAAAGTAAAAATGAAGCACTGCAAGTAGCTGAGCCAAGTCTTCAGTAGGTCCTAAGGAAACAACATGCAAACACACACAGTAAAAACCAGGCTATTAGGCAACACCTAGACACAGCTTTGTGACAGACCTGGGGGTGAACCAAAACCAGCGCTACAACTGTCTTTGGAGACTATTAATAAGACAGATACCAGCAATTTGGAGAACAACTGGTACTCTATCTTAAGAATTACAGTTGGATGATTTTCTAAGGCATTTTCTAACTCATCAGGGTCAAAAGAAGTCTTGTAACACAATATGCATAATTTTTGTGTGTGTGCAAAAGGCAGCTCTCAGCAGCATTTATTTTGTTCAGGATTTGAGAGAAAAAACAAACGAGTAGTTTGTGGAGATCACTGCAGACTTCTGAAAAGGATAATAAGAAAGATATGTCTTGTTTTAGGTAGGGGAACAAAAACATTTAACTCTAATCCATACGTAAGCTAATATTAAAGCCTATTTATCAGAATCTTTAAAACACTAATAACTGGACAAAGAAAAAAAAAAAGAAGAAATGAGGTGGAATGGGGAAAACAGAAATTTAAGACTGAAATACCTCTTCATTGCAAAAAAGCAAGACTGAGTACTCCACAGATAGGAGCTGGAACTAAAATATTGATCATGTGTGCTCACAAGTTTTACAGTAATGTCACCCTCTCGAACTTGAGATCTGTGTTCCTTCTGAGTCGTGTGTGAAAGGAGGAGGGGAATGTTTACAGAGGAACACCCAGAAATGTTCCTGGATTTTACTCACATGGAATCACTAAGAGTAATACTTCTACAATATAAAAATGTTACAGTTTCTGCAGCAGTTAGATATTGGCTGATGCTTCAAAACCAGCAAGAACCCTTATAATCATTTATCAGATTTTGGATAATTATCTGAGAGACTTTACGTGCTTTTTTTTTTTTTTTTTAAAGTTATTATTGTTTTTTCTTATCTTATGAAGATCAAACACATTGTGCTTGATCTTATCACTGGTTACAGCTGGAAGTATGTCACTGTAGCACTTCTTAGAAGCTCTCTGCTGTTTAGATTTTTTATATTACATTTAGTAATAAAAACTCACAATGATGTATTGAGAAGAGATTGCACATGTCATAAAGATCAAGATTTCATTCTGTCAATATTTTTATGAAAGACGCAATGTTACAAGCTGTGTTTGAACTTAAGAACTGTACTGGAAGTAGGACGGAGGTGTTCTCTACTGCTCTGTTCTTACAGAGAAAGTACATGAAAGGGAATAGAAAAAAAATCAGGTCATCTATAAAAACAACAAAAATAGATTGCTTGCAAATCAAGACTTGCACTGAATCATAGAACTATGGTACCATTATGGTTGGAAAAGAGCATCTAGTCCAACGATCCACCTACTGCCAGTACTGCCCACTAAACCATATCTGTAAGTACGATATCTACCCTTTCCTTAAACATGTCCACGGATCACCTCTTTGGGCCACAAAGATGATAAAGGGCCTACCTTTATCTCCCCTATGAGGAAAGATTGGGTGACATGGGTCTGTTCATCCTTGAGAAATGAACACTCAGAGGTGATCTTATTAATGTTTAGAAATATCTTAAGTGTGGGAGTCAAAGGGACATGGCCAATCTCTATTCAGCAGTCTGTGGGGACATGGCAAGGGGAAACAGCCATAAACTGGAGCACAGAAACATGCAAAGGAACTTCTTCACAGTGAGGGTGATGGAGCACTTGACACAGGCTGCCCAGAGAGGTTGTGGATTCTCCTTCTCTGGAGATACTCAAGACCCACCTGGATGCCAACCTGTGTAGCCTGCTGTAGGGGGCCTGCTCTGAAGGGGGGTTGGACTCGATGATCTCTGAAGGTCCTTTCCAACCCCTACAGTTCTGTGATTCTGTGACAGTGACTCCATCACCTCTCTGGGCAGCCTGTTCCAACACCTGATCACTCTGAGAAAAAATTATTCCTAATATCCATTCTGAACCTCCCCTGCTGTGACTTGAGGCCATTCTCTCTTGTTCTATCACTGCTTACATACAAGTACTTTATTTATTTATTTATTTATTTATTTATTTAAAGTTTTTATTTTTTATGAAAACAAGCATCAGTGGATTTTGCCTTAAGAGAGCAGACTGTATGGTCTGAACCCCAGAGGGATTTTGCTCCTACAGAGCAGGGAGGTAGATGTCTCTGCTACAGCATAGTACAGAGATTCTGACAGAGGGTTACAATTCATGTAATGTTAAATGAGGAAGTGTGGAGTCCTTTCAAGATTCCCATACTTTTAGAGGCTTTGGAGGGTTTAAGTCTATACAATAGCACTCTTGCATACTATAATGTTCTAATAATTACATTTTTGTTATTGGTCCATAGCACACAAAGTTGAGATTTTTAAAAATAGATGAGCAATCTGGTTTGAAAACTAAGTGTCAGAGGAAGAAATTGCATGCACTTTTAGTAAATTGTCTCTGTGACTGATTGCACTCAAAAAATATATATTTTAGCCAGCAGTCATCTAACTTCAGTCCATCCAATCACTAGACTTCTGTTTGCTCAATTTAAAAGCCAGAATTATCTTCCTACATAGATTCCTTTAGAATACGATTACCTTAGATCTGATGGTTGTAACTTTAATTGATTTCACATTTTAAAACTATTACCAGTTATTCCAGATCTGAAGGTCATTAGTGGAGTGCTTCAATCCCAGAACATGTAAGTTTTGATAACCAGCACACTGTGAATGGTGTTTTACTAATGATAAATTGTGATACTGATGAAGTCAGTAACATTTTCTCCCAGCCTGAGCAGAGCTGAGAAGTGGAATTCTCAGCTGTATGTATGCAAACCAGTATTACATTTATATTTCTTACATTTCTGATACCTGCTTCATTTTTCAGTGACCTTTCAAATATAAACTGTCAATGGTGCAGTACGTTCATTTGCTAACTCCCCTAATACTCTCCAAATCACATAATCCAAACTACATGATTTGCATATGTTCATCTTTTTTAACAATTCCCTTTTTATGACTGTTCACGATAGCTGATGCATTTTTATGAGGTCTCCCTAGCTTTCCAATGATTATTTCTGCTGAAACTTAATTATTGCCCGTAATTCTACTGATTTATATTTGCAAGGTAAGGAAACACTCCCAACATAATTATGATAACCTTTTTAACAAAGACAAAGCTACTATTAAGTTTTTTGTTCCTCCTCCTTAAAGATTTATTGGACTTCTTTGTTACATTCTCCAGATATATTTCAGGTAAGTTAACCTCAACTCCCAAACTGCTTTCTTAACAGTCCCTTCTGTATCTGTCCTGACACTGTTTATTCCTTACCTTCTCACGTTCAAGAGAAATTGTAAATAAATTCTTGATTCCCTAGGATTTCCTATTCACTTTTAGTACTTCCTCCCAGCATTTACTCCACTGGGTCAAAACCTCTATTTTACTTACTGAGGCAGAGTCCAAAAACAGAAGTGGGGAGCATCAAGTATGGCACATTGAGTTTGGTCAGCTTATTAATCTCTCAAAGGTGCTTTTTGGAACAAATATCTTTCAGTGCTTTTGAGTAAGTTACACAGTCCAGAAACAGGAAAGCAATGTCAGCTTTGGAAGTATACAGTAGACATGAAAAAGGGTCAAAGAAAAAGCTCCGGCTTATTTACCCTGTATGCTTCACTGAGAGACATACATTTTAAATTTTACTACTAGTGACATTGTGAAATGAATAATTTCAAACAAGCCAACCTTCTCAGGTCACAGTGAATTCCCTTCAAAGATATGAGAAGAGTTCTTCTATCCCTGAAGTCCCTGAGTTGTTGAGTAGCAATTATATATATATTTCCATGCAAAGATGTTATCCATGTGATGTGAATATTCAATGACATTTTTACTCCTGCAGGTCATGAATGTCTTTTTACTCAGTCTTATTACTGATACTCCTAATTGCGCTGAACTCAACTTATTCAAAAAGTATGAAGCAATAGGAACTTCCTGGGGCTATTCTAGCATAGCTTTATGTGAAGAAAGCTGTCTCTATATCATGCTGAAGAGATATTCCCTTGTTGTCTGGGTCTCTGATGTTTTAAGGAATGAGGCAGAGTTGTCTTATATGTATCTGGGTCAGTAACTACACTTGTTTTCCCCAATGAGATTTCGCTTTCCAGTTGCTAACTCCTAACATACACTTTATTAAAGGCTGCTATTTTCTTTGAGCAGCAGCAGACTCACTACTGGGGACTCTTTATTGCCCTAATAGGCAAAAAGGAGATGAAAGTAATAATGGGCTGATCAAACGGTGATATAACAAGGTTCAACAAATGCTAAATCTACTTTTATGGCTGAAAGTGATTATCCTATCTGTAAAGATGGACACGTAAGATGACAACGGTATATCGGTGAGGAAAAGATGGCAGTATCTTTTATCCCATCTAAATGGGATCTTATCAATAAAAGAAAGTATAGAAGGCAATGCAAAGGAGCTGATACGACAAAATATTCCTTCTGACTGGGATTTCACATAACTTCTCATCAGTTGTTGTAGATCTACAATAAATTCCTTCTACAACAAGACAAGGTTACTTGAAAAACAAAGTTATCCCTGTGGACAGCACATCTCTACCTTTTTCAGTGGTTCCCAGTGACAGAACAAGGGGCAAGGGGCACAAACTGGGACACGAGAAGTTCCATATGAACATGAGAAAAAACTTCTTTATGTTGAGGGTGACAGAGCACTGGAACAAGCTGCTCAGCGAGTCTGTGGAGTCTCCTTCCCTGGAGATACTCAAAACCCTCCTGGATACTTTCCTGTGCAACCTACTGCAGGAAACCTGCTTTAGCAGGGGGTTGGAGTAGATGATTGTCAGAGGTCCCTTCTAACCCCTACAATTCTGTGATTTTGTGAAGTACTGTACTGGTTTAAGACAAAGATATTATGACCTACTGTGAGTCACATGCATTCTACACTGCAGCATCTACAAGCACAACTTATGAAAATAATTTATTTTGCTTTCCATTTACCATCACCTATTTAGACCTTTTAAAATGTAGACATAAATTTCTACAGCACTCTGCATGAAGGGAAATCTAGGACTGAACAAATTAAACCTGGGGAATGAGGGCAAAGAAACATAACTGACTAAACAATTAAAAGTAAACTTGTGATACCTCTGTGAGGAGAGAGATGTCATCAGGATAAAAGGAAGTGGGATGACTATCTTCTCATTACAAATAAATAAATAAATAAATAAAAATCCTCTACTGGTTTTAAAAGAAAAAAAAAATCTTCACAAGATCTGCATGATACAATAAAAAGGTATAATTCACACCACAGCTACATAAAAATAGCAATGACTATTCCAGCTATGTAAGTTATAGTATGCGGTGGTAACATAACTTGGAGGCACTCTAGAGACTGTGAATGACTGCCTCTCCATGGAGAAGCCCCACAGGTGCACTGCAGCCTACCACAAGGTTTATCCTGACCATACTGTCCTAAGCAGCTATTGCCCCAAAGTCAAACCTTTTGTTTCAGAAAAGCTTCAGCAGGGCATATTTATCAGTTTTTCAGTGTTTCTAAGACTGTATTTTTTACAGTGGTTTCCTCTCACTCAGTTGTTATGTTTGTGCAATGAAATGAGAACCAGCCTATCAGCTATGTGCTAACAACCTGAATTATGGATAAAGCATGCTAGAAATATGGACACACATCTGCATGGAAACTCAGTATGTGTGTATGTACGCAGGACAAACAGTCATACAGAAATAGCCTTAATCTAAAATTTATTTAGGGATCACAGCTTGCTGTGATACTTATTTATGATTCTCATCAGTTACAACCATGTATGGAATGAATAACATACATAAACTACTTAATGTGAGTGCATGGAATTAAAACCAAAAGGTGCAGCAAAAGCAAAGCATTAAAATTAGTGCTGAATTTCAAAGTTATGTACAGTGCTGCAGCTGGAAATTTATTCGTAGGGGACCTGGAACTTTTATCCTGTTCATGCAGGCACATGGGTAAGTAGATTTTTTTTTTCCCCAGCTAATTCTCCAGTAACAGTTTTGTACCTGGAACAGAAAATGGAAATAGAGACTCCCCATATTTTATATTAAAACAAGGTCATATTCTTACTACTTTTCCAATCCTCCCACCTCATGTGAGTGTTTTCAAATTGTCTGAAGTACAAAATGCTTTTACACTCTTCTTCAAACACTGAAGAAAAAAAAAAAGTGCTAGGAAAACAATGTTTATAGTGCTGTTCAGCATACACCTAATCCAGAAGCAGAATTTCAGTGAATCGGAATGCCTACAAAACTCACTTCTGCTTCATGCCAGTTGTTCAAGTGTTTTATTAAGACATAGTGAGGAGATAAAAAATGGTTTACCCTACATATACTTAAAATTATACACCTAATATCCTTCATTGTTATTTACAAAGGGTCACCAAAAATAGTTTCAAGTTTCAGCATCTTAAGTGAATAGAAAACGTGGTATTTGTCCATTGTTTAACACAGCTGCTACCAAGAAGCACGATATTTCAAAATAACAGGGTTCTAGGTGAAATCTGTCCTTCAAAAAGGCTTTGAGTGATATGAATAGGAGTAATATCAAAATTACCCAAGTTTATTTGTTTGTCTGTTGATACTTTTGCAATTGGTAATTAATGAAGAGGGAGCGATGAAACATCCACATATTCACCATTTCATCTAATATAACAAAGAGAGTTCCATTGAGGTATCTTATTGATTGGCATCCTAAAATTAGAGACAGCTTAAAATAGAAAACAGTGCAAGAGCTACTATCACAGTTGCAAGCTTGATTCTGTTTCATTCTGATTGTTCTAATTATGTTTCATTCTTATTCCTTTTCCCTTGGCAAACCATAGATTCTCCTTGGGGTCAGTAGAAGTGGAAGGGAAAGGGGAAGAAGGCAGCTTCTCTTCATCAAAGCATTCTTTAAAGAACCTTGCGTAAAGTTCTCGTGAATGACTATAATGCTATGGCAAATAAAAAATCTAACTTAGTTACTCAGTCACAAATTTAATTACTGTATACCACAACCAGATTTGCATAGGAGAGAAGGCAAGAAAGCAGGTGGCTATAGGACTCCTCCCATTTTACATGATAACAATAATAGTAACTGATACGTTAAAATGAACTAGATTAATTAATATCTTAATATATGCCTGTATATATAAATGATTTCCTTTCACTGCTGTTAAGAGAACAAATTTTATGATAATTCTTTTTATTTGAACGTGAAGCAGATTGATTTCTGTGGCAGAAATCTTAGCAGGGATTTAAGTCCTGCAAACTTTCTACATGCAGCACATCCATTTGTTTTGGTAAAGAAAGACTGAAGGGGAGCCATATGGATTAAGTTCTGAGGAATTAAAGCCAAAGTCAGTAATAAAGCTGCATAAATCCCTTCAACTCTGAACAGAAGCAATGCCCCTGTCCAAATAAAGTCCAAACTTATCTTCTTTTCTATTGATATGCCTTTCCCTCCTGCTCTCTCCTCTAAAAGCACACAGTCCCTACATGGCATTTTTCTTAGCAGAATATCTTTTTTTCTCAGCTTCAGACACACTCACTATTTATTACTTGGCCTCTTGCTAGATTTCCTTACAGTAACACATACTTCATGACCTGACCTGCAGCACTTCATTTTTACTTGCCTCACTCATCCTGCAATAATGGTCTGGAAGAGACAAAATTGTTACTAAAATTCCCCTGGCTGATACCACTGCAATTTAAAGAGTCAAACAGGTGCTTGCCAGGAAATTTGTACACTTAGAAGCAAGTGAATTTTCGTAAGTAGAGTCTCTATAATACACAGAAGACACATGCATGCCCCCTCATCCCATTTTCTTTTTCTGTGGTTTAAGCGAAGATGGTCAATTCCATGGAAGTTGTGCCAAAGGAAAATCAAGTGCCCTTAAAGTTCTGGTAGTGCTGGCTCCCTGAAGCAAATCCCACAAAGATGTCCATCAAGTGGGAATGTGCCTACACGGACAAGGCAAAGGAATAACTAGCCACTCGTTATTTCTAATAAAGGGCAGTGGGCTGAACTAAACTTACATTTGATTGCTGTTTCTTTGTTGATATTAAAAAGCAATCACTTGCTGAGGGTTACCATAGAAACAAGTGAGCTAATTTTTTGTTTTAAAGCTCTTTCATGCACTTACAATACAGAAACGGTGGGAAATTTGGCAGGGAATCCTGTCCTTGCTTTTCTGCTGTTATTTAGCTAAAGCAGGGTAAAGCAAGGCATGGCTTTCAATGAAACTGGAGATTTATTTCCCCTCCACTCAATGAGCATTAAAAAAAAGTTTGCATTTTACTTACATCTTTGGTTTCTGCGTTTGCTCTTGTACATAGTCATTCTGAAGAAATTCCACTTTCTAAGAAGTAATTGCCTTGAACACAGACAAAAGAGAAGAGGTCGTGCTTCTGCTTTGCAGCGAGACAGTTGCTCACTGACAGAAGGTAACCAGCAATCTCTCAGAGAAAGGCAGGGTAATACCATTCTCCTAAAATCCAGGGGAGATGCTGCTGGCTCTAGCTATTTTCCCTGCTGCAAGGCTCAGAGAAAAATACATATTTATTTTCCTATTTTTTCTCCAATGTGTATTATAGCATCTAATAAAATCCGGAGCAGAAATAATCATATAACCAGAGAAAGTGGAGTGATGTGCTATGTGACAGTCCGATAGCAAGATTCCTCAAAAGAGCTCTGATGCACACCAGAATTGCATAAATGACCTCATAAACTAATGAAAGCTAACTTTTCATTGAGATGGCATAGAATTATATATATGAGGACATTAAAATATTATGAGTTAAATCTTCAGGAAAAATTACTGTTGGAAAAAAAAAAAATCAACACGTTGATAAGTGAAATCCTGACTGCAGTTCTGAGCTTATCACTAGGTTATTCAGGAAGCAGCACACAGTGTACTTTTTTTTTTTTTCATGATTCCTTGTGCGTTACCTTTCAATGTTTTCTATTTGAGGAATGCTACTTAATAATATTCTTCTTGTTTTTCATTTTTGCAACTGCTACCTGCTAATAGGATATAGGAAAAGAAAAAAGTGGCAGCACTGTATGATCTTCCACATACATATATGCAACTATTTCAGTAATCCAGACATCTTCCTAAAGATGGGCAGGGAAAAGAGGGAGAAATTCTTGACTGGATAGGGAGATGACAGTTATGATGACATGGAATGAAGACATCAGTGGAGCTGGAGAGAGGATGAATTTCAGTTCATTCAGCAACAAATTTGCCTTCAATAAAATAGTGTGAAAGTATTTCTTAATTGGGCCTTTCATGTTTTTTTAAGACATCGTACCCAGGTACCACACATACAGAAGTGTCTCAGGATTAAAGATAGAGGATGTGGTGAAGAAAAAACAGTAAATGACATGCCTTGAAAGTAACAATAATAGTCTTATTGCCATTTACAATGCATGGTTTGACGACAGCTCTCTAAACTACTCAAGGAAATCTCGTTCAGATTAAAAATAATTTACACCTGGTGTCTATGGGTCTTTCATGTTTCAGAAAGCAAAAAACAATTCTTTTCAAAGACAGTTAAGTTTGCAGCATCCACTATCTAAAATCATTAACTGGCAGTTATTTTCTTAAGAAACAACAAAGAAACAAAGCAAAACCTGAAGAAATAACTTCCAACCCTAAAATTAAATTTCCCATCTCTTTCTCCTCGCAGATTTTTGTTTGTATCTACAGTGTAGATACAGTATAGATTCTACAGAGTTCAACTTCGTGCATTGTCAGTTCTTCTTCCTTTCAGCCATTCAGTATCTCACATAGTCTCACACTGGCACACCTCTAGTTGCTAATTTTTTTCATTATACTGGCTCTATTCCTCTACTTTTCCTTCCTCTGTCAAAAGCTGACTACAGATATTTTTCAATTGCTTTGGACTTGTTTTGGCATAGCTGAGGACAAAGCATGGCCTAAAGAAAGTGCAAGCAATGGCTGCATTCTTAGATTTGTTTTATATTTCAACTCTAGTTGTCTCAAAATGCCACAGCTGAAATGACACCATCTCTGTTGTGGAGGTCAGAAAAAAAGACAGGAAATTGATCATCAAGTAGAAGGGAAGGAAAATATTTGGCCAAGTCATTATGAAACATAGCAGCAGAAAAAATGTTTGCACCAAACAGAAAGACTCCGCATGCCGTAAACTCAAACAGCATTGATCAATTTCTAGCTATTGAAGTTGGTATTTCTGCAGTAAGTTATATACTCTGATGATAAATCCCCATTTTCTTGCTTCATTTTCCCTCAGTTAATTTCCAGTTGAATCAGATCTATTATCTGACTCAGACCACAGAGACCAGTGGTATCCTATTTGTTGCTTTGTGTGGTCGCCTTTGTTTCCTTTCCTTGGTCTTCCCTGTTTCTACCTGGAGGCTTTCATCTTTATTATTTAGTTCAAATTTTCCATTTTCCATTGTTTCAATAAGATGTTCTCAATCTTTTTCCTCAGCTCTCATTACAATTAGACTATAGAATTCATTTCTTTTTCTTATCACTAACAGCTAATTTTCCATTACTTTTTATTTTGCTTAGCTCTCCATATTATGCTACACATAACACATGCAACAGCACACATATCTTCCCATTGTTCTTCTGTGCATTATTCTATTACAACTATGTATTTGTATGCAAATATCTTGGCAATGGTATAATAAAAAAATACAAACTAAATGGAAATTTCACAAGATAATAATTAATTTGCTTTAAGCCAATGATCCCTGAAACCATGGTCTTTATTGGTTTTACTTTGTGCTAATAACAACTCTGATTACTTTTTCATTATAGTTAAATGTGTTTCCTAAAAATAATGTAAATACACAGTGTTTGGTGAATCATTCTACATCTGTTCATTAAAAAAAAGTAAGAAAGTATTTGAACACGCTGGCTGGCTTTGAGTGGGCACAGAATCCTCCTGTTTGTCTATGTTACTGATCACTATCAGAAGAGCTTAAAAATTAGTTTCACGCTTTCACAGCTTTTAAAAAGTCATTATTTTGTAGATGGCTGCTGAACAGCAGCAAGCTTTGTGAGGTGAGAAGAAATGAATGGAACTTTGCAACAAAAATCAACTAGTCACACAATCGTATTACTTATACGTCTTCTTAAATGATTATAAAAGACTAAAATATTCTTAAAATTGTCCATTGGAATCTCTGCAATGAATTTTTTCAGTTCATTGTTGCTGCTGGCAAAAGGATAGTGTCCACATCTGCACATTCCACATTACCTCTCACCTTTCCCCATCCTACAGGCCCCAGTAAGGAGCGTTAGTTTGAATAGTGCAATTTATTTCTCAAGCTGTTTCAGAAATAGAGAAAAGAAAAATGCAGACATTTAAAAAATATAGCTACTGACTTGAATGTCATATATTACTCATCAATAAACTCTTCGTCTAGGCTGTATCCTCACTTCTATTTTTAATGAGCAGATCTTAGACGAGAAGGAAAGATGGGGGAGGCTTAAAGCATGTTCTGTCTCTCAGCATTTAATTCTATGCACCCAAACAGTGTTCTTAGATAATGTCCTTCTAAAGCTTTTAGTATGGTTACTTTTATGATGTAGGCTTAAGAAAAAATTACATATATGAATATGAATTATTTTTTCTATATATAATAATAAACAAAACACACAAAGGTAAACATTTAACCTCTCCCAAGCAACAAACACTACTTGATGCAAATATCGATCTATTGAAGTCATGTACTGACATGCGGGCAACTCTTACTGGTAAAACATTAAGACTATTAGCCAACAGTAGAGCTTAATGTGGTGTTTATATTAGATAATTAAAATTCTCTTTGACAATAAAAGTCATTTAGCTAATAAGACAGGTTTATGATAACATATTCTCTTTATGATATAATGCGGACAAAGCATAAAATATCAGCCAAATCATACTCTTGACTAACAGCCTGGTGATACTAAACTGTCTGTGGCAAACAGAGTAAGAGGAAAGTTTGTATTTCACATGTTTACATGTGATAAGGTAGAATCTAAGAGTTTTGTAAATACATTTCAAAAGAGAACAGACCTGGCTTGCACTCCTGAAGCAAACCAGAAATGAGGGAAAATGAAGATTGATGAGAGTGCCAAAGCAGGATAATTTTATTAAAAAGTTACCTGTAGAATAAAGAGCTCGGTTCAGCAGCTTAAACATTGATGTCTAGCCATGAATCTCAAAGAGTTTGCATTCTGCCCTATCTCTGATAATAATCATTTTTATCTGTCTTTTATTATACTTTGGGTCATTGTTTCCAAGTAGTTCCAACCTGAATTCTCAAGCCTTGACCCTTCATGAAGAGATTCATCCATGCGGAGGAGAACCCCTACAGAGATCCACTGAAATCCAAGTGGAGAAGCAATCTTGCTTTGAAAATCCTCTTGCAGAATGACTGAGAACTTTTAAATATCCTTATACACAAAAAGGCCACTATTCATTAGTACACAATCCACAGATGATTGTGGGGATAAAAAGATTGTGTGGATAAAAGAGAAATAATGTACCATAATACTTTCAGATCAGCCATACTTCCTTTTTCTAAAGCCATAAAGAGTCTATTTTTACAGCCTTTACTTCACCAAGTTTTTACTCTGCCCGAATATTCACATTCAGGAGAATACACAGTTTGAAGACTTCACGAAAATTTCAAGTATTCATCAAAAGCTGCATTAGGATGAATTTGTTACGTTCACAGTATTTCCGTCATCTACTACTTTGGAAAAGACATCAGAAAAAAGAGTTTTTGTTGGAGCTGTTTGATTTTTATAAAACAATTTGGCCATTGCTTGTCTCTATTATCTTTTACATTTCGGCTGACCTGCTTTACTTTGCTTCAGCATTATCAGACGGTAACGACACTTCACCACAAAAGATTCTTTTACAGATAGCAGGAGAAAGCCCCCAAGGTACAGGTCTTACCTTCACCATAGGCAATTTTCTCTTTTTCAAGGAAGCTCCTTCAAAGGAAAAATCATTTGTCTCATTGATAGACTAACATTTATCTTTAATTGTTAAGAAATCCACTGTCAAGCCTTCCTCATTAGACTGAGCTATTTTTATCAGATATCACTATTAACATTTAGAAGTACGATCACAGAAGTATGAAACAAAGTCTGCCACCTACATTCTCAGGAGACTATTCTGGCTCTTTCTTTCACCCTTTACCCTGCTCTGAGCGTGTTCCAATTCCTCCAGCAAGGGTATGTAAAATGCCTTTTTTTTTTTTTTTCTTGTGATTAGCAAATTTCAAAGTTTATAGTGTCATTTCATGAAAATGTAAAGTTAGAATTGGCATTCACACGTCTGAAAGTGAATTCTTTGTTAGTAAAGATAGAAATTTCAAAGAATCCCAGAAGAACAGAAAAAACAAAGCCAACTAGGTGGAGGAACTTCATAATAAGCCTTCAAATATATGAAAGGTTGGCACACACACACACACACACACACAGAAAAGAAAAAAGCCAAAAAAAACCCCGATTTTCTTTCTCTGGAGATTCAAACAATCATAGCATAAAAAACAGCAACAAAGATTTAAATGGGTTGCTTGAAAACTTTGTTATCGTTAAGGGCAGCTTTATCTCAACTAAGAACTGTGAAAAGAGGTACAGGATTTTAGCTATCTCAGAGGAGTCTGCATAGGGGAAGGATGAGGGAGACATCTTGTAGTTTCTTCCAGCCCTACCTGGGATCCCATACATGACATAAAATAGCAGTCATCATCTAGCGCACCTCTAGCCAAGATTCAGTTTGTGTTAGCCCTCAGCCTGCCTAGTAGTAATGGAGCATTTTAGGCAGGGAGAGGTTAGTATGCCACAGGGAGAATGTACAACAACCAGTGTGAAGTACCTACTTTGGGGAACCCGGGAAGCCCAGCTTCTGCTATAGACCCCAGAAGGGCTTCTTCATCAGGGAATGAATGAGACCACCTGTGGTTGAACCCTGCTTTGAAACATTTCTTCACTGATTATCAAGAAGTTACAGAAACTGGCGTCTGTGGATACACCCTAAAATATCCTTCAGAGCTTTCAGAATTGCATTATATTCTCAATTACATTTGGGTAACTTGTACAAGACTCAAAGGAGCTATATATATGGTTACACTGTAAGTCAGAACTTACAACTTTACAATTCAGAATGATGGTTTGTGACAAAGAGCGGCTCCACACCTTTCTCCCCAGTCCTGAATACTGACAAGGGCTCTGAAGAGGTTTGCTTTCTTCTGAGCTTCAGCTCCCTCATTATACAGTCTTACATAATTCTTGAGCAAAACTTGGCCAATTCTAATCTCTTCCCAGTTCCAAAAAAGAATCATGCAGTTAGGAATGCCTGCTAGTTCTTCCTACACTTTTTCTTTTCTTTTTTTTTCTTCTGGAAAACTGCTGTGCACAATAATTAGGGGTCCTTTTAGACCAGTAGTGATAAAAGCTACTGTTCTTTATCTTTTCTCTTATCTTCTACAGACATAAAGCTTTCTGTTCTTCCATCCAAGGAACATCTGTCTATTATTGTAAGTTAGGGATAACAAGCTATTCCTTGTTGAAAACTCTGGGAAAAAAATAATCCAAATGAAAACAAGCCAAACTTCAGGCTCTCAGATATTTAATTTGATTTTATCCAGGTCTTGTCTAGACCTGACAGTTTTCATTTGTTTTGCTAAATGCTTTGCTTGCTTGTTTGTCTTTTAATAACCTCTTATTTCATCTTGATAAATTTGTCACCACCCAGAAAAAATACTTCTCAGTTACATTCATACTATTCCTAAATAGCCCTGTAAAAGTTGAGACAGCCTGAAGGGACAGTCTGAAGTTCTCAGATTATGGTACTAAACCACACTTCCTACCACTGAAATGAGGTAGGTGTGCTCCCGATTTTTTTTTTTTCCAAATATAAACCAAAATTTGACCCCAAAACATATTTTCTTCAGAATTTACATTAATAAAATTCAATCTATGTGAACGTTGTATAGAGAGGCAACCTGTACCTTTCTGATCATTCAGTTATTTTTTAGTAATTTAATTTATGAGTAACGTTACTAGAAAATCTTCTATATATATCCTTCCAGCTTATAGTAATTTTTTTCCTTGGTTATAATCTCAAATATTTTGCTCAACGTACTGAAGTTGTAGCTCACAGATTGTCCTAAATACAGAAAAAAGCCACAATCCTGTTTTTCCAAACATATTCATTTAATAAAGAACTATAGAAAAATAGCTATCATTTTTATGGTAATAATTTTTGGCTATTCTAGTTAGTAATGTATTAAGTTTCATTAGCCTAGGTCATTAAAACAATCCTAATGAGTTCAGTACTAGCATTCAAGCATTTCAAAATGTAAGAATTTTTATCCAGTAGGTAAATTTTTAATCCCAGTGGAATACTGTCAGAAAGTCATTAAGTAATATATATATATATATATGTTTTGCTTGGTCTTGTTAAATCTGAAACAAGTCATCATGCTTGTAGAAGGCACAAGTTTCTGCAGTCTCAGAGCTGGTAGATCTTACAGGAGAATATTGCCAAATAGGTGGACAAATACCAGATGCAAAGCAAAATCAGCTCTGTTGAATTACTAAAATATTTAGCCTTTAATAGGCCACCAAATGCTCAGTTGGGGTTTTAATCAGAACGTTTATACCTTCTATCATTTCTAGAGAAACAATGTGTTGAGTACTGGTGTGCTTTTGTTAGATATTTAGAACAGCTTTTTCTATTAATCTATTTATTTACCATTCAGTATCAATTAATATTTATCATTCAATTTCAGTGTAGAGTTGTTTTAACTGTGAATTAAACCCACTGTCATATTCTGAAAACAGATTATATCTATTCTGTTTCCTGCAGCCTAAATTTAATGGGGCAAACGCTCAGAACAGAATCCACCCCCTCATAGCCCTTGAACATGGGGAAAAAAAAACACAAAGCCATATTCATGGATCTTGATTTTACTTAAGAGCTCAGAATTACCTGAGTGCCTCATAAAGTTTTTTGGACTTAACCACTTCAAGAAAGTACTTACTATCATTACTGTTGCACTACGACATCTGTTACAAATTTGTTTATGTTTATTTAAAAAGCTCTATCACACGTTCAAGTGCATTTTCCGTTCCTCACTAGTGAACACTATCTCACTTTCTCTACTAAACAGGGAGAGCTTGAGAAAGAACCTCTTGTGAACAAATTAGGCACTTAAAATGTCAGTGTATGGCTCACAGCAATACAAACTGATGATGTTTTATGGCACAACCAGAGAACAGCTGCTGCTTCAACCTCTCATTTCATACTAATGCTTTTATAAAACAATCAAGAGAAAGCTGAAAATGTTCCACTTTCTTTTCTCGCTGTATGGGATCTTTCTCACTGTGTAGGATTCAAGACAATTTCAGTCACAATCAATCAGTGTAATGGCTGGCTTGAGAGGGAGAATAAGGCCTTTAACAGAGATGAAAAGTAGAAGAAGAAAATTCATTTTCAGAGAGATGGAAAAAGCTGTATTATATCAATTCACCAACAGTCCATGACAAAAGATGAAATGCTATCGGCACACACACAACAACATCCTTGGAATTATAAGGGCCTGCTCACTTTGTGCAAAATACCAACACTGCTTCAACTTCACAATTGCTTCTGCTTTTTTTTTTTCCTTCCCTTTTTTTCAGGTCTATGTGGAGTGGCAGGATGGGAAAAGTGCTAACAAGAGGTTGTTAAATTAAAATTAATAATGTATCTGATTTAACACCTCCCTTAGACAGGTGGGTGGGTGAGCAGAAAGTATCTTTTCCCCAGTCTAAACAGGGATGCATGCCTATGGTAGGATTACATGTATTCTGAGACAGTGGAACTCATAGGTTCAACTTCTCAAAACATTACAACTAAATCACAGATAATTTCTAAGACTGTATTATGCTATGTAGAAACAGAATGTATTTTGGGGGATAACAATAACAGCAAGACCACTACTTTCTTTTTATTTTGAGCTCAAATATGATTTTAATCAGGACAGGTGTTACAGCGCACAAGAGCTCTACAGCACTTAAAACCAAATTCATTTTTATTCTTCTTAATGAAAATGTTTTAAATATATTCTTTACCCTTTTAAGAAAAGAATGTCAACCACATGAAACACATTTTGCATTTAAAAAAAAATATCTTGCTAACAGTTAGAGATCCAACATTTTAAACACAACAGTCATTGTTTGAGGGTATGTAACGAAAGGACAAGGGAGAATGGCTTTAAACTGGAAGAGGGTAGGTTTAGACTAGATATCAGGAAGAAATTCTTTACTGTGAGGGTGGTGAGACACTGGAACGGGTTGCCTAGTGAAGCTGTGGATGCCCCCTCCCATTCAAGGCCAGGCTGGATGGGGCTTTGAGCAACCTAGACTAGACGGAGGCATCCCTGCCTATAGCAGGGGATTGGAACTAGATGATCTTAAAGGTCCCTTCCAACACAAACCATTCTATGATCTATGATTCTATGTTAGTCATAAATAGTATCAGAATACTGTTTTGCATAATGAAGTACTTCCAAATGAAAAACATTCTCAGTTTAGGGATGCTTCAAAGAAACACAGTAACTAAGAGCAACTTGGAAAGACTACCACTTCTCCAGGATTTACTATTAAGTATCAGATCATAATCTCAATTAAAAGAGCTGCTGCAGCAGTTGTTGAACAAAGCAACCTTTTTTCACTGTGATCTAGAAACCTAGGAAACAGAAACGTGCTTTCAGTGACCTAAAGACAAACTGAAGAGTGAGGCTGGTACACCTGAAGAGATAAAGAACATTTTCATCCCCATGAGAGTCAAGAGGGAAAAAATGCTTTCTCATCAAAGTAAATAATTTAGAGACTATGTGTGTAAACATTTTACAAAGGTATGTAAAACATTTCATTAAAATCTAGCCTAAATCAAAGGCATTGAAGAACTCACGTGTCAAATTTTCTGTTCTCTGATCTGTGGTAATTTGGAAGGGTAAAAGATAGTCAGGTGACAACGGATTCTGGAGACAGACTGTTCAAATGCACAGGGAATTCCAAAGTCACTTTTGAAAAATCTGTCCCAACATCACTTCCATTTTTTAAAAATTCTGCTCTCAGACAAAGGCTCAGTTTGACTGGACAAAATAAATTTATATTTTTAAATGAAGTTTGTTTTGATCAATTAAAACAAAAATATATCTGTGATGCTCTAGCAAAACAAAAGAGAGAAGAATTTAAGGGAGAATTTAAGGAGGGAAGATTTAGGTTGGATATCAGGGGAAGTTCTTTACCAAGAGAGTGGTGAGGTGCTGGAACAGGCGGCCCAGAGAGGCTGTGGATGCCCCGTCCCTGGAATTGTTCAGGGCCAGGTTGGATGGGGCCCTGAGCAGCCTGGTCTAGTATTAAATGGGGAGTTTGATGGCCCTACATGTGGCAGAGGCATTGGAGCTTGATGAACCTTGAGGTCCCTTCCAACCCAAGCCATTCTATGATTCCATGAAGGTAATATTGCTACTAACCATTTTTTCTCTACACTAGAATTCCTGCTCATGTCTTAGAAAATAGAAGTGTACCAAATTACTTCAAAACTGAAGTTATGAATATTAGTTGCACTGAACACGTCTCTTGCCTTTGCTACTACAGAAATGTAAGGTAGCTTCAGAAACTTGCACAAGGCTGATCTAAAGTGTTGAAGTTACTGACTTCTAAAAGATAAGAAAAGGATGAAAGTTCTTCCAAAAAGGGTTTCTTTCCTCCCTCTGAGCAGTAATATACAGGAAAGAGAATTATAATTACAATATACTGAAATGAGAGCCTTTACTCTGAAGTATGACAGGAACATTAAACTTGTGGGAGGCTAATTAAAATCAGACAAACCCTTTTAAAAAAAATACACAATTATAAAGGCTTTGAATGGTCTGTTTTATACTAAGTCAAATCCTCCTATTTAAAGCCACCTACACATTACTGATCTGAACGTAGATTTAAGCTAGCCTGAATTCAGTTTACTCCTTGGAAAACAAAAAGCAAAGCCATGTATTTCTGTGACCTTATAAATCTAAAACTTGCACACAAAGGAAGAGATGTGTCCTGAACAGTATCTGCAGGGATATAGTGCATAAGGTATTTAAGAAAGTGGAGTTTGGAGAATCAATGTTCTGCTAATCTTGGAATCAAACACTGAAAAAACAAGCATGAGAAGACTTTTCTCTGCTTTTTTGATTGGTGTTGAACTTAGTCACCATTCCTGGTGGTTATACACTTGAATTTGAAGCGTTTCATCCAAGATGTACTAAGAAATAAATTAGGGGGCTGGGGGGGGAACCACCAAATGCACCATCAGACCATCAGATTTTCCTAGGGATTGAACAGACTGATTTTATCTGGCAAACATTCCTGAGTGCTTGGAAAAGGCAGAAAAAGAAAGAAATGAAAGACCATGTCAAGCGTGTGATGGAATCAAAGTGGTCCAACTAAAGCACACACAATGAAAGCCACTACTGACATTTTCAGGTACTTTCAGTAAATGCAAAAAATTAATCCATGTGAAAAACTGAGCTGGTGTTAACTGACATACTATTTATTGCAGACAACAATTTCTCTAAGCTGTACAATGGGCCAGAAAACCAAAATATTAAGAAAAATTTATTTTCAGAATATGGTATGATTTTTTTCAACACTTTACAGATGAATTTTTGAACTGCAGACATAATATCGTACATATGATCAAATGGAAAGGGGAGGTGTAGGAAATCAATACATGGGATGGAAGGGTCCAATGTAAAAATCGAATCCTGTCAAGCCAACGTTTGATAAATTTTCTCCAAGTTACAGCTCTCCCTGAAGAGCAATGCCACAATGTCCGCACAGTTCTAAAAGCAGCAGCAGATGTGATATCTATTTTCAAATAGGTTAATAGGTAGAAAAACATGGGTCTCGTAATCAGCACTCAGTCAGGCAAATAAATGTTTGTAAAATTATTTTTCATGTATTAATAACAGAATTTCGTCCTAAAAACATCAAATAAATGACCTTTAGAACATGACTCTGGGGAAATGTGCTTATGAGATATCATACTGAAAGCATAGAATGAGGTTCAAGGATGCTGTATTTTATAGAAATGAGTTCAAGATAAAGAAAATAGTCAAATTTCCATTTGTTGTCAATTAGAGGTTACTATGTGACTCAGTTGCCTGCATTCATAGATGACTGTGTTCTATGATGTAGGAGTTTCTTCTTAATACAGCATAATTCAGGAAAATCATCAAAATTATTGTATTTTAAATTAACGAAACATTTGGCTCATAACTCTTAGCTTTCCAATTCAGTGAACTTAATAGCCTAATCTTTCAGAGAGATAAATTTGATCAGTAAATCTGGTTAAACATAGTACTAATCATGCCATTTTGCTAATTGTTCTCTTCTGGTAAATGCATCTTATTGAAGTAGTCTTGAAATGTTCACTGGAGTCAACATTCAATAGGATGACTGCATTAGAACATAGTAATATTCAGCACTTCCGAACACTGAAGACAAGGAATTGTCTAAAATTTAAATGAAGAATCTTTTAGGAATTCCCTTAGTAATTGCAGCTAAAAATTGATGCAACCATAAATCACTATCTAGGATCTATATTGACATGCTGACAATTATAGAGGATCAGATGTTAAGCAGAAAAAGTAAAGAAAAGCAGAATTAAATTGTCATGATTACAAATTCAGCTTTTGCATTTCCTTTGATAATGCAGTATTATTTTCTTGTTTTGCAAAGTTATAGATCACTAAAAAAGGGTTTTTAGCATTTGAGGGTAAATGACATCTATTGAAACATTAATATTGCACATCACTTACATATTGAGACTTCTCCATGCTGTGTAAATAAAACTGTCACTTCATTTCAATGTCTCACCTCGTTGCAATTAAAAAATATAGCAATTTAAGACAAGTATATGAAATGGTCTCCAAAAGGCACCATTAAAACAAAACCAGAAAACCCCTGAACAGCAATAACTATTGAGTGTCTGTCAGAAAATATTAAGCAATTTAAACAAATACCTACTTTACTAACTCAGAATTTTCTTCATTCTTACCTACAGTGTTACTGTACCAGAGCAATGTCAGAAACAGGTACTATATGACAAAAAAATATACCTTTTCCAAGCACCGAACACCCTTCCAATCTTAATTCTGTAAATATGTTGGACCTCATTTGCAAAACTAAGCCTGGAAGACACACAGAGATAATCTGTCTTAAATCTGAACAATCCTATTGCTACTCAGAAACACACAGAACACTGGTAGAATAGACTCACTTAATCTTTTGTTTTAAAGAGAGCAACTAAATGGGCAAACTCCTTTATTCAAATGGATGTGAGATTCCAAAGATGATTCACCATTTATATGAAAAATGGGAACATATTTGAAACTGAGATATGAATTGCAAATTTGAGATACTTTAAATGAAAACCCAGACATGATCAAGATGATAATGTTCATTCCCTAAATTTTAAGTTCTTTACGCTGGTGGATTGCAGGCAATTACAGAGACTTATCACCAAGGTATTCATCATTTCCTACTTGGATTAGCAAATTGTACTCAAGCAAGACTCAAAATCTGGAATGTGAGACATCCATACGCTGAACATACTAATGAAATCCTAAGGCAAATCAGTGAAAAAGAATGAAAGGGTGAAAGGGGATTTTCCTCCAAGTGATACATAATTACCCATTGGCTATTTTGATGGTTTTGATTTGTGACATCTTTTTTAAGCTGCAGCTCATGGCCTGTTAGGCAAAGTCATCTACGCATTTTCCACACTCTGTGCTCTGCAGGATATTTTTTTCATTATATTTGGCCTCAATAAAGATGATATATTGTGTTCTTTCTTCTCCAAGCTGAGGGCACTTTTGCCATAGCACCAAAGGAATTTCTTTCCTCTTTACACTGAGCTGTCCTTCCTATCTGTTACAACAATTTGACAGAATATGCAAAATAGATGAGAGCATTTATGATTGTTATGGGAGCTTATTTTTTACCTAGTTTTGACACTAAGCTGTATTTCATATTTGTGTATATTCTTGCAGTGATTAGGTTTTACTTATTTCCCATATCAGCTACAAAAATTCTCCATATTTTCCATTTATTTCTGTTATCAAAAGCAAAATTGATACAAAATATAACTTTTTCAATTTTAACAGAGATATCTTCTCTAACTCAGCTTTAAATACATGTCTGGCAGTTGCAAAGACACCAGTAAACTTGGCCTGTATTTGCTTATCCTTTCTCTCCCACTAATATTTTGCAAAGGTATTGTGTTTCTAACACATTAAGTTTTGAGCATTGCAGTTGCCATAAGAGGTTCCTAGTCTCTATCTTTCAATTACTGTTCCTCTGTTACTGCTTCTTAGGTGCCTTTTGCTTCTTTCTCATGTAAGAATTTTGACTGGGAGACTTTTTTTTTTGTAGCCAAATATGCAAACTTTGTTATATTTTCCTCCATTTTCCACAGCCTATAAAACAAACAAACAAATAAACAAAAAGCATTGTAAATTTGCTCCAAGCTGGGAGCTTGGAAATGTAGTTTCCATATACATGCTAAAATTCCATAAAACAAACAAACAAATAAAGCAATGTGCTTGAGAAAACTGCATAATACTCATCTCAAGTACCAGATGTTAAAATTTAAGAATGAGTCCCTCCAGGGAAACAGAGAAACCATGTGAGTGCAGGAGGGAAGTGTTGAACACGATGAGCCAGAGAGAGAAGCAGTGCTAATATCCTGGGGAAGATGGAATGAGGCAGAACACATAATTTGTTACCAAAGATTGCTAAATTTTGCCAGAGCAATTCAACAGAAGGCATTTTGCCTGCAATGGTTCAGATCAACAGTAAGTATCGCTTTGAGAAAGCCTATTTCAATTAATTTTCATTCTTATACAACTACCCAGACAAAATTTTTGTAATGAATTATCAGAATTTCTCAAATAAGTTACATCAGCACATCAGGAAGATCAAAATATGACAAAACAAAACCTGTTATTGCAACCTGACTGCACTGTATCTGTGGAAAAGCTACTGTGAAACAACATCACTGACACACGAGTGATGGGACAGATCCAACATCACAAACGTTTATAATACAAGCCTGAGGGAGTAACCTTCAGCTACAATACTTTGCTCAAAAGAAAAACTAAAAAAGATGAATTGTCTCTAGGCTGTTGTTCTAAGGGGAACTTCAGTCTCACAGCTGGGCCTCCATTGCCACCTGCTGACCCGAGCTTCAATTGCAACACCCAAACTCATCAAAAAGTTCCTCCAGAGGCGAGGCCCTCTGAGCTTTGTTCCTGCGGTAGTTGATGTAATCAACATGCTGTTCGAATGAGAACTGTGATTAATTACAATTATTTTTTAAATTTTAATGTTGCTCTCTGTGAGCATGTGAGGCTTTTCTGTAGAGCTACTTCTTTGTATTGCTGTTGCACATTTTAAATGAAGGTATTCACAGAACTCTGATTGTCTTCAGTGGGGAAGAAGTGAAAATGTGAAATTTTGTAGTTATATTATCACCTAAAGAAGGCATTTAATTTATAGTAGGAAAAATGTAATTTGGTATAATAGCCAGACGTGGATTCAGGATGTATATGTTCTAATGGTATGCTGATCCTATGCGCTACAATTGTAACATGACTTTGCAGTTGTTTTCTTTGGCCCCTCTGTTTTTGAGTTGAGGTACAAGTTACCTGTTTGAAAACCCTTTATGACCATGAAGATCTTCAAAATATATTTAGGTTCCGCTGTCTTCCAGTGCCATATATTTATTTTAATGTAAGCTGTACGTGAATGATTGGAATAAAAAGCTGCTAGACTGATTTCAACAGATCTGCTTACTAACAGTGGGATGCAGACATCAGCACATCCAGTCCTGGGCCCTTCTAAGTCCTGCATACCTTAATGTCATTGCAGCCAAGTAAAGACTTTCAGTTTCTGAGAGGGAAGAGAGAATTCTTCATGCAAGAAAAAAATATCCACACATTTTCTCTGAAACCATAAATGTTTTAGAATCATAAAGGTGAACAGCAGCTGCTTGATTGAGGAGTGTGGTGAGAAGCACATTCTCTGATGTGATTTCCTTCACCTGTGCTCATTTCTGACCTGGCATTCACAACAAATTGAATCATGCTGTCTTTTATTGTTTAAAAACCCTTCCACCTCCTACGCAACAACCGATTTGCTCATCTCAATTGGTATCAAGAGCAAAAGTGGATCAGCTGCAGTGCCTCAATGTCAAGGAAGCACCCTCTAGTGGAGTAAGCGAGTCAAGACCAAGTCGTTAGGCCTATAAAACGCTGTCAGAAATTACAAGGCAGGACTATTCTATAAGGAAATAACTTAAAATTCATACTTAGGCTTTGGACATCTACATTAAGTTCACATGAGTACATTTGGTCTTAGACTGAAGAAGTAACGTGTCCAAACCTCAGCAGGTTACCACCGCCCACCCCAGCTTCTTCCTACCCTCAACAAAAGTCAGAATCTGAACAAAAGCACTTGCAAAGAACCAGCAATGTAGGAAAATATATATTAAAAAAAAAAATCAAACATTTTATAAATGCAAGGATCTTCAGTCTGAAGCACAAGGCTCAAGAGGGCTCAAGAGAAAGAAAGTCAAATATTGAATTTGGGTCCTTTCAGAATATCTTTGTCAAAAGCCACAGGAGGCATGGATCACAGTGAGCAGCACACACAGTGTGTGGGATGTCCACCATAAGTACGACTAAACAAGCCCACCGCTTATTAAAATCTATCACACTTAACAGTTTATATTAATTTAAGATTTTATCACTTATATTTACCTTTCCTCAAAGTAGTAAGTGTACAGAGAAAAAGTGGTTTTACTTATTTTCCTCAAAATTAAGTTTGGGTAAGAGTTCACTTTCAAAGGTACAGAACTGCTAGCAATAGGCAAGCAGTATTAAACTAAAGGCCTGGAGGTACAGAATAACTTTATGTTCTGAGCTCCAGGTGCATATCCCACCGAAAGAGTTGAGAGTTTTTGAATGTGCTTCAGTCAGACTTAGATCAAACTATTTATCAGGGAGTTTAACATGTTCTAGATGAGAGCTTGTTTGCTAAAATTTATTTTAAATGCTTGGACACACTTTTCCTAATAAGCCTGAGAAGATTAGCTATACTTCAGTTGTCCTTTAACAGAGATTGTGTGTGAACCTTTGGCATTTTTTGACAGCATCAGCTTTAAACATCTGTGTACAACACAACAGTTTCTTACTCACGTTAGCCACAGATGTAATAAAACTGAGACAACAGATACCTGCTCAAGAGGTGTGCAGAAAAAAAGAGGAACATTACTTTCCAGCCTGAAGGTATACTTATCATTTTCATATTTTCACTTTTCTGCTATGCTCTGAGCACTTCATAGGATTTTTATTACAATATCACTTCTTTTTAGTTTAATGTTACTCCTACACAACAGTAGAGTGCATTGGGTTAGCTGAATTAAAGGGCAAATTTTCTTATTTCATTATTTTCTTTCATAGAAAAGAACAAGCTGGGATCAAAAGTGATATTCTTTAATATTATGAAAAATAAAAACCAAGAGTTTTCACTCTCTTCCTGGCATTTTAAGTTAAAAATGCAAATCCGAATGTTATGTAAAATCCTAGAGCTCTGTCTCCCTCCTTCTGTCATCACTTCTCCAATCAAGATATTTCTCGTTTCCTTGTGAATCAAGGGAAATCTGGTAGCTGAAACACAGTATATTTTGAGGGAAGTCTTACATACATGAAGCTCTGGAAGCATCTGTTGGTAATGGCCTAGCATTCATTTTCTGAAACTTATTTGAACTTGTGCAAAGGATTAGCAAATTCTAAGGGTGATAGAAATATATCTTTATGTGATATTCAGAACTTCTTGTCATTAAAATAAACATCATTCTTACCAGGCTGATGAAGTCAATCAAAGCTGTCATGATTCTTTGCTTACTCATGAGGCTAGAAATCTAAATGAATTGTGATTAATTATAGTCATTATTAGTATTTTCTATTTTGATCCTGTTTCTATCATATTGCATCCCTTTCCTTTTCCTTTTCCTGGTTTCTCATCACAGAAAAGTGAGGAAATCTTGCCATCTTGTGGTCACCTGTAGATATTATGCAGTCAAGCCGAAACAGTTTTAACAGGCTGCAAATGCTGTAATGATCAGTGCAAGAAGTTGAAACTTTAAATGAAAGGAAAATAAAAATAAATAAATAAATAAATAAAAATTAAGTATAGGGAAAGGGTCATACTTTTACCAGTGCTGCAGAATAGAACCAAACCAAAACCAAACCAAGCAAACAAAACAAGGATAGGAATAGCTCAAAGTGAAAAGGAATGAAATAGGATGGGCTGTGAACTCTTGCATTCAGATGACAAACTCTGTTAAGCCATGGAGATGCAGGGAATATTTTCTTTTTGCAAATAGCTGATATTTGCCAAGCTATTCAATCCTTGTATAAACAAACTGTCATCAAAAATCTATGCCCAGGTGAGCTAGAAAAACCTCTCAAGGCTGCAATGCATTAGCAAAGTAGCTGGTTTTCATATTGTCTGTGACCTTCAACCTTTTGAAATATTAGAATTCTCTCAGTGAGTAAGAGCAAGGCAACAGGTGTTTGTCAGAAGGACCTCCTATAACTACCTGAAGGGAGGTTGTAGTGAGCTGGGGGTCAGCCTCTTCTCTTGGGTGACTAGTGATAGGACTAGAGGGAATGGCTTCAAGCTGCGCCAGGGAAGATTCAGGCTAGACGTTAGGAAATACTACTTCTCTGAAAGGGTGGTCAGGCACTGGAATGGGCTGCCCAGAGAGGAGGTGGAGTCCCTGAGCCTGGTGGTGTTCAAAGAGCGTTTGGATGTTGTGTTGAGGGACATGGTTTAGTGGGAACCATTAGTGAAGGGTGAATGGTTGGACTGGATGTTCCTGTAGGTCTTTTCCAACCTTAGTGATTCTATGATTCTATGATTCTATGCTGGCAAGCTGTGCTGGACAGCTCCCTGCCTGAAGGGAGATTCCCAACCACCACACCTGCACATGGAGATGTTCTGACCAAAGCGCTTCTCTGACAGCCTTTTCACTTGTCACAGTGAACAGACAAAAAGAACTGTATTGATGCTTTTGTGTAGATGTGGACATCCCTGTTCACTGCAAGGTAGTTGGACTGGATGACCGTTAAGAATCCCGTTCAACTCAAAAGATTCTATGATTCTATGATTTGTGGTTGCTTGACCAGTCCACAGTCATAATGACTTTCATAATTTATGCAGGCAGCCAGCCTTTTTCTCCTGCCCACATTTCCCACAGTGCAAAAGATAGAAAATGAGATTCATTTGGATTATTCAAAGACTTGACTGATTGGTGCAACACAAAGAAATTGTTTACTCCTCTTTTCCTCAAACTTCAGTTTGTCTTCCCTACTACAAGCTTGTCATTTTTTTTCCCCCAACCCTTGCAACATGTTCAGTGTTGTTTTTTTTTTTTTGTTTGCTTGTTTGTTTGTTTTTAGGGATAAATTCTCCAACCAAATAATGGGATTCTTTTCATGCACTTCAAAAGACAAGGTTTCCTATAAGTAAGTCCCCATTGCTTACTGGTAGTGATATGTCTTTGAGAACTTCTGGGTGTTGAAAACTCCTTAACCTACAGCTATAGAGGGTATGTGAAAACAAAACTCAAGTGGGGCCATGGGAACAGCCCCATATATACAGATAAACATTCTGATTCCAAGACAGGTGTATTTGAAGGCTATTAAAGTAGTTCTTGCCTCAGACTGCCTCCCAGTCTTGGTGTCACTAACTAACTGACAGGTGGTTCAAGCCAAAATTATCCTTGTGATCATTCTAACAATTTTATGTTGTGGATGGTTGAGAACCTGAGCCTAGTTTTCTTAGTTCAGTTCAATGACTGTTGAGTGTAGCTAAAAATTATCCCCCATAGATACTGAATAGCAGCAGAAAACAGTTTTTAAAAGATTTTGTCCTTGAATTCTCAAGTTAGCAGTGAATTATGATGATCTTGTTATTCAAAAAATAGTCAGAATGTCTTTGAATTGTAACAATGTAAAATAATTATCAAAATTATCTGGCTCAAAAAAAAAAAAAATTAAAAAATCACCTTATCCTCTTTTACCAGTTTCCTTCTTGGAAAAAGAAAAAAGAAAAAAAAAAGCAAAAAAAAAGCTGAGAATTCTGTTGCATGAGAAAAAGAAATGTGTGGTACAGATCAAAGGTACCATCCTTTTTTCACTGTTAGTGTGCTGAAGAATTTTTTTTTCCTTGCATTGCTTTAATGTCTATCATAGCATAACAGTTAAAGGTTAGGACATGAAAGTCTGCAGACAGGATTCTGTTTTTGTAGTGTAGTGGAAAAAAGAAAAGAAAAGAAAATTGATAGCAACAGAGCACTTCCAAATGGTTAACAAAAAGACACATTGCCAGTAAAATACTCAAAACCTTTTCAAAAAACTTGATGCAGTCTATGCTACCTAGAGGCAACAGTAGGCAAGACAACAGACTAATTTCTAGAAAATTTGTATGGTTCATGAAATTTCTATTACAAAATTGAGCAAGTACTCTAACAACAGTGATGAAATGGCAGTAGAGGCAGTTTATTTGCAAAAATAAGTAACAGTCATTACAGTGAATCAAGTCATGTGTAAGGATTGTGTGGGTTATTTGTGAATTGTGGATTCAATCAAATTTCTATCCTAGCAGATGGCTCCTTCACATGTATATTAAGAAGAATCTATATTTGCTTTTGATTAATTTTAACAATTTCTTCTACACCAAAAAGAGTCCAAAGAATATAACACAGTCGCTACCAGCAATGTCCATGTGGTATTGTATAAAAATATTATCTATGAGTCAATCTGAATGGCTTCAATTCCTTAAATCTTGGTAGCATGGTTATTACCAGGCTAATCCGCATTCTTCCAGTTAACTTTGCAGATTCAAATTGTCAAGGAATTACCATACATGTTGATTACTATTAAACATATCTAGCAAAATTCATTACCAGTTGCTATATAGGATATACTGTACCAGAATCTTAAGAAGTCTTTGCCACCCACTATCTTGGAGCTGCACATAAAATCTGAGCAATACGTGAAACATTCCTCCTTGGAACAGGCTGCTCAGGAAGATGGTTGAGTCACCATCCCTGTGTTCAAGAAATGTTTAGATGTTGTACTTGGGGACATGGTTTAGTGGGGAAATATTGGTGGTAGGTGGACTGTTGGACTGGATGATCTTGGAGGTCTTTTCCAACCTTGGTGATTCTATGATTCTATGATCCTAATTAAAGCTTGTTATGACTAAGCATGCATATGTTCTTGATATAATGTAAGCATATAACGCAGTTAAAACATTTGATCACTGAGAAGTAAATTGATTAATAATAAAAATACAACTGCCAATCTGAAAAAACAGTTAAGAAATTACTCACAGAGTTGTTAATTCCCCATTAATCTGCTCCTTCATAGCACTCTTAAGTGTTTTCATCTTGCATATATATAGGTACACTTTGGTACAGACATCTCCAAAATATTCTTTAAGTCCCTCACTGTAATGCTGCAAGGTAAATGTCTTCAAGAGCCATTAATGTTTTTGTATGATAGCACATAGGATTGAGCTGCGGAGCAGCCAAGAAGCAGCATTATTGGAGATCTTCTTGATTCTATCCATTCCATTCTTGATAAGCAATAGCTTTGACTGAAAATGAACTACTAGGCAGTGAAAAGCAAACAAAACAAAACAAACCCAAAAAAATAAAGAAAAAAAAAAAGAAGAAAAAAAGACAAAAACCCCCACCTATCTGAAAGGTTTTAAATCTGAGGTATGTTGAACAAACTATTTTCTTTTGGGGTTTATGACAGATCAGCTATAATGGCGAGGTGCTTTCCAATGAAATGTTATTCACTGTGAAGCCTCTGCTCCTCTGATGGAGGTAAAATTCCAGAACAAAGGGAAAGCCCTTCCTGTATTTCGTATTTGGAGTCAAGGAACAGTGGGCAGACAGTGTCACAGTGTGAAAGTTATAAATTCTGCTGAGCTGAGGAAAAAAAGGAAAAAAAATAAGGGTGCTCTCTTCTCTTGGATTTGTAAGTATAACAATTAGGATTTCATACATGCTGTGGCTAGAGTTTGTTACCGCATCCACCCCGTCACAGGAAAGTGCTCCAGGATGCCAACTTAATTTTTGAAAAGTTGTCTGGCTCATCTAACTGCAAAGGGCTAACTACTAATACTCGATTGGCTTTTCAGAGAGCTTGAAACAACGTCTCTGATAGGGGCTAATTGCCTCGATCGCCACACTTGGGTCTCTCTGATCCTACTGCTCTACAAGTTAATTACTTTTCAATGTAAGAAAAATACAGAATTCAGTGTTCATTTCACCATGGCTGCAAGCCAAACATCTGTTTCTTTGCTCTGCTTCTTCATGACATTTTCTCTCTCTCGCTTTTTTTCTTAAAAAAAGTGCTGCTTGAGATGCACTTTCTTTTACATTTCACCATTACAAGCAAAACTAAACAAAACAAAAATACGAAGTTGAAGAAAGATCATGGGCAAATACCTATTTCGTAAGTGGAACATAAGTAGAACAAGAAGTTCAGATTTGTCCATTACACGGCTCAGGGGATGGAAGAGCTGAGCCACTGACATCAACACAAACCTTCTGCTTCCATGTCATACACATACAACACAACAGAACGACATTTCACTGCAGGGGTAAAGCAATCTGGCTCATAACAGTAAGACCGTTCTAATGTTACAAAAAGGAAAAAAAAAATTGCATTTGGAATTGAAAAAGTAACCTCTTTTGTGGAATGAATGATCTTTGCTTGGGTGTTATGCCCAAGTGATGCAGATAGTTCAGAGGATAACTATTTCCCAAACCTGAAGTGCTCTGTATACCAATTCTTTTCGTAACTAGTCAAAAAATACAAGATTGACTTAAAAACAGGGTCTATATTGAAATACATGACTTGAGGTGGCAGAGCACCTTTAACACAAATTGTGTAAATAGTTTCAGTGACTGGAGTAAAGTCACTGATGCAATTTGGATCACCAATTCCTTTTTTTAATCCAGCAGCTTCACTAGTAGTCTTCTCTGTGGACTGTCCCAGGCTAGCATGACATATGGTCATCCTTGAAAAGAGACGGCACATTTTTTAAAGTTTCTCAGCTGAAGAGAGAACTGATCACACATGTCCTACCTTCTGTACAATTTCTAACTTCCTCCAACCATTTGTTTCAGAGAAAACATGAGGCCATTGCCTCCACACAGCAACACACTTTGTTTCAGAGTCTGTTGCAGGATTGGAATCCCAGTCTCAATGTGGCATCTAAAACAGAAATTGGGACCCTCCCTTTAGTGCCTTTTGTTGTCTAAGCTCCAAATTTTTCCTTTGGCTATTAGGAGCGTCAAATTCCCATTCTGACAAACCAGGCTATCCCTATTCATTGTAAAGAGTTCTAACTGTGGAATTTTTTAATAAAAACTTAATTTTTGAATCTCACTTTCAGATACACTAGTAATAATGGATCACCCATGGATTTCTTCATAGGTCTGGCCTTTCTTAGACCCCAAAGTTCTCTAGAGCCCGTAATATTAGACCTGATGTAGTTGAAAATCATATCACATGGTGGCAGCAAAGGACCTTCCAATGTTTGGCCTTCAGTCTTGAGTATTCATCCTGTTTTATTTTCAAGTACTACATATGATTAGAAGTAAACAACTAGCTTATGTTTCAGCAAGAGAAAAAATATCAAGCACAAGGTTTATTGCCTAATTCTGGGGAAAAAAAAAAAAAAAGAAACAACCCTGTTTAAATTGGGCATAACTCTCATAGCACTTTAAAATAAAATAGAAGAAAAAAATGGGTAAACAAAAGAAAACAAAACAAACAAGTAAACAGAAGAACTTAGTAATCCACCAAAAAATGAGAACTTCATTGGATGCTTATATTTTGTTGCTAAAATAAATTCTAACATTGACTGCATTATTATAAAAACTAAAATTATCAGTACTTATCATTGACAAAACATGGACCAATACCAATAAAACAAGTCTCTTCTGGTGAACTTGATAGGTTTCATTTGCAAGCAAAGTATCAAACCCGAGTCTAGAACCTGTAGGGCACAGGAGACTTTCATTATTTGTTGAAGAGGTTTCCTAATCTAAGAGGCTGAAAGTGGATTGTCCTGTTCAATATTACTGTTTTGCATATTGGTAGGACCCTGGAAGAGGCTCTTCAGGGCAGTGGTCACAGCCCCAAGCTGCTGGAGTTCAAGAAGTGGCTGGACAACGCCCTCCGACACAGGGTTTGATTTTGGGTGGTGCTTTGTGGAGCCAGCAGTCGAATTCCATGATCCTTGTGGGTCCCTTCCAACTCGGTATATTCTATGACTTTGTGATTATTCTACTGCTTTATTAGCACAACTGCGGCAGAAAATTAATAGCAAGATCAGATGTTGCCTAGAAGAGACTTGAAAACAGATTCAGAAGAAGAGAAAGGCAGAAGGAAAGCAGTATCAAATTAGAGCAGAAAAACTGAGAGAATAATGAGAAGAAAAATAGTACTGAAGACAGCTGACTACTCTGTCAGCTGAATACAGCTCACATCACACTACGCTAATATGCACCAAAATAATCCTTTCCAGTTAATAGTCATATCTCTGCCTTACATTTATTGAGTGTGGTTGAATCTCTTCTGGGATAAGTGTGTAATTTATGAGGACTGCTTCCAAAGTCACGCCTCCTATTTTATTATGTTGGCCCACGATGTTGGAGGCAGATGTTGGTGGCATGGTGGAACAGGTTGAACCTTCCCACAGTATTCCATTACATTTTGTTGCCATGTGACGGATGACATCAAAGGGAAAATCTGTCAACATGGTCTCTAACATGGAAGTGCATATGAAGCAAAGGTGTGAATTCCTCTATGTGGTAAAAATGGCATCCATTGATACTCATCAACCAAACCAGTAGATGTGAGCACAGTGAGGTGGTGGATGGTGGTGCATTTCAGTAGTGGCAGCACTGACAGTCGGTCACCTCTCTTGGTGTAGATATTTATGAGCCCAGCATGCAGGCTCCCGTTCATCATTGGCTAAAATGCAATCCTAGTGGTGGTAACTATGCTGAAAAATAGTGTTTTGTAGCTCAGAATTTGCTCTATCAGACATTGTTCTTGTGCTCTTTGTATCTGTTGTCATTTCCACGAAAATAAATAGGAGCCATTACTTTCAGAGCTACTCACATAGATTAAAGTTGCAAAAAATAAATATGATGCAGGAAAGGATTTTAGTGTGGCTTGACATACATGCTGGCACAGAACTTTAGGGACTTCAGAGAGTGTGTAGGAGCCACACTGGCCATGTAGAATAAGCTAGATGATTGAGACTGTATATCCTTTCCAAACTACATTGCCTTTTTGCCTGTATTCAGCAAATTCCAAATTACTGATAGAGGACAAAAACACACTGTTGCCCCGATAAAGTGAACTCACTGAATCCATCTGAGGTTGCCTGCATCTCTCCTTCTGCATGCTAGATTTTCATCCTAAATACATACACTACCTCATATCAGCCTCTCACCCTCTGCATTTCAAAGATTCAATGACATTCTCTATAGATGGTCTTGATGAAGGTCTTTGTGCTGTCTCATTGACAAAATCTCTGATGCTCTAATAGCATCAGTACTCATTGCCTTTCGTATCACTTTCCTTTCTGACTCATGCATATCTCTGCTATTTCAGTCTCTCAGTAATATTGTCCCTATCTCTTCTCTATTGCCCCATCTTCCCTGCCATATTTGGATGGCAGTATTTTAGTGGGTTTCTGAAATTTCAGTGCTTTTGTTTTTAGTAGAAAATGCTATATAAGATATCAACACAGATAGTTGTCCTGAGTACAGTGACATGAATGAATTAATTATCTTGATCTATTAAATATGAAGCCAAAACAGCTAATTATAGAATTTGCTGGGTCTGGTAACTCAATTCAAGAAAAATAATGATTTCCTGTGGTCATCTTTGTATTTCAGATTTTTTTCCAGATCTGCAAGGTCCTTCCCACTGCTGCTCAGGTCACTCTCCTAGATTGGAGTTGGTGAAACATTCAAATATTCACAAATGGCATTCAAAAAGCTAATCATACCCCGACTACTTTGACTAGTGGTTCAGCCATGCCTGAAGGTCTGCTACTGTTGTTTTCATAGATCCATTCCGTTGAACAGAGCCGAATGTTATCTCTCTGTACCATGAAAGTGGGCACTTTTAAACTGCTACCATACATTCCCCTCCCTGAAAAGTGGTACCATGAGTCTGATTCAGACCTTGTGCCTTCTGTGAGCCCCAAGCAGCCCATATTTTTTTCTTCCCTCTAAGTTGTTACAGCACTAATAACCTTTGTACTATGATATCAAATAGCTAACATGCTGAGAAGAAAGATATTCATCCTCCATCTGTTTCTCCACTGTTTCCCCATCTACACAAGGGAACAGCTGGACTCCCTGCACAGACACCTTTGATGAGTTTGGGCACTAAGGGCAGCTTCCATAAAACTTTGTATAAGGCAGCTCTGCTGAGATTGAATAACGTGGTGAGGAAACAAGGTGCTCTGAACACAGGTAGCAAGTTCAAAACCACAACAATGAAATGAGGTCTTCTTTCCCTCATTATGAATATTCCTTACAGCAAAGCATTTGAAAATCAAGCAAAAACATTCTCTTCTACTCTACTGATTTACCAACGACCTCAGCAAGACTAAAGAAATCTTAACAAATAATAATGGCACAGGACATTCCATGGAATTTTATTAACAAAATATACACAGTGCTTAATAAGATATGAAGTGCCATTTAGCACCATAATGCATCCAGACTGGATGAAAATCAATAAAAAACAAGCCCAATATATGTTGTATCTCAACTGATCTGATTAAAAAGATAAAATAAACATTTCTCATTCTACCACATTATTTCATTTTATTTTGCACATGCTATTAGGCTGCTCTGTGCAAGCAATGATGCACATGTAGTTCATACCATAAGAAAAGCAAGATTACATTAAATTGTGAAGGAGCTACAGTAATAGCACTAGAAATAAGATATGCATGCATTTTTAAATTTCATGGACAGAAAATAACACGAAAATAGTAGTAAACAGGAACCAGAAAGGGAATTTAGCACACTCAGTCAGTACCTGGAACAACTCAGTCAGAAAAGGGTCTAAGTGTTTCAGATAGATACAGATAAAACATTTCAGATACCCTGGAGAAACCCCAGAACGCAGACACTACTAATGGAGTCCAGTGATGCAATTTTATATGGTTGTAAAAAATGCTACATTTGGGGATCTCTGATGACACAGTATAACCTATTACTGTATTGGCAGTTTTATGTAACACGGGGGCAGCAGGGGAAAGCTTAGAAATTGTTGGAAGCCTAAAAATAGACCTGATCTAGAGTCTTTAAATTAGGCCATATGGCTTCAGAAATAATTAGGTTAAACAGTGTCATAAACCACCACACAAAACATACAAGTCTGCATGTCACCAAGAATTATCATCAGGAATTGGAAAAGATTTGCAAGGGAATAATTAAATTCCTACCCGAGAATGACCTGGAAGTCATTAAACTCTCTACAGAGTCTAAACTCTCTCTACAATGCTGAGAATCTTTGCAGGTATGACTAATAGGGACAAAAAATCCTTGCAAAAATAGGAGATGATTTCAAGCTCCCTTCAACAGGAGAAAGAGTAAGTAAGGAAGAGAATAGCATTCTTTTTTCATTTTGAAAGCTTCTGTGCTCTCAGTAAACATGACATTTTTTTTCTTGGTGCTGGATGTTCCATTTTTCTCAAACTAAGCAACACTGAAGAGGTAATATAAGCATTGGAAATATTTTCTACAGAAGAAATTAAAGACTTATTTACTCTGGGCAAAGGTAAACCACTCAGAAATGTCACATAATCATAAACATTCAGTTTCTGAAGATGTAAAGCAAATTTCAGGTTTTTCCTATTTAAGGAGCTGAGTCTGCACTAGGACTGGATCAAATTTCCCAAAGCTGTGAAGAGGAAAGTATACATAGTTCTGAAGTACTACTGACCAAAACTTGTCCATGATTTCAAGGTCATATGTCCAAAATGGGCCTTTTCTGCAGTCTTTGACAGAATATCTATATATATGTATATTTATGTATACATGTATGTTAATGTACATACACTTATGTACATACATATATTTACAATGAAAGGGAGGTTTAAATTTCCTTACCTCAGTGACCAACTTTTATAAAACATGTTTTTTCAGTACATTTTAAAACTGTTAAAGGAGGCCTTATTAAAATTTTTATAGCACTTACATAGTGCTTTTTGCTGAGAGGCTGAAACACTCATCATTTCTTTCCATCACTATCATTAGTCTTCACCAGAAATTTGCCACCTCAAGACTTCCTCTTCTTCGAAAAATCTTGACACCAAACCTTAACACCAGTAACTCTAAGATTACCTGTCTGTCTGCCTGCCTGTCTGTCTATCTATCTATCTACATCCACCAAACTATCTATCCATCCGTCCGTCCGTCCTTCCATCCATATCTCTCTCCCTTGATTACTGGCAAGCTAAACTCAAAACCAAACCAAACAAAAGCATAATACTAAGGATTGTTTGGCAGTGGAAACCCTAGAGACCCTAAAAGCTCTATTCTGGAGAAACAAAATGCAAAAGTGTTGTTTACAGACCAACATGGCAAATTAGGATTCACAGAGATTCATTAGTGGTATTTATTCCTCTGACTGGAGGGCTTCTAAATGTTCTGACCACTCCCTTGGAGACTGACCTGTCCTGACCTGTCAGCCATGAGCAGATCATACATAAAACATGAAGCATTATTGACAGCAATGAGTATGAATGACAGCAGCTTTCCATGCTTACCACAGAGTAATTTTTGGTTGTCTGCAAGATGCAAGTTTAAGTCTAGTATACCTTTATAAAATTTAAAAGATATTTGCAGATGCTCATGAATTTAAATTTGTTTCTGTTCCACAAGGGAAATAATGGGTCCTCTCTGGATGGCAGACAGTCTATGATGACACTGAAAATGAGTCTCCTGTACATAGCCTGGGTGCTGCAACATTGTTCTAGTTTGTGTCAGACAGGAACAACCAGGCAGCAGAAGTACAGAGGTCTTTTTGAAGGAAGCATCTTTGGTACCTTCGAATGAAGTATCAAATCTCCTGGGAAGGACGGATATAAGATTTGTGCCTCTCCTTGATATTAATAATGTGTTAACTTAGACATTCCACAGCACGCACTGCCAACTGCTATAAATCCTTTTGCAATACCCTTGGCTTTATTTCTAAGTTGCAGAAGAACTTCAGGTGCCCCAGGCAGCACTGTGGAGATCCCACGGGAGTCGGCTGAAATGCAGGTACTGCAAACTTTTCCTATTGCTCCTGCTCGCACTGTGGATCTGGTCCCTATGCCTTCTGTGCCTCAATCATCCATTTTTGAAGGCAGATGAACTTTTCCCCAAATAATTAAATGAACTAAAGATTGCAGAATATTTGAATACCAGAGTAACAGAGGGTCATTTACATGCTTTGGCTAGAAAGGCAAGGAAAAGCCACTACTTCCTGTTACAAACAGTACCCATAGAATGTGTTACATGTAGTGCTTTATGCTAAATATTTCATCAGGAGAAAGTGTGGGGCAAGAAACCACGGGGATAATCTACTAATTAGTGAGTAATTATTTCAGAGTGTAATTTATTCCCACTGAGAACAATGTACTTTTCTCTGTAGGACTCCTAGAAAAATAGAAAATAATAGAGTCTCATAATTGCAATAGGTAGGTATCCACCTTGGTGCTCAAATGCATAATTACATTACTGCTTTCCTGGTATTAATCCACTGTTTCTTCACCTTGGCAGATCTGAAGCTTTCTCCAGTCCAGAAATATCACAGGAACTGTTAGCACTCTCTCAATAGGCAGCTCTAAAGAAAGGTCTCCGGACACCCAAGTTCTGCCTTGCATCATGGAGGGGTCCATCCTTTGAGCCAAAATTTCAGTTTTAATGGGAAATGAGCAATTTCTGTAATTGAGAGGGAGAAAGTATAGCCAGCAGCATCTTTAAGAACCAGTGCTGCTCTGTCTGCCCTTTCTTTCATATAACAGTAGAAGCTGTGGTGAAGGATCACTCTTCATAGAGCTAGACAGAAAATAAACATGGTCTGGGACACACTCCTACGTATCTGGGAGTCTTTGTCCAAAAAGATAGTTTGGAAGCAAAGTTTACTACTTAGACAACTGTACCAAGAGAAATCACACCAATACACTGAAAACATATAATCAGTAAATCTCAGCCAATTAATCTAATACTTGTTTACACACAGGTACTATTCTTCCAAGTTTGTTTTCTCACATAATCTAGATATTCCTAGAAAGCTGCTGTTTCTCTGCAAAACTTGTAGGGTTGATGACATGGCCAGGAACCAGGATATGAAAAATATCATTCTTTTTTTATGTAAACATTCTGTATGAGGCTTTCCATTGATAGAAAATCATGAAATCATGCATTTGGAGATCATGTATTAAATGATGTGAAGTACAGATAAACTGCCTGTGAGCTTTCTCACCCCACGCTTCACTTTCCCTATGAATGCACTGCAGTGCCACCTAAACACAATTTCTGCCAGGTATTACACTCATTCATTGAACATACTTGAACCTATATTTAGTAGGAACTTAGAGTGACCTTCCCACTGCATGGGAGGCTTTGCATATAGCTGCTACGTGAAGATTCTCAGAATAGCAATGTGAGGAAAAAGAGCCTCCATGGCAACACAACTGCACACACATGATATTGAACAAAACAGATTATCTGATATTAGGAATATGAACAAATGGAAAGGTCACGAAGTGTTTTTTGTTTGTTTGTTTGTTTGGTTGGTTTGGTTTTGTTTTGTGGGGATGATGGCTATTGAAATGGCATCCTAGCTTGAAGGCTCTTCTGAGGGTATCTATAGATTCTCCAGTTGTGCCCAGGTACCTTACAGAGCTGCTTCAGAAGCACTTATTTGAACTCCTGCTGAGTTGCCTTTTTGAAATGCCCTAAATGCGAAAGTTCTTTGTGAGTCATAGAAAACACCATCATAAGAAATGAGGTCATATTGACAACCTAGCAAAGCATTTCATCAGACTGAGCTGACATGCACTGCTGTAAATTTAACAGGCTGTGTTTTATTTCTGCCCTTCTTGTTTAGGTTATGTGTAACCATTTCACGAATAAAGTCAGTAAAAGTTGTCTTGGAGAAAATATAATGCTTCTTGTGAATTTAACCATATTTGGGCCCTACTGGTTCCCTCAGAAATGTTCCAAGGGAATCTCAAGTGTTAATCGGTAGCTACCTTGTTGGAAAGCATTTCAGATCACTGAAAATTATTTCCCCCTTGTTATTGTTTAACTTAACAATGTTAAAGTCATTTTTAATATATCATTTCATAAAACTGGTTGAGTTGTAACCTGTAGCACAAAAGAAGCTGTTTGAAAATCATTACTTAAGTATAGCACCGGAGTACGTGAAAAAAACTATCACAAATTTTCTAATATTCAATATTGTGCCTTAAAATTTCATACTTACTTTTGAGTAAAATTTGAGTAAATTTGTACATGTTACTCCATTGTAGTAAACAAAAGTTTGGCATCCAATAGGACAACCTCCACTTTTGAGGTAGTGTAGGAAAACTGTTCAGGGAAGAATACGGAAAATGATACAAGGGAAATACGGAAACGATTACTGAATCTAATGTCTTTCATTTAGAAAAAAAAAAAAAAAAAAAAAAAAAAGAGGGAGACATTTGAAACTCCAAATATTAAAAATTAAGAATCTTAAATGTTATTTGTGCCTACAGAGAATAAAAGAAGAAGTGATCAATTTAATATACGTAAATGGGTTTCATGTGACATATTCAAATCTGTTTAATGTATTTCCTAGGGAAACTATGGCATTCTCCTTATTGCTAGTGCAAGGCATGAGCCAGATGGCTGCTAAAGATTAACCAGAACTGCTGATTCATACTCAGGGTAATGGACCACGTAAGAGACTTTACAGGACCAGATTTTTTTGATCCTAACAATTAGAAAAGTCCAGTTAAACTGAGTCATTTCTTCTCTTTTGTTTACTGTGGTCTGGTATTCCCTCCTAGGCCCTGTCCATCTGAACCACAGATGGTCTCTTTCAGTGTTGATCTTGGGAAAGGGACAAACTCTGGGCATTAATAGAAAAACAAAGTGTTCCCAACTTCCCTCCCTCCCACCAGTCTCCCACCTGCTAGAGAAACTGTACAGAAACATGGTCTATGTGAAAACTATGTGATCTCTGTGAAGTAAGGGATTCCATATGAAAATCTGATACTACTGTAATTAGGCATCCTATCTTTCATTCCTTTTTGGCATTTATTGAAGATACTAGATCGGATGTGATAAACTCAAAGTGATCTGGTGTGGGTTAAGTAGAAGTACAGGATACCAAAGAGGAGATCAGGATAAGCTCCTTCTTTGGAGACAGATGATAATTCTCCCATAATAAAATGCTGAAGAGTTTGAAACTGGTGTTTGAAACTGAAAGATTTTGTATAGTACCAGCATAAAGTTTTGGAGTTTGAGGCTAAATTTTATTTCTTTTATACTGTGAAATTCTCCAATATAAAAAGAAGATTCATTTGTATAAAAGAGAGTTTTCTCCAAGATCACAACTTGACTGTGAAAATACCTTGGAATAATCAGAAAATTCACAGATTTCCATTCCAATTACCCCCCCCCCCCCAAAAAAAAAAAAAAAAAAAACTTGTTTATGGTAAGAACAAGAGTGGCAGTGTGCTTATATAGTACCATCTCTCAATCCATGTTCCACTGCTTGCATGTTCATTTTCCTTTATGAAAATGAGAAAGAGGGGGTGACACGAAACAGAAACCTCTCACACTATCTGCTGCAATACTGAAATGTTTTTTAACTGTACAGAGTTGTGTACAAGTGCTAATCTAAAATTGAAATACACACACAGAGTCCAAACTTATAAGTAGTCCCTTCCAATTCAAACGAGTCTATGATTCTACAATTGTATGCTTCTAAGTGACAGATATTGATTATTTAATTGTTACTGATTTCAGCTGGAATTACTGTACAAATCACCTACTAGAAAATGTTGACTTTTGTGTAGTAGGAAAGCAGAGACTAAAATAAAGTCCTCATTTTGAAAGAAAGTTTCTATTAAGAGCTACATCCTCATAGTCAAATAATTATATACTTGGTATACTATACACTGAAATGTATCAGAACTTAAAGTAAAACATAACTACAGGCTGTGAGGTCTGTTTCACAAGGTCATTAACACAAACTTATCATCAGTCTGATATTGCCTTGAGCATATAAAAACTGCATTTGCCTGATTTTGACCCTGAAAGTAAATGTAATATCCTGCTTATTCTTGCATCCTTCAACTCATTGTGAAGTTGTAAGTGAACATTACTTCAATTATTTTGTTCTTCACATGTTTTTTTCACTGAAATCATTTAGAGCTTTTTCAAACCCAGGGAGACCTATAAACCTTTTTTCCATCTATCTCCCATTGCTATGTTAACATCCAGGAGCAAGGTATCACAAGGTTATTGCTCAGGCTTCTAGATCCAGTTGTGCATGACTTGTAAACAACTCTGTTAATAAAAAAGTGTGTATGTGAGGTCACTTTCCAAACAAAGATATTTTATTGTATTTGGAAGTGTAGTTTTAATGATTTATTTCTGCTTCAATGAAATATACTGGTAACAGTTTGCAGATTAGGATCTGGATTCAAATAGACTGGAAGCTTGCATTAAAAAGGTTATAGGAGCATCTAATAAAGTGAGAAGGCTAATTCTTCAGTGTGACCTGAAAGTTCTATTGGTGCCAAATTCTTTTGATTAAATTGTTATCTGTGACAGGCCTGTAGATGTGTGGGTTTGGTCACAGTGTTATTATTATCTTCACTTTCAAACTCTGCTCTATTTGGCTCATTGATTTCTTCTGTTCATGTGCACTGCCACACAATAAAGAGACATAAAAAGTTATTGAAAGCACAAAATAATTCACTTTAAATAAAAACTACTATTCTGAAAAGTTAAGGTTTCATAAGCTTTAATTGAAAAACTTCAGCAATTTGGCAGTCATATGGCTAAAATGTCTAAAAATCTTTTGACTGCCTGCAAATACATAAGCGCACTATGCAAGCTCATATTTATGAAGTACACAGTGCAGTATTATACAATACATTTGTTCTGTAAACCAGGTCAAGGAAGATGTGGCCCTCTCCTGAAAGAAAATGGTGACCTAGTCACAAGGGATATGGAGATAGCTGAGGTGCTCAATGATTTCTTTGCCTCAGTTACTGGCAAGGGCTCTAGCCACACCACCCAGGCTGCAAAGGTAAGAACTGGGAGAAGCAATACCTGCCTGCTGTAAGCAAAGATGACGTTCAAGACTATATAAAGAACCTGAAGGTGCACAGGTCCATGGGACCTGATGTGATCCATTCACAGGTTCGGAGGGAACTGGCAGATGAAGTTGCCAAACTGCTACCCATTGTATTTGAAAGGCTGAGGCAGTCTGGTGAAGTTCCCAGTGATTGGAAAAGGAACATCATAACCCCCATTTTCAAGAAGGGAAAAAAAGAAGATCCAGGGAACTACAGGCCAGTCAGTCTCACCTCTGTGCCTGGCAAGATCATGGAACAGATCCTCCTGAAGACCCTACTAAGGCACAGGGAAAATAAAGATGACAGGATTGGTGGTAAGTAACATGGCTTCACCAAGGGCAAGTTGTGCCTGAGAAACTTGGTGGCCTCTTATGATGGAGTTACAGTGTCAATGGATAAAGGAGGAGCAACTGAGGGCATCTACCTGGGCTTGTGCAAAGCATTTGCCACTGTCCTGCATGACATCCTGGTCTCTAAATTGGAGAAAAAATGGATTTGATGGATGGACAACTTGCTGGATAACGAATTGGCTGGATGGTTGCACTCAGAGAGTTGCAGTCAGTGGCTCAATGTCCAAATGGAGACCAGTGACTAGCAGCATTCCTCAGGGATTGGTGTCGAGACCAGTGTTATTTAATACCTTTGTAGGCAATATGGACAGTGGGAACCTCAGCAAGTTTGCAGATGACACCACGCTGAGTGATGTAGATGACACACTAGAGGGAAGGGATGCTATCCAGAGGGACCTGGACAAGCTTGAGTGGTGAGCCCATGCCAACCTCATGAAGTTCAGAAAGGTCAAGAGCAAGGTCCTGCATCTGGGTCAGACCTTCTTCCATACTCCCAGCTCTTGATTATGTTGGAAGACTTTTTACACTCCACATTTTTTAATATTTAGAAATTTATTCTTCATGCCTAGAAGAACTCTGTGTGCAGTTGGAGAAATCTACCATATGAAAGGGTCTGATTCCTCGCTACACTTTATGGTGGCATCATTTGATCCCTTTTGTAAATGTATCAAACTCCTATTCAAAAACTTATCAGATAACTGGAAATATAAGGATAAAGTAATGAAGGTGAGTGTAACTACTGACTAACACAGGAGGAGTCTTGAGTAAAAAAATCCCAATACCTCACTTGTGTGAGAATTGAAAATAACAGACGTACAAAAAGGCGTCCTTTGGTAACATCTTATTGCGGCTTTTAATATACTTTTTGCTTTGTTTTGTTTCAGTTTTAGTTTCATATTATTTTGCCTGGACAAACTTAAATCTTATACAGATGGCCTGCATGCAAAGGCTACTTTAGAGCTAGGTCAGATTTGTTTTGTTTCTTTGCAGCCACAATATTTTATTGTATATGCGGCCTCCCTATTAGTTTCAAGTTAACCAAAAATGTGTTCTGTTTTAAAAAGCAGTCATGCAAATCCATGTCTTAGCACTATGGAGCTATGAGACTTTTTTTTTTTATCTCTTATTCTATTAGTAGGACTCATCACAAATGTGAATTTGTTGCTGTAATGAAAAAGCAAATGAATGCTGTATTTTTTTTTTCTCATGGGATGGCTGCTTTTCTCTTTCACTCCTGGTTTGTCCTTGCACAAACTCCAATATCATAAAATATATTCTTTTTAAAATAAACACTATATTGTAGTTATTCACTAAAAATGATCAGTTTTTATACTCTCATGTAATACCTGAACAATAACTACTGGGTTTATTTGTTTTTTTTTAAATGAAAACTCTGAATCACAAATACCTCTTACACTATTTGGGAACATAACAATCAAACAATGAGTGTTCATACATATGCTGTGAACTGAATATTGCTGAGCTTTGCAGCTGAAAAACGGTAGATACACTGCAATGTCTTATATTTTGAAAGTAACACATCAGCAAAGCATCAGTATAATAATGAATGTTTCACAGCTGCAGTATCATTACTGAAGAGGCAAGAAATACATCAGAAAGACACATGGCTGAATAAGGATGTCTCTTTCATGAGGAGACACTTAGTTGTATGAGGATTCAGCTCTCCTGTTCCAAATACACAAAGTTTTTGAGGAATTTATGACAGTTGTGACAGAAACAAGGGAATATTCAAATTTTATTTATTAGTCAGTCTAAATAGCTTTTAAAATATGCATACATGCACAAATGTCTAAACAAAGTTAGTCAAAGTTTTAAAGCAAAACTACAATAATCATGAGATAATGGTTGCTTATTTAATATGAGAATCTTTTAATTTCCTCTCTCAAAAGTTATTTTGCTATTACAGCTCGGGGTTTTGAAACTGTATTAAATGGCAGTGAGGAGCTTGGCTGGGAGGAGAAAGAGTAAATAGGAAAGTGATGATACTGTTATGATGTAGCATAAGAGCTATGTCAGCTCTGACCATCTATGACTCCTAAGTCCTCAGCTGAAGAGTGAAGTATTTGAGGTTTACCAGATTCTCTAAGACTCCAGCTCCAGCTGAATCAAAACTTCAGATCAAAACAAGACCAAAACATATGCTTTAGATTTTCCTTTCATCCTCCTTCTCTGGAAAAAACGATGAGTTCAGAGAGGAAAAATCACTAGAATCCATCTCAAAGAGATGGTTTCTTCTCCCGATATCATAGCAAATATTGCAGATAACCCAAGAACTTCAGTAAACAGGAAAACAATCTGTCATCTGTCACTGGAAGTCATGCCCTAGAGGCACTCTTCTGGAGGGCCACCCTTTCCCCTAGGGAAGCAGTGCAGACTGGCTCATGCTCAGTGCCTGCCTTGTCCACTTCAGGATGCAAGTGACATACAGAACTCCATCCTCTGACCCAGTGTGCAGTTACATCCCTTACCTGGCTCAGTGGTGTCGGAGGTCCCTCCAGAAAGGTAATGTATGAATTTTTATGGTGAGTCTCATCTAAGTGGTACAGGCTGATGAAAACCACTACCTATTCATCATGAGTAGTCTTTCCAGAGGCTTTTTCTTTATTTTTTTTCTTCTTCTCCCACACTCATTCCTATTCCTTGGAAGGGAATATTCCCTGAATTGTGTTATCCATGCTCCTTAAAAAAATCATAGGTTATCAAACACAAGATTATCACTTGGATGTGAATTCTTCTTTTTGTATCTAGTCATTCCAAATCTTTTACAATTGAAACATGTCAGCCTAAGATGCTATTCAGCACAAAGCTGATGAGCAACAAGCAATAAAAATCACTGCCACAGTATCACTTCTTGGTAGCAACCAAGAGCTTCAGAAATGTTCTCTTCAAATATCATGTTGGAACATACATGAGCTAAACTTACAAAATTTCATTAACCTGCATTAGAACCACATATTTCAGTCTGTTCTGTACCTTTTTTGCATCTTAGAGAAAATTCTTAGAGCAATTTATATAGTATAGTCTTATTATTAAGACTTACTGATATTTTTCTAAATTTCTTAATTCAGTATGACATTAAGTATATTGAGGTATAATGTGAGGTCACCAATGAATTCTGAAAAATACAAACTGAAATACACATATTCTGTGAAGTACTTTCTGGATTTATTTTCTTGATTGCTCATTCATGCTGCTGGCCAGTGAGCTAACATCCATATCTCTGTAGCTCTGCCTACTTCCTCTCAATTTTCACACAAGGGTCTTTATACATTACAACTCACTAAAAAATAAGACCTTTATTCATTCACATGATACTGTTTGGTCTTATTCCCCATGTGGACTGTAATTCTGGATTCAAAACACAGTCATTGGTAATAGTTATAATGAAGATATTTATCTTCTGTAATAATTACTAATTATGGAAGTGTTTATATATTATGACAGTTTTAGAACTAGTTCAATTTCTTATTTAGCAGACTAGTAATATATTGCATAGTTATTTGCAGTAACTGTGTTAGTTACACAGCAAGAGCTGCGTTAGTTTACAAAATAACTTAGGTAAGAGGTTTCTACCTTGCTATTTTCACCTTTCTCAACTTTTAAGCTGCCTCTTTCAAAGATGAAAAATAAATGGTCCGTTTTGAGCAATTTAGAAAATTTCATGTTAGTTAATTCTGACTTGTTTAATATTTTTAACCTTTTTCTGCATTTTCAGTGCCATTTTAGGAAGAATTAAAAACATAATGACCTGAACTTCTCTAAAATCATGACACGTGTACAAATTAAGAGCAGAACTTTACAATCACAGAGAAATGTATATTATTAATAATAAGCCATAGCTTTTGGAGCCAAAGCTTTTATGATGCATGCCCTCTTCATTTCTCCATGTCACTAGATTCTCTCATTAGAATGAAAACCATTCATCATCTTCAGTGTACAGATAATACAATGATTGATGGCTTTGAAACCAGCTGTATAATATGCAAATATATGACTTTTTAACATTTTTACAAATCACACCATGCTTTTATGGTTGTTTTTATCTCTTTAACTCTCACATAATAAGTGTCTCATGCAACATTATCACAGTAGGGCTACTGGACCCTCTCTTATAAAAATAGACATGATTTCAATAATAATCCAATATACAGCTTGCTTTTCTGTTTCTTGTTGTTGTTGTTTGTTTGTTTGTTTTCTTGTTGGCATTTTTATTGTGTACTTTGGTAGCAATTCTGTAACTGTAATTATTTTGTCTCCAGCACAGATGCAAAACCTCATCTTTACTATGAGTAGGTTCATTAAAGTGTTCCATGTTATTAAGACTGTACATATTTGCATTAACTAAATACCAGAATGTCCTCCCACCAGATCAGCTATAGCTAAGTGCTGAACTGATGCAAGGGCTGTATGGAAACAGTGAACTAACTTGTGGGAGTCAGTCACTTCCCCTAACCAGTAGAAGGGCTACAGAGAATGCTTGCTACGTTCTGAAGAAAAGCTGGAAGAAGAAGCTGACTTTATAGAGCTCAGCACTAAAGGAAGTTGGTGATTTTCATCGAGATCAGGAATAGGTGAGAAAACAAGAAGGTTTGAAAAATTAGATCACTCTCTCACTTTTCTCACATCTTTGAGGTCCAATAGAGGAGTCCCAGAGATAAGATAAATGACCTATTCACAACAAAGTGACTTCTATGACAGCCAAAAATATGCACTTTAGCCTTGTAGAGCTTCAGCTTTTGGGAAAGGTGTCAGTATACTCATCTTTATTTCCTCCCATTTTACCCAGCATGGAACTTTCAGTGTATTTCAAGAACAAAATTATGAAAGAATAAATTATCACTGTAGATGTAGAATTACAGAATCATTTAGGTTGGAAAAGATCTTAAAGATTATCAAAGCTGACCTATTGAGTCTAATCACTAAACCACGTCCCTTAGTGCCACATCCACACAACTCTTAAAGACATTCAGGGATGGTGACTCCATCACTTCCTTGGGCAGCCTGCTCAATGCTCAAGGAAATTCTCCCTAATATCTAGTTTGAACCTCCCCTGGAACAACTGGAGACAATGTCCTCTTATAATATCACTCTTACCCAAGAAGTGTGACACTCTCCTCACAGCAGTGCTCCTTCAGATAGTTGTAGAGAGTGAAGAGGCCTACCCTCAGCTTCCATTCCTTCAAATTAAACATCCCCCATTCCTTCAGCTATCCTATTAAGTCTTGTTTTTCAGTCCCTTCGCTAGCTTTGTCGCTCTTCTGTCTGCATGTTCAAACACCTCAATATCCTTCTAGTGGTGAGGGGTCCTAAAACGAGTGTAAACATGACTCCTGGAGAATTACTCGCTTCCTCTTTTTTCCCTTTTTTTTTTTTTTTTTTTTTCAATCTCAGCTGCACCTGATCTGCACAGCCAAAGTGATTTTGTTTTGTGGAAACAACAGGAGTTGTACTGATCGATTTTACCAAGGTTTACTGCAGATCTTCCTCTGAGCCTTCAAGATTCTTTACGTATCCTTGAAGTTTTTAGACTTTCCATTTCTCCGTGGACTATGAATTCTTTAAATTGTTGGGCATTTTGATATTGACTGATACTTTAAACTCCACTAGGACATTTTCTAGTGCACCCATATCTCACAATGGGTATGAACAAGCAGTTCCAAGAGAGCCAGATATCAGCAGGGCTCCACAGAACACGCTCAAAGGCTCATATCCTCACCTCATCAGGATCTCCCTGAAATGGTATTTTGACACAAACATATCCCCAAATGTATATGTTGTACAAGACTATCTTCAAATTCTTTCAACTCAGTATAAATATGACTTTTGAAACAGTCACTTCTGCCCTAAAACCCATCTGCTTTACATCCTGTTGTTCCTGTCAGAGAAGACATTGGGAATACAGGAAAATAGTATGCTTGAGACTGCTCTTCCCCCTGGGAGGTGACACAAACACCTCATTGTTCTGTCTAATGACAATACAGCTACACTCAACCAAAGATTTTAAGATTTATTGCCCAGAGTCCTCCAGATTGCTGTCTGGACAGATAGTTTTTCAAGAAGTCTAGTCAGCAAGATGCCATCATCAGAGGTTGGATTGAGATGGCTCTTGCCACTCCCTAGTACAGAGAACTTCATAGTATCTGTATACCCTTAAAATCAAAGTACTACCCATTGGCACTGCATGCTCTGTGAAGACTGGTGGACTGCGTTGTCTCTGTAAAATTATCAGCTGGCCCTGCATCTTATGACTTAGCTGAAGTAGCTGAGCCTACAACACCGGTCTCACCCCTATGTTGAGAATTCCTCTTAGCTCCCAGCAACACTGGCTTGAACTTTTGAAGATGAAAATAAACAAAGAGGAAAGAATGGAGGAATGAAAGAATATACTATTTTCATTTTTTTCCAAGTAAAATGGTTATACAGCATTATCAGAACAGCAAAATTTCACTGCCAACCATCTTTTTTTACCTATTTTCTACAGTTAGGGTTTGTGCTTCAGTTTTCCTGCACTGCTTTGCAAACTCCAGGCAGGGAAGATCTAATATTTAATATAACTTTTACTTAGAAGACTAACCTAGTCTTAAGGGAAAAAAAAAAAAAAAAAGAAGAAAAAAGACTCATGAACCAGGAGTATCACTTATGGAAATTTTTAACTAATTATTTCTTTGGGAACATTACTCAGGAACTATGATCTAATTGCTTTTAAAGACAAGGTTGCATACATCCTCTTCAGTTTCTGAATTAGTGTGTTTTCAGTTTACTACATTTCATATGGTCTGAAAATTACATAATCCAAGCATTTCTTGGTCCATACTAATTTGATATTAAATCACATTATATTAAAAATAAGGAACAGAAATACATTTTTCTTTCTTCTCATTGATCATGTGACATGGTGAAATGAATTCAAACAATCTGTAATATTTTTTTACTTAGCAGAGAAACCTCTAGTTCTAGCGTTTCACCGGAATCTTCATTTATCATTCTCTTTTTTTCTTTACAAAATATACATTTCTAGGTACACACTTTTTAAGAGTAATAAATAAATAAATAAATAAATATTGTTATTATAATTATACAATGAAATAAAGAAAAATGGGGAAAAAATGCCTCGGGATTTTCTATTTTACCTAGAACATTTGTGAATAAGAATGTTAATGCAACCTTTAGAATATAAGAGCAGATGTCCTTCATCATTCAAATCAAGGCTTATCAGGCAAAATACCCATATAGTAATTCAATGAATGTTGGCTAAAGGTACACCGAAACAATACCAATTAGGTATTATTCTTGGACAATAATAGACAAATGGCCACGTCTTTTCTCTCTTTCACAGTATAAAAATAATATGTAAAGCAAAGCATTATACATCAAACAAACAATTTTCTTATACAGTTATCACTATAAATTAGTCTGAATAAAGGCTTTGTTTTCTTAATAAAGTAAATTCATTCTTTTAATTTCATGTATTTTAAATTGTATGATTAGAACAAGATAGAACAGTTCATTTAGAAGGGGCCCTCAAACATCAACTAGACCACTTCAGAACTAACCAAAAGTTCAAGCATATTGCTATTGAGGGCATTGTCCAAGTGTCCCTTGAACACTGACAGGCAGGGAACATCAATCACATCTCTGGGCAGACAGTTCTAACGTTTGACAGTATTGAAATTTTTCCTAATGTTTATTATACATATACAGTTATTTCAGAAATCTGTTGCTTAATAGCTATCAAAATAAGATTTTTATTTTTTGCTTAAGTTTCAAAATATTCAGTGTCATCTTATAACATAAAACACTGGATTTGAAATAGAACTTGGGACAGATTCAGAAAAATACATAAATTTATGATTTTGATTAACTACAACATGGGGTGTGTACTGTTTATATGTTAAGCAGCTTTTCAAAGTGGATAAATTCACTTTCATCACCAAGGATCCCAGTGCAATGTATTAGAGAATCTAATCTGCATTTAGAACAGGGAGACATTTTCAGGAAGCACATCCAGCATTGTGGCACTTGGGGCACACCAAACCTCAATATAACAAATTTTTATCACTAGTCTTAAATATAGATTATTCTATATGCGTTATGTATCTGGTGTTAGTGCTCAGTCACCAGCAGTGCTGAATAGGCAGGATAACAATATGAAAAACTGGCCTGCTGGGGCCGTGTTTAGATTGGATTAGGCTTCCTGTAATGGATAAGCTAGGGACGGGACAAGTCAAAAATTCAGATAATTTCTGTCTTAAGTCAGATGCAGCCATGGTTAGTAGCTAGAATAATTATAAACATTTACTTTCTGTATAAAGAATTTCAACTCCATGGGGATTTAAAGAGCTTTAGTTAATCCATAATAAGATAATGAAAGAGCTAAAAACAAAGTTAAATTTCCAAAAATCTCTTCTTGCAAAATCTCCTTAACAGGTTAACTTGTGTCCTCTCTGAAAATTTAGTTTAAATTAAATTTAAAAAAATGAACTGTAAATTCAGGTTCTCTGGAATAATGAATTCCTCACTCACACAAATAAAAAAGTTTATTTGTGAGCTGAGTCCATAATGTGTTTGGTGACATAAATGTTCTTCATTCCAGAAACAACACTACCAATCTGAAATCCTTCAAGTTGTGTCTCATCTCAAACTGCAGAGTCATATCACCTTTTCAACGTTTGATGCTACAAGCTACTTCTCCTAGTTAAACTCACTTAAATTCACAGAATTATTAAAGTGAATAAGTCTTTTTACATATTACTGTTAAATGGGACTCTATCATGAAGTATCATAGAATCATAGAATTGTAGAATGGCTTGTGTTGGAATGGATATCAAGATAATCTAGTCTCAAACCCCCTGCCATGGACAGAGTTAAGAGCAACTAAATCAGGCACTAGATCAAGTTTCCCGTGGCCCTGTTCAAACTGGCTTTGAACACGGGATGGAGGCATCCACAACATTTCTGGGCAGCCTCACCACCCCCTCAGTGAAAAATGTCTCCCTCACATCTAATCTGAATCTCTGAATCTTAATAAACCTTAATTTAAATCTGTTTTCCCTTGTCCTGTTGCTATCTACATGCTGTTTTGCCTTCCTTTTATAACTCCCTTAAATATTGGAAGGTTGCTATCAGGTCTCCCCAGAGCCTTTTCTTCTCCAAGCTGAACAAGCCCAACTCCCTCAACCTTTTTTTCATAAGAGAGGTGCTCCAGCCCTCTTATCACCTGCTCTGGACCTGCTCCAGAATCTCCATGTCTTTCCAGAGCGGGCGCCACAGTCTTGGACACTGTACTCCAGATGGGGCCTCACAAGGGCAGAGCAGAGGGGTAAAGTCACCCACTTCTCCCTGCTGGCCAACCCTCTGTTGATGCAGCCCAGGATACCTCTGGCTTTCCAGTCTGCAAGCATACATTGCTGGTTCGTGTTAAGCTTTTCATCTGTCCCCTTCTAACACTGAACTGCTGCGTAAATCACGTTTTCTTAGTTAAAAAAGGCTGAAAAAACTTAAAGAAACTGCTAAAAATCAAAAGTGCAGTTAAATTAATGGCTGCTTTTAAAAGCTGTAATGATTAATGCTGGTATATTTAAAGAACAAACAAACAAACAACCAAACAAAAAAACCCACAACCATTTGAAGCACGACTGCCATCTTGCTTTCTGCCACTCATCTCTCTCCTGTCATTCTTCATTCTAGACTCCACTTCATCTTCCAGGCTCTTACACAGCTGCCACAAGAAGTCTGACATTTAGCCTTTTCTGCCTAGCTTTCGTCAGTCAACTCTATTCCTTGTCTGAACTTCCTGCACTTTGCAAATCTTTGGGTACTGTCAGGCAGACTACAATGGTGAGATTGACTGTTCCCTGCAGGAAACCTCCAATTGTGCCAAGTGTAACATTTTGCCTACTTGTCTTACAGCCTATCTATCACTTCTTTGGTGCAGGACGACCTGAAAACTGTCATATAATGGCTGAGGCAGGGCATGTGTATCACCCTTGGGAAAACACCTGTCAGCTATTATGTACAGCCCGAAGTTCAGTAAGAAAGATGACAAGTAAGGCAATAGAATCACAAGAATAAAACTAGTTTGTGGCTGTCAGAAAGCAGGTTGGCCAGAAATCGTTGCTATCCGTGCCAATCAGTGTCTCAATTGGCAATTGTTTAGTGTTTGGACTGTTCCAATGCGTCTCGCCAGTGGACTGGGAAATGTTCTGCCAGTTGAGTGACTTCAGTCACATTTTTGCTGCTGTACTGCCATTTTTAGGAACACTGCTTCCAAGAATGGACATGTGAGAAATGACGAAGCATTAATGGGCAGTCTGGAAATCTGAATGAGCAGATGGGTATTTTACTACCTGCATAACTGAGTACTCTAGCTCCTTTGGGGGGCAGGGAGGGAGTGGTATAGAAAAAAGAGAAAAGGTTTTAACCTAGAATAAAAGACAGGTTAAACTGTAGTAAATAAAAATAAGAGGCTACATATTCACAGAATTCAGGATGTTGTTTTTCTGTTATGGAAAAAAAAGTTCAAAAACTAATCAATGTTTCTGTTACCTATTTTGCATTCAAAAGATAAACATGAGTCAGCAATACAGAATGGTAATCCAGAAGCCAGGAGTTCTAGAAAAGTTTTCTGGACTTATCAGCATAGACCTGATTCTGCAGAAGGTTTCATACCGGAGAAAGTAATTTGCTAGCCGTGATATGCGTGAAGAACACATGCTGATGAGGAAGACCTTTCCAGTTCATTACAAGATCATCAAAGGCACTACAAAACCACTTACAGAGAGAACATAGTTCAGAAAGGGACAACTGTATTGCTAAGTAATTCTTACAAAAGCTAATTTTCATCTGGGGTTGACTACCACTTAACTAGACTGCAGGAACAAATAAAATGATGGCTCTTACTCAGTGTAGTTCAGAGCCCATTAAGGGCACAGAGGAGAGACAGCCTCTTCCCCAGAACGACCCCACTGATAAGAGGCAGAGTGAGAATTATAAACATGATAAGTCATGCTTAAGGCACCCTTTTCAAGTCAAGCTAAAACTACTTCCCAGAACAGCCACAATCTGGAGTACAACACTTAGCCAGATGTTGTGGAAGCAAGGATAATGACCGTAAAAATGGGCTGCTAATAAGCTGAGCATGAGCTCTGCTGACAAATGAGCTGTTAGGATGCAGCAAGCCTGCAGCAGGTGAAGCTTTTTTGAACTGACTGTTGAGGTAGGCGGAGTGCTGTGCACAATTACTTGTACAGGATGCAGCCTGGAATGCTACACACAGCAACAGCATCCCTCCTCCCTGTCCCTTCAAAATAAAAAATAAAAATAAAAATAAAAATGGCAGAATGTTAGGACAGTGAAAGAAAACACTTGTTTCACTTGTTTCTGCTTTACTTTTTAGGCCATCTTATCTTCTTTTGACCTTGTCATTACAATGCTGAGCATTTCAGACTGCAGCTGCACTTGGATCAATGATGGGGTTTCAGAGTGAAGCCCTTAATTGCCCCCACTCACTGTCTTGGCTCACAATCCCATTTTTTTTTCCAGCTAACCAGGTTTGGAGGAAGTCAAATGGGAAGCTCTACTCCAAGCATGCACCACATGTTCTCCTATACCTTCTGAGGACAGAGGTTGAATTAAAGAGGTACTTAGACAGCTTCAAATCATGCGATGCTAATGCCAAACTCAAACTTGGCCAGAGTAAATTCCCAGATCACATACAGGGAAAATGTAGGGATTACAGTGCCAAGTGCTTTGATTACTGATCCATTCCTGTTTTGCCAGATTGCTTCCTAATACAGACAGAAGTTCAACATATTAAAAAAAAAAAAAAAAAAGATTCATTTTCTGAAATTTATGAAGTTCGGAGCCAGAAGTAAGAGGCAGTGAAGTAGAGGATACTTAGGAAAAAGCTTCTGATATGTCAGAAATGCTTTTCCCTCCTGACAACCAAAATAAAACCTTACAAACACCATCAGTAAAATAACACCATTTGGCTTTTCCTTATATATTACATTAAAGATTCAAAAGTACATAGGATTCACGTTTTGCATGTTATATACATGCATTTTAATAGGCTGTGTGGTTCCTCATGCCCGTGAGAAGATTTTTGTGCATGTCTTAGATTCATTTTAACACTTGCCCAGCAGCAATATACACAAAACAGCTTGCTCCAGTAGGCAGAGAGAATGTAGCTTTCATGCCTGTGTTTATTTTGGGCAGAGTAGCTTCCTGTCACAGCCAGGAGGGAGCTTATTATGATGAAAACTGAGTACATGACTAAATTCTTAGTAGACTCCTTTACAGCATCAACATGCAGAAAGGTTACTTATCTGTAAGTAATATTTCTTTGAGATTTGCTGTCCATGCACATATTTATGTTATGGTTTGCACACAGTAACCCTCTGGAAGAGTTTTGATTCAGGCACGGACACGTTCCTCCCTTACATTCCAAATTCAAATTTTATAAAAGACCAAACAAAACCCCATCCCTTGAGCCTTCAGTTGCATTGTTTTCTAGCAGAACTACACCCCAGAGAGCAACACAGAAGAGTGTAAGTTATAACCTCCTTGACGGAGGAAGAGAAGCAAAGGTAGTATCTGTATATTCCCAAATTCTAAGTGATGTGTAATAAAAACATAAGCTGAAGGTATTGAGTTGGAAAGGCCTCAGAACTGCTGCTGTAAGGCTTCCTATGTCTGCAGTTTTCTTGGCTGGTCTGCACTTTGATTTTACTTGGCTTTGTAGCAACACTAGTATTCATTGCTGCCACATAGCTATGGCTACTATTTTTTATTTGTTCTTACTTTTGCTTATTTTTGTATGGCTCAAATACAGATATATTCACATGTAAGAAAAAGGTTGTTACTCTATGTAGAATGAGACATGTAGGACTAATGTACTGATGGAGCACAGGTAGATGTAGTTCTGGATGATTGCAGAGGCTCTGGAATGTGGGGCACAGGCAGCCACACAGAGGAGTATAAGCACAGGACGATATGAGATAGGGCATAGGATCACCAATGGTCAGATAAAGAGGTGTAAACGTGGAGGTGTACAAAATTGATTTTAGGTTTAATGAAGAGAATAATGGAAAAGTGTCTAACACATGGAAGGCACCATATGTAGTACGTTTGGGTGTAACAGTTACGAACCAATGAAGAATGAGCGAAGGTAGAAAAGTGTGTTAGAAAACATATAAATATGACCCACAGTGCATCCTACAGTTAGGGAAAGAACATCAGCCTCATATTCCTCCCAGCAAAGGAGTCTAGATGACAACAACTTGCTGTAAACCCCCGGGACAGACTGAAACCTTAGGATCCAGAGAAATAGCGTACAAAGAAGAAAAAGATGTAGAAATGAGCAAGTACATGCATGCAGCAATTTTAACTCTATTGACGCTACTTGTCATTTCCTTTTTTATTCTTATCTTTGACTATTAAATCCAGATGAAAAACAATTCTATGATTCAACTGTCTAATTTTCAGTTGTACTAACAGTAAATTCTGTTATTTATAAACAAGATTTATGTCTTTTTTGCCCATAAACAAGGTTTTGAGTAACAGTTGCACTATGAGTACCCTACGGGTCTTCAGGTCTCAGGCTGTTCTGTTAATTACTACTTCCTTCCACGTTCTTCCTAATATTTAAGTGCAGGGGAGACATGGACCTTTTAGAGCACGTCCAGAAAAGAGAATGATCCAAGGGATGGAATGCCTCCCTGAGGAGATCAGATTCTGTTCAACTTGGAGAAGAGAAGGCTCGAGGGAGACCTGTGAGCTGCCTTTCAGTCTAAGGGGGGCTATAAGAAAGAAGGGAACAGACTCTTCAGCAGAGTCTGCTGTGATAGAACAAGGGAAAATGGTTTCAAACAAAATCTCTCCTCTTTTAGACTGGATATAAGGAAAATTTTTTACAATAAGGGTAGTGAATCACAGGAACAGGTTGCCCAGAGAGGTGGTGGATGCTCTGTCCTTGGAGACATTCAAAATCAGGCTGGATAGGGCTTTGAGCAACCTGACTGAGATGTAGGTGTCTCTGTTCATTGCAAGGGGTTGGAGTAGATGGCCTTTAAAGGTCCCTTTCAACTGAAACAATTCTGTCAACTTCTGATTCTTATTCTGTGATCTCAGAAATATCAGCATTAGAGCTATACAAATAACATTTCAGACTGTGCGTTCTTGTCAGCAGTTAAAAACCAACTTTCCTCCAACCCCTCGTGGGAATGCAGCCATAAATGCTAAAAGCCTCACAGGCTACTCAGATCTCTGTATTTAATAAGCTTAGCTAAAATGCCATACAAAATCAGTCTGCTCCTCAAAGAAACAATAGATGCTGTGCTAAAGATTTCAGATCAAATACCACCACCTCCATGTGTAACAGCAAAGACAAAGCAGTAAACTACACATTGTTTCATTGTTTTTCATGAAGTTGGCCTTTTTTTCTATCTCAGTAGGACTGGGGAAAAACAAACAAACAAACAAAAAACCACATATGAATATCCGTTCCCTGGAAACCACTTCAGGTAGAAAGATGTTATCTGGAGAAACCTCAACAAACTCAACAGGTGGGCCTGTGTGAACCTAATGAGGTTCAACATAGCAAAATGCAAGGTTCTGCATTTGGGTTGGAGTAATCACAGATACATACACAGACTGAGAGAAGAACCCCTTAAGAGTAGCCCTGCAGAGAAGAAGCTGGTGGTCCTGGTGGATGAAAAACTGAACATGAGCCAGCAGTGTGCTCTTGCAGCTCAGTAAGAAAATGGTATCCTGGGCTCCATCAGAAGAAGGGTGACCAGCAGGGACAGGAAAGTGATTGTCCCTCTCTACTCTGCCTTCATGAGGGCTCATCTGGAGTACTGCGTCCTGGTCTGGGGTCTCCAATACAGGAAAGATGTGGAGCTCCTGGTGAGGGTCCAGAGGAGGGCCATGAAAATGATCAGAGGGCTGGAGCACCTCCCCTATGAAGACAGGTTGAGGAAGCTGGGCTTGCTCAGCCTGGAGAAGAAAAGGCTGCAGGGTGACTTCATTGCAGCCTTCCAGTATTTAAAAGAGGATTATAAAAAGGAGAGGAATCAACTTTTTACTAGGGTACATAGTGACAGGACAAAGGGGAATGGTTTTAAGCTCAAGAAGGAAGATTTAGATTGGATGTCAGGGGGAAGTTCTTCAGGGAGAGTGTTGAGTCGCTGGAACAGGCTGCCCAGTGAGGCCATGGACGCTCTGTTCCTGGAGGTGTCCAGGACCAGGTTGGATTGGGCCCTGGGCAGCCTGGTCTAGTAACAGATCTGGAGGTTGGTGGCCCTGCCTGTGGCAGGGGTTGGAGCTTGATGATCCTTGGGGTCCCTTCCAACCCAAGCCATTCTATGTTTCTATGATTCTATGTCACCTGAAGACACTGTAAACTTTCATAACCCTCTGCTTGTTAAAAATGCCTATGGACAATCACACAGAGGAGTGAATCCCACAGCAGTTATAGCTTTACTATCTGTGGACCTGTAGGAGTCTGATGCTCCATCATGCTTCTTCATTGCTTCGCCTTTAAGGTATGCCAAATAAGCATGCCTTACACAGTGCACCATAAGAAAATAAGCTTCTGGCATTTAAGGAAATCTATCTGGAAGTGACTGAGGAAATCCACATTATGTAATGGAGGTCTGAATTTCAGACCTCTGTTCCTTAAACAACACAAGAATTTGCTTTGGGAAACACCCTAGTATCCAAACAGGGCTATTACGATCTTCTGAACAACCCTGAAACTGGAAACATGTGAAGACATCCCTGTATTTTCTGCCATCTATCAAAGAATTTGGTGTATTTCTCTCTCTTTCTCTTGTTGAAACAGAGTCAGCATATTTCAGGCTGCAGAACTCACTTTCACCTTCCCTCAACCACAAACTTACATTGGCCTGTCACAAACTTCCCTATGAGCCTCCGTGACTGATTAATGGGAAGGAGCAGATGTCCAACTGTATCCATCACACCAGACAGCTCTCTCTGTTATTTACCTGCATGACAAGCGTGGCCCTTCCTCGTGCTGGAGAGCCCAGCACTTGAAGGGAGAGCATTGTATTGACCGAGCTGTCCACCTACATCTACGTGCTGAAAGTGCACATCCGCTGCTGCAGCTGCAAGGAAGTACCTAATTATAGACTAGCACCAGTGCATGAAAGAGAGCAGAAATACTACCACTGTGATAAATACTTTTAGAAACAAATTCTCATTTATGTTTCCTTTTAGAAGTGGAGTATCACTCATGTAGGTGTTTAAGTGTTTTAATCTGAATTCAGCATTTATACATAGTTTCCGCACACATTTAAATATATTCCAACACTGAATATCTGAATAAAATTTATGGAAACAAACAGATAGTGGCAAGCATTTACAGCTTGAGAAGCAGCAAAAAGAAGAAGATATCATGGAAGCAACTATGTACAAGGACTGCTCTGAAAGTAATGCCTCCTATTTTATTATGTTGGCTCATGACATCAGAGGCACATGTCGGTGGTATGGCAGTAGAAGCTGAACTTTTCCAACAATATTCCATCACGTGTTGTTGCCATGTGACAGATGGCAGCAGAGGGGCAGTCTCACACAATCTGAGATGGTATCTGACATGGAAGTGAGTATGAAGCAAAGGTGTGTCACTGGATTCATCCATGAAGAAAAAATGGGACCACTGACATTCATCAATGGTTGCTGAATGTTTATTGAGACAAAATCATAGAATCATAGAATCATCAAGGTTGGAAAAGACCCACAGGATCACCCAGTCCAACCATCCACACATCACCAATAGTTCTCACTAAACGATGTCCCTCAGCACAACGTCCAAACATTCCTTAAACACCTCCAGGGTCAGTAACTCCACCACCTCCCTGGGCAGTGGATGTGAGCACACTGAGGTGGCCAGTGGTGCATTTCAGCAGTGGCAACAGCGACATGAAGGACAAGACACATTTTGGACATCCATGCAGATTTTTCTGAGCACTGAATGCAGGCTTTTGTTCATCACCAATCAAAATGCAAAGCTAATGGTGGTGACTGTGTTGAAAAACAGTGGTTTGTAGCCAAGAATTTGCTCTGTCAGCGTTATCATGGTCTTTATATCTGCTGTAGTTTCCAGGGAAATAAATAGGAGGCACTACTTTTGAAATGACCTCCATTGGGTTATAATTGCATTAACTCTAATGATTCACTGGTAATGACTGCTGGCAGAAATCAATTTTTGCCCACTTTTTTTTCTGGCCACTCAGGAGAATCTAAAGAAGACTTACTCATCCAGTTCTAATTGAATCGAGCCCTTTTTGTTCAAGAATATCTAGAAATACTTTTGTTAAGTAACAAAAACACATGGAGAGCTTTTAAGTCTGTATTTAAGACTTTATTTTTATTAATCAAGTAAGGGAAATTTTACTAAATATAAAAGGAATTATGAAAACAAATGACCCCAGTAACTGCTGCACTCAAATAAAGTAACCATTCCCGTATAAAGTACTATTTCATCCAAACATGTTTTTGATTGGAAATATTTTGTTGAGATTTATTTGAAAGAAGTTTCTAGTCATATACTCTCAGAGAAAGTGCATCTGTAGAAATGGAAGTTTCAAGGACGTTTTCAAGTATCGTTTTCTGTGTGCTTCATTCAGATTGATTAAGGATCAAGATATAAGAGCTTTGACTTAGAAGAACCAGAGATTTGAACTAGGATCTGCCATTATGCTTTATAGCAAAGGTTGCTATTCATCTTTTGTAGTGAATAAAAGCATGACAGATTTTAAAACCTGTCATCAGAACTATAATTGTCTCTGGTAAATTCTGGTCCAAGGCTCATTTCAAGGCCATTGTAGGTATTGTTTACACTTAGGTTTCCAAATACATACTTAATTTTGATAAAAGAATGCTGGTGACATTTTGGAATAGAGTTCAGATATTTAAGCTGTTCATTCTTGGGATCCGATTGGAGATGACTGGTAACGCATACAGAGGCTTGCTAGAATCACAGAATCATAATATCTTTTGAGTTGGAAGGGAACTTTACAGATCATCTTGTCCTACCCCCCTGCAATGAACAGGGATAACCACAGCTCCACCAGGTGCTCAGAGCCTGGTCCAGCTTGACCTTGACTGTCTCCAAGGATGGGGCACCACTACTTATCAGGGCAACCTGTTGCAGTGCCTCACCATCCTTACTGTAAAGAGCTTCCTCCTTGTATCCAAACTACATCTCCCCTCTTGTAGTTTGCTAGAATAAAGGCCAGCACAAACTGCTAGTTTGTGAACTTTTTGCCATTAGGGTCTATGTGTGCAAACAAAAGGTTGACTACATACAATCTTCTTCTTAAGGGCAAGGGCAGAACTAGTCCCCAAAGAAGTAAAGCTGGAACGTCATTAAGAGAAAATCTCCATATTCTTATTAAGGAGAATGGGGGTTGATTAATAGGGCAGAAGAAAACAGTTTCATAAATTAAAAGTGAAACAATAGTCATTTTCTAAGGGCAAAGATTATAAAGCTGTTGGCTGATCAAGGGATGCAGAAGTCTATCTGCATACCTCATTCAACCATAAGTTGCACATAGTTGCTTTAATACATGGTGATTTATTTTATTTTATTTTATTTTTTGAGAATTCATTCAGTGGAGTCTGAGGGTTAATCAATAACTGGCTGTTCTTCACAATTTAGACCCTTTGCAGGTCAAGAATGGAAGCCATGCTTTGGGAGAGTGATCATGCAAACGGACGTGATTTAGTGGAGGGTAGTTAGAGTCAGGGTAGTATGGTTAGGTCGTGGTTGGACTTGATGATCTTTAAGGTCTTTTCCAACTTGGATGATTCTATGATTCTATGCAAAGGGAAGATAACTCATACTTAAATCAATGCTTGCTGAGGAAGCATGACTATATGAGGAACAAACAGATAACTCCAAAGCATAAGTTAATAAAAGGCATCAAATAGCAAAAGGCTGCTGCAGAGAAGGACTACTCAGTTTTCTGTGTCCATGGTGGATAAGGAGAGAAGTCATGAGTTCAAATCACAGACAACAAGAGAAGGGAAGGGAAGCCATCCAGAGGGACCTGGACAGGCTGGAGAAGTGGGCCCATGAGAACCTAATGAGGTTCAATAAGACCAAGTGCAGCGTGCTGCACTTGGGTCAGGGCAATCCCAGGTATTTATACAAACTGGGGGAAGATCTCCTTGAGAGCAGCCCTGTGGAGAAGGACTTGGGGGTCCTGGTGGAAGAGAAGCTGGACATGAGCCAGCAGTGTGAGGTCACAGCCTGCAAGGCCAACTGTATTCTGGGCTGTGTTAAAAAAGGGGTGGCCAGCAGGGAGAAGGAGGTGATTGTCCTCTTCTACTCAGCTCTTGTGAGGTCCCATCTGGAGTACTGCATCCAGGCCTGGGGCCCCAAGTACAGGAAAGAGCGGGTCTTGCAGCGGGTCCAGAGGAGGGCCATTATGATGATCAGAGGGCTGGAGCACCTCTCCTGTGAGGAAAGGTTGAGGGAGCTGTGCTTGTTTAGCCTGGAAAAGAGAAGGCTCCGGGGAGACCTCATTGTTGCCTTCCAAAACCACAGAAGGTGGTGACACACTGGAACAGGTTGCCCAAGGAGGTTGTGGATGCCCCATCCCTGGAGGCATTCAAGGGCAGGCTGGATGTGGCTCTGGGCAGCCTGGTCTGGTGGCTGGTGACCCTGCACATAGCAGGGAGGTTGAAACTTGATGATCATTGTGGTCCTTTTCAACCCAGGCCATTCTATGATTCTATGATTCTAAGACTTCAGAGAAGTCATTATAAATAGCTTCTTATAGTAAACATAAAAAACCAAACCAGAACAAAAACAAACAACTGCAACAGATTTGGGAAGTTTTGAAGTTCTTATCCTGCCCACCCTTAAGTATTAAAGATGCTTAAGGCTTGGTTAGAGTGTCCTAAAAATATGTCTCAGGAATAAAACAATAATACAGACCTTGCCTTATAAATGAAAAAGTAATGAGATAAGCTCTTGAAATGCTTTCCCACTTCAAGAAATCTTTAAGTTAGTAAACACTGACTTTTCAGATTCTCTATTTTGCTAAAAATCATTTGCACTATCTAGTGGTGAAAGCACCCTTTTATGTGACTTAAAAAGAAACAATATGACATTTGAAAAGAAAAAAAAACCCACACCTAAGATTTCACTACTTAAATAGTTTCTTAATTTTCACCTAGTACAGATGAATCTGTTGTGTTACGGAAAGCATGCTTCTAAGTGTATGAATTCTTCTCTAAGTTATCTTCCTTTCAATATTACAATAGAGACTTACAGTATTTCTCTAACTCTTCCCAGCTCCTCCAATGTTCAACAAAAGTGCAATGCTGGAGACTTTAATGGCACTAAAATCCATTTGGCTGGCCCACAGAATAAACCTTATTTTCAAAAGTCTTCAGCTGCTCCAGTGAAAGAAGAAGCAAGGGCTCTTACAGACCTCAGCCTCTACTACTACGATTACGAGCAAAGGTCAAGTAGAAAGAAGATTTGTCTTAGCCATTGTCAGCTGCGTTTTCTGGTCTTTATAGTGAATACACAGTTTGAATCGAGTGGCAGAAGAAAGAAGACTGACAAAGAATTGTAGCCAAGGATGTTAATGAGTGAGCTGTGTGCCCTGAACCCACTGCTAGGACGTGCTCGTTGTAAAGTAACCTCACTGTGGGATATGGCAGAGTTTACAGAAGAGAAGTATGACCACTTTTTGGTAGTTTGAATTATACTTTTCACAAGAGAGCTTGACTAATGGTTTATGGGATATCTCTGACATGGAGAATGCTGCTTTGCTTATTAGTTTTTTTCTAAATCAGGAAATGCAGAAAACTATTTTACCCTAATATATGTTTTAACACGTACAGGGAGGAGTTTCAGTTTCAGCATAGGAGTTGAGTGAGGCAAAAACAGCTTTGCTTGCCCTTGGCCCAAAATAAAGGATGCAGCAACCAGTGCAGAAACCCATGATCCTGTTTAATGTAAATTTAAGCCAGTGTCTTTCACTCTTTTGGACATAATTTCCCCTGTATTCATGATGCTAATATACACTATGTCTTAGATTACTTGCTGTACATCTCTGCTACTGTGCAGACAGTACAGCATTATTAGACCTTGAAGATATTATCTCAGTGATAATACAGTCATTAAGTTCCCTGGCCACATCAGGAGCAATGAGAAGACCCAAACAGAAGATACTTTTCCCATCAGGAAAGAAAGCACTCATTTAGCTATAATGCAGGAAGATTGTGCATGTAAAATATTTAAGACAATATTTTAGCAGGATACCTGTGATACATATGTTGTTGATGAGGCCTGGAAGCAGTAACAGACTTTGTAAAGTGACCTTTCTCAATAAATTGATTTGCTGTTAATTTGGCCAGACATCTAATTCATTTGACTTTCTGTCACTTGCTAATGAGCCCACACTCCATTAGAAGTTTCCATGTAATTCAAAACTACCTAATAGGCACAACGATATTACCTGAGTTTGGAAACATTCTAAAGTAACCAGTCATCATTAATTCATGTGGTTTTCACTGTAACATTAATCATGATAAATTAATTCATTTTACAGTTATGCGTGACACGTAACAATTTACAGGAGTTGCTTAGTAATTCTGCAATTAAAATACCATTATCTGAAAGTGTTACCTAGTATCTTATCTCTAATTTTTTGGGGACTTTTTTTTTTTCCATAAACGAAAAGAGATTAGCAAAATTCTCAGTTAAAAAAGCAGCATAAGCATAAGCTCTTCTGCAAGAGAATGCTAATGAAGTTCTAACAGCAGCAGTCAGGGAAATTTTGAAAAGGCAATTCAATAGTCAAGCAAGTATAAAAATAGTTAGGAAAACTATTCCACATCACTAATGTTCATCCAGTGTACCAATACCATTGTTTCCATCTAGGGTGCAGGAAGAAGGGAGAACAATACACCACTGAAGATGCAGCAAAACGTTTATTGCAAAATACTTCAGCTAAGATGATTTTAAATATGAGGCTTCTGGTTAACTTCAGTGACTGCAGTAGTTCTATGTATTCTATGTCATTAGCTTCTATGTAACACCTCATCTTAATAAAAATAAATTACTAAAACCACTTTGAACATAATTTAAACGAACATCTGCTATACTGTCAGGGTCTGACTGGGACATTTCTCTTATTTCCACCTATAAATTTATGTTTAATGAGTCTTAACTCCAACCACTGAAGTTTACAAAAGAGAAGAAATAGAGATTTCATACACTATGTGAGTAATATATAAAGATAATGTACATACTAATTTTTATGCATTTTATACCTCTGTGATTTAGTTGTATTCATATTTAGGTATAGGAAATCTTAAGGAACGTGGAATGGTAAGATAACAAGTAGGTATTTTAGCAAAACCAATTTCAAAGCCACGCTCTTTCAACAACAACAAAATTTAATAACTGATGTTACACTTATTAAATTACTTACTATTATTCCCTTGTTTCTAGCAACAAGGGAAACACAGAAAATAACTTGTACATGGATGAAATGAATAAGACACCAGCATAAGATAGCCAATGAGACCTTTATTGCTTAACTGCCTGGCAACAGCTGTTACCATTAGAGTCCCAACAGATCCTTGGATGATGCTTTTTTCCCTTTTCTCCCTATGAAACACATTTCATTTCATAAAGTTGTGTAAGAATAATCAAGCAATTTTGTTTTCTACCTTGTTGTCATATTTGAGCTTGTGTTTTTTTTTCTTCTTGTTGTTATTTGTTTTCCTACTGACTGAAAACCAATCATTATTCTATTTTCAGCGTTGTGAAAAATGTCTGTGTTTTCAAATCCATATGAAAATCAGATATTTTTTTCTGATGAAAAGGACTGGTTTTGACTTTGCAGAAGCTAACAGCCTTATAATTGGGGCACTCAGTTGAAAGTCTATTGTATCAGGCTGATTGGGGACTTCAATCCAGGTCAGTGCCCTACTTGCTTTAGAGTGTGAGTCTCTCTTTCCTCACAAAAATTGATATATCTCGAATTTCCAGGGGAATATAGGGAAGGCATGGAACCTATCTTTAGCCAAGATGACCTTTATAGGCAAGGTTTCATAGCAACTGCTACGGCTGTGCTGAAAAGACTGCTTTAATGACAATTTTAAAACCCATAGAAATTATTTCTTATAGTAACTTCTCAGAGGAAGCCTCCTGCAGTGTCTTCTGGGTTAATGATTATAAGGAGGAATAATCTAAAAATATGAAGTGCTCTAAGACTACAGTTTTTGATCTAAAGCACACTGAGACTATGCATACTGTTTTCTTGTTCAAGTGTGGCTCATGCACAGTTAAGAATCAATTCCATGTATATGTGTAGAAATGTAAAAATCCAGAAAGTAGATCTCTTGCTCATTATTCTGTAAATCCAAGTTTCAATATCTAGAGGAAAGGGTAGGTCTCCAGATAAACACAGTCTCACCTCTAAAGTTCTCTCCATTCTATCTCACAAACTTGCATACAAGTTGTCTACTAATATATGTGTCAATTTCCCAGTGAAACGCTATGGTTAAAACAGTCTTTAAGTAGCCCAATTGGCAACCCTTTTTTCTTCTTCCCAGGAAATAGCTCTTTGACACACTTTAAATATGAGTACTATAGAGTCATAGCTTTTATTACAGAAGAAATTTGCTGAGCGGTAGTCAATTTTTAGACCAAATGATATATAAAGGTCATGAAGAAAGAAAAAGTCTAAAGCTTTTACCTGAATAAAGATCTGAATTGAGTGCGGCCCAATGAACAGTTTGGCATTACAGGTGCATTAAGATATTTCACCAGGAATCACTCTGGCAAATATTCATTTTAACTCTTGTGGATGGCACAATTACCTTTATTTTGGCCTAATCACATCAGAAAACCTCTTGAAAGTTACATTTCTCTATTTAAATACAATTGCATCCTGAAAGATTACCGCAGTTCAATGGTAACATCATTTTGTTTATGAGTTGCATATAGCAGGTAAGCTCCTGGCTCCAGACATTTTCCAGTGATCTTCCAGAAGTCCATACTTTTCTGTGGCTATCCTTACTGCTTGCTTAAAGAGGTAGACTGTATGATTTCAAATCCTTCTTATTTTTAAATTTGTAGGATAAAGTGATGCAATACCTGAGAGCTCTTGATGAAACTAGGTTTATTCTTGAGCTCATTGAAATCAAATGTGGTTTTTCTATGGACATTGACTTCTTGTCCTTAAACACATTCACAGATCTTGCAGAAGTGAAAGGCAGATTGAGCCTCATGTGAATTACTTTTGTGATCTAGAGATGCCTTCTAATACAAAATCTTTGTTAAGTGATGAACATTAATAATCACTAGTTCTAGTTGTATTTAAAAAGAAGAAATTAATTATTTAGGACAGTAGCAGATTTCTTCTCCTAGTTGAAATGATTCAGCAATAAAATAATGAAGCAAATCTACTTAATTCCTCTAAGTGGTATTTCAAATAAGAGCTGGATATGGTTAATTTTGATAGAAATCTTCTTTACTCAGAGACAGTGGCTGAAATGTTCAAAATATCCAGAAAATATATTTTATTTCTAATATTATTTGCCACCACTAAACTAATGTCCAAAGCAATTATATTGCCTCTATGAACTTGAACTTTTCAGTGTCCAGATAAAGGTTTGTGATGAGTGGTATCCCACCCTAGAGTTCAGTACTGGGACAAATGCTCTTTAATGTCTTCAGTGATATCAACAGTGGGATTGAGTGCATACTCAGCAAATTTGCAGATGGCACCAAGCTATGTGATGTGATTGACACACCTGAGGGATGGGATGCCACCCAGAGAGACCTAGACAGGCAAAAGAAGTGGGCCCAAGTGAATCTCATGAGATTCATCTAAGTCAATTGGAAGGTCTGCCACCTGGGTCAGGGCAACCCCCACTATCAATACAAGCTGGGGGATGAAAGGATTGAGCATAGCTCTGCTGAAAAGGACCTGGAGTAATGGTGGATAAGCAAGCTTGACATGAGCCAACAATGTGCTCTTGCAGCCCAAAAAGCCAACTGTATTCTGGGTTGCACCAAAAGAATCATAGCTAGCAAACAAAGGGAAGTGATCCTGCCCTTTGCCCTGCACTGGTGAGGCTTCCCCTGGAGTACTGTGTCCAGATGTGGAGTCCTCAGTACAGGAGACGTGGACCTGTTGGACTGTGTCCAGAGGAGGGCCACAAAAATGATCCAATGGAAGAAACACATTCTCTTTGAGGATGGAGCGAGAGAGCTGGGGTTGTTCAGCCTGGAGAAGAAACGGCTCCAAGGAGACTTGAGAGCTGCCTTTCAGTATCTAAAGACAGGCTACAAGAAAGAAGGGAACAGACTCTTCAGCAGGGTCTGCTGTGATAGAACAAGGGGAAATGGTTTCAAACTAAATCTCCCCTCTTTTAGACTGGATATAAGGATTTTTTTTTTTTTTTTTTTACAGTAAGGGTAGTGAAGCACAGGAACAGGTTGCCCAGAGAGGTGGTGGATACTCCGTCCTTGGAGGCATTCAAAATCAGGATGGACAGGGCTCTGAGCAACCTTATTGGTGCCCCTGTTCATTGCAGGGGAGTTGGACTAGATGACCTTTGAAAGTCCGTTTCAACTGAAATGACTCTATGATTCTATGAAAAGCAAATAGAAATTTTAAAAAAAGAAAAAAGAAAATAGAAAAAAGAAAATAGTTGAATCAATTTTTGGTATGGTAGGCTTAGGAATAAAATATCCAGAACATGATACAGAAATACTGACATCAATAGTCACAACAGAGAAATATTTGTCAAATCTATCCTACACTCCTTTCAGCAAAATCAAGTTATACCAGATCAAGACTGATATTCTGTCAAATAAATGCAAGTTTTGGTGTGATGAATTTATTCCTAGGATAGAGCATGTGTATTGAGTCTGACATGTGTGGGATGTATCAGCCCAACTTTATTTCAGTTTCACAGATGGTTCTACAATAAAGCCGAATGATTTAGCACTTTTTCCATTCAGGCAGAATATCTATGCAGGGTGCATTCATAAATTTCAAAGTTCCCAGATGTGTTGGACTTTGTGCACAAATACTATCAAATTATCTTCTGTCACTGTCCTGACTTTGAGCTTTAACCAGGTAAGGAAACTAAGGCAACAGCAACCTTTAGCATGGCAAGTGCCACTGACATGTCAGTGGCAAAGCAGAAACTAGAATAACATATGTGCAGATTAAGGTACTTGGCCTGGACATGATGATAATATACTGTGCAGGTGATAAAATTTGACAATCCAAGTAAATGGTCTTGTCTTAACTTTATTGTATATACATATATATATTCTATTTAGTGATAACTCTTAGCACGGTCCAATGTTACTATTGCTTTTCCTGCTAAAATCCAAGATCCTGTCTCTCTCTCCCAAAGAGCAGTTTTGTGAATGCTTGAGCAGGAAGACTGGAGTTAGAATATATCAGGAAGTCCTCTCCAACAGTAACTATTCTGTGATCCTGTGATTCTGCTGAGTACTCTGTCCAAGATGTGATATTTACATTCTGCTCTGCTGGACAATCACTGCCAGGCAAATCTCCTCTCTAGTGAGGCTACTCAGCCAAGGACCTATCTTTGAAACACCTACCATCTGAACGTATGTATATCTCTTGAACGCATGTTGTAGCTTCAGCAAGCTCTAGTGTTAGCAAGAAGATTCAATTACTTAAAGAAAATGGTGCTAAAGAAGGCCCTGGTGAGGATTACTCCTTGCTTGGTGAGGAGCATGCACTGAGAGCTAAGCCATGCTGTGATATGCTCTTTGTGAACTCTGAACCATCTGGAACACTTATTTTTGCATGGTGATTTCATTCATAGGTGTAGCATGCAATTCTGCTGGAGGGTCACAGAGGTGCACATCAATGTGGACAAGTTTAAACCTAATGTGACAGGGTAGAGCATCCTTCCAAGCATACTTAGAAATAAATGCTTTTTGGATCTCTGCCTCTTTCAGTGTCTAAAAGTGATAGTAGTTCTTGAAGCAGCAGAAGTTCAGTAAAACAGCAATACTGCTGACTGTATCATCTAAGGGCAGATGCAATCAGTGGAGAACAAAATCCCAGGATTATGAATTTTTAAAAGTCTTTCTTCTTTGCCCACATCAACCTTCCGTTAACCGCTGCTAAAAAATTCATCTTCACTCACCTTCTTATCTTTCAGAAGACCCTGAAGTGAGGGGAAAGATTATTTAGTGCAATTTGAGAGCAATATTGAGTGCTGTAGAACTAGACATTTACCATATACTGTTGGTAGTGTTCTTTCACAATTACCTTCAGCAGTATCATAGAACGTTTTATAGAATAATGAAAGAGAACAGGTCTAGTTATGAAAGAAGTGGGTTTTTGAAGAAATTATCACATTTGAATGGGTTTTAGCCACTCTGTATCCTTAACATCTTTCTGAGAGAAAAGTATTCCTATACTGAAAGAGTTTAGTTGCTGCCTATTGTTTTTCAGGGTTATTTCAGTCGCGTTGGATTCCTACATTTGCCTGAAACTCAGCAAGGAAGGGCAGATAACAACACTACTGAGACGCAGTTAGTGTCTGCTAGCTGTTCAATTAGCTTATAAAGCAGACCGTTTCCAAATTATTTTCCTCTAATTTTCATCACTTGCTATTTCATGGCTTTTCAACAATATCCTCTAGCATCTTTCACAGCTACCTCCCAGCAATCCACGTAAGCCCACAGCTTCCTTTGAAGATAAGCTTGCACTTCCCCACTTCCCATTCCAGGATGAAACGGAGCAAGCTGCATTCACACATCTCTCAGTGCCCTAGACTCCCAGCTTTCCCTGTTTCCCCAGTTTCTCTTTTCTCTATTCTTCTTCACATGCTTCCGCCCACCACAGGAGAGAAACGACCAATTTTTTTTTGTCAAGATCACCCAGTGGTTCACCATCTTATGACTTGTAGCACACAAAGCACTCGTCTCCAGGCACCTGCAAGGCTGCCTCTGCTTCTAACTTACGAGACAAGCAATCAACAAGCTGGAAACACTTCCTTCTTTTTCTGCTGTGGTTCAGTCTATCTAGTCTCATGGACTAGATGGGATACTGAATAAACCAGAGTTTAAATACTATTTATAGGGAGAGTTGTACTCTATAGAAATCTATATAACTCTATAGAAATAAGTTTTCTGGGGAGGAACTTAGGAGAAAGAAGGGATCAGTTTACATTGTTGAGACTCAGGGATATCTATGACCTAAGTGATTTTTCTCTTAAAATGAGAAAAAACATCATCAGTAGCAGAGTGGACCACCCAGAGAAGAAAAGATGAAGCAGATTCTCTACATGAACGGTATGCTATGAAAGTTATGAATACTGTCTAGTAACAAAAGCATAAAACAGTATATAGCTCAGAAAACAAACAAACAAACAACAACAACAACAAAAAACAACTAATTTTCAGTTAAAGACATAGGTTTAGCAAAATCAGTTACTGATTTAATAGAGCAGAACACCTGAATTTTAATATATACATTTTAGCTTTTTTTACTGACACCTTGTAGGGACTGAAGAGAAGTGAAGAAGAGGTCAAAAAAGTCTGTTCTTCCCTATACCCATCAAATTGTCTTGCCTATAGTTTTTATGCTTATTTTCACAGCTCTTTAAAAATAACTCCTTTTGTCATCTGCCCTGGCTGTGCAAACCATGGCCAAATAGTACTCTCCTCCTGCTTTGCTGCATCAGGTTCTATGGACAAAATATGCCTGTCAGTGAAGAATGCTTTGAAGGTGCTGATTCAGCCCTGGGGGCATAAGTACAATACAATAGTGATAGGTAGCAGTTAATAAAAAACTTACCTAAGCTACTTTTTATAAAGCTTGAGTTTATAGTCACAAGGGGGCCCTTGGCAGGCCTACTCTTATGTCAGAACAAACACAAATGGATATAAATATTCAATAGATAAAGAGTGTTGCAAGGAAAAAGCAAGTATATTCCCCTTGCAAACTTAAAATCCATAACTACTTTATGGCAATCACATTTTAAATTTAATGAACAGAACTGAAGCGTGATGGATGGTGCACCTTAAGGGGCCTAAAAATGCCATACTAGTAATAGATGCCGTACAGAAGACTTTAAAGTTGTTTTGGAATCTAACTAAAGAGAAAGGACAGAAGAGAAATGTTAAATATTTCAGTCAGGTTGGCTTGCTGCTTCTGGATGTATTGACCTTACTCAGCCAATGGTTGCCCTGGGAATGAAACCATACTTTCCTGCAATTGTCAGCTTGACCTTTGTACTGACAATAAAGGAAAAATGAAAATCTTTGGAAAGCCTCACTTTTCCAGCAGGCCTTGTTGAGTAAGACTGACTGCCAGCTAAAGTATGTAATCTGTTCAATATCTGACATGAGCTTATATTTTCCATTAGTGCAAAAGGAATAGTATCATATAAACTAAAATCAATAAATATACTAAAATAAACAAATATAAGTAAATAAACAAGGCAACTCTGAAAAGAAGCTGATGAGACATAGTCAGGAATTCCTTATTCAACATTTTTATTCAGCCACTACTTATGTTCTGCATTTTTTCAAATGTCCTTTCACCCCCTCATCACATTGTCATTCCCTACATTTAAACAAGTTCCAGTCAACCTGAACCAGTGTATGGAATGTGTTTTGAATGTCTGCATCATTTGCAGCTGACAAGTTCTTGCTCCCAAGGGTGACTACTGTTGGGCCTACGGGTTGGTGGGAAGGGCATACTGCGTGACAAATTAAAACATTAGGATTCTCACACCTTTTCTGAGTGTGAATTCAATGAAGAATTTTTACAATACCTTCAGTACACAGCATGGTCACAGACAAAATTTTTGACAAAATTTGCAGTGAATGGGAGCAAAATAATAGGAGCAAAACCAAATCAGTACTTGACAATACCAGAAATGCACAGGTATTTACATTCAGTTCAGAAAAAAAGATGGGAGAAAAGTGAAGGGGACCAAACAAAATGTTACTATTTTCACAATCTTCCATCAGACAGAAGTTTGTCTGCTGAATCTTTACCCTGCCATTTCTAAACCACCAGGCTGTGATGGGCTACAGCATAAAGAGGGAACTCCTAAAGATTTCTGCTGACCTGCAAAATCATTGAGAGGCATCCACAGCTATGAGAAAAGCAATAGGTGTGTTTTAACCCAGATGTGGGGCTGGCAGGGGTGCAAACCTGACTGAAAGGCACAAAATGATTGATGTGGGGCTGAGAAACGCATAATTAATTAGTGTTGGTATACTGAGAATGTATAATAAATTGATGTCGGTCTAGAGGGACACAGATTAATTAATGAGGGCTTGGGGAGAAACTGGTGCTGCTAGTACCATTGGGCAATATTTCATGCAAATATGTGTAATGTTATGCAAATTAAAAATCTGCTGGGGTTTTTGTGTCATAAGATGTTGGCAGAGATGTGCCTGCATTGTTAAACAAATTTTCAAACACAATAGTTTGCAATATTACATATTAAAAATACTTTTTATCCAGTTACATACAAAAGCATATTATTTTCCAAATATGCTTTATGAATGTGCTATGTGCTAAATAGCTACCTGAAAAAAAAAATAGTAATGAAACACTTCAAATTAGTTGAAGACCACTGTGTAGCTGAGCTCTCATCTTGCAAGTTCTGCTGCTTGAGAAGAGAAATTACAGGATGCCCATGAGGGGAACAGCATTTCAGGGTAATGTGAGAGGACTGTAATTGCTGCACTCTGATATAAGGGGAAGAGAAAGACTCCTGGCTGCAACTACTAAAATAAGGTTCTGAAATATGAGGGCAGTAAAATCCTAATCTTTTCTGACCTGCTGTCGGCCCAGACACACAATAAAGAACCATCAGGGATTAATCATTTGAGGAAGGAATTCTGGTAGAACTGTTGTATTTTCTGTTAAATTTTGCAAGGCTTCTCTGAAGAGAAAACATTCAGGGATGTGGTTGATGTGTCATCATCAACTGATGTGCTGCAGTAATTTAAAGCAGAACAGAGCTACTGAAGAAGAATGAGATGACTAATGGAAGTTTCAAGAAGTAGTGATTCTAGCAAGAACAATACACTTTTTCCAAACAAATTTGATTGTAACCTTTTTGCACCAGGGTTAATTTCATGCTAACAAAACACACTTAAGACATTAAGATTGTATTAAGATAATGGCAATATTATGTTTTTTTTTTTATTGTTGTTGTTGTTGTTTGTTTTTTCTATCTTTTTTTTCCTAAGGACAAATAGTTTTATGGCTATAATGGTATGAAAGTTGAGTGCAGATATGTCTCTGCTTGTCTGGAATGAAAAAGTATGTTGCAACAAAATAAATGTTATGGGCTTGATGGGGAAATCCTTTGTTTCTGTGGCACAGAAAGCTAAAACAAGACTGATCTTATTAGCATGTTTTCTGTTTTCTCACAGATTTTTTACAAGTCATGTTAATAGCTACTTGAATATAAAAAAAGAGCTGATAAGAAATAGAAAAAAGTGTTATTCTGTGGTATGAAAAGATCTGTTTTCTGAATCCCATCTACGTCATCATTAATTTCATTGTAAAGGCCACAGGAAAAAAGCTACTTGTTTCCGCTGGCTAAATGAAACCAAGCTTGTCATTAGGTGGTTATTGCTAATCTAATTTCCAAAGGTGCTGACACAACAAGACTATTTGTGTAATATCTATAGATTTGTTATTAATATCAGACATAAAGCACTAGAGAGCTTAATAAAATTAAAAACCTTACTTTTTTTTTTTTTTTTTTTTTTTTCTTGATTTATTTATCCAAAGAGATAATAGAAGCTCTGTCTTTGGAGGTTTCCATCACTGATCAGGACAAAGCCCTGAGCAGTCTGATCTGAATTCAGTGTTGTCCTTGCTTTAAGCAGGAACTTGGGATTGGTCATTTCTAACATAAAACAGTCTGTAAATCTCAATGTTGCTTCTGAACCACTTCAGTAGTAAAAAAAAATGTAGTTAGCAATTAGCAAAAATACTGCCTTTGGTACTTACTGCTTTGGTATTTCCTGTTAAGTATATAACTGTTTATTAAAAGAAGTTATACTCTTTTCCTAAAACTACAACTTACATTCTTGCTTGTATATTTTAATGGGCCAAAATTAGCCTTTTTTTTTTTTTTTTTTTCCCCATATAGAACTCTGGAGCAACTTACCTAAGACTTGAGCAAGCTAATGTCAAACTGTCTAAATGGCATCTAAAAATGTCAGAAAGAATATGTACATGCCAAAACTGTAAGGCTCTTAAGAGATTAATATCAGTTGACCAATTTCTGTGTAGATGTCAGCCCTTCAGCTGACCAATTTCTATGCAGAAGTCAGTACTCTAACACAAGGAGAGAATATCTACATTGGATGTCTCTATTGATTACCACAAAATTACATTGGCTGAATCTGGGCCCTGATGAATTCAGATTACATAAACATCACAGTGTACTTGTATGACAGTATTGAAATCTTGGCTACATCAACAAAACTGAGCTACTTCATCTCTCATTTACTCTTCCATGATGTTTCTGTGACTTATTAACAATGACTTAAAAATCTTGGACAGATCAGCAAATACAGTCTAGTTTGGTACAATAGACAACAGAACTTCCTTAGATTAATTCTGGGGTGAAAAATGACATATCCTTTATAATAGCATCCAATGCTTACTTCTGAAATTTTGATCAAAACTTTTGGTAAATTGTTTCCAATGCTCTCATAAATGTGGTCTGTTCTGAGCTTTGCTTGTTCTCACTTCAGCTTCCAGCCTTCAGATCTTATTACACCTTTTTATTCCATGCTGAAGAACTCATCGTCAAAGTGTTAGATGCTATACTTAGAGAAGTAACACTTCTACTCCATCCATTTTGCTACTTATTTTCTATTTTGATATCAATGTCCTGCTTTCTTCATCTCCAGGCAGAGCATCTTTGTGTCATCTACAGAACTCATCAGTGATTTCTGTTCTTTTTCAGATTGTGAGAAGGAATGATTAAAAATCTGATTCTACCATGAACTGCACAAATGACATACACTCTCTGTACAATTACTTCCCACTTACAAGTCTTTTGAGATTAGTTTTTAATCCTTTTGGCATTTGCCATACCAGTGTCATAAGACACCTTCTTAATCAAATTTCCACTTCTAACAAATCAAGTACCTTGCAGAAATTTGTTATATCAATTCAATATTATTACCTGGTGTTGGAACGCACATTAGAAAAAGGGATGTATCTTGCATTTCTACAGACCTATCTTCAGTAAAGTCATGTTGACATTAGTAACATTATCCCCATGCTCATTCTTGATTAGTCAAGCCCTGGGCTAGGAATTTCATTACTCATCCCTTACAGTTTAAAACAATTATAATAGGACTGTTATTATGCAGCCTGGCCTTTTTTACCATCTTAAATTATTTACATAAAGTTCAAATTCTTCTCATGCTTACAGAGCTGATCCTTGGCAAAGAGGCCAGGATAGCAGCAGACAAGACAGAAAAAGTGTAAGGGTGATGAGGAGTGGGACACCAAATTTCCTGAGGAAGTATTTGCCCAAAAGTAGTCTTGGTAAAGAGGAAAGCAGACATCAGTTGAATTAAACAACAACCAACGTATTTGGTTTAAATGACTAAGCTAAACAGCAATACACGTGAAACAAGAAGGGAGTAGAGCAGCAAAAGGTCTGGTGGGATTCTGTCAGATGTGGCCCCATGGCACTGGGGGCTCTGCCTGAACTTGGCACTGTGGCCTCTCCTTAGGCAATCCCAGCCAGTGCCTTCAGCTCACCTATGGCTGGCATGGGGCATTTTGGTACCTGCACCCTGGACCTGCAGGGTCACCTCCTGGGGGCTTCACCTGCCTCTGAGATGGTGAATGGTTGGTTTGGGCACCCACATCTCCCAGAGCAGGGGGTTGCATTGCTGGGATTAGCTTTAGGAGAGGATTTAGAAATCTTGAAGCATTTGTTAACATTTAATGAATGTCTAGCATCCTACTGCTGATGCTGGTATTGGTCATGAATTCAAATTTGTCATTAACAAAACAGTAAGCTGCTTCATTCCTGATTTGCTTTAAATTATATTAACTGAGCCATTAATCTCTGGGAAAGTTCTACCCTTCTGTAACTTTTACACCAGTTCTTGCTGAAGATAATCCTCAGAACGTTAGTAGTTTAGAGCCTCTCTGGAAAACTTCCCCATCAGTTCTTTAGAAACTTCAAGACGAAAATTAATTTGACCTAAGGATTTAAAGATAACTTTTTTTACAGCTCTCTTATTTTACAGGGTGGATGAGGCCCTGGACAATCTGATCTAGAACTTGACGTAGTGGATGGCAACCCTGCCCATGGCAGAGGTGTTGGAACTTGATCCATGAGGTCCCTTCCAACTCAAACCATTCTGTGATTCTATGAAACCATGTAACCTTCATTCTGTGATTTGAATGTATCTAGCAATTTCCAAACACAAAAGGAAAAGTCCTTACATATACAGCTACATTTAAAACAAACAAACAAACAAACAAGCCCACACATTTATGCCCAGGAATTAAATGACAGCCTTCTCTCAAATTCTCTATTCTTTATGCTTTAGCTACTCATAAATATAATATTTTTTCATCTTCTATTGTTTCAATTACTACAGCTTTGTCAAATTGTGCTTTTTTATGGTGCAATTTTAGGCACACCAGCTTTTTTTCATGATTATTTCTCTTTTGGCAACTATTGAAATATTTTAATTGTTCTTCTTCACATTTTCCCATTTCAGCTCTTCCTCCAAATTGAGCTGACTCATATCTATTTTCAAGGTTTATGAAATAGGTCTTTATGGGCAGCAAATATAATAAATATGATCAGCTTGTGAGCATTTGTATTTAAACAATCACTGCACTTTTGTTCCGTAATTGGTCCTTCTCTATCTATCAATACTGTTTTTTTCTGCAACAGATTCTAGATTTAGGAAATTGCCTTTTGCAACAGATAGAAACTTGGGTTGAATTCAAATTAAGCATGAGAAGACTCAGTGAAGTCCTACTTTCTGCCTTTTTACAAGATTTGGTACTTTATTCTTTTTTTGTATTATTTCATATATTAAAAAATAAAATAAAATAAATCTAGATTCTTGAAGGATACTAAGACAGTCTCCTTTTGCCATGACATCAAGAGCATAATAGCATGTAGTCTGAAGGAAAGTTTTTGAATCAGAATGTCATACTACAGAACCCAGCGCAAGTTTTTTCTCTGCTGCTTTCATTCTAGATATATTAGAATGAGTGGAAAGCAATCATTACTAAGCACTTTTCATGTCTTCGTATTTCAGAAAATGCTGACTTGATGAATGGTTCGATGACTAGCTTTCATTTCTGTAGGCATAAAGAAATCATATGCCAAAATGAGTACAAAATACGGTAGCCATCCTTTCTTTGGGATTTTCATTGTCTCAGCTCATGAATTTTATAACTTCTTATAAATTCTAGGAACAATTTGACATTTTGTGCTAGTATCACAGAAGATTCCAGAGAATGCTAATGAACTTGAACTGAAATAAATATGCATACAGTGGTGATGTAGTTCACTGTTGAAGTAACTCACTATAGATACATATATTGCATACCATCAACATTTGAAACAGATGATTTAGAGTATTGTTGGTAATTTTAAAATAGTTACTTAAAAAAAAAAAAAAAGATTACCTTTGAATTACTATTGCTGGAATGTCCTTTGCCCTTTCAGAGGAGCAAATGGACAAGGACAAGAAGAGTACTTAACTTCTGTGATAGCTAAAACTGCTGTCTTGTTCCCAAGACTGGGGGTAAATCCATTGGTACCTCCAATGCCAGATTAAACCCTGAACTCAACAACCTTTTGGGTATTCCTTCCAAGACAGTGCTTAACTCCAGAAAGAAAAGACATGAAGATGCAATAAATCACAGTTCTTCACAATTCTGTTCTGTGCACAACTCCACTTAGCAGAATATGAAACACAGAGACATGAACTCATGAAGTTAGTTGTTTTACAAAACATTCCTGACTGGTAGTTTATGTCATGTTCCAACAAAACTGAATGATTTTTTAAATTTTATTTTGCTTTTATAAAATGATAACACAACATTGTTACTAAAAGAAAATTGAATTTAACGTTTCTCTTGTCATGTCATCATTTTTTTCTTTATTTCTACTTTTCTTTCTTTCTTCCTTTCTTTCTCTTTCTCTCTCTCTTTTTCTAGACCTCAAATCAAAGTAGTTTACAATTGTCATTGGAAGAGATCAAAATTTCTACTTCATCTTGCACAACAGAAGAGCAAAGAAAAAAACATAACCACTTTGATTATTTACATCTAAAAAATGTAATTTTTTCCTGCCTTTTCTTCTTTGCCAGCATGTGGATTTAAATGCATTAAAAACAAAATTTAAGAGTTTGAAAGAAATAAAGCAGCAGTAAGTGTCAATTAACATAAAATAAAGACCTTGAAAGCAAGCCTGTGAAAATTCATGACTGCTTTTCCAGCTGCTGTGATGCTGTTGTGAGTGTTAATTTTATCTTCTGCAATTTGATTGTTTACATTCAACTTCTCTTTACTGTTTTTGAACAAAACCTGGCCAAGAAACAAAATGAACCCCGAGAACGCAAAAATCTAGATCAGTGATCATCCCCTTACATATAAAATTAGCCTGTCTTTCACAAAAGTGGCAGCAGGGAAGTAATCCCAGCTACTCAGCTTTCATGTTTCTTTGAAAATGTTATTACAATTACTACTCCAAAAGTAAAATCCCCTAGTTTATTATGTTGGTCCACAACTTCAGAGGCAGATGCTGGTTGCATGGCACTGAAGGTTGAACCTTCCCACCATTATTCTGTTATATTTTGTTACTGTGTGACAGACGGCAGAAGAGGGGCAGTCTGACACAATGGCATCTGACATGGAATACAAAGAACTGTGTATGAAGCAAAGGTATGCCCCTGAATTCCTGATGTGGCAAAAATGGCACCTGTTGGCATTCATTGATACTTACTGAATGTTTATGGAAACCAAACAGTGGATATGACCACAGTGAGGAAGTGGGTGGTGCCTTCCAGTAGTGGTGACAGCAATGTGGAACAAGCCACATTCTGGATGGCCACGTACAGCTGTCACATCATGACACTAAGTGTCTCAATCAGCTCATCAGCATGAATTGATGGAATCCAACCAGAGAACTGAGCGTGGAGCTGAATATTGGCTTCCACGCATTGGGAACTATGGTGGCAACAATGGAATATCACAAAGTTTGCACCATGTGTGTCCTATAAATGCTTGCACAGAAACATCAAGAACATTGTTTATCAGGATTTATTGAGCCAATAGAAGGCTGAAGATGACAGTTTCCTGGATTGCATCATTACTGGTGATGAGATGGGATGCCACTACTACAAGACAGAGTCAAAATGGCAGTCCACGGAGTGGCAATGTGAATCCCCCGTTGAAGAATAAGTTCAAGACACAGCCCTCAACAGGTAAAGTGGTGTGCACTGCTTTTTGGGATTAGGAAGGGGGTGACCCTTCTGTATTTCCTGGAAGAGGCCATCAACTCTGACTGCTACATTGTGATGCTGACTATGCTGAAGGCTTCAACTTCCAGCATTAGGCTAGAGAAGACAATCTTTCTCCTGCAACAAAATAACATCAGGCCCCACAGGATTTTGAAGTTGGACTAAATATGGTCCCTTCCAGACTAAATTGTTCAATTATCTAACAATTCTATGAGAGGATTAGATCAAGAGATAAAGTCTTGCTGAGTAAATCATAGAAAACAGAACAAAAATTGAGATGTTTTATCACACAGAGTAGAGCTGAGAAACAAATCACATCCTGAAACTGCTTCAGATTTTGTCAAGCAAGGGTTTTGCTGTAATTTAGTAGCTACTATAAATTTGCTTGGTTTAAACTTGCCATTTTTACACAATGTTTGTGTTTCTTGCCTGAAAGACTAATTAAACAAATATAAATTTCATTTAGAAAACTTAACATAGCAGTAAAACTAGAAAACATTGTATACCTCCCAAACTGAAAGACTTACTCCTACACTTCAAACTTATTAAAGTTCTGTTCCTTTCCCTTTCATATTTGTATGAAGCATCAGGAGCAAAATGAAAGGAAGCACAAGAGAGTTAGAATTTGCCATTTAACTGCAAATAGTGAGAAGTGGTACAGATGTCTGCAGCAAATTACCACAGCAGCCAATTTGAAATCATCTCTTTTCAATGAGATTTTAACAATGCTTAGGAATGACTATGATCATAACAAAAGTGCTTGAACAATATCATATCAGTGAGCACTCGCATGGGGGAGAAGACTAGATAAACAAGGAACAGAACTAGAGGAACAGAACTAGACTGAAAAAATGTCATAAAATACTGAAATGAGATCTTTCTCGTGGTAGAAGATGTTGCTGTGCAACAGTGTGGGGCATAGAGATATCTGTGTTAACCAGCTCACAGGATATCTTCACTGGCAGCTGGAAGAAAAGTTGTAGCTAATTCCCATGTGGATTAGTTATGAAAATGTTTGTATTTTTTTCCATACTAAGACAGTGTAAGTTTTCAGCTCTCTGCCACCTGACGGAACGAAAGCCAGGACTCATATGCCTAAACTTATGTCAAGCTCCTGGCTAGACTTGAACATGGGCAGTGTCTTACAGGAAGATTATCATCTTCTAAGCAATGCAAGGTATTCTGCAAGTTATAGAGGAACTTTATGCAACTTAGAACAGATTTGAAAATACCAAACTTTATACTAAAAACAAACCACCCTACTTCTTTTTCAGTTGACCTTTGGAAAAAAAGTCCTGACATGAAAACAAACAAACCTGCAAGCAGTCTGCTTGAGCTGCCATCAGTTTTCTAGGAGACAATAAAGCTGATCAGTTAAACAGCTGTAATGATTAAGAATTAAAGTTACTTTAGGAGAAGGAGGAACAGTAGTATAAAATTTGAATATTTCACTTGGCAATCCCTCTCTCTGACTGTGAATTTCACTTTATAGTGTTGAAAAATAATTGGATTTTTACTAAGATGTTAGTATTAACTTTGCCCCTATATTTATGATTGCTGATGAAGTTTTCTGTCCTTCTGAGGGCTGTAGGATTGAGCACGAAACCCAAGGTTGATCCTTGAGGAGAAAGAAACAGAATAACTCTACTGTATTTTCCTTAGGCGTGAAAGGAAAATAGACTGAAGACATGAGATGAAATCTGAGGCAGTAAATACACCTTCACAAGCATTTCTCATCTTAATTAAGAATACTTGCATTTTATCTGATCTTGCTGTTAAGAAGAAAAAGAAAGAGGGTGATCCTAAAAGTTCATCATACTAATTTTCTGCCTCCACGAACTGAGACTATCAGGTTAAGCACCTTTTTATTTTTTTTTCTTCTTTTTCTTTTTTTTTCTACACCAGTAGTCTTGTGGGAGGCGTATTAGTAGCTATACATTATTCTTCAAAAGGCTACAGGATGCTGGGAGGGGAATCTATTTCATGGATTTAACAATTATAGTGTAGAAGACAAACAGCAAGGCTGAGATTTGCCTGGATTCCACAATATACTAAAATAGCATTACTGTGTTCTGTCATCCTTTCTATTCGGAATATCTGATAAAAAGCAAACATACTTCCAATTGCAGATAAGAAAGGTAAATATTAATAAGGCAGATTTAGATGATAAATCATATGATTTGTGTATTGTATACATCCTTGAGCAGATAAAAATATTTCCATGTGCCTTTTAGAACAAGCTCAGCACATGAAATGTTTTAAGAATGAGAAAATGTGGAGATATGACAGGCATCAGATGACATGATATTAGAGGAACCAACACAGGTGATACTTGGTCAGCTACTGAAGAAAGTATTGTCAAACAATCAAGAAGAAAGTATCAAACTAAATATTTCTATTTGAAGTGAAGGAACTGAACTGAATTTAAGTTGAACCAACCTAGATTAAGCAAAAATATGAAGATGTAGAAAACATGAGACCTCCTAGGACTAAAACAACCAAAGTTGCAGAGTATTCTAGAGATAATTCTTGTATTTATACAGTACATCCCACATGAGATGCTAAAACAAATGCTATGAGCGAGCCTATTATGACAGTAGTTTTATCTTTGCATGATATTATGACAGCTCAGAATGAAATACAGAACAAATTCCATCGCCGTACATGAGGAATAAATGCTGAAGTACTGGAAACTTCAAGGAAATGTTGGCTAACATTTTGCAAAAGTATTTATGAGATTACAATGGATTCTTCTGATAGATTCATGACCAAGTAAAGATTTTTTGCAAGTACATCTAAGAGACTAAAAGTGTAGCTTTTTATGAAACCCAGTGGTGACCTGATGAGGGAAGCAGCACTTTGCGCAAACAAGACCCTATGTTACACACACCTCAAACAGCAAACAGGGACAAAGAAAGATCTTGTAATAGCATGTTGATGATGATTTTAAGGATGACGAAGACATAGTCCAATGTATATATGTATTATATACATATACTGTCTTGATCGTAAGCTTTCCTTATGAGAACATTTGCTGATGGCAAGTAATCATTATTAATGCAAACAAGCATTATTCAGAACACAAAACTTTGTGCCAGACACAACTCTATATTTATAATATTTAGCAATATATAAAGAGTTTCACAGAAGATCTCAAGAAATGAAAAGTTAATATATTCCCTCATGGGTTCATCTTATAGCTACAACTTATTTCTCAGTATGAACTTGGTACTTTGCTGAACATGCAAAAGTTTTAGTTCTGCCAGACTGTCAGATCTAAATTGGTGCTTTGGTTTTCATAATTACATCAAGTGATCAAGTCCCATTAAGAGTGAAACAGAGTATTTTGTTACATATCAGGAATAAAACTCACTCATTCTCATTCTAGTTATTGTCAGCCTATGAGAGTGGCTCATTTCATTAAAATATGGATTAAATTACATCAAAGCATTCATTTTGTCCTTCTGGAAAAAGGCATACATTAGTTGTGCAATGGTGTCCTGCCCTGAACAGCTGATTGATAGTTGTTAAAAATAACTCTTCTTTCCTTTACGAGTTGCTTTACATGCATGGATAGCCCCTGAAATTGTTCACATCGGTGTTACTAAAGGAAGGATGAAAATACTGATTAAAACAAAACAAAAAAAAAACAACCAAACAAAAAAAGAAATCAATCAGTCAGTCAATCTAAAAGGACTGTGGAGAGATGACTAGGGTTAATCACCTTTTTGGGTTCAAGGAGATAGTCAATTGGATTGCACCACTGTATAATAGAATCATAGAATGGCCTGGGTTGAAAAGGATCACAAAGATCATCAAGTTTCAACCCCCCTGCTATGTGCAGGGTCACCAACCACTAGACCAGGCTGCCCAGAGCCACATCCAGCCTGGCCTTGAATGCCTCCAGGGATGGGGCAGCCACAACCTCCTTGGGCAACCTGTTCCAGTGTGTCACCACCCTTTTTAGTGAAAAACTTCCTCCTAATATCTAACCTAAACCTTCCCTGTCTCAGTTTAAGACCATCCCCCTTCTAACATAGTTGTGCCTGAAGAATATAGTCACAATGAACTTTACTGATGTAATAGTAAACTAAGTCATGGTTCTGGCCCAGTTTGGCCTGGTTCTGTGACTAATGGGGTGGAGGGACCCACGGACTCCTGCTCTGGAAGAGAGGGAAAGGGGTACAGAAACGGCCCAATAACAAAACAGCAGCAACAAGCTAAAGGAGAAAACTAATTTACTAAATATGATAGTGGAATGCAAGATAACAAAAAATAATATAATTGGAATTGAAGCTAATAAATCAAATATAATGAGGCAGTTTCTAAAAACTGATGGCCTTACTCTAATGCTAAGGGTGAGATGGCTGGGGAGCATGTACCACATAGAAGAGCAGAAAAAGGGTGTAATCTTGTGACTCACAGTTATATCTTTCCCTCTGAATTGAAAATGGAAAATGAACAGTGCAGTCTTCTGGGATCTATAGTCCATTCTTTCTCTTGTGAGAAAGGTACCAGGAAATATCGACAATCCATGGAACTCCCAGTGCAATGCATTTTGTGGAATACCAATAACAAATCATACAACTATGGCATACTGTTAAGTGTTCAGTGAGAACAAAGTGTGCAATGCGAATGAACATACAGAAATTATCCTTTATCAGAAGACCCCAACAAGCAATGATCCGTGGTTGTATCCATGATATTCTAATAGTGAGACTTCATATTAATGTCAGTTATATACCACAGGGGCATGAGTAGGCATCAAAAAGGTGGAGACCTATCAATGGATTTAGGCAGGGTCCCTGTTCCTGCATGCAGGAATAAGCTGAGAAAGGATCACCCTTATCCCAAATATGGGAAGAGATTGAAAATAAGATTAAAAAGTCAATTTTAGTGGGTAAAATCTAACTTCTGAACTAAGATCTGGAAGAGTAATTTTTAAGTTCTGTAGTAGTCTGTTCATGCCTGAGGGCTGGATGATGAGGAAATACTCTACAGCCACACAACTATACCCTGCTGTTACGATAGCTGCAGACAAGTAAGTAACAGGATTGTTTCCGTACATCATGAGTTACAGTTGTACAAATGAAAATCTTCTAGGATTGTTGTACTTGCATGATATAGACTGAAACATGATGACAAGGTTGAATCTGAACAATCGCTAATTCAATTTTGAATTTTCTATCTAAAGAAAGTTTAGTAATGAAAGAAATTTGAATAAACGTCAGCTTTCAAGCCAAAGTTAATTATTTAACAAATGAGTTTACTAAAGCAGTGTAAGTATTTATTCTTTCTGCATACAAACAGTCATGACATAATTAATGTAGTCTGGAACTTGATTGGAATAATGAGTTGCTTCACTCTGAAAAGTCCTAGTTCTACAAATACTTATTTAAACCCTTCAGTGTTGCAAGACATAACAATTATAAAATAGAGATCTGTTTTGAGTAGAAGCAAGGGCAACAAAAGGAAAAATAGCCCTATTGTTACATCAATTCAGTTTACAACAAAGGTATATGTCAAGTCTCTCTAAAGGCTCTCTTTATTACCTTCTCTCCTCCTTGGATATTTTCTACTGGGTAGTCATCATTTAGAAAGCCCCTGCGGGACTTCTGTGCTTCTCAGAAGGATGTGCAATAGAGTATATCACCCAAAATAATTATCTGAAACCACCATCTTACCTGAGGCTATATGTCAGTATATGCTCACTTGTAGACTGCATCTAATTTAGACCTGAAGGCAGACATATGTGAATAATACTTACAGCAACAAAACAGGATTGAAGTTACATTGGAACTAATTTATTAGTTAAAAAGGGCATCAACTGAAGAACTACAGTGTCTTTTGCACTCTTGACACAATAAGCTTTTTCCTCTCTTTCAGCATTTGAAAATGATACTCTACAGTGACTTAAAAACAGCAACAGCAGAGATAAAAGCTACCAAGCCAAGGAACATTTAATTTGCTTTCTCACGGAGCTTCTGAAGGTGGCTTGGCCCTTATTCTGGTCCAAATTAAAAACTTGTTCTGGGGTTAAAGTGTGAAAAAATGTGTGCGAGTAAGGAAAAAAATGTGTCATATAATTACAAAATATAAGTCTATGAACTTTAATCAAAGAGACATCATGTACAATATATACACTATGTACATTATGATCACAGAATTACAGAATCGCAGGGGTTGGAAGAGACCCACTACTATCATAGGTTCCCTAGAGTAGATTGCACAGGAAAGTGTCGAAGAAGCTTTTGAATATCCAGTGTCTCTGGACAGCCTGTTCCAATGTTCTGCCATCTTTATAATAAAGAAGTTTTTCTTCATGATCAGATGGAATTTCCTGTGTTCCAGTTTGTGCCAATTTATTGACCCTTTTTCTGACGGTGGGCACCACCAAAAAGAGCCTGGGCCCATCCAATTGGCTCCTGTCCATTAGTTTTTGTAAGCATTGATAAGATTCTCTCTCAGTTTTCTCTTCTCCAGACTGAACAGCTTCAGGTCTCTCAGATTTTCCTCATAAGGGAGATACTCCATATCCTTACTAATCTTTCTGGCGCTCTGTTGGACTCTGTGGAAGTTTCCTGTCTTTCTTGAACTGTGGAAACCAGAACTGGACAAAGTACTCCAGATCTGACTTCACCAGGGCAGAGTAGAGGGGGAAGATCACCTCCCTCAACCTACTGGCAACACTCTTTTTAATGCACCCAAGGATGCCATTGGCTTTCTTGGCCACGAGGGCACACTGCTGACTCATGGACAACCTGTTGTCCACCAGGACACCCAGGTCCTTCTCTGCAGAGATTCTCCCCAGCAAGTCAGACCCCAACCTGTACTGATGTGTGTGGTTATTCCTCCTCAGGTGGAGGATTTTTCTTTGGAGCAAGCAGGTCTCTAGTCATCCTCTCACCATAGATGTGTAGTGGTCATGGGAGAAACATGGTATCTCTTCAGAATAATTCCTGCTCACACTGTCTCTGCCCCATGTGGCAAAGAGGTAACTTGAAGATGTGTTGAAATAGACAAAAATTTTTGAGGTGTTTACAGCATAGGAGATTTTGTGGTTTTTACACTAATCCAGACACCTTGGCTCCAGCATGAAGGAATTCACAAACCTACCATTGTGAAACAGGCTCCTATGCTTAATACTGACCTGTCGTTGTCTTGCTGTATGTCAGGAAAAAGTGCTATACCCTTGAAGGCATAATATCACTTCAAGAAAGTGCATGAGCTTCATAAGTACTTTAAGGTCCCTTTCTCACTGATTTTCAGTGCATGTTGTACTTCATGGATCAGAAATCTTGGAAACAACCACATAGCTCATGAATTCCACTTCCCTGAAGCAATATCCATGGTGTAGCCATTACACAACACTGGTTACCAAGCATATCGGTAGGAAATTGAGAGTTGTATGAAGAGATGAGCAGGCCAATGATGATGACCCAGACAAAAACTAGCAAGTGCTGCCAATGCTTTAGATTTGTACTTGTACGGAATTAAAAACAAAACAAAACAAAACAAAACAAAACAAAACAAAAAAAAAACACCTTGTCATGCACTTGTAGGCCTTATATGAAGCCTATACTTTGGAACCCCACCTCACAAGATATATTTAAATAGGACATTAATGTACATTCATGTAGTTCCTTTGCCCAAAACTGGATTGGAAGGGTATCATTACCAGTGAATTGTGTAACACTGTATATAGCTATGGGAATTTATAGGTTCAATTTTTCACTTCAATTACACTGACAATAACAATTTCTGGCTAACACTGCTAAAGCTGCTGTAAATAACATCGCGGTTTTGAACGGCAACTTTATGGAAGATAGGAACTAACATTAACTGATACTTTGCCATAAAACATAAAAGAACTGATGTAGATTCATAATACAGTCCAAATTATTCTTTCTTTTGTGAGTTACTGAGTACAGTTTCTATCAGGCATATAGTAAGGAATAATCTTTTTCAAATGCCCTTTTTTTTTTTTCAAACAGCTTTTGACAACTGACTACCATCCAGCCCTCACTATATCATTAATATACTTTAATTCCATTTAAAAGAAAATCTACATATGCTAGTAGAGTTTATCTATACACCTGTAAAATGCTTTTCTTGTCCCCTTACCATATCTTGACTACTGATATAAAATGATTTTTTTCTCAGAATGCAAGGGTTTCTCTCAAGGGTTTTTCTCAGGATGTAGAGCTGTCTTTCATCGGTAAATTATACAATCTGTAAATTATCAAATACTTTCACAGTAGTGTGTCCACTTGCTAATTCCTTCCATTCAAAAGCACAATTTTCACATAAATTATTCTTCTTGTTCATAATGCCAAGCAAATTTTATCTATCAGCTCCTCACTATTTTGAGGCAACCGTTAGAGTCTATTGCCAATAAAAAGAATTCATAGAAGCAGTTTGTCTAACAAGGAGTATCACTTTATCACTTTTACAAAATCATTTCCTTTATCAAAAATACCAGTGACAACTATATTTCTTATATAGACAATATAGATAAGGCCTGGAACTGTTAAAATTTCACCTGGCTTCTGGTTTTATTCCTTGATATATCAGGAATTGAAGAATGAAATATGCCATCACAAAACATTTTAATATTATACTTATTTAACTTAGTACTGGATAACATTTTCATTAGTACTAAAGGCTTTGCATAGTCCAAGTAATTGACAGTCCCTTGATTTCCTTTACACCAAGTCCACCTGTCTCTTGTTCAAAGCGCAAAAGTACTTTGAGTAGAGCAAGGGCATCTTCTTCCACAAAGCACTTTGAATATTATAGACTCCACAAGAAAAAACTAAAAGAGACTAACAACAGTAGTCATAGTAATAACAGATTTATTGCCTTAGGAAAACACAGTTTAAAAAATCTGGTCAGACCAGTGTGCAAGGAGCTGTAAATAATGCACTGATGGCATTACATGGCCTATTGCTTGGAGACTACAGCTCCAGGAAACATCTTCTAATAATGCCATCTCACAGACTGACTTTGCAGCCTTGATTTTCTCACTTGAGTTCTTTTACTTCACTCATATATATAACTTTTCCTAAAAAAGTAGTAATCGCCCCTGAAATGTAATTGGATTTCTTTAATCTGTGTTTTTTTTTCTTTCTTTCTTTTTTTAAACCCAAAACACAGGGGTTATATAATTTAAAATTACTGTTCGGCAACTGTGACAAAATAACATACATAACACAACTACCTCGATTTCTACAAATAATCAAAAATAAAAATTTCCACGGCCTGAGAAATTGAAAATGAATAAGCCATGTCCATTCTTTATGACTTGTTACAGCCAAAGTAGTAGCTTCATGTCACCTTTTCCTGGCATAAGCATTACAGATATGGGTTTGATTTGAGTAATATATATCAGAGGTCTAGTGAAGTACGTTCATATGTAATAATGTCCATAATTACTACACATGTGATAGATGGGGTTAGTACTATACTCTAGCTGATTTCATCATTGCCTGCCTCCATATCTAAATGCAAATAGTTTTCAAAGATAATAGTTTTATATAATGTCATAGTTTCAGCTGGGATGGAATTTTTTACTTCAGAGTTTCTGGTATGATGTTATGTTTTTGGCTCTAGGAGAAAAACACTGATGTTCATAGTTGCTGCTAATTAATGTTGTACAGAGCCAAGGCAATTCACAGTAAAAGGTCCAAGGAGCTGGGAGGGAACAGAATTAGGACAACTGACTTAAATTGGCCAAAGGGTTATTCCATACTATATGACACCAAGCAGTAGGAGTTCTGAGGGGGTGGGAGTTCATCTTTCTCTCTTCTGCTGTTCAGGAGGCAAGGTGGGTATCGGCTGGGAGGTGGTAAGCAATTGCTTGTGCATCCCTTGTTAGATACATTCATATATATTTGTATATATAGTCATAACTATTATCATTTTCATTTCTTCTATCTTAGTAAATAGTTTTATCTCAAGCCACAAGTTCTACTTTTATTTTCCCCTGATTCTCTGCTCCTTCCCACTGGGAAAGGGGTGAGTGAGCAATGACAGTGTGATGTTGAGCCACCTGTTGGGTTAAACCACAACAACAAAAAAAAGACAGAAATACACAAATATTCAAGACAAAGTACTAGAAAATAAAAATGCTGCACTTTCCTTTTTAGTTTGGAATTCAAAGGAACAGTATCTACAACATCATTTAGGAACAACTTCAACCTGAGATTTTTGTAGTAAACTTATCTAAATGAGTAATTACATTACAGTTTGATTTGGTACAATTTCAAGGCCTAACAAATCTCATCCTTTTGCTTCTATCTAAAATCTGGCACACCACTGGGCTAGTTGTTATTTTAGATTCATTAAAGGCAAAACAGCCACACCTATTAGTAAAGTCTTACTATATCACATTTAATTTACTAACAGAGCTTAAGAGAAAATATTTGTATTTTCTTCACCTGATTAATGAGTTCACATCGAGAATTATAAGCACTCAAAACAAAACTAATATCTAGGTAGCACATAATACTTCTAAAATTCTGCTAGACCCAACATACTGAAAATACACTTAGAGGGAACAGTGGTAAAACAAACTTACTAATCTCCAAGGTAACTGCAGCAGATGATGCAGAAAGGAAATAGAAAACAGTATTTGAATGATATGAGCAAGCACTTACCTAGTGGCTGCCCTGCGATGATCCTGGCATTCTCTCCTGCCACTGCAGCCCTGGCATGTCTCTCACTCATGTACTGTACAAATGCATAACCTTTGTGCACAGAGCAGCCAACTATTTTCCCATACTTTGCAAAGATTGCTTCAATGTCACCTTTTTTGACAATGGCTGTGTTCAGATTGCCGATGAAGACTCTAGAGTTGATGGACTTCGGGTCATTCTTATTGGTGACATTGCTGGTCTGTGTTTTGCCGGTCATGGCTGGATCACTTGCCTTTAACCCTTAAAGAAAGAATAAAGAGAATTATGTTTCATAACATGCAGTTACTCCTGGTTTGTTGATTTTTCCAGCAATAATTTAGTTTTTCATTTTTCACTTAAGATGCATCTAGACTCAGAAGAGTTATATACTCTAAAAAATGATTATCAACAAAACCTAAGTAATACATATTAAAATCTTGATAATAAGCCAAATTATAACTTCTCATTTAACAGAAATAATATATACCAATAAATTTCTTAACATAACACTCTGATAGTGAAGCTCTGCTGTAACCATATGTGGATTTGTGCTTGGAAATACAATACTGACTTTCTAAGTACCTAGTCATCCAGAAATGGCAAAGCAAGAGAATGAGTCATTATCTTATAGCAAAGAAATGAACATCCAAAGCCATGTACAGAGCAAACTCAAACAGTGAATGCTTTTGTTTGATAAGTGTTAGCCAGAGCACATTTCTTACCAGTTAAATATCATTGACTATTGTGAGGAGTATAGGACAATTAACGTATAATTCTTTATTGCAATCAGTAAGTTTCCATCGGAACAATTTTCCGATGTTCTATTGGAACAGTGCGAGGGATGGGAAGGGGAAGGGGAAGGGGAAGGGGAAGGGGAAGGGGAAGGGGAAGGGGAAGGGGAAGGGGAAGGGGAAGGGAGGGGAAGGGGAAGGGGAAGGGGAGGGGAAGGGGAAGGGGAAGGGGAAGGGGAAGGGGAGGGGAAGGGGAAGGGGAGGGGAAGGGGAAGGGGAAGGGGAGGGGAAGGGGAGGGAAGGGAAGGGAAGGGAAGGGAAGGGAAGGGAAGGGAAGGGAAGGGAAGGGAAGGGAAGGGAAGGGAAGGGAAGGGAAGGGAAGGGAAGGGAAGGGAAGGGAAGGGAAGGGAAGGGAAGGGAAGGGAAGGGAAGGGAAGGGAAGGGAAGGGAAGGGAAGGGAAGGGAAGGGAAGGGAAGGGAAGGGAAGGGAAGGGAAGGGAAGGAAGGGAAAGGAAAGGAAAGGAAAGGAAAGGAAAGGAAAGGAAAGGAAAGGAAAGGAAAGGAAAGGAAAGGAAAGGAAAGGAAAGGAAAGGAAAGGAAAGGAAAGGAAAGGAAAGGAAAGGAAAGGAAAGGAAAGGAAAGGAAAGGAAAGGAAAGGAAAGGAAAGGAAAGGAAAGGAAAGGAAAGGAAAGGAAAGGAAAGGAAAGGAAAGGAAAGGAAAGGAAAGGAAAGGAAAGGAAAGGAAAGGAAAGGAAAGGAAAGGAAAGGAAAGGAAAGGAAAGGAAAGGAAAGGAAAGGAAAGGGTAAGCACAACTGGTTTACACACCTAAAAGCAAAAAAATATGAAAACAAACTTCCTTAATTACATGTACACAGTTTTGGTTGCTGTTTTACTTTTCTTTCTCAGGTAACAAAACCATGTGAATCCTACCATTTCTCTAGTGGAAACAGCCATAGTATTCTTGGGGAAAGTTTTTCAAAATCAGAAAGAATACTTTTTGTGCTCATCTAGCTTCACTCTTTTGAAGTGCATTTGATTTTGTTAGTATGTATGTACATTCCACTTTCCAGTAGGTCCTTCCATTTCAATCAGTTTACTTAGAATGAAATAAAAGAAATTACCCCATGCTCTGCTGGGTTTTCTTTAGTTGTATTTTATAACAGACATGTCAAAAATATGCACACCTTGTAAGAGTGAAAACGTAAGAAGGAGGCCATTTAAACAGCAGCCAAATATAGTCCAGCTCTTACAGCTAAGATTTATCTTGCTATTTTTAACTTGTTCTTACTTTTTATCATATCACAGTAACAGTTCAGGCAAGAAGAGAGACCAGTTAAATACTTCTCACAGTTAAAGCTCAGTTCTTTTCTCACGATGAAAAAGAATAATGAACTCTATTCTGGACACCCAGAGCTTGACATTAACTAGAAGAAATTTCATATTTAAAATCAATAGCTACCATAAGCTAAGCCAGACTGAAGAAAAAGGAAATCATTGTTACTGAACTCCACACAATTTCCAGTGAACAAACCATCTGCAGCCGTAGCTATCAGTACTTCAATTGTCTCCAAAACACATGATTGAAACCCCACCCTTTTCGACAAGAACACACCATGGAGACATGTGGGCAATTCTCCAGAGTTCTAGAAAATGCTTTTTGAAAAGAGCACATGCAACTGAGGCTATCAAATAGCATTTACTTCCTTAAACTCTTAATAGCATATCTTACTTTATATTAGAACATTCAGAGAAAACACTGTATAACCAAAATAAGTTTCCTTGTAAATTTAACAATTTTAAATACATTCTGGAAATACAAGATACTGCATACATTCACAAACTTCACCACAGAAAACCAGGAAAACTGCCTTGACCAAAAACCCCTGAACTTTATTGTGTAGGTCACTCTCAAAGTTACTCATGGAAATGACAACAGATACAAAGATAGAGCTAATTCTCAGCCACAGAACACTAATTTTTTCATAGAATGATAGAATCACTAAGGTTTGAATAGACCCACAGGGTCACCCAGTCCAACCATCCACCCATCACCAATAGTTCTCACTAAACCATGTTCCTCAATACAACGTCCAAATGTTCCTTGGACACCTCCAGGATTAGTGACTCCACCACGTCCCTAGGCAGCCCATTCCAGTGCCTGACCACTCTTTCAGAGAAGAAGTATTTCCTAATGTCCAGCCTGAACCTCCCCTGACACAGCTTGAAGCCATTCCCTCCAGTCCTATCACTAGTCACACAAGAGAAGAGGCCGACCCCCAGCTCACTACAACCTCCCTTGAGGTAGTTATAGAGAGCAATAAGGTCTCCCCTGAGCCTCCTCTTCTCCAGACTGAACAATCCCTGCTCCTTCAGCCGCTCCTCATAAGGCCTGTGCTCCAGACCCCTCACCAGCTTTGTTGCCTGTCTCTGAACACGCTCCAGGGCCTCAATGTCTTTCTTACAGTGAGGGCCTCAAAACTGGACACAGTACTCGAGGTGCGGCCTCACCAGGGCTGAGTATAGGGGGACAATGACTTCCCTGTTCCTGCTGGCAACACTGTTTCTGATGTAAGCCAGAATGCCATTGGCCTTCTTGGCCACCTGGGCACACTGCTGGCTCATGTTCAGTCTAGCATCAATCAATACCCCCAGGTCCATTTCCTCTACACAGTCTTCCAGCCACTCTGCCCCAAGCCTGTAGCATTGCCTGGGGTTGTTGCGGCCAAAGTGCAGGACCCAGCATTTGGTCTTGTTGAATCCCATTCCATTGGCTTCAGCCCAGCTATTCCGCCTGTCCAGATCCCTCTGTAGGGCCTCGCTACCCTCAGGCAGATCAACACTTCCAGACAACTTGGTGTCATATGCAAACTTACTGAGGGTGCAGTCAATGCTCTCATCCAGGTCATCAATAAAGATATTGAAGTGGACAGGCCCCAGCAATGATCCCTGGGGAACACCACTCGTGACTAGGTGACACCATTTTGACACTATTAGCTGTGCATTTTCACCAATGATGAACAAGAACCTGCATGCCATGCTTGTAGAAGTCACAGAGGTGGTGGCCACTGTTGACACGACTAAAACATATCACCCACCCATGCCTCACTGTGCTCACATCCACTGTTTGGTCTCCATAAACGTTCAACATTCAAAGATTAAAACTGCAGCAGTCAAGTATCAGGGATTCCTTTTTCAGTAGCTATTCCCAGATATTGCAAAAAAATACACCAGTTTGTTACGCACATGCCAGGTCTTTTGGGAAAATCTTGAGTGGGTAACACTTTGTTCATGCAGATCTGGCAAATAAAGGTGTTATCACTATATTATTCATAACAGTGTTATTGTTCTCCATGCACATTTATCAAGTCACGGAGATAATGTCTGGTTTCCGGTCTTGAAAACAGTACACTTGGCTTGTAGATCTTTCGTCTCCACTAACCTGCTGTATGACACTCAGTGAAGCACTATTTTGTATTTCTCTTGCCACTTTTCAGAATTCAAACCTGAATTTTTGGCTAAGAGCTGTCTTTCCACATATTTTTATAAAGCTCCTAATACAAAGATGTCATGATCTCAGCTGAGACTTCTAGGCACAATTAATACAATGATAATAAAAATTACAAGGGAAAAAAATCTAAAGAAAATCCTCTGCCATACAAGAAGTTGCATGGAAATTATAAACAAAGAATCTCTTTAATTATTGCCATCACAACTATATTCAAAACACCAGAGAACTAAACTCTGTAGTTCCTCTATTGTTTCACCATTTTAAACAGGATTTACTATTCATTTTTATTTCCTAAAAATTCTCATTTTATTTTGCCCGTGTTTGCTGTTCACTAATTTAAATGGAATTTGAATAGTATGTTGAATGCTCCTATAGTAGTTTTTCTTTGCAATGCAAATCCACATTTTTTTTTATTTTAACACAAAGAAAAGTAGATTTCTGATGGGTTCTCTTATATGCAAATGAAAAGTCAGAAAATGTGCTGCAAAAAATTCAAAGGGTGAGAATGTTATGTGTGAGAATAACATTAACATGTGAATAATTTAGATCTGATTGCATTGCTTGGCTACATACAATACTACTGTGAATATTTTATAAAAATCAAAGATACATGTGATCTTCATTGCAACAAGAAAGAACAATGCATGCTTTACACCTCACATTATGCATCTGTGAATACTGAATTATATCTATAATCTCTGTGATATCAATAACATCACAAAAATAGCAAGTCATACAACCCCAGAAGTAAATGAAATGGCAAGAAAAAACATATCTGAAATCATCTAACTTCTTTGCAGCCTTGTTGAAGGCTTATTAAAGGTATCTTGGTAATCTCTTATCATTGCAATGATTCTTTCTGGTAATAAATATCTTCTGCAATACAAAACATATCTTTTAATGCTTTAAAGATAATACATAACACAAATACACACTTCATTATACTCTTTCACGATGTAGCTGATTTAATTATTCTACTCAGATATAGCTAGTGTAAGTCCTGGCATACTTGAACATAGAAGTTATAAACTACACTATTTCCATTATTAATTAGATCTCAGGTTCAAAAAGTAAAGTTTGTAAGCCTGTTTTAACCATTTTTCTTTTTGTTGTTGTTGTTCTTTCACAGGAATGTAAATGACTAAAATGAGATTCTTATTGCACAGTACACAAATTGAGTAAGTCTAAATGTATAGTATGAAGTGCTAAAGAGAAAGATTGATTTCAAGTCATGGCAGCTTCCTTTACATTTCCAGCATTTTTGTACAAATTTCAGTTAAATACCAGCATGACAAAGCATTGTTTTTTGGCTTTGAATTTTCAGTTCATAAAATGAAAAGCTGAATCTTGAACTCTTATTTTATAGGAGATGCTGCTCCTATAGGCACAGTGGCTAATCCCAGAATGTTGAAAAAAAAAAAAAAAGGCACTGTTTACAGCTGTGCAGTGTTCTGATGCAGAGAGGAGCACAAGACCCGAAGCAATGGGCAAGGAGGTGACTTGTCCAATTCAATCTCCTCATAATTCCTTGGCATTTCCTTGGGAAGTAGGGGTGAAAAGGGACCATTGTAGTCTTACTGGCCCTCAGCTCACAGTGGACAGAATTTTTGTCAACATGTAAAATAATTTGGGATATACAGACACTTGAAGACTTAAGCTGTTAGAAGGGACTTTGAGAACTCTTCACTTTATCAACAGTTTAGTTATACAGTCTAGTTATACAGCTGATGCTCATCATAAATGACTGACTGAAACTCATTCTGTTAAGGGAAAAAAAAAAAAAAGCAGCTCATATAAATCTCTTTAAAGAATATAGAAGAAATTTACATTTGATGGCTTAAAGATATATTATAGTAAGATCTATACTTAGTTTCACTTTCTAAAAAATCGCCTTCAGTAAGGTAAGCAATATTTCAAGGAGCTTCTACTTATTAATGTACTTTTATCTTGGAGTTATTTTATTTCAATTGTAAATAAAACATGGTTCCTTTAACCACAAAATCTTTAGATATTTTGAATGAACTAAATATTGCTCACAGTGACTTAAGGAATTATTAGGGTTTACTGAGGAAAAAAAAGCAGGAATACTGAAAAAAAAAAAAAACACAACTGAATTTTTTTCTGAAAATCTGTAGGTGACTATTACTGAAAGTAATGCCTATTGAATTTCCATGGAAACTACAAGAGACATAATGAGCACAGTAACTACTTGATAGTGCGATGAACAAGGGTCTGCATGCCATGCTTGTAAAAATCTGCACCAGCAGGGTGCAGAGTGACCCAGTGTTTCACAGCTGCTAATGATGACACAGTTGGAAGATGTTGCCCACGCAGTCCATCTTTCATCAGCCCAGACAGATGGAAGTAAAAAGTTGTCAAATCTGGACAGTATTGTGGGTATGGTAGAACAGTCCAGCCAAACCTGCAATATGCTCCATGATCTCCAAACTGGTATGGGGTAAGGAAAAGGTTGTCTTCTTCTCTAGCCTGAGGCTGGAAGTTGGAACCTTCAGCTCAGTCAGTGTCACAATGTAGAAGTCTGAGTTGACGGTTTGCTCCAGGAAAAACATGAATCACCCCCTTCCTCATCCAAAAGACAGTGCACATCACTTTAGCTACTGTGTCCAGAACTTTTTCTTTTATGGGGAATTCAGATATCTCCACTCTATGGACTGCTGTTTTAACTTCTACTCATACCAGCGACTCTGCATCTCGTCATCAGCAATGATGTAATCCAGGAAACTCCCACCTTCAGCCTTGTATTGGTTCCATTGGTTCTGACAAACCTGTATATTTGAAAACACTCTTCATTGTGTTGTGACGCTGCGCATGTCTATTCAGAAAACTGCTTGTCTTTCATGTTGCTGCTGCCAATTCTGAAAGGCACCATGTCTCACTCCAATATATGGGAGGGAGAGGAGGTTCATTTAATATATGTATACCCGACGGCAAGATTAACACACAACAGGTCAAATGTTAGCCCGACCAGTTTATTACAAACTCTAGTTGTTTAGGGAGATGAGGAAGGGGAGACAGGCAATAGAAAAGATAGGAAATAAAAGCAAGGAGACTTTGTAGGAAGCAAGAGGGAGATAGTCACCACCATGGGTCCAATGTAGTTTGTAGTTCAGTCATTGATCTTCAGTACTGGTGGGTTATCAGGTGTTGTTTCATTGACAACGACTGTGACAACCTTTCCAATGGCAGTACAAACTTATTTATAAATAAGTCAAAAGTGGTCAAATCAGCTCTCCTTGGAGTGACAGCTTCTGGCTTTTGGATCTCAGCAGGAACTCCATTTGTTCCCATCTTCCGGGCCTTGCCAGCAGATAAGAGGGAGCATGGAGGCTCCAACTTGTTTTTTGCCTTCACAGCATACAATGGCATCATCCCCCAGTCTCCCATAGCAAGCTGGAGTTATTTGGTCACAGGCCAGATATTCTGCCAGTAAATAGTCCTGAGCACTGTCTTCGGAAGGCAAACAGCTCCAAAGAAATGCTTTCAAATGTAAAACTGTCCACACAGTGATGTTGATTGCCATGGGGCAACACCCACCTCTCATCTCCTAGAAAAGTCAGAGTCTTATCACAAGAAATGCCTCAGAAAGAATGCTTTGAGCCAAAAACAAAAAAGGGTTCAGACACACTAGCCACTGCCTCACTGCTCACATCCTGTGTCGTCTCCATAAATGTTTAGGCAAGCATTAATGAATGACAATGGGTGCCATTTTTTCTTCAAGAAGGAATTTAATGGTGCACCTTTTCTTCATACGCACTTCCATGTCAGATGCCATTTTGTCAGATTGCCTCTCTGCTGCCATCTGTTGCATGACAATGAAATTTAATCAAATACTGTAGGGAAGATTCATGGTTGGGCTAGGTGATCTTAGAGGTCTTTTCTTGGTGATTCTATAAGATTCAACCTCTGCTGCCATACCACCAACATCTGCCCATGTTACTTTACATATACAGAGTTTTAATACTATGGTTCTGGGTATTTGCTAGGCTTACAAAAATGGAAACATTCTGTCCCACCAAACACAAATTCAGTTTGAGATGATTCAGCTGCATCAGAAAATGATCACTACTCTGAATTAGATCTCTGTGATGACCTAGAAACCTGAAATGATGACTAATTATATGGAGAACCATTCTTAACTATAAAGTTCTTGTCATTGGCAGTTTATTCTTAGCACTATTAAATGCCAGATCTTAATCATCACTACATTCAATAGTAAAGTTTGCACAGTAAAATGCAGAGTATACATCTGTTAAACACAAATCCTTCCAAGACAGAAAGGAAAAGACATAAGGACAACTGGTTGTCCAGTGATAGTTGTCTTAACAAGGTATTCATAGTAAAAATTACAGCCTGTAAGATTAACTGCTAGGATGTTTAGGATTTCTAAAGAAGGACATTCTGGTAAATGATAAACATCATGATATCAGTCCTTAAATATGAAGTGTAGTACCATAGCAGTAGATGGTCTCTGACGTAAAATTCACAGGGTACTCTCAGGCAGTTCCAAGGAATTTATCTCTAACTTTATACTCAGTTAATCCTTGCCTTAATAGTTGAACTTCAAATCTTTGAGGTTTAAGAATGAATAAATATTAACATGTTTATCAAGAAAAAAAATGCAAAGCCACAATACATTTTCTCTGTAACACTTCTGCATTGTTGCAGACAAATTTAAGATGTTTAAACATTGGAAGTGCTCTTCTGTGGCTGAAATGTCTTGCAACACAGATTTATCTGGCATTGGTACTGATATTTTATGGAGCAAATTCAATATTAATCTTAATTTCCATAATAAGCACTCATTAAAAACTGTTTTATCTCAGCTAAAGTTAGCCATTGACAAACCCCTATAAAATATTACTTACCTATTGAAAGTAAGAATATTGGCTATATCATGGGGAGGGAAGGAAGGAATAGGGAGAACAAAAAGTTAGCAAATGAAATATATCTTGTCTTGGAAAATCCTTTCTTATTTATACTCAAAATTCATTTTTAATGAATTACTATATCTAGGTCACAAAAATAAAGAAAAAAATTATTCATAAGATGGCTAGTTAAATCCACATCAAAATATTCTGGACTCTTCCAGTCCTCATTAAAGTCAAAGGATCTGCTTTCCCTCTTCCCACCCAAGATATCCTGCCTTATACATAATTTATTTATTTGTTCATGGTTTATCTTTAAGTTTTCCTTTCAATTATTTTTAAGAACGGGTTGACGCATCATGTTTATTGCACTAACAACTCACCTTTCAAGCTTGCACTTCTGGAAAGACATAAATGACAAAATGTATTAATACTCACTATCCAATGTCTTGTAGAAAATGAAAGACTGAAAAATAAAATGATAGATTACACTTCATCTCCTGTTACCACTTTTCTAAAAAAGACAAATAATCTGCCTCTGGGGAAGGTAAAGAAAATGTATCTATTTTTTCTTTTTTTCTTTTTCTTTTTTTTTATTGTTTTGTATTATTATTATTACTGTTAATAAAGCAACTACCTTTTAATTACAGTATATAGAAAAATGCCATAAAACATTTTTGTATATAAGTTATTTTTTGTCAAGTTGTTTAAACATTTGAAAGATTTGTACATCTTAGGAGGAGCACCACCTCCAAACACTACCTCCTTCTAGTAGATAGAAGCTATAGATTCACATTGTCTCACTCTGGCTCATAGCGATGGTTCCTCCTCCTATCTAAATGAAGAGAAAACATGAAATTTATCAGTAGACAGTCATGAGGATTTTCCCTGCCATTCACTTGCTCTCAGCTCTCTGAATATAGAAGGTAACTCTACGTAATGATGCACGGAAATATATTTCCCTGACATAATAATTTGATAAACTCAGATAAGGGCTTCTTTTCCCTATTATGTATATTTCCTATCAAACATGAGGCTTTCTCTATTTATCACTTTGTAAAATCAAAGTACAATCACACTGTTTAGGGAAAAAAAAATCATAATTCTTTCTCATAACACATATCTGTGTAAATAATACAGCAAGTTCAGGAGCTGCTGATATTGGGTTTTTTTTTTTTTTTTTTGTTTGTTTGTTTTGCTTGCTTGTTTGGTTGGTTTTGTTTTTGTTTTTTTTTTTCACTTGGCAGCTTCATGATACAGTGGACTGCCTAGAAACAATCTTAGCTATTTTTACTGTCATATGTCATTTCAGACTAATCTCATGTTCACCAGGATTTTTTGGTCTCATTCAGCAGTGCTGCTTCCTGTGCGTTTTTGCTTTCTCTTCAGCTTCATATCACTGCGGGGATTAAATGAGCCTTGGCAAGTAAGACAGTCTCCTACTATAATTTTATGTTTCTAGATTTCCTAATAGAATTCACTATGCTTTCTGCTCTCAAGGATGTTTACAGTCTGAAAGTATAGCATCTTCTGACATTTTAATCAGTAAAATATTTCTACATTTTAGAATTTGAAGCTATTATGCAAAAATAGACCTAAGAAGGACACCTGTGGCATAATCAGATATTTCTCCTACAATAAAATTCTCATTCCAAACCTTCTTTGTTTTCATTAAGATGTTAGTTTGAACACATAAGATTAGTCTTAGCTAGGACAATATAAATTTATTTTTCAAGTAATTCTTAAGGGAAGAAGATTCTTTTGGTAAGCATGTCTTGTTTTTTTAAAGAAGCATCCTGTCTGCATTTTCTATTGAAGAAGTGATTCATAGATGGCAAATTTCATTCCACTGAAACTGCCAAGAAAACTTTTTAAAAAAAACTTTCATGTGGGGAAAAATTATTTTGCACCATTCTGTTTCCTCTTTTATTTTTAAGAGTTTGAATTTGGATCTGTCGACTGTCACGGTCCAGGTTGCTGAATACCAAACAAGAAGTAAAGAGCTTCTGAACTGTAATCCTAGCCCTGGTACAGACCTGATAAGAGACCTTATGCAAGTCACTTGATATCTCCACCTTCTTCTCTTTCTTCAGAAACCAGAAATAGTGGTATTTCAACTCAGTGACTTGTTACATGAACAAAATAAAAGCATGCAAAGCACTATATAAATGCTGCAGCACTACAGAGTTTAATAGGAAGTTTACATCTAGGACTTTGTTTTGAGGATTAGTGATGTCTTTTTTTTTCCCTGTCCATACCATGGAACTAGAATACAAATCTAACAATGCTGTTAAAAAGCCTCATATTTGGATCTGACTTGAGCTCCTTTTTTCCTCCACAATGATGCAACAATGGACAAAGCCCTCTACATACATAAACTACATACATAGATTCTCCAAGGTATCTACCATATCATAAATACAAATTCCAAACTATCTGTTGAACTGTTTTTCCTCTTTCTCTATTCTGGTAGGCAGGCATTTTAAGTTTAACTGCACTTCAGTTTCTGACATTGAAACTTAAAAGTAGTCTAAGGTTCTGCAGAAGACACTGAAACTTTTCAGGACTCATATTTAATATGTTTTAATCTGCTAAAACTCACCAACCTTCATTGACCTGTCTTGCCTGTAGAGACTATTTCAATAATTTTCTCTTGTCTCTATTAAGAAAACAAATTTCAGCTGCAGTGCCATCCCTGTGTTTAAGCTGATAGTTCAGTGGTTAGGGACAATGGAAAACCTAATTCAATTCTCTGCTGTTGAAAATTAGAATGTGTATTCTCTGTCTCCTGAGGGTGTTGTTAGGCCCTCTTCATAGTCTTTGTAATATGGGTGCTTCAGGGTCTACATCTTTCTTCCTGGATTATCTTCAAAAACCATTTGACATTTACTTCCTAGTTAAGTCTATTGGAATTCTCATGCCAAAAACTTAATAGGTACTTATCTTTTAATGCACAAATAATTTTAATACCTACTTATTTGTTATTCAGTTCCGTGCTGAGACATGGAAATTAAATGAAACTTACTTTTGTATTATAATTGTTACTGAGAGATCACACTTCCTACAGTTCCTACACTATGCCCCATACAATAAAAAAATGTGCCAGACAGTTTCATCAACGTGTTAAAAGAAATACTGTATACCACTGAGAAACCCTAAATGGTGCTATACATTCATTTTTGTCTTTAAAATGCATTATATATACACACAAAATGTCTTCCTTTCCATCTTCACCATTTTGTGAAAAAAAAGAACAAAAGTTGGATGAAGGCATTTTGCAATATTTCTTGATTGTTGTCATAGCAGTATTTTTTTTTTTCACTGTAGCAGGTGGATACAAGCGAGATTTTAATTCTGTTTGGGAAACTAGAAAATCTTAGTAAAGTTTTGATTTTATGCTATCAGGCATCTGATGCAAAAACACGGTGCTCATAGTCCCTGGCCAGATAATTGTTTTATATACTTCATGAACTTTTAGAGAATATTAAAACAAACATAATGATAGAACAATATGCCAAATACATATTTTTTAAAAATTTTATCTGAATATTAATCATACACATGAATACAGGCATTTTAAATTCAAACAATACAAAATTGTTGTCGATGCACTTTTTCTAGCAGTATGCTATTGGAGCAAACAGTGATTTTTCAAGACAATATTAAATAATTTCATTGTCATATGGTAACTCAGCACCTGTGACCCAAATCTTCGCATTCTTAAATGATTTGGAATTTGGTTCTAGCTTCATATTTTTGGATTTGGTTAATTTTTATAGAGAGACACAAAAAGTAAATTTATATTCACATGCAAAAATACCGTTATTTTCTTGCACTGGCTTGAAACAAAACTATTATCATCACCTGACTTCTAAATCACTTTCCACACATATTCTGTGCTTCTTTCCACTCTTCAGGAGCAAATTCATAGCATTTCTTACTTGAGTCCATTTGGCCCTACCTACAGCTTTTCCTCCTTCTCAACCTTGGAAGAGCAGCACAAAAATAAATTTGTCAATAGTGCTCTTATTTTCTCTTCATGATGGTCTATCCAGATGCTGGCTGATTTATTTGTATCACTCACATACACACATATATGTGTGTGCGTGTGTTATAAATAAATAAACATATATTACTGGCTGTTATTCTGTATTGCACCTCAAAGAGTGTAGTCTTATAAGCACTGAGACCAACATCAGCTGAGGTGAGCATAATCTCCTTTCTACCGAGAATTGACTTTATTGTCTCACTGAGTGACACTGTGGCTATACCAAAGGCAGTGGCAAAACAAAGAAATAAACAAAATACCCCACAAGCAAACAAAGAAACAAACAAAAAACCCACAAACAAACAAACAAACAACCCCCTCCTCCCTGCCCCTGGATTTTAAAAGTATATTCAACTATTTACCTATCCATGCGCTTCAAGGAACAACACTCCATGTTTTAGCTGCACAGTGTTTTTAAAGATGAGAAAAGAATGACTGTGGCAAAACTGAGCATGCAGTCCTTAACTTTTTCTTTCTACATGACAGATAAACCAGGACAGAGGAAAACAAAAAACAAACAAAACAAAACAAAAAAAAAAAAGGAAGAGGAAAACATTTCCACTAATTCTTCATAACTCTATAGTGGATTGTGATTACATTTGAAGCCAAAAGATATTGGCCTGGAAAGAATTTTTAGAAACATTGGTGGAAAATAAATCACTAAAACCCAGAATATTTTACATAAATTTACTTTATATTATCTCACTTGTATCAAGCAGATAGGACAAATTTGAATGTAAAGAGGCCTTCCTATGAATCTCATATTTAGATAATTTATTCTATTGATTACATTTAATCTCCTACATCATGTCATAGAGCTGTAAGGTATCTGGTAGGAGCACAGTAAAAACCAGTTAGAGTAAATAACTTGCAATGAATAATTTATACCTCAAATTTTCTACCCTGTAAAGATTTTTCTATAGCTCTTGCTGTCATAATATCTAACCTCTGGTCTAAAGGATGAGCTTATTAGAAGAATTCATTATTAACATAACTCTGCATTAAACCACAGCAAATCTTTCATTGACTTAACTAGGGCAGGAAAGGGTATAAATTGAAGGGAGAGTTTTTTGATGTTTCTGTTATCCCCTCAAGTGAATATGAATAGATTCATTTCAAGTTTTGTTATTTGAGAACATGAAGAAGATTTTTCTTCTTCTTGTAAATATAAATCAGTTAAAAACATTTCTTTTAAAGCATTTGACTTTTAATATTAAATATTCTATATTTTCTTTAATTTGATCTAGTTAATCTAGATTTAAGTTGTTGTAGTACTTCCAATGTTGTTTCTCCCTTCCAATTGACTTCTACTGTGTTTCTTCCACAAACTTTTCTCTGGAAGCTCCCAAATAACTGTTCAAGAACATCCACACCAGTAAAACTTGTCTGTGAAAAATGAAATACAAACAGCTCACAGAAGCAAATAAAGCTAATTATACATGTGGATGAAATCTATGGAAAAAAGATGCTTTTCTAAAAAATTATTTTGCTTACCTTAATGATCAGCTTTGGCAGCTCAAATTGATTATTTCCAGTCCATGTTATCCTATACTATCCTAGATAATTACAACATGTGATACTGATCTTGTCAACAAATATTAATTATTTGATAGAGCTGACTATTTTCAAACCAGAAATACTCAGCATGAACTGTCACTGGTTTTTCAACATGCAAGTCTCAGTTCCTCAGACACACTGCATACAACATGCAGTCTGATTTCCATTAGTATTGCTAGTTATTCTCCTAATACAATTGTATATTCTTAGACTATTTATAGAAAATACATAATTAAGTAAATATTCCTTATAAAAAGTATCTTATTCCTTTTCAAAAGTGTATAGATGCTTTAATAGTACAACACTAAACACTCCATATCTCATTTAAGTTAGGGACAACTGTCATGTAAGGAAAGAACTTCTCAGTTTTTGCATGTGTTTCATCTCTCCCTTTGTTGAAAATAATCACAGGAATTATTTCAAATTCTGAGTAAGCTGTACTTGAGTAATGTCACTATCATCAATATGTGGTACAACTTACAATAGCCTTTTATTATTATTATCCATTCTTGCAAAGCAAGAACATCTAATTTTTTTTCCCTAAAATTGATTATGTGCTGATTAGAGAGGTTTTTATAAGTTATTCCACTTCTGATTATTAGGAAAACTTACCAGTTGTGGAGTAAGAAACCAGAATGAAAGATCAGTAGGTTAAAGTAATATTTGGAAGAGAAGTTGGAATACTATAAACTACTGTAAATTAGATTTTTTAGCCAGAACACATTCAATTTATGTCAAAATCTGCTCTTTGAGGAACAGCATTTGATGAAACAGTTATTAGTCCCATTCTGTCTTCTATTTTAACCAATATGTGACTTTCAGGGCTATCTTTAATATTTCCATACATGAAAGTTAAGTGCTTCTAGAAAAGCACATTTGAAGCACAGCTTCTATAAAATGAAAATTGTCTTCACAAGAAAACAGCTGGTTGTCATGGTTTGTAGAAGGATCTGGATGAAATTTCACCAGACTGGTATTTCTCAAAAGTTATTTCATCAGATGTTTCCAGTAGTTTTTACTGAGCTTTGACTGTCTGTCAACTCTTGTAAAGGGTGTAATGAAAAATAAATGTAAGGAAATACATTACAGAAAGAGTGGAAAATTTCAGCCAGCCCCCTATATGATTTTTCAAAAACATACTGGTAAACTAAGCATAATGACTTACTTGATACATTTTCCTATTTTCTGAATGTGTAGACCTGAACAAGCCACCCATTTTGAAACTGCAAAGTTCTTTATTATTGGTCCAAGATAAATTAGGAGTTCTTTATGTATATATATCTTCACAACTGAGACAAATTTTATAGTTCTGCTCTAATTCTCAATTTCCCTGCAGCAGTTGTGGACCACAGACCTGTGAAATAATATGACTAATACCTAAGATAGCATGTAGACTGCAGGATCAAAGGAGAGTAAAGATGTCTGATGGAGCCTAAACTCTTGTTCTCCTTTTGTTTGTTTCTGTCTGACCTATAAATCTTGAGGGTTGTAACTTACACATATGGTCTGCTTGACATGAGTGTGAAAGGTTACATTAATCTACTCAAAGATATGAGTTATACAGGCAGTCTAGTTACAATAGCTAACTCAGAGATTTGAAATAACCTTGTCCAGAAGAACAATTGCTTGCAAAGCATAAACATTTAGAAACATTTCTGTACTGTACAAATTCTGGCCACTGAGTCAATCACTCCAAGAATTTTACTAGAAAAATGAGAAAATACCCAAAGTAACACTGTTAATCTGTTCATATGTTGAATATGTTAAATTATCTCCCACCCTCAGGTCTGTCTTGGAAAGAGAACTACAACACAGAAACTCCAGGAAAGGTCGTCTATTCTCTACAGGAGGCAGAACTTGGCAGATCTCCACAAATGAAAATATTGTCCTCTCACTCAGACTACTGCTAAATTACAGTTTGATTTTAAATGCCATACATGTAATTAATACCATTTTAAATGCCTTAAAAATGTAATATTCTGAACCTCCAAGAATTAAATTGGCTTCTTGACCACTAGAACTCTGTAAAACAGTATCACATCCCTTTTCTCTGTTTTTTGTGGCTATGAGAACTAAAGATAAACACCTCTAAAACAGTAGAAACTGTGTGTTTAGTTGTGTCCTTGCTTTAGGAAGAAAGATGGTTTGAAGTATTCAGAAATAATTCCAATTCTAATCTCTTTGATGTGGAATCCTGAAAAAAAGAAGGTTTTGGAAAGCCAAGTGTAATGGAGAAAGCACTGTTACTAACAACAATGGCATTATGACAGGTAAAGCTTTTCCCCCATATACTATAGATTGAGTGGAAGAGTCCTTTTCACCTGTCTTCTCTCAGGAAGGCTTTGTTTTTAAGAAATACGATTAAAAAAGAAAAATAATAATAAGAAGAAATGAAAATAATAATTCAGAATAGGAAACCAACCTCTGGCATTTCACAGGGATATTGTTACAATGAAGAGTGGGAGTGTAAGGGATGAAGACATCGTCTTTCCTATCTTCATATACATTGCTTTATCTTTGAAAAGTATCCAAAAGTAATGCTTCCCTTTTACACTGAACTGTTTTTTCCTTTTTAACTTTAATTCTGCATAAATAAATAAAAAAAGTGGATGGCATTAATAGACTTCTATTTTAAAACATATTTCTATATAAATTTCCATAAGTGTTTAATAAAGTGATATTGATATCCTAGAATATCCTATCACAATTGAGATCTATTGCATTTAATTAGATAATATTCATTTTCCCCAGTTTTAACAAACTCAGTTTGTCAGCAGAACTTTATTTCTGGGGTAATTATCACAGAATCATTAAGGACCACTAAGATCATCAAGTTCAACCGTCAACCTGCCATCACTATGTCTACTAATCCACGGCCCTTGGTGAAACATCTACGTATTTCTTGAACAACTCCATTGATGATAACTCCACCACGTCCCTGGGCAGCCTATTCCAGTATCTGAGCACTCTTTCAGTGAAGGCTTTTTTCCTATATACCCAACCAGAACCTCCCCTGGTGCAACTTATGGCACCTCTCATACTATCCCTGTTACCCTGGAGAAACAGCCAACTCCCATCTCATTCTACAACCTCCTTTCAGGCAGTTGTAAAGAGCAATAACGTCTCCCCTGAACCTCCTCTTCTCCAGAATAAACAACCTCAGAGTTTCTAACTACATATTTTCTATAGAAAAGTCAAGCAGATGTTTGCATGTAAGTTCTGATACGTTCAAAATCAGAAACTGAACCTGAAATAACTGTGCAGATATAAGCATGCCACCCACCACAGGCAAAGCACAACTTTGTGGTTATTAAAATAGTCTAGACAGACTAAATATATATATATATATATATATATATATATATATATAATATGATTAAAATAAATGAGGTGCCCTAATTACATTTGTGTTTGAGAAAGCTGAATGAATCTGCTGAGATGTTCTAACTTACAGGACTCCTAGTGCTACTGAGAAGAAAGCTGTCGATATTCTTTGTATAGCTGTCAGTCTCAGACAAAGAAATTTCCTCAGCTCCCTTGCTGAGCTAGGCTGATGCAACGAGCAACATATGAAATGCGAGACGGAAGGTATTATGAGGAATTCAGACTCCATTTAACTAAAATTTATGAAATATTTTATAGAATCGAAAGATATACCTCCTGAAGTGTTTTTATTATAATCATTATTAAACTGCATTGTACTATCTTTTAACCTTGGATTTTCATTCATATTAGTAAAAAAACAAAGGTTTTATTCAGACAGATTGTGAACTAATTTCTAGTTTGTTCAATGATTTATTCCAAGTTGGGGATTTAAAAACAAAATAATAAAAAAAAAATGCAACTACTGCTGAAAACATAATAGAATTCATTATGAAGGATGCAGTGATTTTTTTTTTTTAGAAAGCACTACTGCCAGAAGCACGAGCTATTCGTATAAAAATAATTCCTTAATTCTTGCTGTTAATGATTTCATAAATGCTTACATGTTTTTATTTTTTTTTCCTACATTTCTGTAAATAAAGAACTAAGAAATAGGGCCATGCACAGTCATAACTTTCTGTAATCAAAATTTCCCCCCCCAAAAAAAGAAAAGCACATTTCCATAACATCTTTCGGAATACACAGCTACCTTTTCAGAAAGATCTCAAGACTTTTCTTTTTTATGATATGTTTCCTTCTTCATGTTACAAATTCAGCAAATCTCTAAGATAAATAACAGAAAAATTCTGCAGCAAGCATGAAAATATCAGCTCTCTCTCAGACAATTCAACTGGAAGGATCATAAAGCAACTGCTATGAGCTTGGTTAATGATCCTCTAAATTCAAATATACCTTCTCCTTCTTTCTCAACATACAGTGTAAGCAGTCAAATATATACACTTTAAAGAGAATCATAGAATTCTTAAAAATTGGAACAGACCTTTAAAGATCATCTAGTCCAACCCCCCCACAATGAACAGGGACATCCACAGCTGGAGCAGGTTTACTATACATGTACTGAAGAGAAATACAATATACTTTTTGCACCGTTAGTGAGAAATAATACTTTTAGATATTGACATAGTTTTCAAATTGAGATACAGTTTTAGTCTGTAATTATAGAATTAACTAAATGATATAGAGGGTGCCAGAGACTACGTGTACAATCTGCTCAAACCTGCTTCAGGAAAAACATCAGTCTACAGAAAAATTCAAAGTTATTTTATAAATAATTCAGATTCTTATATTTATTTTTGAAGCTGAAATAATATGATAAATTAGACATAAGGTTAAGTGAAGTTTTTTGAAAATTTAGCAGTTTTTCAAGGAATTTTCTACATTTGCGCAGTTGCATCATTACACAAACATTAATGAATTTGCTTTCACAACATCTCCTTCTGAGTAGGTTTTCTATTCCAGCATATTGATAAGCTAGCAAACTTTTATAATTGTCATTATTTTCTCAGAATATTTTTATAGAGGCATGGATTCAGCCTTATATCCTGACCTAATACTTGCACACAAACGTAATTATGTGCAAAATATAGCCAAAGTGGTTAAAATAAAGACTTAAAGGAGAACGAAGATACTTATAATAGCCATTTTAACTCCTCACATAACCCTTCTCACAACTATTTTGTTTCACTCAATTCTGATATGCTAGCTAAATTTGTCACTGAGAATTTCTGTTACAATTTTTTAAAGAATGAGAGCGTTCACAGTGTTAGGGCAATTTTAAAAGGATGCAGACAATATCACCTACACTTGGGTGAACCTTATTCCATTCTGATCTTGCCTCTTCTGCATGGTTCAACAACAATTTTTTTATAGAAGTGTCAGTTCAATCCTCCCCAACATTCATATATTTTATGGCTGCACAGTATGTACTGTGGGTATTTCCAGACACCGTGACATTACATAGTATTTTAAAATAAACTTCAATACTGCAGGAACCATACCAATTGAAAGCTTACAGATGGCTGATTGTGAAAAGCCATTAGGAAGTCTGTCCATGTGGCAGCAATTTCTAACTGAAATAGTGTGATGAATTGTACCCACTGCTTATTTCATTTTGGATTTTTTCTTTCCTCCTAACAGTGTTCAGTACAGCATGCAGCCTCCCTGTTCCTCATCACAACCCTCCATGAGAAACCAGTGGGGAAGATCTAAAAAGCAGAAAACATAGATATAAGACTTTCCAAATAATCCAGCCTCTCCCAAGTTCCAAGTGAATTTTTGACCCATCAATATTTCCACTGTTTTCAGGGAATGTCTGTAGTTGGATGAGGATGATATTGCTGAATACATTACTTTGGATGGAGAAAACAGTGAAAATGTGTCCACTAGAGCGTATACCTACACAGTGCAAAAGGAAGCACTAACATAACTGCTCTAGGAGTATTCACCACCCACATTTTGGGCTCTCATTCCCTCTTTTCATTCCCCTTATCCATCCTGACCAAGAAGAGAAGAACAGGAGCTCTTCACAACCCTGAGAGCACAGCATCAGCCATGGACAACCAGAGGGAAAAGGTTGTTCTTTAACATCATGGTGAGGCAGCCTCTTCATACCCAATGTTCCTATTGAATTCTTGGGGGGTTCAGGATGCTGCATGGTAAATATAGAACAATCAAAATAAAAACAGAAACATAACAATATTAGAAAGTTTTGGGTTGACTTGATTTCTGGAAATGAAAGCATCGGCTTTTTTATTTTTCATTGTCATTTCCTACATACCATCCTCATGATTTTATTTGGTGTAACAAATTTTTTCTCAAATTTTCCTTTATGACCTCTGTTCTGTCACTGGAAATAAACACAACCTCTCTATTTAAAGATGTTTTCCCCTTCAGATGACTGCCACTATGGGACCCATTGAAAAGAGAGACTTAAAAAACAAGGGAATTGGCTGCAGCCAATCAACTGCTCTTTCTGAACAGCAGAAGGATATCACTGTGTCATACATTAACCATGAAAGCAGCTGTAGACTCAGCACACATAATCAGAAACTTCACTGGGTTCTATTTTGTAAAGTCACCACAAAAGCTCTGGACTTCAAATAACTGCAAAAACATGATATATTAAAATCAAGCTTTGAAACACTAGAGGTCTAACTTTGAAAGGAAACAGAAAGCTCAACACAGCGAACATCAAAATGGTTAAAAAGCACAGTGGAAAAACAAGTTGAATTTAGGCAAAAAACATTTAAAGCGGGAGCCAATTTTCTCTCAGGAGTATGAAAACAAGAAATGCCTCTCACAACTAGATTCTTAAGTGTGCTCTCCCTGAACAAGAAAAATAACATTACTTTAATAGATTCAAAGTTTCTTTTTAAATCTACGTCAAGAATTATTATCCATTTGTAAAGATTCATTATGTTCAAAAAATCCTAAGTTAGAAAAGCAGTAGAGATACTAAAACCACTGATTCATTCACACAAAGCATTTGCATTTATCTGTGCTGGAGTGAATCAGATTTTGTAATAAAATTCACTGCATTTGTGATTCTTTTCTCCTTTGCAGGAACAGGAAACATAAATAAGAGGTTGCAGTATGAATGTGGACACTCCTACTGAAAGAAATATCCATCCAAAAAACCTACATTCTCCCCATCGTGATGAAAAATATGTTACTTAAATAAAATTTCTATTGCCACATGATTGTCAGTTCTCAACTTCTCATTTCATATATAGTAAACTTTAGCCTTGCTCTAATTTTCTGGTGTGTTTATGTTGTGTTTTTGTTTGTTTGTTTGTTTAATATTTTTTCCTCCTTTACCAGGATAGATACATTGAACTGGGAAGGTCTGGATAGTAAAGAACCTAGTGTAAGTGCCTCAAATTTTGATTCAAAATTAGTAGATGCTTCTGATCACTACCATTTCTGCAACTATTTGAACAGGAAAATAGAGTAATGTCCTCCCCCAGAAATACAGCACAAAAACATTTTCTGTGCAGAGCTCAGCTAACGTAGTGATCGGTGCCATAAGCAGCTCATGCAGAAATGAAAAATTCTATATTTGAAGAGTGTTTTGAATGCAAAAGAGAGAGAAAATTTTAAAAATATTGACTAGTGGTAACTAACTGAATGCTCTCATCTATTCTGGGCACTGAATAGAGTAGTGATATTGTGGCAAGAACCTAAATGGAATAAAATAACCAAAATTTAATCTTAATGACAAATAGCCCAATGCAGGGCAAACCAGAATTGAAGAAGTACAGTGATCTTTCCAACTTCTGACATCAACTCTGGATCCTAGCTAGAAATAAAGAAACAAAATTCTGATAGATCTCTGAAGACACAATTACTTCAAGCAATAACACTGATGCTAAATCTTCGTAAAGCAGAATCCAAGCTTCTCACAAGCAGCAGTAGTTAAGAACAGTGATTTTGAACAGTGATTTGAGATACTTTCTACTATTATATATGGTTTTTAAACACATGCAAATATATTTTTTAAACTTTTCTTAAGACAGAAGTTGGTCAGGATTTCATAAAAGTAATTCTATTTAAGCCTTTCCGTGAATGCCATATACAGAAAAGCTTTGCACAGACAGATCCTGACCAGTATTTACAGTAAAAATATCTCTAATAGAAACATTTTGTATTTCTCAAAATGAATGAAATTTTGTTTTGTTTTGTTTATATTAATGGTTTGGGGTGAAACTGCTTATTCCATCGGGACTTAAAATGTAGGACAACTATAAGAATCCAAGTGTTTTGAGCTACTTGAATAAAGGAGATAACTTGGATATGAAAGGATATTTAGACAACTGTAAAATTTCTGGTATGTGTCCCTTAGAACTTGAAACATTAGAATTTTAAAATTTTAAATTTGCATAGGATTTTTTTTTCCCCTCATTCTATGGGGAGCTGAAATTTAGATTAATGGAAAAAGAAACACTGAAATAAAAACAAGATTTTTTAAAAATATATCTCACACTGTAAGCTGAGGTGCAAAAGAAGAATACAAATATATCAAAAACATTTTAATAAAATTTGTACTTTTCAGCAATAAAAGCCAAACACAGAAGGATCCACAGTAATTAAGGTCTATATATGGCAATGTGGGTCAAAATAAACCTTATTAGCTTGAAAAAAAACATGTAGTGGACTTTGACCTTCCTCTGATAATAACAGCTAAGCAAATTCAGAATTCATGATAGATATCAAAGATGCAATCTTCAAATTTTAACATTTTCACAGATGATTGAAGAGCTGTATTGCATCACAGTGATAATGTGGGGAATCAGGTTACACAGTAAAACTTTTAACCTTTAGGTATCTATCTAAATCTTTCTAAAATTCATTTCAGCTCAGTCCATGTTCCTTCTACTGTTACCCTAAATTTCACTGAAATACGTTTAGTTAATCACTAGAAATTGAGTCTGAGCTGGAAAGACATGCTTTTTAACAGAATCATTAAGGTTAGAAAAGACCTCTAAGATTATCTAGTCCAACTGTAAACCCATCCCCACAATGCCCACTAACCACGTCCCTCGATGCCACATCTATACATTTCTTTAATACAACACAGTGTGTCAGTGTATAGGGAATAAGGATCTGTTCATGAAGACATCAATTTTTCACCACAGGAACCAATGTTTCACAAACATCTCAGTGTGTTTTTTGAACATGGGTACTAAATAAGTTCATTCAGATCTTGATTCTACTCAAAATTCCTTTGTCCTGACAAAAGCATCTTTTATTTGCACTCAAGTGTCCAGCTTCTATCAGATGTGTCACTGAAAGAGCAGCAAACAATAGGAATAACTGATTAGAGCTGTAAATATTTTATCTCTCTCTAGAGTTTACTCATAGGAAAAATGGCCAAAAGAAGCAAAGAACAATTAGAAAATAATCTGCAATATGCCTTTTACATCTCTTACTTTCAAAGGCATCAGACTACTTTTTACACATACAAATCTGAAATACTGAATAAAGTCTCATTTAGAGGAGGACAGTTGAGACTAGAATGAATTAATATGTTGAAATTTATAAGGCACAGTGAGATCACCATTGCTGATTTGTACCTTTTTAAAAGGAATCCCAACCAGGAGCTGTGCAGAGAGTGCCCAAATTGGTCAGAGGGCACAGCAGGGAGCCCAGGCTCCTTGTTTAGATGACATAGTTTAGGAAAAGCATTTGTCAGTATAAAAACTGCGTCTCTTTACTATAGATCATAATAATTACATAGATTAAATTCTATTTTAGCTTGAACTTTAAAAGGGCACTGCATTGGAAGCTGAAAAAATTCCAATGTGATTTTACGATCCAAATAGTCACATTCACATCACTAGTCACATAAAAATCACCTTCCTATTTATTCCTCTTGATTTTGTAACATTGGAGATCACTAAATTTATAGAGATGCAATTTAGATTTAACGGATAGTATTACAACTCTTGTATGAAAAAAAAAATAAAAAATGAAGACAAGTTCCAAAAACACAGGTAGGCAGGCACAAACGATCTCTTAGACCTGCCGGAAGTGCCTGCTCTGAAGAGATGTGTACGTAGATTATGCTGTGACCTCAAGTCATCTATAACAGGACATCAACTGAAACCAGCTATTGTGATATTTGTGATGTCACCATTCCTTTGAGCAATAGCGTGGATTAAAGCCCTCTTCCAAGAGGAAGAAAACAGGGTTTTATTTTCTATTTAGTGTGTGGGTCATTTAACTCAGGAACAGCTACGCTGTACCTTAATCTCTCATGTTAGGCAATAGCAGTGCTACCTTCCCTTATTTAAAGCGCTATTACAAGCTCGGGCTAAGTTTCCCAAATAGATATTGCCAAGCACTAAATTCTACCTGCAAGTAGCAAGGGATAATAATTATAATTATTGCACAGGCTAACAGTAAATCCAACACATCCATACATGAATTTACCTTTTCCATAAGAACTAGGAGATCAGTTCTGCTACCCTTCAGTCATGCTGAATCAGTTTACTGCACAAGTAATCCCTGTTACTTCGATGGGACTACAGAGTATGACAGAGTTTAGTCTGGGTACAAGCTTCAGGATCTATCTAAATTATGCAAGTCTAAGAACTGGGGCAGGATAGAGGAGAATTAAAGGAAGGTGAAAGAATATTTATTTCACTTAAAACATATGAGATCATAAGACACTATGCAGAGAGGTATTGTAACAGAAAATACAGATCAGTCACCACATAACATCGTCCTAGAACTTAAAGAAATTTTCAAAAATCAAAGTGAATTAATACTGTTTTGCTTGCTCTAAACAGGATGAATAATAATTTTATTTTTGCGATCATTGTCCCCAAAATAACTGCGTGAACACATGTGCAAACATGCATTGGTCTGATGGTCTGTGTTGGCATTTCATAGCACCCTGCTTGGAAATTGCTAAGGGATCTCGTGGATAGTCAGCAGCAAACACAACTTGATGTAACGACAGTGGCCAATTCATAAAGCAGTCAGTCAGTTACAAACATCAAACTTCAAATTGCACAGGGAACACATCCACAGTAATTTGCAAATATTATTCTGGTAACACATTCACAATAAGTAATTTGAACGGCTCTGTATCATACATGAACACAGAGATCACAGCAGAAGGCAGAATGATACTTTTGACCTCAATAGCTTCCAATCATAAAGGCAGAGATGAAATCATTACATTTATTCTACTGTCATTTTTCAACTACAGTGTTTGGATATGTAAATGTAAAACTAAAAACTGAAATCTAAAGCAAATATATTCTTTGAAGCAAATGGGATAGCTAGTCAGGACATCTAGTTTACACATGGATTGAAAAGAACTGGCAATTGAGTACGACATTCTGTTCTGCTCCACTTTTAATAGGAGCCTACTTGTAGTAGACACATTCTGTTGTTTACTTTTAAAGAGACTCATAAACTACATTTAATCAAAATTATACAACTAGTAGTGCTAATTATTCTGAATAACTTTTTTATGACTTTTTTTCTTTTTTTTTTTCAGTAGCAGCTTAGTTCTTTGCCTTCTGGCTTTCACAAAGGTTGGGGAAATATAGCCCATTTACCTATCTACATCAGGAAAGTCAAGTATCAGAGTAGAAGAAAGACAAACTTGCTTCAGACTTATCTAGCTGAAAATATGTGAAACCTGTCACTGCAATAGAAAAAATATATATATCTCAGAATTAAAGACCAGGCTAGTTTACTGAATTGACATATTTTAGACTACGAAATATCCTGTAGTATCATTTATATCGCTATTAGACTTGCAGTGAAGAAAATTAGGCTATGAAAATATAAAATCTAAGACTAATCTAATATAAATTATCTGGTACATATGAAAGTATGATGATACTACACAGTAGGGCCCTTTGAATCTCCAGGTATATCACAGCAGTAGATATATTTTCTTTTGTTCTTTTTGTTTGTTCGTTCGTTTGTTTTAATACAAAGTTTTAACAGTACTTGTCTTAACGGTAATGACTGTGAGAAGGCTGGTACAGCAATATACACGAAAAAGCAGTAGATATGGTGTTGCATGGACAGCTGTCCTGTGTTTGCTTTCTTGCTGGTCAAATTCTTAACAACCACTGTAGAAGATATTGCATATATTATTTCTTTCATCTGATTTGTCCTGACGGACACAGCATTATTCTAATGCCTATTGGTAAGCCCCATTCAGACTTTGATTTTGGCTCAATTCTTACTATCCATAGATTGTGACTTTTTATTCATAACTTCAGGGGAAACAAACAAAACAAACAAACAAACAAAAAAGCACTCTTTTTTTATACTGTATTCATTATTTCACTATTATTTAAAAAAAATATTTTAATTTCTCTTTTAAATTGCTATGGAATAACCCATTTTTAATGTTACAACTACTCATGCAACTTAGTGCACTGATCCCCAACCTACATTTTAGACGTCATTGAGAATGACAATGTTGTTGAAAAATAAACATTCAAAAATTTGTATTCCTTCCAAAATCTATACTGAAGAGTGTATTCCAAACAAAGAGGTAATTATTCTTATCACTCTGATGCTTTCTCTAACACCATACAGTTTATCTTTCCATGCTTCAATAAATCCAGATTTGTGCACAGTCAAACCAAAGAGCCCAGGGGTCATGGCTATGGGCAGTCCTCTCACTTAGTTCTATTTCTGCACTCTAATTATGTAATCATTAGAATATAACCAGTAGCATGTCTTCCTGAGGGGTATCCATTCATTAATGCAGACAGATAAGACTGTTGTCCATTGAAAGTAATGAAGTGGAAACATCCACATTATTTCTAAAGCCCTTGAGACCATGCCCGTAATATCCTCTGTAGTCCGTGAAGCACTGTCAGGCACCTCCTGTTATAAATATGCAAGTGAAACAATTATCCACACTGTTTATGACTCTGGATTTTACTGGGTTGGAAGGAAGATCAGTGTCTCTTCTACTTTCTTTACCCTGCCTTTACTCCAAACTTCTCCCCTATTGTCTATTTCATTGATTTTTAAAGCATCCAGTTGCTCTGATTTGCTATTCAGAGTTAGTTCACAACCAAGCGAAGACAACAACCAAGTGGGTAACAACTTCAATTACATAAAAGGTGTCTGCTATAAAGGGAAATAAAATACTCTCCATATCCCTGTAAAGGATAAGAAACTTTAGGTTAAATTACAGCAAGCAATGCAAGTTAAAATATCAGCAAAAATTTATAGTGAAGATGATATAAATGTACACTAAAGCACTGGAATATACTTGTCTTGTGAGGTTGTGGGATCTCTATCACTAGAGGTCCTTAAGATTAGACATATATCAAGGTAGTTCTTGATAAAAATATTTTAACCTTGTTTCAGAGTAAGGGAACAGATTATATGGTCTCAAAATGCCATCTGGATCTATTTTCCATACTTTCATGATTATTTACTATGTTACAGCAAGATCAGAAAACTCCATTAAAGTTCAGCCCCCCTGGAGTACTAATCACTGCCCAAGTGCTATTTTAAGAGACAGTCCAGACCTTTCCTTGGAGAATTTATGATCTCATTTCAGATAAGACACAAGGAGAGGTTATAACAATTGAAGGAATAGAGAATGGCACAACAGTGACAGGACACTAACTGTACAATTTGTTATTTTCAGAGTGCAATTTGTGCTTTCAATCATGTAAAAGCTCTTAGAAAAATGCTTTCATGAAATAGCCATTGATCTGCCAAGCATGTACCTCTGAATGATGGGTGACTCTAGCAAAATTCATGCATGTAGTGCCTATTCTGACAAATAGTCCTGTTAGCTTGAGGAGGAGTGTTGAGAACCAGATGGGAATATTTTCCATTTAGTCTTTGCGGTAGTATCACAAGAGGCAGAAACATGCCTGCTCCCGCTACCTTACATACCTAGCTGCCTCCCCAGGCTTTGTAGTCAGTCTGCGCAGAAGCTCAATTCTGATGCTCTGAATTGCTCTCTAGAAGAGAGTCTCCCTCTTCATAGAGAAGTCAAGCAGACTAAATAGACTGACTGATCATGAGCTCTTTAGTATTTGCTAAAGTTCCATTTCAAAAAGGTTGTTCTTTCCCAGGGTGTAATTAAAAGTCACAGGAATTCTGTGTTTTGTTTAAAAGTATCTTTTTACAATAGTAAAGGACTGTTTCTTTGTAAAGTTTCCTCCTGTTATATAAGACCTTCCACCATGACTCACATTTCTCACATCATAGAAATAATTTTGCATCAAGCACAGTACAAAAAGGAGTCTGATTCTAGAAAGGTTACCCAAAACGCTTTCCACCACCTAAACACACACAGCAAAACATACAATTTGGGAACTGTTAACTTCTGATAGGATAGTGGCTTTTGTTTTTATAAAGATAAAACTGATAATTTTATCTGAAAAGAAACATTTTCTCAAAAGATGTTCCCAAATCAAGAATAAAAAGAGCCTTTTAGAAGTTTATAGACTGTGATTTTCAACAATTTGCTACAAACAATCATTTCCTCCTTCAATATCTTAATGTTCCTGTTTATAAAGATACAGGTACTGTTAACTTTATTTTCCCATCTGTTTTAACCTCTCCTGTTGAAATTCTCCTTGTATAAGAATTTATTTCATTGTGAAATCTCCATTTTCTACAGCTCCAATTTTTCTGTTCATCTTTGTGGTTATACTGGTAGAATAGGCAATAATCCAATTGGCCAGGAAGCAAATAAAGCAGTCCTTCATACTGCTAAACACGCTCACAGTAAAACAAGCCTGTGATATAACCCATAATATCAGAACTAAGAATTTTTTTTTTGTGAAAAGATCCAATTCTTTTACCATGCAGTTATAAAAAGGCTTAGAATTAATTATTCTGCTTAAGATAAAAAGCCTGAAAACTTTCTTGGGAAAAGGACTGGTTTGCATAATATGTAGATTATTTCAGTTGCTTGATCACTGTAATAAATGCCAGAGAAGATAAACAAGCACTCCTTGCAAACGAAGCATTGCATGCAAATTTCATTTTTTATTGGAGTGACACTTGGTGACCTATTCTGGAACCTTAAATTGATGAGATTTTCCTAACCAGGCATGCTTTCTAATATTCAGTTAATGAATATAAAAAAACCTCCATGATTTTTATTTTTAAAAAATACATACATAAAAAATCTCATTAAAAACTTGGGATGGAGAATATCACATTAAAAATGCTTGAATAGACAGAGATTATTACAAAGCACAGAAGAGCAACATTTCATGAATAAATCAAAAGGTATTAAGATTAAACAAACATGTAAAGTTTGAAAATCAAAGAAGGTCAATTAATGAAAGCAACAAATTAATTCAATTTTCATTCAAGTACTTGACATTAAACTTGCTACTGTATGAATAAACTGAATTTCAGTCTGTTTGATGTAGAAACCCACGTTGCAAGAAGGTCAGAATTTGTCTCAAAACTTCAGTTCCTTGATTGCTAAGGTTAGACAAGACATACTATCACCCTGAGTGGTAGTAGGATGCCAGACTGACATCATATTATATTTAAATCATCCCTCATTTCAGATTAAAGAAAATGAGAAAACCTCATTGAGAACCTCAGAGAAATAACATGCCTACTCCAAGTGGAAAAGTTGCTGAGCATGACACAGAATATACTCCTTTTAGATATCTATGTAGGCATAACACTATTTGAAATTAATTTAAAGTGCACTTCTGATGCTCTGTGCTCAGGAAAAACCTGAAAGCACATCAGCCCTGAGAAGCGACACAGGGATGTTTATGTGTATTGTACAGTGCCACTGAATTGAGACAAAACTGCCTGAACCAAATATACGTAATGTTGCTGGAGAACGGACTCCCTCAGAAAGGCCTCTGTGACTTTTTCTACTGTCATGGAAGTGTCATATGATGCAAGACCAGGAGCCGCAGTTTCTCAGTGGATGTGATTCTTTGCAGTGCAGATAGCACTGCAGACCAAAAAGAGAATGAATCCTTCTACCTATGTAGCAAACCCAAATAACTGGGCAATTGCAGAACTGGCAAGTGTTTCTTTTAGTGCTCCTCCATCTAATGATGGACATTCATGATGGACAACTCACTCAAAATTTAAAGTAGAATTCACTCAAAATTTAATGTGGAAAGAGGTGGAAGTTTGCATTTGATCTTTTAATCTCTGCAAATAACTTAGTTGAGTCCTTATAAAACAGTTTTTCTAAAATATAAAATCCTGGTAAAGATTTCTTTTTCATTGACATGAATAATATTTTTGAAAACGGCTAGTAAGGAGAGAATGACAACACTTTACCTTAGGCTTCATTATATTTTATGTCATACAAATTATGCCCCTGAAATAGTAAATGATAAAGACATTCATCTGAATTTGACTTTGTCCTGTTCTTGCAGCAGAGATGCCACCTACTCAAAAATATGTGTGGGCAACAGCAAAAGAATGCATGTCAATCCAAATATTTGTCCACTCAAACTAAGCAGCTGCCTCTGGGAATGGACACAACACTGATGTTATGATTTGTTGTTCACTTTGATACACAGCATTTCAGATTTTATTTTGATCAGTACCACTTGAAAAAATAGTTATCTATTAAATTTGCAGTGTGCTGAAAATGACCAGACCTTCAGACTCACAGTCAGCAAGCATGGAACCATCTCAAATTGCCATTACTGATCAAGCTTGTGAAGGCTTTCTCAGTACAGATATGCGAACATCTTAAGTACTAATTTTAATCACTTCCTGTCTTCCTGTTTAAATTGTGGAGGTTTTTTTGTTGCTGTTGTTGGGTTTTGTTCTGTTTTGGTTGTTATTTCTATTTCTTTCATAGATTCCCTTTATGTATTCACTCTAATTGTATGGTTAAATTCTTCATTTTCAGTGGAAAAAATTATGCATTTTTATTTGCACGAGCTGTTACAGCTGTACAGTATTCATGTGTTCATCCTAAGTGTCTGAGAGGGTATCAAACCCAGCAGATACTGCTCAGTGTTACAGAAGAGAAGCGGTATTGAAAAGCATAACAAAGTCCTCCCTGGGATACAATGTCTGAGTTGGGTAGCTTGAATTGCTAGCAACATGCCATCTGTGTTTTAGTGAGGGTTAGCTACTGCTTAAATGATTGTGATTAACAGCCAGAGCTTTATACACTAACAAGCCAAGTTTGATTGTAATTCTTTGGAGTGTAATCATCACTCTACCCTGCAATTATACACAATGTGTGTTGAATTAGAAGCAAAGAAAAAGAACATGAAATAACTTTCAGACTTGGAAAAGCAGGCTATTGAACACAAGCCAAAGGTGAGATGACTGGTGAGAACTGTGACTCATTGTAATATTGCTGATATACAATATAGAGATCGTAGGAATTGATAATTTGAACAGTCACTGTAGAAAAAAAAAGTAGAAGAATATGCATCAGTAGCATAATTTAGATTAAGCAAGCAGAGAAGCAGGCTGTAACTTCAGAAAAACATAAACATTTGATTTTACAACAGAAGTGTGAACTATAGAAAACTTTTTATTTTACCTCATTCCTTTTGCTGAAAGCTAAGTGCTACATGACTAATTTCACTTGTGCCCACTCTCAACAAATGTACTCTTGCTTTCACTTTCATCTTGATCTAAAGCTGCAATAAGTAAGGTTATAAAACCATACGAAATTTCATTGAAATTTCTAAATACTGGCTCATTTTGTTGAAAAAGGAGGAAGAGGAATACTAATGGCTAAGAAGAAGGCTTTTCAACAGACAATTAGCCCTTTTTACGATGAAGACACTAGGAGATATATTTTAAAAAATGTGAGACAGCAAAAATACATTTATACATCTGTTTAAAGAACGTTTAAGAAATAGGCGACAGTATCTCGTAATTGTTAACAATTTGCATTCTTCTGTGACAAACAGACTATATAACTCAGGTCATGCCGTACACAAACAAGAAATCATACATGTAACTCTTGGAGGAGATCTGGATTCACAAAAGGACTTGCAAAATATGTTTACCAATTTCCATCTGAGCTTTCAGAGCAAACAGTGCTGTGTTTGAAAAATTCAAGTGGAATATTTAGTCTAGCAGAGCGAAAATACTCCGCCTGAAGCATATGCTACTTCTCTATCCCTAGGCACGGCTTTTCCTTATTTTAAAGTGACTACATGCAGTCTTACAGAACCATTTTCAACTTTTTCCCATTCTATAATTCATTTGAAATCATTTTTTTCTCCATATGCTTTCATGTTGTGAGACCCAGGTGAATTGAATTCTGTTGCTTCAGAGACTGTCCTCATTGATGTTATCCTAAGAAGGAAAAGAAGCTACAGATGGAGCAAGGCAAAAAATAGTACAGTGGGAGACATGGGGTCAGGTTAACTACAACCATTGCTGGTAGAGTAGGTTGGACAGGGAGGGATGTCCATTTCACATTTACAATCTTCTCCACATTTCACAGAATCATAGAATATCCCAAGTTGGGAAGGGACCCATAAGGATCATTGAGTCAGTTTTCTGCCTCCAAGAGAAAAACTGGCAGCCGGCTGCCCTTGTATGGCTCTAACACAGATAAGACAGGGGTCTGGCCCAACTTGAAGCAGCTTCAAAGTTCAAAGCTTCCAGCCGATCTCTGCTCCCTTCTCTCCAATATCCACGTCATTCTCACACCATCACGATGCACTCTCCCTACCTACAGTCTTGCTGCCTTGTGTCAGATACGATGGTTAAAGAAATGGCCATTTATAAGCTACATCTGTTCTCTAGTCTTTTTCTTCAGAGACATAAGCAGCTTTTGCCTAGGTCCCTAATCATCCATAATCTTATCCTTCCTGCCTGATTAGCTACTATTCTGCAAATTTGATGCTTTTCTTGAATACCCACTCCATCACTCTCTACTTCTCTAACAGCTTGTAGAGAAAGAAATACTTTTTCATTTTTTTCTTCATTTCATTTTTTTTTTTTTTGAGTTTCTTTGATCTTTCCTGAATTTACATGTGGCACCTCTTATGAAAGCTTATTTTAAAATGCAAAGGAAACAAAATCAACTAATTTTACACAACTATCATCTACTTCATATATGCAAAATCCAAATATTTGTTTGATTTGTATGTTCTTTAATAAAATGAATTCACTAGAACTGGGAATTTTTCTTCATTTCCTTCATTCTGATGACATTACTAGGAGATTTTTCTTATCATATGAAAGATCTCTGCTTTTCCACTATCTCCCTTTAGTAGGCAACATGTTCCTCTAATAGCTGACTTGACAGAATGTCAGCAACTCTTACACCTGTAGAAGCTCTGAGGTTTCTGAGGTGCATTGTTGATCTTCAGCAGCTTTATTTATTTACTTCTTTATATCTAGGATTATTCTCCACAAGATCTTTATAAAGTATGCCAGAACCACCATCATACTTCAAAATGTAACTGTTACAAACACAACAGGAAATCAAGTAGAAATACAGTCTCAAAGAGAGGACCAAAAACTCATTTTTGATGACATTTTACAATACTAAAGTCATGGTTGCATGGCTATAGTAGTGCCATCAAACTCTGCATATTTGGCATGGGAACTGGGAAGCACTCATGATCCACGAGACCATATTAATGAGTACATCCCTGTTAGTTACTTTGTCACAGGAGAGGATATAGAAAGAGCTTCCGAAGTGGCCACATGCTGATGCACAAAATAAAAAAAAAATAAAAATAAAAATAATAATAATAATAATTCAGATCTTCTCTGCTGATAGATTAACTCAGAAAGCTAAATGCCCTTCCTCGAGTGTCAGAATAATGGAGGCAAAATGAGGTTAACCTGAAAACTTCCAACCCATATACTTGAACTGCTTAGAGAACTCACAAAAAGGCTGTCAAAATGAAATAAACAGAAAAAATGAAAATGTGGCAGAGAAGGCAAAGCATTTTGCAACACCCTGTTCTGCCTCAATTTTGCAACCCCTGTTATGCCTCAGTGGAACATCACCTTTATCAGCAGAATAGCTGGGTAGATATAACCACTCTGCTTTATTTTCATGAAAATATTAGTGAGGTTTGGTCTACATTTCATGGTAGAATATCAAGTATTATGAAGTCTTTAGAGCTGCCATGGTAAAATATTAGATTTTCCAAAGAAGATTTCCAAAGTCAAGAAGTATCCCTCAAGAAGCTTTCCTGAATTACTACAAGTAAAATACTGCAATCAACAAACTATGGTTAGGTATGTACTTCAGCTTTATATATGTAGCTCTGTGTGTATTTTTGTAAATATTTATGCATATTTATATCTATATGTGTGTGTACATATATTTGTATATGTATACATATATATGTACATACACTTGGGTCACTCCAAGAGTAATGCCTCCTATTTATTTCCAAGGAAGCTACAACAAGTATGAAGAACACAACACCATTCATGATAGAGCTAATTACCAGCTACAAAACACTATTTTTTTTCAATGTAGTCACCACCATCAGTTACGCATTTCCAAAAACAATGAACAAGAACCTGCGTGCTGCTCTTGTAAAAATCGGCACCAGTGAAGGTGACCCTGTCACTACTGCCACTCCTGAAATGCAGCACCCACAGCCTTGCTGTGCTCACATCCACTGTTTGGTTTCCATAAGCCTTCAAACAGCAGGGATGAATGTCAGTGAGTGCCATTTTTCCACATGAAAGTATTCAATCCCACACCTTTGTTTTATCTGTACTTCCACATCAGACACAATTTAGTCAGACTGCCCCATTGCTACCATGTGTCACACCACAACAAAATGTAATGGAGACGTGGTGGGAAGGTTCATTTTCTACAGCCATACCACCAACATCCACCTCTGACATCGGGCCAACAGAACAAAATAGGCAGCATGTGTATACACATATATGAGGGCTGCTCTGAAAGTAACACTCATATATATATGCATTAAAATACTATAAACCCGTAATGTTTTTGCAGCATTGGCCAGAGACTTTGATAATTAGTTTATTTTCTATATAATAGCTTTTGTGATCTAATCTTCAATTTGTACTTTTCTGATGAGTGAGATAATCTTTTCAGATATAGCTATTAAGTTTATAGGGGTCAAGTGATTCTATTACTGTCAGATTCTGTAACAGAAAACAATCTAGCAGATAAGAGCATAATTATTTTTAATCCCATGCAGGATGAATTGTAGGAAAAACCTATATCTTCCATATATTTAATTTATAAATTATAAATTTGGTTTGATTTGGACTTCAGTGTTCACAACACTTTCAGATCAGTGGTTTGTAATTCTTATGGGAGTGAAAATTTCAGCTGGTCAGGCAGTCACATAAAATTCTCAATGTCTGAACCTGAGAAAATTCACAGAATTAAGGCAAGCTTATTTCCTGTATTTTATTTCCTGTATTTTATGATATTTGGATTTGTTTGTCAAACAAACAAACAAACAAAAACCAATAGACCAACCAACCAACCAACCAACCAACAAACAAAAAGATTTAGCAGTGCAAAGTAGAAATTTGTAATCCATATAAACAAACTGAAATTTCAAAATAAAAACGATAACAATTGGGATTAATATCCTTACTTTCAAATGGAATTTTTGACCTGTTCAAAGCAAAGACAATTTATATTCATTTTCCAATTATTACAAAGTTGATTGTGAGGACATAATTTTTCTTTCATTTCTTTAGAACAATGTCTACACTCACAGTCAGAAGAAAATAAAACATTTTTTCCAGTGCAGGGAAGTGAGAAAAATTGACACATACATATCTCTGAAGTTCCCATAACTTCTGCAGGACCTATTTGACAGCCTTTTACCGTTTTATGACAAGCTAACTTCTCAGAAGCGTATATGCAGTAGATTTTGTTTTAAAGAGTATTCTTAAATCATCATATTTAAGTTACTAGGGAAAAGAAAACATGAGAAATTTGCAACAGTGAGTTACAGTTAATATCAGGCATATTTTACTTTTCAATATTGTAAAGGTAACTTCACTTTCCTCTCCCTCTCTCTCCCGCCCCCCCCCCCCCCCCCCGGCCCCCCACCCCCTCCCAGTAAGAGGCCCAGATAAGAAGAATTGGTATGCAAAGAAAATTGACCAATTTAGGCTGGCATTTTGTGCAGTGGACCTAACAGGCAGGACAATGACATGTTGTCCATCCTCTATTTTGAGCTCTAGGTAGTAGAGCTATCACTGGTGTGTTCAGCACAAGGCAACCTTCAAACTCTCCAGAATGGGTTTTCTTAAAATGCAACAGTGGAGGAAAACACTCATAGAATCATAGAATGGCCTGGGTTGAAAAGGACCACAATGATCATCAAGTTTCAACCCCCCTGACATGGGCAGGGTCACCAACCACCAGACAGGATGCCCAGAGCCACATTCAGCCTGGCCTTGAATGCCTCCAGGGATGGGGCATCCAATACCTCCTTGGGTAACCTGTTCCAGTGTGTCATCACCCTTTTTAGTGAAAAACTTCCTAACATCCAACCTACACCTCCCCTGTCCCACTTTAAAACCATTCCCCCTTGTCCTATCACTATCCACCCTCGTAAACAGTCATTCCCTCTCCTGTTTATATGCTGCCTTCAAATACTGGAAAGCCACAGTGAGGTCTCCCCAAAGCCTTCTCTTCTCCAAGCTAAACAAGCCCAGTTCCCACAACTTTTCTTCACAGGAGAGGTGCTCCAGCCTAAGATCATCTTAGTGGTCCTCCTCTGGAGTCATTCCAAGGGTTCTACAACTTTCCTGTGCTCAGGGCCCCAAGCCTGGATGCACTACTCCAGATGGGGCCTCACAGGAGCTGAGCTATTCACTAGTAGCATAGGTGCATACATTTGCAACTAATTTAATGCACATTTTAAACTAATGTTAAAATATATATACATATATATACATTTTAAGCCGGAAGTAACACTAACACATTGCTTTAATCATTTTCTCCAGAATCATGTCATATGGTAATACATTTAAAATTGCAATGTCAAAAAATCAAAATTCAAACCACAGAAATGATAAATTGTCTTAAATGCTCCAAGAATATTTCAAATCCTATATACTTGGTTTACTTAATATATTGGATTACATCTACGTCATGTGTTTCAGCTTATATTTCCCGCACATGGAGTGAAGTTTATGTATATATATATTTACTTTTCTGCTGGTTGTTTTAAAGAGAAAGTTAAAATGTTGTGAATCTTTAATGTAGTCCATCAGGGGCATAGTCATCTATCTACACAAAAAGGTGTGTACACATAAAAAGAAATCAGAAGATATAATAGCAAACTAGAAAAAATTGCAATGTTAAAACTATTAAGTAAAAGATTTATTTGATGCTGACAAAGTCCAAAATACTTCTGCTTTAGTTTCCAAATAATTATACCCAAAATTGCATATATATTAAAAAAAAAAACCAGCCAAAATCAAATCAAACAAAAAAGTCCCCTGCAAATTTGGCCTGAAATTCTGCTCTAAATTAAGACAAAAACATGGAGTTAAAAGCCTATAACTTAAAGCTTTCCTAATGGAGAAGAGGTTATGTAGGTGAATACCTCTCCAACAGCAGCTGTAACTTTAATATAAATAATGAATTTACATTTTCTTTAGTGTATTTTTACAAATTATTGCTCTTAAAACGATTAGTTAAATCTAAGACTTGCTTGTTTATATTTATGTTTGAAAACAACCCATCTTCACTGGCTTAGAAACTTGCAATTAATATCCAGTAGCCAGTGTTCAAAGTATAGCCTTGCTACAAACAATTCTGTGCCTACCTTTTTCAGAAACATTTCTATCAACATTTTGAGATGAACATGTGTGCATATTTTTCTAACAAGAAACCTCTTCTTGTATTTTTGCTTTAGGAATGTATTTGCAAAAAATGAACTCTGCCCCTTTCAAGATCTTCAGACACATACACGAATAAGATTAAATACACCTACACAGGCAAAGTTGTGCTTTCTGTAGAGAGACATTTGCTAATCCACTTTCTGTATGTCAGGTTTAAAGACGAGAGCATTTTGTTTAAATATGCAAATGAAGGAAGAAAGTGCATAAAAACTTTCCTGAGGACAGATTATACTGTTCTCCCCTGCATCAGTAATTTGAATCTATTGGAAAGAAGTCCATTCAAGTCCACTCAAGACCACTGCCTGAAGGCTGTTGAGAGAGATTACCATTTAAAATCTAATTGTGGTCTCAGAGCAATCCCCATTCCTGCATTAGAATTTTATACCAATGAAAACTGGATGACAGAGAAAGTGAGCATATACCAGACCAGATGAAAAAAAAACAAAAAAACAACACCTCCATCAGCAGAAGTCTTCAGCTATCAAATTAATTTGCTGATACTCAAATAGGAAGTCTCTAACAATATTTCAGAATGTAAATCCACTAGACTTTAAATTGGCAACAGTGAAGGCCTAGTTTTGCCCTGCTTGGCTTAGTGTAACATGCTTAGGTGAAGGGCAACACATGATATCCATAACTCAGCAGGTTGGGTTCTTCTGTCTGCATTATAAAATCATAGAGACAGAACCATTTGCTGCATGAAATATGCATATAAGTATTTCCACTGTGAACCATTAAATCCTCGACCCCCTTACCCTCAAAGACAGAATGAATAGAAAAAAAAATCAAAACTTAATACTGGAGTAATACAGACCTCTGCCTTCAAGAATCACTACATCATTTCCAATTCCAGCCACTAGCACAGTAAAAGCATTGGTGCACATCAAGCACAGACATGTCCATAGCACATGCTATGAAGGGTGAACCATGGATGCTCCCACCCCTCACCAGGGACTAAGCATTACTGAAGCTGGGAATATGCCTTCCATGTTGGCTTCAGTGGGCAAGAATCTCAGTTTCAGTGTGAAGTTCCTAGTTTTCACTTAATTTTGCTCCACAGGAATGGTACCCTTTCTGCACACTCAATGATTTTAAACTTCATAAAGAGCAGGAACAAGCAGTTCTAATTCCCAAAACCAAATGTCTGGTTAATGTCCAGCTAAATTCACTCTGTTATAATTCTTACTAATTTAAAATTGTTCTAGCCTTGTTAAATTCCAAACCATTTCCTCTTTTTCTGTGTATGTGTATTTGTAAGCGCTTTTAGGAAAATGTCACTGCACAGTGACATTTTTTTTTCCTTTCTCTCTCTCTTACACAGAGAAGCAGTCACACACACACACGGAGACACAAATGCCACTGTCTATAAACTACATGCAATAAAGATGTAATAAAGATAAATGTAGACTGTTTCCACTGCACTTTTCATTTTTCCAAAAGACTGGTCTACTGACAGACTGACTTACTAAAAGATTTTATTTGAAATCATAAATAACTTGTATTCAGTGATCTAAATTAGAAGAATATTGTAGAGATAGTGCTACATGTGATGATATAATGAAGAATAATGATGGCTGAACAATAGCAAGTTTGAAATATTCATCACGTAAAGAAATTATCATTCAATTTTACATTCTTAGAGTAATTGACATTGAAAAACAAATGCCCTAAAGAACTGTGCTTAGAAAATCAAATCTCTGAATCAATGTTAAAGCCATCTCTGCTACCACTCAGAGATTACATGATACATAGAAAGTGTATTCTGTTATGGATATTACAACAGTATCAATTAATTTCATGTGCTTCCTTTTATTGACTTTTACACTATCCTGCAGCACCAAACCTGCCTGATTACCAACAAGGGCTGAGACAGCATGAAAGGTTGCACAGCTCCATTACACACTGGTGATACTGAAGATGCCTGATAACAGAGGCCTTCCCTGTTATGAGGTCTTTCCACCCATTTTCAGTGTCTTTTTGAACAAAGGTACAAATGCAAACAGTTTTTTGAGAACACAAAGAGAACAATTTAGCTGAACAATGAAGGCCTTGTATATCAATCCAGTTTTGAAGAGATCTAAGTGGGGTCTTACACAGGCCTCTATGGCTGAAGGATGACTGAGCTACAGAAATACGTAGAATGCCATCATTTTTTCTTCCACTTTCACCTTTACTTCCAATTTGATTTATCCTAAGGATCCTTCAGTCTAATTGGTTTTCCCTACTCTACAAGTATCTGCTGGGCTGAGAAACTCTACAAGTTCTGAGTAGGGCCACCAAAGCAACCCTGTTTGGCACTAACAACAGCAAGGGAGGCAGTACTGAGCTCCAAGCTGAAATCTGTTTAGTGCTTTCTTCAGGGCTTGCTTACTATCCACAAAGCAACAGCAAGTCAACCACAAAACATGGTAATGGTCCCTGGAGGTTTTCTGAACCTAGTCTGCCAGGACAGAGGGTCACACTTTGCCCTCTGATTGCAGTCTTTTTTTTCCGTACTGCTCCTGAAGCTATTAGACTAGCCAGAGTCACTTTAGTGCCTTATTGGTTGTGTTTACCTTCTACTACAACATTTGCGTCTAGACACAACTGGAAAAAATTGAAACTCAGTAGATTTCCCAATTTTGAAAGGAAATTCTCAGCACTAAATGTTCATGGCAAGCATTTTCATGGCCATGCAATTATGGCTCTTGTTTTCACAGCTAAAAGACAACAAAATGTCAGTACAAATATTTATTTCCAAGACAATAACTGGAAACATTTTCAGTCCAGGTATTCTATATGCTGGCTACTTAATTAGGATACTTTAAGCAATCCCTTGCAACACTTTTTTTCTATCTGGGTCACTGCCAAATAATAACACAATTTGGAATTCAACACAGGTTACTCAGAACCACCCTCTTTAGTATCTATTACCATGCAATCTCCCACTATAAACATGGCAAAAGAAAAATGACAGAATTTTTGAAGACCATCTGTAACACACTACATTTTTTCCCCTCTCTAATTTGCATTTTTTTTGTAGAAGCATTCACCAATTTAGGACCACCTTTTGGATCTGGTCTACAGCCACGTGACTTAGAAAACAGGATTTACAAAGAATATATAACTTTTAGCACAAAACTGTAGCTGAAACAGCATTCTAAAGATGTCCTGTCTTTGGCTTGAAAGGCTATGCCTATACTGCCTAAGAAAAACAATTTTCAGATGGCTTTCATACTGGCGTCTACCCTAGAATAACAAAAGCAGTGAAATTTCACAGAACCACAGAATTGTAGGGGTTGGAAGGGACCTAGAGATCGTCTAGTCCAACCCCCTTGATAAAGCTAACATCTCTGTGTTGCAGTACTCCTATAGTACCTTGTCAGAAGGCACTGAGAAGATAAAGAAGTAAAGAGTATGTTTAGCTTAAATGAAGCTTATTTCTATACCAAGCTAACTACAATCCAGAGTTCTCACAAAACTGGCACTATGAGACAAGGCCATGCTCAGGTTTATGAAAAGCAAGTATAACAGCACAGACACAGTTAATCAATCTAAATAAGAGCTAAGCCTTAAGGGAAGCAAACCAAACCATGGGATCATGCAATTCGTAGGCTACAGAAATAATTTCCAGAGTAGTAATGACTTCTTGTATTCATACAAGTATGGACAAGTCAAAGAGTTCTAATTAGTGTTGCTACAATGGCTTCTATTTATTACACTTCATTTCTCAAAATGATGAAATTAAACCTGATATGTACAAAACTATCTGTTTTTCTGGTGTTGTGTTCTGCCTTCCTGTGGTGAGTCACCATATGCTTTATAAAGCTTTATCACTTCAATCCAAGTATAGTGGGTGTTTATGAAGCCTTTTGGAGCAAGTCTAAAGCCCGTCAGCATGACTCACCTCCAGTGGGTCCAAGTATAGTGAATTCAAAACAGCTGAAGGGCCAACAGATCCAATAATCCTACTCTAGCAGCCTACCATTCAATTTAGAGCAAAACACCACTTTTAATTACAACTATATTAATGCACTCTGAAGACCACCTAAATAATCGGGTTATATAGACAGCTCTCCATTGGAAGTAGAATTCAACATGGAGCTATGAATTCAAGTGTAACCATAATGGTTGTTCTCCAAATCTGAAAAAAATCAACACTTACTTTTAGACAAGACACCAACAAACAGACCATTATCTCATCATAGAACAAAAGCGGTCTACCAAATGCACTGACATGACCCAAAACAATGACTGAAGTCCTTGAAATCTATATTCATCTGTTTCTGTATTTTTCTTCTGTGAAATAAATTTTTCCTCTTATATTTTTGCAGGAATTGACAATAGCTTTAAATATAAGTCACTAGTAAAGAAGCTTCAAATACTTTGTCATTTTGCCACCCCAAGTTTGCTGTGCACTAACTTGATTTTACTTTTATGGCTAAATTCCATTTCTTGTCAAAGGTTTCTAAGGTGCTACTACAGTCACTGGAAATTGTAGAGAAGGAACATAGACATCCAATTTGCTAACAAGGATCCTGAGGATGCAGAACTGATACTAGGTGTTTAACCCTATCCTTCCTCTTGCAGATACAACCTTTTTGGTTTCTTTCATCTCCTACTGTGGCACTGAGAAGGAAAAAGCTAATTGGACTGCTACTGTATGCATTTATTCTCTTACGATGGCTTAGAGCTACATTTAGCTAACAGAGCAGATAAGTGGGAATTTCTGCAGGTAGAAAGAACACAGATTCACAGCTGCTATGATAGCATCATTTCTAGGAAAACGTTACCCACACAGTCCATTTTTAATTGGGCTGAACAGATGGAAGTCAGAAGGCACTTAATTGAGGCTATGTGGTGGGTGTGAAAGGACTATCCAGCCGATATTGGCAATGTGCTTCATAGCCTTCAGAATGGTCTGGGGCTGCTGTTATTGTGTAGCAAGATAAAGGTTGTTTTCTTCCCTAGGTTGGCTGCAGACGTTCAAGCCTTCAGCTTAGTCAGTGTCACAGTGTTGTGGTCAGAGTTGACAGTTTGTCTGAGTTCTAAGAAATCCAAAAGGATCACCCCTTTCCTACACCAAAAGACAGTGTACATCACTTTCCTGCTGTCTTGAACTTTTTCTTCAGTGAATTCTTCCATTTCACATGGATGAGCTGATTGAGACACTTCATTTCATGGCGTGACACCTGTGCATGGCCATCGGGAGCATGGCTTGTCTTTCATGTCACTATAGCCACTGTTGAAGCACGCTACCCACTGCCTCACTGTGCTAACATCCACTGTTTGGTCTCCATAAACATTCAGCAAATGTCAGTGAATGTCAGCGGGTGTCATTTTTTCTGCATGGAGAGATTCAATGACACAGCTTTGCTTTATCTGCACTTCCATGTCAGATGCCATTGTGTCAGACTGCCTCTCTGCTGCCATCTGCCAAAGGGCAGCAAAATGTAATGGAACACTGGGGGGAAGGTTCAACGTCTATTGCCATATGACCAACATCCACCTCGGATGTCCTGGGGCAAAGTAACATAATAGCAAATATTACCTTCAGAGCAGTCCTTGTATGATAAACGTGAGCTTGATGTTCACAGAAACAATGCTACCAAAGTCGCCCCTTAGAACATCGATCCAGTGCTGAAAAGCATCAGGAAAAGAATAGAAAGCTTGCTGCAAGTGCAAATCATGGACATGATGCCACTGAATTGGAGTGAAAACAAAATAATATGAATAAAACAAGCTTTATAAACTCATAATGCCAAATATTTTTCGAAGTAATATCGTACCTGCAGAAAAAAAAAAAAAAAGAAACAAAAAACAAACAAACAAAAGACCTGCACTGCTGCCTGTAAGGCAAAACTCATCTTGATAATCTAAATATTTGCCTGCTAGTCCCATCTGATTTGTAAGAAGCAGTGTTAATGTGCTAGGAATGGCAATTAAGTGATTTTGAAAGCACTTTTTTTGCATTCTTTGATATTCCAAGCATCTCTGTTGCTGTCCATGAACAAGAAAATCACATAATTACTTCTGCAAAGAGGCTTGTCATAATCCAATGTTTAGTACAAACTCCTTTTAGAATGTGAACTCTGAAATGCTAAACTCAATAGGAACAGCCAACAAATGCACACATTTTTCAACAAAAATGGTCCTGCGCTGACAAAATCATAGCCTGCTAATGCGCCTCTTAGATTTATAAATGTGAATGTGAATGCTGAACAATGCAACTTTCCTATCAAGTTTTTCATTTACATAGGTTACCTCAAGGTCTCCATTCAAATTATTTGGTCTTTTATATGAAATCAACAAACACAAACCACTCAATTTCTCACAACCAATTTCCACTTGTCTCATTGCTTTCTTCTTCCAAGCTCTTCACTTCCCCCAAAGCACTGAACCCAGTAAGATCAAAACGTTTCACAGCAGGTGAACTGTCTGTTAGGTAGTAAAGGGAAAGGAAGGGATTAACTCAACAGATATAAGACCACACAATAAAAGACAGCTGGAAATGAAATAGGATTCATTTGTTAATCACTAGAATTTTGGTCATGATTTACCAGTTAGCAATAAGAAAAACCAAGACACACAATGGCATAACTTCATGTTACACATGGGCTGTGGTAAAGCAGGGGTGAGCAGATAAATTAAAGTGATCTGCATAGATCTGGCATTCCTACAGACCCCATTTAATCTGAAAGAGCTAGGACTAAAGCAAGACTTAAGGAAACACGCAACCTAATGGAACAATGAACACACTGTGCAAGAAATAATGAATTCACTGAAAAATCCCACAATTAAATGTTTTTGACACCTCTACCTCATGCTAGAAGAACTGCTGGTTGGAGCTATATTAAAATTACTGGTTGCCAAGATTGCTCTCTGATGTTAAAGATGAGAGGCATGGTACAGTTCTCATTCATCTGCCTAAACTCCTTTTTCCTCTCCCTTCCCAAAACAGGGTTGCTATTCCTGAACCATCCCTGTTTCATTCTGCTTCCAGACTGCATGCAGGAATGCGAGGCCACAACGTAGCAGGCCACAGAGAGATGGTCCTGAAATTTGCCTCCAGCAGACAACAAAGTGCCACTGAAATAGAAGAATACTGGGGATAGGAAAATCTTTTGCATTTTCCCATAGGGCCAGGGGGAACACAGATTATTGTGCCCTTTGAGAAAAGGTGCTTCCTGCTAAGACAGCCCTCATTTCCCTATATCATCTCCATTCTTTAGGTAAAAGTTAACTGGAAATTTAAAAGCAAACTTGCCTGGATCAATCTGGTTTTGTCCATGGAGGAGAAAAAATGGTCTCAGGGAAAAAAAAAAAATATATATATATATATATATATATATAAATAAAAGGAGATATACAGGAGGAAAAGAAGGAAAACTGTCTGCTGAAGTGAATTTGCATACAACTACATGGCTACAAAGGCAGAGGGAGCAACAGCAAACAGATTGCTATGATTTCAGAAAAAAGTGGAGATCTAAGTTTTGCACAGTTTTGAGCTGTTTTTCTTTTCTCTTTTGGTTGGCTTTTTGGAGGCTCCCTGCCTCCATATATCCTGTTACCCACACAGTCTTTGCTGCTGCATTACACTCAGTTGGACAAGTCATACGGCTTCCCCACAGTACAGTTGCTGCCCCTTCCATACCTGAAAACAAATTCTATATTTATCCATCTGGCTTCATGCAGAACAGCCACTTTTTGGCTACTCTGTAGAGCCTATCTCTATCCAAAGATACAGTGAAAGAGGGCATAGAGGGACTAATTATTTTTTTTTTTCCAGACTGTATAATGTCTATATCAAGGATTTTATTACAGTTTGAAATATGAAAAAAATAAGCATGAAAATAATAAGGGGTGATATGAAACAAACAAAAATGGGTCTGCTTGTAAAAAGGGAAGAAACAGTCACATGGATCTCATGCAAAAGTCACATAGTGACAAAAAAGAAAAGGATTTCAGTTAAATCAGCAAAGCTAGATTTAAAGCATTTTACAAATAATTAAAATATGAACATGGTTTTCAGTGGTACTCACACATCCCTCTTCCACTGATAATACATATTACCACGCTGTAGTTTTATTAGAAAAATAACACGACTCTCAAGTTACCAAACATGTATTGCTGAATACCTTTTAGAATTAGCTTCCATGCTTGAGTGAACTACGCAGCTGATTTTGTAAGAAATATAAAGCTTTACCTGAAAAGTGCCAAACCTTTTAAATCCCACCAACCAATATGCTACATGCAGCCACTGATGGCAGTCTGTAGATTCTACATGTAGATGCATCAAGCAACATAAGTGAAATAATCAGGGAATGCAGAAATATTTGTGTCATTACATAAGCAATGCAAAAAATAAACTTACTGCCTCTCAAGGGTCTAACCCTGGCAACAGTCATACACAAGAGTAGCTTTAGTCTAGTCTTATCAGAGGCAATAATCTTATCCAGCAAATATTCCTGTGTGTTTCCAAAATCAGTTCCCAAATCTACACAGAAACCACATTTAGAGCTCATGTAGAGTTATTTTCTATATTTATACGGTTTACATATGAATAAAATTACACAGAAAGACTTAAAGTTAAATCCATACGAGAAAACTGTAATACTTGCTTGTTGCTTCCCCCTCCCTTCCCCACCTCCACTGGCTATCAAAAAGCAATTTAAAATTGAATAAAAAGGGAGATGGTATCTATACTGTAGGTGTTGTGAAAACTGTGCCAGTGAAAATTAAAATACTAGTTTGTGCTGCAGCCATAAATTACTAAACTAATTATCTAGTAGCAGGCATAACTGAATCATTCAAAGGGGTAATTAGCAATCAGACATAATGAGTACTGCAACTATTTCTTGTCATACTGTATTTAGCTTCTGTGCAGCCTAGAGGAACTGAATTATTTCCTACCCTTCTCGGAGGGCATTACTGCTATATTGAGTGCATCAGCCCATATTATTACTCCCTGTAGTTTAATTCTTCACTGGACTGCACACTTCTGATTTTTCCTGTCAAAGTTTTGCCTGATCTCCTGGGTCCACTTAAGAAGGTATTATCTTCCTTGGCCTTACCATGAATGTAAACTACAACAGTCAAATTACATGACTCTTTTTCAGTTTGTATGGCATTTGCATCCACAAACTTATGCTTCATCTCATAGGCAGCTCATGTTTTCAACAGCACTTAGATGTCATAAATAGTTCTCAAATGAAAACCGCAAAAAAAATTCTATATCTAGAGACTGTGGAGGTTTTAGGCAGTTAACGCTGACCTCTCAAATGAAAAAGTGCAAGCCTAGATATGCTGTTGATTGAAGCCAGCTGGGAGAGAACACCTCAGGTTTTGTTTATATTTTCCTCTGGAGTCCAATACCCATGCTTCCAAAAAAGGAAACAAATGAACAAAAACAAACAATCAGACAGACAAAACAAAACAAACAAACAAACAAAAAACACCAACAAGCAAGGAGATTTTTCTTATATTTGGGGGGTGGGTGGGGGGGGGGAAGATAGCACAGAGAAGTCAAATTCTTCCATTAATTCATTCTGCTTGAAGTTCATTTTAACAGTCTTTTTGAATAGAAAATTTATTTTCCACCTTTCTCGTACTGTCAGGAACTTCAAATTACTGATATCTCTTATTTTGCTCAAAATTATTACAGATGAACATACACAGGAATATATCTATCACTGTAGAACCTTTTCTTCTTAGTCAGATTCTAACAATATAACTGCATTTTGGAGCTCAATTCAAGATCCTTGAATTATTTTTCATTAAATAAGCTGATTATCTATCAACTGTGGAAGCAGATGTTATAGTGAAGGAAGAAGAACAACTCTCTGATTAAAAAAACAAAGAAACAAAAAAAACATCTAGAGTTTTAAATAAAGATTAGAAATATATCAGTATAAATAATATTGATGAATAAGTACTTAGAATCATAGGATCATAGAATCACAGAATTTCTCAGGTTGGAAAATACCTTAAAGATCATCGAGTCCAACCACAACCTAACCATATTGCCCTAACTCTAACAACCCACCACTAAATCATGTCCCTGAGCACCACATCAGAACGGTTTTTAAACACATTCTGTGATGGTGATTCAACCACCTCCCCAGGGGGGGTTATTCCAGTGCTTAGCAACACTTTCTCTAAAGAAGTTTTTCCTGATAGCCAACCTAAACTGTTACCTGTCACCAGTGAGAAGAGACCAACCCTGTTGTCACTGCAATCACTTTTCAGGTATTTGAAAAGAGCAATAAGGTCTCCCCTCAGCCTCTTCCCCAGACTAAACGGCCCCAGTTCCTTTAATCACTCTGCATAGGTATCAGTGCTCAAATTTTCTTTCATTATTTACTTGTTCAGGTAAAATTCTCCTCTGTTTTCATATCATCTATCAAGGGCTCTGGCTGTTTATCAGGGCTTTATGTAGTGACCAAGTCCTTACCTGCAAGGAGCTGGGCTAAAACTAAGTCAGTGAGGTTGAGCATGGCCTTGCCGTGAGCTGACCCAATACAGCAACAATACAGAAATGGTTCAAATTATTTTCAAAAAAGTAACTCCTCACAAAATACTTGGTGAGTAGGGCCCATTTACCCCTTCATCCAGAATTCTTCATTATGAAACTTGTGCTAAGCCCAATGTGTGCTCTTGCAATGGAAGCAAGAGGAAAATTGCAACGTGGTTACTGACCAGTCTGCCCACAGAAGGACTCTTCAGCACATCATTTTCTTTTTTTGCTTTTGTCTGGATGCAAAGGGCAGGATTTGACATGCAACACTTATGCCTGCATTCCCCAAATGGGATTAACATAATTCAGTGCCAAATTAGCATTTATGGATGAGCAAACACTGTCTGCAACATCAGGGCTGCTCTGCTTATAAACTGGGTTTTAATAAGCTGCATCTACTTCTAGACAGTAGTCACTGGTCAGTAACAGCCCCTTCCTGAATCAACTGTTCCAGTTGTTTCCAGTAGCTGTTACCTTTATTTGAAAAAAATCCCACCTCTAAGATATCACCCACTCCCAAACCTGTAATGTGCACACTGGTGTCATGGGCTAAAGAGAATTTCTTGCTTTTCTATTTTATTTTATTTTGACATGTACTGTTGCAGATATGTTGCACTTAAACTGAAGTTTTCATCAGTTATGACAACAGCTTCCATGCACTGTTAATACCCTTTTCATGACTCTGGGCTGTAGATTTAGGCACAGGATTCTGCTGGTCTTTGTATCTGAGATACTCATGCCCTAACCTTGAACACATCCATTGTGGCTAAGGAGATGTACATATGGAATTCAAAATAAGCCTAATTATTAGCTGTTCTTTTGAAACAAATACAGTATACGGCAGGAAGCTTATAGTTTAAACAGGGTTGTTAATAGTTATAGAAAGAACTAACTTTGAAGTCATGCCATTTTTCTTCAGCCAAAATGAAAAAAAAAGAAAGTTTTCCAGGTTACTGAAATCCCTCTTCAGCAAGAGGCTACAAATAGTAAACCAAGTTTAATATTAACTAACGACTGTAACATTTTTATTTGGAATAATTATGACATTCATATTTCCAAGGCAGTCATTCTTGAGAGAACATTTCAAATTCCACCTCACATATATATCTTTGCTTGTTAAATTTCCCAAATATCCAAATTTTACTCTCTGTTTAAATAAATATATTTAGGTAGAATTGGTAAACGATTAAGTAAATTTGGATGTCTATAAATAAGTTTCAAATGTCTGTGTTTGTCTGTAGTCACTGTGTTCTTAGCATCTAACTATTTGCAGGGAAGTCTTCAAAATTTTTCTCAAAAAAAAAAAAAAAAAAAATTTGTGCAGCCGTGAAAGTTAAGTTTTTATTTTAACTGCAATTTTATGTTTATGTAATCCATCCATGAATGGATTTATAGGTTTGGTTTTGTTTTGGTTTTGTTTGTTGTTGTTTTTAATTTCAAATGGTCACTATGAAAGCTCATATTCTTTCAGGAAACTTCTAGTTTTGTTTTTCCTTCATCTCCTCACTTTTCCTGTTATCAAAAGCAGAATTAGGGCATTTTGATTCAAAATGCACATCACACAGATGGGTTAAAACTTTTCCACTTTGATCTGCTAAAAACGTCTCAAACCACTTGATCAAAGAATTCCTTTCTGAGATCTGAGTCCTGTAGCCAGTGGCTGTTTCATTGAAATTGGTGAGAACAGAACCATTCCCAGGAGTACATCCTGCAAGTCTGGCCTTGAACACACAGAGGTGGGAGGCTAACATTCACTAACTACAGATTTTCCTCTTAGTAGTTGATGTTTCCTCATCATCAGCCCTTCTGCACCTCTGGTAATTGATGTATTTCTGCTATGTAAAATCTTCATGTGTACACATTTTATGAGTAGGAAGATTTAATCAGACTGTATTTATTTATTTATTTTTATTCTACACATTTTCACTTAAAATTCTTTTCTTCTCAGTGAGTGAATAGCAGATTTCATTCCTGACAGAAATTACTTAACATGTTTTCAATCAAGAGTTGATGTTCTCACCTTGAACTCATTTATTTTAAAAGGTCAGTCTTAATTAAACTAAGTCTAGCAAAAACACTGTCTTGCAATTGAAATTCAGATAAATATCCTCCTGTAAAAAAAGTTTTTAAAAGGAACTGTATACAGTTATTTACAAAATGCATACACAAAACTACAAATCCACCAAATGAGTTAAGAATGGCTATCTTGGCAAAAACATGTTTATATACAAAGAATCTACAATATTGAAAAACATGAGCTCTAGTTACCGTTCCCATCCTCTGTCAGCAACATAACTTTGTGAGACTTGGCCAGTGCCTCTGCATTCTGTCTACAAGATACTCTCCCAGAATTGTTCTTCTTCTAGTGAACTCTCACAATCCTGGAATGCTATGAAACATAGTAATTTGATGCTTCCTAGATACAGCTGTCTAGGTAGATCACACTGAAAGTAATGCCTCCTATTTATTTCCATTGAAACTACAAATGGTACAAAGAGTACAATTACAGTGGTTGATAAAGCAAATTTTCAGCTACAAAACAGTTTTTCCAACATAGTCACCACCATTAGCTATGCATTTTTGCCACTGATGAACAAGAGCCTGCATGTTATTCTCATAAAAATCTGCAAGGACATCCAGGAGGTGGCATGTCTTTCACATTGCTGTCATCACTTGCTGAAATGCACCACCCACCACCCTACTGTACTCACATCCACTATTTGGTCTCCATAACCATTCAGCAAGAGTCAACAAAGGTCAATGGGTACAATTTTTTTCTGCATGGAGGAGTACAATGATGCATCTTTGCTCCATCCACACTTCCATGTCAGATGACATTTTGTCAGACTGCCCCTATTCTGCCATCTGTCACACAGCAACAAAATGTAATGGAAAAGTGGTGGGAAGGTTCAGCCTCTACTGCTATACCATCAACATCTGCATCTGATGTTGTCAGTCATCATAATAAAATTGGAGGTATTATTTTCAGACAAGCCCTTGTATAAAACAGCCATTATCTTAAGTAAATGTTTCTTCTTAAATATTCCTAAATGTGAACTTCAATTAACATACCATCACTTAAAGTATAGCTGTTAAGCTTTACTCAAATATCAAATTGAACACTGACACTCATTAAGGTTTAACAAGATAAATGTTTCTTGTTTCCTATTTCCACTCTGCTATCAGTTGTTGGTTCAAACTTGACACAGAACTGGGCTAAATTTCATGTCAGAAATCTGGGTGTTCTTATCTACTTCCTTATGCCACCACAGATACAACCAAATATCACTGTGATAAAACAGCTGTCTCAATGCCCAAAGTTATTATCTAAACTCTGTCTTATTCCAGTTATGGACCACAGTGATCATTTAATAATCATTTTCTCTCCTTTTACACATTAAACTTTTCCCTTCCCTTCCCTTCCCTTCCCTTCCCTTCCCTTCCCTTCCCTTCCCTTCCCTTCCCTTCCCTTCCCTTCCCTTCCCTTCCCTTCCCTTCCCTTCCCTTCCCTTCCCTTTCCTTTCCTTTCCTTTCCTTTCCTTTCCTTTCCTTTCCTTTCCTTTCCTTTCCTTTCCTTTCCTTTCCTTTCCTTTCCTTTCCTTTCCTTTCCTTTCCTTTCCTTTCCTTTCCTTTCCTTTCCTTTCCTTTCCTTTCCTTTCCTTTCCTTTCCTTTCCTTTCCTTTCCTTTCCTTTCTTTTCCTTTCCTATTAGAGATCAACTCTCAGGTTACAAAGTACTGCATTGGATACAAGAATTTGCTGAGTATAAAGCTCTAAGAATTACTTAACTTATAGAAGCAGTCTTGGAAGTATACTTCATACTAATTGAAGTTCCCACAGGTTTAAGTCTTTGGATAAAAAAAGAAAAAAAAATGTTTTTGTTTGTTTGTTTGTTTGTTTTTCAGATGACTGTTTAGATGCAGTTCTGTTTTCCAGTGTTTTCCTGGAAAACAAACAAAAAACCCACAGAACTCTAGCCTCTGAAGGGGTGGATTAAATGTTTTTGGAGATAGAGACCTTGGTTTATGTTATACTCAGTCATGAAATCATACATATTACATGGTTACAAAGAAAAGTTTATTAAAGAACAGATGGACCATTAATTAGTGGTTTGAGATCAAAATAACCAACAAAAAAATCTTAGCTTGAAATAGTTAAAGTTGATAAAGTAATAACCATTTCTAAATGTCGTCAGGTTTTACTCTTTGTCTAAAACAATAAAAGGTACGTTTAGAAGCACACTGCTAAACAGCAGCTGTGTTCCTTGAGTCCCTTCCTGAAATAATCTCAGTACTGTGGGTGCAACAGAAAACAGAATTTCTCCTATATTTTAAATATATAGTTCCAATGACAAACACTTAAGGCAGAAATTATGACCTCAGATACACTTCAGCAGCTGGAGTCCAGAACATTTTTTGAAGACAGAATTTGTCCCTAAGAAGGAGCATAAAGGATAGTCTGATAACCTTCAAAGGGGTCACACTTAAAAACGCTGCCAAGGAGGCACAGAACCAAAGCCGAGAGAACAGTAGCTGAAACTAGGAGGTTAGGATTCATCTTGAAAAATATTTTATATACTGTATAACAAAATTCCACATAATGCTTTCTCCAGTTCTCTAAATAGGTATGATATGTTTTATTTCCTATATTGCAGGTAAAAAGCACTTATTTTTACTATACTATTTATACTATATAAAATATACTATACATATTTTACTATATGACACACTGTCAATATTTTTTTTAAACTTACTAAAGAATGATTATGAATGAAATATTCACCTACTAGATTCTGGATCTGTAGTTAATCATTGCTTGATGCACTATTCTTATATTGTAAGAGTACAAACAGCTTTTGGGATGATTTAAGGGGTCCATTCTCACTAAAGAGGTCTAGAAATTGCAACCACACCAGCATCAGAATACAATATTTTTTTACGCAAAAACTTGGAAGTTTCTAACTTAGCATATCTTCCAGCTCTGTGACTTTTCTAGGCTTGTTAAAAAACCCTAGGAGATCAAAATCTATTATATGTAGAATTGAAGATTCACAAACGCTCCATACAAAACCTCATTTCATTTGATTTCAAGTGCTGCTGAAAGAAACTACTACTTATACTTTGCAGAAAGAAACAGAAAATTGGGCATAAAGACTTCAGTTATTGTCATCTTATGATAGTCACTGAATTTATTACACATCTAAACCAAACTCTGAACTCAACTGTTATTATTCCAAACATTATGATGACAGCATTGCTTGAAGGATTGACAGCTGCCTTTTTCAAGACCAGCATTTGACTGTACATTCATTTGGCTGAACAACTAACTATCCTTCAAATGTTGCAATATTTACATTTCCTAATGGATAATACACAGAAGTATCAGGCTGAAGGGCAGCTCAGAGTACTGCTTGGAAATGCTTTCTTTCAGGAAGATTTCCAGCTTCAAAATACCTGAGAGGAAACCCTGCTTTGTGTACCTAGTCCATTTGAAAATAGTCAATCACAGTAAAAGAACAACAAACGTACTTTAATCTGAATGGATTAGACTCTGATCTAACAATATTCTTTTTCTTGTTTTAGAAAGTAAATATTTACTTTTTATGTATTTGTACAAAATAAAAAGCGAAGACAAAGTGAGTACGCATTCTAAATACAAATAATTATTATGTAATTATTTATTAGAAATTTAGATTCCCATTAAGCTAGAAAAATACTATAAACCAAACAGTATGGTGAAACCTAGAATGAAGGTTGTTTTTTTTTTTGTTATTGTTGTTTGATCATTTATATTCTGTGAAAGAAGTCTGAATTCCAGTTAAATTATTAACTAGTGAATGAAATTTAGCAGAAAAAAAGAGCACATGTCCCTGAAGGGGAAACTGTTGTGAGTTGATTTTACTAGTTTCTGAAGTTTTCAGCTTTGAATAGGACCAGAACTGTCAACTTTCCTGTGTGAAGGAATTTTGTTACAAATTTATTTCATAGGATTAGATAAAAACAAGTTCATTATTCATGATTCTATGATTCTAAATAGTTGCACTTGACCATAGCCTCAGAAACCTGTTTCCAGTGAAGACAGTAGTCATAATAGTAGCTCCTTACAGTAGGTTTAAAAATGAATAGCTGAACAGAAGATGCTATTAGAACTTGAGTTTAATTTTGCAGAAAGTTGAAGTATTAGATTCAACAAGCAGTAAAAATGCCACTTTACAAGGCCCAGATCACTGCATTTTGGAGTTTTGGAACAACAAGTGTATATGAAAAAAATCAGCTGATATCTGAATTTGCTTTATAAAAAGTGAGGAAATAAATAGTGAAAAGTTCACATACCTATGACTTCTATTTACAGGACTGAATTTATATGCATGAAAAATAGGCAAACACAGAACTTATTCTGGAAGAAAATCCAATTCACAAAAATACAAATGTGTATGTTAACTTAATACGATAGCATTCTATAAAACCATACTTCAGTTTTTATATAACTATATTCTTATATAGAATCATATGCTTATAATTAGGTCTATAATAAAACACATGAAAAGTTTCAAAGGAATAGATACTATGACTTATCTGAAAATCAACTGAAGAAGCACCCTTCAAAACAAGTGTTATATGTTTATTTTTTGCCTCTGAGCAAATCACTGAAGGGTGTTTTTTTTTTTTTTTTTTTTTTGTTTTGTTTTGTTTTTGTTTTTCTTTTGGAGGGATGGAAATACAGAAAAACGCACAACATTCATAGAAATGAATACACTAACCATAATTCTCAGAGTTTTGTTACATGTTTTATGTTATATGGAGCACAGGCCTTATGAGGAGCAGCTGAAGGAGTTGGGATTGTTCAGTCTGGAGGAGACTCAGAGGTGACCTTATTGCTCTCTATAACTACCTGAAGGGAGGTTGTAGTGATAGGACTAGAGGGAATGGCTTCAAACTGTGCCAGGGAAGGTTCAGGCTGGATGTTAGGAAATACTACTTCTCTGAAAGAGTGGTCAGGCACTGGAATGGGCTGCCCAGGGAGGTGGTGGAGTCACTGACCCTGAAGGTGTTCAAGGAACGTTTGGACATTGTGTTGAGGGACATGGTTTAGGGAGAACTATTGGTGATGGGTGAATGGCTGGACTGGATGATCCTGTGGGTTTTTTCCAACCTTGGTGATTCTATGATTCTGTTTCCTGTAGCATTTAATTTATTTATAGATTTTCATCCAAGACAACACTAGGAGAATGGCAGTGGATGCACAAGGAAATCAGCAGTCTGAAATCCAGTGGATAGTTTATAGGAGAATAAAAACCACATCCATGTCTTTAAGCACTGAATAAGCTAATTAGGAAATAGATATAGGATATATACCTATATAGGATATAGATAAAGGATATATACACTACAAAGCATAGTTTTGAAGCTTGTGAAGAACACTTTCCATTACTACTATTATTTCTACTACTTTGGAAGTATGAAGCAGAAACTAAAACATGCTTAGAAGAAGCTGGGATGTTTATTCAGGGAACAACCCTGAAATCACAGCTAAAAGGCATCGGTGCATTTCTCTACTCAGAATATATGTAATGCTTTCAGAAGTGTAAAATGGGCACTTTAAGAAGGACACACTGTCACTCATTTAACAATTACGGAATTGCAATGTAAGCAGGAAAGCATAAATATTACAGGTCAGTCTTCCATCTTTTTACAACTGTTCTGTGATCATTACTTCCAAGTTGCTCAAAAAGTTGAAATAGCTTCAGCCTTTCAGAAACAATTCCGTGAGTTAAATTTACCATTAAATTATAGACTGGGAATGTGCAAATAACTCATTTCATTATTTCAGCTGGCTCTCCTATATATGACGACCGCCTCTCACCCCATCCCCAGTGGCAGAAATACCAAATTCTATACACACACTGATTCACATAGCACTGATTCATTTCCAAGACTGAATGAAACAGTCCAAAGTATCCCCAAGAGCTAATATAAGCTTTTACTGTAAGTATTTGATCAGTTTAAATGCACATAGCAGATTAATGTCACAAAAGTAGTATAAGTGTGGCAGGAGTCAGCTGAACCAGGCATTCTAATGAGGACTCATGGAGTGTTATTTTGTCATTAGGTCCTAAATCTTTATTCTGGAAGAAATTTAATCTATGAAGTGATTGCCTGTAAACTTGGTTCCCTTGTGATAACCACAAGGACCTCAGCTGAGATGGAAATGAATATCCAATTAAAAAGTAAGCTCTGACACTGTAACAGCTGATACTAATTATTAGAAAGTTCTATGAGGTGTGATAGAGTTGGAATGTATTATAGAAGCACTATAAAAACAACATTAGCCAACTAAGCACTGTTTTCCAAGGTGCATGCTTAGAACTTAGTCTGATTATCTCATTTCTACTTCACATCAAATGAAGACCATCTAAAAATTGATTGAAGATCAGAATAGGATTCACTGAGAATTAAGTAACTTTGCAAACACAAAAGACTCCAGATGAATGCTTGTGCTCTCTTAAAATGAGGGTTTGAAAAAGGCTTTTGAAAATGTGCAGAAGTTGCAAAAATTTTAAAATACGCTTTTCTAAAAAAAGAATATTCTTATGAACACATGGAATCATTCATCAAGATATTAACTAAGATCATCAGTATCTTTTCAGTACTGAACAAACAGGATGAAATAGGATTTCTGGATGCATCAGCTCATTTAGTATTAAAAGTTTATTTCAACTGTATTTTTTTTTTACAGAATCAGAAAAGAAAATATGTGAAACAATTTAGAGTTGACTTGAACTGAGCTTCTAGGACAGACTTGGAAACCTATTAATTGAAAAGTAGAAGTTTTCTAAATCCTGGACAAGCACTCAACATTGAGTCCCATTTACACAGTTCCACATGTAAGTTAAAAAAATGAAAGAAGAAACACCATCTACAAAATGATGTTTATTGAACAACTAAGTGGCAAACCATATAAAATCAATACGTTGGAGTTATTAATAATCATAACATAATAGCATAAACGTAGTTGTACAGATTTATGGAGGATCTAGGAATTGAGTCCAAATTCAACAGGGAACGGGAGGGCTGAGGTAATGATTCAAACAACCCTGTCCTCACATCTTCTCCCACCTTAAACAAAACCAAAACAACATGTCTATAAAACAAACAAATAACAAGGCCATTTAAAGTCAAAATATTTTCTATTGGACTTTGGTAGTTTTTATTAGCACTTTGGTAAGGTCATGGTTATTTTCTAAGAACTCTCTTTTATGAAAATAACCATTGCTGAGAAGTTACAGGTGAGACTGTTCCTTCAAGTTCTCCATCTTTCTGAATTACTTTCCTCCTGGCCAATGAACACTTATTAGCAAGTCTGAAAAGTTACTGCTACGGTATTAATTTTCCAACCGTACGTACTCCAGAGGTGTTTGGAATAATGACTCTTGCACACTCACACCACTCTTTCTTGTTCATTAGAACAAGTCCAAACACAGTAAGTGAGCTCTTTCTCATCATCTTTTCACTTCCGAAGTATTATTATTATTATTATTATTATTATTTTCTCCACCTTCCAGAGTCCCAGGGCTGCACGCCCAGATTTTGATCACCTGATCATAAGGTGAAAGAATGTTGTAAATGAAATGTTTATCAGCTCATGATGAAGCTGGTCATATTTTCCCCTCATGTGCTAAATCTGAGTGGATACAATGAACATTCACACTGAACATAGCTAATTCTGGCCAAGCAAGGAATTTCCAGGTTTTAATTCTTTTTATCCTCTTAACCTATGTAATTGAAACATTCTTTCAAATAACTTACTTGTCATAATTATGGCTTCTAGAAAAAATGAGGTGCACCTCTCAGATCTGAAGCTTCACAAAAACTTGTTAGCATCTAGGTAACAAGCAACTAAATAAAGGAAGCAAACATCTGAAGGCCACAGTGCTGCACAGACAGATGCTTTCACAGAATACTAAAATGTGAGTCATAAACACACTGAGTTTACACAACGTATGCTCATATCTCAAAAAGCCAGTTGTTGCCACAACCCACCAGGAGTTCTGCTGCTTAATGTGCTCCATCTCACTGTGCAGGAAAGGTAATGACAAGGTCCGAAAGCCAGCTGAATAACAGAGCTTTGCTGAAAACACAGCAAATGCATGTTAAGGTGTGACTCTACCCTTTCTACAGCACTACAAATATATATATATATATATATATGTATATGTATCTGCCAAGAAGCTAGTTCAGCACCTTGATGACGTGAACAATGTTCTAATTCCTGTTGTAATTGAGATAAGAGTGCATCATCTGATTCCTGATTTTAAATCTCCCACAAGCTAATCTAACGAAAGAAAACAAACAAAAAAATTGCCCTACTCATTTATTGCTATTATTTTTCACTCATAAAGGTAAACCTGAGATACTTCACTAGAAGCTGAAGAATAGCTGACCTTCAGACTTCCTACCCAAATGTTAAACTTAGCCACCACACTGCTAAGAATTGCAGCAAATGGCTTAATAAGCACATGTGAACTTTTTAAGGTCTGTTCTCATCTCCACAGAAGAGTTATGGAAATACATCAAGGTCACTGAAACCTTTCCTTTGCTCTCCAACTTGAAGTGGAGATGGGGAAGAAAGACAGGAGGGAGAAAAAGGAAGAAGTACTTATCATGGTCTTCCTCCTTGTATCTAAGTAGCACTGAGTCTGCACTGGTCTACATACTCAGACATTCTGCTTGTTCCACTACTTGTCTTTATTTTATCTGTTTTAAAAGGAAAGTCCACCTCTCCCTCTATGGAAGGTTTCTTAACTTCATCATGAGAATTTAACAATTTAACAATGATGATTATTATTACTGCTGATAATTAGCATCAGTAAGTCTCCCCACTTCCTCTATTCAGTAAAAAAATCACTGTGATTTAGCACATGTAATGCAGCTGGTTACATGCAAGTGGTTTAAATGAATTTAAAAAATCATATTACGTGCCCTCAAGTAGTTTTTATTCCCTGGCTACTCCCTAACAGGCTTTTTCTGAACATACTGTTTATTGTTTAATTTATAAATTAACTTCTCAATTTCATGGAGATCATAGAATCGTAACGGCAGGAAAAGACCTCAAAGATCATCCAGTCCAACCACCAACCCACCATCACTATGCCCACTAACCATGCCCCTCAGAGCTACAGCCACACACCTCCAGGGATGGTGACTCCACCACCTTCCTGTGTAGCCTGTTCCAAAGCATTACCACTCTTTCAGAGAATATTTTTTTTCCTAATATCCAACCTGAACGTTCCCCAGTGCAAGTTAAGGGCATTACCTCTCGTCCTATTACTGTTACCTGGAAGAAGAGGCTGACCCCCACCTCTTTTCAGAAGTTGTAGAGAGCAATATGAAATATGAGTTTATGAATCTATTAATGAATGCATACTGCTCTCTACATCAGATAATAAGCATTTTATTGACTATGATAGTATGCCTTATCAAGATAATACCTGATTAAATGCCCATTTACTGTCAATGTTAATGTTTCTTGACTTTCTTCTCCGTCCCAAATGTGTTAGAAGTCTGTCCTATGTTTAATACCTACTGGCAAATATGAGAAACCAAAAAAAAAAAAAAAAAAAAGCACAGATTCCCTCATATATTCTTACAGCACAAATGTAAAAGCAGACAGATACAGTTGGGATATGTAAGCACATAGACACAAGAAACAGATTCACAGAAGAGGGGATTTGCCATGCTGATTATATCAGTGGTAGAGGAAGTATGTTTATCCTCTTTTAAAGATTGGCTAATATTAGGTGCTTCCAGGCAAGTTTTGAACTGCTGTATCAGACAGTTTTACAGAAAAAAAACCACTTATCTAATAAGTGTATTCCTAATCCTGCAAAGTCACCAAATGCCTGGAAGCATGACAGCTGATATTTCTTTCAGCTTTTTAATCCAATTTAGAACAGCTGAAATCAGCTTAAGGAATGAGTTAATAGAAAACAGTGGAATAATTATCTTAGATTTCAGCATAAACATTCTGTTAGAATAATGATTGAAATGCACAAGAAAAAAAAAGGTGTGTGGGGGGGTGTAAACATTCTAGACAAACAAACAAACAAACAAAAAAACGTGTTGTAAGATAAGAAGGAAAGAACAATTTGCAAGAGGTAAGTAGGTTTGAAGAGGATGTCAAGTAGGAGCACTCAAGGAACTTCTTTCCCACTGAAGAAAAAAGGCAAGTCAAAAGCATTACATGTAGCGTCATACAAAACTTTCTAAAATTTGCATCTGAAAAATAATTTTATTTCTCTTTAGTTAAGGGAAAAACAAATACAGTCAGATATGTTATACACATATTTGCAGAGCAAAATCTAGATAGTGGTAGAAAAGAAGAGGAAAGAAGAGTACTTTGGAACTTAAGCCAGAAGGGAAAAATAAATATGAACAAAATATCTTCACTGTTTGCTTTTCTTTAGTCTACCATCTACAAACTCCCCTCATAATTCAGCTGTTGGCAATAAGCCAGGTTAACATAAACTGCTCCAAAGAATCAAGATTTTAAAACAGTGATGTGACAGCTCATTTGGTGAAAATAAATAAAGGACGATGCCAGATTAGAGAAAATGAAAGAACCTACAGCTCCAGGAGGTAAACAAAACTGCATTCTACAACATAAGTATTTCTCTTGGTCCTCTGAATAGTGGCCAGGCAGCAATGATGGAAAAGCCTTTTCACTACCAAGTTTGAAGTGAGAGCTGTAAAGTTATTTGAAATTCTCCCATTCACGTGGGCATACAATTGTAGAACCTACTCTCAATAACACCTTGCTCTCAGCATTGCAGAATTATTTACATAGGATTGAGCTTAAAGACTTAAAACCCCTGAATGAGGATTTTTCTCCCTTAAAGTGCAGAGAATACATTGCACCAACCATCACTACTCTGTGGAAACTGCCAGTGCCAACCCTGAGAGACCTTCAGATTCTTTGAGCTCTTCTGCTTCTCAATCCTACCCCTCCTGTTGTCTTTACCACTCTATAAACTAACATGTTCAAGGACTGACATATACTGACAACGTTCATTTTGGCTGTGATGGCTGTTAGGAGAGAAGTCCCTTACAGATCAATTGTGAAAAGCTCATGATTCATGCATGTTTAGGTGAATTTTCACCCTCTACACCAGAGCCATGCCTCATGCAGAAAATCCACTCTTCCTCAGCAGAAAAAAAACAGTATTCTGTTTTGAGAGAAGGGAAAAGGAAGGAGATACTTCAGATTTTTCTTTCAGGAGTAACACAAACACTTCCCTTTCCTCTTGGCTCTCCAGAACATGTACTTTTTATTAATTCTTAGATGGCTGCACAGACCTAAGATGAAGGAAGTAGACAAGTGTTGGGGTTGGACTGAGGTACCCATTTAATCAGGAATGGAACTTCATACCAAGTCTTCCATACTTCTAGTGGCTTGCCAAAAAATGAAAGACTTGAAGCCATCATGCTATTTGAAATTTAGCTGACCTATTTGCCATAAACAAAGTGGAAGTGTTTCTGGAATACTGCTTTTTTTCCCTTTTTGCTATTACTGAAAATAATTTTTTGTTATTCTTGTTGCAATTTCCTGGATTAGACACTGAAACAAAGGGTTTCTTAAAGCATAATTAAATTAATAGAAAAAAGTTACTCAATTTAATATAGGAGTACCTTTGCCAGACAAAAGACAGCTTCCTAAGACGTTTAGTACAGGTCAAGAAACTAAGACATTAAACTCAGCAGGCAATCTCATCCCACAGTGATGTGCGAAAGGAATGGATGGTCACTATTAACTCACATCCTGAATTCCAGGTGAAGCAGCAACATATCACATCATAATTGAGCTTTGGTAATTCAGCAACATTATTATTTGCCAGAGTACTGGAGACTCTAAGCAAAATTGTCTGCAAACTGTTATAGGAGAGAATGGAAGCAAGGTCAGGAAAAAACATGTTAGTTGGGTGGTAAATTTGGGATTGGCTTCGTCCACATCCTAGAGTACAAATTCCTTTACAAGGCAGTAGGAGAAAGACTCAAGGGCACACTGAAATCCCACAACTTTAAATGAAAAAGAAAAAATGAACACATCCATTTAATTTATTGGATTGGTATATTGTTTTTTGTTTGTTTGTTTCTTTCTTTGTTTGTTTGTTTGTTTGTTTTGAGCACTGAGTATGCTTCTGTGTTTTGAGTATTTTTGAAGAGATGAACTGTAAATGGACTTCCCACAAAGCTGTATTTCCAGCAGTGGTTGCATGCTAGCAATGTGGGGGTTGTAAATAGCTGATGGATAAGTTAGATGGTTGGAATAAGAGATTATAACAACACAAATCAGCAACAGAGGTACTTCTTAGTTAAGCTTCACAGTGAAACTGCAACTATTGCAGTACAGCCGTGCCCAGATGTGCATTCCTTTGTCAAAGTCCCCACACTCATGTGATTGCATACAAGGAAGTTCCAGAAACAAATGCAAGATGATTATCATTTTTCATCATATCTTTCTGAAGCTGCTCATCGCCTGCTGGTGCAGACTCATTATCTGTACAAGCAGTAATACTGGAACAAGAGCAGACTGCAGCAGTTCCTGTTGTGCTGGCAGATAACCATCCCTACATTTAGAAAAGGCCAGAACAGAAAGAAGGCCCTTGCCACTACTGTTTTTTAACCATACCAAAGAATCTGAAAAAATAAAAATAAAAAATACAGACAGCTTGGACAGATATACCATAATTCAGTGTCTGAGGGAGAACTGCTCATCATTAGTGGCAGCATGCACTTGGGTATTTTATAACAGAGTTATGCCATCAGCAGAGTGTGATTTCTCCAAAGTCCTGTCACTAATAGCTGTGACACTCAGTGGTATTTTTCAGATTCCTCAAGTGATATAGCTCCAATCCATTTAGAGACTTCATTTTTCATGAAGTCTAGTGTCTTAGCACTTCAACAGGCCATAAAATATCTTTATGAAGTTTGGCAACAGCATTATGCACAAGCTGAAAGCTAGAGAGTTTCACTTTGTCAGATTCAGTGATGTAGCAGATTTATGGATAGAAGGGAAAAAATACCACTGCTGGCTTCCTCTCCATATAGTACTGTTTATTAAACAATGCAAATATATCTTCACAAACTCCCTTCTAAATATGCTGAGGAAAAGTGAAGTCTGTGGACACAGGCTAATAAATTGTCCCCACAGCAATAATTATCCCAACTGTTTTATCCTTTGTTTTTGCTCCTTTTTAAAAAACGTATGACAAAAAGTGGGTCTCAAACAAAATGCACAAGCATGAGCTCTCTTGCTTTAGTGTATTAATATAGATGTGCTTTATTTTATTGTCATCTAAAAAAGCTTCAGAAAACATTTCTGTACTATAATTTATCAAAGGAGACAAGAGAGAAGTTGAACACATGAAAAAATAACCTAATCTGAAGGACATCAGTTCTCACCTTCCTTGTATACACAGGTTCTACTAAAATTGCTGTATTGATTTAGATCATTAACTTACCTATTCCAGTAGCCAATGCTAGCTAATAGACCCCAAAAGAAACAAACAATTCCCTAGAACCCTCCTGCAGTAAATAGATTTGCTCAATAATGAATATGCATCCTAGCTTAATGAGCAAGAAGACAGTTGTTTTGAAATAAAAAGCAGTACATTATGGGGAAGCCAATAATTTACTTGTCATGATATTTTTTTTTCTGTATGCTATACAAGTAGTCTGCTAATCCTCTCTTCTGCATAGGGTCTGTGACAACATAAAAAATTTACTTTAAACTACGAGAAACTGCATCTTTCCACCTTTCCTTTGGTACAACAATAAGAGCAGTAGATTTTTATGTGAAAATTTGCCACAGCCAAATGTTGCTCTGCCAGAGACTGCAACTTCTCTCTAGTTGTGGTTTTCAGACATTCATTATCTACACACAACTGGACTGCAACCTTTCCAGGCTCCTGGTTTGTCAATAGACTTTAAGGTTGTCACTGTTTTTATTTTCTGTCATTAATTAATTAGGCAAGATCATGTAAGAGAACTAAGTGAGATCAACATGGACATTTGGTGTATTCACAGAATGTTTCATGGAAGGAGTAAACTGTACCACATGTGCAAGACTATGAAAGCAACAAGCAGAACAGCAACCATAGCTGCACAGGTTTGTCAGCCCACATGGAAGGACTTACTTTCTTCCTCACCTTTCTGTGCTTTACTATAATAATGGTTACTGGACTTGCATTACGTTATACTTTTAAGAGAATAATTTGAAAACTGATTACAGACATATGAGAGTCCTAGAAAGATTTTTCTTGAGATATCCATTCATATAATAGAAGACACCATGGTTGTTAAGGTACTAAAATTTAGAGAGGAATTAAAAAAAAACATCAAATATAAATAAGCATAATTTCTAACTGCATAGAATACCATGATCCAAAAATGCAGAACATGAATTGTCATGAGGACAGATGTACAGATCAGTAAAAGCTGTCAATACACAACAAAAGGCTTAACTTTACTCCTAGACCCTGAGATTATGACCTATAAAAGGATATTTAAACAAGTACTGTGTATGTGGCAGCATGAAAAAAAGGCCATGCCCTGTGCTAGCTTTATTTCCTACTTGTGAAGAACTGCTTTGCCATTACAGAAACCACTTCTGGATGGTAGTGATATTGATGATCAACTCCCTGAGAAAAATTATTTCAGTCACACACTGGCTTGCCTTGACCTGACACACTATGGTATCTGTATTGTCAACATGCAAAAAACAGTGTAAGCAGTTCTTTGCTTTTGGCCTCCTAAGATCTTACTCCACCTAAAATCTCTGACTAATAGCCAAGTAATTAAGTTTTATTTCCCTAACTGTTTTGCATTCAGATTATGGCTTGATTGATCATGGCAGAACAGCCTGGAGAGGGATCATCAAAAATAAAGGCCACTAGTATCCCACTGGTTAAAATGTAATTAACTGAAAGCATCTTGTCCAAATTTTTAAGTATGATATCTAATTCTGTCTATCCTTTGTGGGCACCAAACCATACAAAGTTCACAGAGCAGCACTTATATCATGCTTCATCAATTACCTTAGAACAGCCTCTGGACAGATGTTGTGTACTTGAGAATAATTCAAAATCCCACTATTATAAAAAAAACATCTATTATAGATTTTTCTTCTACTGCATCACTTAAAAACACTACATCCAGTTATAATTTTACCTACCAAAGATGTTCCACAGAGCTGTTCTAAGATACCCAATTCCAGATATTTCTTAGAATCATAGAGGTCTCTTCCAACTCTAAGGATTCTAAACATCACCTAGTCCAATTCCCATGCAGTGAACAGGGACATGCACAGCTAGATCAGGTTGTCCAGGGTCTCATCCAGCCTCACCCTGAAAGTCTCCAGAGATGAGGCATCCACCATATCTCTGGGCAACCTGTTCCACTGCCTCTCCAACCTCACTGCAAAATACTTTTTCCTAATATACAAGGCAAATCTTCCATCTTAAAGCTTGAAATGATTTCCTCTTGTTCCGTCACCACAGACCCTACTAAAGAGTCTGTTCCCTTCTTTCCTGTAGCTCCCCTTTAGATACTGAAGGGCCACTCTCAGGTCACCTCACAGCCTTCTCTTCTCCATGCTGAACAGTCCCAGCTCTCTCAGCCTGTCCTCATAGGAGAGGCATTCCATCCCCTGGATCATTTTTGTGGCCCTTCTCTGGACACACTCCAACAGGTCTATGTCTCTTCTGTACTGAGGACTCCACATCTGGACAAGTACTCCAGGTGAGGCCTCACCAGCGCAGAGGGGCAGGATTGCCTCCCTCGACCTGCTGGTCATGTTTCTTTTGGTGCAGCCCAGGATACAGTTGGCTTTCTGAGCAGCAAGGGTACACTGCTGTCTCATGTCCAGCTTCTCATCCACCAATACCCCCAGATCCTTTTCAGCAAGACTGCGCTCAATCCTTTCATCCCCCAGTTTGTATTAGTAGTGAGGGCTGCCTTGACCCAGGTGAAGGACCTTGCACTTGGATTTGTTGAACCTCATGAGGTTCACCTGGGCCCACTGCTCAAGCCTGTCTAGGTCCCTGACTAGGTTTGATGTCATCAGCAAACTTGCTGAGGGTGCACTCAACCCCACTGTCAATGTCACTGATGAAGATATAAAAGAGTACTGGTGCCAGCACTGACCCTTGGGGGACACCACTCATCACTGCCGAGCCTTACTTTCTCTAAACAAGTAATGTGAGTGGAGGAGGAAAAAGATTTTCCACAGTCAGAACCAGGACTGTTTATACTGATTTTTGGATTGAAAAGATTACATTATGAATGTTTATATTTATCTGCAGAATTGAAACACAGCCAAAGAATATTAGTAACATTGAGCAAAGTGGCATATCATCAATGTTGAAAGTTCTGCAAGAGTCACTGTGCAAGGCAGAGGACTTTTCATTTTAAGAAGAGCTTATAATTTAATGGTCCAAGGTCATCTGACCTACAAAAGAGAAATAGATAAATGCAGTTTTAAAAACAAGGAGGAAAACGATGACATATTGGAAGAAATAGCCTGCAGCTACAAGATCTTGGGCTGTGAGCTTGTTAGATTTTTGTAGTGTCAGAGGCAAATAAGATCAATACTTGAGTGACAGATCAACACAGGGAATGACTGAGATGTTTCAGAAGTGTGATGGAGCTTCAATAACAAGCTTCTAGTCTTCAGGCAAGATTTAAAACAACAGATTCTGAGCCTGAATATACAATAATATAAAATAAGTAATCTCATCTTTTGTCCCTCTTTGTAATTGATAGTACTATCTTCTTCCATTCCAGAGAACATTACCATCAAATAGCTGTCTTCAAACACTTTAAGGTATTTTATACCTAGCCTTCAAAGCATAATAGATGCCAGGTCTGATAGTATGAGAGCACTGGAAAAATGAATTGGTATGGGAAGTAACAGATTCTCAGTAGAAGTAACTTCTGCATCTACTTTCCCACAAACCATCAGTATTAAGAAAAAACAAATTAACAAAAAAAAACAACAACAAAAAAAAAACCATACAACTACCACATAATAAAAATAGTCTTAAGTCTAGACAATTTCTTGTAGAGATAAGATCATGTCTTATTTTCTAGAAGCTTGAATTGAGTTTTGGTGTCGTAATAATTAAATGAAGCCCAGAGGGACAGAAGGTATGCTACTTTTTCTAAGAGACTGTGGCATATTAATATAGGATAACAACGGTTATCCTACATATAGGGGCTAACATAACAGACAGTATTAATAAAGAACCTCAACTTCAAGGAACAGTTTGTACTAAAGCAGATACAACTGCCCCATAATGGGGGCCAGATCCCTCTGAGTACAGCAGACTATGCTCCACAACATTTTCAACAGAAATCCTAAACTAATAAATTTATTCAGTTTGCCTTGTACCAATTAAAATGATGTGGCTAACCTAATAAATGTAAGACAGATCTATGTATATCCTTATGAATACATAGCCTATTACATTTTAGAAACATGGTATTTAAGATGCCAGTTTGGCACACACATGCAACAATACCTTTAATAGGGCTTCAATTATATGTGGCTCTTACCTTGGGTTTCTATCCCCACCAAACTTCATAAACACTGCTAAAATTTGTTCTGCAGAATGATGAAGAGTATCAACTAAATTGAAAGGACTTTACAAGTTTCTCATATACAGAAATACTGTGTTTCTGTACAAACCTGTGTTTCAGGCTTCAGTGGTAACTTCACCGCTACCTCTAATCTTGCAGTAACAGGCATAGGGCAAACAAGGTTAGAACAGAAAGTGAAATATAAGAGAAAGCTCCAAGGTATGGATCATTTTGCATGATTTTTTTTTCCTGTGTATATCACTTAATTATTCTTCTGTAGATGGTTTTAGATTAATCATGAATAACATATGCTATTCCATTTTTTTTCGTACAACATTCATCTGTTAAAATTCCACCATATTACACATATTAACATACATACACACCACTAAGTCTTCTGTTGATATCCATGCCAGCTAAAAAGCATCAGAACTGCCACCGACTTGAAAACAATTCATTAAATTCATTTTTCTACTGGACAACTACAAGGAAGTAAATCAGATGCTCTGCAGTAACAGCAATGCCTGCTAACATGACAACACCGCAGTTCCTTATGAACAAGATGATATAGTGTAATTTGAAAAGACAGAAAACACAAATGATAAAAAACCCAATTACTGGCTGATAAAAATATGTAAATACTCTCTCTGTACTGACAGTCCATAAAACTGACTTGTAGCAAACTGCGAGACGAAGCTTATTTCTCAGACATCCAATATATGACAAAGTTTCTTAAATTCTTCTGATCTGAGCCTCATATTAACCCACCCAAGGCTGCAGGCTTTACACCTGACAGGTCATTGTTTTATAGTTTAATACATTTTCTTCCAGCAAGGCAGTGCATAAACAAGTGCTTTAGCAATTAAACAAATGTTGCAGAGGCACATAATGGTAACTATACCTCACTTCTATGAGCTTGGTTATCTATTTAATGGACTTAATTGCTCTCATAGTGAGGGACATCATGGACTTCTGCCAGACCTATTTGAAGGAGCCTTCTATTTTGTGACCAGCATGAAAACCAAACAATTCTGTTGTACATGTACAGAGGCTGTCAGAATGTTTCTGTTCCCTACAGAAAGGGCAAAATAGCAGTGGCATATCTGGCTGGTCACATTAGACAGAGAAAATAAACAAACTGGCTTATTTTCTAGCTCCTCCAAGTAAAACCTATGGTTCTTGGAGTAAATTTTCCAAGCTAAGACTTCTGCATTAAGATACATTGAATTCATTTGCCTTACTTCTATGAAGCCAAAAAATAGCAGCAATGGGGAATACTCTCCCAAAGACAATATACATGGGCAATGGAAGTGCATTCTCTTGCATGACTAGAATCCAGAATAAATCCAAATGCCTTGAAGAGAATAAACACTGATTTTAGCAGCAGGATTGGGAAATATAGTGCTGTATAAGTTGGTTTGTACAACTGCATCAAAGAACTCACCTTGGTTAGCCCAGAACTCCTTCCCTTTCTGTGTTTCTAAGATGACAAACAGGGTGATGATTATTAGTAGTAATCTAAGGAAAAAAAAGGAGGCTCTAGTAATGTAAGATAAATTTTGAGAAGAATACACAAACAAATAACAACAAGCACCAGAATTGACAGTTTAATAAGTAAGATCAGTGCCAGGTGCCAGGTGCCTCTGTGGTCAACAGTATCAGACAATGGGAACGTTCAGTAAAGCTGTGGAGGGATTCAGGAAAAATATCACGAAGTTGTTATAAAAAATGAGTGGTGATTTGATAATTAAGAAAGAGGGTAGCTGCCATTATTTGAAATAGAAACTGGATCAACATTTTCTGTTGTTCCAGTGGAAAAAAAAATCAACATTACCATTTAAGATACGAAATTCCTGCAAACAGTACACTTCAGAAAATTAGGAAATTAACATTTAAACTCAATTATGGCATATGGAAGTACAACTTCTAGAATTTCAGTGTTTCTGTAGCATAAGATAAAGGTTTTAGAAGAAATAGGAGTGTCTAAATACATAAACAACTAGCACATTTAAACCGCAAGAGTAGACACCATTAGTGAACGGGCATCTATCAAAGCATCTATCTTTAACTTAAACTTATGTTGCTTAGTACAGATTTGGCAATATAAACACTGGTGCTTTCTTATATCTCAGTAGGAAATAAGCAATAGCTTGTGTAATGGCTTTCTCATTATTTTTTTGATTTCTCAGAAAACTTGCTTAGAAACTACCAGACACTACCATTCCTACCAATCTGAAGGCCTTCTTCCCTACAGTACAGCATCAGTATTCAGGATGAGAAAATCACATCCCTCAAATTGCTGGCCACGTTCTTTTTAATGCATCCCAGGATACCGTTGGCCTTTTTGCCCATGAGGACACACTACTGACACACAGCCAACATGCTGTCCACCAGGACCCCCAGGTCTTTCTCTGCGGAGCTCCTTTCCATCAGGTCAGACCCTAACCTGTACTGATGCATGTGGTTGTTCCTCCCCAGGTATAAGACTCTTAATAATATAAACGTAAACATATCTGTGTATGTGTGCATATATATATGTATTTATATACATATATGTATTCACATATATACATATGTACATTTCTGAAAGGAAGGAAAGAGAACAACATTTTACCTAATTTGAGAAAAAAAAGAAAGAAAGAAAGAAAGAAAGAAAATGAAAACAGCTGTAATCTAAAATTTTCTGCTCCGAGCTGTCTGTTCAGCACTGCAGACCATGTAGCTAAGCCAGTTGACCCAACTGGGCTCAGAGTCTGGTCTGAGCATCTCAGTGAAGTAAATCTCAGTTATGTAAAACGTTCTTTCATTATACCAATCAACTTTTATTACTGAACAAAATCAGTTCGCTTGCAAAAAGCATTTGGTGTGTCAGCAAAATAACTTTTTGTTCAGTCTTTAAGTTTTTTAAAGGAAGGGCAGTCAACTTGTTTCTTGCCAGCAAATCAAAATGAAAAGCCATTACAATTTTGTAGCAGTTTCAAAGGCAAACTGCCATAAAAGATTTTATACAAAGTCCCTGAGATCTGCTTTTTGTGTTGTTGAAACAGGCTGTTGTAATTTGATAAGGATCAATTCAGCAGCAATATTCTCATGAACTGCAGAACACAGCACTTCAATGGCACTGGCATGGCATATCTACTAGCAGATTCTAGACACATATCCACATATTATTTTATTCCACATATATTAATTCTGATGATTGATTTTTAGTCACTATTTCAGAAACAATGGCTTTCCTGAAAGTTGAACTGTCTAGAAGTTGTGGAAAGAAGAGTAGAAACAAAGTTTGAACCTCTTCATTAGTATCACTCTGCTATGAACTGAAAAAATGCGAAGTGGTTTCTTTATACCAAAGTACAACTCAGCACAGCTTGACTCCATAGTGTATACTAAAGTTTGGTGCAGAGATGCCCTGCTAAATGGCAGTGATCATGAGTAAGCAGAGTCCCTGGGGGGGAATTCCTTCCTGTACTGTGATTCTGAGCCAAATAACAGCTGTAAAACCAAACTAGAGGCACATCTTTCAGTAGAAATTATCAATAGGAGTTGGGCATTGTATTGTGCTGAGGTCTGTTAGCTTACGTTGCTCTGCACTGCATTCCACTGCAGGAAGTTCACTTCCTAAAGGTATCTCCAATTGCCTTTATTTGAGCTTTTGTGTACTGAACATTAACTCTCAACAGAAAGCCACTGCAACAATGGCTAACAGCTCTTCAGTGTAGAGAACACAAGTGTTTAGGCAGGATGTCTGTGTACAACACTCAGATAACTGTCCTGTATTCTGTTTCTGCACTAAAAAAAAATAGAAAATTTGAATGAGATTAGAGTTAACTTGTAACATGTACAAATCTATTTTTGATCTCGCATGAAGTTCCAGATGATGTGATTATGGCACACAGGAGTACACAGAAGAGTTCTACTTGAAAATAGATTTTTTTTCTTATTTCTCAGAATCAACTGCAAATGTCATGAGTAGGAGTTGGACTCCCAGCTGAACACTTGATAAACATTTAATCAATGAAAGTTAAAGGATGTGGAAAACTCTTCATTGTTAGATGTACAGTTTCCAGTAAATTGATGTAGGATTGCTTTTAATCACAGCTTACTTAGCTAGACAAAGGGATCACTGAGAAAGTAATTTTGTGATCCGCTATATATGACTGTAACAGAAACACTAATATTCCCTCTAACATTCAACTCCACGAAATGTGAAAGAGGGACACACTCATTTTTCTTTTCTATAGAGAAAGGTTGTCCTGGCCATGAAATCCACATAGTTTTGCTGCACCAGGAGCACTGTTTATAATCCTCACAGGGGAGGCAGTGCTGGTAACAAGAATTGAAGGCACTGCATGGGATGAGATATAGCTGAAGAGACAACATTCAGAAGAATGCAGCCTGACAGAAAGGAGCCAAGAGGAAAAATAGGATTTTATGAGGCTGACGTGGCACAAGGGAAACATAAGCAGCCAGGAAAGCCTTGTGGACCAAATACAGTTAATGTCACCATGCTAGCCTAGGTACATAGCCTTCAGCATGCTATGTTGTGCTCAAAAGCTGAAATGTAAAGGATGGGAGAATAGGAAAAAATACCCTTTGAATGAGTAGACTATGTTTTGGAAGTAGAATAACATAACAAGAGAAAGAGAAAGGAAAAGGAAAAGGAAAAGGAAAAGGAAAAGGAAAAGGAAAAGGAAAAGGAAAAGGAAAAGGAAAAGGAAAAGGAAAAGGAAAAGGAAAAGGAAAAGAAAGAAAAACATCTACCATTAGGATGACTCACGTACAGCCCACAATAGGGGTGAGCCAGTTTCCGTCTCTGGACCACTAGTTATTCTCTAAGGCAGTAAAAGATTCAGTATCACTTACATGTTTCTCCAAAGAGCTAGTCAGTGCACAGGCAGGGATTTGAATAATTTACAGTGGAATGTCATTAATCCTACCACTCTAGGACCTTATCAAAGTGCAGATTAATGAGAGGTCATGTAACTTCAATGTGCTCCTGCTAACACAAGCAATCACTCCGCTGCTTAACTATTATACTTCCTCACTGAGGAGTGAGCACTTTAATGAAAACAACAACTTTAAGTGGCTGTATAGGAAAAAAAGAAGCTTTTTAGCAGAGATAGCAGGGACTTAACATTTGGCTACAATCATTTAGATTAATTAGTTCTGGAACATTTATGTTTCACTGTTTGAAAGTTAGGAAGTAATGATAATAAATAAAGAAACAAACCCGACAATCCTGTCCTGGGGGACTTCTTGCCTTTTCTGTCTCCATTCCATGAGATAAGAAATTGGAAATGGGACCTATGCTCTCCATAGTGAGCGGCAATATCTTGAGCTGAGTGTGCCCAGATGGGCACATCGGGGATGTTACCACATCCAGCACCTCTTCCCTCACAACAGCTACCTGGTGTGGCAGAGCATACTTTTGCACCCGTGTGGGCTCTTAGTCCATAGCACAGACATGGGTCTTTACTAACATATCCATCTGAACTGGGGTTACCGCCAGTTCACCAGGAGAAACTGGCTGCTACCTCACACTGAGTCCATTGCTGCATGCTAACAGCTGAAGGCACGCAGCCGGTGCATTATAGACTGCGCTGCCTGGCAGGAAAATAAAGTGATTTTAATGGATTTCATTTATGTTAACAACTCCACCTGTAAAAACACTATAAGTTCAACTGAGCGCACAGTTGTAGTATCTGATTAAAGGCTGGAGAGTACTATATATAGCTATATGCATTAAACAAAATACTGTGTTATGATCAAAACATTAAGCCAGCCAGTGCAAGAACAGAAACTGAGGTTCAATGAGCTAACATCCTACAGCATACAGCTTCTGAACTGACCCTTCATGTATGGTCTAGCTGCCCAGACGTTAGAAGATAATCAACATTTAAAATATTTTTATTTTGTCTGTTGAGTTAATATTGGCTACTGGACTGCAGGCATATGAGAATAAACAGACACATGGAAACTGCTGCTGTTCCATTTCAGCTTTGTTCAGGAAGTATCACTAACGTGATGCTATAAGAACTGGGCAAAACAGAAGAAGTACAGATCATATCTTTTGCTACAGCAGCTGAGCAATGCTGGTCTTCCCAGCGCAAGAGTAGAAAAAGCCAGTTTTCCTCTTTATGTGATGAGAATTAATACAATTAATTTTGCTGAAACTGCATTACTTAAAGATGATTAAATCTAAAGCTCATTTCAGTGATATCACCACAGTGTTGAAGCAAAATATTAAGAAGCATATTTGGTGAGGTATATAAAATTCTAGAAAATAATAATGATTAATAATGTGATGACAGGGTTAAATAAAAAGGGAAACTTTAAAGCTTGTAAAACCAAAAATGTTCTGTTAACTCAGAAGTGGATTAGAGTGTTCAAAGTGCTTCAGGACTCGACACCATGTAAAGGCTGATTTATACTCCAGGCATCATAATGTCTACCTACTTCAGAATGACAAATAGCACTGTGCTGAGATCTCAATGGCAGCCCCAGAGCACTAACGGCAAATGTCTTCCATCTTAATAGCTGAGACTCTGCAATTCTCCTCACTTAAAATTCTGAGCGTTTAACACTGCTCGTTGCATCTAAATCCAGATACAAAAACCTTCAAATCAAACTATTTACCTCAACTGAAATCCACCCTGAATAATTCATAAGCATCAAGGAAGCTGGAAGTGAAGGAGCTGAAGAGTGTTTTAATGAAGTCTAGAGTTTCAAATATAATGGTATAAAAGCTATTATGGATCTTTTCTAACCTTATAAGAAAGAATATCAGTCTCTGTAATAATGAAAGATCCCAATGAGCAGGAAAAGAAACACAGTTCAGGTGTCTTACTGTCGGTGACTGATGCTGCTAACAGAATCACACAGATTGCTGCAGAGAAAGGGCTGGTATCTGAAGCAAATCCAGATGAAAGGTATGAAGTGTTCAGATTGATTCTCATTCTTCCTGCTCCCATGAAGGAGTATCGATCTTTAAAACAGCTATAATAAGCTGCAATTCAATTAGAATAAAGTAGGAAAGTCAAGAAAATTACTTACTTAACATGACTTTTTCTGCTCTTAGAGGTCAGGCAAAAAAATTACTTATTATATATCATAGCCAGCCATTTCACTGTGGGAATCATGTTTTCTATTTTCCTTTTTCAGGAAATCCTATCTGTAAAACAGATACTACCAAAATGCTTGGCTGTTTTGCCTGGAATATCAGTGACAACAAGCCAGCACTGTCATCAAACAGCATCTGCCTCCTAAGGCAGCTGCTGACTTATTCTGAATTTAGCTAATTTTAACTACTTATCCAAAAATACATAAAAAATAAGAACTGGGAGAGACTGTGGATTGAAAATTCTGAAGTAGCACTGACTTGCTGAGATTTAGGAAATTTGGTATCATCAGTCAATGTTCTTCTGTGTAGCAGGTAAACAATGAATTAATTCCTTTGTGTTTCTGATTAATTCTAATTAATCCTGATTTAATTCCTTCCCATCGAATTTGTGATATGATGTCTCTTACATAGTGGACAGAACTGCTGCAAAGGGAGACTCCTGGCACGTCTTGCAGAGGCAAATATGACTTACCAAGTGCCCATGCATTAATAGAAAGCTACATGAAAAGGTAATAGTGTACGAAACTTTGCTAACAAACATAAAATACATTCAGAGAACAACATGAAAAAACCCAACTGAACAAAAGTGGAAAAACACCCTCCACTGATAGCTCCTTTTACTCTGGGAAACTACACCGTAGTTAAAAATAAATAATAAATAAATAAAAACTTACAAGACCTTCCTACCACAACTCATATGTTTATCTTGTACATTTACTTTTCATAGTAACCCTAGTTAAATAAATAAATAAATAAATAAATAAATAAATAAATCAACACTTTCATTAGCCACATATTAGCAAAGTAGGAGTCTTTCCCGATTAAAGATGAGTTATCCAAGATACGCTAATAGAATAATTTTGTTGACTGTCAGCATTCTATGATTGCTCTTTTTGAATCAAGATGCTTTTGCTGTAGATATAGCATTAAATTGTTTCTTGGTCACAACTCTGTAAATGCCCTAAGTGGCCACTGAAATATATTTCAAGATTCAGCTAGCTTACATTATTACAAAATGCACTTTCAGTCCGTGCTATTAAACAAATGAAAAAAATGGCTAAAAATAACTTTAGAACATTTCAATTAAGTTACCAGTATGAAAGGACATCATTCTCTGTAGTATATACGTAGGTATACATTCCATCCCCTCCCTGTTACATGTATTTCATATAAATAGCATGCACTGCCCTTTTGTGGGCACCCAGATCATCTGAATGCTTTGCTGGGAATCCGTGTGAATTAAGGAAGGAGCCAGTTTTACAACCTTTCCAATCCTCTTCTGTGGAAACTGTTTTCAAACTGCAGGAGAGTAACATCATTTCCATACTCTTTGAATGTCCAGAAAAATCAAGACACACAAAAATCCTATTCCAGATTCAATAAGGCAAAACAAACATCATCACCAGAGAGGAGGCTACCTAATAAAATTAATTAGGAAAAAAGTCCACTTTCAAGCAGGTAACAGAACAACCCATTTTTTTCCTTCAATATAAACCACTTCCCCCTTCTGAAGCATTCCTCCTTCTCCCCACTAACACTTTAAATGAATGGCTCGTATCATAAAACTCTTCAGAACAGAAATCTATCTACACATATAAGTGACTAATTCAAAGTAAAATATATTAATTTATTTTCTCTGATTTCCTGAAAGTCCGTGAGAATTTAAAAAAGAGCCAGAATTGAACTCCCAATTTCTTGATCTCAGGCAGAACTTCCTTTGTGAAACAAGCTCTAGTATGACAATCTATCTCCGCATTTGAGTTTAATAATCCTGTCACAAAATTTTATTCTATTCTTTCTAAAAATAATGTGATCTTCAGAATATAAGGCGTAGTACAATGTACTAGTTTTATATTGCAGTCCCTGCGTGCTTCTTGGTTTGGAAGATTTAGACCCATAGATAAATGTTTTCTCACATCAAATATAGTTTCAGAAGATGCAGAACAACTGTTTTTCCAATTATCTCTATTGAAAAACCTTGGGTTAGCCAGAAGAACACTGATTTTGAGATGCATTAAAATGAACTGGTAATTCTTCTAATGTAAATCTGTATGAACATTTTACCATCTTAGATTTTATTATTCACTAAAGACTCAAATTATGCATGATTCATGCAGTAACTTTTAAATTGAGTATCATTGAAAATTTGACTGTACAGGTGTTGCCAATTCTATCTATTTCAGGGTCATCTGCCTCACTAATGCATTTTCTCTGTTCATCTTTATGCATGAAGTAGTGGATTTTGCAAATTGAAAACTTTTGATATGGTAAACTGTGAAACAGAAAACCACTGTCATCATGTTTTCTGAAGACGCATTATTTCTGTGAACATCCGTAACGTACTCTTATGCTTACTTAATAAATGTTTGCAACAACAACTCTATAGCTAATTTGGGTAGGAAAAAATTAAATCATTATTATTTTATGAATTATTTGATACTGTTACAGACTAGGATCTAGACTTCCAAGCACTAAAAGATAAAGAGCCCAAGTCCTTCAGAAGTCTTGGATTTCACTGATTCATAAGACATAATTGTCTTTTGTATCCAAACACCAAAAAGCCCATCTGTTTATCAGTCCAATGATTACAAAACCCGTAAAGATTTTTTTTGCTTCACTCGTAATGATTTTTTTGCCTTTTAAGTTTCAAGTAAACCTTTATTCCTTGGATGGTTCTTTCTGGTCTTTGATAGTCTATTCAGTGATTTGTTTTCCTACCTTCAAAAGTACTTGAAGAGGGGGTTTGTATCTACTGATATTTTTTTCCTCCTGTTCCACCTAACATAGGTTATATTTGAAGTGGCTGTCTTCAGCCTGGTGGCCTAAAATATATTACAACCCTTACTATGCCGCCAGCAGGAATGCTGGGATGTTACAAGGAGAGCACATCACCCAATTTCTGAGAAACCCTTCAGTATATTCCTAAAGAAGCTCAGAGATTGAAGTAACAAGCCCCAGTTTGCAGTCACATTCCATCTGCCCCTCTGCAGAGTAAGGATGGGGATTCAAAGAACATTTTTAGGGTAAGATTTCACTTGAAGAAGATGGATCATGAGAGAATAGTTGAAAGATACAGAACCAAAGTCACGCAAATGAAGAAAAGGCAGCTTATGGGTGTAAATTAACGTTTGAATCTGGACTATCTGCAGTGTTGGAGATAATCAAATATTCATTCACCAGAGCACAGAGGCTGACTCATGTGGACACTGTAGTTAGAATGTGCTCTTCTTTAGGGCCAAATCTCAGAATTTTTTGCTTTACCTTTGCTGGAGCCATTATGTTTGTGATTTTTAAGGCTGATCCCATACTCATTAAAGGGCATATCTCAGGCTCGGGAGACTTATTTTAAAAGAGAACAAGAAACTTGTCAATCATGGCCCATTAATGTACTGCTTGGAGTTCCAAAGGTGAAAATGTCAAACAATTTGGTTCAATGGTTTCTTTGGTACAAGCTAAAAAAGAGAAAACTTTCACCAGTGGGATAAAACAGTGGGATACTTCACATCAACTTCAATAGCATCAGAGCTTTATCAAATATTTCTTCATATACGGAGGGATGTACAACACTGAACAGTACATCACATGGTGATATCCTAATGGAGTTACTTTAACATACATATTTCCCTCCAAACCTTTTCTTCTTTAAAAGAACTGCGGACCTAACTGTAATATCTTACGTTTCTGTGGGTTTTTTTTACTTTCTCCCATTAAAGTAATTATTGTTACCAAAGTAGATGAGCACTAAGTACTGTATAATGGGGAAAAAAAAACAAAACAAACAAATAAACAACAACAAAAAAAAAAACGTAAAAAGCAGGAAAGTATATTCCAGCTGTTAAATAATGTTTGTTTTTCAAAAGTAAAGGAGTTAAGTGAAGATAATTTATGCTGTTCATACAAGTATTAGTATAACTGTTCACATGCACTGGTGAACTGTATCTGAGTAACATAAGCTATAAATGGTCATAAATCATAGAATCACAGAATAGCTCAGGTTGGAGGAGAGCTTAAAGTTCATCTAGTTCCAAGCTCCCTGTCATGGGCAGGGTTATCACCTACTACATCAGGCTGCTGAGGGCCCCATCTAACCTGGTCTTGAATACCACCAGGGATGGGGCATCCACAACCTCTCTTGGCAGCCTGTGCCAGTACCTCACCAGTGCTAAGTAAAAGATTTCTTCCTAACAGCTAACTTAAATCTACCCTCTTTCACTTTAAAGCTATTTCCCTTTGTCCTATCACTATCAGACTATGTTGAAATTCAGTCCCTCTCCTGCTTGTAAGCTCCCTTCAAGTACTGGAAAGCTGCAATCAGGGCTCTCTGGAGCCTTCTCCAAGCTAAACAAGCCTAACAGCCTCAACTTTTCTTCGAAAGAGAGGTGCTCCAGCCCTCTGATCATCTCAGAGGCCCTCCTCTGGACCCACTCCAACAGCTCCACATCCCTCCTGTACTGGGGCCCCCAGACCTGGACAGTACTCCAGATGAGGCCTCACTAGAACAGAGTAGAGGTGGACAATCCCCTCCCTCTCCCTGCTGGCCAAAAAGTAATCTTATGCCAAAGAGGCGCTGGTATCCAGTCACCAAATATAAATGGTATTGGAACAAATTTGACAATATTGATACATACCTCTTGCTGCATCTTCTACAGGTTACACTGATATATGCCCAAGGTAAAATCTAATTAATAACTAGAAGTGTAAAAAAATTAAGAAATCATAACCTAGGACCCTAGAGTTAAAAAATAATTAGGTTTATAATAGAAACTAAACATTAATTATAAATCATGAATCTAAAAGGTTTGTGTAGACCAAAGTTTATGTAGACCAAATCTGTGAATTTTAAATGGAAATATAAATCCATTCTGATAAATAATAATTAGGAATTTTTCCTTTAAAACCTCTGTTCTGGCAAGACTGAAAGACAAAATAAGATAAATAACTTGCCATTCCTATCCATATATTTGGCTGTAATTACTGCTAATTAATTTTTGAGAAAGGGGTATACACAACATTTTTTTCCTTTCAGATATGTATCTGGAGAAACTCTAGAAACCAATTTGTTTCAAAAAGCTCAAGATCCTTCAAAACATTGTTTATGTTACTTTGGTTCTGTTCTCTTTTTTTTTTTTTTTTTTTTCAGATAGGAAAATGCACTCTGTACTGGCTAATGTTTATTCTCCTTTAGCTTTTAAAATATCTATAATTTCAAGTCCTTTATTAAACACAATTCCACTACATTTATTCAACATATTTCTGATTCAAATTCTTTCTGAGCTAAATTATTTGCTTTAAGTGCTATATGCACATCACTATTTACAAAAGTAAAACCAGCATTCCTTTCATTACTATTTCACATTTTCTGAGTGTCTAACCTCACTTCATCGATCTCAGTATCTCCAGTATGCACATCACAACAAAACACATCAACATATAAAAAGGAAATCTAATAACCTATAGTCATCAAAAAGTGAAATGCCTGGATCATTTTTGAGACACGCAAAGTATCTTCTTGTCCAGAGCAGCACGTTCAGCAAAAGGCTGAATCAGTATGCTCCTTGCATAATCATTCGGAACGCAAATAGCACAGCTTTCTCCAAGAATGACTACAATTCAGCAGTAGAATGGTGTATGTTAATATTTGACAAGAACATGGATTGGTGTCATTAAAATATGTGACTAAAATATACATTAACATTTGACTGTTTTAAACAAGTGTTTTTCAAATAGATTTTACAATGCTGAAGTTACATAATATTACAAAAGGTCCTTGGAAATTCCACCAAAAATAATAAAGGTGTTTCTACCTTACACATAGAAAAATATTATTTAAGTGAAACACTGGAAATGACAACAGAATATATTGCATATGCATCTATTAAATGATACAGGAGGGAAATCAGTATTCTGAGAAAAAATCAGTATATCTCAAAAGAACATAAGTACTGGATCTGATCTCTGATCTTATTGCAACATTTAAGTTGCACTGCATTTATATATCGCCCTTAGTGCCTCAGGATGCAGGAGGATATAGCCATGCACTTGAGCTTACAGTCTTGGCAGTACCTCCCATTTAGCCACTTCAGAGAACAAGGCATCACTGGCTCATTCACCTGCACCATTCACACAAAGTCACCAGAAATGCAACAGAACATCAGAAAAAACTCAGCACTGCCTCTTTTTCCCTGAAGCAGGAGCAACATGGGAAGGGGCCTGTTGGAAAAGCCTGTTTCACACCCAGTTCAGTAACATCACACCACTTTGTAACTAAGAAGTGCATCTCTTACATGTCCATCTCAAAGCTTAATGTGAAAAATCTTATAGGTTTCTGATTGGTGATAACATAAAAGCTGCCTGAAGAGATCTGAATTATGATAAACCAGATGAGTAGGATGTAGAAAACTGAGCTATCTGTATTTTCCTGAATACGGAGGAATAAGAGCATTTTACGATAAAATAGGATATGATGTAACACTTTAGTTGCTATACTTCTTTGTTTACTACAAGCTTCAGCCTGTGTGTTAAATTTTGTATTCCTAAAAATTTAGTAATCGGACTGACATGAGGCTAGTACAAAACCTTTGGTAAATTATGTATCAATTGTTAGGATGGAAGTGAAACTCCTTCATCTTTTTGTTCAAAATTCTATTTTAAGAATTGTATTGAATAATGTAGGAAGGAAAAATAATCGTAATAATTGGTAGAGGAAGCAAAAATTTCCAGTCCTCTGATCATCCTCATGGCCCTCCTCTGGACTTGCTCCAATGGTCTATGTCTGTCCGGTGCCGAGGCACAAGGGCTGAACACACTACTCTACGTGGGGCCACGTGAGAGTGCAGCAGAGGAGGAGAATCACTTCCCTTGACATGCTAGCTATATTTCTTTTGATGCAGACCATGATATAGTTGGCTTTCTGGGATGCAAGCACACACTGCTGGCTCATGTTGAGTTTATCATCAACCAATACCTCCAAGTCTTTCTCCACAGGGCTACTCTCAGTTCATTCTCCACTCAGCCTGCATTTGCTCTTGGAACTGCCTACAAATAAACATTTAACAGTAAATCCAAACCCTTTGGAATAAAATGTAATCCAGCTAAAGCCACAGAAAGCCTTGAACCCAACCATCCCAAACTGAAATTCCTTAAGTAGAGAACTTTTGGATAGGGAGACTCATAAAAGCCCTGTGGTTTTAGGGTATCTATTCCTCAAATTTTAAAAAGAAATCCACACTGTACTGATATTAAATAAATTCACAGAGCTCCTGTGCACAAGTATAGATATCATTGAATGGTTTGGGCTGGAAGGGAGCTTTAAGATCATTTAGTTCCAGCCCCCAGTATCTAATTGCCTAAATTACAAAAATGCACTTTATAGTCTTAAAACATTAGATGACAAGCAAGATTGCAGTAGAGGCTCTCAAAGGAGGCTTAATCATGCCCAGATCACAACTGAGACCTGCTGCCCTATACAGTAGGTATTAAAGCACCTTTAGAGAACTACTACTTGTTCTTTGCACCATTTGTTCATTAGTTTTTCTATCTGCATTCATGCATAACTTTTTAAGACATCAGTAACTTGGTTATAACTGAAATGCCAATGATTTCTGAGATTATCTTCCTTTATTTACTGAACTATTATTTGTTAGCATCAATACCTGGAATTTTTTCTTTTCATTCTTTAGTCAATATTGCTAGCTAGGACTTGAAAACTTTAGATTCCCATTTGGTCATATTAAAGTTGCATTTCCTCTTCACTTGCTTTCCTGTAATTTCTCAGAAACTCAGTAGCACTTTAGTAATATAAAGCAAACATATTCCCTTGTGCTTACTCTACGATGTACTAAAGCTTAAATAATCATCTCAGGCAAGTTAGATTTTTAAAGCTAGATGAGAGTTATCTGCGGAAGAGCAAATCTCAGCACATGGACCTGGACTATGGTGCAGGATCCCTGCACATTTATCTAGAAAGGACAGAGACAAACAATGCTTACTCCTGAGAACTAGGGGCTAGAGCTGGGCCACATACCAGGACCAGGCCCGGCTCTGCTGAGCTCCTAACTGTTTGTGTCCTTGATTGCTAATCTGAAGTTACTTCAGTAATTCCCACTACAGTGACAAGTGTATAAGCATATTCTGAGCACAAGAGGAGAAAGAACAGATGGATGCAGACAGGGAGCACACGGAAGCCGTGAGACCATATTGGCAGTAGTCATAACACATCACTAGGCTGTTGGCAAGGTCCCTGCAGGCATCAGAGCAAAGGGGAGCTATGGAGGGATTTGAAGAAGATAATGAAGTAACCCAATATGCTTTTACAAAAATCTCTTTCCTAACATGAAGGCTGGCACAAGAAAAAGGGGAGTTTGCTTAAATATAGTGTGAGGTGGGGAAGATACCAAATTCAAAAGCTGTCTGGGAGCAGGAGTGAAGTGCTTGACACCTAGTGGGAAACAAAAAGAGAGGAGGGACATGGTGATGGATCTCAAAAGCAGAGACTGTTTAACATCTGACGCAGCAATGGGAGAGTAATATTTTAAGAATGACTGGCTAGACAAGTGCTGTTTGCAGCAGTAAATTGTGTCGATACCAGCATGGTAATGAAGGTTGAGTAAGACCATCAAAACATTAAGTTGGTTTTGGTTTTGTTATTGTTTTTTTTTTTTTTTCCCTGTGTGTGTGGTTTTGTTTTGTTTAGTTTTGTTTGTTTGTTTGTTTGTTTTGCACTGGAATTAATTGCCAAAGACCCGCACATGTTACAAATAGCAACACTGTAATATGAGCAAAAACATGGCTGCCTAATGAGAAATCCAACTGGCAGAATCTGGCCAGTTACATTTCACTCATTTCGCTGCATAATACCATCATTAATTCTAGCAATATTGCCAGCGGAGCAGTGTGAAAGTGTCATTTCCAACAGAAAAGAATATTTTGGAAGAAAACCAAATCTATGATGGATGAAGGCAGGCTCAAATCCATTTAAATCAGTGATTCAGTACCCGTTCCTGTTAGCTGCTATAGACTCCCTTGATGTTTCATGAAGTTTATGACAAACAAATTACAAAATATGGAGAAAACAAAACTTGTTCTGTATCACACAGATATAAATATGGCACAAGGATTACTTATCTAAACATACATGTTTCACTCCATGCAACTTCAGTCAGATGAAACCTCACAGCAAAAGCTACACTGAGATAATACATGTATAGCATGCAAAGCTTTTAGGAAATTAAAAGATAATGAATATTCCTTTCTAAACAACAGATTTTTTTTCACCCTATATTTAAAGTGTCACTCATTGCCTTCGAAGACTCAATTTTTCCAAAGGAGGCATTTGCAATTCATGTTTCTGCAAAAAAGTTAGAGTAATCTTTAAGAACTATTAAGTGAAATTATATAGCTTTTAAAAAATTATATTTATCCTCTTTACTAAGATTTTTTTCCTATCTACTATCAATACATTTTTTTCTATTTCAATTAAATATTAAGAAAATCTTTGCAGTAAATGCACTATTCTGAAATACCATGAAATACACTTAAGCTAAGTAACTTAACTGCATTTTCTAGAATAGAAGTTCCACAGGAACATAGGAAATAGGAAATAGTGTTTCTTCACAATATTTTTGCCCACTATAACTCAGTCTTTTATAGATCTATGAGTAAAAGTACTTATAAAACTGTCTTGGCTTTCTAGTCACCTCCATGGAAGATTTTCAGATCTTTCTCCAGAAACATACAACCAACACTGGCACTTTTTTTGCAACTCCTCTGATTTTTCAGAAGTCAAAATTTAGGGAAAAAAAAAAGAGCCACTGAATAATTTCTTAACTGCCTAATGAGAAGAGCATTTGGAAGAGCCTCCTACAAATTTTTCTCACCATAACATTTAAGATGGCTATGTTTGTTCAGATACAAGACTGTTTTTAAGCCCTTTCTTGACCAAAGGAAGAGTGCTGCAGCTCTATAGAAAAAGAAGGGTCAAGAACTTCCATATATTGAAAGCAGCAGCAAGATTTTCTTCAAAAAGACAAAAAGCCCACGTTCCAAATTCAAACTCATCCTATCTCCAGTCCAACATATCAGCTTTGTTTTGTCCAGTGTTTACAAGAAACAATAACAAATAATCTATTGTTGTATTATTCTCACATTAAACTGTTTTCAACAAAGGAACTACAACATCATGATGGACATCTATAGAAAAGAGGAAGCCAATAAAACTTTTCCCATTACACTAACATGCTCTGAATGCTTTCAAAACATGAATTAATCATAGGCTTTACATGTTATAATATGACAGTTTAAAAATCTATGTCACTTCATGTATTTTTTCCTTGAAGAATACCCTGATATTACTTCAAGTATGCTGAACAGAACACATACACCTGAGAAGCCTAATTCCCATTACAAGTGGCAGTTTAGATTTGGAGTAAACAAATTACTTGTGCTCAGTGTACAGTAAGGTTTTATTCAATCCAGAAGTTCAACCCTTGCTCTGAAATCTTATTATTATGCATACATTTTTAAAGAAATACATTAATAATCAATATTAGATAAATCTTGCAACAAATACAAGGTCAAAGAAAGCTCAAATGACTTGAATTCAAGTCTAATGTTTAATAGATCCTATTAATTTATTCAGTATTTAGGATATGATGACTGTCAGGTAATTTAACATTCCTGAGCTCTGATCATCAGTGGATGCAAAGCACCACTGGAGCTGAAGAGACAGCTTATCTGTTTAATTCTTTCTCATGCTCCTAGGCATAAAGGTAGATATACAAATGTATTCAGTTCCACAGATCTATCAAATCAAGTAATTAGGAAAAATTCTGAAGGAGTAGAAATACTTTGATAATTATAAGCAAACAAATGCTACAGTTTGAGAGCAAGAGAAATGAGAATCTCTGGGCAGAGATAATGGCATTAAGAATTTATAAGCTTTTGATACACATTCCCGATAAGCATTGTATTTCATTATAATCGCATGTGTACTTTTACACTACCTTTAATGTAGTACAACTTATGTATTTAAGACTGTCTTTTTAGGAGAGATCCGCTAACATTTTTGTCCAGTATAGAGTGTGTAAGAATATAAGATTAATACTTAGCTTTTATGTTTATACAAGTTACACTTGCAAGAATGTGGTATTAAATTATTGATATTTCCAATTATTATTTTCAGTAGCATAATAGAATTCAAAAACCTCTTCTCAGCTACTTATCAGAATTAAAAATTATTTCCTAACAGTAACTCTGAAGAAAGTTAATGAGATAAAAGTTCTGTCATTAAATACCCAGAAATAAAGTCTAATTTTTAATGTAAAGTTATGTTGTGAAAAAGCAATTCTGGAGCATAAAAAAGCAAAACTGTTGCACAGAAAGTTCTGCACCAATATGTGAAGGAACTTCTTCACAGTGAAGGTGACGGAGCACTGGCACAGGCTGTCCAGGGATGTTGTGAATTCTTCTCTGGAGATATTCAAGACCCGTCTGGACACCTACCTGTTCAGCCTGCTGTAGCGGGCCTGCTTTGGCTAGGGGATTGGACTCAATGACCTCTGGAGGTCCCTTCCATTCTCTACACTTCTGTGATTCTGTGAATTCACTAAGTAATATCAGAAGTTTGGAAACAATATAATACATATTAACCACAACACCTCATTGCCTCCTAATGGATGGCAGTGTGAGGGTTCCTACTGTCAAACAAATAGGAGTCTCAAACATGGACCTGAATGAGTGTAGCAGCTATTTAATAGTTATGCTTTCCTGTCACCTAATGTATGCACTGCAATGGATCTCTACCTCACTGTAAACCAACCCATCCACTGCCGTATCCAACTTTTTTTTCCATGTTATCTCATTCTTCAAGGCTTCCTAGATACTCAGCTTCTCAACTAAATAAGACTAAGATAAGTCTGGCCTGTAAGACTAAGCAGAACACTGAGTCTTATTTCACCAAGAAATGGAGTTAAGATGCCTCAGTACTTGTTTATGTCCTCCATACACTCTTGCAACATAATCCCAACCCTTGTAGAATTTAAGAAAGGCGGAGATACCTAACTGCCAGAGCCATTCCAACATTCCCTCATTTTTGTGTGGAAGAGATCACATGGAATGTCTTGCAGCAGAAATTCTCTCCTTGTTCATTCAACCATTTGATGCCCCTTTGAGGAGCATGAACTTTTCCTATAGTGGAGTGTTTCAATTTGGTCAGCATTGCATAGACACAACTCTGGTAGTAGATAAGTTTCTAGAAACTGTAGCATGAATTCTGCCTGTTGTTAGCCAGTGTCAGATTGTCAATAATTAGTAAAGGAAGATATTTTAGAATCTCTTACTCTCTGGACCTCAGCTCATTTTGCATTTTGCTCTGTCAAGTCTTCTCCAATATTTAGAAGTGATAAAAATAGCTACTGAACTCTCCGTGATTTGTTCATGAAACTCTTCTAAATATGAAACATTGCAGATGCCCATTTGTGGTAATTACTTTATGTGAAAACAGCACGAAATCAAAAGTTCATTTTAGAACAACAGCCATACACAAGATACCACTGGAAAGACACCAAAAAGAAAATATACTAATTGAACATGTAGATGCTTCTGTGCTTTAACGGCACCGATGTATGAAGCATATGCTATATACGAAGCTTTTGTTATGCGTGTCATAATAGTGCCTTTTTTGTCCAAATCCCTTCTTTTCCCAAATCGATTCCATCTGACCTCTGAATAACTAATTAACTAACTGAAGTCTTCCTATATATCTCAGGTGCTTTCTTGGGTTTTAAATATCAAAGTTCTTCCCCAGTTAAGGAAATTTCCCAGCCATATGACCAGTTCTATGGCATCTGGGCACCACAGCCAGTCTGTTAATACATATGGGTGTAGTACAACGACAGCTTTACTGCATATTAGTCATGCATCATGTAGCACATTTCTTGACAGAGGAAAAGAATAGTTTATCACTTGAAGCAAATCATTTTATCCCAGGGGCTTCTCAGAGCCAGGCAAAAGACCAGGGCTTAGGTAAACAACCTGGGATTTTGGCAACTGTTTTCTATTCTTTCTTTTTTTTTTAAAGGGTCAATTACCTGACCATCTTGGAGAATGTGGCCCTGTGTTAGGAAAATGAAGGCACTGTGAGGCATAGCAGTAAGAAGCTAGAGGACATAAGCATGAATTCTCCAGTCACAGTTACAGAATGGTTGAGATTGGAAGAGACCTCTGGATATCATCCATTCCAACCGCTTCAGGGGCTTGTGAGTGGCTCAAGAGGGGGGCACCTAGAGCCAGTTGCCCAAGATCATGTCCTTTTTATTAACTCCAATGATAGAGGTCCCACAGCCCAGCAACCCACCTGGGCAATCTACCACTTCTCTAAACTTACACAGACAGCAAGTACATCATCCTGAATGAGGTCAGTGTGCTACAACAGCTTCCACCAAATGAAGGTAATGGCAACTCCACTCAGACACTTCGTTAGAACAGTGCAGCAAACCTAAGGCTAGCACTGAACAAATTACTACCCAAACTGCATCACCCTATTATTTTCCTAGGGTGATAGAAAGCAAGTACATATATGCAACTTTAGGTCCCAGTAGCACACTTGTGAGCTGTCCATAAAGAAAATAACTTGGAAATCACTGGAACAATTCCTCAAAACTTCACAAATCAATATAAGCATGCCCTTGTTTTCACTAGGATTTTTAAAGCAAAAACAAACCTGTAGATTTAAAAAGGAGTTAAGCAACTTAGAAACTGACAGATGAAGGCCAAATTTAGTATGATTGATTCCACAGGGCAGTAGAAGGCTGCATAATAGAGAAAAAAGGAAAACCGGGGTAAAAAATTACAATATATAGCCATGTAATTCAGATTTTGCAGTAAGAAACTTCATACTGATTCAACTGCCTCTTTATTAACTGGAATATCTTATACCCCACTTGAGTTATTTAGCAACTGCAGAAATATTAAAAATGCTTTGCAAGTAATTCTTCTAAGTTTAGCATTTCTTGGAGAAATAAAAAGTCCTGCTAGCTCTAACTCCAAAGGTTATGCCAACTATAAAGTCTAATTGCAAATTTCCAGATGGTAGCAGCCAATTTCCAGTAAGATCTAATTTGGTTAATTGACTGTCTTGTTTACTAATTGATAGGAGTATGCAGTTCATTTAAATTAACCTCAATTGTTGTCATGATTTAAGCAAGGTTAAAAAACCTGAGACTTAAAAATATATATATAGATTTATAAAAGAAATAGAAATAGAAGAAAAAAAAAGTTTTTGTGGAAAATGACAAAGATGATATTCTTCTGTTTGACCTACTAATACAGTACGTTGGAACTTCAGAGTCACTCATTTTTTGTTCAGACCAAGGAAAAGTAGCAAGTGCTGACTAAATTAAATTTGCATAAGAACTATCAAAGCACAGAACATTCTTGCTACAATTCCATTAATCAGTGAAAAAAGTCCACAACCTATTATAAAAAATATGCCTCTAGATGGGATATGAAAACAAATAAGTCAACTAACAAGAATAATGGATGGACCTCAGCTTAGAGGGCTTATATAGAAAATATTCACCAGTTGACACAGTCCTCAGCACTTAAACTGTAGTGCCATTTCCTCACACTCTAGTTCTGCAAGAATGTAATCCACAATATCAGCTTCTTACTAATGGAAATCTAATTTATTTACTATCTTTGCACCTTCACGGGGAAAATAAAGCTTTTTTCAGCCCCAATTCTCATTACATTTACCTGTTTCTAGGAAAGGGAATAAAAACAGTATTACACTGTAATACAGTGATTACTGACTTGGCTAGTTCTAATTGTTTATCAGATTAATCTGGGACAGAATCAGGTGTTTTCTTTAATCCTGAATGAGCTTAAGGACAGTTTGTACTGGAGAAAGAAGTTAGACCTTGAAGGTACATAAAATTTTTAGGTTCCTACAGAGTGTTTTTATTGAAGGTTCTGTCTAAAAAATAAAACCTTCTTCTGAGGAAAAAATCACAAAGACCTTAGTGAAGGTTCTTTTCTTCCCTGCTTGGAGAAGACTGTGATCCTTGCAGAGAGTGCTTTGGATGTGTGTCAGCTCCTGTACCTTGGCACCTCTGTCCCTCTTGAGTTACTCCTGGCTCTGGCATAGAACAAAGACTGGGGAGACAGTGGGGGAGCAGAGGATCTCCAGAGAGAGGAGAGGAAATGTTGCAGCAAGGAAGGCTTTTTTTTAATCAGTGAAACCTAAGGCGTATGACATAACATGAATGACAGATCCGAAGCTTAAAGAAAAAAGCTCTACAAAATTGGTTAAAAGTCCCTCACAATGACAGCTCTTGTTAATATTGGTGGTGTGAAAGACCATGTTCTCCCACCTACCATAAAAAAAATGCTACTTACAATAATAATAAGATAAATCTAATATACCTATAAACAGTACAGCTGGCTTCCTATTTAATGGGGCTTGATATATCTCCACACCGGGGAGCAGTTTCAGACAGAAATGTTTTTGTGAAATGTTGGCAAGAAACACTCATGTAACAATGAAAATGCACCACAGGATGGCAGCTGGGAAGGTCAAGAATTTATATGATCATGCTCTGCTCCCAAGAGTTGTCCTGAAGTTTTTCTGACATTTGCCACAGTTTCCATCCTTGAACAGAAATCTTAATGTTCACTGTTATCTGTTATCACTTTATATTTGAAAAAGCAAATATAAAAACCCTGAATACATATGCAAAGCAGATTGTGCATCAACATTAAGCAGGAGAGGTGTGTTCACACTAGCATATCTGCTCTAAACTCAAAGTGCTCTAAGTGCAGTTATGACATGATTGCTAAAGAGCTCATTTGTAACTGACACTGCAGATGCACCTGGTGCTTGCAAACAGCAACAAGTTGGCAAGGATGTTGGTTGTCCTTTGCCCTCAACCTCCAATAAGTCTCATAAATACAGTGATGATTTCAGAAACTAATATCACTTTTATTCTATGTAGTGAGAAATCTTACACAGGGGCCTAACCTACTGTACCTCACTTGTGAGCAATTCTAATAGGTAACAATAAAGCAATTACATGCACAGGCTTCAGTGAACTATTTTTTTCTGCATATTACCAAACAGATTTCTTATTTTCAACTAATATCTTATTAATGAAAAACAAGAAGTAACAATTTTCAAACTGTCTTTCAGGGAAAAACCTCTGGAGTCCGTTAATTTCCACCTGCAAGAGGAACAAGAAACTACTGCCAAAAACCACTCCTTCCCAATCCTTCTGTCTGGGCCAAACGATCCCTGGCTTTTGAATGAGGTTTGACAGCGTAGTGAAAACAAGAAGAAAAGATACTGAGAAAAAGTAACACTTCTAAAGTAAATGTCATGCAGCTCTGCATAAAACACATGCTTGTTACCATCTGGTATATACAACCTGTGCGCTTCAGCTGCTTTCTGAGCATATTACTGTTCCTTGGGGCATCACAGGGAGCTTTCTCACTCAGAAAATATTGGACATGCAATTGGTTTGGTGGTATCTCTAGCTAATTCAGAGCTTAGCACATTTATCTGATTAATTCAAAAAGAATTTGTGCTTGAAAGACAAAAGAAGGATTGGTTAGCACCCTGCCAGACTGCTCTGTGAACACATGGGTGGTTTCAGCAGGCTCGGGGTTCAGACTGTGCAGAACTGGCACCCTAAGCCCCGTGAAGACATGGCAGTGATTTTTCTGGTTTTTTTTTTTTTTTTTTTTTGTCTCCATTATTAGCAATAATAAGAGAATAGGAGGAGCAGATTGCTTTCAGGAGATGATGTAGCTGAGTCTTACTAATCTAACTTCTTCTAGTTGGGTAAAGAACCTCTCTTGATTTATCTAGAGCCAAGGAAAGTTGTACTCTGAAATAGCTGTGCTAGTTCAACAACTAAAATATATGACTTGAAATACATATTTTCCTCTTAATCTGTCTGACTGAATAAAGGTTCAGATTGCAACACCTATTTCAACTATTTCATTTTGTCAAATTCCAGTGCTCATTTGCTTGCTCAGACATATAAGCTAAGATTGCCAAAGTGTATTTGAAAAATACAGTGATTCCAATTTCAAATAACTTACTAGAGAGGTGTTAAAAGGATCTGAGATGTATACACTGCCTACTGTTAATGATGGGATGTTTGTTGTCTATCCACTTGGACAGCCTGGAATTGAAACATCCAGAACAGTATTAACGGTAGTGTGCTATATTTTCTTTACTGTTTTCTAACCTGTTGTAGAAGTGTTTTACAGATTTTGTGATTTTACTCTTTTTTGTCTCCACAATTTGCACTGGTAAATTCCATGTTCAGTTTTTGACTCCATCTGCCTCTGTCAGTCATCTCATCTTTACGTTTTAGAACTTCATGAGCTGTAATTATTACTTAAATATTTACTATTTAATATAGAAATGCTCGTATATAAAAATGAAAACAGTACCACACAGCAACTATCTGTCTGACATCTTTATCATAAACACCTCAGACTCTTCTTCTCTTGTAGAAATTTATCTCTTGATTTAATTACTTTTCATCTATTCACTTCCTGTGAATTCACTCTTCCTATGGTCAGCTTCTTCCTCAGCTTCCTTGTTACATACATCCTCGTTCACTTTTCCCTGTATCTCAAGTCCAAAGGTTTTTTTGCTTATATTCCTACTTCATATATGCTTACAGTTATGACACTTTCCACTTCCCCCACCCCCCACCCCCCCCCTTTTTTTTTTTAGCAAAGGAACTGAGGTATAAGTTCTTCTAAAGTTTCCATCCTTCTTTTATTGCTTTTATTCTCTACTTCTTTTCCTAGAACCTTTCAAACTCTGGTAGAAGATCAGACACGGTGAACTTACAGGCACCATCCCTGTTGGCTCAGAAAAGTTTTCCAGTAACAAGGACTACATCTGTGTTCTTCAGAGTTCTTAAACTCAGTCTTTTCTTTCTCAACCTGTGGCAAACATAAACTTGTGTGAAAGTGTCCTATAGAAGAATAAAGCTGGAATTTAATTCTTTGCCTATTATATTTCTCTGCTGTTACTTAATTCAGAAAAATATTCTAACTTCACCTGTATCAGAAATTAAACTCTTGACCTAGGACTTGCCATACGTGAAACATCTTTTCCAGTCTCTTAGCTCTAATTTTCATGTCAGCTATTTCTGACAGTCTTCAGAGAAATAAAATACACAGATAAATCAATTGTAAAAGTTCAGTAAACTCCATAAATCATTTCTTTTGTGGGAGGTGTTCTGATTAACTATAGCAAGTTTAGTATTATATCTTCAGTCAAACCACTGTGTTTAGTTTTTCTTTTTAAGTAGAAGTAAATTTGCGATAATTTTTATTTGCTGTTTTAACTCATTTCTTTTTGACCTTTGGCCTCATTTTGACCACAAACACCTCTTTCAGATTGTTAGTATACTTCTCAAAATCTTTGTGACAGCCTCTACTACTACAGGGACTGCTTTCCCTCTACAGAGCAGTGCTTTCATGTCTATTTTCAGTATGTTGCCATTTATTTGATATTCTGCGCCAACAGTGCTGCCTACCTATTAAGCTATGTTAGTATTGTCCTGGCCTGGTGTATGAATCTGTAATGACTTGTGATGACCGAACTTCAAGGCAAGTGATACTGTTATTCACCTCATTTTCAGGAAACTTCACTGTTTCCATGTAACCTGTTACAGTTGGTGTTCTGTGACTTAACACAAGCATATCAAGTCTGATAGTAATTTTACACTCTCATTATTTTGATATTCAGCAGTGGTCTTTCTCATCAGTACAAAATAGTTATGCTTAGTGAAGAAAATGATTTTATCAAGATAGGTAAAAAACAAATTTAAGCTACTTAAGAACAGCACAGTTCCTTTGCAAAACTCTATAATGTAAAATGAAGAAAAGTATTAGCACAGCACTTCATCAGAACTGCTTTTTTTCAGTTAAAAGAGAAAAATCTAAAAGCTGTAAGACATCATTTCCATCCTCCAGAAGTCTAAGTAAAGGTTTATGTGTCATTATGGAAAGTTTAGACTGAAACACTGCATAATGTTTATTTCATTTCAGGAGGAACTTGAAAAAACAACTGATTATACTAGAATAGTAATTGTTGTCTTGCACTCAAAATTAGGCTACCTAGCTTCACAAATGAGGCATAAAAGAGGGTGATGAGAACAGCATGAATACAACAGTAAGGACAACAGTGTAACTACAACAGCAAATAACTTTTCATACCTTTCAGATTTTTCTTAGGGAAAAAAAAAAAAAAAAAAACACATTTGGAAAGAGAAAGATAAACAGCTGCATTTTAAACAGAGAGCATTTAAAAAATATAAAGTCATACTTATGGTATATTCTTGAATTTACCAAGAAAAATAATGAATGGAACCCAAAGCAAAGAGCTGGAAAAGTAGTGCTGCTAAAAAATACTTGTTTAGTTTTTGTATCTTAAGAACTATTTTCTAACCCCTATTAATGCCTGTCAGAAATCTGCTTTCTTGGCTGGCAGTTCAGTGTACTAGCAATAGCCCATCTGGTTGGAGCCCCTGAGGAGGATCTACGTTTCTGCAGATAAAACAGGCAGGACTGCAGTCAAGTTAATGGACTCAGGCAAAATGACATAGTGAACTTTCATTTTTAAATAATTGGCTATGACATGAAGATGTGGAAACTAAAACACACAGAGGACAAAATAAATAAAAGACTGAACTTAAATTTTATTTGGGGGTGCTTATTTCAAAGTACAAATAAAATAGAATGTAGAGAAAGTTATTGCCTTAATATTTTACAAAGGTATATCTATGCGATAGGCATTTATAACCCAAGCACCAGTACATGGTTGATATGGAATATGACTGTGCAAAGATGAGTTGTTAATCATAGATATCATAGATATCATAGATATGATACAATATTTTTTTAAATCTGTTTAGTCATGCATACTTACTCATCAGTTAGGGGTTGATTTACGAGGTTTTGGTGTCATACAGAATGCCATCTTCTGTATCACTGAGTAATGTAACAGATGAAAATGCCAGTGGGTGTACAACACGAACATATCAAATTATTTCTAACAACTCTGGAAAACATCTTCTGTTTCTACACTTCCAAAATTGGATACCACACATGTGCCTTCCTAACAGGATGTACAAAATTGCAGACTGCAGGACTGACCCATCTTTTCTCTATGAGTGTTGGTGTAACTCTTGAAACACCTCTGCTGAAAAGTACAAGACATATAGGAAGAGACAGTTACTAATGTTTTTCTGATGTGCATTATGTAGTATGTACGTTAAATGCATCATTTGCCTATAGGGCAAAATGTTGAGTATTAAGTTTTTACTGATCAGTCAAAATATGAGTAACACGACACTCACTGTGCAGGGCTGGGATCACACAGTCATTCTGAATACAGCATTACATTTTCATCAAAATATTTCAAATTTTTAAGACATACCAGTATGAACGCAGAAGGTTTAAAGTTTTCAGAGATTAAATTGCAAAATTCACAAAATGGGGATCATGAATTTATGACTGGATGGAGGAATTGCACTGAATATTATAGAAACTACAGTAGTAGACTGAATCTCTTTTCTCTATTCTTAATGAAGCAGCCTTTAAAAAGAGAACAATTTTGACAGAGAAACCTATCTACTGATAAATAATTATGAAATGTTTTGAATATAAGGAATAAAAATAAATAATTTCTAAATGTCTAATATTTACTTAAGTCTCTTTTGATCTCATAAGGATATTACAATTCTTGCGAGGCCTTCCAGCATCATTTTTAAGAGTAGTCTATTTGTTGTTTCTGTTGTTGTAGTTTGCAATACACTTTTTGAAAATATTTCTGCTTTACTAGGTTTGATCTTTGCTTCACAGAACACTAAATGCAAGTCATACTAAAATCAGTATTTATTTGCTTGTACAACCACGAAGTGTTTTCTGAAATCACAGTTCCAAAGTTAATGCTGTGATGAAGCCAAAGAGGTATCGTGAACTGAAGCCAAACAGGTACTTCATCTGTCTGCCACCCTCCTAAAATGAATGTTTCCAAACTTTGCAGCACTGCCATATGACAATTTTAAGATGTGTCTCATGATAAATTGTGTTTTTCTTAAAACTTTCACCACAGAGATCTGCAAATTACTGGAATACTTTGTTTTCACTCTGAATAGATTCTCTGTCTGGAGTTCATAATTACCATTCGTCAGTGCAAAATGTAAACTACAAATTCCTATCAAATGACAAATTGAAACATTCAAAGCATATTCATGGGGAAAAAAAAAGAAAAAAAAAGAAAAAAAAATGAAGATCTGATTTGTGATTTTGTTTTCAAAAATGCAGGTTTAGAAAACTGATTTTATTTTAGGCACTGCTGCAGCAGATTCTTGAAGTTAAGTAAAACATATTTCACCTTTCAATCTATGACCAATGTTTTCTGTAACCTCATGAGGTCCTTCAAATATGTGTTAAGAAATGGGACAATTATTTAGCTACATTCACTTGAGAAGCAAAATGAAATATTTATGCTTCTTATCCCTTCTTAAAATAGAGCTCTTGAAACAGTAATTAAAATTGCATTTGTAAGTTTTACTGTCTCCTCTATGTTTATAGCAGAAACATATAAAATTTTCATAGCTTTAGCTTTGTTTTAAAGAAGAGAGGCTGGGTTCAGTGAGCTTGAAGAGATATTAGACTTGGAAAATAATTACCTGTATAATTACCTGTAATAATCAGCTAAAATTTGTCTCAATGGACAGATTTAAGACAAGCCTCTAAGAGATGAAGGGTTTAATCAGATTTACAGTTAAATAATTTAAAAATACAATAAACTTTTATATGGTGTCCCACTTTCTTGCACCTCTCAGTCTAAGGAACTAATTCAGTGTTGTGCTGTTAAGATATTGTTATCCTGATCAAAGATGAAGAAAGGTCCCTAGCATCTTCTCTTTTCCTTGACATCTTTGTGAGGGAGGGCAAGGTGAAGAAAAATGTCACCTAAAGAAAATTCAGATGGGAGAGATTGTCTTGGGAGGTATTAAGTTTTCAGATTTGAGCAACGTGAACTAAGAACTGTCAAGTTTAAAGCACTTATGTTCAGAGAACCGTAGAATCATTCTCCACTTACTGCCATTAAGTCCTAAAACAGGCTTGAAATACTGAGAGCTTACATTCACCCAGCTAGCATGTTCTTGTACTGTTGTGGTTTCATTCATGGAACTGATAGCTACTGAGGAACAATTTCACTTCCAGTAGTTTTCAGGTGCCAGATTTTTTTTTCCTGTTTCTTATCTTGGATAAGAAACATGGTGGTTTTATTGTATGGTCATTACCTGAGATAACAAGGAAGACTTCCCAGGCCTATTCTATTATGTATTACTTCTCTGTTGTTGCTGTTCCCAAGGAAAGAATAAATTAAAAAAAGAACAAGCCCATGCATGAAAAAGAATATTATTTTTTCATACAGATTTTTTTTTTTTTTTGGTCTAAGATAAAATATGTATATATTTTCCCACATATTATTGATTAAAAAGAATAGATGCTACAGAATGACTTGACTGTGTTTGCTGACCTGCATTATAAAATTTAGAAGACTCAGTTGGAACAACTATATGAAGAACTCATATCGGCCTCATACCAGTATAAGTGCATCAATACCAAATATATCATTTTTCTCCATACTCTACATCATGTAGTTCCCTTCCCTTCCCTTCCCTTCCCTTCCCTTCCCTTCCCTTCCCTTCCCTTCCCTTCCCTTCCCTTCCCTTCCCTTCCCTTCCCTTCCCTTCCCTTCCCTTCCCTTCCCTTCCCTTCCCTTCCCTTCCCTTCCCTTCCCTTCCCTTCCCTTCCCTTCCCTTCCCTTCCCTTCCCTTCCCTTCCCTTCCCTTCCCTTCCCCCTTCCCCACCCCTCCCCCTCCTTCTCCCTTTCCTTTTCCTTTTCCCATGCAAACATCCTTGCAACAAAGAACACTACAACAGAAGGGATTTTTTGGATGACAGAATGCAGTATGCTCTGCTGTCACCAGCAGCCAGTCACTTCTGTAACATGTTCAGGTGCCTCATAAATCCTCTGGGGAAGGTAATCCAAACACTGGCTGTAATAACTGTCAGGATGCTTCTCCCAATATCTCTAGGAAATTATCTGATTTTTATACATATCAACAGGAGCACCAGCATGCATAGTCTCTGATCTTTTTTCACCTTGTTTCATATACAGACAACACAGTCAGATTTTACTTAAGCTAAAATCCCAGAGACACTTTTTCAGTATACTTGTGTGTTTTTCGAATGCGTACACTTCAAGTTGAGTATCTGGAACCATGAACTTCCATAGCAATTCCTTATCTGCATTAGAAATAATATCCTGATATATGTTAACTTACTGTTTTTTTCCTTCTTTGTTTTTTTGTTTGTTTTTGTTTGTTTGTTTAATAATTGGATAATTGTAGTAAAATTGGATTGACTTCACAAGCACAATGTGGCATACCCAGGGGACAGGCTACCCACATGTGTGGCTGCATTTGGAACAAAGCAGCAGGGAGACAATACATGAGGTAAGCCTATGACTAAAGGAACTGAAAAACAAAAAAATCCTTAATCTATCATCAATTAACATACACAAAACTTGCAAAAGAGATGGGCCACCAACGTGAAAATGGAAAAAAATGAGGGTTTCTTTTACTCCACAATTCAAGGACAACCAGTAGACATGAAGTTTTTTCCCACGTATTTGGATCTCCCGCATTTTTACTGCATCTCTCAAGTTTTGTTCTCAGCAAGTCTCTTAAAACCATTTTCTTTTCTCATTTAGTTCTCCTAATAATTGTCTTACAACAAATATTTTTCTAGGAAACATTTATGAAGTCCAAAGTGATAAGAACTGCAGTAATTTCGTTGTCTATGAAAACACAGTTCTTCAAGATAACATCAGTTCATTCCACTAGATTTTGGCCCCACTTAGCCTCATTACTGAGCAGTGAGATTTTTAGCAGTTTCTTAGTGTGACCATCAGCTATGACACAGTACTAAGAGAATGTGAATACCTACATGCTATCATATTTTTGTATTTGGAACATGATATTATAGTCAATGTTTTTATCATTTGCATGGATGCCTTGCCTTTTCTCTCATTGTTTTTTTCTGGGATTTTCTAGACTGTTCTGCAGGTGCACCATCAGAAACAGCAATTCAGTCTTAGGCCTCGGATACCAATAAGCATGGAGAGATTAATTTTATGTGCCAGAGTGTGTTCATGCCACCATGACTCAAAATAAAAAAAAAATAATAAAAAATAAAACACTCAGGAACTGTAGCACTGAGACATGGCAGCTCACCAACTGATCTTATTCAGATCTAGCCAAAATTATATAGGCGTCTGACTGAGGCAACTGTGGGTGGCTTTATAATCATCTCCCTAGACATGAGAGTGAACAGCAACAGCTTCTTTATGCTCCTTTCACAATGCAACCAAAGGCCTTAATCCTGCTTATGTGGGTGAATAACATTAAATGTTTGATTAATCCCTCTGACTTCTCTCTGAAATCTGTAATGAGCCAACAGATGCTTTCATGGAGCATCAGGGCTTTATTTTTTAATAATGTAAATACAGACTCGATAAAACAAACATGGCAAGGGGAAATCCTCCTTGTTCAGCAAAGATAAGTGTTTCCAAACCTATATCTACTCCTTTTAAAAATCATTTCTTCTTCCTTCAGAAAAAGGTGCTCTTGTTTTATATTAATTTGAGTAGATTTTTTGTTTGTGTGTTTGTTTTACTCATTTTTTTTATGCATATATACCCATATACTTGTTTGCAAAGCTTTTCAATGCATGGCTAAGGTAGGTCATTAGCAAGTTAGGAAACTATGTTTCTTTTCTTGTCTTCACAGGTAAATGTATCCATTATCCACTGTTCTGAGAAATGCATCACGTGCTCATCAAAAAATCCTAAGAACTGTCAGTTTGATGAAGTACAACTCACATCTCATTAGTGTTGAGCACAGAAGCAATATTCCACATCAGAAATGACTGCTAAAGTATTTGCAATTACCAGCTGTTCAGCATCCATTTTATATAGATAAAAAACATGTCAAACTTCATTCATCAGATGTTTTCTGCTGTCATACTTCTTTTTCAACCAGTGCATTGAAAAGTTATTAAAAAACAACAAACAAACAAACAAACAAACAAAAAAACCTTACTCCTTTTCTGGACAGGTATCACATAAGAAAAAAGAACAAAAGAATAGCACAGAATTATCATGTATCCAGATATAAGAGCTACACAGATGGATAATCATAGAATCATATAATGGCCTAGGTTGAATAGGACCACAAAGATCATCAAGTTCAATCCCCCTGCTATGTGCAGGGCCACCAACCACCAGACCAGGCTGCCCAGAGCCACATCCAGCCTGGTCTTGAATGCCTCCAGGGATGGGGCATCCACAACCTCCTTGGGCAGCCTTTTCCAGTGCGTCACCACCCTCTGTGTGATAATCTTGGGAAAGTTTTTTTTCACTTTAAAGGCTACCTGAACTATTAATCTTGAAGTGTGCATCTTTTCTGGAAGAAAGAGACTTAAAACTTTGCTGGTTTTATAATGTTCACTGTGAATACTCTGGTCAAGAGAAAATTAATAATTAATAGTATCTCAAATATATTACTTTCTACCTTTGCTGGGAAAAACAAACAAACAAACAAAACTGACTGCAATAACAACTACAAACAGATTTCTTGTACAGAAAAGAAAACGTAAAAAGCATTTGAGTATGTGAGACAGCTTGGGGAGTGCTTATTTAGATCTTCAGAAATGGTGAGGGAGAGCAGTTTCCTTTTATTCTGGAACAGATCACAAAGGGAAAGGGAGCTTGAAGTTCTCTGATGGGAAAGAACTGTATTTTTTAAAAGTGCATTCAGCATGTGGCTGAGGATGCCTTTGCTGCATTTTGAAGACCTCTAGGGGTCTGGGAATGACTTCAATAGCACATCAGAAGCCAAGCTGTAGAACGCAACAACAAAGTTATACCAGCTCAGTAAGGTCCTGCTTTATGCTGACGTTTAGAGGAGGTAAATGGAAGTGATTATTGTCCCTCACTTCATGCTTGTGAAGCTGTATCTGAAGTATGGCAGAAGCAAACTGAAACAAGCCCAGTGAAGAGGCACAGGGATTATTTGGAGCTGTAAGAAGCTGAACAAAGTGTACTTTACAGTCTGGAGAAGAGATGTCTGTAATCTGTGGATATGGAGCTGCCCATCTGACTTCATCACCGAGGATCCTTAGAGCTATGCACCAAAATACATCTGTACCACAGTGGTATAAATGGGCTCTCATTGCAGCTCTAAAGAGTGAGGTAAACCCATCTGAGTTTGGGAATGTATAGTTCATTAGAATGCATACAATATTTATAAGTTACCTGAGTTAGAAATCAAGTCACATGATCTGTTTCTTTCAGTTTCATTTGAACTGAAACTGGATTAAAACATTCTAAACCTGAATCTCATTTTTTTCAGCCAGTTAACATGAGAGGCCTTGCATTATTTTGCAGTGACAGATATAAATATTGAAGAAAAAACTGTTGTCCAGGAAACTACAAAGCTGATTATAAAGCCCCATTATTTGTAGTTATCCTTATCTATTACTTCTCAAATTCAAGTTTTTTTCCTTTTCCATCAACATAGTTTTTATTCTGGAGTGAAAGCACATAAAAGGAGAACCCATTACCTTTCCTGAGTGCCCAGAAGATATATTTAGTTTTCTCAGGTTTCCAAGTGAAGGTTGAAGCGTAATTGTCAATTAAATTTAAAGGAGTTCCTCTATTCTCAGCATAGCTTTTTGCTGCCAACTCCAAGCATAAAAGTTGGTTCATTTTGATTTTATAAAACAAAATACACATAAGTAGGAACTTCTTACCATCATATTATTTGAAACAGCTCTAGCAGAATTGGGAAATTCACTCATTTACACAGACTACTGAAAAGAAAAAAGAAAAAAAGAGTGAAGGCTATAGCAAACAAAACAAGAATTGGCTCAGTGAGCCTCTAGTCTGTTGCAGGCTAATTTCACAGAGAACTATTTGAAATAAGTAACAGTGGAATTGCTCCTTTTCAGATGTTGCTACTTGGCAACAAACTAGACTTCAAAGATTTAACGTTTCCACTTTCTTTTAGCCCTGCTTGCAGTGCGAAGCTGGTGGTGTATCTACAAATATCCCAGTAGTATGATCTGTGTCTTCAGACTATCTCCTGCAGTTCTACATTCATATCTCACCATGAGGACTTTTCTTTAGTGAGAAACAATCTTGTAGAAAGATGTGTCTCTGCAGCTTTGAAACTTACTTTGTTCCTCTTTTTACTCTGATTACCATTATTATTTACTTAGCATCAGTAGTGGCTATATGTCCGCAAAGTGATGAAAAGTTTTTGACCTAGAAATACTAGAGTTTAAATTGTAAAGGTGATTGAATTATTCATAACATAAAACCAAGCCAAGTCAAACTAAACCAAAGCAAATAACTTGGAACAAATACAAAATAAAAAATGTGACACTTTGTCTTTTTGCCAGTAAAGCATTCCAAAACATGTCCCAGTTTATGTACATACTGTTCGGTCCTAGAATGTATTTACTAAATAACAAGAAAAATTTAAATCTATGAGGGTCTCAGACTGTTGTGTAATTTAGCTTTTTGTTAGTCATTAACTTGCATGGCTCGCTTCTTTGGGCACATAACACTGTTTGTGCCTTCACTAGGTGATTAAAACATTTTTTAAAAAGGACAGTGACAAATGATGAGGAATGATCAATGGGAAGTAAATATTCTTGTTGCCTCTGATGTACGTTTTTGAACGCACATAAGGTTACTAACTGAAACAGACCTTCCCAAAAAGCATATGTGAAGCAAATCACATTCATATACATGCTCATAAATACTGAGCACAGTGGTACTAGGTACTGATTGAGATGGTACTTTCAATTTTAACAAGTGCTTACAAACAGTGTGAGTAATATCTCAAATACAGCTACATGACACAACCTTTGAAGATGTTCTCCCTTTACATTAAATTTACATTTAGCATTACCTTGGTACTTCTTTGATTCTTTAACAAGCCTTACCTAGATACAGTCTACCTCAAATAAACAATTCCTTTCTATGCTCCTGATAATAGCACTTCTTGTCATTTTTTATTTTTCCTAAGGTAATTAAGAACAATATCCCATATTTCAGAAATACTACAGTTGATTTCCTAGCCATGGTGAAACCTTGATCAGTCCCTTCACTAACATCTATGTCTAACCCTCAGGGAAGATGTGTTTCATAAGCCATATCAAGTCCTGACTGCTTTTTTTTTTTCTGAGTGGGATGTAAGCACACCATATTATCCTTTAAGCATTTTGTGTTTCCTCCTCTGTGTTATATCTTGACTTCCTTCCTGGCTCACATCCAGCTTGTGATCCACCACTACTACAAGTCCTTTTTGGCAGGGCTGTGCTCTATCCTTACAAAGCCCAGCTTGTATTGGTAGTGGGGGGTTGCTGATGTCCAGGTGGAAGACCTTGCACTTGGCTTTGTAGAATCTCATGAGGATCTCCTGTGGCCAATGGTCAAGCAGGTCCCTCTGGATGGCACCCTGTCCCTCTGTTGTGCCAACTGCACCCCACAGCTTGATGTCATTCACAAACTTACTGTGGGTGCACTCGATCCCACTGTTAATGTCATTGATGAAGATATTAAAGAGCACTGGTCCCAGTAATGATGGACACCACTTGTAACTGACCTTCATCCGGACATTAAGCCACTGACCAACATTCTCTGGATACGATCTTGCAACATCATTCATTGAACGGGTCACCCATCAAATGCATATCTTTGCAGTTTGGAGAGGAGGATGTTGTGGGGGATTGTGTCAGAGGGCTTAGTGAAGTGCAGACAGAAAACACTGAGGGTTCTTCCTTTATCCACTGATTCAGATATGACATCATAGAAGGCCACTACACTGATCAGCCAAGACTTTCCCTCAGTGAAGCCTTATTGATTGTCTCTTCCATCTGCCTTAGCATAGCTTACAGGATCTGTTCCATGACCTTCCCTAGTACAGAGATGAGGCTGATAGTTCAGTAGTTTCCTGTATCATCCTCTGTACCCTACTTAAAAATGTGTGACGTTGCCTTTCTGTGTTGCAACTATTCCAAATATCAGTCCACAGACAGTTGTAGATATGATACCAAGGAAGGATTTGAGGACAAATGTGCCCTCAGCTTGACATTATCTTAAATCAGAAGCCAAGTTAGTTGCCTCGTCATTCAAGATGCACCTTTCTTTCTTCCTCCTTTTCTCCATGGACTCCTAGTCTGAGCTAAAGTTCAACTTGAGCTATGTAGTCCAAAAAGCCTGGAGTGAGTGTGTGATTACATTCCTGAGTTCCCAGTTCCAGCAAGATGACTCTGGTGGTCTCACAAACTACAGGAATAGCATTTTTTTTCCTGAAAGCACAATCTATTTAGAATTTGACAGGTTTCAGTGTTCTCTGTAAGTGTACTTACCACATGAAAGTCTATCAGGCCCTGAAGTCCTCAGAGCTAACTGATGGTTCAGATATACAAGAAAAAAATGTGTTTTTTGTATTCAAGGTCTCTGATTTATGTATTTTTGTTCCAGCTGAATTTTTGCTGATGTGAAATATAGCTAACATCTCTTAGATTCTACACCCACTTTATGATTAATTTACAGATTATATTACAAGTTTTCAATTCTGTAATATGGTCTGTATATTTAAAATACAATTCAGGAAAAAAAAATACAGCCTCTAAAAAAATATATTCATTATCTCCAAATCAGGAAATCTGTATGTAATCTTAGTTACTGAAAGACTTTAAAATGGAAATAAACAAGTAAAATCAAGCTTCAAGAAATTTCCTGGGTCATGAAGGGTCTTACTAAGTATTTTATAGAAGTTGTTACTGTCTAGACAGAAATCTGGTATAAGGTTTGCATTCCAGTAGCCACAAATAATCAATATGACAGTTTTGGCACAGAAGCATAAGGCCAGTTGCAACAAAATCAATAACAGCATGAATCATCATGTCCCGGTATGCTGATTATTCTTCTAACTCTACCCATTAGTACCTGAATAAAATATAAGTTAAGAATATATCCTCTACAGCTGTCATTAGCAGATAAGCGTCGACAGCTAATTACTAACCTTTTCTGACTGTGCTAGATGTTTTATTAATACACTACATCAGTGGATGATATGAGTAGATAAAAAGTAATTCTTCTCTTTTTTAAGAAGCCCTTCACGATTCTAAATCTGTTAAGGTTTTAATAACGAGATTCAATATACTTATATGGTTTAAGCAGAAATTCATATAAGGAGGCTGCTATCCATTTTAGCTTAATCAATATTCTGTTCTTCAGTGCTTTGTCAGATTCAGACATTTCAGTTTTAGCTATCATACGAGATGTTGTTCAAACAGCCTTTTTCAGCTACCTCAACTATAGCATTGACAGACTGCAGACACGCAGACCAACAAGTCATTTATGTTCCTCAATGTGTAGTTAATATTTGAGTAAAAGTGTCTAAATACATAAATAAATAAACCTCTTTATAGTCTAGATAATAAAAAATAAAACCTGTACTAGTGAAGTATAGTGTTCAGCCAGATGCTGAAAGAGATATCTCGTAATGTCAGCAGTTGTTACTCTGAATACAATATGGCTGAAAAATCAGTTTACCTTTGGAGCTTTAGATTGAATTCAATGTATGCAAATACTTTGTGATGCATGCTCTTAACTACAACCACATATACTTTAAAAAAATCATTATTTTGTTAGAAGTTTGTAAATATGGTTCAAGACATTTCTGTCAGTCTTTGACATTAGTTATACCTATTGTCGCTTGGTGTTTTAAAGGGATAGTGGGTAGTTCAAGTGGTGCATCAGAACAAGAGCAGAAGATCAGCTCTGGAGAGATCTGTAGCAGAGGGTGAAAAATTTAGGGAAAAAATATATTTGGGAAATGTTTGGGAAATGTTTTTTTTTTTTGTATTTACTTTTCTTTTCCAAATATAGTTATACAAATTTAAATGATTAGCAGTGTTTAGCAAAGAAAGGGGAAGACAGGAACATTTAAGATGATAACAGTTTGTAGACTGACAAGAAAAGAATGTGGAATAGCACTTGGCTTATAATGTTCCTTTGTTTAAAAACATCAAATGTATTTCCATATGTAAATATTCACAATTTTAGTATAAGTAACCATAAAATAACCTAGGAATTATACTGGTCCATAAACAGCATATTGGTCAAAGAATAATAAACAATAGCATCATGCCACTGTTTCAAGAGAAACCAATTCACTTGGACTAACTTAAAAGAAAACACTTTATAAGAAAAAGAGGTGCTACATCATTCTGCTAGATGCTGATGCAGCCTCAGCCAGGACATGAGTACCACTATGCTAAAACACAAATAGAAGAGAGACTAATTCTAATCCAAGGTATGTTAGATTATAGTCACAAATGTAATTTATATTTATAAAGTATGACCTCTGAAGAAAAAATGAAAACACCAGAAATGTCCACAATGAGGGTTTCCCTCATTAACCCTCATTAACGGTTTTTGTTTTTTGACAAATGTCATAGAATCATAGAATGGCCTGGGTTGAAAAGGACCACAATGATCAAGTTTCAAGCCCCCTGCCATGGGCAGGGTCGCCAACCACCAGACCAGGCTGCCCAGAGCCACATCCAGCCTGGCCTTGAATGGCTCCAGGAATGGGACATCCACAACCTCCTTGGGCAACCTGTTCCAGTGCGTCACCACCCTCTGTGTGAAAAACTTCCTCCTAATATCTAACCTAAACCTCCCCTGTCTCACTTTTAAACATTCCCCCTTGTCCTATTACCATCCACCCTTGTAAACTGTCTTCCAGTATAAAAAAATGTATTATTACAACCCACAAGGAATAGCACCAAAACATTGCTAATTTCTAAAGGTATTTGACATTAGGAGAAATCTTCTACTTGTAAAGATAATGAAATGCTCTACCAAAATAACTGGAGAGATTGTTCATTCACCTCTGATTCAGGTTTTTAAAAGTGTTTATATGAGTCTGTTCTGGTTGATGGAAGCACACTTAATATGAATTCATAAATAAAGCAGCTGAAAACAAGAAGGATCTAAAAAAGTACATAAAATTTATGATCCAGGGCATGCTTGCAGAGACAGATATATATAAATATATAAGATCCACAGCTATACTGAATGCTGAGAATTTGTATCATTAACTACATGAGCATCAAAATTACTGCAATTGGAATATTTTTTCATAGAACTACAGAATGCTTTATGTTGGAAAGGAACTTAAAGTTCATCCAATTCCAACCCCACCAGATCAGGGTGCTCAGGAACCCATTAAGCCTTGTCTTGAATGCCTCCGGGCCTGGACACAGTCCTGCAGATGAGGCCTCATGAGGGCAGAATAGAGGGGGACAATCTCTTCCCTCACTCTGCTGGCCACCCCTCTTCTGATGCAGCCCAGGATAAGGCTTGTTTTATGAGATATTACTGAGTAGTCCTTTTAAGATCCTGGAGTGAAACAAATATCTATAAATAACACTACTTTTCTTTTTCTTTTTCTTTTTTTTTCTGAAAACATCAACAAATATCTCTAAGTTTTGTTTGTTATGTAAAAAATACAAAATTCCAAATCTGTTAGCTGATGTAATAAACAGACATATAAAACAGATTATAATGAACTATCCTTTTTCTTTATATGCTAAATTAAGGGGCCTCCAAAAATTTCATGAAGCTCTTGAAGCAAACAAAATCCTAATACTATGAAGACATTATCTTTCAAGTACATATTTGCTAAGAGTAACCTTTTTTCCATACCTGCAATTATCTTACTCTAAACTGATTGTTGTTGACATATGTAATTAATGCTTACAAAAGGACAAACCAGGAATTAAGGCAGGCAGCAATTATTTGAAGTGTAATGTCTGCCAGATTAATGTTGCTGTAATGAATGTTCATTGTGTATTAAAACTGCCTAACAACTACAAGAAGAGCCCTTGAAAAGCTGGTTCAGAGGGAAAAAATAAGATTATTTATATTGAATAAAAAATCCAACTGAAGTGGCTGTGACACATAAGTTAATTTTTAGTTCCCATCTAAGGATTAATTGGACCCTGAATATCAAATTGTCTCCCCGCTAGCAGGCTTTTCTCTATTCGTTTAGAATGTACTGCACCAAGACATGACCTATGTCTGCTGAAGTCGGCAAAAGTACTTGCTTTCCCTGAACAGGACTTAGAATCACAATTCTAATATGCTCTTTCTGGCTGCATAAAAAAATACAGATGCACTTAATTATCTGATTTTTCTTACTTTCGTGCTATTCGTGCTCCTACCTCTTACCACCAGTGTTTTTTCTTTTGGCTGGGATTCTGAGAAACTCAAAAGAGGTGCTTTAAAAAGAAGCAAACATTCAGCAGTTGATTCATGCCTCTCCTCTTCTAGCCCTCATAATAACTAAAATATTCCAAAACACAGAGAATTTTCTTCACAATTGTACACCTGTGGTACAACTGTCAGCTAGTGAGAGGAATAATGAAAGTCACTAGCTGGTGTACACCTTTTAAAATGGGGTAGGATGAAAAGAAATAGAGATAAAAAATATTTGTGTTAGTGATCAAGAAACACATACTTCTGACCATAAGCAGCAAATGCTATTACCAAAATGAATGGTTCAAAGAAAATTCTTTCAGATAGGTGAACAGTACATAAAAATTGTATATCCTGATATACCCAACCCTTCTGCATGTGAGCACAGGGGTTTCATCCCTGGATACACAGACCTGCCCTGAGTTATTCATGGTCACCTATATCATGAACCCAGACCTGTCTCCTGCTATCTTGGCTTTCAGGGTTCCAGGACAGACCTTGCACCCAGGCTACAGGCAGCCTTGTCTTCATTCTTGCCACCTGCAGACCCTGAGAGGACCCCCTGGGCTCACCTGAAACTTGTATGGTGGCCTTGCCTGGGAATGCAGCTGAACCCGGCCCCTCTCATCATCTTGCCCTGATGCAGTGGGGCTGTGCTCTCCACACTGCCCTGGCAGTGCTGTACTTGCTCCCACTCATTCTTGTGGAGAAGCTGAGCTCCTACAGCTCCTTGGCGCAGGCATACACTGTGGTGCCTTTTAAATACTAGAAACCTCAAGTTAGGATTGTTTGCCATCACCTTGCACTCATTTATGTCAGTGATATTTTAATCCAAATACTGTTTTACATCTCAGCTGCTTGTCAAGACCAGGGCAGAGATGTGGCTTTGTAAGAAGTGAATTTTCAGATGTGACTAGAACAGAAATACCAAGAAATAGCTGCTGTGTGGTCATGAGGCAGTCTCAAGCAAGTACTCGAAGATTTTTTTTCAGAAACTAGAAGCTACACAGCTCACAGATGGCTTATCATAGCGTGGACCTAGAGTTCCTCCCTTGAGAGGAGTCCAGGCAGAATTGCTTGGGGCATGATGGCTGTTTGCTTCCATAATCAGACACTATGAAAGGAACTTTCTTTAAGCTTTAAATTGTTTATTCTTACTACCTTTTTTCTTAATAAAAAGGTACAGAGAGACATTCTCAAGAAGCTTGGATGTTAGATGGACCATATGGAAATCAACAAGGTTCTTTCAAAAAAATCAGTCAGTAAGTATAATGCATACAAAAATAATCATGCGACAAACAAAAAATATTGAGTGCACAAATTAGGTTGGCATTTTTCTAGTTTTGCATTTTGTTATCAATGGTGGAACTGAGTCTCAGTATAGGATTGGCTCAGAAAATGGTGGTCTACAAGTCAAGACGAAGAATACAATGCTCAACTGAAACATTTCTTTAAGCTACTTACATACTGTGAAACTAAAATTCTCTAAATGATAACTATTAAATTGGAGACATTAATTATATCAGTTTCCCTTATTCACGCTGATCTATCTTCACCATGTAAGACTGTGGTAATTTGTTATGTAGCACTGATCTGATACAGTGTCTTTGATGCTCCATGCTGTTCCCTCTTAATAGATCTTAGAAGCATCTCCATGGGTATTCAGCTGAGCTTTCTCATCATAATGGAGGACAGGGTTTTAACCGCCAAAAATCAGTTTCTCTCTGCAGCATCATATTTAGCACAGTTCAGTGCATTGTAACTGGACCAAAGTTAATGCTGTTCAAATAGCATTACTGAACTGTGATGGAGTTATAGAATCACAGAATCACCAAATCACAGGGGTTGGAAGAGACCTCAAGAGATCATCGAGTCCAACCCCCTGCTAAAGCAGGTACCCTACAATAGGTCACACAGGTAGGCATCCACCAGGTCTTAAATATCTCCATAGAAAGAGACTCCACAACCTCCCTGGGGTATAGATCATTAAGAGCCAATCAAATTAAGAGCCAATACCAAGCGACCAAGGTAATATATTTTTCTCCTTTTATTCTTTATGTATTTCTGTACCTAGACCATGCCATAACCTAAACTTAAACAATTATCTTCATAACTGGAAACATGTATGGTTCCAGACATGATAAGCTGGACAATTCAATCTTTCCACGGAATTTCTTCTAGAAGTATCCACTATGGTAATAAAGGCAACAGGGGACAGCACTGAAAAAAAAGTCTTTACTTTTTTCTTCCTGAGATTTCTTTCTGAACCAGTCACATGCAACTGTGATATTTGTGCATAAAAGAAGAAAGCAATTATACTTCAGCAAGTAAGCAGCATTTTACATTCTGATAGAAAATGTGGTTCTGGCCTGAGAAAAAAATCTGCTTCATCAGACCCAAAGTAGATTTCTAGTTACTTGCACCATTGTAGAAAAGTAAAAAATATTTTAAGGAAATCTCATTTCAAAGTTGCTGTAATCATTTTTGTTGTTGTTGCTGTTGTTTTCCTTCTCCCCACCCGCACCCTTTTCACAGAATCATAGAATGGCTTAGATTGGAGAGGACCCTGCACCCTGACATAGGCAGGGCTGCCACACAGCAGATCAGGCTGCCCAGGTCCCCATCCAACCTGGCCTTGAGCACCTCCATGGATGGGGCATCCACAGCATCTCTGGGCAGCCTGTGCCAGCGCCTCATCACCCTCATCATAAAGAATTTCTTACTAATATCTAAACTAAATCTCCCCTCTTTTAGTTTAAAGCCATTTCCCATTGTCCAATTCTATTATTCCTCAGTCTCAATCTGTGTAAATTAGGCCAGAATTGAAAAACGGTTGTTTGTCTTGTGCATCCTAACACCCCCCCCCCCCCCCCGTACAAAAAAATGTATTGAATACTTAAAATTCAGCAGTTTGTGTAGTTAGTAGGATATTATTCAGTTGTTTTGGTATAGCCTGAGGAATTTTGCTTAACTGAGTCTAACAGATTTTCAGGTCATCTGCTTCTAGTGTTGTTGTTGTTTTCTTTTTTCTTTCTTTCTTTTTTTTCTTTTTTTAACCTTAAATAAAAGATAGCACAATTTTCCAGAGTCTATGGAGTTACTATTAACTATGAAACTGAGAAACACTGCTCCCTAATAAATTCAGTCTTGCAATTAAAATCAGACATACAAGTTTGAAATTAAACTATGTAAGACAAGAAGATCTTTGGTAAAGCATGGGCTCACAGGCTTGGAAATCAACTAATTCTGATATTTCCAAGGATTCTGAATATTATCTTTGAAATGCTTTTGGCACATGGATAGAGGCAACGTTACCCCTGCTCCCTGTGCCACTGTGGACACCAGAACAGATGGTTCTTGGCTGTTCCCACTGACTGCAGAAACGCTTGTGCTACTGTTGCCTCTGTGTGCTTCCTGAGTGGCAATAGGGAGAGTCACTGGCTTCTCAAATGCCTATCCTCATTCTAGGAATGAGTTGTTTCAGGGTTGAAACAAAAGGTTTGATTATCTGCTCAAGATTATTTGAGGCTGGCTATAATTAAATTTTGGAGCCTTACTGAGTAGCCTGTTTCTTTGTTCATTTTAAGCTGGTCCTTTGAAGATGTTCCATTAAGTTAAAGGAAGTAATTGCATGTGGCTACAGGTAACATTGATCAACAACTTAGATGCGTATTTTGACAATGCTAGTAAATATCCTATTTTTTTTTTTTTGGTTGTTTTTTTTTTTTCAGAACATCACTTAGTGCATGATCCCATTGCATCAATAAATGAAGTGTATAGCAGGTTATTTTTGATAATCAATGTTTTGGCTAGATATTTTTCTAGAAAATAGCTATTGAACCATAGCAATAATGATCAAATATTCACCCACACCCCACTCATAATTTATTTTGAGTTTATCTAAACTTGCCTTGTCTCTATGTTTGTTCTGACTCTTAATAAAAGAGTCAGGACCTGGTGCTGACTACAGGCAGACCCATTAAAATCACCCTTTAGCTCCAATGACTTCTGGAGAGTCTGATGATAATATGTAATCTCTTACTGTGTTGTGAAATACCTTGGTGCTGACAATAAATGATGATTTGAATGCAATGTGTACTGAGGAGAACAAATGGATATCAGAAGTCATTTTTACTCCTTTGATGTGTAGTTAGGGTTTGCAAGAGGATTATAATGACACTGCACTGACTGTCACATTTCACATCCCCAGACTACCACAGGATCTGGCTGTGCAAGTCACATGAATGCTGTCAAGTAAATCTCTCAGTCTTCTAGTTTTCTGATTCTGGTATTAGGTATTCTGTAGTTTTCACTTTATTTTGGTGGGACTATTGAACAATTAGGGTTTTTGTATTATTTCTGCTCTAACAACACAGTTTCTTAGTAGATTACTTAGTTATATATTATTATTTCCTGGAAAAGCAAAGCACATTTTTAGTTACTTCTTGAGTTCTTCTGGAGACACTTAACTTTCAGTTTCTCCAAATTTGTGATTGCAAGACTTAAATTTCAGTTTCTCCAAATATGTGATTGCAAGACATTCTTTCATTAGCTCTACTAATCAGATTCACATTTTTTTTAACATCAAAAAATATCTATAAAAAAAGAGAAATATCTAAAAAAGTACAAAGTTGTAATATGAACATTCCCTGCGATTGATTTTACCACATGCCTCACATCACTACATGCATCTGTATTTGAATGTAATTTCACAGTATTTAAGGAATTATTACAGCTGTTTATATTAAGGGAGAAAGGAGATTTATACCTTGGAAACATCTTTACTACATTTGTGTTTCACTGGACAAGCTGAAATGGTCAAGCATTTCTATTCTATGAGATTTGGTCTAGTAGAACTGAATCATCTGAAATCTGATTTCAAATAATAAAATAATCCCCAGTTATATATATATATATAAAAAAGTCCATACACAGGAGGTATGCATCTTTTCTAAGTCCTTTAACATGAATACTTAGAAAAACTGTTGATATTTGTCATTCATACAAACCTCCAGAAATGCAGCCTGAATCCTTAGTGGTTGTAGTCACATTAATACTTCAAGTACAAAAAGGACTCAAAACACTTAAGGTGTTACTACCCTGTTTAAAGAGCTTGAATTTCAGAATCATAGAATGGCTAGGATTGGAAGGGACCCCAAGGATCATCAAGTTCCATCCCCTCTGCCAAAGATAGGGCCACCGACCTCCAGATCTGGTACTAGACCAGGTTGCCCAGGGCCCCATCCAACCTGATATTGGACATCTCCAGGGATGGGACATCCACAGCCTCTCTAGACAAAGTCAAGAATTGTCCTGGTATTGACTTTCTTAGTATTGATTTCAGAATTTTAGTAAAAATTCTGATAAGTTGTAAGTAGGAGGTAGAGCCTCTTTCAAGCACAAGGTTTATTCCTAATACTTCTGAACAGGTGATTTATATTTTAGTAGTAATACACTACTACTAAATAGACAATAGATGACTTTAAATACATGCCACATTAGAAAAAAAAATAAATCCTTGCATAGCTGTGTAAGTTAATAAACTTATATATTTGTTGAGAATAAAAATAACATACAAATCTTTTGAAAACAGTTACGATGTTCTTTATTCCAAAGCCTCACTTTTCTTCTCCACTGACTTTTATTAAAGTACAGTCTTGGCTCAATTATCTTTGAGTTTACATGTGAATTGCTTGCTTTGTGAATTTTTGCATCTCTCCTGTCTACTGACATAATAGGAGTCTTGAACACCATTGCTCTGGTCTTGTATTAAACAGTAGAGCAGTTTCTCAGATAATAAAGATATCTTTATGAGCACTGGAAACAATTCAGCCTATATGGGCAGTAGGCTAGAAAACGCATACTAAAATCTATCAGGCCTACAATGACCTGAAAATTGTGCAGTGCTTTCCTGAATGCTTAAAAAAACACCCAAAACTGTTAAAAGTACACTGAATCACTACTAAAAGTTTTATACATTGCTGGAAGGCAGAAATTCTTTGTGAGTGCTTATGCAGCAATGAATGTTCTCTCCTGTATTAACATCTGACGTTTCATTAAAAAATGTTGTAAGTTTCCTTTATTTCCATTAGAAAAACAAAACTGGATTTTTTTGAGAAAAAAAATATTTTTTAAAGGCATAAGAATAAGAAATAGGAATACCTAATTATAAATATAGAATGACTGTTCTTAGCTTCATACTTAGATGATTCTTACATATGGTATTATTGCAATGGGTAAAGCTGTGTGCAGCTTTTCACAATAAACTCTTGGTTTTAAAAATACAAATTCAATAAGTGGAAAAAAAAAAAGGCGAGTTTCTTTCAGTTCTGCTAAACATTAAGGAATACAGTCTCTCAGAATATCTATAAATATCAAGTAATATCAAGCTTTTTAACCAAAAGCATTTCAATTTTTCAGTCTGCAACTGTTTTTCTTGTCAATATTTTCTCTCATGTTGCTCTAGATAAACACTGAACACCTCTTCAAAATGGCCAGATTCAAACAATACATTTTGCTTTTGTCAAAACAAAACACTATGTTAGCTTAAACTGCATTTTTAACTTTCTTAGACAGGCACTACCCTCCACAGCGCATTACTTATCCAGCTCCACCAGCAATGTGTAATGTTCCCTACTAAGAATATTGACATTTAGTTGATTTCATTTTTACAACAGAAAAATCTCTGGAGATTGCCATTGTGACCAAAAATCTTTTCATTCCAACTGTTAGAAGATACATTCAGCAAACAATAAGACAGAAAGAAGAAGAAAAAAGAGCCTCATTGCACTATCATTTAGAAATCCAAGAAAGCCTTCATTCCTGTTATATTCTTGAATATGAGTCAGCATACTAACCATCCTAAAATTCAGTTCAAAGCAGAAAAAGTGCTACTGCATAAACATTATACCCTACACTATGACTCAAACAGGCTCAGTTCACCCAGACTAATTTATTTGCTGAAATCACGCAGCTGCTCCACAATTTGGTGCTCAGAGTAAGACACAGCAAGAGATGTTCAAACACTTACATCTGTCTCTGATTAGCTATCTTGGAAACTAATTAAGCAATCAATAAACAGAACAAGTACAAGTCAATGGCATCTCTGATAAGCATGCATGATCTTAAACCTAAAGCAACATAGTTGTCAGCAATTACAAGGAAAGCTATACCATCCTAAGGTTCATTAAGACACACTTGTACAGCTATTAAATGCCCATCTACTAATAGATTTTGTACAATACGTATGCAGGAGGGGGTTGGGAGGGAGATTCTCTAGCTTTACGGGTATATGGAGTAAATTCCATGTAGCCATTAATAGAAATAAGAAATACGAGACACGTATATCATTTTTATATGAAGCATAAATAAAATGTTTATATTAATCATAACAAACCACTTCAGTTTAACTTATGTAAGTAATTCTTATGGAAAGTATTGGACTTCATGAATTTAGTATGTTGCTGTGGAACCATTACATCTCTTTCTATTGTAAAAATTCTACATCTGAGCATTAAACACATATCTACACACCAGAAATCTGTGCTACCATTCAACAAGACCTGGAAAGACTGGAGAGTTGGGCAGGAAGGAATCTGATGAGGTTTAACAAGAGCAAGTGTAGAGTCTTGTATCTGGGGAGGAATAACCACATGTACCAGTACTGGTTACGGACTTACCTGCTGGAGAGGAGCCCTGTGGAGAAGGACCTGACTTTTCTGGTGGACAACAGGTTGGCCATGAGCCAGCAGTGTGCCCTCATGGCCAAGAAAGCCAATGACATCTTGGGGTGCCTTAAAAAAAGCATGGCCAGCAGGTCGAGAGAGGTGATCCTCCCCCTGTACTCCTCCCGGGTGAGGCCACATTTAGACTACTGTTTCCAGTTCTGGGCTCCCCAGTTGGAAAAAAAAAAAAAAAAAAAAAAAAAGAGAAAGGCTGGCCTCTCCTAGGAGTCCAGAAGGCCACAAAGATTAAGGAAGATTAAGACTAAGGGAGCACTGGGTAAGGCCCTTTGCAACCTGATTTAGCTGTGGTGTCCCTGTTCATTGCAGAGGAAGTGAACTAGATGGCTCTCAGAGGTCCTTTCCAACTTTAAGTATACTATGATTCTATGATTTCCCATATGAGGAAAGGCTGAGTAACCTGGGTTTGTTCAGCCTGGGGAAAAGAAGACTGATAGGGATTCTGACACATGTTTACAAATATCTATAGGGAGGTGGGAGGCAAATGTATGAGGCCAGGCTCTTCTTGGTGGTGTGGAGCAATAGGACAGGGAACAATGGCCTAAAACTTGAACATGGGAAGTTCCACACTAACATGAAGAAGAAGCTTCTTTATGGTAAGGGTGACAGAGCACTGGAACAGGTTGCCCGGAGAGACTGTGGAGTCCCTTTCTATGAAGATATTCAAGACCTGTTGGACGCCTACAGGTGTGACCTATTGTGGGGTACCTGCTTTAGCAGGGGGTTAGATCTCTTAGATCTCAGTGATCTCTTGAGGTCCCTTCTAACTCCTGTGATTCTGACATTCTGTGAAACAGGACCTGACTGATTTGAATCTTTGAAGGAGTTCTAACACATGAATTTGAAGAAAACACTTTGAACTACCTGCTTATCTCAAAACCTGTGCAGTTATAACTTTAAGCTAAGCAAAAAGGTAGGATTAATCAAATCACTGAGGATACTACATGTAATTACAAGGCAAAACAAGGAAAAAAATAATCCTGCCCTAATTGGGAGTCTTATTAATAAAACAATGGAAATAATGTTACTTTTCATTGCCTTTCCCACTGGATGATGCTTGATAAACCATTATAGCTGCTGCCTCTAAAATTCTGGGATTTTTGAGCTCTATATTACAAGACGGGCTTGCAAATATGTGTTATTCTTTCCATTGATATTTACCTCATTTAATATGAAAGGACTTCAGTTTTATTTCAACATGACTATGTCTTTAAGAAGAGTTAAGGAAACTGTAATCATTTGCCTTTGCAACTGAAATATCTGTGAAAGGGTTTAACATTATGCTAAATCTTTCCCAGCATTAGTACTGGCAGAAACCCAATTAAGTAATTTGAGCTTTCAAAACTATATTTTCCTCTTCATAAATAAATTTTAAAAAGCTATTTATATATCTGCAGCTCAGAGTTGAGGGGTTTTTGCAGGTGTCTAAAACTGATTAAGTATTCAAGTTTTTCAAGGATGGGCACCATACCTATGTGTTTAAATGTGCTTCACAGCATACAAGAGTATATTGAAGCAGAGGTATCATTAATAAAAGAAATCTAGAATGTCACTTTCCTGAATTATTAGCGTCTAAAATTGTGATCTGAATGTTGCATGTAATATTACCTGTATTCTAGACAGAAGTTAAATTGCCATCACAGTGATTAAAAAGGGGACATTTCTTTAATAGAGTTAATAAATGGATCAGGGTGACAGTTCAGCAAGGTAGATAAGCACTGATGGATTTAGCACTACGCTCCAGGTTAGCCACGTCTAATATCTAGGACAGTATGTAAAAAACAAGACCTGTCTTTTGAAATAGAAGAGGCAATTGTCAGTAGGCAGAATGTAATTTTCCACGTTGGAATGTGGCCAGCACAGTGGGTGCTCTACTGCGCTATCCTTCCAAAATGTATCTTCTGCTCTTTAATGACTACAAGCAGTCAGAAGGTTGGTTTTATGTCTAATCTGAAATCTGGCAGCAAGCTCATAAGAGCTCTCATCCAAAACACTACAGTTTTCAGAAAGTTTCAAATGACCCAGATGTCCTTGTAAGGAATCATTTTTAATCACAAAAATACATAATGGTTATAAAAAAGTTTTTTTTTTTTTTTTTTTTTAAAAAAAAAGGTAATATTGTCAGATTATCAGCCTTGAAAATAGCACTTTTACCAAGGTAACATCATTTTCTGTCATTTGTGTCCATCTGTGGTTTAATAATAAAATCCTCCTTTTGTTATTGGAAGGGTATTATTCTAAGCTTATTTTCAAGGCATATTGAAATGTAGCATCATTATTTCAATATTTTAAGTTAAAGCCATCAGCTATAACGGCTCCTCACACATTAACACTATCACTTGAAAAATGATGATATTAAAACTTTTTTTAACATGTATTTCAATTTTGTTTTTTATTCTTAGTTTTATTCTGGTGAAGAGAACCCACTGAATTTCTCTTTTTAAAAAAGTATAAGATGCAATCAAACAACTTGAAGATAATTCCTATTGATCCTATTTTTCCAGTTCTTCTCTCTTTTATTTTTTCCTTTTCTTATCCCAGTTTCTTCACCTGATCTTCTTTGCTCTTTTCTTATCATGTACTCCTGCTCCTTCCTCGCTGCATCTCAGTTCCCAGACTTTGTTCTCTTTCTAAACTTCACCTACTTTCTATGACCTTCGAAAGTTGCTCATTTACAGTCACTAAGAATCATTCACTAATCCAAAAAAGCAAAGCAAGAAGTAGTAAAAATCAGTAATATTAATTCTGCTGTGTTCTGTGTGATTGCTTAATTAGACTAGATGACTGTTTTTATTGAGAAGCTATTACGTTATCTGTTTGCACAGCAGCCAGAAAAATGCCCAACTCTATGCCCTTTCTCTTCATATTACTGCAAAGTGCAAATAGTTCCACTGATATGAATGGAACATCCTTGCTGTAAAATTAAAATAAACCCCATAGGTTTCACTGTTACAGTATCACCTTCAAAGACCTTACAATTTAATGTGAGTTCTCAGAAGAGCTTACAACTGCAAAGAACTTATCCACATGGGCAATCAAATTGGCTTAATTGTGGCTGCTGGCATTTGTAAAACTGCTCACTTGTGTAAACTTTTGACTGATCAGGATTTAATATGTGGCATGGTGACATGGCATATTGACAGGGGCCAAAAATATAGAATAGAACAGTGTAAATTATGAATATAATTTCACAATCAAAACCATTTAGAGTTTGAATTTGCATCTATTCCCACCTTGATGAACTGGTTCTTTCGCTTTTGACATATAAAAACCCATACTTGTGAGTGGCTGTGGTGGTAAAAAAAAAAAGAAAAAAAAAAAAAAGTGCCCAATGATTCAATGATTTATTCCTCAAAATAGCCTTAATTCTCTTACCTTGATCAAACTGTTTTTATAAATATTAGAATTAGTATTAAATTGACAACGAATGGCGACAGTGATTTGTCCTGATAAGGCCAACTGTGTAAATCTTGGTCCTTGAACCTGTAATGCTCAGCCACAAAAATGACACCAAAGATAGTATCAATAAGAGCAAAGCAGCATAGTGTTACAAGACACGAGCTCTAGCACCACCCTACAATTGCCATTGTAATTCAATACTAGCACACTTCCTGACACGGCTTTTGTTTGGGCCAATTAGCACTTTCCCAAGAACGACAAAAAAAGGTTTGGAAGACACTGTTTCAAAGGAACAAGTCAGTATGGAAGAGACTTGTTTAAAGAGAAAGTCAAGACATGTTTCTGGAGAAAGATTATCCCTATATATGTAAACTGTGCTACAATGTGTCTGTCAAGACAGGAAGAAATGACCAGTACTGGCAAATCTTCAGGCTACCACTGAACATGGGGACAGACTATTTCATGGCTGTCAGCTAGCCAGACCCTATGGTGTTGAAGTGAGCCAACAGGACAAGACACGTACACAAAATCTTTCAATCTGAGAAACAAAAAGATGCAAAATATTCCTCAATACTGACAGTCCCAAAAATTTTTTCAGGGCTATATCTTTGTTTCTGTTAATGAAATGCTGCCCTTTCTCCAAAATTCTGCAGCTAACAAAGCAGTACCACACTCAGTGCCACCTAGGAAGGAAAAGGCCATGATGACATTACAACAAGGGGTTGTTTCAGGAACAGAAGGGAGATGGAGGAAGCTTCTTTCCCAATAAGCATTCCTTCTCCACGCTATAATCAAAAATTTCTTCTGCCTGGAAAAGTAAAAAGGTAGAGGAACTGTAGTATGCTGATTAAGAATTTCACCTTAAGAAGGACAACAACAATTTTAAACTGTAACCAAATCCAAGCCCTATATCACAAGTAGTCCTTAAGGCTGGGACAGTTGAAGTTCTCATCCCTTGTGAGTGCTGTGCTAAAGTGCTGTGGTAACAGAGTAAGATTGTCCTATATTTGGATGTTGCTATTTCTAATGTGAGTGCATTTTTATCAAGCATATTCACCATACAGTGTTATTAGTTTTAATTATTTTCAGTATTAAAGGCCCATGACACTATTAGCTGACCATTAAAAATCATCTATAGCTCATTATCAATGATTAATCACCTGCTGTCTTGTAATTAATGTTTATTAGGGGAACAGCAGTTTAATAGCTGTTCCATATTTTCTGCGCTAGGCAAGAACACTTAAAAGACAGTTACAGAGGACTAGAAAAAATTTAAATTATATTTTTGGATATTGATACTTAAATCTCAGGAATTAACCTCTTGTTGAGAAGTTAATTTGCTAGCTAAAAAATGTTATGAAAGGGAACCACAATAATTATATGTTTTGCCATAATGATAGTCTCTTAGTAAACAATTCCCCTTTTGTGGAGGCTACATACATTTCCAGACAGGTGAGTCTGGCCATGATAGTATCAGCTTTCCATACTCCAGTACTCTTTTCTCAAGAGTTTTGCTACAAGAAGCTACCTTTCACTTTCAATTTTCATTAAAAATTAGTGTGAATTTTTAACTCTTTTTTTTTTCTATTGTTATTTATAGCCATTTAGGTATTTCATTACTTTTTTTTTTTTTTTTTTTTTTAATAAGCAAATACTTATTTCTGCAAATTTATGTCTTTGGCTGTGTCATAGATTAAAGGGTAAAATAACCAGTGAAGTAGTGGAGTTAAAAATTATTTCACAGCTTTTATTTATAGAAGTACCTATTCAGCTACAAACTAAAGTCAGTATTAAGGCATTTTGAAAACAATGATTTTAAAAATCAGCAATTTTTTCACTTCAGTTATAAATCTTTTTAGACAAAAAGAGCCATGATAGGTAAAGTGATCTCATCTGCTGACATGCAATCTCCATCTGCTGTTTTGAATCTCTGGGATTTGGGAAATCAGTATATTACATCCACGGTAGCAGATGCTTAATTTTGGAGGACTTCTGAACACAGTGGAGCAGCACAGTACATTCACAAAATATTGTGAACACGATGTATGTTTGTCAATGCAAAAAGAATTTTTAGCTGTAACCTGCCTGATCTTCACTGAAATTTCTTCTTACTATTGAATCATAGGAATAACCATCCCAAGACGTACCATATTGGCTTTGATATCTGTGGGTGGATGTAACGCCTCTTTGTTCCAACATTTGGATGAAAAAGGCTGCACCCCAGCTTTCTCAAAACACACCCCATTTTCTGCTGGTCCCAAGAGAAAAGTCCCATCCCAGCAGGTGGCAGCTCCAGTATATACTCCAGAGAGTATTTACCTTGTTTTCTTTTTCTATTAGTTCTGGGCAGAGTTTCTAAAACCTGATTGTTCCAATGATCCAGGATCTTATTTCCTATCAAAACTTATCCTCAGTCATTCTAGATGCATTTGTTGTACTGCTCAGGCTGCATTTTGATTCATGTGTTTGTTTTTGTTGTTGTTGTGTGTGTGTGCGTGTTTTATTTCACTAAAATTTACATGTACTGTTCTACCTACACACAGCAACCTCTTCTCAGCCTTCAGGTGACTGGTATCAAAGCTTCTGTCTCCTTAGTCATCAATTTTGCAGCACTTCTCTTCACTAATTCCCATCTGAAATCTTGTTTCCTAAGCAAAGGTATTGTATTTCAGTAGAGGCTTTCCTGTGCTTGATTAGAAGATACAGATACTCTTGCTCTGTTGAAAGCCTCTCTGATAAATTTTTGTTAAATATTATCTTTCTCATGGCTGCAAAATATTTGTGCTTGACAGTTCTGGAGTGATCCTGAGGTCCAACTCTTTCCCAGTGATTTACTACAGATAAACTCTAATTTATACTTAGAGGTTTCATTAAATAACCTTGTCTTGACTTTTGCAACTATTGCACTTCTGCCCATTTCTATTACTCCAGTCCTTGATGCCACATATTTCATTTATGATATATTCCTTTAGATTAAAATAATGAAGGATAGCATTATGCTATTAACAATCTCTATCAGGGCTCAGCTTTTATACAAGGGTTGTGGACTGCAACATTAATCAAAGCTGATACTGGAGAAATCCCTGTGAGTCCCTCCTTGGTGTGGCAGTTTTCTCTTGTGCAGTCTTGCCACTATTCTATTCTTTTTAAATCAGAACAGCTAGCTCCCTTCTTCTCCTACTGTTTATTGTTTGACACCAGAAACACCATCAGCTAGCAGCTTTAACCAAGCACTTAAATTCCATAACACATTATCAACTCGATATGGACACACTGTGCTATGATTCATAGAATCATAGAACAACAGAATGGCTTATGACTCTGTGATTCTATGGCTTAGGTTGGAGGGAAACTATAAGATCAGAGAATCATAGAATGGCTTGGATTAGAAAGGATCTCAAAGATCTCCTTGTTCCAACCCCCCTGCCATAGGCAGGGTTGCCACCCACTAGAGCAGGGTGCGCAGGAATGCATCAAGCCTGGCCTTGAATGCCTCCTGGCATGGGGCATCCACAGCTTCTCTGGGCAGCCTGCGCCCATGCTTCACACTCTCTGAGTAAAAAAATTATTCCTAACATCTAACCTAAATTTCCCCTCTTTTGGCTCAAAGCCATTTCCCCTTGTCCTATCATTATCAGATTGTGTAAGAAGTCAATCCCCCTCCTGCTTGTAAGCTCAAGTACTGGAATGCTGCAATAAAGTCTCCCCAGAGTTTTCTTTTCTTCAAGCTGAACAAACCCAACACTCTCAACCTTTCTTCACAGGATAGGCATTCCAGCCCTTTGGCCATATTTATGTCCCTCCTCTTGGCCCATTTCCAACAGCTCCATATCCTTTTTGTGCTGGGGGCCCTAGGTTTGGACACAGTACTCCAGATAGGGCCTCACAAGGGCAGGGTATAAGGGGACAATCCACTTCCTCTCTCTCCTGGCCACCCTTGTGTTGATGCAACTCAGGATACTGTTGGCCTTCCACACACTGCTGGATCATGTCCAGCTTTTCATCCACCAGAGCCCCCCCCCCCCCCTCCAAGTCCTTCTTAGAAGGGCTGCACACAATGAGTTCTTCTCCCAGTCTATACTCATACTGGGGATTGCCTCAATCCAAGTGCAGCATCTTGCACTTGGTCTTGTTAAACCTCATTAGGTTCTCCTGTACTCACTTTTTGAGCATGCCCAGGTTCCTCTGGATGGTGTTCCTCCCTTCTATTGTGTAGATTGCACCACTCACCTTCGTGTCATCAGCAAACTTGCTGATGGTACACTTGATCCCACTATGTCATTGATAAAAATGTTGAAAAGTGCTGGTCCCATGACAGAGCCCTGGGGGACACCACTCGTGATAGACCTCCATCTGGATGCAGAGCCATTGATAATAACTCTCTGGCTACAACCATCCAACCAACACATTATCCACCTAATAGTCCAACCTTCAAATCCATATCTCTCCAATTTAGAGATACGAATGCAGTGTAGGACCATGTCAAAGGTAAATGGCATCAGTTGCCCTTCCTTTGTCTACCAATGCCATTACTCCATCCTGGAAGACAACTAGATTGGTCAGGCACAACCGACCCTTGGTGAAGCTGTGCTGGCTATCTAGGACCACCTCCTCATCTCGCATGGACCTTAACATCTCTTCCAGCATAATCCACTCCATGATCTTCCCAGGCACAGACATGAGGATCACTGGCATGTAGTTCTCCAGCTCTTCCTTTCTCCCTTTCTTAACAATGAGAGTGATGTTTCCCTTTTTCCAGTCACTAGGAACTTTGCCTAACAGCTAGGATTTTTCAAATATGATGGACAGTGGGCTTGGCAACCACATTATCCAGTTCCTTCGGAACCCTGAGACGAATACCATCATATCATAGAGTCATTAGGGTTGGAAAAGACCTCTAAAATCATCTAGTCCAACCATCAGCCTACCACTACCATGCCCACTAAACCACGTCCCTCACTGCCACATCTACATTGTTCTTGAACATCTTCTTGGGTAGCCTGTTCTACTACCTCACCACTCTCTCTAAGAAATATTTCCTAATATCCAACTGGAATGTCTCCTGGCACAACATAAGGCCACAAATTCTTGTCCTGTCTCTGTTACCTGAGACAATAGGCCAACTCCTACCTTTCCGCAACCCTTTTTCAGGCAACTAATTGTAGAGAGCAATAAAGTCTCCCCTGAGCCTCCTCTTCTCAACACTGAACAATCCCAGTTCCCTTAGCTGCTCCTAACATGTATGTGGTAAAAGAGAATTTCCATTATTTCAACCTTTTGTGGGATAAATCACTAGTAATCTCCACTGCAGATTCTTCTGACTGTCATATGCAAGAGCTCTTTGGCACTAAATATATACAAAAATAATTAACTAATATCAACTCTAATTACTTATATTCAGTTATGATCCTTTTGAATAAGAATGCTTTCTGAGAGAATGCTCTTAGGTCAAAGAAAGGAGAGCTAACAAATGCCCTGTATATGCTGATCAGTTATTAGCTGCTTATTATTTATTATTAAGCATTCAAATGATACACAATTGAAGTAGTAATAATATCATGTAGCATTCTAAAAAAATTTGTCATACAAATATATGCAGAAAGAAAAATCTAGCATTATCAGTCTTAATAAATAGTTTTGAAATCAGTGGGTAAGAAAAGATTATATTTTATAAATAATTGAAATTACTGATTTTCTACTGTAAATATAGCAGCACCTAGGCTAATTTGATGAAAAGAATAATCAGGGACTTGTGGCTTTTGCTGATTGATATATCCACAACAAATTACAGAAAAGTTTGGCTGAAATGTGGTCTATGAGCCAAACTGGTGGTATTCCTTAATGCAGTCATATAGAACCAACAAAAGCCTTTAGGTTAGAGTGAGCGTCCAGTTCTTTTGATGTAATTTGCTGAGAAGATATTTACATGCAGTTGCCAAACTTACGTTCTCTCTTCCCTAACATATTGTGATCTGGAAAGTGAAGGAAGGAACTTTGCTGAATCAGAGGAGAAATTTCAGTGAACACAGCATAAGGTTTGGCAAGACCTTTCGATGCTTGTGAGTCTACCATCAAATGGAATTGCTGCCTTCCCTGAGGAAGACTGGAGGCCAACTTATAGCCCTCTGCACACTTCTGTTCCCACACAGCAAAGCTGTAAAGAAAAGGGGAAAAGGTCATTCAGCCTTATAACATTACTTTTCATACTTTTTCTGTTTTCTCTTTGTTTTTGCAGAAAATAGTCAGCTAAAGACAGAAGCCTTCCAAGCTATCTTACATCTAAAGTTGGCAAAAACGTGGGAAGGCATCTGAGATTTCCAAGTTTTGCCTACTGACTTTTTCCTTTGAAATAAACACAAAGCAAGCTGAGAAATGTCAGATTGCTGTAATTGCTGAAGGTTATTTGCTATTAAATGCTAGATATTCTCTTCACTATTTTTTTTTCTTCTAAAAAGAGGCATAATAACAGAAATAATTAAAAATGGTGTAGAACTATAAATTTATATGAGACTACAAACATATAAATGAGCCTGCTTTGCATGGTTTCTCATATGAAATTTATGGTATTTGAGAGTCATTGATCTTTAAATAAAAAAGGAATTTTAACTACCAAGAGAAAGCAGATTCTGCTTAATTTGAGAATAAAGGGATCTCTGGGGTTCAATAGAGAAGATGGTCTTATTTTGGAGCTTGTGCTGCTCTCCAGCTAATAGAAAAGAACATTTTTACTCCAGCTTAAGCCCCAGGACAGCTCTGTACTGGCTCAACAACTAGAACATGGAAGGAAAGATACACTCCCACTCACAAAAGGAAATAAAAGAACATTAATAAGCACAAAAGAACAAAAACTTCGTATTTCCACAGTTGTTTTGCTCTTTATAATATTTTGAAAATAAAAACTACTTCACAAGTCTAAAAACAGTGGCTAACAGTGTCACTATTCCAGTCAGATAACTTCTTAGAAAGTGACAGCTGAACTTTTTAACAAAGAATTTTATGGAGCCTTCTCTGTATTTTATGATTCTAAATTTATGCTTTTAAAAGTGTACAGCCTTGAAACACTTTTGCTATGGTGTGTGGATTTTTAATTGTTTATTTTCTATTAAGAACAAGAGAAGGGAAAGAATGGGATGGGTGGTTAATGGCAGCAGTAAAACATCCAGTTACTCAAGAAGAAAAGATAGTCTGAGCAAAACAGACTAATCAAGACAAAATCAAAAGGAAAACCTATCTCATTTTTATAGTAGCATCTAGAAGCACGGTAATATTCAAAGCAAAGCAGATGTAAAATGGCTGGTAATACTGATGCATTCACACATGGAACTCCCTGACTCTCCTTTTCCATTTCCATGTTATCATGGGAATTTAAAACCAACATGAAACAATGCCACTATCACATGTCATGTAACTGGTTGCCAGAATACCATATTTGCCCTAATTCTAATTTTTTTAATGAAATAGTCTCCTGGAAATTTATGATTGTATATGAAAAATCATTCTTTAAAATGTTAACATTAAAATGAAATCTGTAGAAGAGGCTTGCCCAGGCTTGTACATCCTGCCCTTGAGACCCACCTCCTTGTATCTTAATAAATCTACCACAGAATGCATGTAAGTACTGCACCAATCCTGAAGCCGTATTAATTCCGATTCACTGAGCCTGCAGATTATGAGAAAGGAAAAGTACATCTACAGATAAGGCAAATGTGCAATGAGTCAGTCAGGGGAACAAAGAGGTTCTGCTGCTGCAAATACTGCCTTTGGGACACGATTTAGAGGTGTCTGCCAGACCAGGTGAAAGGAAGCAGGAAGAGTCCAGAACATTTTTGCCACTTTGTCTCTTTGAATGACCACTGTAATTTCAATAGGATATGACTTTCAGTTCCAGTTTGCTAGAGTTAAAAAAAAAGAAGAAAGAGGGTGAGCTAGTGATAGGGACTACCTAACAACAGGTCTCATCTTGGTGCTAACCTTGTGTTTTCATCCTGGCAACCCATGGTAGCCAAAGAAATATTTTTAAACAAATAAAATCTTTGGGCTATTTCCTTCAACCTTGAGAGAAATGCCAGTCCCTCGCACTTTCATTCAGGAAACATTAGTATAGTTTCATGACGTATAAAAGCAAATAAAGGGGGAGAGGAAGTGCCCAAAACAGAGATGCTTTATTAATATAAAGTTGTTATATTGGCAAATCGTTCATTTTTACTGCATTTTCTATCAGATTGTAATTTGTCTTTCTATAAGGTAAAAGATTTTGATGTAACTTTAATAAGACTTTTTCTTTCCTGTACAGGACCATGGTTTATTCTTCTTTTTAGCTATAGCAGACATTTGGGGTATAGCTGGGAACTAAGTGAAAAACAGTCATTTCCTGCTATATAACCTGATGGTGACATGAAATGCCTCTTTCATGAACTGTTCCTGTTTGCAGGGTATCTCCACTGAAAAGTAAGAGTATGAACTGAATACCTCTGAAACGTTCACTGAGTTCTGCTGTACTTCACATGGACTTCTCTACCTGTTGACTGGGGTCACTCACTCTGCATTTCCTGAAACTTGGAAATTTCTACATCACATTTCATAAGCTTCATTATACTTTTTCATTTTACTCATTTATTTTTGAGTTGTGATAAAGCTGTTGGGAAAATAAGATCATTCAGAAAAGTCTATCCTTGTAAGTAAGTATACTTGTATCCTTATTCTCCTCATATAAAAATTAGAGGTCACATAGTACTGGACTGGAGCTCATACTTACACAACAAAGATATGCTGAACTTAATGCAATGTTGATATAAAAATTTTCTCCTTTCTCTTTTTCTTTTTTTTTTTTTCAATTTAAATAAAGTCTGCAAACATTATCTGAATTTCACATTCAAATAATAAAATCAAGTCACTCTGCCTTTAATAAGATGGATATCTCTTTTAGACACAGAGATTTGCTTATTCGGAAATACATTAAGTTCTTTATTCCTAAATTTCATATTCCAATATAAACACTGTACATAAGTCTCCATAAGATATCAGGTAGGATTCAGCTCACAAATTAAGGCTTAAGGTGTATGTACTACGTGTCTAAATACCCATTATACTCAGCATTCACCTAGTCAAAGCAGTCCGTGGAGCTTAGAGATATGTTCACATCACGTTGTTGCATACCTACATTTTATTAACAACTGCATCACTACTAGGTATAATGATGGTTTAGACAGTTTCTATGTAGACATCTAGTGAAAGATTCAGACACTTAAACATAGTTATATAGTTCCATAAGAAAAAAAAATTGCTGTATTTTTCTCACAGATTTTCTTTCCTGAAAGATTTCTCTCTTTTTACAGTGTTAAAATGCTGAATGCTAACATAAGGCACGTGAGATATATAGTTGCTCCTCCAGCCTAAGACCACATCCAGTCATTTTCACATTCAAAGCATTATAAGTGGCACAAAAACAGAGTGTACTCTCCTGTAAGAATAACTTGTTTCAAGTTTATGGACTTTTTGGTAATAAATATTGTAATTAAAATTTTTAAATTGTTTTTATTTAATTTTTAATGATTTTCTATGTTTCTTGTTTTCTTTGATATTGATATGGTTTGCAATAGTTTGGGTTTTTTTTTATGTGAGTTTTGTGTTAATATATTTGCTGAAAAATCTCCAGTCTCTACTTCTACTGTTTGAAACAAGGCAAAGAGTGCTATGAATTTAAATTCCCACTGGCTGGGTATAATGCTACACTTCCAAACTCAATTTACAGGACAGCCAAAACAGGAAATTAGAGTCCTCTTTACTGGTCCCTAAGTATCTCTTAAGCATTTGTTTCCTAATCTGAACAGTTCATTTACTTTGTTCATTTTTTATTTTTAAATGGGGGGCTATTGTACAAAACACCAAGGTCAGTATTGCAATAATAATAAGTAATGACTTTTACTGCTTCTAATACCATTTACTTCCTCCTGTACTTCAGAGAATATGACATTACACTTCAAAAATAACCAATCAACCAAAGAAAAAACCTTCAAACAGACTTTTTCTGCTTTAATGCTTGACTTTGTGCAAATAAGTAACCTTTCATACTGCAAAAAATTTTGCAGCAAATTATCTCTCTAAATAGAGTTTATACATACTACAGGCCACGCTACAAAAGAGGAAATGAATAAGAGGGAGAGAGATTGCAACCTGAATTGTAAAGGTTTATCACTAGGGAAAAACACATCATACATTTGTTCTTATTGCAGTTCATTATTACTGTGGTATTACCAGCATTGACGTTGTTATGCATTAAATATTAGAGTCTGGAGATTGTATTTTTATTAATTCAAGATACTATTGTATGTCTTTTTAAGTGTTAATTGTGCTCTTTGTATCTGGAATGTATCATATTGCTTGAATGACCACAAGACCCTGATTTTATATTTCTTTTGCATATACAGTAAAATAGCTGCAGAATTTACTTTCCCATACTTAGGCAGAGATCTTGAAACTTGATGACTATTATGGTCCTTTTCAACCCAGGCCATTCTATGATTCTATGATTCTATAATACATGATTTCATGTCATCTAACACATCATTCACTTGTAGAGCAGTACCACAAGATGGTATTGATAATATTGACAAAGCTTTTCTTGATTAGAGAGAAAATTAGACCTTCAAGATTCAAACTGAAACTGAACCACCAAGTGTGGTATGCTTTGAGAATAATTCTCCTTATGTGTTGCCTCATTTTTCAAATTATCTTGACCATCACAACAAGATTTCTTAAGCTAAAATATTAAATAATAACAATGGAGATGTACAATCTGATAGCAGTTGATCAGGCACCTGCTGACGAATTCAGATATGTAAAGGCATATATGAACTAGCTGAAACAAAATGAATACAGTGGGGATTAGTAATGAAATTTAGTCAGAGCATTCTGCTATCTGCCATGCTTTATCTAAGTACTTCCACTGAACATCTGTAAACATATTGGTATCTAAAAGAGGGTCCCAGATCCAAAAGAAGGCTCACAATAGAAATATGACAGAATACAGGTATCTATACTGTATAGAGGAGATTTTGGTAAGATATGAGGCAGAAATTCTTTATTCAGAGGGTGGTGAGGCACAGTAACAGTATGCCCAGAGAAGCTGTGAATGTTAAATGGAAATGCTTCATACATGCTCCCTAGTCAGACTTCATTTTGTCAGATTGATCCTCTGCTGCCATCTGTCACACAGCAACAACATGTAATGGAATATTGGCAGGAAGGTTCAGTGTCTACTGCCATACAACTGACATCTGCCTCTGACGTCATGAGCCAACATAATAAAATAGGAGACATTACTTCTGGAGCAGCCCTTGTAGATCATGTTTTGTAAAAAGATGGGCTGAAATAAGAAACACAAAGAACAGCAACCACATGTGCTTGATAATAAGCATTCTATTGTAATTTCCACGTACACATGGTTAGTGCCCTCAGAATGAGGCAAGTATGAATTCCCAGACAATATTAGTTCAGCATACTGTTCAAAGACTACTGAATAAAGTATATGACCACTGTGTACTCTAAACTGCAATTGCTGGAGTCAGAGTGCCCACCTATGTTTCTAAATGAGCCCCAGTAGAGAAATGCCATGTTTTCTCATTGCAACTGCCCCAGCTGAAGTGCCCAGCTGAAGTGCCTCTGAGCCACCTAACCATGGGCAGGTGTGAGACCTGCAGGTTTCCAACATCAATATCCAATGTCCTGCTCTGAATGATGCTCTTTATTATCTCTTTCTCTGCATCCAGCCATGCCTAACTCTTCACAGATGCTGCCAATGGAATATTTAGTCAGTGCATGCTGCTTTTGTGCAATGGATGTACCCTAGACCACGTAGTCCATGTCCTCACTGTGAGCCATCAGCCTTTAGCAACTGGCGTGCCCTGCTCACAGACCCCAGAGCTGCCTGTTTCCTCCCAACACACCAGCACATAGTGTCAGGGTGGCCCTTTCTTTTATTACCTTATCATTTCATTCTCTCATATCCAAGAATAAGCTCTGTGTGTTCTCAATGATGTCTCATATCCTATGCTAAGTCTCTCAGCACAATGTTTCTGCAAGTCATGGTGCCTGATAAAGGGTGATCATAAACAACCAATAATAAAAAGTGACACACAACTGATGGTAATAAAATATAAGAACAGAACACTTAAGTATCTTAAACCTTATAAAGTTTTGTCAGGTATTATTCCTTCTGCACTTTACAGCTTCAGTTAAATGGCAAGGTACTTATTTCAAGAAAAGACACCTTTTTTTTTTTTTTTTTTTTTTTTTTTTTTTCCCTGCAGAGTGCATTTCAATTTCCAACAAATCTGAAATAGCTTCAAGTTGTGAATTCCTAATCATCAAATCCAATATTTTTCAGCCATAACCCTAAAAGAGAACTCGGATTATTTTGCTGGTAGAAGTATGCTGTGATGCAGGGAACATAATTATAAAAGATGTGCACTCTGAGTATGAATTTTAGTAAATGGTTTCAACAAAAAAATATTCATTACCTGTTTTCCTTTCTTTACATGACACTCCAGAACTGAGCTATTAAATAAGTCAGATTATTTGAATACTGAGTTCATCCTACATTAATCCAGAAATGTTAATTGTTCACCAAACAAAGCATTCTATAGTCTTGTTTTGCTATAAACAGATTTCACGTAAATGTAACAGAATACTTAATTCCCATCACATGAGTACAGTAGAGGAGAGAGAAAGAAGGGGATGCTTATTGTTGTTTTTAGATAGCTATAAAATTGCAATATTACCTCTCTATTAACACACAAGGCAGTAAACAGTTTCCACAAGTGTTCTAAGAGCAAAGACTTTGTACAACAGCCGTTACCACAAAAAATAGGAAAATATAAATTATAACTATGAAACAGGTTGGTAATATAAAGACAGGCACTTCACAAGGAAGTTTTGTTTGGCTGAGATATATAGTACACAATAATTTCAGAAAAGCATGACAGATGTAACATGGCTTTACTCTCAAACAAGTGATTTTCCCTATAGAAATCTCATGTCCACAGACATTTAAAAGCTGCAGTAATATGAAACTATAACATATATGTGCATCATCCTTTTGTCTTTCATTACTAATTTTTTTTTTTTTTTTATCTCAGCAACCTGCTCTTGAGACTTTCTGGAGAGCCAGAGGGCAGGTGGACTCTTCTCACTGCACTGGGAAGGTCAGGCAGAATATTAGGAAAAATTTCTTTTCTGAACGTGGTAATGCACTGGCATGGGCTGCCCAGGGAAGTGGGGGAGTCACTGTCCCTGGATCTGCTCAAGAACTGTGGAGATGTGGCATTGGCAGACATTTGTAGTGAGCATGGTGGGGATGAATTAGGGCTTGACTTGGTGATCTTAAAGCCATTTTCCAACCTTAATGATTCTGTGATTCTGTGATTCTATAAACTGGAAACTTCTGAAATGGCACTCACAACATTTCTCCTAGATGGCACAGCAATTTATGGATATAATCATTTCTTTTAATTTACTTTAATGCTAGAGTTCAATATTTGTGTATAATTTAGCACTTGTCTGTCAATAGTGAAATTATTGCAAACAAGAAAAAAAGTAAGCAAGCACAACACTGGCCTGAGCATAAAGCTGTAAAGCAGCTTAGAAAAAACTACATATAAATATACATACAATTATATATGTGTCTGAATATATACATGGGTACATATATTCACACAAACTTTTCCTTCATTTTTATCCATTTTGCCCCCCAACATGATATAAATGAGTCCATTAGAAAACATTTTAATTTCTTGTAACAAGTGATGAACAGAAAAATTTCATTACTGCACATAAAACGGTTTTGTGTAAAAAATGTGAATTCTGAGTTTTTTGCTCTTTTAAGGTATGAAAACATAGATACTGAATATGATGATTTAATTCTATTTTTTTTAAATCAATTTAGCAATATCTGATTTTTATTTACTTAAAATATAAGTAAATGAAATGGTTTTTGGGCTTAAGAATAACTACCAAGATCAAATCTTGTTATAAAGAGATTACTTTTAAAATTGTATATATTTAGCCTGGGTCTGTTCAGCCTGGGGAAAAGAAGACTGAGAGATGATCTGATTAATGTTCATAAATATCTATAGGGAAGTGGGAGGCAAATGGATGAGGCGAAGCTCTTCTTGGTGGAAGTTGCATACAGGAAGTTGCACACAGGAAGTTCCTTACTAACATGTGGAAGAACTTATTTATTATAAAGTTGACAAAGCACTGGAATAGCTTGCCCAGAGAGGTTGTGGAGTCTCTTTCTGTGTAGATATTCAAGACCCTTCTGGATGCCAACATGTGTGACCTGTTCTAGGGAACCTGCTTTAGCAGGAGAGTTGAACTCAATGATCTCTTGAGGTCCCTTCCAACCCCTGCAGTTCTGTGATTCTGTGATATAAACGCAATGCTGATCAAAAGAAACGAATTATAAAAGCAATCCCCTTTTAAAACCTTGGCATCAGGGAAAGAGATTTACTAATGATTACAAAAAGCAGCATCTTGACTAACCTGTAGCAAGACTGTCAGCACTATAGCACAAAGTTTTGCTAAGATGCTTACAAATATATCAGGTTTTAGATCATGGTCCCATGTGCAAATGGCATTCTAAATGTTAGTCCTTTGTTTATGGTACCTCCTGCTGTAGCTTCAACTGGACATGGTACTTTTTCTTCCCATTACAGGCTTTTTCTTCAGCTTTACTTCAGTTCATTTAGGTATGCTACTGCAGACTTATGAGCACCTCAAATGCTGGTGAAATCATTTTTGCCTGTGGTATACAGCATTCAAAACGTTTCTGGGAAAAGTAATATAGCAATATCAAGCACTATGTTAGGGCTGGATTCCTAGTGAGAGCCCCAATCTTGAGGGAAAACTGGCCGACAAAGAAAGGCAATTGTAGTTGCCTCCTGACTTATTTCCTCACCTTTTACTCTAAGATTTCACAAACAGCAAATTAAAAGATGAGTCTGATCCACTATTTACTTTGATAAAAGAGGAGTACAGTTCAATGGCATCACACAAAATGCCTCAAGTTCTACAGAAGGCATAAAGTAAGAAAGTCTGTAAGAAGTTCTAAAAAGGAAAGACTTGAGGTTGCAAATTTATACACAAGAAAAAAAAAAAAAACGATGACAAAATATTTGTAAGAATCCCTGGGTATATATGGATACATGGGTAAAATACTCAATGTATTAATGACTAGGCATCCTCATCCTCACTATCCAGAAAATTGAAGTGAAAAATACAACCTTTATAAGATTCAAATAATTTTATTTGTCATGTCAGCATCTTCACTTATTCATTTAGAACACATTCCCTCAAGACATGCAAGAAATGCAAAATTACCTCTACAATAGCACACCTGTATACCAGAGAAAATTTTAATCATATGTTGTCTTTGAGATAATGCATACAGTGTAAGTAAGCTCTTTTAAAATAAATATAAAATTAAAAAGACTTTCCAGTTGTACAATCCTGTCAGAGCTATTTAATCTTGAAAAGATACTGTCTTTCACTAAAACTTATAAAAATATTTTCTCCAAGTTTCAAAATAAATATTTTTTTTTTGCAAATTTGAAATTCCTCACCTTAAAAGACATTAGAAATTGGACTATAGTGGACACTGCTAATACTTTATGAGTGTCAAACATTTCCAAGTCATTAAATGAAAGTAACGAATCAATAAGTGTTCTGGCATTGCTCGTTAATACATCACTGAAGCTGAGATTTATTCTTACATTGCAGGACCTGGAATAGAAATATCCTTCATAATTAATTAATTGAAAGACATGATATTGGACTGCAAATTTACAAGTAACCGTTATTCTCAGTAAAATATTTTTGAATTGGGTCAGAAATGTAAATTGAATCTGCGGGTCAAATTCACTCATATTTCCCTCTAACCACAATGGAATTGCTACTTTTGTCATTAACTTTCAGTTGACTGTTGTAATAAAACAGTCAACTTCCCTTCTATCTGCATGTATATTTCTAAGCTAAGACAATGAAATACTAGATCTTAACAGAGGGAACCTATTCTTTCAGAAGTTCTGGACATTTGAAACTGGTATAGCAAAGAACCTTCAGCCTCCTCTGGTAGCAAGGTTCATCCTAAAGTCATTTAAAAAGTGTTTATTTATTAAGTATTTTACATTAAAAATCCAGGCTGCTGACACAGGAAGCTCAAAATGTGGAAAAAACCGGGTAAGCTGTTCATCTTACTTAATTTTCTCCAGGAAGCTCAGAGGAACCAATTGCCACTGACTGGCATTATCTACTAGATGTGGAAGGTGGGTTCCATCACCTTTACAGTGTTTTTCAAGATTTTTTGTTATTTTTATCCCAAGCATTGACTTTGACTGCTTATGGAAATCCCGCTGGGAGAAATCTCTGCTATGAAGAGAGACATTTCAAGTAGCTCTGACATTTCCTGGGTAATTCTATAAACGTGAGATGAAATTATGTGTTATTGCCAGAAAGCAGTCATGTCAGAGCTCACTGTAAACCTTCAAGTGGCTTACACAAAGATGGTGAAGCCCTTTGGTGCTATTTTAAACTGAGGCCATGCAACAGGTCAAAAACATATCTTGGAGTACTCAGTGCCATTCATTCTCAGTTTGCTTTGTTAGAATTCACCTCTAAGTTCACGAATGATGAATATAGGCTTGCAGGTACCATCATTCTTACAGGAATTCACGGTGGGCTCCAGAAAATGTGTTATCTGGATGATTATGCATGTTTATTTCTAGTACCATCTACACAAGGGAGTTTGCTTTCTACCAGTTTAAGATTACACAGATTGCACGAGATGCAGCAGAATTCACTAAGTTTCATACACAGGGATGCCTTCTATAATCAAATAAAATTCTACTGTAATGTCAGAATTGTCACATAGAAATATTTCTTCATTTTTATTTCCTTTACCATATTTCCTGCCGATTTTAACCAATTATTTAGTAAAATATTATTTAAGTCTATTAAACCAGTCCTAAGTATGAACATCAACTGCAAATAATAAAGAGTATTGAGGTTTGCTTCTGTAATTATATAAACCAGAGAACAAAATGAGTTACTCTTTTATGAAAATCCCATGGGTTTTGTTTTCCCCAAATTCTTCTACCAGCGTTTGTATATGATGTTGAAAAGCTCAACGTGGATAAAAAAATCACTTGTTTCTTATTTCTTGCTAAAAGGACACTTATTTCATTATCAGATCTCTCAAAGAGATGATAATAGCATTACTGTCTTGACCTTGACTGTCTTCTTCTTTCACACCTAACTCCTATTTGTCTATCGAGTGCTGGCTCCTCTGAAAAATGAAGGTGACTTCCAAGAAACAAAAAAGCACATTCTATATACAGTGTTTCATGCTATTTTTCAAGAAGCATTTAGTGAAATCAAAGAGAGAATACATCCTTATAATTAACTTCCGAGCTCAATCTTTAGAAAATCCCTCTTTAGCTGATTTTTCTTAAAACAATAGCTATATTTCTACAATATTTATTTCAAAACAATCAGCTTCCACTAATCCAAAATAATTTGCTCATTTTATGTGCAATTCATACTAATTGGATATAATGTACTGGATATAAATTATCCAATTACTTCAAGAAATGTAGTTTCAAGAAATATAACTGTTCAGTGGATGACAATTAATTATGTCAATTAATTATCTTTCGGTTCCTCCTGATTATTCCTGTCCATTTCCCACCTCACGTTTTCTCCCATCCTACCTGATCTATCGTGATTTCTTAGTCCTGAGCAGATAGCAGGAAAGGAATCTGAGGGCTGCACAGAAGATTCTCTGTTGACCTATAGAGGGATATTTTTTCAGAACATCTGCCTGTGTGCTTATCTGAGAACCACAGGGAAATCCCATCTGACATCATCATTAAAGATCTTCATGAATTCAACATGACTTCATGAAAACTGACAAGCTTATTCTACCCAAAAAATATTTTGTAGAAAACCTATTTAAGTTTTATGATTCACAAATCTTTTGCAAGTGAAAGTTCTCCTCATAAAGCAAAATAAGTTGGGGAAACTTATATAACATCTGACTCATTTTTCTGTTCATTTTGTCATTCCTTTGCCACTTTCAAAATTCACTCATCACCTCCACAACAGCCATAAAAACCCTTTATCTAGAATTTTGTTAAATGGAACTCACCTCAGCAAAACAGGTTTTCCATTCTCTTAGTGTGTGTGAAGCAGTTTCTCGCTTGTGAACAAGATGAACACAGTTCTAATGGCTCATGAGAAAAATGTAGGTACAGAGGACAGAAATGCGTGTACTTTGTCTCTATAAATACCACTTAGACAAATCTTGCCCAAAAAAACCTGGGATAAGTTACAGGGTTTTCCCTAGTTCTACCCCTTCAGGGATGTGTCTCATTCCAGTATTACTACCTTGCAATAAGCCTTTCTGATTGGTCAAACTACCCTATGTCTAATTTGTCTGTCTGATGAGGAACCTTCTGTTTTTTGTCAGGAACACCTGGAACCATGTCCTCTGATGAATAAATGAAACTATCTCACTGATCCATGGGTGCAAGAAGTGTTCAAATGAAGCTGCTGTTTGAAGGGTGGCAAATACAGACTTGTTTGTGGTAAGATCTGCAGCTCTATTTTTGACCTGAGTCATCACCTGACACTTGTGCTGTGTATGGCTGAGAAGGAAAGGCTTTTATTACTTCACCATGTTCAATGCAATACATCATACCATGCAATAACACTGAAACAAAAGATTAAACAAACAAACAAACAAACAAAGCTATGCAGGTATTAATGAACAGTCCTTCTGAGTTACTCAAGAATTCTATGCACTCTGTCTCTTTCCAGATATTTCTGCAGGTACTCCTTATTCTTTTAGTGTTTGCATGATATGCACCTTGCTTTATCATTTTAGTAAAACTGCCTAATCAAATGAGTTAAACATTACATCAGAAAAAACTTGGAATTAGAATTCTCATCCTTCCACAGAAGTTTAAAATATTTCATTTACTATTTTTGATAAACGGTGATTAGTTTTGCTCTGCCTCTGGTTCAGATGTTTTTAATGTGGGCTCATGTTATTTCAGAATATGCCACAGGGAGATCCCAGGCAAAGATGTATTAGATTTATACATGTAATTCCTTCATCTGAGCTTAATCCTTAAAAATAATGCCAGTATCATTTTCCTTTTCTGAAAATTATGCAGTTGCACTAATGAACTAGGAAAAATAAACTATCTTTGTATGCATATTAAAAACAGTAATGCCATGAATTGATGTCAAGAAGGCGGAATCTCTTTAAGCATATTTTGAAGGAAGAAGTGTTGCCACTTTTGCATTCTACTGTCACAGACAAAACAGTTCTACTCTTTAACAGTCCTACTTAGGCAAACATGAATGACAGCAGTAGATACATTAACTTTGTGAAAAATGATTATTTCATTGATATTTGGTGAAGAAGCTGATATCTGTGATGGATTGCACTCTAAGACAATGGATTTAACAATCTTAGAGTCAGTAGTCAGTACCTGCTGCTGCCAGGAATAGGCAACAACACAATCCCTGCTACGACTGTGATGGTTTAAGTTACTGGGAGAACAATTTTTTTACAGTTTGAAATATCTTTTCCACCAAAGTGCAATGGAGCAGTCAGTGAGTCATTTCAGAGCCTGCAGATTGATGTCTTCTAGATAAAAGGCTTGAGACTGTTTCATCTCAAAGTACTCTAACAAGCAAAAATATCTGCAGGTTCTTTACAAAGATTTTCTGCGCAGAAAAGCAGCTGTCTGGGGGACCATTTCCAGTATCATCAGACACCTCATACTTTCCACTATAGGGTTCTTTATCCTGCTCTTTATAATAGACATATACCAGCAGGTAGTGTTAAATAAACTACAACAAACCTGTCACACAACCATGGATGACTTGACTCTCTAACAACAAGGCTGTAAAAGGAAAAAATAAAAATTTACATAATTTCTAGCAGAACAGATTTCAAATCATGTTAATATAAAGCATTCTCAGTGTTTTGGTAATTTTAATGTCTTTGATTAAGCCAGATAAATGTTCATAACGTGTAGTGTTACATTTAGATGGCACAGAGTTGAATATAATTCTTCTTTCTTTACTATAATAACCCTGTAATATCTTAGTAATACAGTAAAAGAGATACAGAATCATTTATCACTATTATTACTAAATTTTCCTGCTACTGCCTCATGGAGTAAAGTAATATATTTTTAAAAACTCTGTGGCAGAAAACAAGGCATAATGCTGTACTTGATCAACGACATATCAAAACCCATTAAGCAACAAGGTATGCATATAATTGTATTTTCACACATAGATCTTAAAGACGTGAGCAATCAAAAGGCTCACTCTGGAAATCCACTTACTAAAAAGCAATCTTTAATCCTGCACCAGCATGTGGACATGTGGTTCCTGAGGGGCAGGGGATAAGGACTTTTGCCTCTGAATGGAGATATACCATGGAAAAAAGCATGTGGTGATGGGAAAGTGAAAGATTGAATCAAAATGAGTACAAGTGTGTGGTGACAATTCAGGTAGCACAGAATCATAGAATCGTAAAATGGCTTGTATTGAAAGGGACACCAAGGATCATCAAGCTCCAACTCCCCCTGCCACTGTTGTAGTAGGCGTCTTGCGGGGGCACGGGATGTATGGGACAGGCCTCTCCCTAAGCATAGAGAGACAGTGCTATCGTGCTGACCTTGATGCAGAGAAAACAGGAGAAGAAGAAGGATGAGAAAAGAATGTGGAAAGGGCCAAATAAGGCACAATGTTATCTGGTATGAACCAATCAGAGTGGGACATGACAGCACAGTTTTGTAGGTAAAAATGTATATAAGCTGTGTTTAGTAGTGAATAGATGCCATTTTACCGCTCATCATATTGGTGTCACCTTGGTATATGGCCAAGCCGCAGGCTCCCCAAAGCAACGAACATCACGGTTGCCTGTGAAAGGCAACAGCCACCAACCTCCATATCTAATACTAGACCAGGCTGCCCAGGGCCCCATCCAACCTGTTCTTGAACACCTCCAGGGACGGGGCATCCACAAACTCTCTCCGCAGCCTGTTCCAGCACCTCACCGCTCTAATAGTAAAGAAATTCCCCCTGATATCCAACCTAAATCTTCCCTCCTTCAACTTAATACAATTTTCCCTTGTCCTGCTATTATCTACCCTTTCAAAGAGTTGACTCCCCTCCTGTTTATAGACTATAAAGATGTGTATGTAGCCTTAACTCAGGTATCATAATTTCCGGGTTCTTCAGTTGCAGCCTTAGCATTCATTTGGAATAGTTCAGAGTCGGTGTAACAATAAGACTGTAAAGAAACTCATCCATATCCATATCGTGCTGCTGAAATGAGCTGATCCCTTTGGGTACTTGGCAAGGATAGTCACTCTGAAGCGTTTTCAGCTACTTGAAGCAGTAATGACACTGGCAACACAGTTAGCTACAGCTCACTCAATTCTCTGGGGAGTTAAGGCATCGCTAAATTTCACAGGTATTTTCTAAGTCAGGTGAAGTAGGCATTCATGGATGTTTGAATTAATTTGTATATATTAAAAATAAAAATAATAAAGAAAGCATATTCTGGAGGCTTGAATTGTTTCTACACAATGTTCCCCATAGCATCTCTTTGCCCTAGCCTTTCATCTTCTCTTACTGCTCCCCAACTCTCAGTTCCTCAGAACAGGACTTAACATTTGTCTCCTCCTGCTCCTCCTGCAGTACTTCTTTTGTGCTGTTACTTCTCCTTCTTATCCCACACAGGCCCATATCATTCCCCTTAGCATCATTTCTGTTACTTCCCTTAATTTCTTGAGTTTTCCCAGGGGATATTTATTTTGGCTCTAGTTATATTCTTATAATGTCTTCTTGGCTCCTATCCTGTCTGCTCTCAGACCCAAGTTACTCATCTCAGACCATGATTTCCCTTCAGCCTCGTAACGTAGCAGGAGGCAACACTGGAAGGATAGGTCTGGGATTCTTGCTCAAGATTCCTGCTCCCAGCAGCCCTGCTTTACAAGGAATGTGACCCCAGCATGCTAAGGGAAGCCACTCAGATCTCCAGTGAGAAGGGCTATTTCTTCATGTTCTTTGACAGAATAAGGCATGTTCAGCATTGGAGGATCTTTGGCAAACATTGCCTTCACAAGCTTTGCGATGTGCGGAGACATTTTCCTCAGTGATCTCTAAGGCCAATTTCAGAGGGGCAGCATAGGCAGTTTCGTCAATCCAGGGAAATCGCAAAGCAGATTTTAAATTCCATTTCCCATGTGCCACCAGATGGAAGCTTTCAAGCAAAATGTTAATAAAACTATTTAACCTTAACTGGTCAATGCTATTTTCATTAACGACTTAGAAAAAAGTTTGCTTTAATCAAAACTTTAGGAAAAAAAAGTATTTCAGGGATATATCCAGCCACAATTATTTAAATTTGGCAGAGCAATTAGCAACTGAATACAGAGGCTTATGATTGAAAACCTCTGGCAGCCTCGCTTATTGGCATTAGAACTCTGCCACTATTACAACATGCTGTTTATTTAACAGTTTCTATTAAATTAAATTAGTTATCTTTAATCATGGCAGATATATTTATATCTATTTTAAATAGCTCTCCAAATGTTTCTTTTAATTCTTGCACATAAATTCTAGTGTAATGAGATAATGCAGCTGTATTTTCATGAGTATAATAAACCTCTTATGGTTTGGACCGAGATGAATATCAGGGAAGTAAAAAAGAGAAGGAGATATTGACATGATCAGAAATTAAGTACGTTTGGTATGCTAAGTTTCAGAAAGTAAGTCCACAATGTAAGGAGGATGAAAACGACATGGAAAAGAACAGGGCCTTTGTTTATACAAATATTAAATACGGCTTTGGCTTTATGAGTTTTTTTCTGCTCTCATTTATTCTAGTAAATCTTATTTACTCTTCCTGGAGAACGAGTAGAGAAATCAACTACATCAGTAGAGAAAGGCAGAAATTAAACTAGAATCAGATGCCACAAATGTAAATGAATAGTAAAGAAAAAGAACTACAGCATCCTGGACAGTGCTGAGGTAATTGTAGGAAAGCACCCATTTTGAAAAGTTAATGATGTTTAAAGTTTCAAAAATTATTAGAAGAGCAAAATATCAAAAGGAACAGTCACATTTATTTTCCATCTGTAACTTCCACTTGAAAAAAAATGGCCTTTGTTTATGTACAGTAATGCTTTAAGTACAAATGATTCTACAGAAGAAAGGTTACATTTGACTGGGACAGAATTAAGATCAACTTGCTATGAAAATGTCATCTGCATTTTATAAAAATATTTCTTCAGATTTCACATACAATTTGTCTAATCCCTGCACTACCACCATGAACTGTCAGTGGTTCACCGAAACATAAGCACTATGAGAGAAGACCCAAGGAGAAAGGTTAATTATAAAATCTTGCAGCAAAGTTCCCAGCACTTGTAGCTTTTTATTACATGTATAACATGACACTGTGCAGTATTATTTTTCTTCACTCCCTTACCAGTGTTGTTCATGTGAATGTGAAAGTCCTACAAGCCGAATCACACTGACATAAGTTGAACATCTCTGCTGTATAGCTGCTTTCTGCCTACATGATTTTCACCCCAGATTTATGAGTTTTTCAGTATGTAAAGACTCTCATTTTCATTGTTCTTCAAATAAGGATTACAAATCAAACTAAACATTGGATAGTGAACAGGAGTGAGCAAAAACACTTCACAAAACATGATTTTTAGTGCATTTCTTTCCACGGTCCAAAAAGTCATGATGCCTGGAATTGAATTATGCACTACAAGTGAAAAAAATACCAGAAAACTACAAATTAGTGTATGTTTAAAAATTATTCCCTAACAACACAATATGTCTACTATTTTCTGTGTTCCTTCCCACCACAAAGAGCAATGCAAACCTTGCGGAAGACCACATCTGTCATCTGCTCCCGTCTGCACGCAAGCAGAGAGCTCTGGTTTGTGAGCCCAGTGCTCACCGCTAGTCCTAAAGGAAACACAGCAGCTGCTTCTCTGCCCCTCTGTGGGTTCGGCTTACCTTTCCAGGAGTAATTACACTGTCTGCTCTGTTACTGTGTCTAAAACCCAATGAAGAGGCACTGCTCCAGCAATGCGCTGGGGAAATTCAGACAGCCTGCTCCATTCCATGATAAACCCTTGACCATTGGAAAAGCTAAATTTATTTGAGGTGTAAAATAGCTCTCCACGAGCTTCTCAGGAAAACCCATAGCAAAGAATCTGCATCCAGAAAAGTGGTAACTGTTAGTGGTAACATGTCTAACATATTAAAGTTCACTAATGTTAAGTACAATACAAAGAAAAAAATTGTCCTCCACTTTTTCAAGCAAAGCATTACCAGTAAAATGATAGAATCTTGCAACAGCTTTTAATGCTTTTTAAAATCTTTCTTGCAATTATCCTTCCTGGTACTTCCTTTGCTCATAAGTGATTAAAAAAAAAAAAAAGAAAAAAGAAAAGAAAAAGGCTTTTTTTTTCTGAGGTAATTATTTGTCGTGTTAAAGATTGCAATGAATATAGATCTAGGCTGATAGCTAACATGGCAATGCTTCCTGCTGCAAGTTTTCTGTGAAACATACTTAACATCAGCAATTATTTATACCGATAGTCTAATTCAGCGATTCTGAGGTGCTATTTCCCTATATTTTACCCCCAACCTATTCCTGTACTGTTTCAAAAGCAGTTCTCTGCCAAAGACATTAAGGTAATTAAAATAATACAAACCCATTTAGCTGAAACAAAGAATGTACTGAAAATTCCCAAGAGCAAAGGCAAATGAGCTCAGTTACAGACACGTTGCCTTTGACCATCATTTTCCCTGTGCATATTTAATTGGAATGTCATAGTCTCCCTCTTAGTCCACTGAAAACTGCAATTTATAGTGTGTTTTCTTGTCTCCGCAAACAGTACCAAATACAGTCTTATTAATACCTTGGATCTTTTTATTTTACACATTTATCAAATACATAGAGAGGGAAAGAAAAAAGGCATCTCCTCACAACAAAATCTAAACTAAATTTCTTAAGATATGATTTGCCCCTTAATTAAAATCAATATCTCTTCCCTGAAATCTTAATAACTGAAAACTATTTAAATTATTACCTATGTCAGATAGTGAAAGGCATGTATTTGTACCACAGGCACACATAATATAGTTTACATTAAGTGACCAATAACTCTTCTGGGGAATTCAACAAAAGGTCAAGAGGTGACCACCGATTAGGCAAAACTATCCTGTCTGCGTCATCACCCAGACAGTGATGGGTTGAGAGATCCCTGGAACTCATGCACTTTTATGTAAATAAATTGTAATCCTCAATATTTTCAGTGCATGCCAGAGTTACTCTCTTAAAGAACACATTAATTAAAAACCTTCAAAGGAAAACAGAAGTCTGATAAGCTTGTGAAATTTAATTTTAAAGCAAATTTCCTGGTTGAAAAAACTAAATAAAGTTCCATTGAAATATGTATAATTTTTTGCTGAAAGATGGCTTCAGACCTGAAAAAAAATTCATTTCTGCAAATCAGCTTCATAAATGATAACAGAATATCCAATATCAGCTATGGATGCAACCCAATTTAGGGAAATGAGATTTCCTATAAAGCAAGCAAACAAAAACCAAATGTCTTTCACAGTCATTTTTACAACTTTTTCTCAGACCATACTTGAAATGGCTACGAAGCATGTAAATGTCATAACCCATTTTATTTTCTCCTCCACGAAATATTAAAGATACGGCACTGAGCATTGTTAATAATATTGGAAAAAATATCCAGATAGGCTTTAATAGCTCAGTGGATAGGCTTTAATCTTTAAACTTAACTGCAAAGTCAGTGAGGCAATATTTCTCAAAGTAATCACCTCAGCTAAAGGTGTTTTTATTATATAAGGTCCGCAACCTTATTAGGTAGCAAGAATGAATGCTCAGAGAGCATGAATCCAGTTTATTAACAAAGCATCAATAAAACCTGTTAATCAGAGTATAAGAAGGGTGGCAAGCAGACCAAATTTTATAGTTATATTGGCAGATGGCAGACTTACTGTTTTCTGAAGAAAATCAAGGGAAGTATTCCACTCAAACTGAAAGCAGAAATACAGAGAAACTTAAGAATAAGGAAAAAGAAAAAAAGAAAGAGAAAAAGGAAAAAAAAAAAAAAAGGAAAATTAAAAATGAAGAAGAAAAAAAAAGAAAAAAATTTCAGGAAGAGAGGAGGACAAACGACAAAACATAACAATTTGGGGAATAAACTGTTATCGATAGCTATGATTTTATATTAGCTAGAAGCTAGAAGCGCTACTTTCAAACCAGCACTGTGCTGTGCTAAATTCTATGTCTTCTACTACGATTACTGAATAGAGTAGAAATGCCAGGTCTCTCTTCTTATCAATTTTCTTTGAGAGTATAGGGAGTTCATAGAGTTAATCAGCTCTTCACGTCCTATATAATTCTTAAACTATGTTCTCAAATATGGCTCAGAATGCATTGAACCTGCGTGAAACACTGGTGGGTGGTGACGGGATGGGCCTTCCAATATTGTACTGATAGCACCCCAGTTCACTTAGGCCTGAAGATGGCACATGGGATCATTTGCAGGTCCAAAAATGAATTTTCAGACGTGAAAATCTCAGTGATAGTCTTGGGAACCCTTCCAGGGATACTGGAGTACAGCTCACACTGCTAGCTCACTCTCTAATGCCTCTCTTGACAAGTTTCCCTTTAACACCGTAGCTGAAAAAGCCGATGTCTAAATTTCCCAAGTTTGCCTGCTATTTTTCTTTTTCCCTGTAGCAACCTGCAGATAAACTCAAGACCAGGAAAAAATTCAACCATCACTTACTGCCAGTCTTTGACATGCAGATTTTTACAGCTCTGGCTTATTAACTCTACACATGATGATTTGGAGAGTGTTTTTACAGGAGGAGATGTAGGTGCTACACAGGGGAACCCAGCAGGACTTGCTACGCAGAGAAGAAAGCTAGCATTTGGCTAATAAAGTCAACTCTCAAGGAAATTGTGGATTTAGGCTGCACATGAAGTGTTAATTTTTTTCAAAGTCAATAAGAAAGCTGTCTTTTATCTCAACTAATTTAGTCCTTTCATGGTCGAGCAACAAACCAGAGCAAATTGCTCAACAGTATCCCTCTTAAAATGTCAAAAGTACTTTGCCAAGCAGTCATTATTTATATCATACAGACTTCTTGCACCTGCTTTTACTCTTATCATGGACTACTTCAGAAGTATTCACAAAAACCATCACCTACAAAGAAATGAAGATAAATGGTGTAGCTCACAAAACAGAACAACATCATTCTATCAGAAACTTATATTTTGCAAAGCTCCAGGTCCTTACTCAGCTCCAATTTCTTGCTATCTCTGAAAGATTAAACCTCTAGAGAGCTACTGAATCTGCTGTTTGCAGGCAGAAATCTCCTTCTTTTTTTTTATCTAAGAGAGTGCGATAGTCAGGAGAAATCATTATTACAAATCCCCAGGATAGTCTTTTTTTTTTTTTTTTTTTAGACGTTCTCTCTATTTTTAAATCTGGTTTCATTTTGCATGAGGCATATTTCACATATCAAGTACAATCATGTATTGGAGGAGAGAGAAGGAAATGCTTTTCTTTTCCTGATTTCCTATTTAGGTCAGATTTTGTGCCTATGTAAATCAGCGCAACTGTACACATTTTAGCAGAATGTTTATAATAGACTGATTAAAAGCATAGATGTTTTCTTTATTTATTTTTCTGACAGGGAAAGAAAGTGAAAAAAATCTGTTAATTCTATGCCCTGCAAAATTCAAATGGTTTAACTCTGTGCTTATTGTCCACTTTCTCCATTTTGCTGTTACACTTTTCTTTCCAGTTAACTTGTTTTTTTCATTATGTACTCGTATCCCTTGATCCTGAGTAATTCAGTGTATGATATAATACACTGTAAAACCTTGTAATAAAGTTGTTCAAAATCATTGATCACAATCATATCCTCACTTGTCTAATTAACATTCAGTTTCTATTGAAGCTGAGCTGTGCAATGAAGAGGACAGAGGGGGGTATACTGGTGGTCTCATCATTTGCCATTCCCTGATTTGTCTCCATATGCAGTGTGGCAATCAGTCCTGTGTACAACAGTGTTGAACTCAGGCCTTCCTTATGGTCCTCCTCTCAGGCATAATTAATCAGCCCTCTTATTGATTTCATTTTGTATGTAGATTCTTAGACCAGATAAAAACAGAGACCGGAAAAAACATTCTCCCTGAATGCTGTCCTGCAGCAGGACTTCATCACTTGATCCAACACAGGAACTATCCCCATTGCATGAGCAAGGTATAATACTGTACATTTTAGGCATATAATGCATGCTGGGCTGATAAGGTTGCTCTCCCACTGCCTCCTTTTGACTTCCAAGAAAGCTGTATTGTAAACATTGAAGTTACACACATTAACAGGTCTGATATCAAACTTACCACTGAATGCTTTCTGAAGACAGAGAACAACTTTCAGGTACTTTTTTTTTTTTTTTTTTAAATCCTGTTTTCAAGGCTTATGTAAAAAGTTAAATAGTACACTTGAATAATACAGTATATAGCACTGGTTAGTAGAAAATTCTACCCATTCAAAGTATCAATCAAACCAAAACTTTAGAAAATCCTAGAGCCTTAAAACTCTACTCATGCTGTATGCACCTGTAGCATGTGTCTTCACTCCTTTGTACAGAAATGAGTAAGAGCTACCCATTCTGCTTGCCTAAAACCATTACAGGGATGTATTCATCCCAGGGATGAAGGTGAGGGCATTGTACCTTGGTGGTGTTCAGCATTTTTTTTTTTTTTTTTAATCACATTCAGAAAGACACATTGTAACACTACTGTCTTCTGTAGGAGGACAAAGAATTCCCTTTTTGATGTGGTGGGCTAGATTAATTGTTCCCGCAACTCAGCACAAACTCGCAGTACTGCTGTCATTAGCAAAAGGCCTAAAGGCCTTTCTACACATTCTATGACCTGTCAGTGTGCATCATGCTGCTACAACTGTTTGATTACATAGACAGGCCTAGCCATGTGTGACTTCACAGCAGGTGTTACCTATGCTTTCCTTACACAGTCTAAGTTAGAACTTGCTTGAGTGTGTGGCTGATTAATTAATAAGCTTATTCTCATCAAACTGAGAGAGAGAAGCCACTGCATGAAATCCGAAGCACTTCAAAGAGTCAGTGCAACCAACATGATGGGGAAGACCAGGTATCACATGGTGAGTGATATTACTGGGTCCATCCCAGTGTTCCCATGCTTAACTTGGGAGAATATCTGCTTGCCCTGTGCCACCAACTATTAAAGAACTGGCCCAAAACAGACATAAAAAGAATGAGGAAGGCAAAGAGACTCAGAGCCAAAATGGAACCAGCATCCTACATGTAAGGAGCCTACGTGAAAGAATATACAAGCAGTAAAGACATTCCTAGTTTTCATAATTTATCACTGAAGTTTTCAAAAAATATTGTCTGTTTCTCTTGAGCTCCTAAACTAAAAAGTAAAGCATATCAAAGAGCAAGTGCATGGCTTGATCCATAGCATGGCTTGTTTTAAAGGTTTATACAATTATTGGTACAATGGGATTTGCATCTAACAACCTATTTTTCCATGTGACTAGTCATTTAATTTTATAAAATGCAAATGATGATAAGATGCTAGAGTCCATCATAGGTAAATACATGAATCTGTAAGACATCAGCTTTTGTTTTAAAAAGGATAGCCTTTTGTCCTTTAATTTCAATCCACTGAATTCCATAGATAAAAATAATACAGACAAGCATTGAATCATTTTTAATGCATAGAATTCAAAAGAATCAGGTTCACTAGAATCTAACCATACGCTATAATTAAACTGTCATAATTTTTCTAATAAATGATAAAGGACAGTATCAAAACCTGCAAAAATAAACTTGGTGTATCATGTCTCTTTCTGGACAATTTGACTGAGTAGGCTTTGAACTGTACTTTCAGTTTCTCCTATTTTATAAACTGGTTTTGCTTATCATCCAATCAACAGAGGAACTAATAGGATTAGACAATATTGATGGTAAACTACATGTACAAGGGCTGCTCTGAAAGTAACGCCTCCTATTTTATTATGTTGGCCCATGACATCAGAAGCGGATGCTGGTGGTGAGGCAGTAGACACCGAACCTTTCCACCAACATTCCATTACATGTTGTTGCTGTGTGACAGATGGCAGCAGAGGGGCAGTCTGACACAACGGTGTCTGACATGGAAGTGTGGATGGAGCAAAGATGTGTTACTGAATTACTCCATGTGAAAAAAAAAAATGGCACCCACTGTTCACTGCTGAACATTTATAGAGACCAAACAGTGGATGTGAGCACAGTGAGGCGGTGGATGGTGCCTTCCAGCATTTTCTTAGCACTAACCACTCAATCCAAACCTTATGGAAGTCAGATTTATCAGTAGTTCTAGTGTTTTTCAATTCACCATATTACACTAGCTGAAAATATACAAGCAAGCTGAGTCATATTATGGTAAATGCTTTCTTCTGCCAGTGTTAAGCAGGTCCTGGAGGGTACATTTCCACTTTACACACGTTTTCTGGAGCAAATTTTGTCAGCTAACAGAGGAAGGAGTGGAACCACGAAAGGGCTCCTATGAATAACTTCACGCACAGGGTCTCCTGCTAAGTGAACACATTTAGCCTGGAGGGTGACTGCAACGCAGGGACTGTAGTAACAGCTCCTGTGCAGTCCTGAGAGGTAACTTTTGCTGGGTGAATTGCCTTTAAACAGTATGTCCTGGGAACACCTTGTACTTGCTGTTATATATTTAAAAAAAAAAAAAACGTGCCTGCACAGGGCTGTTTCACTGAAAAAATAATTTTGCTGCCAACATTAAACGTTCTTCACTAAACAAATACATCTGCACATCACTGACATGTCAGAGCCTGGATAGCTGGCTTTGTTCTGCTTTTATACCAGCTCTGCTCTGGGCTGGCATATGACTCAAACTCTACAGTGCTTTCCATCAGCTTCTAGGTGAAAGTAGTTGTAATACCCTTTGTTATGCACAGCAAATTCTCAAAGCAGCACATTCTGAAATATGTTAGCAAACATGGGCCGCTGCTTCTGTCCTTGCAAAATGTGACCAATACACTGCACCCACACAGTCAAATAATAGACTATATATTGGAATCAACTCTCAAATTATTAAACAATTAATCCCATATCATATCCATTAAGGTGAAAAATAACTCAATACTTCTGATAAGAAAAAAGTTATAATTAGTATGGAAAACTTTTTTTCATTTTAAGCTCTGTACTGCTTCACTCAGATCAGTGAAATATTAGGATTTATATTAAATCCACAAAGAGGTTTTGCAGTATCTTACAGTGCTCAGGGGTTTAATAAAACTATTTATGTAGATAGTCTTGAGGATTCCACTTAATTAATTAACTTAATTAATAATGCTATATGTAGACTTTTAGGCAGAACGTACACTCTGTCTAATTTCTTGGCACTGATAAGGTTGCCAATCTCTAAGAAATACTTCTGGAAGTAGTGCTTAGGAAAAGAATACCACTGATAACACCAACTTATTTTTCCAGTGTCAAACGATCTGATATTCCTGAACTCTGCATTACTTCCAACACTAGCCTGGGTGAGCATAAAAGAACCATCTTAGCTGTACCTGTTTCTTCTACTTCCATGGGAAGTTAGGTACAACTGAAATCTTAACACTTAATGAGTAAATAAAGTACACCTGCACAGTGCTTTTCCTGACAGAAACTATTAACATATTTTTAATGCAATCTGTCTTCAGACACAGAAAAAGAAGCCATGCCAGACACTTTCAGCTTCTAGAAGTCAAAATATGTTGGCAGAATATGTTGTTGTCCATCAAATACAACACAAAATAGCTATCAAGTACAGATATCTATGATAATAATTGACCAGGTTAGAACAAATAAATTAGAGGGGAATTTAGATCTTCAGCAGAAAGAGTCCTCAGAACTCTAAAGATCAGCAATGTATTTTCCATATATCTGTTTGGAAGATGCTATTTCATAATTTTTACAACAGCTGCATCTGTAGGAGACCAGAAAACACTGCATTTTTCTTCTCTAATGGCATCTGAAATATTCTTAAAACACAGAATTAAATATAAAAATATGAACATAGAATATCCAATTGTTCTTTCAATTCCTACATTTGTGACACATAAACACAAGTATATCATTTTATTACTCAGGATTTCTACTATTGTTACTAGCATCTTAATATAAATGTTATAATAAATTGCATTATATTTCCCCTACAAGATTAATTTATGAAACCATAGTGTGGCTGATGGTGGCAGCTGAACTCCTCAATGGAATTAATTAAAGGATAATCTCCATTGCTTTGTAGCATAGAAACCAATAAATGGCTGCTGAGATTAATGGCTGAAGCGAAGCTAAAGTGTTTAAGGAATTTGAAACCCCATTTATAACACAAACCCTACAAAGCAAAAGAGGTTATAGCTATGCAGAAAACTAGAACATCAAAAATAAAACAATAAAAATACAACCCCAAAGAAGAAAAAAGAAAATTCCTTCTCTTGTGAGCATCTGGAAGTAAAGCTTCTTTGTCTGACAATTCTGTAGCATATACATGAACTCAGCTGGAATGTAAAAGGAAACAGGAATGAAGCAAAACGTGTGCTGCCTCTTTTGATTGTTTGTGCAAAGCAAGGAGTACACAGGGAAAACACTTAAAAATCTGTTAGAGTAATAGGATATTACTGATGAAAAGATGAATACAGTTTTTTAAATAGAGATTTTCTGAAAGCTAAGATTTTATGTATTCAAGTCACTTTCCCAAACAAAATCTGGGAAATGATAAGGCTTGCAGGTCATGTGGAGAATTTTTTCTTCAGAGCATCTACCACACTACCCTTTGGATGAAATTGCTTCTGCATCTTCACTGAATCTCTAGCTGGCAGAAATGAGATCTGTGTGATATTCAGGTCTTCTTTTAGCTTTTGTGGAAGCAAACAGAGTACAGGTGTGTGCTACAGCAGATAGGGTGCTCTCCCCTCAAAGTTGGCCCAAGCAACAATTTTTCAATGCCATTTTCAAAAGAGTTGTACAAACTTTTGACAGCAACCATTCTATCCTGTTCGTTTGTTTTAAATTAACTCAAGGCTGTTTTAAGTACCATACACTACTTCGTCTCATTCCCTTTGCATCCGATATTCTCCTTAGCTTTGATTTCCTCTTATAAATGTTCTGTAAGATTTTTTTTTTTATTTTTTCACTGTTTTTTTTCTAAATAAATCACTTTCAAATTTCAAAGTTTCCACTCGTAAAGGGGTTTTCACTTTACTTTTCTGGCTATATAAAATTAATTAAGTTTAAAGTTAATGAGGGATAGAGATTAAACTTGCCCTACCCACCCCAGAGCGCATCTTTAAAGCTCATGATGGCTCATAAAATGAATTAATCACCATCTAAGGACAAATTGTTTCAAGATAACCAAATGTATTTAAAATAAAAGGAAAAAAAAAAAAAGTGAAGTATATGCATCACTGCCTGGTCTGCTAGCATCTGTTCTGGTGTTATGCTGCCTGAGAAACCTGCCTCAGGAGCATCTCTCTCTCTCAATCCATCTGTGTGAGAGGGAAAGGGAAAGAAACAGAAATCTCCCAGGATGTGTGGCCACTTCATCACTCTTTCAGAGCTTAATTCTTTGGAGTGTTGAAATAGGAAACACCATGTCTGGTGTGGAAGAAGCAGAACTCAAAGGACAAAGAACTCATGCTTCTCACTTCTGTTAGCAATTAATGTTTTGGAGGCAATAAAGTTAAGCTAATAATTTCAGTCAGAATTATTACCAGTAATCTTAGATCCAATGATATATTTTAATCTATGAGCACTAATAATGAGCCAAAAAGGTCATTCATTGCATTCTCTCAAATATTGCTTTCTCAGCATTAAAGTCAGAAGTGAATTTACTTCATCTTATTTTCCTTAAGGCCTTAATTAAAATGGATGGAAATATACTGCAATATTGCAAACCATTCCTACACCTTCAGCAGTAGTGTATTGGGTGGTCTTCCTTTAGGCTTCTCTAACCTTGTACCACTCACACCCACTTCTTATAAAAAAGCTTTTTTATTTATAAAAGTCTACTAGAATGAAAACCATTTGACAAGCAGAAATACAGAACAAAAAACACCGTGTTCAAAAGCCAGAAACTGTTTAAAACTTAACAAGAATGTTAAGGTTTGAGGTGGCAATTTTATTAGTCAGATCCTAATGTACACTGACTTAGATAAAAATCTCCTTTTTTTTTTTTTTTTTTTTTTAGCAAATCTTAGCTCTTGTTTTATTTAAAATATTTTAATTTTCTGGGAAATCAAATGTTGTAAGTTCTACATAAAAATAAATATTTTAAAAGGGTATCTTGGGAATGTGAAGGCTTGAATTATTTTGAGCAGTGGTGAGGCTCTGTAAGTTTCCATCTCTTTCAGCAGATCTGAGATCTTTTTTCCTTTATTATCAAAAGATGCCCTTCTCCCTTTAAAGATGATTCTCACAATTCTCATATAAATGCCAGTGTATCCACTAAGTAACCTGTGACTGACACTGTCTCACTCTCATTCACTGTCTGAGTTTTATCCCCAGTGATAACTTATCACTTTGCAAAGTATTTTTAGACAGCAAGATTGAAATATATCAGGTGTTACATACTACCATAGCTCTATAAATTCTGTATAATACTTCTTATCCTCTATATTTAATCACTATAATTTGATTCCAAACTCCTTTTAGCTCCTGCTACTGATGCAAACATAACACGTTTGATCTGAAGATTATTTAGCTCTGACATAAGTACTTCCCTGTTCCCTTAATTATATACGTACCTATAATGTATCGTTGTTATGACAGACCACAGCTAAGAAGTTATGTTCTGTCATATACCCATATATTTGCATATTTCTTATGTGAATATAATATAGCTTATTGGTAGATTGGCTGTCCCAGCGCTTAACCCTCTCTTATGGACTGTTTATTGGCCAGGTGGGATTTATGCCAGGTTTTAGCATTTTTCAGACAGCAGTCTTTACCTAATCTCAACCAAAATTCCAGACTGAAAAAGCCCAGTTATTTCTGAAGAATTATTGAACATGCCTATGAAAGGCTTTAAGATGAAGACCCAAGTAGTTAAAATAAGGGTTGATGACACAGCTAACTACAAGCTCTTTCCAGTTTACATTTGGCTTGTTCTTTTGTTGAGCACAGCAGAAAAATGACCATGTAAACAGGCTGTGGAGGACTAACTTGTTGTAAGGAAGGTGGTGACATGAGAAAAATAAATCTCTCACGTGGCAGGGACTTGTTCAGGTCCTCAGGTCAGCAGCAGGAGCCCATAGGGTAGCACACCTTGTGCTGGGTATGCCTACTTTCCTCAGTGATACCTCACCATGCATTATGGCTGCACAGGACCTGCTATCTACCTGGCTGCTGTTGAGGAGCAGAGACAAATTTCTTCACACTTAATGTGCCACTAAACAAAGCTTCCACCAGTTTCTGCTTATCCTTACACTTGAAATCAAAATCACAATAATTATTCTTAAAATGGTAACGCAGATCCTTCACTTCCTTGACTATCTGGGCTTATGGCTATCTGACCTATTACTCTTCTGCACCTCAAACTATTTTATAGTTTGGCAAGTGGGTTATATAATATTTTGTCTTTTTTGTGTTTTGTCTTTAGCAAACAAGATTGCTTGTTCCATCTCAGAGCACCGGAAAAGAATCAGGTGAATGCCTAACGCTCAAGTTTTAATCATTACCTCTTAGCAAGAAACACCATTCCTTTGGGACTGAGGCAATTTCTCAACAGAGCTTCAGCAGCACTGCCCAGCCAATTACATAAAATAATAAAAAATAGTAGCTAAAATGTACTTTAAATATTTTCCTGCATTATTTATGCTCTCTGCTCTCATTTCATAATAGTTACATAAATATGCAGGGTAAATTTCTTGATTCTGATAAACACTGCAAAACCCCGGTAGTTCCAGGCACTTATATTCCATGCAGAATTCCCTTCAGCAGCCAAGAAGAAAATAATAAAAAGTAGTTTACACATTTACAGGACCTTTCATCTGGAAGTCTCTAGGGGGCTTCAGAGATATGTTCATAGTAACATTTTTATCTTACAGCTAAGGAAATCAAAGGCTAAAGAGATTAAAGCCCAAACCTTTAAAGATGTCTTTGGAATTAATGGAAGCCTTGAAAACCTTTCAGGATCGGCATCTAAGTGACTTGTCCAAGGATGCACCCTGTGAGCAACTGGAAAATAAAATACAGGTGTCATGAATTCTTTTTTTTTTCTTTTTTTTTTTGAGGCTACCAGAGAGGAATTATGTATATTCAGCAAATACAGCTAAGCAGCTCCATATAAGATTAAAAAAAAAAAAAAAAAGAGGAGTCTCCTCATCAAAAATGAGTACCACAGAACTCATATAACACTCCAGATATGCTTGTTGACTCATGATAGCAAGTGTAGACAAACACTGTGTATAAATGTGAATGGTCTAAGGTGAAATATGCATTCTTGTCATGCATTACATTTTGAGAGATCTCTAAATATGCAAGAGTTGCTGTCATAGATCATGCATGTATGTGTGTAAAAAAGGTTGATTCTTTCAAATGAGGATCAAAGTCTGAAGTTGGATGACGTGAATACATCACTCATGAGATCCCTATCCCAGCTCTTGTCTGGCTGTTGAGAGGTTTCATTTATGGTCCACACACATAACTGTACCAGCAAAAAGGGAGAGAGGAGTCAGTACCCAAAACTGTACAAGCAAATGTTTTTTTTCAGAATTTAACAGAGATTTAGAATATTTCTAAATTTCATCATTTGCTGATGCAAATTCTTCCAGTAATTTTAAATAAAGATGTGATCCTGCTTTTGTTGAAAATATCATAGACTTTGATGTGATATATGATCAAAATTATAAGACATACGTTTTATTTAACATTCTGTTATGAAATAGTCTGGTAATCAGGTTGAAAGCTTTCAAGGAGAATTAAATTTATATTCAATATAAATCCTTTTTATTTTTGCATGTACTTTACATACATAATAAATATATGTCACAATATAGAATTTTACTCTAGAATTAAGTAAAAATATTATTAGTGTCAGCATTTGTTCTCAGGATGTTTCAAATTTCAGAAATGCTAACATTTTTTAACTTCACACTTTGAAGAAAATATTGACAGCACAGAACACTTTGAAAATTACAGGTATGAAGGAATTGGAATGAAAAAGAAACCTCCTGGATGAGATTACTCACAAGGAAACATGGAAACACTAAACAGACTGAGTTTTTTTTAAACAGGAAGAACCCTGGAGCAGGTGAGATTTGCATACTAATTAGAAACAAAGTTTATTCAGGCTCGCAGGCCAATCTATCTTCCATCACAAGGTGGCATTTGTTTTAGAGGCTTCAACGTCTTTTAGTTTAACTGTTGGTGTTACGAGATATTTTTCTGCTTTCATTATAAATGTTTGGTTTTTGGAGTTTACAAATTCAGTGAGTAATATATATATATATATATTTATGTTTCAGCTACTTCTGTTTAGAAGTGATTTTTATTGAAAACAGAAGTTCTGCATTTTCCAGCTGGGGGGGTGGAGGGGGGAGGGGGGGGGGAGAAAGGAAGAAAGAAGTATGCTTAAGGGGTGTGATTTGCAAAATAGTTAACAATCAACTATAGCCTATGGTTGTAAATAGCATCCAAAATTAACTAGTGTAAAAATATACTTGATATCTAAAAATTGATTTTAATAGGTGACCTTTAGTTAATATTTAAACACATTTTTATTACCTCAGTTCTCAAGGTTATTCACCTTCTCCTATATGGTATCTCAGTGTTTTCCTGTATTACTTATATCCTTATGCCAATCCAACAGAAGCAAACTTCAGAAGCACACTCCCAGTACTTGCCAACACTACTTTGACCTCAGTTCTGTCTCCTGAAGAGTTCCAGTTGCAAATCTGTTACATGAGCACAATCAGTACAACCCAAGATATCTCATTTGATAACCCTTGAAAACCCTTACCCTTTTTATAATTCATTTCACTGAGCCCAGTGTTTTCCTTTATAATTATTTCCATACAATAATGTATTCAACACATATATCAGCTTCCATGCCAATTTTAATACCTAAAAATATTTGTTAATTTGGGCAGTTTGCATTTCTGGATATCTGTCTTGATTTGATTGCAATAAAAACATTTAGATGAAAAAAACACTTGAAAATGTTTCAAAATGAAGATGTACAAAACCTGAGGCATCTAGTACCTCTTGAACCCAACTGAAAGCTTTTGTTCAATAGGGAAGAAATTATGTCAGAAAATTCAAAAGAATGAAGAGAATTCTCATGTCAGTTCCTTTAATTAATCATTTTAACTCATGCTAAACAAAATAGGTTATAAAGAAATGTCCTCCTACTAGCAAGCACTCTTCCCAGACCACAGGTTAAGGCATAAATTGCTTACAGTATAATACTAGAAATTCTTCCTTAGGCAGAGAAAACTTGTACAGAAAAAATGAGTTTTAATCAGTCACACACATATGTACAAGATCCACATAAAATAGCTGTCTGATCTGTCTTCCAATTTTAAACAAACACAATGCCTAAGGCTATCATACTCCTTTTCCTAGATGGGCTTTCTATTTTTACATGTTTGATTTTTCTTCTGCGGATAACATTTGAAGGTTACAGTCTTCATTAACAATTTCCTTCTGTTCACACACAGATGGATGACAGCTCCAATCTGAGCGTCATTTTGGAAAATTTGGCAAATTTCCTTGACTCCTGCATGCCTCTTTGGAGACCACCATTGCTCTTTTGCACCCAGCCTGAATAACCATGGCTTTCTGACCTACTGGTAAGAAGGAAAACCACATTCCCTTGACTCTATAAAAGCAGAGATTAATGCAGGGCACATATGTGAAATTCACATATGTGAAAGTAGATGTTGTTCATATCCTGATCCAGAAAAGCAATAGTTAGCAATGGATTAGGTGGTTTCAATCAGCTATCACCTAACTTGCCCTCACACAGCTGACTCTGTGGCCAAAAATTCTACAGTGCAGTTTTCTTGAATCCTTTGTAGCGTAGTTTCATCAGCTTTGGGTTATTTCATGTTATTTCACTTGTCAATCAAATCTCTATTTAAAGCTAAAAGTGTTTCACTTAAGTAGGACTTGAGACTAAAGCTTTCCTAATCTTTTGCAATGCAATGCTATATTACTACACCAATTATACAAAGGCCATGATAAGAATGCTGGGCTTTAGAAAACACAGATCAGAACAAGACAGTGTAAGATTTTATTTAAGATTCTCATTAATGACAATGATGATTAGTGAATCAGCTAATGCAGAATGTGTCCCTTCTTTAAATTTTGAGACAGCTATAGCAACTTATCTTGAGATGTGATGCCACTCCCATGCATCCCATGCATCACATCTGCTTGTACAAATCTTTTGCAGACTCTTTTTGTTTTTGTTTTGCCTAAGTAAAAAGAGTTTGGCCAATAAATCTGTCACAACATAGACTTATCGCAGTATAAGTCTGTCTAGGAGATCAGCACCTTCAGGCAAGATCACTGCAGTGCAACCAGTGTTAACGGAAACTTTGCCTTTAACTCCTCCAGAATGAAGATTTCACTCTCTCTCTCAGGTTGAGCACTTGTCTCTACAAGGCTTATTTTACAGCCGTGAATAAATGTTCACCTAGATCCAACAGACAGGCTTTGAGGCACTGCAGATGCTTCGCAGTGTGCTAAAGGCAGAAAGCAGGACATGGGACTGCTGAGCACAGCGTGGAGCAATCCCACAGAGATGACGACCTGGTGAAGTAAGACCCACCCAGTTTCTCTTCCTTGCAAGTAGTACAGAGAATGGCCAGGGGAAATAGGGCAGGACGCAGCCTTCCCAGCAGTCCTTGAATGAGGTAATAAGTCCTTGGCAGTGAAAGGAATTTCCAAACAGCCCTCAGGCACCAAGAACAAGTTTAAGGAGTGCAAAGATAACCCTGTATCCTCTTTTACACAGAAATGTCACACACAGCTGTTGTGGATGAAGGGGATGGAAGATGCAAAATGTTTTCGCCTAACCCCACATTATATGCCTTGCTCACTTTTCAAAGAGTGCCTGTATAATGAGGCTATAATGTTCCCTATAACGTTTTCAGTATACCATTACTGATCCAAGCTCCATTTTTTTTTTTTCAAATGAAACGGAAAAGGATACACTCCAAACAACAGCAACAGCAAAATCCCACTAATGATATGTATATTCAGTTAGTTCGTAACACTGCAGGGTTGTTGTAACATGAAAGCTGAACTTCAGGACAACAGGGCTTTAGATATTTTAATCACAATATTTTTTTTTCCTTGCTGAGACATACTCTTCTTTTTGATGGCAAAATTTAATTAATATCTGGTTCTGGTGCGCAATATTGGTGGCATTGCTGCTGTTACGAAGTGAAGCACCAAACAGTGGTAACATTCTGTATGTCTTTCCCAGAAGGACATAATTCTAATAGGACAGAAGATAAAATTAAAGAAAAAGAAAGACATAAAGTAGACAAATACATAATGAAAAAAAAAATGCACACAGTCATGGTTTAATTTTAACAGGGACTAAGTGTAATTTTTCACAAAAATGAAAATGTACTGTATTATTCATAACTTTAATCACTGAATCATGAAAGCAAGTTAGAAGAGACCTCAAAAAGTCATCAAGTCTGTGCCTTGCCACATGATGTCTGACTTGAGAATTTGTCTCAATACGTAATCAATCAGATTTTCAAATTAAAGGATAAACACAATATGCCTTGTACATATTCCTTATATTATCAATTTTACTAGGCTTTATGAGGATTGGTCTGAATGATTTTAAATGAGGGGAATTACCTTACTGAAATATTAAGGTAAGAATTTTAAATGTCCAATATCAGTACTTGAGAAAGGAGTGCACTCACAATAATGTGATCATTTTTATAAGGCAACACATTTTAATTTCTACTTATTCCCTGCTTTGTTTAGAGATAGAACGCTATCAGTTAGAAGCAGTCAGTAGCATCACAGCTATTTCTGAGACTCTGTCTCTTCACCTACAGGAGAGCATATATTCTGCAGCAAATTCCACACCCAGCACTGCAATCCACAGCATTTCCAACAGTTTGTAATCCCAGAGTACACGGATTATGAGAGAGTACATGTACTGCACCGCACATACTGAACGCAGTTTTTAAAATTATTTCTAAATAGTCTCCAATACTTGCTAGCAGTGTTTCAACAGCAGACAGCTGTAGTGATATCTGCTAGAAGTTCTATATTTTCTTAAGATACATTTACTAAACATTTGAAATGTGATACCAAATGGTTTATCTAAGTTTTGAAAACTGAACACTATACTTCAAATCAACACAGAAAGCATGTCTCTGAAAGATTATACTTCCTGCTATTTTAATGTTATGATCCCTAATCATTCATGAAGATTACCAGTTGTAATCAGTGCGGTAACTTTAGAAATGAATTTGTTTTACAAATTACACAAAACGAAATAAAAAACTCAATCTTGTGCTCGTAAATGTCAGTTGCAATTTTTTTCCATGTCAGACACAACTACATATTCTGTGCATGTCAAGAATTTGCCATGAGCATAACCCACGTTTGTGGTTGTGGAAAACTCAGTGATGTTCAGTACTAATAAATAAATACATTAAAAAATAAAATTATATTTAGTTTCCACAGTGAGCCAGATCACTGAGGAGTAAATCAATAGAACTCTACAGAAGCCAAAATATTTCTGGCCATTTGCTCAGAATCTGGCCCTCTATGTCTCACTGAAATAATTTTTTTAAATGATTAAGTAAAGTACTGCTCATATAAGGCATCGATTTTTACCATTGATTTTGTGCTGGCATTTGAGCCAAGCCTCAAGAAGCTTGAGCGCTTTATGTATTTACAGCTGTCTGTTGGCAAGGAATAATTCATTCCCTCCAAATAAAACATGCTCCTGGAGCTTATAAAAACAGCATTTTTCTAGACTAGATTTACAAACAGCTTCTTTGAATAAAAAGTTAGAAAATGTACTTTAAATCTCTGAAACAAAAGCAGAACTCTGCTTCTTGATAATTTTGGTTTGTCAAACAAATAAGACAGATATAGGTTATATTTTTCTCCCAGGAGATCTTTTCCATTGGCAGAGAGCAAAGATCAATGATGAATCATCATCTAGTAACGAAGTATTTCCAGTGACAAAATGAAGTGTATTGTTTAGCACTTTTGTTTAAATATGTACATAGGAAAATTTTAGTTGCCTGTCACTGCATTTTTCTAATCAGACAAATGCATCCATCATTTTCTTTTTGGCTGATCAGAAGCAATTTCAGAAACAAGTCCAGCACTTACCTCTGATTCATTTCAAAGCCTCTCCCCTAAGAGTGTCACATTCTAACGCAACAGTAATTAATTGGCCTTACTTTCAAAAGCTACTGCCTATATGGGAGAATACCACCCTCACAGAGACTGCCATCTATTTATTTAAATTAATCAATCCTCCAAAATCTCAGCTAATGCAGAATTGCTTAAAAAATGACAACTTTCTTTTTCCTCTTTCTTACAGTGTATGTCTCCACCAATGCTGAAGTAGAGAATCCTCCTAACTGTGAGAGCTTTGTCAAAAGGAAGAGCATTAATGGTATAGGCAGATATTGCACACCCTCCATCCATTTTGTCTTTCTACTGGTTTGAGGGACCTTCGGATGAGCACAAGACCCAGAGCAGACTATAGGATTACTAGTGTAGGTGGCTACCTATTCAACATACTTATAGACAACACTGTGGGGGTGGCTGAAAACACAGATGCTAAAATATTTTCTTTTAGGTCTTATAGGATGACAGTTAACTCAGTATATGAGTCATAATTTTAATGATGAAGGGTTTCATTTCCATTTCGATTATGGAAAATAAATGAGGCAAAGAAGGCAGAGTTCAAAAACATCAGAAAGTCCCAAAGAGTCAATAGATGTAGACTGAGTTGCAAACCTAGACCTGGCCACGAAGAAAACTGCTATTTACGAAAGATGAATTGGGTTTGCTTGCAAGTTTCAGACTGACTAGAAGCTCCAGCAACCCCCCCCCCCCCCCTTTAAAGGCACTGTTTACAGAACCTTTCACAAAAATAGCCATCACATCCAAATCTCAGATTTCTCTTACTGGCATCTATTTACTGGTGAACCAACTAGGTAGTAATCATTGGAACCATGCATGAGAAGCCTGTGTTGGGCATTATTTCATTGAAGAAAATAAAGAAGAGGAAACTTATATACCACATTTCTATTACCCACAGGTTTTATTAATCACATACTTATTATTCAGCAGACTGAAAGGTTTTTTTTTTTCCTCCTTTGAATTAACAGTGGTATTTGGCACACCTTTTATTTCTCAACCCATTGAAGAGCTGGATTCCTTCCGTTTTAACATGCTGCTATTAAAGCCTCAGTACTGTTCAGAGAGTACTGACTACAGCCACATTCTGCCAACAACCTCGCCTTTTCCTAGCACTGAAGAGAGGTCAGGAAATGCCTTTTAAGGCATTTAGAGATCCTGCCAGAACAGGAGAATGAACAGCTACTAGAGCCTGTAACCATATCTCAGCCATCTATCAAACAGAACATGCCAGGATCCTAAAAATTTTTGACAAAAATTTCTCATACTTTGACAATTCCTCCCTAAAAATCCTTTTTGGGAGCCACTGACACAAAGTAAAACAATTAATATTTTGAAAAATTACAAGAGTAGTTGCATTTTCCTGTTCACACATTCAGAAAGTTTTTGCTAAGTACTTTCATTAAAAAAAAGTAATAATAACAATTGCCTTTTGATTGATTGTTCCCAGAGCTGTTGCAATATTGTCTTGAAATCCATATTTATCAATTTTGGCAGAGCTACCTGCAGTGTGAACATTCTGTAACAAAGCATGAAGAATTTGTCTTGCTACTGTTTCTTGCTGCACAGCTCCTCTTTTATAGAACTATATTTTCATTACAAGACTTTACATCGACTAGAAGGTATGTGGTTCCAACTATCAAAGTAATCTGTATAACAACAGCAAAGAGGACTGGGAAGTGGAGGGCCACAATGAGGATAAAGGGCCTGGAGCATCTCCCCTATGAGGAAAGGCTGGGTGACCTGGGTCTGGTTAGCCTTGAGAAAAGAAGACTGAGAGAGGATCTTATTAATATTTAGAAGTATCTTAAGTGTAGGAGACAAAGGGACATGGCCAATCTCTTTTCAGCAGTCTGTGGGGACAGGACAAAGGGAAATGGCCATAAACTGGAGCATACAAAGTTCTGCACCAATATGCAAAAGAATTTCTTCACAGTGAGGGTGACAGAGCACTGGCACAGGCTGCCCAGGAGGGTTGTGGATTCTCCTTCTCTGGAGATATTCAAGACCTGCCTGGACACCTACCTGTGCAGCCTGATGTAGGGAGCCTGCTCTGCAGGGGGGTTGGACTTGATGATCTCTGGAGGTCCCTTCCAGCCCCTTCAATTCTGTGATTCTGTGAAGTCTAAGTGATAGGTACACACCACAAGGTCAACAGCAAAACCAAATCCAGCCTACTGTCCCCTTTATACTTCATGCATGAATTGACAGCTGAGGCTCAGGTGCCATAAATATCTTTTCATGTTTTATCCCTTGTCTATATGCATTCTCCTACTGTCCCTTTTCTTTCATACTGAAAAGCTGAGTTTCAGAGAGGTTAAGCTAAGTAGCATATATTAACTATGGTTCATTGCACATACCAATGGAAAAAAAAAAATGGTTCTAAAACATAGAAGAGAAAAAAATAAATGTTATAATAGCACTGGCATAAGTTCTGATTATATAAGGACTTTTTCAATGTATGGATATTTTCCTCTTCATTAAAAGAGATCTGATTTTTTTCTGATCTGGAAGTTAAAATTGCAGCCTGCACAGTATGATCCTTAAACTACTTTCAGCCTTACCAGCTTCAAAGCTTACTTCCCAAACCAAACTGTAATTCTTGATCCAAAGCACAAGAATCAAAAAATGGTGTTTTAACAGCTGAATATCTGATGATCATATTGCTTAAAACTTTCTGTTATTTAACTCCTCTCAACATTTAATGTAATAACATGCTCCATTATTTCTCTAATAATCAATGTAAAAATTGGGTTATCGAATGGCAGCACATTTATAGAGCATCCTTTACATTTAAACACCTAAGCAAGCCTAATTACATGCCAAAATTTCCAGGATCCATTAATATGCTCTATTTGTCAATGCAGTTTTTGCTAAACATGGCATACCTTAGTCTATGAAAAATGTCTGATTGATTATAATCAATACACTGTTCAAACCACAAGACATTTTTTGCAGTGCTCTGTAACATAAAATGGATTAAATAAAATGCAAGCTTGTGCCCATAATCCTCCATCAGAAACAACAGACTTTTTAACTATTCTTTCACCATGACTAATGCATTCTCCTAAAATCCTCTCAAAATGCAAAGGAGAGGCTCTAGAGCTAAACAGCTTTCACTGAAAAGATGATGTCCGAGTTCATGACTTCCATGCTCATATCTCATGTGCATTGCAGCCCTTTTTCCCTCCCCTCCATATATAGCACACTCAAGCCTTACCTCAACATTTTTAAAGCTCCATTACTCATTCTGCAGGAAGACTGAAATGATCTTCCCACTACATAACTAATCAGCCTATTTTCCACAACTTTTCACTAAAATGAAGCAAATCCCATTACGTTTGCTATGAACAAGCTGTGAACATAAAACTAGGTAATCAATTCTCCATTGATTTAATGGAGACATCCTACCAAATTATAACAGCTGGAGATACGGGACACCCTGTTTAAAAACGTCTGTATCACAGTAATTTTTTTAATTTTAAAAACAAAACAAAACAAAATCTTTAAAAACATTAGCCTTTATCCCTTTTATTATCTGCTTAAGGGATTATTTCTATATGATTCTGCAGAATTAGTGAAAAGATTTCAGATATGTTAGTAGTTCCATAGAGGAACATGTACAGTTGAAAGAAGGTGTTTGAATCCAAGTGAAATTTAAACTTAAATGCTCTAGAGAGGAAAGGAGATTGAAGGTCCAGGCACCAGTTCTTTCTGTTGTACATTCAGATCCTACTTATTCTGCTTTTTTTTCACTGTCCAGTACCTTTGCAGAACAATGGTTTTCTAATTTTTTTTCTTACACCATTTTTCAAAAGATCAACATGACAGAATACTCCTCAATGTATCATATAGGATATAATTGTACACTTATTAGTGGTCAAAGGCTAAAGGCTATCAGTGAAATTAACTGGATTATTTTGTTTAGGTCAAAGAAGGTTAATTGTAGTGTATGGATGTTGAAGAAATCAGACATAACAAATGGACAAGTTACATCAACAGGAAATTTTCATAAAGAAATTATAAATGAGCTCTAGAGCTTCATTTTTCATTTCTATGCTTGCAAAAAAAAAAAAAAAAGAAAGAAAGAAAAGTAACTAATAACACTGTTTATTCTCAAAGTGCAATCAACATCACCTTTGGCCCTAATGATTGTAAGAAAGAGATTAATAGTGAAGTCTTATCTACGTGAATCAATTAATATATGCTTAGGTGTTTTTGGACCAGACTTCCGTCTTCTGATCAGTGCCTTTCATTAGAGTTCAATGGAAAAGGGAACTCTGTTCCTTGATGCTTTAACTTCCTACCACAAATACCACTTCCACAGCCCAAAAGTGGACACAGCTCTGCAAAGGGGCTTAGTTTATATGGGGGATTTTACAGGAGACCGAACTGAATACGGAAGTTTGAGTTGTGGTTTTGAGGCTCCATCAACCAAGTATTAACTTTTACCTAATAACCATGCCCAGAATTTTCTGAAAGTCACCTAGACATAACACTGAGAGACAATGAGATTGAGGAGGGCAAAGACACCTACATTTCCTCAGGAAAACAAAAACAAAAAAAAAACAACAAAACAACTACAAATGAAGACAAAGATTTGGAACAAGAATATTACATAAAAGGAGCCTAGGAACTGAGTGGCAAAGTGCTTTTCCATTGACAAACTCCTGCTGTGTACAAGAAAAGTCATTTTCTATTTTTCAAAATTGCGTGATTTTAAGAAAAAAAAAAATCCCTTAGGAATATTATCTAAAACCAGAAAGAATCTATGCAATCACAAACATTGAAATGAAAACGTTCGTTTTTGCAATCTGTTTTTGAAAAGTACTATTTTAGGGGATAATCCTTTCTATACAATGCACACAATATCACTACAATCCAAAGTATTCAAATTTATCAACAGCTTTGGTAGTAAAATACCTTGTGCTGGAATTTGACAAAAGACAAATGTTTTACATTAATAAACTCAGATGATGGTAACATTTGTCCAAGTCTACTGGGAAACAAATACAGAATTCCAGTTCAATTTATTTTCAACTGCATACTAAATGGTATAAAATTTTGGGTATAACTGACATACAATTTCAGATGCCAAAAAGTGGCAATTGTAAGTGTCCCTCCGTAGCATCCAGTCTAATCTATAGAGTCTCAAAAATCTTACTGGCCAGTAAAGTATGACTTTGCAATTGGATGAACATCTAACCACAGAAAACATCAATATTGATTTACAGGAGAACAGCCCTTATCTTCTTTGGTACTACAGCAATTTTCAACATAGTATTGCAGAATAAGAGAATTTTCCTGAAGATGCAACACATCTTATGCACAGCAATTTCTGTCCATAAAATACCGATGTACTGATCCAAGACAAATGAGTGAGTTCTTGGTTTTAATCAAATTTGATTATATATAATGCAACATATCAACAAATGATATAAAACCCCAAGAGATGTGCATGGCTGTATGTTGGCAGGAGGTAATTCCTTACCTGCCTTGATGGAATCCTTACTGAAGTCAAAACCCACATCATCCCCTGCCCCACGACTGTGCTTGCATACTTTGGATTAGCTATGTGGAGACAAAACATGCAAATGAACCCACATGTTTAAACCACACCACTAGTTCATGCAATATCTTCCCATGATTTCCTATCAACTAATAGTTGGTTTCACTCAAAGAAAAAATATTCTCCTTTAGTCTTGCTTTTGAAAACATCCATCTTTTTTTTCCTAATGATTCAGCTGTGGTCTATCAAGATTTGTATCTTAAATGAAGGAACACTTTAGCATCTTGTCGTAGATTCTATTTAACTGTTGGGAGTTCCACGTCCTACTTCCATGAAAGACAGCTCATTTAAAAAATCAAAATTAGCTGCATGTCTTTTTAAAATTCTGCCCACAAACTGTCTGTAGGATTTTTCTGTAGATTTCACTGTGATAATTTCACTATTTGTTAGCTTGGCTTTGATGTCTCTTTCTGCTCCATCTGCTTTGAAATATGCTGTTATTATTCTATTAATAAAGACCCATTTTTTTCTTTTTTTAGGTTGAGCTGTGTTAAAAGGTGTTCAGAAAGACAGTAACATAAAAAAATATCTGAGTGAAAGAACTACCTGGGGACTTATAAAAAGGATACAAGGACAATGATAGTGCATCTCAAGTATAACGGCAGACACATATAAAATATATGGCAAGAGACAAAAATTACTAAGGAGTAAGAAAGAATACTTTTAAACGGGTTAGGATAATTTTGCTGATTACATTTTTATACACCACTGGTGAGAGGTTGTGACTGAATTCACAAAGGCAACGCATGCAAATACTTTAGATGATTTCACATCAGAAATAATTTAATATTTACACTGCACATTATTTTGGGGGGAAAAAAAAGCTATTACTGACTACACACTCTATGGCTGCATCCCGAGGACTCACAGTGGGTTGCAAGCCGCATGCAAATCACATGTTTTTGAGAAGCTAGAGCTGAAGCATCCCCTCTGTTTTTTTTTTTAAATAAACTGTTAGTCTTGCTTTATGGGTGGGCACCTATGAACTGTGACAACACAACCAAAAACAGTTCTTAAATGAAAAGCATTTGTAAAGCTTAAAAGCTTTAAAATTCTCAGATCAAATCTGACCAATACCTAAGGACTAAGATCTTACTGTTCTAAGTGTCAGTAGGCAAATATGGAAAGCTGAAGTTCTCAGAAATGAGATTTCCTCTTAAGTTTCCACTGTGATACAGATATTACTAAAATTAAATGTCCTGCATTGTTTATTAAAGCATGCCTTCACAATCATAATGTTTTACTTTATTACGAGGCAATGCAAATAGAAAACATAGGAAAGTTTCAAATTGACAGCAGAACATGCAAAAGGCAAACCTATACTCAGTTTGGATTATACAAAATATAAGATACATTTCAACAACAACAAAAATACACATTTTTAAAAAAATTACCAAGAAACAAGAAACAATCTTTTTTGAGGTTTTTGGTTAGTTGATTGGTTTTGGTGTGGGCTTGTTTTTATTTTTGTGTTGTTTGTTTCAGTATTGCAAGGAAGACAATTTCCTTGTATTTATAGTGATAATTCATGTTTACAGATAGATCCATTTATTTATTAACTTCTGTAAATTGAGACGATAACCTTTTCAGCAAGCAAAAGCCTGTGGTGGACAATAAGGCAATACTCCAAAACAGTTTTCATACAAAATTGCCTGTTTATAGTATTGTTGTTAGATATTTCATAATGAAATTTCTAATAAATGTCTGGATATGTAATTTCCCTCAATACAGTAAATACAGATAATTCACGTATACATTCAACACTATGTTGAAAAAAGTTATAGATTGGCAAATTGAAGGAATACAAAAATTAAGAAGCAGCAGAATTTAGGAAACAACAAACTTCTGTCTTCTGAAATTACTTCAGCAGTTTGATCAGAACTGCAATACTAACTTAATTATGTATTCCTAATTCATTTTCTTGCAAATATAATAAATGAAGGTTTACTTCTTCATTTAAGAATATATATATATATATGTTGTTTTACTTTAAGCACAAGTCCTGCAGTTCTTTTTAAGCTTTTGTTTTCTGCAGAATAAGATGTCACTGTTCACTGATATGATCATTCATAGATATTGTATTTTCTTTGTTTGCTAAGATTGTAATCTGTCCTGATGTGTATCCAATTGTACAAGATATCAGTTCACTAATATTGATTAACTGTAAAATAACCCAGACGTAAACTCCAAGGCAGTATAATTTATTCTTCCATCATTATTCTGACATTCTACTTTCTTTGCTAGAAAGTAGGTTCTTGTCAGAATTTTTTTTTTCTTTGCTCTTTACTACCAGCAGAAACAGAATAATGAGTTACGTGGATTCTGAGTTTGGCCCACTGCAACAGCTCTTTCCTACTTCTGATATATCAGAAAACATATATAACTAGGAAAAAATATATTATTAGAAAAAATAACATTGCATTTTTTATATTTAATCAAATTTTTATTATTGCATCTCCAAGACTGCTGACTCACCAGGTATCAGGTTGTCTGTTCTATTAATACCCTGTATTACATTTATCAGAAATACAGCCTTTTGCATTGAAAGCAGAATCCTGATCTTGCTCCCAGTTAAATCAATTGCAAAGTTGTTACAGCTCTAACCACAAAACAGGGAGTGTGTCTTCTATTTATCACAGTACATTCTTTGTATCACTCAAAATACACCAGACTGGGAGAGAGAGAGACCATTATGAGAAAATACAATGTAAAAATTTAATCTTTATTATAAAAAAAATCAAACTAAGAAATTACATCCTGAAATAAAGCTCTGTCAGTTCAATCTGAACGGATTTACATCAAAACCACTGGAAACTTGTAAGTGAGAGCAGTACTCACAGTACTCCCAGTTTCTACCAGGGCTATGTCTTGCTACATAGAAAGCTATACATCTTATGGTCAATGTAGCTGGTATGTCACATCCTTAACATACTTAATATATATTTTATATGTGAAGTATCTTACTGACAATAATGTCAGCCTCCATTCAGCCTTACTTCCACCTTAGTTCTGTTTTCTAGGCCAAACAGAGATTACCATCATATTCAGTAACCTATGCACGCAGTAAGACTTCCACAAAGATGCTGAGGTCAGGCTTTTAACTCTGTTTAGTAGAGACAGCCATAATTCTCCAGACTTTCATAAGTAATGTAATTGTTGCTCTGTCTGAGCAGTAGCTAAAAAATGAGGGAATCATAATTTGAGAATCTTTCAATTTTATGGAAGAATTCTAATATCAGAAGACTAAAGTAATTTACATTAAAACTTGCAGGTTACACGTAGGATTCAATACCATGAAATGTATTTTATATTACATTCCAAAACATTTAATTTGAAATAGACAGATCCTCTCAGACTTCAAACTTTTCATTAGGAAGTTTCTAGCTTCAAAGATGTCAATTCTATTACTCCAGTTCTGTAAAGATACTTTTCTGATGCACTGCAGGGTTGTAAAATAGCAAACAGCTGGTCATAGAAGAAATTGATCATTATGGATTATACTGTAGTTACATTTCAAAGTGAAATCGCAATTGCTGTATGAAATAATGTCATCATACTCTGAAGGAGAAGATAAAGGTTGCAAAGCAAACTACAAAGTTAAAATGCGATATTTTTATGAACAAGAAAAGACAAGGGATTTGAGTCAGTCCAAGGAAGTTATTATCACTCTATCCAATTTGTTTCAGATCCTTCTCCAAGGCCTCTTATTCCACTTTCTTGTGTAGGAAGTATTAGTATTATCACTTGCACCAGTGGCTTCAAAATAACTACTCAGAGAAGAAAGTCAGATTTCTCCCCTTTGTAAAGTGGTCTGTAGCATAGGAGGCACTGTACTGCATTTCAACAGCAGATGAGGGCTTCAGATTGCATGATTTTTGTCTAAATCTCACGTTAAGTGATCTACAGTTAAGGCAGGATTTAAGGTAGGCTTCCCTTAACTGACACTTAGGGTTGACAAAGTTGGTCTAAATCTCTCAGAGGGATCAAGATTACCTGATTGACTGTTACCTGTCTTAAAACCATGACACTCCATCGCACACTTCAAGTCCCCTGAAATCTGAAATCCCCTGTGAACAGTCTGTCAGTCATACATCCCGCATTTGCAGAAAGCAGTTCCCGGGTTCAGGAGAATGGGCGATTTCCCTTCAAAGCACACTCTGGCACACACAGGAGCTTGATTCTCCACAGAGGACAGCCACAGTGCCTAGTGCAGTTCCCAAGGACAGCTGGATACCCCACTGTATTGACCCAAAGAGCTCCTTTGAAGAACCTTGGTTTTTGGACAGGCTGCTCAGAGACCCAAATTAACAAGTTCAAGGACTCTGAATATCCTGCCGAAATCAGAAACCTATTTTTCAAGTGTGTCACTCACATAAATTGGGCAGAAATAATAAAAATCTAAATAAACTGCAAGAACAACTCATTAGGCAGACTGAAATCTAGCTTCTAGTCAGGTAATGAGGCAACAGATAGTGTTTACAGCATATCTTAAGAAAATGAAATTCCAAAACATTAGTCAAATGTAACATTTTTCTAAACACAAAATCCCTGAAAGAAGTTATTGGTTTACTGCAGTTTTATGTAATGTATTTTTATTTAATAGCATGTTTATGTGTAACCTGTTGTATCTAGGTATGCACAACACCCAGTAATTTTACCTACAGTACTTTAAAATGTCATTTCAGCATCTACAATTTATTTCAGTCTTTTGGACTCAATCATTCTGCTCTGGACCTGTTCCACCAGCATCTGTAAGGTCAGATATCAACATCTCTTTTCACTCAAATATCATAACTCATTATAGTATAACAAGTAATCAGGAATTTTTAATATTTGACATCTATGTCTGCAAGTTTGCTACCAGGCTTTATTTTGTATTGGCTCATTGGTTACATTTCGACTTTTCTTATTAGTCAAATTGGTACGGGGGAGATAAAGGACCAGTTTAAGTTCTACATTTAGGAAATAACTTCTTAGATAGACCAATTACTGGATCCATCCATTCTGTTAAAACTTCTAAGTCAACCTTGTCAGGTGGTTACTGCTTCCTGGCAGTAATGGCTGTGGAGGGGCAGATTTAGCCCATAAAAATGAATAATACAATGTAAGTTTCAAATGAACTGAAAGAATTAAGAGAGTTTTTAATTTACAGTCCCACTAAGATGATGGGGAGTAAGATGGGCTGCTGGAAGTAAAACTGAGAGAAAGTGAAGAAGAAAATAAGTAAATAAAGGTCAATTGAAAGCATGCTTTTGGATGTTGGAGAATAAACTGAAACACAGCCATTTGCACATTGATCTGAAGGGCTTACTATGGGTATGAAGGAATGAGAAACCTAAACTCTTTTCTGTCATGAAGATGCATAAAACCACTCTATACTTTCACATAAGTATACTTTGCCAGAAGGAAACCCCCGTCCTGTCTCACAGTTACACGAGTAATATTATGATCCAGAAATTCAAGTGAACTTAACATTTTCAAATACACTTTCCTCTGGCTGTCACTGCAGACCAGTGTGACATAGGTCTCTACTGCAGAGATGATTTTGATCTTAAAAGATCCAACAGTAAAGAGTAGCCAAGTAATTTTGATTATGATCGATATTTAAAACATTTATTAATATTTTTTGACCAAGTATCAAGAATTTCTGAACCCATTTTAAAATCTCTGAAATGAAATGTCATACTATATAGGACTGTGCATAAAACATAATCATCACCATCATCCTGGCATTCCCGAAATAATTTATTTCTTTAAACTGTAATTACTTTTCTTGTAATTGCTCCTTTCATTAGCAGGTCTCTGAGCAAATATTCCTCATTCAGCAACCCTGGACCACCTACTCACACAGAGCAGCTGTTGTGGTTAGACACAGCAACATCAAATGCCAGATTCTGGCCAACATTCACTATCCTTACAGAGAAATTCAGTTGTGTTCTTCGATGTCCCCACAATCTACAGTCATGAGTTCTTTATAATGCTGCGTCAACACTGTACTTCCAAATCTGAGTCAAAATGCATGACTGAAAAGGGAAATGTTATGGTGCATAAATGAAACTGAAGAAAGAGCTGACTTCATCAAGTCAGCTAGGAATACGATCTCTGAAAATCCATTTTTCTGTGAAGACTGCTCAGACAATGCATTGTTGAGGTATAGTACAAAAAACAAAGGTAGAAATGTAAACACATATCAAAGAACAGAGATGAAGACAAAGAGGTGGTAAAGTGCATAACATGACATGTTATCTGCTGCTAACACTGTGAAAAAAAGAGGACAGTAGCATAACGCACAAGGCAGTAGCACAAATGGGCAAGTTTTTCTGTATCCCATTGAAAAAGCTTTTTTCAGTCACAACTTTCAGATTCAGATGTTCAGCTTTTTGCTGATCTACTGGTAACTTTTGACACAATAACTGTAGTTACATTAATTCAAATATGTAAAGTTTAAGTTGATTCAATTGACATCCACATGATCCTTATCTTTCAATTATTTTCAGAGGTTTTTCAGATGAGGTCCATGATTATACCCAGTAACTGAAGTGCCTGGATTTTATGGTAGAACTTTGCAAGGAGAATTCATTGAAGCAGTAGGATTTATAACCTTATAAACAGTCAGGAAATTATATGGAGTAATGGGGAAAAAAAAGGTACAAAATCTTGGCTCCAGTAGAAATCTTTGGGAATTTTGTCATAGTCAAGAACTGATTCAAACTGTTTAAAAATACATATTCATTTCTGTTAAAAAAAATAAAAAATAGTGAAGAAGTGGAAATTCAGGTATAAGCTTAAAGCCATGAAGATTCTAGTCGCCAAAACACAAAAATCAGTTTTCAATCAAATATTTAATTTAGAAATCATGCCTTCTACAGGGGGGAAGAGAAAGAATGGGATTTCTCTCTATTTATCCATCAAAATTTTAGGAATCTGTGCTCTCTCTCTCTCTCACTCATCAGTGAAAAGAGTTTTAGAAAGGTTGTTCATCTCAGCTATCCATAGATGCCTCTTGGGATATAACCCATAGCTCTCTGGAGGTGTCTATATATCTCCATTGACTACAAAGCCTTAAGCGACTGTGTTAGACTGCAATGACTAACTTTCCAATGGCTAAAATGATGACTAGCTTAGCTCTGAAAACCCATTTTTTAAACAGGAACATTAAGAGAGATCAATCTATCCTCTTGTGTGAATCACTTCATCAAAACCTACAGAAACATATGTTTTGATGGGAAATTTTGACCAGCATATGTATTTTGACCAGTATGTATTGAGGATCAGGTTTCTGTTCACATGTAACCCACCAGAGCAGAGCACATCCTCATGAATAGCATGCTTCTCTCAGAAAATAGTAAACAATGAAAATAACATCAACGTGCTGATGAATTATCCCACTAAAGCGCATGTGACATAACATCAAAATTTAAATCTACTTTATCTTTTCATTGTGCATAACGTACTTTAATTGTCTTCAACTTACCAACACACAATAGAAGATGCTAACCTTTTCATAGCCAGCCTTGCAGGTGGCCCATTTATAGTGGCTCCCACTATACGCAAGGAGAAAACATAACTACATCTTTCTTCTTCTGCAGTTTGAAAAAGCAAGTTGATTGGAAAACTGAAATAGGTCAGAAAACTGACCTATTGTGCAGCATGTCAGGTGTTAGGTTTTACCATATGTAATCAGAGGCAAATACAAGACAAGAAGTAATAAAACTGAAATTTTGTTAATTAGAACACAGTATAAATAATCTCTTTTGTAGTTACCCAAACTGGAAGCTTAGTTTTTAGTATTTAATAGATGTCATATGACAGTTTGCTTGTAACATTTTAATGTCACACAACTTCTACCTTAGCATTTATTGGGTGAAGGATCTTTCAGTAAACTACTGCAACTATGTAGAATATATCACAAGCTCAGAATTGTGATGCTGAAAGTACTAAATGCACAGCATTTCACTGTAAGTCACTGAGTTACATCAACTCCTATCAACAGAAATTGTTAGCACTCAGTAACACTTGAGACCAGATTCTGTGTGCAAAGATGCACATAACTGTCTTTGTTCTGCTCGTACATTTTTGTGTTTTGTTCATTCAAATAGTTCTAGTAAAGAGGATGCCTTATGTGCTGCAAACATTTTAGTATTTCTAAGCTTCAAACTGTACTATACCACAGTCAAGCAGAAAGGACCAGTATTTCCAGCACCATGCAAGTACAACTATAGTTAACTTCAAGTTAACTACAAGGCAGCCTAAAACTTCTCTATCCAAAGCATGCATGCACAGTGCCTCTTCCAGAACCTAAAATTACCTCTAATTAACAAGATGCATCTTGTATCTATTTGGTATAAACACTGCTCAGCCCCTGTGTGAATCCCCTGGTTAAAACCTTTTGCTGAATACACTGTGATACTGTGATATTTGCCTACACAGCAAATGTAGCCTTTCTTCAATCAAATAAACAATATCTCATTAAAATTTGATTTGTGCCAGATAGCCCTTTTATGTTGACCCTGCATGTCTGAGTAGAGGGAGGATTTTGATGAAAGAAACTATAGTGAACTGAACAGGCTGCAATAAAAGCATTCGGCATGTGGGATGTTTGGTAGACTCAAGATCAGACTTTCACCAGGACATCTAGTAATTATCAAGGTGCAAAAATCATCATTGGATCCTTTCTGAATTACTGCCCTTTAAATAATAATAGCAGTACTGCCTTAGCCTGGACCTATGGCTGTCCAAAGGCTGGGAGCAGCTGTCAGAGGACCATGGTACTGCCCACACAAAATTCTCAGCTGTTTTCAGAGCTCCACAATGACTTGGATGTTCAGTGACTGCACATCAGCTGGGCACTGCTCACTGACACTGGGAGAAGTTCACCTGGGGAAGGACACCTATGTAAAGCAAGTTTCATCAGAGCTTAAGGTACTTAAGGAAGAAGAAATATGAGTATCCAAAGGCAAAATAAAAATCCTGGGGAGCACCATTTATGGGCCACCATGACATCATTGATAGCCGTCACTCCTGTTAAACCCACCTCCACTCTTTCCAACCTTGAAGAGCCATGTCTAAGAAGATATTGTTATGTATACTACAGTAACCATGAAAGAATTATGCCACAGACAAATCTCTCTTTGTAAAACAGAGATGCTGCTGCAGAATGGTTGTTGCTTGAGCCCGGACATTCTGGAAGGCCAGGGAGCATGTGGGGGAGTCAGTGGTGGAGAGGCACAGGGAGGAAACTGGGGAGACAATGCAGCTTCGTAGCTTTTCTCAGGCGGCAGTAGCTGGTATCAGTGTATATAAAATTACAATAATGTAAAAGTTAACTATTTATTCCTAATCAAGAGTGTTTGTTGAGGTCTAAAAGATTGTGTAAGATTTTGACTAATTCTCTACTGCACTGAAAACATCAATAAAAAGAACTACCTATATGATCATCTATGATTATGTCTATCTTTCTATCTTTAATACCACAGTCATAAAAACAAGCTAATAGTATTCATGCTAAGCAACCTGAGATATACTTAATAATGTGAAGGTCTACTTCATTTTTTTGTTTTAATTATAAGCAGATGATTCATGGAGATGGAAAATCATACTTTGTTGTGCAAAGGTAAATATCATAGAAAACAGTCTCAAAACTGCAGTAAAAATGTTTCAGAAGGATTCAGTACATTAAAGAGATTAGTGTCATTGTGAAATACAACAAAAGAAAAGATGAGAAAAAATGGTTTAAACAATGCTAATGTGTGTACATGTGAAACAATAATCTTCAAGTCATGTTACCCTGGTAATTGTTCGAAGGTTATAAAATAATTAGTACCTTAACAGAGGTGAAGATGTTACACCATAATCTTCGCACCATTTAAAAATAGCATTTTGTTTTCTTCTGTCAGTCAGGATCTGAGTTTAAAGAAGCTACAAACTGGTTTAAATCCAATTCTCTGGATGACTATGTTGACAGTGCCACGGATTACATAATTTTTCATCTGGAAATAGTCATCTTTTGCCTTCTGTTCAGAAATTCCATAAATTCTTAAAGGATGCAGCTCCAGATTTTGACAGAGCATTGCATCCTCTGAGAAGACCAAGGGAATTCAAAAGTATTCCTATGGGGACAGACCTATTAGTCCTCTCTTCAAACACTATTAAGTTGTTGTTTTTAAGACAAATAGGGGGAAAACAAAACAACATTATGGAAGAGAAAGAAACTGCTTTTAGAATAATGCTTTTAGAGATGAGAGCTAAGATAACAGCAATCTGGGAAGAAACTAATTAGGAAAAGCTATTTTAAACAGCACTATGGCAAACTTTCACATGTATTCCTACTAGAAGACAGCCTCTGATACAACACTGGCTCGAGTCCATTCCACTCCCCCTGGCTGGTAGGGATGTAAGACACTGAAACAGTAAATGAAAGATGCTTGGGAGTCTAAAGAATTGTGTTGAAGGAGAAATCCTTGAGAGTCCTTTGCAGAGAAATGCAGCATGGTGAGGTAGTGTTAAAGCCAGGTCAGTGTGGTGCAATGCCTGGCTCAAAAGCAGAAGGCATGGGCACAGCCCAGCTCCAGGTGAGTACATCAGGCCTAAATGGGGGCTCGAAGCTGCACATGGAGGCAGAACCTGGGCAAGAAAGGTGTGAACACAGATGCCCTGCTTCTGCTGCAGCCCAGCCTTGCTGAGAGATAGCCTGTATGTCTGTGACCAATGCCAATGGGAACCTCTGCCAAGTTAGCCCAGCAAACTCAAGTGAAAAGGGGTTGGGATTGTTCTCTGGAAACGCATAGGAAAGACAACCAGGGGGAAGCAGAGATGTAGAGAAGGAATCTTACTGTGTGGGGACAGCAGTGGCACAAAAACAAAGGAGTATAAACTGTCTGAGAATAAATTCTGGGCATCAAACAGATTTTCAACAGCTGGAAAAGTCAGGCCCAAAGAGGTGAGGTGGGAATGGTGCCCCAGCTAAATCTGCACTGGAGCTCAAATAAAGCAAGTCCAGCTCAGCACCACAGCAGAATGGAGCTGGCAACCTCACAGGCATCTCTAGTCCTATCTTCTATGTGGAAAAATGTGAAAAGATATCCTTCCATTGCCAGCTGAGACCACTACAGTGGATGAAATCTTGCATTTGGGTCAGTGCTCTGGGCACCACAGTCATTAACTCCTGTTCACCTGTCACACATTTTTATTTGCTCGTAAGTACTGCTTATAGTAGCTAGTTATGGATGAAAAATTGCTTTCCAAATCTTTCTGTTTACAAATATCTTAAATTCCTAAATTCACACATATCAGATGAGATGTAAACAAAAAATAGAAGATGACATACAAGTCTGGACACGCATCACACATCAGAAGTTAAGGCACTGTTTCTTGCACTCGATGTAAGATGCAGTTACATCATCACTTCTAGAAACAACACTGCAATTCATTAGATAAAATTTTCATTCTTCCTTCCAAAAATAACACTTGTCTCTTACACTGACTCTGCTTTCAGCCATGTTAGTCATAGCATAGCTATGGAAACATCAAGCTGGAACTGATTCCACCAACCCAAACCCTACTGTGCCCACATAATGCAGGAGGTAGAGGTATCCTCTTTCAAATTAGCTCCTTTATCTCTTTTATAAAATTGCACAACCTCAAATTTCTGCAAATGGAATGTATATATGAGTATTAGATTACTGACTTACTCAGACAACAGGTGCTTTGCAGGCAAAATCTGGGTGCTGAAAATTGTGATTTCTAAACTTTTTATCTCAGACTTTAAGACTTAGGTGAGCAGGACTGGATCTACAGTCAGCAACTACGTGTACAAAATTACCCACTCGACACACCTGCAGTATTGAAGGAAAGGACAAAAGGAACATTATTCTGGAAACTGCAGCATAGTTACTATATTTCAGTGCTTTAGCAGTATCAAAAATGCTTTTCTGACTGTCAATTTCACATAATTTAAAGAAAAACCTTAATTTAAAAATAAGGGGGGAGGGAAATGAAAAGAGAGGTGGAAAACAGATTTTCAATCAGTGTGGTATTTTAAAGGCTTTCTTTCAAATTAAATCATGAGGAAATAAGCAGGCTGAATCTTCTTACAGTGCAGAGTATTGACACAACAGATTGTAACTATTTCTGAGAAGTCATCATAATCCATCATGGAAATATCTAGACAGTGCTTTTTGGACACAATGGATTATTGACCCCAATATACTGTCAAAAGTATTCCATCATGTCAATGCAGAAACCACGCACAAATACGCGCTAAACATTTTTACCATACTTAAGCTGGAAAAATCCACCTTAAACACACAAAGCTGTTTTACTACAGAGTAAATGAAAAAGAAAACCAAAAACAACAGTAACTGATTTATTTTTCAACATGACTGATTTCACAGAAGAATGCTGAAGACTTCTAAGACACACTTCCTACTTTAAAGGTGGCCGTTAAGTTACAGCAGTGTACACTGAGTGTTAGAAGCCTCAAACTTCCACATGAATTAGAAACTGACCACGCAGTTTTGCTTATATCACAGTAAGAAAATAAATATATTCTCTGTAACTTACTTTGATTTTCACATCTAATACACAGCTTAAGTTTATGATCAGTTACAAATCCCTAAAGGCTGTTTAAATAAAATACATTAAGCAATCCCACAAGTAAACATAAAGTAAACTATAGAGAACGCTGCAAACCCAAGCATTCAGCACTTCTACTTTAGCATAATATTGCACTGTATCTCCTTCCAGAAAAAATCAAAACCACCAACAAGCCTGTCATCTGGAAAAATCCTTCCAAACCGTATTTTCAAGAACCAATATCCTGCCTCTACATCAGGGGCAGCCTCTGTTAAGCATTTAAGCACTATCCATGAAAAGTAACAGTTCCTTCTCCAGTCCTGAACTCTCAGTGACCGTCACGGAAAGTAAGTTTCCCATTCCCTGCCAGCCAGTGGCATTAATAATCATCAAAACAAAACGAAACACCTTCGAGCAAATATCTGTTTCTGATTAATCTCCATCCCAATGAATTAAATTCATAAGAGGCAACCTGCTGCCTTGTTTACGCCTTTTTAATACGAGGAGCAGAAGTTGGATAGAAGGGTTTTGCTGCCCTCAGGGCTACGAAATATGTCTCGTGTGGCAAGGAGCCAGCTCACCCAGGGAGCCTCCTTTGCTGTTTCTCTCACAGCTATTTTCTAATGGATAATTTTTAAACAGACACACACAAATACACAAGTCACCACAACACAGGGCTGGGGTTTTTGCTCTCGTCTGAAGTCCTGCAAGTATTCATACTCAGAACAAGGACCTCAAGATTTCACCCTGAAATTTCAATCTGGGGATTTTTTCTGGACAGGAGGTTGTGGTGGGGGTCTGCATTTCCCCCCACACTGCCTTCCCCTCCTGACAGCACACAGCACACAAACACCTCTCTTCAGCTTCACAGACCCAGCCTCAATTAGTGCAATGCACACATCCGAGCAATCAGGAGGCAGAGATACGTAGTTCAGTCCCCATGTGCACTGCACTGAGACCTTCAGCTAAGGGTGGAAAGAGATTTCTTTAATATATATATATATATATGTATTCAAATCTCACAATGTAATTTACACAGCGTGGAAACGCCTACAAGGAGATGAAGTACCTGCACTGGGGAGATGTTCAGTTGTTCACTTCATCTTCCGTTGACAAGGAAACCGAACCGCACTTCATTCTCCAGGAAAACCTTCCACTGCCATCATTTGAAAATGTATTTATTTGTATATATGCATACAGCTATCAGCATCACCATCATGATAATAATAACCACCATAAAATACTGCCGGCAAAAGAATAAAAAAAAAAAGTCAAGGTGCAAAATGTGCAAAAGTAAGGATCATTTCTTTGGCTGCATATTTGGTTCTGTTACCTTTAAGGAGGAAAAAAGTATTTAAAAATGGAAACTGTAACACGCTGCAAGAAAAGTTTCACATTATAAACAGGCATCAAAAACTGAAAAAGAAGAAGAAAAAAAGCCCTGCAGATTGCACTGAGTGTCAAAAAAAAAAAAAAAAAAAGAAACAGTAACAAAAAACAATAAAATTAACATCTTGCTCTGTGGCTTCCACCAGCATTGCAAGACTACAAACTCTTTGTAAACACTGCTGTAAAATGCATTTGCAAATCCCATCTCTACAAGGAAAAAAAAAAAATACCCTGAAAAAACACCCAAAAATAAAAACAAAACACCAGAGAAAATCCTCTGAAGAAAAAAAAAAAGAAGAAAAAAAAAGAGTTAGAAACATGCCTTCTCTCTTATCTTTAAAAAACAGCATCATATTTCACATCGCTTTCTGTGCACAACAAAACCAGTTGCATATACAGATATATAGCTACTCAACGTATCGCAGTTGTTGCTGGACTGGCAAGTCTCTATTATTATTATCATCATCTCTCATTCCCAGTGACTCCCGGCCCCAGCAGCACCTTTTGCTCACAGTTTAGGAACCATCGCATGCTAAGAAAAAAACTTGTCACCAGCAAAAGATCAAATCCATTTAAACAATAATCAAAGAGGAAGAAAAAAAAAAAAAAGAAGAAGCAAAAAAACGGAAAAACAAAAAAAAAAAAACAAAAAAAAAAACCAAAAGGAAGAAAAAAAAACAGGAGGGGAAAAAAAAAAAAAAAAAAAAAAAAAAGGAGGACAAGAATGTCAGCGGAAAGGTACTCACCGAGCGGGAGTAAAAGGGAGGAATAAAAATGAGAGTTACTATAAAATACAGTATGGCGGTGGAAGAAGGAATGAGGCGCTTTTTTTTTTCTCTCCTCTCTAGTCTCTGCCTCCGGCAAACGCCACGTGATCCGGAGCCGGGCGGACTGGCAGCCGGGAGGGCGCAGCGGCGGCGGCGCCGGGCGCGGACCCAGCCCGGACCCAGCCCCGCGCCCCGCGGCCGCCCTCCTCCCCCCCTCCGCACACGCGCCGGGGCGGCCGCCGGCCTCGGCAGGTGCCGCTCGCGCGCTCACACACAGCGAGGCGCGGGCACGCAGCCGGCTGCGCGGGCGAGGTGCGGAGGCGGGCGCGTCCTGCGCGGCAGCGCAACTTGCTCGCCGCCGCCGCCGCGTGAAGTTACCGCCCGCCTGTTGCCCTACGGCCGCGCCGCCCGCCGCCCCGCCGGGTGACGGGTGCCCTGCCCCGGTGGCGAGCTGTGCGCCGTGCTGCCCCTCCTGCCGCTCGGGCTGAGGCGGTGCGCCGTGCGTATGTACCCGCACCCCGGGGTGTGCAGGAGGTGTTCGTGCGGCTCGGGGTGCGCAGGGGGTTCCCCGGCTCCGCTCCTTCCCGGGGCGGTTCCAGCCTGGCGGTCGCTGTACCGCACAGTCGTGTCAGCGGTGTTCCGGCATCTCCTGCAGGAGAGCGCTTCGCGTGCAGCTGGGGAGGAAGGACGGGGACCCGCTGTCCCATCAGTTATTTGCCTTTGTTTCCCGGTCTCTGCCCTGTGTCGCGGCACGGGCTTTCGCTTCCCGTAAGGAAGTGACCGGTGGAGGTGGAAAGGAAACAAGCGTTGGGGAGCGGTCAGTGCACCCAGCTCAGCGTGGCAGTGCGCGGGGCTGGACCCCAAGGCGCAGGAGAGTGGCCCTGGAGCGGCTCCAGGTGGCAGCTCTCCCCATTTTCCCTCACCAGCCCAGAAATATTCCGGATCAGGCTGTTGCTGAGAGTTTCCTTACATCGCCTGCTTCTCCCTTTTTGTCTCTCCTCGCTGTCTTCTTGGCTAATGCAGCAGCCTGGAGAGCAGGCCGCGGGGCTGGGGGCAGTTTGGCTCGGGCTGAGGCATGGCCGGAGCTGAGTGCTTCAGGCCCGGCCTGCAAAGCCTGCACCCTCACCTCAGCAGCCCCCAAACTTAACTGCTGCTTCAGCAGTGAGAGAAAGAGACATCTGTGTGAGATAAATTAATGGAGGAAGAGAAGCGCTTCTGTGAGCCAGGTGCTGTGATGGAGGGAGCGATCCTCCTCCTCCCCCGTCCTCCCTCCCTCCTGCACTTTTTGTTTAGAGCTGCTCTCTTTTCATCTGGGTCAGGAGGCAGGAGATGCAGTCAGGTTATTTTCTATAGAAATTGCTTTGGCCAGTAAGAGGATGCCCTGCTTTATAAAAGACTGGTGAGGGCACCAGCCTGCCTTCTTCACGTCCTCGCACAAAGCCTTATCCCTTGCCCCAACCATTTCTTTCTTTCTTTCTTTTCTGTCCCCTATCTCTTCCCTAGTGTTTCCAGAGAATGAAAAGAAATGCTCCCTTTCTTCTTTGCTCTCAGTTTCTTTTATGAGGCAGAAAAAGATAACTGGACAAAGTTTAAAATCTAAAATGTATTAACAGTTATGCTTTCTTGCTTTTTGTCTAGTTTTCTGTTTTGGCACTAGGCTTGTTTTGGCATTTCATACCAGTCCCAGTTGTTCCCTCCCTGCTAGGCTTGGCTCTCAGGAGTGGAACTGTACTTCTGAGGAGGTTTAAACAAGCAACAACAAAAAAATAGGTAATCCTTTAAGGTACAAGAAACAAAAGTGTTTGGTATGAATGCTAACCAACTTTACTGCATTTTATATACGTGTAACAATGAACTCAGCCATGTTGTTATGATGATATCCTGGATTGTCACAGCTGGAGCTGTCAGGAGTGGGAGGTGTATTTACTTGTCAGGTGCACTGTTTTGATCAGCATTAGGTACAGCATAAAGTAGCACTGTCCAATGGTTGAGGGTTTGCTTAGTGATATTTAATTTCCAAACATGTTTGCAGAATTGAAGCCTAATTAGAGCCCTATTTTATTGCTGATTTTCACTTTTTTTGTTGTTGTTTATGTTATTTTGAGCACACGTCTTCCTGAAATAGTAACAAGAAGAAGAAAAGTGAAACAGTGGTATTTTAGTGGTATTTTAATAATCTAATGTTGTAAATTACAAGTTGGCACACACATAGGAAACCAGATGCATACATTATGACAATATATCTTATGCTTCGTTTGCTCATTAGATTCCAAGAACTAGGAATAAGGAAAATACATATGTTCTCATTACAAATATGTACATATTTATTTGGTATACTGCAAGAGATTTAAAAATTCATCATGGTAAGTTGGGTAAACCTGGATGTAAGCTGGAATATACAAGGTTTAAAGGTAGCCCTAAGGGGTAGGTGTGGTGCAAGGGGTTGTACAAGTTCTGTAGACAGAGCTGAGTGGAATCCAGGCCCAGAAAAAGTAACAGGATTACATCCCAGTACAGTTAGCATTGTAAATACTGTGAAAATGAATGGGTTCCTAAGGAGTCACCTTTTCTGCTTACAGTCCAGTAAGGTGAAGGAAGCTTCAGGGAGTAAAAGGTGCAAGAAATTTAGCAAGAATATGTGCTTGGAATAGGTTACAACCAGATGAGAGTTCGGAAGAATTCTATTTTCACAGAATCCAAGGAAGCCTTTATTTGTCAATGCCTGCACTTTCTGGCTACTTCTGTTTGAAGCTGCCTCCAAGAGCAGCTGGACCGAAATGAGGGAAACTTGAACACATTGCTCAACAAAGTGTAGTGTGAAAGAATGCAGCTGAGAATGAAGGAAAAGGAGTGCCACTTAGATCATTTCCAGGGCATACTGCCTAAGTACATGTGAAGAAAGTGGCTGCTGGCTATTTTTAGGATTTCCATTTTTCCTTCTGCAAGACAGCAGCTGAGCTCCACTGCAGTGTGATTAAGAGTTGCCCTTAAAAGTAACCAAGAATTTTGGATGGAGAGGGTATGAGCCAGCACTTCTTTGCCTCTGTTTTGGTTACCAGCAGAGAGAGACTTCCTAAGGCTCCCGAAACATGACACTTCACAGTCAGTGCTCTGTGGCTTATGCTGGGTTCACTGTTCTTACAGTCATTCCTTACAGTTCCAATCTTTCGCATCTCTTCCCTGCACCTCTGCAGTATCACCCTCCCCTTAGGAGAAGAAATAAGTACATACTAAGATTGTCTCATTGACTGTAATCTGTTTTTCTTGATTGCACTGAAGCATCTATACTCTCAGAACAAGTCTGCTGCTGTGTATGTACCTTACTTAGGCAATTTTCTTCCCTTTCAACTGATGCTAGTATTGGAGACACACACACACACTTCTCTCTCTTTTTCTTTTTCTTTTTCTTTTTTTTTTTTAAACACCACTTTCACTGTACTTAGAATTTTTTAACATCTTCTCTTTGCAGGCACTAAACAATTAGTAGGAGTCCAGCACTAACATACTGGCTTTGCAAGGATCCACCAGCATGACTCAGCAGCCTGCAAGCCTGAGCTCCAGTTGCAAGTGGTTACTACTACCTTCTCCTGTTCCACTTGTAGAAGTGAGTTAAAATATTGCTGGATGCAAAAATAGCAGTAGTAATAATGATAATAACAATCACGATACAATAATTGATGGAACACCTCCCATCTGAGGACTGCCTGAGAGAGCTGGGGTTGTTCAGCCTGGATGAGAGCAGGCTCTGGGGGGATCTGAGAGCAGCCTTTCAATATCTACAGTGGGGCTATGAGAAAGCAGGAGACAGACTCTTTAGTAAGATCTGTTATGATAATACAAGGTGAAATGGTTTCAAACTAAAAGAGGGGAGGTTTAGACTGGATATAAGGAAAAAGCTTTTTACAGTAAGGTTAGTGAAGCACTGGAGAAGGTTGCCCAGAGATGTAGTGGATGCCCTGACACTGGAGACATGCAAGATCAGGCTGGACCTGACCTTGCTATAGGTGTCCCTGTTTGCTGCAGGCGAGATGGACCAGATGATCTTTAAAGGTCTCTTCTAACTCAAATTGATTCTATCAATAACAAGTGATCTCATCTGCGGATTCAGCTATCTAATCCCAATTCAATGGCTAATTTATATGTAATGCCTTTGAGATCACCCAGTGTAACAATAGGTTTGTAAGGTTTTGTTTTTGCATTTTGTACTTTGTCATTTTTATCTATCATGACAACAGGAAAGGGAAAAATAGTTGAACAATAATAACTGCTAAATAAAAGAATTACTTGAATAATTGGACGAGGTACTAGGTTAAAGGAAAACTTTGCGTTTCCCAAACTTTTAGATTAATATAGTTAGCTATCATATAAATGTTGGGTTTTGTTGTTGTTGTTCTTGTTTTGATTGAAGTCTATACTTTAGAGAAACTGATTTATTTTCCATTTTTAAAATCAACTCCAGCCTATCTTGATAAGTATGACCTATTATTTTAGACTGAAACGTATTTTTGAAAGATTTTTTCCTTCATCTGTTTTCCTCTGTACAGTAACATTGTTCTTCTCGCCTTTGTCTACAGAATCATTGTGTTTCCACAAAATTCTGCACTTTTTTTCTCTTTCAACTTACAATACTTTTAAAATACTGTATTTATCTGTAAAGTAAGGCTAACTCACTTCTATTACCACCTTTTCAGCTGAAATTTCCAAGGAGCAGATCACAATCCAGGTAAAAACGTCCAGTAATAAATGACAGAAGACATAAAAGCGAGGACACTCTGTTTAAAGGAGGGAAAACAGAGTATCTGAATGTTCCCACTGTATAAGGGAATGGGGAAAAAAAGTAGGAAATCTTCAACAATTCTATGGCCCCCTTTTTGACTTCTATTGTTAGGTTAGAAGGGTTTTTGAGTGGGATGAGTTTTCAGTTATTGAATGCTTTGTACAGTGGAATGTTCCATCTTTCAGCTCTTGAGTACTGTGCTTTTCGAAACAATCATACACAGTAGGCAGCAAGCTTTGTGTTCTCAAGATGACTATTTTCACGTGCTATTTCATAATAAACCGAAAGAGACATCTACAGTAAAAATCAGTGAGAGTTTTGTATGCCCAAAGCATTATCTGAGTTTCAAAATTATTGCTCTTTTAATTCCTTCTTTTCATTGAAGGGTTAATTAATGAGTACAGCTTGTAATGAGCATGTCTCGGTTTGTGAGCCTTGCAATAAGTAAGTCTGGGAACAGTGCAAGATAAGGCAGCTTATGATCAAGTTCATTGGTCTGCACCATCTGCTCTTATGCTTTAATTTTCTATATGATGATCTGTCCATAGAAGGAGAATTCAAAACATACTTTCAGGGTTCTTTATTTATTATATTTGTGTTGTATCTGCCGGAAGTATGTGATGGAGAGCTGAGAAATCTTTTATAGGGTTAATCAGACACAACACTGAAAAGTGTGCCTTTGCAAGAACAAGTAGTAACTCAAGAATAAATGAATCTGTGGTGCAGGGGATTAAAAAGAGAGAGAGAGAAGAAAGGAAGAACAGAAGAAAAAAAAATCTGGTAATTTGAGAAATGGAGTCAAAGAGATTTAAAAAAAATGAGCTCTGAGCTGAGAAATATTGCTGCAGTAGAAACAATGGAAAAGAACAGCTTTCAGTTCTGGGGATCAGACCCCACATGCTCAGATATGCTTAGATTGGGCACCCATAATATGAAGAAAACAGATTATATTAATCGTTCTAAGTCCAGTTTAAGTGATTCACCAGCAGTAACAGTTAGAATTCAGTTTACCAGCCAAGCATTCATCTCCCTTAAAACTTTTCTTGTTCTTCTTTGCCTTTACCTGCTTCATTTTTCAGAGATGTGACTGGGACATGAGCTACGTGTCCTCCCATACTGCACAGTGGTATTTTCTACTTCGACTATTGCAGGAGGCAAGGTTATATGAAGAAGTGAATGTGTTATAAAATAGCTGGTCTTTGTCATAATGCTTGTGTATCACGAAGTGTACTAAGGTTACATAGCCAGTTCCAATACAGGCATTTCCCCAAAAAAATGAAATTGTTATTTTCACTGTTCATAAACACCTTTTTTTAGCATACAGGAAGTACACATGCAGACATACATAGATGCACCTGCATCACTTAACCTGTTCTGCCATTTTCTTTCTTTGACCCTCCGTTCATGTTACTAACAAGAGCTAATCTTAGCTAGTTAATGAGATCTGACATGATCGCAGTCCATTGCAGGATGGCTGGAGGCTAGAGGATTTTGTGTATCTTGTTTTATTCATGTGTTGTCCTGGGGAGAAATGGAAACATCACGTAAAAGCACTAAGAACTCAGTGTCTGCCTCTGGGCAAAATACAGGTAAAAGACTCCTTTGAAATAAAATTATATAAAATTTAATGTAACTTCTATATTTTTTAATGGAAATGTAATTCATAATAGAGGTATGTCTTACTCTGACCTCATCTGACTTGCATAAATGCAGTTTCTGCAGACGGGGGAAGACTTACTGTATAATTACATCAGGTTAGCTGAGGTTGGTAATATTGAAAACATATATTGACGTGGCAAGTAGCATCTATTAATTTATTTTCTCTCTCTTACTTCTACCCAGAAAATCACAAACACTTTTTCACGATCTTAGTTCCTCTTCTTCATCTCCTACTTATCAAGTATTGCATTCTAGGATAGCATCCTGTTTTTCCTTTGAGGTAAATCTTTAGCCTGTGAATATGGGAGAAAGACTTCCCTTTTTCCCCCTTTCTCAATGTGGCTGCGCTAAGATTTTTTTGGATTTCATGTTTGGCTCTTTCATATAGCTAAACCTCTGCCCTGCTGCAGCTTTTTGAGTGCCTTGCAGCTTGCAAATGACTCATGTGGCACACTCCCTTCCCTCTAGCCAACATAGAAGAAGCCTGGAAAAACTATGCTTGGGAATGATCCTCCTCCTGGCTTACATCACAAATGACTTCTATTACAGGATAATGCCCAAAGGCACAATCCAGCCTGAAATACATAGTCATCATGAACTGTAAAAATACTTCTTAACAGAAGTTAAATGCTCCAAATCATTTACAATTCTAAGCCCAAATCTCTCTCAGTCTACATTTCCAAACTCTTCAAATATGTTTTCTTTTTCAATAAATGCCAATAAGTGCTAATTATTGTGTTTGATGTGAATGGACTTTTCCTATTTTACAATCAAGTAGAAATAGCGTATAAAAAACCCCTATGTAGAAGTCTTTGAACAAACACATATGTATATATAAAACATAAACTAAGTCAGGAAAGCCTGCATGCCAGCTCTTAACTCCGTAGGATGCCACAAACTTATTTGTGCTGTATTCACTGCTAATAAAATATTTGCAGATCCTATTTTCCTAATAAATCTGGGAAATGCCTTATAGTATCAATAATAATTTTTAGATAATTTTCAAGTCTATTGGAGTACAAAACACAACATGAAAGCAAAGTCAGAAAGGCAGGACACCACAGATTATTTCTAGAGATCTTTTTCTCTAGAATTTCATTTAAAAGAAAACATATTTTTCCTGTGGCTTTTGCAGCTCTTTACATGCAGCATTTTTCTCAGCAGTAGATCTACTTGGATCAAAAATGAATGCCTATAAGAGAGCTTTGGAAGGAGTCAGTAAGAGAACTTTGTTGTTGAAGATATGCATAGGAAAAACAACTGAAAGCATCAGGGCGATTTGGGAGGAAAACAGCTATTGATAGCCCTGGTTATAGAGGTTTTTAAGAGAAGCAATTATAGATCTCCCAAGGCAGAATTATAGATTTTCACAGAAATGTTAGGTCTTAGCCAATATCTACCTTATCAAGAGAGTCACCTGCAGTGCAATTGGTAATACCAGTAGCATAGCAATCCCACAGTGAAGCGTTAAATCAGTATTATAAAAATGCTAATTGAGTGATATCAGTTATACAAGGGACAGATAGAAATAAGAAAGTAACCTACCATCAGTTCTTGTTTTGAGTTTTGGTGTGTTTTGTTGTTGTTTAGTTGGTTTGTTGGTTATGTTCTTGCTTTCTCATATTTTCTTAATATGTTTTCCCTCTGTATTCCACAACATGATGCAAGTTGGAACAGAATACATTTCTATTCATATATTCCTCTCTCCTCTACAGTCTATCTTACTCATCTGTTCAGAAGGGGAGTATATATTTTCAGTTTATAGTGTTACTGATAAGAAGTTGCATTGCAGCTCAGAAGGAATAATATAAAATCAGGAGAAACCAGTGGGTGCTGGTGACCATTTTCTGAATGTGAGTGACAAAAATAGAGGGTTGAGAAAAGGAGGAAACCAGAAAAAAAAAAAAGAAAAAAAGGACCAGTCTGAAAATTGCCAAACAGTACTGCTGATAACATAAGAATTCTGCTAGAAATACTAATTTTTGGTAGTTTCTACTATTGTAATTAGAATATAAACATCCATATACTTTGTAGCAACAAATAAATCTGTGCTCTGTTAATATGATTTTCATTTGTCACAACACAACATTTCCACATTGTCTACATGCAAGAAGCATATTCTGTGACTTTTATCCAATATTAATATCTTCCAATTACAAAAGAGCTGTATATCAGTATAGAAAAGCAAACTGAATATAAGCAGCCAATACATTTTCTTTTTCGATTTAAAATAATGTACATATCCAAAGTATATACACAGAGACAAAACATATAATTTAAATAGTTTCAGTCTGTAGGATTTCAAGGAGTCTCTCTATTGCAAGCATTCATTTGAGTGATCTTCATGCAAGTAGCAGTATTGATTTATAGTAAAAGCTTTTGTAAGTAATCATTATGCATATTATTAAAAATTCGCAGGGATGGTTTCCAGCTCAGTAGAGATCCTTTTTGGCCTCACTGCTGCTTCAAGTGGTGGGAGGAATTTTTACAATAAAATTACTATTAGTTTTTTAAAGCTGAAAATACTCTTGTAACTTCATCAGTATGTAAGAGAAGTTCCTTGTTTTGAAAAGAACTTACAGGTGGATGAGGAAATGATAAGGGAGGAGAGGGGAAAAAGTGAACAAAGGATTCATCATGATATATATTTTTTAATCCTTTTTTTTTTTTTTTAATTTAGTTCTGTTTATTTGGTGGTGAGACCTAACTTAAGGAATTAAGTTGTCAGTAGGCTTGCCACTCTTGACTTCAATCTAATGGGGTAACCAGCTTTCGCTCATGGCTATTTCTCTCTTATTCCCCTCCCTCTCCTGATGGTGGTTCCTCCGATACAATGATATAATTACATATGCTTAAATGCATAGATCTGATTTTTAGTTTGTGTAAGATCAATTGTTAAATAGTGTATGCTGATAAAGATCACTAAATACTATCTATAAACACTGTTATGCTGGGAAGCCTGAATTGGTGATACTAGCTGGTAGGATTAGTGGCAACAATCATCTGATAGATAGTATAGTAACTTTCTTATGCCAGATCATCATACTGAAATCGGCATTTTTGTTTGTTTGTTTGTTTTTAAAGAAAAAGAAAAAGAAAAAAAGAAGATCCCAATAAGTTTGAGGACTAGAGGAAGATGGGACGATATTGAATTTGAATAATAAACCAGTAAATAACCTAAAAAAAAAAAAAATTTAGAAGGTATGTTTTTTCAACCATTTGTTCAATTTTTATTTTTTATTTTTTGTGAGAGAAGGAGAAAGTAAAGGTTAGGGAGAAAATGCAGGTTGTATACATGAAATCTGTGAGAACTGCAGGAGAAAGGAATTAAAGCCAAGAAGAAGAGTTGTGAAAACAAATACAGAAAAAGCACTTGTGAAAGTAAAAGGTGTCAAAAAATTAGACAAAAGACTTGGGTTAGAAAACATCTGAAGTAGGACAAATGAATTTTAAGTCAGGTCACAGGTAGTTCTAGGAGAGTGAGTACTGAAAGGGAATTTGGAATTCAAAATTGCAGTAACATCATAAAAAAAATGATTGGTAATCACAGAAACAATATGAAAGTTTTAAAATGGTAAACACTGCTGTATAGGATATTGACTTGATAATAAACATGAAGTATGCCTCACAGTGATAATATTCTTCTAGACAATTTCCTAGAGATGGCCTGTTGGTATTTTTGGAAAGGTAAAGGAGAAAGTCACCAGGATGTGAGGTATTCATCTGTGTCTCTTGAGATTTTTTACTCTCTCAGAACATGCATGGAGCTCAATAGTCTTGGTCAGGAGAAAACAGGTGGCAAGAAGACAGAAGTCAGGAGCAGAAGTTACCTCAGTAGTTTCTGTGTTGTGTAGCAGTAAGTCACCAAATTGCCAAATGGAAGAGTAAAAGGAATTTCCTCTTATTTGATTCATGAGTCAGTAACTCCTTACTGTGGCGGCTGAATGCCTTAAAATATTTAGATTTCCTTTTGTAATATGTTCAAAGACTAAAGTTCTCTATTGTCCCCTCTTTCCAAAGACAAGGAACTATCATAAAGTATGTCTCAGGAGTTTCTGTAATTCCCAGAGTTTGAGCCTGCATAAATGTAAGTAAAAAGCTTTGTTCAGTCAGATACAATCCCCTCTGCATTCGTTGGCTGAATGCAAAGTAAGCGTGCATGGAGAACAGACCACTCTGTAACTGTCTTTTCTGTGCTAGTAGGGCTCTGGCTTGCACATCAGTTGGCTTCACAAGTAATTTTAGCAGTTTATGCATAGATGAATACATCTTTACAGAGAAAGAGAGATTTACAATGCATGTCTTTTCTGCACATGTGAACAAATTCAGTAGCTCACTTTTGTTAATGTGTTATTCTTTAAGATGGTTTAGTGTCATTAGATTTGCATATATTTTCATTGCACAAAAAAACATGTAATATATTTCTGTAACCTTCCAATGTCTTCTGGTAAATGTTAGAGGGACTGGAAGATTTTTACGTCTTTGGAACAGGATGAAGAAAACAGCATGGAGCTGATGTTCAGTTGCTTCTCTCTGTTTATGCACCTCAGTTTTCTATACTTAAATGAACCATAATCTCTCCTGTAAGAGAGATACACGTTGATTAAAAAAAACAAAAAGTGGCCTTGTCAGATGGATTCTTCACTGTTTTGTAACTCAACTTGCACAAGCTTATGACAGTGGAAATATTTTAGTATTCTTTTTTTTTCTACTAAGTGATCTGAGGTCACACACAGTGCAGTAGTAGTACGTAGTAGGAAGGATGCATAGCCCAGGAGACTCCTTCCTCAGGGATAATCTAGGGATCTTGGATCTGGTAGGTCTTGTGTTTGTAAATATGACTTCTCAATGTCTACATATGAGATCTACAGAGAATATAGTGATTCTTCTCAGAGACATGAACTGAGTTTTCTAAATAAGAAATGTGGAAAGTACTATTGGCATAGGCTTTTTATTTGGAAACAGACCCTATGAAACAGATAATTCTACATTATTCCCGCTTTGTTGTGAATATTGGCTAGACACCGTCTAAGATTATAGGAATCACAGCCCTTGCTTAAGACTGTGCTCAGGTACGTGTACTATGCACAGAACTTGTAGACAACAAATGCATACTAAGTATGTCAGTGTTATGCTAAGTGTCTTCTGCACTGGCAGTACGCTAGGTTCCCTTTATGAGAACTTGGGTTGGAGTAAGCTGGAAGCTAGGTGAGTTTGACAGAAGCCAGGACAAAACCTATATCATCACACCACAAAGGGGATGTGAAAAACATACAGCACTGCTGTTTCCTTTCCTTGCTGAACAGAGGAAATAAAAGATGATGAAGTCTTAGCTGCCTGTGAAAACCCACCCTTATAGTAGGACCAAGCAAGGTAAGATTGCATGTATGGTATTGTCAGTGTTTTTAAAGAGAGGTGTATCTGAGTTTGTTTTGTCGAGGGGGGCGGGGGGGGACATATACATGTTCTGGTAAACACTGCAGCTCTGCAAGGGTATGTTAAGAGACAAACAATCTTAAAAGAGAACAGAAATCTTACTAGTATTTTCTGTAGGTCTGCATATTTAAACCATCAATTGCTTGTAATGCTACAGGAATGTTTTTCTTTACTTCTGATCAGTGGCAGAGATTCTGCTGCCTTTGGGATTCCTCCCTGTATGTACTAATGTTCCAGCTCTTCTTTATATGAACTCCTTCAGCTGAGCTAACAAATGACAGCTTCAACAGAAAGGTAGAGAAGAAAGTGCCACATCCAGCTCCTCACTTGTCCAAAGGTGCTGTCAAAATTTAGAATTTAATCTTTGAGATTAGTGCTTAAAAGCTCAGAGCTCTAGAGTCGGGATTTAGGCTTTGTAAAAGTCAAACTCTGTGTTTGAAAGCTCGTTGGTCAAAACCAAAAAGCTCAGACTTCAACTCAGTGTAGCTTTTAATAATATTGGTTAATCATTTCTACAAATACAAAATAACATGTATTTATGGTTTGCTTGTTTGTTTGTTTTACAGGATGGGTATACTTTCCTGATAATAAGAACTGATAAATCAATTAAGTGCATTAGCGGGGTATATAAAACTTTTGAATAATGTTATTCATGAGGTAACTGCCTAGCCTCTGTGTGCAGGGCATGCTTGTGACAAGAAGGAATGATCAAAGACAGCTCAGGTATGTACAGATCAATGCTTGAAGTTCCTGACTTTAGTGAACAGTCTCTGAGAAACTGAGCACTGTGCAGGGGAATAAATGAGTTCAGGCTTATTTACTCACATTTCAGTTTTTAGAAAGATTTAATGAAATATAGGTTTGTTTATATTCAATTCTTTACACTTTAATAGTTGTTTTAATATGCATACATTTCTTCAGCTGTTTGGAAAAGAAGCAGCTGCTTGTTCTTCTTGATTGGCATAGTTTTAAAGATATGAGGTCAAAATTGGATAATAAATTCTTTAATATGCTTATCGAGATGCTTTCTTTTAGATAACTTCTAGTGTGGAAATAAAGACCAAAGTGCTTGGAAACACCAATAAACCTCTGCTTCTGGTGGGATGGTTTCAGATTGCTGGAATTTTGTTGACTTAATTTTGTTGTGAAGTTCTGAATCTGTGACGGAAATATGTACTCAAACATCTTAAATTTAATATAATGAAAAATATTTCATAAAATCACTAGATTATATGAATAAATCATTTGAACAGTTTTTCAGTACATTTACTTTGACCAAACTTTGCAAATGCTATCAGCTCTTGAATACAAGGGAAGAAGGATTTCTTCTGTTCTGTAAATCACTTCCTTCCTTATACCCACATTTTTATTCCCTTTATTTTATATTTCAATATGAGATAGCTACTGATCCATAAAATGACATATGTGTAAACTTTGGTTTTATTACTTCCTCTGCAAAATTTGATGTTGAATACTTGGCTGTAGTGTGTTTTGATAAATAGTATAGCAGAAGCTTTCCACCATAACTGAAATTGTATTTGATCTGGTGTAAATGAAAGCAGAATCTGGGTTGTTTCATTAAAGGAAATGTCTTGCTTTCCAGTGTTATACATGATCTATTAAGGCTATGTAAAGTATTTACCGTCTTCTCTACTGAGTTCACTTTCACAGACTGTTAGTTTCTAACACACTACTAATTCTTAGATCTTGGCATTCATGATGGCATTACTAGATTTGAGAGGAGAAAATATTAGGAGAGAAGGAGATGAACCATGAGATTTCTGCTGTAAGGAACTTTTTTTGGTTATGGAGTGGCTACACAAAGACCCATTAAAATAGAAACTTATATAATAGACTTCCTTCATGCATATTTAAATGCTTGAATAAGTGAATTAGTTTAATAATTGCTGACTACTCTAGAGTTCACACAATTTACTTCTTTCTAGTGGAAAAAGGATGCAGTCAGTCGAAGTTCTGTATTTCTGTCCAAAGTTTCATTTTTTATGAAAAGATGCAACCATATAGATGTTATCATGTTGAAATACGCTGATTATGTAGACAAAAAGTGTTGATTATAGTATCCTCATTATAAACATTTGTTTTACAATTTTTTCCCTCTTTGATTCTGGATCAACTGGATCAACTAAGAAGATCTAATTTTAATGAGCAAGATTAATTTGACCACTGCATTATTTTCTTCTTGTGGTATCTCTTGTTTATTAATGAAAGGGACCTCAAGGATCATCAAGTTCCAACCCCCTTTGTCATTGGCAGGGTTGCCAGCCACTAGATCAAGTACTAGATCAGATTGCCCAGGACCCCATTCAACTTGGCCTTAGACACCTCCAGGGACTGGGCATCTGAAACCATCTGCAATTTAGAGAGAGAAGCAAAAGAGAATAAACTCAAACAGGACAAGCTGCTGGAAAGTAAAAAAGAAAAGTGGGAGAGGAGTCATTAGAAGGTTTGGGTTTATTTCAGCTGTAAGTTGAAATACAACTGTTTAGATTGCTGAAGGCAAGGCAGGGTTTCATATGGCCCTCTTAAGAAGTATTTTCTTAGAAAAATGCGTCCTTAGATAGTTGTGATTAAAAATCATTTTTATTACATATAATTTTGGAGTCAAATTTTTCTTCAAGTGATTTAGAAAAACAATGTTTTTCAGACACTGTGGCTTAGAAGAGTCTGCAAAGAAAACGTTTGAGGTGATTGATGAGTTTTTGATTTTGAAAAGAAATTTATAGATGGATAAATGAACGCTTACTTACAGTTGATCCTTTAAAGAACAAGACTGAAGTAACATAGTGCAGTCATGATTTTGACAGTGTTTCTGCAATGTCAGCAGTATGTTTGGAAAGGAGAATCCTATCATAAAGACTGAAGCTGCAATGGAGATCCTTTGGAACAGGAAAAATTCTATTGACTAGTACTAGAACAACTTGTCTTTTGTGCTTCTGCATTCTGTTGGGAAAAACAACAACAACAAAAAACAAAAGAACAACACAAAAAAACTCCACATTCTCCTTACTTTCCAGCTGGCCAGTCCCCTATACACTCAGCTAGTCCTTGTCAGATCTTGTTGAGGGGAACAGTACCATTCAGAATTTTCTATAAAGAGCCTTGACTTCCTAATTTTTGCCAGACTTTGAGTTATAGCACCTCTGTCTTCTCTATCTAACAGTTAAGAAAGGGACAGAAAATAAGATTTAAAAGATAAATGTTAAGCAGATACAGGGGAAATCAAGCTTATTTTTATGGTTCCATGGTGGGTATCACATAGTCAATCAAAAATATTTTTGTTTTATTCTGTGCAGAATCCTGGCTATAATAGAAAAACAGTGGTAACGCAGCCAGGCAAAATAGTTTGAGGTGAACATTCATTTTGAAGTGGGAAGGTGAAACTCTTCTGAATTATTGAAAAGGGCACTGTGATCAAACATACGTTTTCTAAGGAACTCGTGTCACTTCTGCTCTACTTTTAGAGTCTCATTTTATTTTATCATGAATACTTTGCATTTATAAAATCTCTACCACTGTGGTATTTGAAGACATGATATAGCCACTGGATTAAAACAGTAAAAGGCCCAGGCAAATCACAGAGTATAAGTAAACATATCCAAAATCAAGAGACTGTCCCTTCATTGACTAACATTATTTTTAACAATGAATTACATGTGTGTGTCATGTGGATGTTTGAAGCCACCGAGCATTAGATACAGACATCAGATAACTTTAGTCTTGTTATAGATACTGTCCTGATCAGCTTGGTTGTGGGAGGCTTCCTGTGCCTTATGCTTACTCCATCTCCATTTCTCTCTGCTCTGTGGCACAGGTCTTTCTCATAGTCCTCCCCTTCAGCCATCCGCTTTTCAGTCTCTCCAATCAACACAATCTCCTTAATCCCATGTCTACCCAGTGTCAGAAATGCTGGTCTAATTCTCTTCTACAGGATAAATGGAAGAGGAGAAAAAAGAAAGATGAAATATTTTAACCTTCCAATGGGAGGTAGAGGGGAATAGAAGAGATTCGACTCTGTCTTCCTCTGCGGTTTTCACTAGGTGATGGAAGTCATACAGACTCAAGGCTAGCACTGCAGAAGCATAAAAATATTTGCATGCTGGTTCACAGCTCCCAAAGCTTCACTGATTCTTCACAGTTCAGAGAAATATTGATGTAATATCATGATATTTGATGATACTGTACTTTTGGGTATCAAGAGCATGAAAGATTCAAATGGTAAAATCCAGAACTGCTAGGAATAAAAATGTTTATGAATCCCTTTGTTCTTCATTTGTCCTTGAAATCAAGGCATGTGGGAACATTTATGCCATTGACTTCACAAAGCAAAGATATCTCAGATATTGGCTACAGTTTTTCAACTTGTCTATGCTCGAATAGAGTGGTCAGTGACCTCCAAAGAGCAACTCATTCAGTCCAGCTGCAAGCCAGCTTGCTATTTTACCTTTTTTATTTATTCTGATCAATAAATAAAATAAAAAATATAAGAAAGTGCATATTGTGAATTTAAGTGAGATTAAGAAATGGAATCTATCTTTAACTCTCTTATAATTTTTTTGTCTGTTTTATCAGATTATTTGCGCTTTTTTGCTTTTAAACTTCACACATAGCTGTTAACTTCATCTGATAAAAAAATCAAGTCAATGGGAGTAACTGCACAAGAACTGGAGTGCAGAGTTAGACCTTAAGTGAAAGAATGCATTTTTGACAAATGGTGATTACAGATGCAAAATAAATATTGAAGCTAACTTGACATAAAAAGTCCATGTTAAACAGATGTTGTTATATAATCAGGAAATGCGAGAGGGGAAAAAGCTGAAAATTAATTCCAGCATGCCTAATGAACCATAAAAGCTTAGAAGAAATCCCCCCCATCTCACTTCCAAAGAACAAAGAGAAAACAATTTCTCTTTCCAGGTATGTCAATTGTGTTTTGTACACTTGTTAATCATCTTGTTTTACAAATGCAAAAATTAATGGTGGTATTTCTCTAAAGTTCTGATGGATTTCATTATACTTGGTAAAATCTTCCTCCATATAAAGCCAGAATAATCTCTCCACTTATATTCCTTTCTCACTATTTCTTAAAATATTTATTTAATTTTGTGTTCCCTAGGTCTGGGAAGGCAATTAAAGTCATGACTGCACGACTGGAAAATCATCCTTCTGTACTGCAAGGGCAGGGGAAACACTGGGAGATTCTGGTATTTTTCAAAGAGCTCCCATTTTGCAAAAACATACTTGAGGCGTTACTAGGCTAAAAATTCTTAGCTTGGGAAAAGCAGTTCCCAGCAGTCTTCTGCCTGAAGTCGGTAGGATTCCAAGGACAGAATTCTCTTCTTCTGTAACTCATTTTGTCTTGCTGAATATTCTGTGGTAGCACCAACAAAGATAAATCTCCTTGAATACAGGGAACATTTCATAAAATATATAAAAGAAATAAATTCTAAGATCAGTGTTCTAGACATTTCAGAATAGTTGCTTTATGTCTTTAGAAGAGAGCATGAATAAACATTACTCCATTAAAATTCATTTTTTGAGCAAAGGACAGTGGGAAATTTCAGTTGCACAGTCTCAAATTAAAACTGAAAAGAGAAATTCAGTGCAATTTGATTTCTGCTTGAAGGCCGAAAAACAGAGCAAGTGCATTTTTTCTTCTGAAATCCATACATTTAGGAGTTGTCATATTTGTAAATTCATATTTTTTATTTCTTACTTTACAAAATGAGTTACTGGTTTCATTGGTAAAAACTTTATGACCATGACAAAATACCTTTCTTTATATGAACTTCAATAAGAGCATTTGCTTCCTTGTGTATGACTTGCATGGTGATACTGAGAAAAAAAATACTCATTACAGCGAAGCCACTTTTGCATCACTGTCTTTATGTGAGCAGAAATTAAGAGGGCAGTAACAAATCAAGTGCATAATTCTAGATTAATCTTGATGAAAATCTAGAACATCAAAGCACTATATGCTTACTCCAGTATTTTCAGTTGCAGGATGTATTTTCACATACACAAACACTTGTGATTATTTCACATTTCACTCATTTGGCAGATTTTTTTTTCTCAGTTACAGTTTGTTCTGCAAGTATTCTGTTTCTTTTAATGTCTACACTGAACTTTTAATATTAAAAATAAAAAGTCATATTGGGCATCTGCATCAGATCAGAGATCTCCCTGGCTTCATCTTCTATCTGAAAGTGGTAAAATAGGTATAAAGATCTAAGTGCCCTTGAGAGATCCTCATGAACAAGACAGGTGTCACCCTGAGCTTATGTAAAATTCTGCCAAGGATTTTCAGCAAGAATTGTCTCAGAAACTTACACTTCAGTTGAAATGGGGTTGACTGCAAAGTAAACTCCAGAAGTTTACAGAGCGCTTGGGTCTTATATAAACTGGAAAGACTTGGTAGTCTTTATTTTTATTACTATAAACATCTGTAAACATTCCAATTAGTCCAGGATTAGCTGTATTTGCTTTGACAGCATTAGCTGTACATTTATTCTTAGTTCCTCTTTCCCTTGCAAAAAGCTGGGAGTATACACTGGCTTACTTCAACTGGCAAAGTCACTACATCCTTTCTTTCCTTCTTTGGTAGACATTCATTTATCCTTCCAATATTGTATTCCTTGCATCTGATTCATTTTGGTATTAGTCTTGGAAGATGTAAGCAAGAGCATGTTTCTTTAGTGAGCATTCACAGCACTTTTCTGGGCCAGTGTAGTGTCACTTCTCAGACACATCTCTGAGCGCCTTTCAAAATTGATGTTTGACCGTAACATACCTTTGTGCAGATCTTTCTCAATTTAATAAAGTTTGACAGTCTTTGTGAAGTTCCCTGAGCTCTTCAGGACCTGTTCCAATGCCTGAGGAAAAAGTCTCTAGGACGTTAAGACATTCAGCAAGAACTTTTTCTTCTTTGGATCTTTGGAAAGTATATAAGAAGATATTATAGGCTAGGAATATTAAGCTTTTCTAATTTGGTTATCTTTAGTGGGAGTTAAAATTGTTGATCTTTTAAGGAAAATATGATCGCAGCATGTTAACTATATGTCTAGGTTGCCTAGAGCTTAGGATAAGAGTGCTTAGATAGTATGTATAAAACAAAAGCTAACAAACAAAGCAAATTCAATAAAGACAATGAAAGAAGGGACTTGCATAGGACTGGAAGCAAAACAAACTTTATTTCCTCCAAAATTAACTTCTTGATTATGTGGAATTTCTTTTTTCCTTCTTTTAAATATGAAACCTGAGAGTTAATGATATGTGAATTTAAAGCCAGGAACCAAAGCTAACCACATATTTTAACTTGGGGATATTTTCAAGATTTCTGTCAGAGACCCAAGGGAGATTACCTCAGAATACCTGAATGGATTTAATTTATTTAGCTGCTTAGTATTGGTAAGCCACGTTGCTCTGATCCGCTGCAGCAGAAAGGCAATCTGTGGGCAGGGCACTAGCAGAGCTCTTAAGGAAAGCCCTGGAGATTTTCTTGTTTTCCCAAGTCTGTATGCTGACTCATTCAGGGCAAGCTACTTCTCTGGATATCTCAAGTTTCCCTTCCTTTAAGATAGATCTAAAAATAATAAAAGTGGCAGAGCTGTTTTAACAAGTACAAATTCAGCAGAAGTATGCAGGTTCAGATGATTCAAACTGCTCCAAATCTTGGGTAGAATTCAGCTAAGTCTCAGACAAACACTTGTGGGAAAAGATTTTGCATTATAAAAAATAAAACAATATTACTCAGCAATTTGCATTTTTGATTGCAATCAAAGAGAGTACTACTATTTACAGTACTATTATTTACAGTAGCATTGTAGATTTAAACTTGACACAGAATTTCACTGGTTGTGCTTTTGTTTTGATGTTTGGGATCACTCAGCTCCTCTTCTCTTGATTCTTGAATGATTAAACAAAAACGCCTGTTTTTTTGCAGAGCAGGCAAATATTGAGAATTCCAAACTAAAATTTCCGTAGAAAATGGTTATGTTCCTATTAGTGCTTTGGACTGTACTTGAACTGGGAGTAGACTTTACAGCATGAATATGAAGAAAGGGGACAAAAATGACTGTCTCAGTGAGGTTATCTTTCCGCTATATGACATTCCAGGCTGGTAGAAGGCTTAATTTCACTTTTCACTAAAATTTAGCTGATTGCTTTTGCTGCTGGAGGTTTAGGAATACTAGGTCCTTTTTTTAGAATATGAGTTGGTCTTTTAAGCATGCAGGACTGTGAGGATCCTCACACAGGAAAACATGTAAAGGGATAAGGAGGACTATTCACCCATTAATAACTTGAGATGTATTGTTATGTTGTCTTAGTTTTATGTTGTTTGTTGTTCCTAACTACTCATTTATTAGTGTCAGTTTAGTAATACTTGTGGAGATTGATATGAATAATTAAAGAAATAACACTGTATGAAATAAATCTTCAAATTCTGTTCAATTTTTGCTCAGTTTTATGCAAATAGAGCTGCTGCATAAATCACGAGCATGATTTTTATACAGCATCTGTGCTTTGTCTGCAACAGATTTGCCATATCTGTTGATAATAGCTTTTAGTAACTTTGGAGTTGATATTATTCCAGAAGTATGTATTACTCATTAAGAATCTTTGAACTGTTAAACTGCTTTTCATCTCATAGCTTAATTTAAAAATTCTTAAATGTTCAGTTATTTACTTTCATCCAGCAAGCGTTCCTTACACAAAGCAAAACGTGTCTTATAAATATATATCAATTTCCTTCGAGAATTATGATTGCTAGTACATTCCTGCTTCTTTGATTTTCTTCATCTTTTTTGTATGAGATTTTATTTTACCATTAAAAATTATCTGTGTAGCTGGAACCTGTTGGATATTTTCTATGTGGCAACATGTTTCCCACCTTTCTTCAGTAAATAATTTCATTTATTGCATTACTTAATGTTTAAAATGGAATAGCAACACAGTAATCACTACAAATCTATTGATAATGTACAGTGGGTCTGTGGAGTTTGGAAGTGATCTCCATCGAAGAACAACACAAAGTCAGTAAAAGCTTATGGTTCTTCTGTGTCATTTCAACTCACCACAAAGCTAGAATTTCTGTTAGAAAATGGAAACATAACATCAATTTCTAAGTGAAATTATGTTAATATAATGTAAATTTATGGAAACTTCCTTTCAATGTAAGATCACAAGGAAAAATATTTTTTGCATGACACATATGAACGCAACATCACAAGGACAGAACATTTTTTGTGTGACTGTACAGAGTATATTTTCTTTTCTTTTCTTTTCAGGATTACAGTGTTTGTGATGCAAGAACCCGATGCATGGGTCATCGGGTATCCAGGAAGGGCAATACCACAGAGATAGAAAATCTCTGAAAAAGACTTCCAATCCATTTTTCTGACATACCAGAAAAAAAAAAAAAAAAAAACAAAACAAAACAAAAAAAAACTTTGAAAAAATGCATAACAACCAGTCAAGCTAATTTACAGCTGGGGACATATATTGAGAGGAACAGTAGTAGATAAGCTGAGGAATAATATGTAAGTCCTCATGACCTGTCAGAAGAATCCTGTGTTCATTTCTCAGATGATCAGAAATTCACTTGATTATACAGGGACTCCCATTCTGAACCAATTGTCACAGCCTCCTGCTACAGCTAACAGAAATCCCACTAATAGAGCCAGTGGAGTCATAGGCACACCTCATAAAATTTTGTGGAAGAGCTTTAAAATCCGTCTATCAAGTTGTGCTCTGAAAATGCATCTCTCCATTTTTGGTGATAAAAGGGAGCTTAGACTACCCGCCTAATAAGTCAAGTGAATCCATAGGCCTTATTGTCTGGGCTTTCCTCTATGCTCTTGTTTCCTAGGGAGCACAGTGCTAAGTCATGGATATCAACAAAGATCTTTCTTTGACTTTTGAGACATTGGAAACTTGCTACATCCCCTAATCTTAAACCAGTCTTAAATTTAGTGGCTGTGTTAGCACCCATCTTAGTTCAAATATTAGCATCTGTCTCTTTCTTTAAGATATTGAGTATGAATAGGGTTGATAAAAATCTTTGTGCCAGAGAACTGGGCAGCAAATGCTATTACTAAGGAAATCTTTGGGAAAGCACAGTAAGGAACAATTGCGTTTTAACCTTTGATAGAATATACACACTTCCAGTGAAAAAATAATACAGTAAATATTTATTCTAAGATTGTTTTTGTTAATGCCATACTCAGACAGTTGTGTGCGTAAAATTAAGTGAAAGTACCTCCAGATTTGTGGCAAGTATGAATGACCCTTCATGTTATAAATGAACACCCTATATGTCTGGCTTCCATTTGTTTAGTTTTAGTAGCCAGCAACAGGAGCAACATAATGCACTTCATTGCCTCTTAGATGAGGTGTTGTCTATGACTTCTAACAAACAATCCAGAAGTTCAGATCTTTATTAAAAACAAAGCACCTCTGAATTATACTATTTCTATTGTAATGCTATTGTATTTATGAACATTTTCACTTTTACTCTCTTCAAGTTACCCACAGTTTCTTCTGTGGCAGAAGGTAAGGAGAGCTAGTACACATATTCGCAAAAAGAATTCCATGCTTTTTAATTTTACAGAGGAGGATTGAAGAATATACGGAAAAATGATGATTTAGTCATTTACTTGTAAATTTTCTGTTTTGCAAAACAAGCTTATGTTTTTTATTTTTAGTAGTCTCTCTTCTTAACTTGCTAATTTGGGAAAACTCAAAGCTCATATGCATTTTACATAAAGTATAGATAGGTGTTCCAACTTGTTGGTGTTAACTAATCATGCATTTTTTTTCCTCTGAATTCCAGACGTTTTGTTCAAATACTTTATTCAAACTTGTTGAGGACATATTTAGCATTATATCAAGTACATATCAAATATATTCATATTTTAGTTAAATACAGAGCTTTCACTGAGCCATTTTAAAACAGCTTCACATTCTTCATTATAACTACATTTTATTTTTATGAAAGTGGAGCTTTTTTTTTTTTTTTATGTCTGGATTTGTCATTGTGCCCTTTATTGGCATTTCACATCCTGTCATTCATGATGGTTCTGGCATTAGATGACTGAAACTGAAGCATCCAAAGTTATAGAGAACTTCAGTTTCCTGGGAACGTTTAGTGTTTCAGGTACTTTGGCCCACATCTGTTGTCTAAGAGTACAACTGCACAACATTTGAAAATATTCAACCTTCATTCTTACAATTAAATGTGTAAAAACATAACTGTAGTTTTATGTATTTCAGCTAGTTGGAAGCGGATTTGTCCAAATCAATTAAAAATAACCACTTTGGAAAGTTATCATCTTGAGCCATACTGAAAATGTTTCTTATTTTGCTTGGTTTTTACTGAGATTCTGTGCCTTGTTTACAAGACTGAATTTTTATTTTCTTATTTCAAAATCTAAAAAATTAACACGTGCGGTCACAGTATTATTTAAAAATCTACTGAATATACATTATGGGTTTGCTGAAGGGAACAATGTCTGTAACTCTGCTGCCTGAAAGCTGGACATTTCTTGCAATTGAATGTCAATCAAGAGATATTTGTTAAAAACTGTAATTCTGGGGAACCATATTATTAGTTCGTATTCAGAGAAATCACTCTGTCAAATTCTATAGGAAGAGATAAGCAATTTTCCAGGAAAAGGATTCCTGAGAACAGAAATGACTTGTGAACTTCTGTATTGCAGTAAAGAAGAATATGTTCAGCTTTCAGAAGAGAAACATGGAACTTCCACATCTAATTTCTCAAGAATCTCTAGATTTCTGGAACATTTTATTTTCTTTCATGTTATTATTATTTACATTTCCACGCTGGCATACTGGTGAACTACACAGCTACTACATGGTCAGTCAGAAATAAATAAGGAAAAATATAATATTTTTTTGTGTGTTTGAGGGAGAGAGTTAAGAATGAAATACTGTATGTCTTACACTGCTTTTAACTAGAGAGAACCTTAGATGAGCATGCTAAATCATTTCCCACCATTTGTAAAAAGGACAGAGATGTGAATCATGTGCGTGGTGCTTCCAGTACTAAAATGTGTATCCAATTAGAATGTTATATGCTACCTAATACATGTGACAGACTTAAAATATTTCAGTATTTCATTCAAAATGAGAAGGCAGGTTATTTTCATCTTACATTTTCTACCTCTTCTCCAATGGTACTGAACTTCAGCTGGCTTGTCGATGCTATTCTGGGAAGCCTGTCTAGAGGAATATGCTTTGCCTACTGCTTTGTGCCACTGCTGCTCACAATCAGACTGCTCAAAGTCATTCCTGAGACTGCTGAGCATTTCTGTGCTGTGCACTACTGTGCAGTCTGTCTCTGCTAATGAAGTAGCCCTGGGATGCTATGGAAGGTGGATACTATAGGATGCTACAATAGGGGAGACCATGAGATAGTTTCAGTCAATCCTTCTAAGGGTTTTGAAAAGAAAGAGTGCAATATTGCAGAAAATATTATTATTACTTCAAGGAGAATAGAGCAAAGACTAGAGCTAATCCATTATTTGTCTTTTTTTTTTACTGTTAGATTTTCATTTATCTGTAGCCACTCAGACTGAATGAATCAAGTCATTTTAGGCCTTGATTTTGCAGCTCATCTGCGCCTGGATGTAATTGCAAATTCCCACACGTAGAAAAATATTTACATGAATACAAGCTGAGATTTTTTTAATTATTATTTATTTTGAATTTATGATACAGTATAATAGTGTTTTAGCTAATAGAATTGTTTTTAGCGTAATTTGTATTTGAATGATGCATTTACTAATGCTTGCTCATATTCTAGGAAGTGTTCTTCTCCCTAAGACTTAAACACTCCCTGTGGAATACATACTGTCATTTCTTCAGCTCATACGTCGTTTCTGATAACTTCCAAGACTCAGATATCTTCCAGTATATTAAAATGTATTATCTTAATAGATATATGGAAATTTATACAGGTAGGAGCAGCCTCGTGTTCGCAAGCCCTAGTCATCATGGCAGACAAAAGCAATAGGACAAAAGGCAACAGTTTTAAACTAAGAGGGTAGATTTAGATTAGACATTGATTTGAAATTCTTTAGTATGAGGATGGTAAGACACTGGAACAGGTTGCCCTAAGAAACTGTGGATGCCCCATCCCTGGCAGTGTTAAAAGCCAAGCTGCCAATCTGGGTAACCTGCCTAGTGTAGGGCTAGATAATCTTTACAATCCCATCCAACATAGAAAGTATTTTCTATGATTCCATGATTCTGTGATTCTATGATTTTATGTCTGTGTGATTCTATGATTTTGTTCCAAACTTTTTTTTCATTGCACTGTAAAAGCATAACTTTTACATTATATTAACTTTATGTGAGTGAGAAAACAAGATTTATGCTATCTTTTGTTACATTTCCTAGGAAAATTTGATATTGTTTGTCAGAAAATGTGATAAGTTTACAGGTATAACTAAATTACGTAAACTGTGTAACATACTTCAAAATGGATTTTCTGTGGATTAAACCATGCACAGTGTGGTAAATTTCTCTTGGCTAATTTTGATTTCTAATTTTACCTTGAAGAAAAGAATGTATATTGCTGATTACTGTGTAATCATGTTGTCTGGTGTTCAACTCAGCAAAGGACAGCTGCATGTGCACACAACTTACTGTCATCCTGGATGCCATCTGTATTCTTGAATATTATGCACCATGCGTATTATGCTTGCCTGTTGCCAATGTAGACAGCCATACTTATGCTCCTTCTGCACCTTTTTTTCTCACTGTGTTAACATAGAACTTAAAATTAAAGTCTATTGCTATAAACAGATTTTAAAGCTGAGATTGATGCAGGCTATGTGAATAGCAGAAATGTTTCTCAAGGGTAAATTGCATCTGATTCTATTTACTTTAAGTAAAGGCAGTATGTAGATGGCCAAACAACCCAAATAGCATAACAGTAACCAAATTGTGACTCAGGCATTCGCAGCTTGATGTTTGTTTTTCAGGAAGAAAGAAAGTCTTAAAGCTCATGGAGATTACTTCAGCCACCATGCTAGTTTCATTGTGACAGCTGCAGCCTGTGATAGGAGAATTATTCCTGGTGTTTGCAGCCTGCTGTAGGAGAGGAGAAGCAGCCAAGGAACATCAGTATTCAACACGTAAGGAAGTAGTGTATTATGATCTGTCTGTTGGTGAATTTCCATCTGTCTGATAGAGTCATTTGGGGAGGAGATAGCACCATATACAAGAGCAGAAAAAAGATGACACCACTGTTCCACTGAACTTCAGAAAATGAACCTTGCTAACCCTGAATTTCTTTTTAGTTACGGAACAAAATAAATTATAATTTGCACAAGAATTGATACTGCTTCTATATTCATTCTAGGACTGTCTCCCATTGATTACAGCTGCGTAATTTTTAAGTACTGAAAGTCCAAATCTCTGGGATATTGTACCTTCTTTTGAGTCACGAATTAAAGCCCTAAAACCTCTTTTTGATTCCTCATACTTTTGACTGATCAAGCAGTTCATTTTCCCTGTCACTTCTTATATGCTTATCATGCCTAACTCTCTAACCATAGTATTGTAAAACTGTTTCTGCACGAACTTTATGAATAGGTTTCAGTTCTTCAAAAGCAATACATATGCTAAAATTTCACAGGTCTGTAGGAAATGAGATTTTATACTTGCATTTCATTTTAATTTGTTTCTGTGAGTCTGAGCAATGCTAAATTTATCTATCAGTTTCTAGTTATCAGTTTTCTGTTCCTTGGAAGGCTATAATGCCACTGAAATACAGTTCTTAATGTGTTTATGTAGAATTGTCTTTAAATTTATACCGTATAAACAGACACAACCATTTCAGTTTAACAATTGCTTTAATTGGTATTTCAGAATGACAGCTTAGAATTATCCTATTAACTTTGTTATTGCAGCATTTATAGCTTTTGCAATAGATAGCCCTTTGGATACTACTCCTGTGTAACTTCATTTGAAGGAAAGAGTGAAAGGAGATAAATGTACAACTTTAGTTGGTGGTATTTTCTGTTTTATAAATGTCAATATTTCTAGGTCATTACTTAATAAAACTGCTGGTTTGAGAATGCCATATGATCTATTTCTGCTCTTGAGTGTATTACTACACCACCATTAACTATTAAAAAAAACCTTTTTTTATTTTTTTTTTAGTAAAGCAGTTTTAAAGCTTTCCTTTCCAACTGTTTAAAACTGTTCCATAAATACAGAAGGAGAGCCAGAAAGATATTTTCTATTACATCCTCATGACAACCCTTATACAACAATCTCATCAGCCTCTCTTGGTAATAAAAGCACAGTGTCACAAGGAAACAAGAATACATTGGACTTGTGATACACCTTATCAAAACATAAGATAAAAATGTAAAGAAATGACAACCTCTAGACAGATCCTTTAAGAAAGTATATTTCAGTAACATCTTTAAGTACTGTTATTTGGTGCCTTGTGCCTGAGAAAATAAATGGTGCTTCAGTTTAAAGATCTGTATACATGGCTGCCCTTTGAAAATCCAGCCAACAGAGGAAATACCTTTTCACCTAAAGTGAGAGCTAGTTAAACTGCTGGAGCCAATTCACCTTTAAGGCTTGGATCCTTTCCCTCCTACCTGTCCCACTGGTCAAGCCGTTTCATGTGATATATTTAAAGATATTTTTTTAATGCTGATGGCATTGTTTAAAAATAATATTTTTTGTAGCATGTCTTTATCCCCACCATGCTTCAAACAAACTATAAACAGCCAGGGCCAGTCTAGGAAAAGAGATATAATCCTCTGTGGTCAACTGTGAAACTTCCACATGACTAAATACAAATAATTTCTTATTTTTTTTCCTTTTGCAACACTAATTTAAAAGGAAAAAAAAAAAGATAAATTATAATGGCATTTTTGAAGGATATATTGGTGTGTGATAGGAGGTCTTTGAATACTATTACTGTATCAAGATCAAGATCTAAAAAAGGAAGGCGCTTCTTCATTTTGTACTCCAGTTCCCCATAAGCAGAAGTGATGCAGAAGTAGTATGTCATTAATTTAAACAAAGGTGGCTTCTAGGTTAATGGGACAATTATTTATTTGGGCTGTATTTTAGTGTAGGCAATAGACCTGTAACTCTCACTTTTACCATCTTTTCTTTGTGGCCATCAACATCTGAACTAATTTCCTGAAGTCCTTTTGCAATCAATGATGATGCAGTTACCCTTCTATTTCAGACAGTTGTTTTAACATAAAATGAGCTGGTCAAGCAGATGAGGATTATTTTATATAATAACAATAATAATAATTATTATTATTACATATAATGCAGAATGAATTTAATTACTCAGTTAAGGTCTAAATTTTTATTATCCAAAGTATTATTTTGCATATAAGTCTGTAGTATTCCAGGTAGTTCTATGATGAGTAAGAAGTTACAGAACAGCATCTTCTTGATCAACAAGGCATAAAACAGTGAAACATGACGGAGGGCTACCAAATATGGTTGCTAATTTATTTTTCAGATAACCTTCTTTTCAATCAAAAACAAATTTCCTGTTATAATCCTGTTCACTGAGTCAATATATCAATTGGCAGTAATATTTCTTACCCACACAAACAGGAAAATTCACTATCTTTTACATAAGGGCAGGTTCAATTCTCTTATTGTTACTATATCCATGTGATCCATCTGGTCACCTGATCCTGACATATTCTTCTTTTTCTCCCCACATGCTGCAAAGAAGAATATCACACTTAATGTTCTATTCTTTTAGAGGGAATTAAGTCCATCTTCATTTTCACTTTTATCCTGATCGTCCTATAATTTTCCAGATAGGTCATTCATACGAAAAATGAGAGATAACAATACTTTCTCAACAGATAAAAACTCAATTTTGTATTTAACTTATCCTTGGTCCATGGGAGTATATGTAAGCATAAATTTATTTAATAAAACTACCTCTCCTCTCTAAATCTTTCCTCCCAATTTCTCTCCTTGCCTATTACCTCTCTTCTTCCACTTCCTCCCCCCCCCCTCCCCTCCCCCCCAAAAAAATACTTAAAGTAATTTAATAAGCTGGGGACAAGTTACATGTTCATTTTTGGGATGAGAAAGACAGCAGTTCTTAATAAACTTATTAATTTCCCATTTTTTTATTAGCTAGAAAATAATAGTATATTTTTTGTATGTACGGTGAAGGCTGAAACAATTTATGATTTCATTCTTAATTTGCTGACAAGTAATTCTGACCCTAATTCTTGTCAGTGTAAATTAATTAAGGCAGATAACCACACTAAAGCAGCTATACTGATTCTAATACATAAACTATCATTTTCAATGATAGCTTGGATTATTTCTGCTTGGCACTCCTTTGTTCTGTGTAAAAAAGCAAATTTCTCCCAAACCAACTGGACACTGCAGAAATAAAGCTGTTTCATGCCTCAAAACAGAGAATTATTCTATCTCCTCTCAGGAGTGGATAAATAGAAGATAAAATGTGTTTCTAAATAGTCATTAATAGTATATTTATTTCTGCATTGATGCAATCGCTGAAACGTATGCTATTAGCATGATTTTCAGCAATTGAGCTGGTGTGAACTGTTAGTAAATCAGGCCTGTAATCTTCAAACATACTCCCTAGGCCTTGAATCTAAAACCATCTGGACAGTGTGACAGTGTTCTATTTATTACATACAACTGCTTGGATACTGCCAATGCATAAACAGTAATTAAGCACACAAGCCAACCATGCATGCCAGATTTGCTAGAACTATCCTTTGAGTATCTTGGAGTTTCCATGCCAGTGAGCTTGTTGAAGCATTGGCTGGTGATTAAACATTAATGATTTATAGTGCAAGCAGGGTTCATTTACTGCTTACTGAAATATGCTTGACAGTGTCTTCATGATTTTTTTAAGAAATAATACTTTCAAAGATATTTTTCCTGACTCATTTTCTACTTTTTTGTCATTTCTAATATGATGAAGAATTTCATCAGATAGTTGCTTATACGTATGGCACTCTTGCTGTTGTGTTCTATGCAGCAAGAAAATAAATTAAATACAGCAGGAATTTGGTAACTGTAAAGTTGCCACATTTTTTCCTTGATTGTAATAAGCTTTTTAAAAATGAATTTCATGAAGTCCTATTCTGCAGTTTTTTAATACTGGACTGAGATTCTATACAGGTGGAACTTTCCATTGACATGTTGCCCATCCCAGCACCAGGTAACTTCCCGAAGATTTGCATTTGGGTTCTAACATGCTTCTGCAGGGGCATAAAAAATTTGTCTGTGTGTCTATACACACTGAGCAAAGACTGACATCAATAAGAAACCAAATGTTCAATTGATCAAGGGAAAAAATAAAAACCACCCTGTACTGAAAGCGGGAGACAAATACCACAATTAAGAAGCTCTCTGCCATTACTCAGTGCCAGGGTCCATTGTCTAACGTATCATTTTTATGTGCACAGCCACATTTCACTGTAAAGGCAGAAATATTTTGGTGACCAGAGCTGTAAGTTTGGAACTACATTTGTGATGTTCATCTAGAAACTGTATTGAACTAAAGTCTCATTCTTGTACAGATTTATTGTTTACACCAGTAAATAACTGCTCGTGTGTGTCAGTGCCAGAAGTTTTCTTTTTCACTATACCAATCCTGATGTATTAGTATTTCAAATTCCCCTAGAGAGCTAGGAAAGCTAATTTCCAACTTTCACACCTAATCATGGAAAGTGAGGTATGTTTCACTGGCTTGACAAAACAAGAGAGTACTGAGCAGGGATGCCTGGGATTTTAATCTTTACTTTGGCATCAGACAGATCTTGGACCTGAAATAAATCCCAGAGTCTCCAATTAAACAACTGTACTGTGGAGAATTCCTTAATGAATGTTTTGGTAACTTCTGTGGATATCTTGAGCAAGAAACAGTTTAGTTCCAGTTCCTGATGTATCTCTCTCTGATTTCAGAATCATTGGTATGGAGGGGACAGTACTCTAAAAATGACAAAATGCAGAGCCATAGAGGTTTTAAATTCCAGTAACCCCTCATTTACAGCCTGGGTCTAGGGACAGATGCTCTCCTTTCCATTTGGATTAGCTCTAAGTTTTATTATCCATGTGGAAAGTTTATAAGAAAATGTGAACCCCCAAAAAAAGGGTGTGGCATTTTTCCACAGTGCAGACAGGTCAACAAAAGAAACTAAGCCAGACATAGGACTGAAACTGTCAAATAAATGTGTTGGCTTTCTCAGACAATAAGGTTTCAGATGCAAACAGTGGAGATTCCTGGAACAACTCAGCAACATCAAGCTCAGAAAATGGAAGCCACATGTAATACTAGTAACATGGTCTGAATAATTGTCTCTGCTTAAAGACAAGGGTAAATTAACTGGTAAACAGAATCAAACCAGTGCAGCTAAAAGCTCTTCTAGGATGCTAGCAAATATTTTCTTTCAGTGCCTGACTTTGCTGCATGAATACACAAACTCTTTCAGGACTATGTAAGGTAAATTTTATGTGGGACACCATTTCCCTTTTGTAAATATTGTAAAATTCTGTGGCCTCACTAATAGTATACAGAGTGATCTTCCCACATTGTCAGTTGTTCTGTCAATCAGACTAGTTAACCTAAACAATTCCTTACTGAAATGTCTTTTTTTTTTTTTTCAAATCTTGAATCTGAAACGATAGCCCCAGATTTTTGCTTGTAATTTGATTGAGTAGAATCACTCCCTTATTTGAAGAATTAAAGAAAATTTTCCATAAACACACTGCAACAGAAGTCCTGATTTCCTCAAGGTTTTCTTTGAGCTTCATTCCAGGACTTGAAGGAACTTATTTGAAAAGGTAGATCACTGGCTTGCTGCAGCTGTGAACAAGTCCTGTGGACTAACACTGCACCAAAAAGCCATAGCTGATGAGTCAGTCTGTGAAGCAAGTACTTGAGCACAAACACACTGGATGGGAATTGCCCGCTTATTTTCCCCTCCAGGCTTGCAGATAGCCTCTGGCTAGCTACCTATTAGCTGCTAGCTATAGGCTATAATGTTCAGTGGCTATCTGCCTGGGATTTACTTTGCCTTCTGTTTTAGTTAATGTGATACATCATTTTACTGTGTTTATGCTATTTAAAGATAAAGTACTTTTTCTTTTTTGATTTTCCTTTTTTTTTTTTTTTTTTCCTGCATTTTATATTATCTTTAAAGAAAAAAAAAATATCTGCATAGAGCAGAGAGGTACAAGGTCACCATGCAAATGAAATTCAGTTACTCTGATCTCTGTTTCACATGGCTCTCCTTTCTGCCCACATCATCATCTGCTAGTGGGCTGTTCAGTAAATATTTTCTGTACAGGTCCATGAGTCATCCTAGTAGTAAGGATGTAAATCACAGCCACAGATGACTGGGAAGTGGATCAGTGCAATAGTCTCTTTTCTCTGAGAATAAGAGTTCAATTATTCACTCTGAGTACAACTTCAGTTGGCTCACTCTGTTACCACATGTTCACCCTCCTGAGCTGCCACCATTTTCAATGTAGTGCCTTCTGCAAGAAAAATCAGTCTCAGAAAGATGAATTCAGCTTGACAAGTGCCTGCTTGCACAGTGCCCTCAGTCGACCGACTCATAGCACTGAATTATGAGCAGTAAGCTGAAATAATCGTATCTTAAATATTCTTCTCCTTTCAACACAGAAGCTTCAATGTTTGCATAAGATCATAGAATTACAGAATGGTTGAGGTTGGAGGGAACCTCTGGTGGTCATCTAGTCCAACCCCCTGCTCAAGTAGGGATACCTAGAGCGGGTTGCCCAGGACACTGTCCTGATGGTTTCTGAATATCTCCAAGGAGGGATATTCCTTCCTGGAAGGAGACTCCTGCTTGGAATGTAAGATATTGATAATATAGTGTCAGAGAAGATATTCACACGATCCATAGATAGAGTCTCCTCTGGAGGTCAGCTGGTACCTTCTGAAATTAGGAGAGATATTTATTAAAGTTACTACTGGTGTATGAAAGGTAGCTAACTGTTTTTTCACTTCAGTCTAAGGAGATATTACTGCTTATTTTCAGGACAAAATTTTAACATTACTGTTGTCTAGTAGGAAACTAGACAGTGTCCGTGATTGCCTTAAGATACTACTCTCAACATCTCCTGCTCTCTCATCCCTGTAATTTATGATCTCTTGAAGATGTCCGTATCAGGCACAATAGTCCTTAACCTCACCAAAGTGCATACTTTTCCCTCTGTAGATCATTTAACAGCAGCTTCTAGTGTCTTACGCATCTCTTGCAGACACAAACTTTGCAGTAATCTCTCTGTGAAGGACTTTATCACATCTTTCTCTAGCAAGGGTAGTTCATCATCCTAATATAAACTGGTTTCTGTTCCCACAGTGTGGCTTGAAGAAAAATATATGTATTCCTACACTCTAGTGATGTTTTGATTCAATCTTTTCACTGTATTTCATTACCAAAGCATAAATAATCTAAGACTATTAATGTTAAAAATAGGAGCACTGGGGTGGTCTGGGCATTCAGCTTCATTAGGTGAGCATCTGTGATCATCAAAAGAAACAACAAAACCTCCCATAACTGGGATAACTCTCCTTTTCTTTTTCCTTTTTGAAAGGGACACACTTTATTTGTTTATTTATTACCTTTCATATGATCAACACTCCTGATTGATTGGTTAAAAACTGAACTCATAAGTTGTACTCATATAGGTGCATTTTTCCAGAGCAGTGTTAAGCAATGCAACACTTAATTTGAGTCTGCTTTCAGTGCAGAATTCATCCTAAATAAACCTAATATTTTAGTAAATTTTACCTAGGTATTGAGAAAATGTATATTTTACTACACACATTTTCAGTGAATGTTGAAGATGTTGCTTAGCTTTGAAATGGTAGAATAGTCATGTTGCTTTTTTTTTTTTTTTTTTTTTTTAAGGTAGAAGTTTTACAAGGCAATTCTGGAAGGATTAACACAGAGTTAACAGCTTGTATGTAAAGTAGGACTCAAATCTCTAAAGAGATACATCAAGTAAAAACCAAGGATCCCTCCATTTGTTGTAATGCAGTCTTCTGAGTGATAGCATGATGGATTTGATCCAGTGAGTTTGTAGAAGGCATACTCATTAACAGTCATATTCTTCCATTAGTTAGTATAATCTTTCCTCACATTTAATTCCATTGATATCAGGGGAGATATTAAAAAAATTTTGTTCAGTTGAGTAAAGAATCTTGTCTTTTACTCATTCTATTTTAGAAACACTAAAAAAATCATTAGACTCAAGAAAAAATCTGCATAAAGGAAAACATGCACACACATAGGAAAAAAAAGAAAACAACTAGAAATCACTGTTAAAAATAGACAGCTCCAAAATCTACAAGTTCTCTAAGTAAAGATCATCAATTATCTTTACTTGGCAAATGAAAGGCAATAACAGTAAAACGCATATCAGCACCAACTGTGATGTGAGATTTAAGGCTCTAAAACTTCATTAAAATCAGACTGGTAATGATGTACCATATGCACTGCGTTGCATTTGCCTGAGGATCTCCAACCTGTGGCTCATTTCTTCTGTCACACCACCTCTTTATAAGGATGACTCAGAGTGCTTTGTTGAAGTGCTCAGGGGCTGACTAGCAGGGTAGGTGTTTCAGAAATAATCATTTGCTTCATTATACGCTGGTGGATTATAGACATTTTCTGTTTATAGGAGAATCTTAGGGTCTTGTTTCTAGAATTAACTGAAGACATGAAACAAGGCTGTTAAACAAGTATCTGACAATCTATGCTTTCCAAATAGGAAACTGATATTTTTATAGCAGGTAAAAGGGATTTTTTAAATGGTCTTTTACAGAAATAACTGATAATGAATTTTGATAGTACATTTTAGAGAGATTATAGAAATATGTTAACTGGGTAAGATGAGTAGATATGATAGGTGAAGGGCTGCATGTTTCATTACCAGATCTTGAGCAATTTAGTCCCCATGTACTTATTTTATTCTGATATTTTTGTCACTCATTTGTAGTTCACCTTTAGAAATTATTCAGGACCTTTTCTTTTTTCTATACGCTCACATATATCTCCCATCAGTGACACAGCAAGCTACAGCTATATGTGGAAAGTAGAGTGCTTTTATCTGAACCTTCAATTAATTATGATTAAACATAAACAGAAGCCCATGCCAAAGCAACATTAAGATGAATTCTCTATATATCATAAAAGGTGGAGAGTTGATGCTACCTGAGAGGTATTAATTAAGCTGAAATTCATTTAACGTATCGTCATACACTAGACCAATATGTGTCCAACCCATGGGTTGTGTGCAGCCCTGGACAGCCAGTAATGTGGCCCCACATAATCCATAAACTTTTAACATTGTTATGTGATAGTTTGCAATATTTTTCATGAGTCAGTTGGGCATTCTTTGAGCACAGACTGCATAGGTGACAGTAAAATGCTGTGTAGGGGAGGGTACACTGCAGTGCTAACTCCACCTCTCACAGTGCAGCACACACACACAGTCAAATTGAAACCCAAGTGTACTGGACTATCCATGCGCTCAGGCCACTTAGCAAGTAAAATGCAGTGATTGCCAATAATAATATTGCAATCCACCTAGATATGTGTGTGCCTCTGAAGACATCATTTTTGTTATTAAGCAGACATATGTGTTTTCTTTATAGTGTTATGCTTTATTTGCCCCCCCCCTTTTTTTTTTAAGTTGTAATTAAAAAACATATATAAAAAGAAGTTCTGTTACTTATGTACAATATCTGTTATAGTTCATATGTGGCCCAAGACAATTCCTCCTCATTCTATACAGCCTAGGCAACCCAATAGGTTGGATGCCCACACCCTAGACATTAAACTTCTGAACACCTCTGGAAGCACCTTTAAACACAGAAACATAGCAGAGATGTCCAGGTTCTCACAGGTCCACTTTGGTGGGGATGCTTGGCCTTTGCTCAGCATGCCCAGCAGGCATGATGACTTTAATTCAGAAGTACAGGCAGAAGAAAGCACTAATGGTTCCTGTGTTGGTTGGGTCATTTGTTTGATTTTGACAAAAGAAACCTTCTGACTGAGTTATTTACCCATTTACCAGTGCTTAATTCCATCTTCTGAACATGAAGGTCCTTTAGTCAATTGTCCTGAAAGGAAGCCTGGGAAGGGCACGTGCTTCTGGCCTTATACTGCAGATTGAGAAAATAAAAAAACTGTGACCATACCCTAACAGCTGACGTACTCAGGGAATTATACTTCATTATTGGGCATAAAACCATCCATAAGACCATATTTCCTTTTTCTTGTAATTAAACAATTAGTGAATACATTTGGTTGCTGCCGAAGTGTTTGTTTGTTTTTTTTCTGTGTTTCAGAGTATTTTGAACATTAAAAAAACAATTTATTATGTTTTTCACAAGCTTTTTTCAGGTTGCCTGTGGTACCATTTCAACAAATAAAAAATTTTATCAAAAAACAATTTTTGGATTAAGTTTTTGTAGCTTTTTTGATCACTTGGCATAAAAGAGACACCACAGGTGTACAATAATGACTTGATGTACAGTGTAGCATGACTGCTGTCTGAACACATACTGTGAACTGAACAACCACTGATAAAGAAAAATCTTATATGACAGCATAATAATAAAGAATCATTGCAGACTTTGGACTACTTATTTTCTAGTGACAATTTTCCACCTTCTAGAAAAAAATACTAGAAGGAGAATTATTAAAAATTAATATCTTTCTCTTTCTGAAATATTTTATTTAGGCTTTTGGGTACCTTTATACTTCGCTATACCTTTCTGCATCAGTTCACTGTTTAGAGAAGATAATGAAGAAGTACATAGCATTTGTGTTTTATTAAGAACTCTGTGTAAGGGATGTCTTTTGCACTTGACTCAGGCTAGTTAAAAGTGAATGAGCTGGTCAAAGAGAGAAAAGAAAATGAGTAATATTTCACCTGTATTTACAACACTTTTTAGAGAATGATGAAATGAAAAAAGTTCTGTACATGAAAAAAAATACTTTTTATCATAGTCCGTGTCTGCTTTGTGATTGCTGTCATGCAGTCTAGCACTACCCAGCTGGCTAGAAACCCAATTAATTAGGAATCTTGGCTATCAAAGTACACTCAAGCTCAGACCTGTATTCTGTGTATGACTAGCTTGGATATTGCTAGGATACATTTCTGTATTTTACTGTGATTTAACCCTGACAGCCAGCTCAGAACCACACAACCACTCTCTCACTCGCCCCAGGTGTGACTGGAAAAAGAATTGGAAAGACAAAAGTGCAACAACTTGTCGGTTGAAATAAAGACGGTCCAGGAGGTAAAGAAAAAGCCACATGAGCAAGCAAAGCTCAGAACCTGAATGGGAAGAAACCACTGCAGTTTTAATACACATTAACATTTGCACAGGATAAGGTTAAATGTTCACATATTTGTCTCGAAAGATACCAGCATCCTCAGTGATGTCACTTGAGTTCCCTGGATTAGGCACATGTAAATTGGTGACCACATATTTTCCATATGCAATCATGTTTATAGGCTTGCTTTATATTCTTTGGAAAGCAAAGTGGGTGTCATCCATTTTCCAGTACACTGAAAGCCAAAAAAAGATGATATTCCAGATTTGTTTGTCGCTCCATTTTTATCCAGTGCTGTGTTTTATTAAGCTTGTGCACTCTTTCTTTGAAATATAGACTTTCATATTAAGTCATATGAAATCAAGAACAATGCTTTATTCTTTGTTTTAATCAAAATGATTTGGTAGTCTTATGAGACTACAGCTTCCCATTTGCTCAGTTCTGTCTTCCCAACTAATAAATACAATAAAACAAAGTAAAATAAAATAGCTTTATTAAACTTTACTGTATTTTTCCTCTCAAACTTGCTTTCTCACTCCTAGTGCTCTGTTACTTTTTTTTCTAGAGGAGATATGATGTTATAACAGCTGGACTTGGAATTTGGTCCAGAGTAGCTATTATTTAATTTCCAGGGCTTGATGATTAACACCGTGAGTTACTGCCAATCAGTATCATATAAAGCTGCACCTTTGAGAAGATTAGTAAAAATCTTTTATATCACGTAAGGATAAAGATACAAGTTTTAGCTAAATGTGTTCATATTTGGTCTTCTCTTTCTTAATGACTTTAATGGGATTGCCTAGTTATAAGGAAACATAATCCTTCTAAAAATGTTATTTTCTTAATAACTTAATAACATTGTTCAGTTTCTAATAGGAAGCATCATTACACTGCTTCTCTATGTACTAAAAGCCCTGGTAATTTAAATTTTCATTGTATATATATATAATAGCGTAGATGATAACATCTTAAATAGAAAATTACTAGAGGCAATTTTTAACAGTGTTTCATGGCATGGTTTCTATTGTTTATAGTACATACATCATTTAACAAGTGCATATGAGATATTTGTTAATTCTTCAATTAATTGATTGATTAACTTTCAAACATAGGATCCATTTATGGCTGAGTGCAGCTCCACGCTATAGAAGTATCGATCCCATGGCTAAAACAATTTTGCTTGAAGCAAATAATCTTGAAATGGAATCATTGTTATTTTTTCTCCTGACAAGAATCTACGATCTGAGGAAAAAATACATTAACTCACATATCTGCTGTAACTCAGTATTTTGGTTTTTTTTTTATGATGCAGTTCAAAAGCTAAAGACATTTAAGAATGAATAGGCAATCACAGAACATTACTTTAATTTTGCAAGACATTCTTGCAAAACATTGCTAAAGCATTCAGAATTATTAGTAAAATAGCCAAGTTAATATTATTGAGGATATATCAATAAATGAGTTAGCAGTATTTCAAAAAAAAATTGCACTTCACTAAAAAGTCATCAACTAGATTTTCAATAGCAATATCAATATGCATTTGAGATGAGGAAACTGATCTGTCTGCATTGCTATGTGGTAATATCTTTCCTGGGAGAAGTACTGCCTAACAAAAACAGTGGGTTTTTCAACTTGTTTATCATGTTGACAATAAACACTACAGATTGTGTCAAGCTGCAAAATTGACTTCCAGATCTAGACCTGAGCCTCACTAGTTTGGAAAAATCATTTTGCTTATTTTGTTCCTCCTTATTATAAACAGAAGAGCAAGTTCTGCAGAAAAAACAGTTTATATTAAATTAGCAAAGTATGAAGCTGTTTAGTTTCATCATTTTTGTTCATTCATATCTCAAATATAAAATCAACAACCAATGTTCCTGTGAACTAATGTTACTTCAAATCACTGATGCTGATCCATTTCCTCATATGGCATATTATTATGTCTTGAGGGAAACAAAAATCAAAGCATATTTTCTCTAGGATATAAAAGATAGACATAAACCATGTCACTAATCCAAATAATAATAATAATAATAATAATTTGGTGAGCTGAGGGAAAATACATTTACCTAGCATTTGCAGGCAGAGTAAACTGGAACTACACAACTTCAGTGCTATGTACTTTAAAATGAAGCACCACAGAATACATGTGCCAAAACAATCAGATGTCAAGAGGATAAAAACTGCTTCCTCAGTTTGGGAGCAGTGATAGGAATGAATATGTCTCCATGCACCGAATTGTGTTTCACAGTACATTTTTTTTCAAGCATTAATTATTCTCATTGTTTTCTCTCAGTACTAAAATAGGAAAAGAGGTTATAAAGTTCTGAGCTATTTCTAGCTGGATTTTTGAATAGCTTTGCCCATACACACTGGATTGTTTTTTTAACTGCCTTGTCTTTGCTAGACCAAATAATTAGAACCTACTTATTTTCTTCCCCATCAATAATTACTAAACAACTTATAAGCCATACTTCTGGATAAAGGAAGTAGGCTGTGTTCTTTAAAGCTTTATATGATAAGGCATTCTCTCTAGCCCTTGGGGAAAAAAAAAAAAAAAGTAATGAAATTACTCTCCTGGAACCACCTCATCAGTTGGTCCGCATGCTCAGCCTCTTCTCTGATGAAGTAGAAAATAACTTCATAGTTTGGTCTACCTAGCTTATAAGAGCCTTACCAGTTTTTAATCATTATGATATGTATTTACCATTCTTGCATGTATGAAAGGCTGAGTGAGTCATGGGTAACTTTAGTGTAGCAGCAACATGGCAAGAGGTTTTGACGGCTGTCTTCATATAAGCAATGATCAGCCAGTCTTGACTAGATTTTTGAATGGTGTCATCACCATACCATCAAACAACAGAACAGTAAAAACGGATATTTTCCGGGCATTAATTTTCATCTTCTGGCAACAGCTGTGGTCAGTTTAACACAGTAAAAAGAAAGAGGCATAGATAGGCACTTTCTTGGAAAAGCCACGAATATTATTCCTGGGAAATAAAAGCAAAAAGGTTAATGATCACAACTGTCCTGTTGATGTGATTATTTTGTCACCAGGATAGCAAACAACTCTCTATTTTCTCCTCTCTCTGAAGAAAATTTGGGCACACCTGCTTTTTCTCCCAGGATCCACTACGACTTGATTAGATTATATAAACAAGCACATTCAATATGGTTTTGAAAAGACTGATATACAGTACTCTTAATAATGCTTCACTCTTTTGCAAGCACCTATGCACAGTGTATAAGACATGAGATTTTTAAAGCATGACTTTTCTTCATTCAGTTTCCTCATGCATCATAAATTTCACCAAAATAATGGATTGCATTTACACAAGGAAAAGTTTCACAGGGAAAAAATAAAATAAAAAAAATAACATTCTACTGCTTAGATCTTCTTAAAAACATAAAAATGAAAATAACTTTCTTAACAAATTCTTAGAATTTTTTAATTAACTAAACTAAGTACCTTTTCCTTCCTTTCCCACTACAAAATGTATACTTTCCTAAACACTGTTAAAAGCTCTACTGTTTATCTGTGACTAGGGTGTCTCTAAATGAGACAACAGTGTTATTTGTATAAATGATAATTTTGATGTGGCTGGACACTTCTGTCTAGATAGATGCAAGAGATAATACAGAGAATGAGATTGACATGGAGAATTAAAATGGTTCATTTATCATTAAAACGAGATTCATTGTAAACCATTCCCTCCTATCGAAGAATTCACACATTGACTTTCATCAAAATCTGAACACTGCATAGTGAACTAACTAAACAGCCCACACAGACACCCACAAGCAAGATTAATAATATCTCCTCTAACCTTCCTGTCTTTCTTTTCCGAGTGAATCTAAAACCACTTCTAGATATTCTTCACTGCTGCTTTGAGAACCTCAAACAAAGAATTCATTGTGAGAGGATAGGCAGGCAGGTCTAGACCGAATGCTACATTCAGCGTGGCTAGGGTTCTGTAAAAACCACAGTTTTTTCTGGGCATAGAAGCCTTGCCATTGGATATATATCTCCCCCTGCCAACTCCAGCTTCCCAATTCCTGTGCAGCCCTTAAGTAAACATAATGTGGCTCTTCGTAAGCCAACAGTGTGGTTCCTGCACCTGACAGGTTTTCACTGCAAGTGCAGCCAAAACAGTTGAAGCACAAGTCAGATTCCTAGTGAACTCCTGAAAACCAAATCTGTCGGCTTCATATTGTATTTGTAAAATTCATCTGACTGGCCAAAACAGAAGCTGCACTGCTTAAACCACAAACGTGAGGGTGTTCGTGTGGGCATCATTAAGTATATCCTGATGAAGGAGACTTCAGATCTCTGCTGATTACAGAATTAACAGGATGCAGAATTTATGACAAAATGAAATGCCAAACCAAAGTTAGAATGTAATTTCTGTATGACTCCTGGTTTAATCATTTTTATTTTATATCAATTATTAATACATATCTTCCATGTAGATCTAAGTGATCATAATGTTTTATGTTTTGATCTAATTTCTATGTGCTCCAAAGCAAACTTTTTAGATGCAGATGATGTTCAGATTAAAAGCTAAGATTAAACTCCATAGCTCTGCAGAAAACTGATTTAATGATTCATCTCATTAAGGAGGAGAGGTACCAGTTCTGGAGGGGAAGTAGCAGTTTGGGAAGCACTTAAATGTTGGAGATACTAGCTCAAATGCCACCAAGACATGTCAAAGTCAATTAAGAGACAAGAGAAGAAAGAAGTTGTAAATTAGAGACATGAATGAACCCAACTCCACAGTACAGATCTCTTAGATGACAAAAATTAGTGTCCCCTAAGCTACAAATAGATAGAGCTACAGATTTAGCTCATGCTAAACTCTGTATTCATTTGCTTTGTTGGAAAGAAATATACTGTATAGAATTAATGGAAAAGTGATCCTGCTCCTGAAGAGACTTAGTAAGGTGCTTACTTCTGGGTACCTGAGACGTCTATGATGAAAATTTTAATACAACTACTCATTTTAAAACTACTTCATTTTAAAAACAGTTTCTTCAATTCAGTAAAACAAAGCAAAACAAAACAATGACAGTTTTTATGTTTATGGAAAGGAAACTAGCTACCTAGTGTGGCATGCCAAGAGTGAAAAATAATCCTAGGTTTTGATTATTTCTTTCTCAAGGAAATAGAAATGCATGCTATGCAGTGCAATGGCTAATGCTTAACGGAGAAGGGGATAAAAAGGTCCTCCAGGAAACTGTAGTTGATATACTTATCTTTTACATGCACATCCAGCAGTATGCCCATCCTTCATGGATCTTCACAGTCATTTATCTCTTCCTCCTCCATTTTAACTCCATTTGTCTTTCCATGGTAGCAGAAGTCAGACTCTTGATCCTTCTTGTAGGGTAGGTAAATTTAGCCCATCTGGCTAATAAGTCTCAGGCCAACACATGTGAAAGTAACATGTTTTATTAAAATTTAAAATCAAAACATTTTTTCTTATTTTTTCAGATGTTACAATTGTATTTTCTCTTCTAAGCATAAGGAATATTTTCTTGAAATCCCATGTAAAATGAGCAAATAAAATTGGCAGAAAAAGTAGTCAAGCTGTGAATGACCAAGAGTAATTTGCTTTCATAACACTGTTTAATAACAATTTTGCTTATAAAAGATAATAGCTTGTTGCTTTTTACAGAAGCAAGTATTTAGATTAACGGGAGCATAGAACAGGATGTATGCTTACAGTAGGATAGATATAATTTGAGCATCAACAAACTGGGTTTTAGGAAATATATACTGATAATCAACTAACATCAAGCACAGATGCTGAAACAAAGAACCACACTCTACAGTATCTGAGATATTGTGCATGCATGGTGAAACAGCATACAGAAATTTGTATTGCAAGCACATGAGCTCATGTACACACCAAATATGCTCTGCAGTCAAGCGCTTCGTCCAGGCTTGTCTAAGGGAGACAGAATCAGCTTATGAAGAATACACTGCTATGTACTGTCCTCCTATATTTCAGGAGTTAAGTTCCTGTAATAATTCAGTTATATTTACTTCTTATTCAGAAATTCTGGGTGAAAGTTGCTGCAAGCATGAGATTTAACAGGCTGTTCATAATGATTGGCAAGTTCCAGCTGGAACATCGGAAAAGGTATGAAAGCACAAACATAATAAGTCTTAAGTAAAGGAATAGCTTCTCTTTATTAAGAAAGAGTGAGTGAGATGGTTAGCGCTTTTGAAATCAGATGACAAGGGTAATGTAAAATAGTATTTTATCATATTTTTATTTTGGTTTTCATTACAAGACAGAACATACCTGTATGAATCTGTTATTTGTTCACTAGGTATAAAATGTAAAATTTGAATTTTGAAGGAGAAGGAACATATGTTTCTCACAAGGGTAAGGTCCACTGAAATTAGTTCAAGACTGTACCTTTTCCTCAGTAAATGCAATTTCACCTTTATTTCTATGATATTTTTTTCATGAAAAGCCATTTCTTATATTTACAGTCCTTTGCAAACAAAAGAGCTTTCAACTCTTATAAATCTGATGACTGCTTTTATCCTCTTCATCCAGATTTTTCTGAAGGAAGTTAATAGAGGTCATCTAGATAAATGATTACCCTGCAGAATTGGAGGACCTTTTGATCAGTAAATAAAACTGCAGAGAGAGATGTTATGGAGGAATTCTATCTTAGATTATGGAGTTGTATTGTGAGGACACAACATCCTATGTGTCTGAAGCTTGAACCATAGCTTTCCTACAAGCTTTGTGTAAAAACAGTGCATAGATGAACTATGCAAAGAGCTTGTCTTAGCACATAATTGCTGCAATTTAGATAAACATCACGCAACATGTACTTTGTTTGTAGTAATGTGTTGTATCTTTTGTGGTAGTAAATAGAGACTAAAACTCCATTGTACTAAAGCTTATAAAAACAAAAAACAAAGACTAGTTTTTACTTTGAAGACCTAACGGTCTATGGTTTTGATCCTTCCTATTCCATATTAAATTTTATTATAACGGAGACTTCTATTTTAAATTCAGTGATGTCTAAAGAATCTATTTGTATGATTCTGAATAACCTCAAAAGAAGTTATGGGCATTAGTAGGAAGTGTTCTTAGGAAAAGACTTAGAAAATTAATTACACGTACTCTGAAAGATTAAATAATCTTTCCTTCCACACAACTAATTCATTTACAAACTTCAGTAATTGCATATAAAGTCATTGCTTTTTTGGTTATCACATTGCTGTATTTTTCTAGTTATTTTGCTTCAGATGGCTTGTACTTCATTGCAGGACCAAACATAAAGTAATGATCTTTCACTGACTGGGACACTGTCATGTCCTAATCAATATCAAAAATTCACCATCTCTATAATGTTGTCCAGTAGTGGCAGTCATCTTTATTTACTAATAAGATTTCAAAGCTTGAGCATTCTTGAAAATGATGCTATGGTTATTCAGAAAGAGGTCTGTTGCTTGTGGGCAAATATATAGATTTATTAGAAGAAGGTTTACTGAAATCCTGACTCACAGAACCTTTGTTATCTACAAGTAAAATTTCAGTTGCCAATCCAGAACAGGCATATGAAAATGTGCAGTAATATAGCACAGGTCCTCGAGAGGATAAATTTATCCTGCAGCTAAATTAACCATTACAGAGAGCCTAGCAAGCTTCAGAGAGCTGAGCTGGCTCAGTGTGACTAAAATAAATATATGCATGAATTAAAAATTGAAATAACCTTCATTATTTGAGAGACATATGTTCAGAATATTTTCCTTGTCAGATAGCCACACTCACAACAGGAATTATGCATTTTGTTTTACTTAGTCTTCTTTTGTGGAAAAGACTTTAAAAAAATCAAATCTGTGGCAGTGATTAATTTACTAGCAATGAAATATCAGCTAGAACAAAGAGGTGAAACATACCTTAAAATGCTAATTTTTACACTTCTAAAAAAGCACATAAGATAGGCAGTAAGATTCATCTTGTATTCAGATATTGATATGTTTGGTAATAATGTGAAAACCTGACTGTACAAATTAAAATTTCCTGTGTCTAATGATCACCTGTTCTTTATCTTGCAGTACTGATATGTGAAATAAATATATAAAAAATATAACATGGAGTGGTAGATCATTGCATTACCATCATTTATTCCAATAATTATTTTGTTTCTTTTTCTATATTTCAATTAATTTAATAGGTATTAGAATCTCTTTATAAACCCTCAAAATTCAGTAGAAATACATTATATATAGAATTATAGAATCCTTAGAGTTGGAAGGGATCTCTAATGGCCATCTATTCCAACTCCCCTGCAACAAACCAAGACATGCACAGCTAGATCAGGTTGCTCAGGGCCTTATCCAGCCTCACCTTGAAAGTTTCCATGGCATCTCTGGACAACCTGTTACAGTGTCTCACCAACCTCACTGTAAAAGAGCTTTGGTTGGTTATTTTTTAGATTTTGAAATGAGAAGTATAAATATCTTCAATTTCTATTATATTTTCATAAAATAAATTACTTGAAAAAATATATAAAAAATGTATTTCTGGTTAGAGCTGCCTACAGGAATTTGAAACCCGATATGTTCAAAGTAGTGATTGTCAGCCAGTAAACCACAAGAAACTCCATTGCTGTTCAGAAAATGCCATTTCCTGACTAAGTGACATTTTATTTCTCTGATGTGCTGGCATGTTATCGAATCAACTGCAGTTTCTCAAGAGTTCTGCAACTAACGCCAGAAAATACATGTAAAAATCTAAATTTCTTGTTCTTTCAACACATTTGCTAAAGCACTGAATTAAATAGAACAGTCTGAATTCACTTATGCTGTTTTTACTTTGTTTGTTTGTTTGTTTCATATAAACAAAAACTGACCACCTCTCTGGTAGTCTGCATGGGGATGATACGAAACAGTAATATGAAGCAGTGGAAGATGACAGAGTCTGTAAGTTAGATTAACTCTATCACTTCCACAAAATGAGTGCTTTGAGTTAGAAATATATAAAACCACTGTATCTTATTTACTCTGCTTTATGCATGGCATGTGTGTGTGTCTGTCTGCATGTACAGAAAAGTTTAACTTAATTTCCAAAATCATTCTATTACATTTAATTTCCATGCAGAGTGAAATCCTAGATTCCTTCAGAAAACCAAGGCAGGCCTATAATGTCACATTTAAATTTTTCTATTTGCAAAAGCAGCCTCTACTGCTACTTTTGAAGATACTAAATTTCTCTCAATCATAGCTACTTAATGGATGGAATATAAATGTATTACTTAGATTCTATTGAAGAGTAATGTATGCAGGCCTCTGAAAGTAATGCCTCCTATTTATTTCCACAACAGATACAAACGGCACGATAACACTGTTTGACAGAGCAAATTCTCAGCTACAAAACACCGCTTTTCAATATAATCACCACCATTAGCTATATATTTTCACCAGAAAAAGAAGCCTGCATGCTGTGCTTCTAAAAATCTGCATGGCCATCTGGAACATGACCTGTCTTTCATGTCACTGTTGCTACTGCTGAAAGTCACCACACTGCCTCACTGTGCTCACATCCACTGTTTGGTCTCCATAAATGCTCAGCAAGCATTCATGAGTGCCTCCACATGGAGGAATTCATTGACACATCTTTGCTTCGGATGCACTTCCATGTCAGATGCCATTCTGTCAGACTGCCCCTCTGCTGCCATTTGTCACACAGCAACAAAATGTAGCGGAATATTGGTGGGAAGGCTCAACTTCTACCAACACCCGTCTCTGACATTGTGGGCCAACAGAAAAAAAAAATAGAAGGCATTAACTTTGAAGCAGCCCTTGTGAAAGCTGATATTATGTTTGATCTGTACTGTAGAGGTTAATCTACGAACTTGTAATGAAAACAGTAGAATTTTCTGTAAAATTATTTTTCAAGACATTTCCACTTGCAATCTAAAAGGAAAGTAATAGTAAGTAGATGATTACAAATAAAATATATTTTTCTCCTCAGTGAATTGATTTCTCTGTTTTTTATTTAACATATTTAAAACAAAAAGTGAAATTGCATAGATTAAGACTATTTAATTTTGAAAACTCTGACAATGAACTCTTACCTTTTGACTTAGAGTTAGATGGCTGGCAGTTAGATGGCAAAGTATTTTTATTTTTTATAATAAATTGAAAATAAGCACATAATCCAAAGTAAAAGGTGGGTAAGCATGACAACTGAACCTGAGGTGTGAATATATGCAAAAAAATAGGATAGTCTAAAGAGTTACTTTCTTGTAGACGTAGAAGCAGGATATGTAACACAGGTCTCTGGATGTGTTGCAAATACTTCTATAGACAAAAGAATGAATAGGTTATTTGGAGATCAGTGCTATTTTTACCACACTTCATTAAATAATAATAATAATAATAAAATGCTACTTTCAAATGAAGGTAAGATCATACTCTGAAAAAATACCAATAAAACATCCAGCATGACCAGAGAAACAAAAGCTACTAACATGAAGGGGAATTAAATTTTCTAGTTAGGAGGTATTTAGTTTAGAGATTCAGATACTTATAGTTTGATTTATCTTTCTTCGAATCCACTTCCTGAGGTGTATTATCAAAGGTTTTCTAGAGTCTGCTGATGTCATGCAAACCTTCACAGAGATCAAAATGGGGAGAGTTACAGAGTAACCAGTAGCCCTGGGGGAGTGGCAGGTGGGGTCACTGAGTAAAAGGCTAGGGGTGATGTGACAAGAAGGGATCACAGACTCAATAAATGAGATTTAAGTGATGTGATTTATGATCTTGTTGGGCTTACAGAAATGTGAGCAATCCGGGATGTCCCTGGAATGTGTTGAAGATAACTTCCTCCTCCAATAAAGAGGAGGCAATTAGGAGAGGTGCTCTGCTGGATGAGATCATAAAATCATATGACACATATGAATCTATGATTCTATGGATGAGATATGCAGCAACAAGGAAGGGTTTATTGGAAATGTGAAGGTAAGAGGCAACCTTGGCTGCAGTGACCATGAAATGATGCAGTTTAGGATTCTGAGGTCTGGGAGGAGGGTGAAAAGCAATGACTCTACTCCCTAGTCTTTGAGAGAGCAGACATTGGCCGGATACAGCTGAAGCAGGTCCCATGGATACAGTGCAGGAGGTAAGAGAAGCTCACAAAATCTGGTTTGTATTCAAAGTTCATTTCCACAAAGCTCAAGAGAGGTTCATCCCAAAGAACAGGAAGTCACATAAAAATGCCAGAATTGTTAGAGGGTTGAAGCAAGGATGGATGTGGCTCTGGAAGTCTGGTCTAGTGGTTGGCAACCCTGCCTAAGGCGTGGTGGTTGAAACTAGATGATCTTTGAGGTCCTTTTCAACCCAGTCCATTTTATGTCTATGGTAGGAGAAATACTGAAGAAATACATTGTCTGAACATCCAGAGATGAACCTGGGAAAGCTAAAGCTCTAACGGAATTGAGTATGGCCAGGACATCAAGGCAACAAGAAGGGATTCTACAAGTACATCTGTGACAAAAAGACTGGGGAAAATGCAGAAACACTGTTGAATAATGTAGGGGTTTCACAGGACATGGGGAAGGCTGAAGGGCCAAAAGCATTCTTTGCCTCAGTTTTTGCTATCAAGTCTGGCCTTACGTATTGTATAATAATTGATCTTTGGTGACTGAAAGAAGTGCCTGAAGACTGGAGGAAAGAAAATATCACTCCTGTCTTAGAATTGCTCAGGTTGGAAAAGACCTTAAAGATCACTGAGTTCAACAGCAACCTAATCAAACTACCCTAACTCTAACAAGCAGCTAAATCATGTCCCTGAGCACCACATCCAAATGGTTTTTAAACACATCCAGGGATGAGGACTCAATCACCTCCCTGGGGAGCCTATTCCAGTGCTTAACAACCCTTTCTGTAAAGAAGTTTTCCTGATATCCAACCTAAACTTCCCCTGGCACAACTTAAGGCCACTTCCCTCATCCTGTCACCTGTCACCAGTGAGAAGAGACCAACCCCATTCTCTCTGTAAGCACCTTTCAGATATTGGAAGAGAGCAATAAGGTCTCCCTTCAGGCTCCTTCTCCCCAGACTAAACAGCCCCAGTTCCTTCAGTCAGTCCTCATAGTGCATGTTCTCCAAGCCCTTCACAAGCCTTGTTGCCCTTCTTTCTACCTGCTCCAGCACCTCAATGTCCTTTCTGTACTGAGGTGCCCAAAACTGAACACAGTACTCAAGGTGAGGCCTCACATGTGCCGAGTACAGGGGCACGATTACTTCCCTACTCCTGCTCACCACACCATTCCTGATACAAGCCAGGATGCCATTGGCCTTCTTGGCCACTTGGGCACACTGCTGGCTCATATTCAGCCGACTGTCCATCAGTATACCAAGGTCCCTTTTTGTCAGACAGCTTTCCAGCCACTCCTCTCCAGGCCTGTGGGGTTGCCTGGAGTTGTTGTGACCAAAATGCAGGACCAAACACTTAGCCCTACTGAAACTCATACAGTTTACCCTGTATGGCCCATCAATCCAGTCTACCTAGGTCCCTCTGTAGTCTTCAAGAAGGGCAAGAGGGAGGACTCAGGTAACTACATATTGGTTAGCCTCACCTTGATCCCTGGGAAAGTGGTGGAACAGCTAATTCTATAAATCATTTCTAGGTCCATAAAGGACAAGAAAATCATCAGGAGAAGTCAGCATGGATTCACCAAGGGGAATTCGGGAAGTCATGCTTGACCAGTCTGGGAATAACAGTGATTATTATCTTCCTAGACTTCATTAAGACTTTTAACTTATAGAAAAGACGTTGATGTAAAGACTGGATGGGCAGACAGTGAGGTGGATGGAAAACTGGCTGATTTGCTGGGCATAGAGTGTGTTTATAAATTCTAGTTGGAGGCTAGTAATTAGTGGTATACACCAGTGGTCAATACCACATCCAATATGGTTCAATGTCTTTATTAATGATCTGAAAGATGGAAAAGACAAAAACTCTAGGAAAATGCAGTAGGTAAAAGAACATAAAAATCTGTAATAACTGAGTTTCTAAATAGCTATTTTTTCTTTTCTTTTTAAAAAATGAAGAAATAAGAGAATATTTTGCAGGAAGGAGAAAAACTGATTAATGATAATAGGTGGAGAGACAAAGACAAAAAATTAAACAGAGTATCTGACCACATGCTGTTTGAATAGTGAATAATTCATAGTGAACAATCAGGATCTCACAGCTGTGAAAATTACTGTAGGATCTACATCTTGCAATAAGCTACTGCTCCAGTAGGTAATTTTTAAAGTTATGTTTGTGGGTCTTTTGAACAGTGAAACAGTCAGAATCCCTGTAAAAGAAATAGAATGTGTGCTAAAATTACAGGTCTGAGAGGTATAAATTGTCCTCCCTTATTTCAGAATGAGAACTCAAAACTAAGCCAGGTACACTAAACGACAGCACTTAACTATTTACATGCTGAAGTTATTGAAGTTTCCTTTTGAGGCAATATGCATTTAATGTGATTAAATAGTCTTGAAACATATGTCCATAAAGCATCAACAGTTGAGAAGTCATAAGAAATTAAACCTTAATTTTTCACATTATAACCTATGAATAAAAAGTTTTTTTGTCACAGTTACAAAGAAAGAATGCAGATCTGGAGTCAAATCTATGTAACAAATTTCTATGGCATAGATTTTTGGAAGGATGATATACCAATATTTCATTGACATTTATCAGAAAGACTTCATGTAGCCTTTTTTATACACAAAGACATATATATCTATGTATGTATACATTCAATTGTGTATATACACACTGCTTTTGCTTTCACAGAATCACACAATTACAGAATGGTCGAAGTTGAACAGCACCTCTGGAGATCATTTTGTCCAGTCTTCTTGCTCCAGGAAGGCCACAAGAGCTACTTGTTATTACTGTCTGCTTTCATAATAGCACATCCCTGTCAAATTTCAATAGCAAATTTGTCAAGATATAGATTTGAGTTGATAAATGCCATTAAAGTACAGAAGAGTCTACTATGTCTATTAGAACATGGTGCTGTGGTGCAAGAGTGATGAAAATCTTTGCCATTCAGGCCAGGTGACTTATAAAGGCTGAGTCTGTTGTTTTCACTAGTGCCTGCATCTATCTAGAGGCATTCCATTTTATTTTATTCTTATGTGTGCTATCCTTTTTGTAGTGGATCCATTATTCAAAATCTAAATAAGTAGAAGAAATACATAGACATTTTTTGCTGATGCATGCTACTTGATTTACTCCTCTCCAGGAAAAACTGTGAAATGTTAATTTACAATAGTCTGTAAACTTACTTATTGTTGAATAAAACCAGCAACTATGCAATGTGTCAACAGCACAGTGGATGCTTAACATTTAATCTGATCTCCTTTAAAGTCATTCATATAGATTAGTTTCTATGAGCTTCAGTCATTGCCCGTATGCTACTCGTTTTAAAAATAACTTTCTGCTTGTCACTCTGCTACCCAACAAATTCTCATCAGTCCTGCATTCCTTTGAGGGTTATTTTGAAGTGCAATCTGTTACATGGAATATATGTTCCTGAATTTAAAAAAAAATATACACACGAGACTGTGAATTCTCAAATAATGGTGTCAGTTTCAGAATCAAGCCTTTGGAAGCAAGTTTTAGAATTAAAGCAAAACTTTTTCTGACACTCTAAGTACTCAGCTGGCTTTCCTATGCTCCTTGTGGTCCTGCCTGCACAAGACCTCTTATTAGGTCACTGCCAACAGCTGGCTGAAGTGTGTTTCCCTCCTTTGCATCTTGAAGAAGCTCCAAGTGTTACAGCCTCATCAGTGAGCTGCTTCAGAAGACAGCTGTCGTGAGTTTGTTAATGTCCTCATTAATCCCACTTTCCTCTGAAAACAGTCTCATTAAGACTTAACACTTTTTTTTTTTTTTTTTTTTTTTTGGTGTGGTCTGCAGTACAAAAAACCTGAACAATTTAATTTGAAAATTCCAGAGCAGAGATGGGCGCATTTACTTTGATGCCAGCAACTTCAGCCATGACCACTGACTGTGAGAGGGTTCTGGTCATTCTTAAGATCTCACCTGTAATTGGCTGTTGTAAATTGGCCAAGCAGCAAAGCCGCCTACAGAAAGGTATAAGCAACTGAACACCACAGTCTGGTGCATTTCGGAGGCAACAGAAAAACTAAGTCAGAATTTAGTGGTTAAATTTTACCCACTGCCATTGTGGAAAAAGGTTAAATTTTACCCATAAATCAGCTGTATCTATATGATAAATTGTCAGGTCTGTGTTTAATTTAGGAAACAATTAATTTGATTCCTATGTGCTACCTCGAATGTACAAAGAAAACATAAAAGTTAATCAATGTCCTTTGCCTGCAGAGTTTTAAAATATTCATTCATAAAAAGACTGGATGGTTCTTGTAATTACAAGTGTACTAAATTTGGTATGCTGAAGCATCTCAACAGAAGTTCTTTGTATTATAATCCAAAATCTAAGATGACTTACCTAGAAAGCAGGCCTACTGTAATGTGTTTTTTACCCTTTATTTTAACTATTTAGTTAATCTTCAGTTTTGTTTGGATCTGTCCCACCTTTTTCCTTTCTTTGGTTCACTCTATATTTCAGCTTCCTGAGTCAGACTGTGTGCTCATCACATGGAGGAGGGCTGCAGCTGACCCAGAGTAACATACATTTATTAAAGACAGCATAGGTATGCTACTTTGCATCAATTACAGGTCAGATCCTGTGTTTAGAAGACAGTGAATATGCACTCATTCATAAAATTACCTTTGATGTATTAACAAGTGCAACTGACTGGAAGGTAAGTACTATTCTGAGTGCTCAATGTAGCTGTCCCTATCAAGCCTGATTTCCCAGGCCTGTGCACTCTGGGCTCATTTTGGTTTAAGCTGAGACTGTTGTAGTAATCAGTTTTCTTCCTGGCCTTGCAGTTTCATCTCTAACTGTGTGGTCTTGAGTCATTTATTTGACTGCTTTGTGAAACTAGTGAGTCATCTAGGAGTTGGTGAGAGCTAGGAGAATACTAATCCTGCAACACAAGTGTGTGGCTTCGTTCAGGCTCTGTGAGCTGAGCTCACTCATGAAAGCGTTAGATATATGCTGGTGTTGACATAAAGAAAGAAGAAGGGATTTGGAGATGGACCATAGCAGAACCATATTCTGAGCCTATAATGCATCAATTTGTCTTCCATTTATCCGGATTGCCTGATTCCAAATCCTGTTTTCTTCAAAAGTAAGGGAAGCACTTTCTTGTAATCATATATGTTCCAGTTCAGGTTAGCCTTACTGTTACACTTAATATTAAGAAAGAGATACGTGTTCTTGATAGTAACAGATTCTGGCCTCTTTTTAATGCAGTTACCCCCTGTATTATAATAATTTATATAATAAGATAAATTATTTACATTTTTTTCTATGCTCATCTTGAAACCTGAGTTTGTTTGTTTCATTTCCCTCTTCTCTTTAATCAGGTTTTCTTATGTTAATTTTTTTCTGCAGAAAAGACCAGATAAGATGCATAAAAAGATCCCTAAAGAAGCTAAAAGAGTCTTGAAGTAGACACTATGGTGGCAGGAAAGGCTGAAGACAGGTTTTGATCTGAACTGCATGCTTTTTATACCAAATCATATTAATTGACCTGGGTGAGGTAAGAAAGTCATCATTTACTCAGCATCAAGGATAGCAACATTGGACATACAAAGGCACAGCATGTTAAGAGAAACAGAATAGTCTCAGAAAAAATGTTTTGTCACAAAAACTTACAATGCTGCTAAGGTTATTATCTGAGTGGCCTTTCTGTTTGCCATTCAATCAGTAGTCAAATCTTCTGGGTCTGCAGTTTTTGATTTTAACAAGTAAGGTGTTGTTTAGTGTGGTGAAAGAGTCTAGTGTTTTGTGAATGTTTTTATATAAATTTCTATATGAGAAATACATGAAAAAAAAGAAGTTGCCTTTAGAATTGAGACATGATTTTTGCAGGCTTGGTTTTTCGTTTTTTGTTGGTTTTTGTTTGTTTGTTTGTTTTTTGTACTGGGAGTTGTTTTTTTATTTTGAATTTGTGATAGTGTTTTCTTGTTGTTTTGTTTTGATAAAGACAGCGTATTTACTATGAGTTACATTTGTTCTGCATTCAGCAGTTGAAGTAACTTGAAAAAACAATCAAATATTGTGTGCTCACATTCTGATGTGCTAAAGGTTCTGATAGTTTACATGGAGGGGCTATACTGCTGCAACCCTATAAAACAACCTCAGCCAAATCCATGCCATAAGCATTTTACTTTTATCAACTAGGATTTATAATTTTTGTTTCTCGGCCAACAGTCCAATATTTTGTTTGAAATAAAAAATTCCTACATATATATCTCATCAATGCAAAATAAAAAGTGAATTTGTTGGACTTAGGAAATAGAAAAATATTTGTTGATAAATTCTTCCATCATTTCTAAACTTTATTTCAGAAAATAAAAACAAGGGTAACTTTGACATAGAAGATAAAAAGCACAAATGGAATGAAATTTTACAGACTTTCAGAGGAATGTTAAACTGGTTCTACGTTGTGAATCATCTGCTTTCATGTCAGCTATTGGCCACTGACACAGCTGAAACCTCTATTTGAATCAGGACAACTATTTTTATATTTTAGAAAAGAAAGTTGTTTCCACTTTTGCAAAATACTTATATGAGTTCAGTTACTTTTACTAAAAACAGAGCTGAATAAGATCTAATTTGCTTTACATGTTCATAGTTATGGGTGCAATTGCATGAGCAAGTACTTGAAAAGGAGATAATGCTCTTATGTATTTTATTAGCAGAAGCAACCAGGGGAGGTTCAGCTTGGATATTAGGAAAAAATTCTTCTCAGAAGGAGCAGTGAGATATTGGAACAGGCTGCCCAGGCAGGTGCTGGAGTCATGATCCCTGGAGGTGTTTAAGAAAAGGGCAGATGTGGCACTGAGTGTCACATGCTCTAGAGTGGTCATAGGCATGGGTTGATGGTTGAACTGCATGATCTGATTGGTCTTTCCAGCCTTATCCATTCTGTGATTCTACTGCTGATGCACTCATATTGCAAGCCAGGAATGGTTAATACTGGTGAAGATGGTAATGAGTTGGGAGAACAAACATTCTCACAGTGAATCACACCTGATAGAGCCTACAGGCCATGGCACTACTGACAATATGACATCTCTCTGACCCTGTAAATAAATGCTGCTTCTGACAGTACACTGGTGTTGGTGATGGGTTTTGTTGTTGTTGTTTTTTCTTCCCATTTCTATCCCACAGGAACACTGTACTTCAAGATTCTTGAGTTACTCAGCATTTAAATTAGCATGGCCAAACAATGTTTGCTTCTTAACTCTAGTAAGCTAAGAATAATGCAATTTTAAACTCATCAACATATCTGAAAACAAAAATTGTAGTTCAGAATCTGCCAGGCAGCTAATATGTTCAGCAAATGGTTAGTATAAATTAAACCAAGTATAACATAACAATCATCAGACAGGCTTTGTTTGCAATCCCATTCCAGTATCCTCTGTTCTCACTAGTTAGGAGCCCTTCTACAGTACATTCTGTCCTTATATTGAATGACACTGCTATGCAAAATGATTTAAGAGGGCCTGAAGAAAATGAAATAGATATTAAAGAATGCTGTCGTCCAAGGATTTAGTTATATTTTCTAATCACAAAACCAGAGCACCCATCCCCCCAGACAAATAAAGGATATTTTATTTTGAATTTGAAATGGGAGTTTAGCACTGCAGGTAGAAGGTTTTGCTGATGAAGCCATTAGCTGAGCATGTTGGATTTCAGTTGCCTAAAAGTGAAGTAAAAATGAAAAATATGTACGAATAAACTCATGTTTTGATAGCTTTATGTTGTACAGGGGATAAGTGGGTAGAAACATGAGAATGCGAGCACTTAAGCAAAGTAAATTTTTGTTTTCTTCTGTTTCTGAAGCTGGATATCTGAGGAATCTGGATGATCCAAATTGTCCTAAAACTTTCCAACTATACATAACAAGGAAATAAGAGCTAAAAAATATATTCTTTTAAAAAGCCATAATCAAGTACAGTTAAACTGAGAAAACGAGCAAACAGACAACAGAAAGAAATAGGTCTCAAGGGAGAAACAGGGCTCAGTTCTCCTATTACCAACTTCTATAATTCATGTTTCTCTATCTCCAGTTCCCTCAATAAAACAAATACGAAGAACAAACCTTTGTTCACCTTAGCCAAGACAAAGTGAAACAAATTACCCAAGCACAGCTTACCACATATGGAATTGCATACAGAATTACACACAGACATACATACAGCTCTTTATTAACTCCCTCTGACTTGAGAGATAATTAATAGTGCAATGTTATAAGAGAGATTTAGTGTCTAAATGTAGGAAGTCCCTATACTCACCCAAATTGCAGTTTTGACTTTGTGCCCCAATCCAAAAGTAGGAACAGTTCATAATTCATTTTGGACTAATTCATACTGTATATGAAAGTAAGCAAGTGGGTGGAAAGGCAGAAAAGTCCTTGAAAGCCATTCCTCCTACAACTGAGACATTTGGAAGCTTGGATAATAAGACTGTGTGGGATCAAACAAGGAGCAGTACATCAGCTCCTCTCTACCAGCACTGAGTTGTCCAGGTCACTTGGTAAAAGAATAATCTGCAGCAAAACCAGATCAGTTTTGTCTCCTCATCAGTTTGTTCTCCCATGAGCAATTAATTCCATGACAGTTGGAAGTTATCTGAATTTATATGTCATGTACCCACGTTGCCCTCCCTTTACTTCTCTCTGTTGCATTTTTTTTGTTTTCTCTAGAATGGGTGATACAAGTATGAAGTGAGCCATTCAGGGAACTGGTCTGGAAACTTGTCCAGTTTGTATATATATATATATAAAAATATGTTCTCATAAGATTTTTTAAGCTCTTTGGAGCCACCAGCTTATGCAAATATGATTTTCTGCCCACATCAACAATTTAAAGTGTAACATGTCTTGTTCAAGTCTTTACTTGTTTTTTTTGTTTGTTTTTTTTTAATGCAGCTGTTCTGCAAACAAAATATAAATTAATAAAGGCAAAATGCCTACAGCTGTGGATGAGGAGAGAGTACTGACTCCTGATTTGAATCCCTGTAGCCTGTATGCTTGGCTTTCCCCTGATGTGGGACAGGACATAGTAAAATGGGACATCTGATTCTTCAGGTAAGGAAATCACAGTAGTGTGCGAGTCAGCTGAAAGCCAAGTTCACTTTAAATATCTCACTGCTATTTTGACATTTATTAATGCTCTCTGCACTTGTGCATTCTGTTAGAAAAGTTTCATTTCTTTCTGCCCATTGACCAGAAATAGTCTTTCTGTAAGGTGGAGTGCTCCTTACAAGAGCTGAGAAGAAAGAAAAGGGCATTGTATTTTGGATGAGTTGTTACAATCTGAAAATTAGACAGTTTGTACTATTGTCTTGTGGTTCTAACTTCCTTTATCAGAACTGGCCTCTCTGTTAGACCTGCCATTCCTCTTTTCCAAGCGGCAGTGTGACCTTTCTGCTGAGGAGTCTCGCCTCCCACGCTCTAGTCTCTGTGACCTTTTCAGGAGCCTAAGTAAAATGACTTAGAGGTATAATCAGTATATTTCACTCTTGTATTCTCAGATATATAAGAATACATTTTTTATAGGTAACTTTTGCGTATTTGCAACAATAAAACAAGTAGAGCAGCACGTAAAAGTAAAGATTTTTTCTGTCTGGAAAATCTGAACAAGTTAAAAAAGCAACTTGAATAAAACCACGTACAATTAAGTCACAAAAGTTGCAAAAGTATGCAACTGTTTGATCAATGCAGGGTTCAAACACATTATTCTTTCTTTAGTTGGCATCAAGACTATTTGAACGATCCCTGTGACTATTAATCATGCAATCTCCCACCTTCCTCACCTACTATTACAGTCTGAAAAGGACTTTCTTTAACTGTGAAACACACTGATACAAATTCAATTTAAGCCTTGCTTTTGTAGTAGGTCATACTGAGAAACCACTAACAAAATCTTTTTTCTGGTTCTCCAGAGACAAACTGAACATGAGAAATAGATTTCTCCATTTTCCTTGTCTATCTATGAATACTTTTAACTTAATTTATTTATTATTACTAGGGAGCTTTAACCTAAAAAAACAACAACAACAACAACAACAACAACAAACAAATATGAAAAATTCACACAAGCAGTAATGTAAATGGATATTTTTTTAATGTAGAAGAACCTTAAAAATGCAAATGGATACAGGAATGAAAAGCAGTAAAATTATTAAAAGAAAAATCCTTTGTTAATGTTAGCTACAGAAGCAGAGACAGAACTGAAAAGGCTTCTGGAGAAAGTTAGAAAAACTCTGGAAAATCATAGAATCATTAAGGTTGGAAAAGGCTTCTAAGATCACCAAGTCCAACTGCCAGCCCATCGCTATCATATCCGCTAAACCACATCCCTCAGTGCAACATCCACCCTTATCTTGAAAACCTCTAGAGATGGTGACTTCACCACTTCCCTTTGCAGCGTGTTCCAATGCAGTACCACTCTTTCTGAGAAGAAGAAATTTTTCCTAATATCCAAACTGATCCACCTGTGGCGCAACTTGGGGCCATCACCTCTCATCCTATCAGTATTACCTGGGAAATGAAACTAACCCCATCTCACTACAACCTCTTTTCAGGTCATTTTAGAGAACTATAAGGTCTCCCCTGAGCCTCCTCTTCTCCAGGCTGAACAATCCCAGTTCTCTCTGCCGCTCCACATGAGACTTGTGTTCCAGACACTTCACAAACTTCACTGCCCTTCTCTGGATATGCTCCAGGGCCTCAGTGTCTTTCCTGTAGTCAGGGGTCCCAAACTGAACACAGTACTCAAGGTGTGGCTTCACCAGTGCAGAATACAGGGGGACAATTGTCTTCCTAGTTCTGCTAACTACACTATTTCTAATACTATCCAGGATGCTACTGTCCTTGACCACATGGGCACACTGCTGGGCTCATGTTCAGCCAGCTGTCAACTAACACTCCCAGATCCTTTTCTTCTCTGCAGCTTTCCAGGCACTCTGCCCCAGGACTGTAGGTTTGCCTGGGGTTGTTGAGACCAAAGTGCAGAATCCGGAACTTGGTCTTGTTAAACCTCACAATTGGACTCAGCTCAGCAATCCAGCCTGCCCAGATCCCTCTATAGGGCCTTCCCACGCTCAGGCAGATCAACACTTCCTCTCAGCTTGATGTCACATGCAAACTTACTGAGAGCATTCTCAATCTCTCCATCCAGATCATCAATAAAGATATTAAACAGGACCAACCCCAGTACTGACCCCTAGGGAACACCACTCATGACCAGTCACCAGTTGGATTTACCTCCATTCACTGCTGCTCTCTGGGCCCGGCACTCCAGACAGTTTTCTGCACAGATAAGTGTACACCTGTCCAAGTATTGGGCTGCCAGCTTCTCCAGGAGAGTACTGTGGGAGATAGTTCTAAGGTCTAGGTAGATTACATCCACAGTCTTTCCCTCAGCCAGCAGGTGGGTCACCTGGTAATAGGAGATCAGGTTGGTCAAGCAGGACCTGCCTTTCATGAACAGATGCTGATTGGGCCTGATCCCCTTGTGGTCCCATATGTGATGTGCAATTGCACTCAAGATGATCTGCTTTGTGACTTTCTCTGATACTGAGATCAGGCTGACAGGCCTGTAGTTTCCCAGATCATCTTCTTGTAGACAGGCAACACATGGGCATGTCTCCTGTCATGTGGAACCTCCTTGGTTGACCAAAACTGCTGATAAATGATGGAAAGACATTCACTCTGATTGTTAGGCATTGGGTCAAAATGACAAATTTAGTAATATAGTTAACTATTTGTTTATACTGAAATTACATCTGTAGCTCCTGAAAGTAATAAGAACGCACCAGATAAAACTCTTCTAATTTAAATGTGCATTGCATATAGGAATTGTTCAGAACATTACTGGTGTTGGAGGCAACAAATTCAGTCCTAGGCTCTTGTAGGTATATTCAGAAGAGTTCAGTTCCTTTATTCCTCTTAAAGAATTCTGATTGAAACACTCTCCAGAATTGTTTATAAACCTGAATGAGTGCAGTCACAGTCATCAAATATTTCATAGAGAGTCTCCTTGAAGAAATTTAACAAGATTGTCCAAAACTTTTCTTAAAACAGTTCAGTGAAGGTATGCATTTCAATTTCTTATGCTCATGACTGTCTTTCAAAATATGCCACATTGAATGAAAATAGAAATCTAAATAGCAGATAAATAAAATGTTCAGCTTAAGTTCATATGAATGGACAAGTGGATACAAAAAAAAAAAAAAAAGTAGAAAAAACTCTTGAACCCATAGTACAGGGAATATGAAAAGACATTAGTGAATGAAAAAATAACAAGGCTTGTGAAACAAAATAAGAACAAATAAATGGTATTTGTTACTAGATGGGATTTTCAAAAGCAGGCTGTGTGCAGGCTTTATTGTGCTTACATGGAAGCCAACAATAAGACTCTCACTGAATTAAAAGTGAGTAGATTTAAGCCAACACTGAGCACTTTCAATATCCCACCACCAACCATACAATAAACTTCCAAATGCCAAAAGAAAGCTTTCGTATTCCTTCCGATAGTGCACAACAATCTTACTAAATAAGTATCAGAAAAAAAATTAAGGTCAGATATTACTTCAAGTATATTTTTTACATAAAGCACCAATGTTCAGTACGTTTAGTTTTTTTAATAAAAATGGCTTGTAGAGTAAATCTGAAATCGTCTTTGAGTTTGAAACCTAATAATACGGCTAGGATGAACTGTAGCAGCAACTGCCACAATACACAAGGTGGCCTGAATTTTATCATAAGTAGTTACGAAAAGATACCATGAAGACCACAGACTACATGAGAGCAAGATTCCAGCCTCTGAGGATTCATAACATTGGTCAACTTTTTGAAATACACCGTCTAGCTGGTGTGTCAAGTACCATTTTCTTATATAGAAACAATCCCAGAGTGTCCATGCCTCCAGACATTTACAGCAAGAGAGAAACCCTGTGTCCTAGAAACAATGAAGATGATAAAAATTCTCATCTGGGTTTTGGTGAGTAAGGATTTGAACATATTTAAAATCACTGACTTTACAACATGTATCCAACTCTGTTTCTCTGTCTCCCTTCCGTAAGTGTTCTGGTATATATAAAGAACTGATTACAAATGATGTGAAAATGTTTATATTTGAAAATAGCAAACAAACTGGTCTGCACATGAAATTTCCACAAAACTTCAGCCAATTAGGAGAAGACATGAAATTGTATGAATAAAATATTAGAGATGAAATTCTGTCTTGTGTTAACTGGTTAGTTTGGACAGATTCAAGGACAGATCGAGTATGTTTGTTGATGTGCATCAGCACACAAGAAAAAAAGCACTATTTGTTGACATGACCTACATGTTAGGTTAGGACCTTTATGGACTGGGAGTGCAGGCTGACAGGAACTTCATGAAGTTCAACAAAATCTTGCACTTTGGGAAGAAAAATCTCAGGAACCAGTACATGATGAGTGCTGATTAGCTTGGAAACAGCTTTATATGAAATGAGACCAATCCATACACACTTGGGTATCCAGTTCTGGGATCCCCAATATAAAGTGACATGAATATACTGGAGTCAGTCCAGTGAGGGGCCATGAAGATCATTAAGGGCTTAGGGCACTTAACATATGAGAAGTATCTGTGGAATGTGGGAATATTCAGCCTGGAGAAGACAAGGCTCAAGAAGGTATTTTCAACATCCATAAATACTTGACTGAGTGGGTAAAAAAGATCGAGCTGGACCCTGTTAGTGCCCATTGATAGGGCAAGAGGCAATGGGCAAAAACTAAATTAAGGAAAATCTATTTAAATGTAAGAATTTTCTTTTTCCTGTGAGTGTGGTTGGATGCTGGAACAGGAAGAATCATGGAGATATTTGAAATCCAAACAGACATGTCTTGCTCTAGTCGAACCTCCTTTTAGGGGAGGATTAGAGATGCCATCCAACCTCAACTCTTCTGTCATTCTGTTATAATTGAATACATGTTAAAAAAATTTATAAGAATATTTAAAAAAATGTCTTGATCATCTTAGCATGTATACCTTGAAGTTCTTTATATGGTCACTCTTCTGTTAAAAAGAAGCAGAATATCAAACTTCACGTGAGCATTATTTCCCATTGTTTCCTTCAGGATCCAAATCAGGTCCTGAATGATTAGGCACATAGAAGAACTTCACCAGAGGGACATATTCTAAGGATTAGGAACATTCAAGGAATAGATAAATAACAAGTGGGAAAATATACATCTACAGATAAAGAACACAGGAAGTAATTTAAAAGATAGAGATATTATCGTGATTTTAAATAGAAAAAATAGGCCAATCAATTTAATTATGAAGTAATTTTGAACTTGGAGAGCTAATTTACAGAATACATAATTAGCACATGTAGCTAATTGCTATAAGATATTATCTAATCCTGAGATTAATAGGATTAATAAAAATGAAAAACATGAATATGCACAAATATAATAGATACTGCAGAGTATAATGGGAATATATTTCTCTTGTGTTGCCAAAATTAACAAAGAAAATCAATTAAGTTCCAGCAAAAAAAAAGTTCAATTTAATAAGTGTCCTGGATTCACTTGGAATATAGTTAATTTTCTTCTCAGTGGCTGGTATGGAGCTCTGTTTTGGATTTGGGATTAGAATAATGTTGAAACCCCCTAGTGTTTTAGTTATTGCTGAGCAGTGTTTATACTAAGACAAGGATTTCTCACACTGCTCTGCCAGTGAGGAGCCTGGCAGGCACAAGATGCCAGGAGACAGACTAGGACAGCTGACCCAAACTGGCCAAAGGGATATCCCATGTCATATGAAGTCCTACAAGACAACAAAACTGGGGAAGTTGGCTGGCAGGGATGCTGCTGCTTGGGGGCTGGCTTGGCATTGATTCGCAGGTTCTGAGCAATTGCATTGTGTCACTTCTTTTATTTATTTGTTTATTCATTTATTTACTCATAACTTTCCCTCTGTTTTCTGTCCTACTAAACTGTCCTTATCTGAACCTGTGACTGTTACCTTTCACTAATTCTTTTCCATATCACGCTGAGGGAGGAGTGAGCAAACAGCTGTGTGGTGCTGAGCTGTCAAATTTAACAACAAAGTTATTTTGGAAGTGTTATTATAGTGAATTTTTTTTCTGGTTTTGAAGTACCTGATACTGAACTTTCTCTCACTTGCCTAGGATATTTTTTCATAATAATCACAGAATAAAAAAAAAAAAAAAGATCCTAGGAAAGAGTTACATCACTCCCATTATGCTCTTGTACCAGGCGACCTCACTTCTCCATGATTGCTTTTTCAGATTTGTACAGGAATTTAAAGACCAGATCCCCTGGTCTGGAAAGCTGACAAAAGTATTAGGACTAGTCTGGGGACTCCTGGCTCTATTTTAATGTAATCATTGAAAAATTAGTAGATAAAACTTACTCCAGTATGGATAATTTTTAAATTATATATCAATTTACCACTACTGGGCACCTTGCCATTCAAAATAAGGATGGCATATTAACCTTCTCTGAGTACAGTACTTCTACTGTAACTTCAGTTTAATACTACATCATTTGTAAGTTTTCATCTCAAATACTCACTGCCCTAAAAATTATAGAATAATAAATTACGAAAAGTTATCACATAGAAGCTACTGGAACTTGCATACTTGGATTGACATAACTTGTGAGAAAGAATTTCAAATATCTAAAACGATATTCTGGTACAAATTATCAGGTTAGTAGTGTTGAAAGTAAAATAAATATTCCAGCTACTCATTAATTTATATTAGGTAAATATTAGTGTATTTTAAATAAATTAAGATAAACATATTTTCATTAATTTTAAAAAGAAACCTGAATCTTAAGGGTAGAAGAAATCTTATGTATCTTTCAAACTTCACCAAATATCTTTTGAATATGGCTTAGAATAATAATGTGGGGTAAACAAACAAGCAAAATAGCAATAAATAAATAAATAAATAAATAAAGCAAAAGTCCTATAAAATTAAAAAGAAATAAAGAGAACAATGAAAAGAAACAAATAAAAATGATCAAGAAAAAAAAATAATAAAAAAAGAACAACACAAAAGCCCAACCAACCCCCCCAAAAAAACAACCAAACAAAACAAAAGAAAACTCGAACTGACCTGAAAAACAAACAAATAAAACCTGCTCTTTTCTGCTCTCTATCATACTCTCTACTCTTGAACAGAGATGAATGCCACTGGCAGTAAAATACTTTTCCCTTTATGGAAATGCATTTAAAATGTTGTGCAAGTGCAAACTGAGCTAACGTTAGGCGCTGCAATGGTAAGTGAAGTGGTGGGTGTGGTTAGATAAGCATCCTTTCCCAAACTGTTCAGGCACAGCTTAAAGGAAGTTCATTAGTAACTCAAGATCCTGTTACACAGAAAACTTGCTCGGTCCTCATAGTTTCAACAAAATCACGATTGAACTAATTTTTCTGATTTATTAATGCAGTATAATTAATCAATAATCTGTAAACTACTTATTCAGGATCAATATTAGCAATATAATAGACAAATCACAATTGCAAATATTAATAAGCAATAACACATATTCCAAATATTTTCTGTGGTTCCAATCAATTTTAATCTAGCCCCTTGACCCCAGCATAATGCTATGTGCACAAGCACTCCTCCTGAGGCCATGGGGGATGTAGGCCTCACTTGTTGGGGCACGCCTGAGAGAGAGATGCTTGCCTCAGCCACTCCAACATTGTCCCAGGTGCTGCTGGGAATTGGCCCTACACCCACAGGGTACAGGTCCCAGGGTGCCCCTTGTTGGCTTTGGGTAAGCTGGAGTCAGTGTGCCCAAGAGGAGGCCATACAACAGGCATGGGCAGAGCCCCCAGTCTGGTCAGTGCTGCCCTGCTCTCCTCTTCTGCCTACAAATACTTGTTAGGCTGCTATTTACTTGATTCGTTTTGTTTTGTTTTGTTTTGTTTTAACCAAAACTCTCATATTAATGTGTTGGTTCCTGTTTAATTCAATTAATGTTTGCATCCCTCTCTACCACAATCAAATTGGGGCAAATGCTTACTCAGCCACTTTGGGCATCCCACTCCCCATATTCTTACAGGCATGTTCCAGTCTCGCTGGATGCTGTTATCCTTGCCCTTTTGCCAACAGAGGTCCCTGAGAGCAGCCAGCAAGTGCTGATAATTGTAAGAGATTATTCTTTTATATGATTGACTCAAAGTTTGTTGAGGAACAAGTCCAGGCAAGTCCTGGGCAAAGGCAGAGAAATCTTCTGTCTGGAGGACACTGATGGACAGGTCCTGGCTAAAGGTTGTGAAATCCTTTAAGGAGCACAGATGGACAAGGCCAGGGGGCAACAAGAGAGGGATAAGCTGCTGATAATGGCCGGGAAACGGTCTTTTTGTGTGGACTTATCTCGAGGAAGATGGCTATCTCAGGAGGTATGCACATGACTCTTGCTCAAGCACCCAGGGATGTCACATAGGCAGGAGAAAATGGAGGATAAAAGAGGGTCCAACAGCCACAACAGACTAGAAGGTTTTCTGCCGTCAGATCCCTCACCACAACGGACTCGAGGTTTCTGCCATCAGATCCTTCACTACGGACCGTATGCTGACGGACTTCCCTGGGCCTGCTACCTGAGACCTGCTGCTTCCTCCCAGACTTACTCTGCGGCTTCTTCCTGGACCAACCCGGTACCTGCACCTTCTCGTTGCCCAAGACCGGCCTCGCTGCTCCTGCCCTTCAACCTCAGACCACCGGAACGTCGTGCAACGGGACTGCTGCCGGATCCTGGTGGTGACTATCCCCGCTTTACGCAATTCTTGCTTCTTTCTCTCTTTTCTATCGCTCGCCTTCCCTTCCCCATCACCCCAATCCGTAATAGTGTCTGTCCTCCCCTTTCTTCATCTCCCTTATTAACATTTGTAATAAACTGGTTGGACCAACATTTGAACCGTTGTTTCTTAATCTCACGCCGGGCATACATATTTCAAAGAGCCCCCTCTCCCTCCTATAAATTGGAGCAAGACAATAGTACACGAGCTTTTAACAATTGAAACATACTATGAATGTCAAAAGTGGCAATGAGACAGTGCTGTTACACCTTGGTACTTTCAATGCAATTGTTATATTTACTCAAATAAATTACATGCCTGCAGATACAGAAAAGAAATAACAAATTTTGTTAGAAATATATTTTTTTTCTATCTTCCTATGATTTAGGGTTCTTGAACAACAAATGTCAGTAGTTATGACTGACCTTTTCATTCTGAAAGCAAGTGAACAGCTAGATTCAGCTATTTTTAATGGATGCTTTGCTCTCATTTTATAAATATTTTAACAGTTCTGAGGGAGAACTGAAACACTAGATTTTGAACAAAAAAGACTGCACAAATTTAGAAAAGATTTACAGCTCTACTGAAATCCTAAACCTAAAGATAAGACTATGTAGTGCAAGTCACAACTTTGAGATTGCAGAAGAAATGGAACAGTTTTTCTACAGAGAAATTAATATTATAAGTCCAGTTATTATGATAGAATTGACAATACTTTCCCTTTGTACAAACTCTCATGGAGAATCAATGAATACAAGAATGCCCTGTGCTTTGTTAAAGACTGTATATATTCATTGTGCTTCTGCAAAATGCTATAACACCCATATTAAATGTAGCTTGATGCATGTGAACATCTACGTAAGGAAAAAAAAAAAAACAGTATAAAAATAATTGTTTTTCAGGATGTTTTTTTTTTAATGACATAAAGGAATTTTTGTTTTACTGCTCAACATGCCTAAGTTCTTGCCCTCTCGGCTCAGAAACAATTGGACTCTGAGAGCAACAATGGAAGAACATGACAAACTAAAACAAACTTAATGATGCTTCTTGCTTGAAAATCAACATACATATGTGTATGAGAATAGAATATACCTATACCCTTTAATATATGCATGGTTGAGTAAATAGCCTTATAACTTTACACAGTAGTTACATGTGCATGGTACGTGAGCATTGTAATAAATCTTACAATATAAATAATCAGATGTATAAACAGTAACTACTGGATAATTCTGCACTTACAGCAGTTTATAGCTTGGAACATTATGTAATATTTTCTTCTCATAGTAAGACTTCTTTCCCAATTTCACTACATTTTATTAGAATAACGCATTTTCCCCACACTCCCCCAGGGAAAAAAAACAAAAAACAAACAAACAAACAAACAAACATATCAAGAACAGAAAAAACAACTTCTTATTGCTGCAGTATTAATGTTCAAAATATTAAAATAATTCTTGATTTTTAAATGAAGACCTTAGACTCTTGATATTATGCTTGCAATTACATTTCCAGTAATTCTATCTCTGCCAAATTTCCACCTGTTAGAGTTCACTCTAATTTTCTGCCTCACAAAAGTCTTGGTATATTAATGAATTTTAAACCTACTCAGTCCATTCAAACCATTCCCACATGTATTTACTACAACAAGAATGGCAAAAATTTCATCTGGAAGGTGTCAGGGCAAATTGCTGGAAAACTTAGTATATGGATCATATCTATGCCTTGTATATATTTTCTAGCAGAAGAAATTTCATAGATAATGCATAGTAACAAGTTCCCTCTTCTGTATTTTTTGCAAATTGTCAGAGAAGTGGAAGAATGTATACACAGTTCAATTCTGCTATATTAATTCTGAGATGGTAACTGGTATAGAGGAGCATGTGGGGAACCTCCTTGTCATCTGTCTAATAAACGCAGCAAGCACTGGGAAAAATTATATCTTGTAACTTACCTTTCTGTATTTACTCCAAATTTACAGAGGACTCCAAATTTACAGAGGCTATTAACATTTCTGAATTTTGTTTCAAATTGTGAAATACTTTTTTTTTTTTTGTTCATTGCAGCTCTGTAGCTCAGTATGCTTACCTTCAGAAGACTAATTCCCAGTAAATGTAAAGCAACGCTATGGGAAATGTTCAAGCATGGACCACACCTCGAACATATCTGTTTCGGCACAACTGTTCCAGATGAATATTTTCCTTTTGCTAAATCGGTTAGTAGACATACGGAGAGAGACATAACAAAATTAGTAAGTAGGTACTATCAACTAGAAAATTTTTAAAAAATTTCAGATTAAGGGGGAAGAGATATATGAGAAGTTTGATTAAGATTTGTCATTGGACAGGATCACAATCATGCCTGACTTATTTGCTGATGTTCTTTGCAATGATTACCACCAAGGTGGACCAGATGACACAAATAGGTGCTCTACCTCTCAGCTTTTCAGAGAAAGCTCTGCAGGCACCTCAGGGGAGTCCTACTAAACAATGAATTGATTTTAAAATGGAAGCGAGACATATAAACATCAGCAGCAGAAAAAGTGAACACTGGGAAACGAACCTCAAGAAACAGCAGAAACAAACCTCAGTCATGGGTATTTTGTTTGTAGCTTTCACCATGTTTAATCCTGAGATTTGTCAGACAGCTTTTGCTGCCGCTGTTGGGATCAGGTATTCCCCAGGAAGCAAACAAGCAGCCTTACGGTACAGGCTAGATCAGGGGATTGAGCGCTCTGGGGAACTAAATGCCATTGTCCCTTTTACCCTCTAAAGGGTGATTTATTGCAGATTAGATAATTCTCACTGTATAAATGGCCAGGAATGGCAGCAAGGGGACTGCAGGGTCAGCCTCTGCAAGGATGGGGATGCCCTGTACCACCTGCAGCTGGTTCCAGTCAGCACCAATACCCCAAAACCTAGGCACGGATGAGCCTGGTAGCCAAGGTGTTCAGTGTGGAATAATGTGTTTGAGAAAGGACAGACAATACAGAAAGAGAAAGGAACAAGCAAGAGATGCTCCATGCCCCAGAGGAGCCACAGGAGAACCGCTGCCAGAACAAAGGAAACAAGGGTGATGCGAGAAGTGGCAGCAGTGTAATGAGCAAGGAGCATCAGGAGAAACTGCTACTCACTGACCCAACCTCCATGAGCCCTCAGTCACAGGGACTGAATGTAACCTGTGGAGTAACAAGATGGGAGAAGAAGTCTGGTGTGAAGCGAGCCCAGGAAAACAAAGGAAGTGTTTTCTCTAAGCTTTCGAACGTTTGTCATTTGTTTCCCAATACCCAAATGAACAAATGTTTTAAATTAAGTTGATTTCCCCAAGTCGAGACTGTTGCCACAGTAGTAATTTATGCATTCTTTGTCTTTTTTTTCAACCCATGAGTTTTATTGCTCTGATTCCGCTTATGTTCTACCATTCTGGTTGGTGAGTGGGGAATGAGCATGCAACTGGGTGGGGACTTGGCTGCCATCTAGAGTTAACACCCCTACCCATCCTTGGGGAACTAAAATGAAGTTATCCATTCATAGACTACTTCAATAACTATAGCTAGTTGCACAGTAAAATTCATCCTGTTTAAGATAATGATAAGAGATCGATCAGCATTTTAAGGTTCTAATTTATATTTGTTACCTTTCCAAGACAGTGACATAGCTGACTCAATACAGTGTGTTTTGCAAAACCATGAACTTCATATCCTGCTTCTCAATAATGAGAACTATAATTCTCTAGCAGGGAGACTAGTCTTTCAAAGCTTCACATATTTTAATATTTAATAAGTCAAGCTTCACCCTGAAATATTTCCAAGACTGGTACCGTTTGAAATAAGCAGGAAAACGGACCTTGAAATGAATGCTAAAATTAAGTGTATTGATAAAATTTTGGCATCAAAGTATGCATGGATTTCTAGATTATCCTATTCAATGGGCATGAATCCTATTGTGGATACTTGCATACTTTATATGTACCTGGCATCCCAGTTTGTATTAAAAGTGTGTCCTTGTTTATAAAAAGTAAGAGGTGGAGTTTCATCCTATTCAGTAAAACACTTAAATTATGTACCACAATGTCAGCATCTTCATGTGAGTCATGTGTCTCAATTCTGTTATACATGATTCAGGCAACGGATTCTATAGAGCAGATGATCAACAAATAAGTATATATAAACTAATTGGTGAATTGGTGAATAGAGTTAAATCCAGCTGGCAACTGGTTACAAGTGGTGTTCCCCAGGGTTCAGTGCTGGGGCCTGTCCTATTTAAAATCTTTATTGATGACCTGGATGAGGGCATTGAGTGCACCCTCAGTAAGTTTGCAGATGACACCAAGCTGGCTGGAAGTGTTGATCTGCCTGAGGGTAGCGAGGCCCTACAGAGGGATCTGGATAGGCTGGATAGCAGGGCTGAAGCCAATGGGATGGCATTCAACAAGACCAAATGCCGGGTCCTGCACTTTGGCCGCAATAACCCGAGGCAACACTACAGGCTTGGGGCAGAGTGGCTGGAAGACTGTGTAGAGGAAATGGACCTGGGGGTGTTGATTGACGCTAGACTGAACATGAGCCAGCAGTGTGCCCAGGTGGCCAAGAAGGCCAATGGCATCCTGGCTTGTATCAGAAATAGTGTGGCCAGCAGGAACAGGGAAGTAAATATCCCCTTGTACTCAGCACTGGTGAGGCCGCACCTTGAGTACTGTGTCCAGTTTTGGGCCCCTCACTGTAAGAAAGACATCGAGGCCCTGGAGCGTGTCCAGAGGAGGGCAACAAAGCTGGTGAGGGGTCTGGAGCACAGGCCTTATGAGGATTGGCTGAAGGAGCTGGGATTGTTTAGTCTAGAGAAGAGGAGGCTCAGGGGAGACCTTATCGCTCTCTATAACTACCTGAAGGGAGGTTGTAGTGAGCTGGGGGTCAGCCTCTTTTCTCATGTGTCTAGTGATAGGACTAGAGGGAATGGCTTCAAGCTGCGCCAGGGAAGGTTCAGGCTGGACGTTAGGAAATACTACTTCTCTGAAAGGGTGGTCAGGCACTGGAATGGGCTGCTCAGAGAGGTGGTGGAGTCACCGAGCCTGGTTGTGTTCAAAGAGCATTTGGATGTTGTGTTGAGGGACATGGTTTAGCGAGAACCATTGGTGAAGGGCGAATGGTTGGACTGGATGGTCTCGTGGGTCTTTTCCAACCTTAGTGATTCTATGATAATAGTTTTCCACACTCCTTTTACTATATTGACCAGATATTCATTGATTATAAGGGGACATTAGGCACCAAGAGCTTGATTCAGTTGCCCAAACATAGGCAGCACTTGCCTTTTAATCTATCTTGGGAAACTCATTTCTATACAGAGGTGAAAGATAGTCTTTTTCAGACTCATGCCCATGCTCTTTAACAGCAGCCACTGTACACCAGCAGGAATAGGAAACTATTCTCATATCTCAAATGACAGTAGATATGTATCTATGTTTGGGCATTTTAATTGAGCTTTAATTGTCACAGAAATAAACAGAGGCATCTTTTATCAAGTTCTGGACCCTATGTTATATATCTGTTAACATATGTCTAAAACAAATGAATCTGGAGGAAAAGACTGCATAATCATGCAATGGTGTTGCAAAGAAACATGATGTACTGGCCATGTGATTTAAGAGATGAATTTCCTGTGGGTCTGGCTTGGTAAATCTGCATCTAGTTATAATAATATATGCAGTAATAGAGTCACTTGCCTTTGAAATTTTGGCCTATATATTTTAGAGGATTGTAAAATTTACATCTTGAGCAGTTATTTTTAATTCAGCTGTTATTTCAGTTTTGAATCTATGCAGTCAGAAACCAGTATATATCAGCAAAAGCTGAAAATGTTTATACTGCTTTTGGAGAGAGTGTTAAAGGGGAGATAACATAACAATTTAATGTTCCCTCAATATTTGAAAAGCTATTGTGCTGTGCATACAGTTTCCATGATAGCAATGAGATAAATATGCAAGAAAAGCTGTTTGTGTTTGTGATATGAAGTAGTGTTACTGTAGATCCCAACCTGTGAGCATCTGAAAAGCAGGCCCATGGGATTGCTGCAGGCAGCTAGTTGGTACAAGACTGTCAAAATTCAAGGACTTCCAGGACACTTTCTTAAGTGAAAAATAGACTGAAAATTGTGAATTTTCTTCTTTGAAGTACTTCTGTTTCATCTATGGTGATTACTAGGGTGTTTTGCTTTCCCTAAAGATTTCTCTGAACCTAAAATAGAACAGACTAAATTCTTCCTCTCCTGTTTCAACTTGAAGTATGTAGATATTTCTTACATAAGTAGGCAAAAACTGTGAATATTCAGAAAAAAATTGTTTTCATATTTTGTATTAAAGTCCATGTTAGTTTAAAATTTAAAATAATGGCTAATTTTTTTCTGATGGCCATTTATAAAACAAAAAAATATAGCAATATTTTCAACCTTAGATTTTGAGTCACTGTGACTAGCTCTTTTAAATAGCTTAGATTGCTTACTGTGCATCAAGGAAAAGAAAATTCATAGCACAGAACAGTATGAATCTGGGTCATGTTTGCTCAGCTATGCCTTTCACACATCTGAAGTCCAAACCTTGCTTTCAGACTGAATATAAAGAAGTGAGTTGTTAAATCTTGAGATCGTTCTTCACTTCTCAGTCATTAATTGAAAATGAATGGACAGATTCATTCTCACTACTAAAATTACATCACATCATTTATAAAAACAGGCTTTTACTGTAAGATTGTAGCAGGGAGCTGAATAGGATTCAGGACATCAGGAATTCAACTATGCAGCTATGTTGTGAAATCCCTGTTTGAAAAGTTTTTTACCCTTAGCATAACTTCCTTAGGGCTGTGTAGTATTCCTGATAACTTTCCACCTCATTACTGTTCAGTTCTTTTTCTCACTTGATCTTTCTTTGTCAACTGACAAAACACGAGTATCCTCCTGAGGTCCTAATTAGTTCTTTTACTTTGCCTTAACTAGTAATAAGTCTTATTCTAACTTACCACCTTAGTAGTCATCCTTAATAAATAACTGATGTAAAAATAAGTTCCATAGTGTTGCAGTTGGCCATTTGCATTAGCAGATAAACCAGTGGAAACACTACAGAAAGCTACATCTTATGTTAATAAATGTTCTTTCTACTGGAGTTTTTTGTTACTCCTCCAACTTTTTTTGCTGGTTTTCATCATTTTACTTTCTCAAAAATTCCTGACTCTTCTTATATCTAGATTGGGCTGACATCTTGAAGATCTTTTTTATAAACATAGTAATTTGCATACAGAAACAGAATTTTTTTTCCTCTTTAATGACAGAGACAGTTGTCTTCTTTGAGTATGTTTACCAAATAGATTCAGAACATTCAGAATTCCTGCAAGAAGCATTATCCTGTCCTACTGTGACAAATCTTGTATTAATCCATATTTTACTGCTTTTAAGCATATGCTCTTACCCAGACATAAAATATTTAATATTCTGACAAGTCAGTATTTCTTTTATAAAATATACTGTGTTTAACATCTTGTCCTAGATTTTAAGAATGGTCTTTTTGTGTATATAACTTTGCATATACAAATAATTGAGCTTGAATTTCAGTGTGCATAATTCATAACAGGTGCAAATATTCTTTAGGTGATTAGATAACTGCTAATATTTGTGCTCACTTCAGGCAAATGAATTCAGTTCACTGATCTGTGAACACAAAATTGCCTCAAACTGTGAAGGCAGGAAGACAGATGTAAATCAAACCTTGATTTTGCTGACTGATAGAGGTTAGATTTGTTTCTCCAGGGTGCTGAGAACTTTGAAGAAATATTAAGTGTCTGCTAGCACAATTGTGATAGTAGGGATCAGTACCTTGCACAACTGGGAACAAAGATGTCCCAGAATCTTCCTTTGCTTGCTTTCAGACTACAGTTCAGGAATCATATGTTTAACTTAAAGGGCAAGTGAAGTGTCATTGGAACAAATGGACTCACTTATGTACTTTAAATTAACCACACATTTAAGCACCTTGGTAAATCGTGGCGGTTTATTAGGAGATTTGTAATTGGAGAACAAGGCCATTAACATCAAAAAGGCACAGGACATTGAGGAGAACTTAAATTAACCATCTCATACCAGCTAAAAAGCATTAAAGCTTTGTATAGAAGTTCTAATTCAGACACTGAGTTGTCTTGGGTCACTTTATCTTAATCCTCCTTGAGCTACAGTGAGGAGAGGTCACTTTACTTCAGAATGAGGGAAGTCACAGATTGCTTTAATATGCTTTAATTTTGTTTCATCTTTTACAAGTAGAAATAATAGGATGTAATTTTGGTGAAATAGATATCTGTAAGAAAATTGTAGTTTACTGACTGCAAAATATTTCGTATGTATCCTCTCAGGCTTTGACAGAGCCTTACCAGAATTCTTCAACCCTGAGATTTGGAATAGAGTCATAGTCCCCTCTCTGAGGCAGTATCCAGCTTTCTGGAAGGGCTTCCCATGGCCCCTGAGTTTGTGTCTCCCTGGCAGATTACTCAGCAGTTTCCTGGGGCATGTACAGAATAGGAGGCTCAGAGGAGCCAATCAGCCTCCATTGCTCTGAGATGCTGTGCCCAGGGCTGAAAGCCCAAGGAGTGGCAGTTCTCACTGAAAATCAGCTCCCCCTCTCTGTAAGAATGAAAGCAGAGCCAGAAACCCTGCTTGAGGCTGGTGTTGTCAGCTTCATGAACCCACACTGGGCTGAACTCCAAAAGCATTTATTTGGATAATAACCAACCAACCAACCAACCAACCAACCAGAAAAAAAAAAAAAAAAAAAAAGAATAAGAAACGCCTCTCTCAGTCTTATGGTATTCCCTACTGTACTTGCAGACTTATTTTAAAAGACTTTTTTAGAGAGGGTCTATTTGCTCAGAAAATCAGAAGCTGGAAACTTCTTACATATTATGATGCTGGCAACAATAAGATATTCTTCAGTTTGTTTTTCCAGACTGAGTTCTATATAGCTCAATTATATTTATAATAGGCTATTATATATAATTACAAAATTATATATGCACATAAATATACCATTATTAATTATATCTACATCTCAATTATATCTATAATTGAAAGAAGATAGTACAAGGTCTGATAACAGAAGAATTTTTGAATTTGTGTCTAGCAAATGAGCGATTCCTTTAGATGCATATTCACCAACTCACTACAGAAGATCAAAAGAACATTCTGCAATGAATAACAACCTTTAGTATGCTCAGTACACCATAAATGCAAATTGGGATAAAATATGTGGATCAGGAACTTAATTTAAAATGTTGTAGCTGATTATTGTGGAAGGATGTTGAATGGATGTTGAAGAATTAGTGTAATGTCATAATGTCCCTCATCCTAATGATGAGTACTTATATGTGAACTCAGTGCCTCCTCAGGAATATAAATGAAGTTTCTACTGACATCCACGCTCTTATCCTGCACAGATGTCAGGCAGTATGTGCTGCTACCTCTTAGACTTAAGACTTTGTAGCGTCATAAAGCTGTGTTCCTTCTTAATGGGCACATGGTAAGAGTTCTGCCCAGTGTTACTGTGCAATTGTGCTGCATAACTGAGTTTACATTCATAGTATTAGGCAGGATTGCTCATGGTTACTTACATACAATAACTGTAATTTGTTACTGCTGCTGGGTTTTTTTGGTTGGTTGGTTGGTTGATTTTTTTTTTTTTTTTTGCTGGTGGCATACTCAGGCATACTTATAAAGAAGGAATCTAACACTGCTGTAAATAAAAATTAAAAGTAATTGCACTGGACTGCATAGATCTCCATTCTGAGTTTCAGTAGTTATGAAAGAAAATAGAAGGGCCTCCCTGGAGGCAGAGAAAGGAGTTTGTAGATCAGAGACACATAGTCTAAGGCTATCTTGTCACCTATCTCTCATTGATTAACCTCAGAAAATGTGAGCTTCTGTCCAGAGAAGAAAAGCATTGTGGAAAGCTTGACTATTAGTACAGTCTACCTAGAAAAAGTCTCAGTGTTACAATGCTGTGTTCAACGTATTAAAATGTTGTTTTGTTTTGTTTTGTTTTGTTTTGTTTTGTTTTGTTTTGTTTTGTTTTATTAATGGAGGTCTGTTGGAGGTCCCTGATTCTGATGGGAATATTTACATCTAGTTATATATCAAGAGCAGTTGCAGAAAAATAAAAATAAAAATACTTTTCCTTTATAACCAAGGCCATTTTCTTTCCTTCACAAGGAGCTTTTAATTGTCTCTGAAAAGTGGATCTTTGAAGCTGTCTTGTCCTGCAAACACTGATTCTTACAGACTAGATACTCTGCTTGGAAGTCTGAATCACCTGTCCCATGGAAACTTCTACTACTTAGAGGTACTTTGACTGAGTGACTGTTAAATTCTAATTTTCATCCTTAGATGCATACACATACATTTATTTTTTATCTCACCACTTTGAAGTTAGTATATTATTTTTGTGCTGGAAATAAAGTTGATTACTTAACCAAATTTCAGTATTGATTGGTAAACTGTATACCATAGAGAGAAGCTGTGTTGTTTATGTAAATTTAAATGCCAGTAAGTCCATATGGGTGCATTGAGCTCATCTGGATTGTTAAAACATAATCTTCTCTCAAAAGATCCTTTTAAGACCTTCTTGCAGTTGGATAAATTACCTAATTCTGAGGCTGAGGAGCTATCTACAGCAGAGGCAAGTTCTCAGCTGTTGCACACTGGTATGAACTGCCACACACAAATCATATCTGGTCTCAGTTGCTTAGGGGAAGTTTCAAAGACAGATGGACATCAAATGAAGGAAAGCTGAAATACAGCACGCTGTGGTAACCTTGGTATAGGAAATAGTCACTGCTTGCAAACATGAATTAAAGGAGATTGGCAAATTTTGAGTTAAATTCCTGAAAGTAAAAGACTATGATATGTGGAACTGTGATATAAATACCCACAGTATCTTTTCTTATCCCTGTGAAATTAATATATGCCTTTTTAAAGAGAGTTGTCTCCTTTAAAGTAATGTTTTTCGTAAAGGCTGGTCTCATAAAGATTAATCATGTTGTTCACTAGCAAAATAAACACAATATGTTGAAGAGTAGGTTTTTTGTTTGTTTGTTTCTTTGTTTGTTTTTAATAATAGCCCTTATCTGAGCATCTTTATGTGGCATGCACATAAATTTTGTATTTTGTCTTGTAACTTGGAGATGTAGCTAGCCGAGTTCAAGACACCATATACCTCTTGAATGCAGTGGAGAGTATGTATGTGCAGGAGAAAGATAAAATTTCTGTCAAATCAAAAAGCCATACAATGTAATTAATCTTATATACGTTAATTGTAAATGCGAATTTGATGGGACTAAACAAAAAAAAAATAATAAAAAAAAATACACAACTAGGAACTGATGACCACTCATTATTTCCGGATACATTGTCATCCTGATTTTCATTATAGTTTGTTGTAACTGTTTAACTTACATGTAATTATCCATGGTTGAGAAATTTGCCTACAATGAATATAGTAGAATAGGTGAACAAAATTCCTCTCCAACCAGACACCAGCAGATAATATGTAGGTACTGAAGAGGAAATAGTATTCAAAGTCAATAATTATCATTAAGGCATTACATTAATTCCGTAAGTATTTATATAATGATTATATTAAATGTTATGTGTATGTGGAAATCTTTCTGGTGTAAAACTCAGACATGTAAAAGCATGTCGAAGGAGAGTTTCTGCTCCTCTAACAATTTCTTAAGGACCTTCTTCAGTGGAATCAGGGATAATAAGAAAGGAGGCAGTGATGGGAACCAAGTCTGGTCAGTCACACTAATCCACGAGATCATGTGAAAATGTGGGAAAATTTATTTCACCAAGATTATCTGATTGAAGACTTCTGAACTGGGAGACAGTGACCATATGTAAACCTGGTTAGTTGTAGTAATTAATAAGGAAAGAGACTAAATGTAGGAATGTTGATTCGAGTGAGGTTGTCTGAGTAAGGATCCCTGAATTGGGATGAAAAGAAGAAAAGAAGGGGGAACTGTAGGCAAAATGTTGACACATGGGTTTGACAAAGCAAAATGGAGACAATGACAAACCTCCCAGTCACACTAGTTGATGGGCTGTCAAACTACAAGCAGAAGAACAACCTGGACATTGCAGCTGATAAGACTGTGAACCAGAGTGGGGCTGGGACTGAGAGGGTATATGAAACTGCAGAGTGATGGAGACCCATGGGGATGTGCAGGGGGAGCAGGAACAAAGGGGAGGATAGGCAGGAAAGGGCAAAACAAGGGTTGGTTGTCAGTACGCCTGTGTGACTGAGCCCTGTGCCTGATCACTGCAGTCTGTCATATTTTTGTATATCCTTTCTCATTAAGTCTTTTCTCAACTGTGTGTATTTACACTGTTTTCCCCATGTGTATATGTGCTGCAGGGACTGCATGCCAGCTGCAAGTGAGACCTGTGTGTGTGCGAGTAGAATTTGTGCCAGCTACTGGAGTTAGAAAGGGAGTGTAGGCCTCTCTGGACTGAGGTGACACAGTGAGTGGGGGTGCTGGTGTCAGCAGCTGGGGTAGGGGATCTAACTTTCTGATTTGAAACTGTCCTACAGACTCTGTGCCCAGAGTGCCAGATCCTGGGGGACTGGTGTGAGTGAACTGGCTTTCAGCTACTGGAATTAGGTAGGGAGCGTAGATGCTCCCAGATGATAGTGCCAGCTCCTGGAGTAAGCACGGGTCCTCTACTTCCTGCTGCTGGGGTGGGAGAGGTGCGTGCTCCTAAACCAGCTACTGAGAAGACCAGTGTGTGTGTGGTGAGTGTGGGTTCTGCAACTGTGGCTGGATGGGAGCTGCAAGTCACAGCACATGTGGTGTCAGCTGCAGGGGGGAAGCAAGTGTCTGTATCTTACCCAGAACTGGTGTGCACGGGGCATGCGTGTGTATTTGCTCGCAAACTTTAAGTAGATCTAGATGACAAGTAGTGAGAGCCTCAGAACTGCACTGGGGTATCCATGCTGATACGCGCAGGGAGATCTGTGGATGTGGTGTGCAGGAAGGATGAGCATATGAGTGCTGTGTGTGTGCCTTAGGCTACAAATACTGGAGAACTGAATCAGTCACTTCAAGTCTTTGTTCCATTGTATCCTTGCTTTTTGGAATGAGTTTGGTACATCACGTATCATAAGATAGTCTCACAAATAGGGATTATCAATTCTTTCTTCTGGATTTGGACACAAAATGGTCAGTTATCCCAAAGCAGTGAAAACGTTTATTTTTTCTTAGTTCTGTTGGCTCCTGGTGAAGTCAGTGGATAAAATGCAACTCACAATATCAGTTTAGCTGCTGTGGAGTGTATCACATGCTGAAATTGTGATGTTCTGTGACAGCATTTTCTCTCTAAACACCGTCACACAGCATACCCAGATGCATGAATGGAAGAGGATGCAGGGAGCCTAAGTCACCAGGGACAATCCATTTAGTTTAAGCTGGTCAGTTGATAAGTAACACAAATATTTTTAATCATGAAAACATCAGTTGCCTGTTTTAGAGCAGACATTCCATTTTCACTTCTAGACTCAGCTTTGATTCCACTGAAGGCAGGTGGAATTTTATCCCAGACTGAACTGATATTTAATTGTTAAAATCACATTAGATATCAGTCTCATTTCTACTGCTCTTAATGTTATGAATAACTCATGAAAGTAAACATACTAATACCGGTGTCATCACTGAGCTCCGGGTAGCATGATTAATGTGTCTGCTTTCTGTTAAGGTTAGATATCTCAATAGAAGTTCTTCATATAGTTCCATTTGCTTGCCTTCATTTTTAAATATATTGGGAAGCCTCTCTCTGCAACAGTAAAACTTGCAATGATACAATTCTATATCAGAGTTCTGTAATTTATTTTGAGATACTCGTATAAATATACAATCCTTTTGTTTTCATAGCTGTTTTCAGAAAGGAGTATTTTGTTTTCATTATCCATATGAATTAGCCTTGGAATTCAATCTGATGATCCTTTACAAATGCCTTAAGAATGCCTCTGCCTGCAGTTTCTTCTCTAAGGTTGTCAAGAGTGTAAATTAAGTGATCTAATTTGTTTTAATAGCTGTAGAAGAATGAATGGAAGCAGGCTTGGTACTGTTTTTATGACTAATGTGGGAAAATAGCCAGAGAGTTGCGAAAGGTTAGAATGACTTTGGTAGTTTTGTGCTTAATCGTGGCATAGGATGTTAATGTGAAAGACAGGTGCTTTGTAAAGCCCTTTTTTTTCTTTAACGGAGGTACTGACTTATTAGAAGGAAAAGGTATTTCAAAGTCTGAGTTTAAATAATTTCACTGCTTTTAATTTCTTGCCATTGTTTTCCAAAGGCAATGGTTACATTTAATTGTAGTATTTTACAAATGGTAGCTTGACAGATATTTTACAAGAGATGTTACCAGTTTGTGTAAACACTAAATTGTGGTTGAACTAATTTTGATTTTGATTTAATTTGACTTGTCAGGAGCCCTGTCTCAACATGTGTTACTGTGTAATCATTTAACCAGTGTCATTTGAATCCAAAAACCAATTTTATACCTGCTCTAAAACTTTGACTGTGCAACAGAACAAAGACATTAGTGCAATTATTTCATTTTGGGTTTAGTGACAAATTAAAACTGACAAAGGAGAAAGAAAATTAACAAACTTTGAAATGGAAGTATGTAGAATCTAATGGATTAATCTCTAAATTCACCTGCCATCTTTCTGTAAATCTTGGGAGAATAGAACAAATGAAGTAAGACTAACCCAAAAGACTTCCACAGGGCCTAAGTACCATGACATATTTAAGGATCTACCAGTTTTCCCAGTGTCATTTGAAAGGTACAATTTAGTCTCAGGTATTTACTTTAGTTAGGATACAGTCTACAAAGACTCGTGCCAATTGTAGTTTCTTAAAGGTTAATTACTTGAAGAATTATGGATGTTATTAAATAAAATAGCTGAGCTATATCACAAACTATAGGTCTCATTATCTGATGTGAGAAAGAATCATATGTCATTATTTATGCTTTGTCTAATTTCTGTAAACTTATAAAAATATATGCATGGTGTGGCTTTAAGTACAATGCTTTACATGATTACCATAAACATTCTTATCAATAAAAATTTGTTTGTGGGGACACAATGCCCCAACTGGTTTCTTTTTTTTTCTTGGGAGTTTTCTCATCCAGATCAAATTCCTATTTGTCTTTGTGGTCACAGATATATTTATTACAGTCATGTATTTTTCTTGCTTGTTCATTTAATTTATGCAAACTGCTCCATACTCTGACAGAACAGATTTTTGCTACTTAATCATTTTGATATTTTGGTCCTGCATTTGGCTTTTGTCTCAAGCTTTCAGTTTCATCATATTCTAGCGATTATGTATTTAGTCAACTACCTTTATTTCAGAATCTTTTACATAAGGATCCAAGTTTTATTGTAGATAAAATTAACAGTGATTAGCAGGGTGAATGTCAAGATTTCTCATTTTCTAATATGCTTCTGGAAGTGAAGTGTGTCATTCCATCACAGCTGGGATCAAAAAGTCATAGAAAGCAGTTCAGTCATGTTGGCAGTCTGTTACCAGCGCTGTTTCCCAATGGGGCCGGTGTTGTTTCACATTTTTATCAATTATCTGTATGAGAGGATAGAGATTAGACTCCAAAGATTTGCATACAACACCAGGTTGGTCTGGACCATAGATCTGCGTAAGGGTAGGAAGGTCTTGTAGAGGTATCTGGATAGGCTAGATAGCTTAGTGAAAGGATTTCGTAGGTCAGGCTGATGGTTGGACTCGATCATCTTCAAGGCCTATTCCAATCTAATTCTATAATTCTAGTTCGAGTCCTCTAGAATTAAAAGAATGAGTTAGTGTTTTGTTATTCGATGCTCAGGAATTCAGAAAGAGGGCTTTTTTTTTTTTTTTTTTTTTTTTTTTCCTCTGACATGGTCTTAACTCTATTTTTTAAAATTAGCTCAATTATCTTCTGGAAAATACGTCCTTTAACATAGTCATATCAATTACAGTAAAACAATTGCTTTTCTAAACAGACTCAAGAAAAAACAAACAAACAAACAAAAAAACCTTTATGAGCATTGGAAGGATAAGAAAGTTTGGCTTTAAAACAGAGAGGAATTCCTAAGGAAAAGTAGTAAGTTCTGAGTTGCCTATCAAATTTCAACTGACTGATAAGTTTTGAGTGATGCTAAATCTCCACAAAAACAGCAGTGCAGATTTGCATATGGTCAGCCAAATTTTTAATTTTGTATGGAGACATCAGTGTGTATGTCTGTATGAAACTTCACAGTTACACTTTAATGTCTCAGCATTACTGTATATTGACAACCAGCGTGTTGATTTCCTTGTCATCAGTGCATTACATTTTAAAGTAATTTATTGGCTGTCCCTGAAATAAGATAACCTGCACTTTTCCCTAAGTATTTTTTTCTTTCAGAAGTAGGTTCATTGATTAAAAACAAACAAAACACAAAACAAAATAAAAGCAACTCCACCCCATGCCATTTTATAATTCTAAAGGCATTCACTTTAGTTTTTGTTTGTCTTGTTTGTTTTCATTCTTGATTAATCTAAGTATTTGATACAAAATTCATTGCCGGGTAATGGTAAAAGCTAATAGTTTTTCATCTAGAGTGACAGCATTCTGTTTTACAGCAAGCTGTACATTTTAATTACTTATCACTCTGGCAATTTAAGTTGTGAACAGCAAAAGTAAATCACAGTGCTGTTTAGGGAAGTCATTTTCTTGTAGTAAATATACATTTGTTGCCATTGTGCTGGAAATAAGCAAGCAATGGCTATATGAAGAGTAATAAGCAGGAAAGGTAACCAGAAGTTGTTGGCATATGGTCTGAGTGCATGCAGCTATATTGGAAATCGGAAGTTGCCTATTAACCTAACTATTGAAATGCTTTGACCAGGAATTGAGACTCCATTTCTTGTCCTGGAAATCTTAAAATCTATGAATTTTATACCTCAGGAAGGCACATATATGGGATAGAAGCTAAATTTCATTTTGGAGATCAAGATCCTAAAGTACGTTTAAAATACTGTTGGGAAAATTTTGCTCAGATAAGCTTGCTTAATTATCTTTGTCCTCAGAAGGGACAGAGTCTTTAGCTTTCTTTATTTGATTAAAGGAGGAGTCCACTGGGACATACCCTTGTAGGGTCTCTCAAAGTATTGGACTTTGCAGATTCCCTTTTATCCTAACTTTCCAATCGCACTGTCCCTTCCTCCTTTCCTCACTGGCTGAAGTACTCAGAGGTTACCTACTTCCTGATCTGCCTATTACATGTTCCCCCATGTATGTGATCTATTAAGCCTGTGCAGTTAGTCCAAAGTTCATAAATTCAAGTTGTCTATAGACTTTTGTAACTAAAACCTTCTGGGAATGTACTGGTCAAGTGGAAAGGAATGTGCAAGCTTCTGCACAACAATTTGTGAGCAAGGGCATCTTGTTCGCAAGTCTCTACGTAAATGATTTTATTAGAAAGGGCATCTTGTTTGTGAGCCTCTGCGTAAATGATTTTATTTGCAAGGGCATCTTCAAGCTTCTTTTATCTCACATACAGAGATGCAAGTTCATTTAAGTTCATTGTAGACATGCTGTACATGTATTTTGCATAGTTGTTCTCTCTGGAGAGAGATTTTTTGTCAGTCTTATCAACTTCAATGACTATTTTCATTCACTTTATGGTGTAAAAGCTTCTTCCTGGTAAAACTTCACTCTAAAACAAAGAAAAATCTTGCAATATTTGCAAAATCAGTAATTTTGTCTTTGACTCTTTGTATCTAAAGTTCTTTTTGGATCTGGATGGCTTAGATGTCTAAACAAGCATTGGAGGCCCTAAAAATCACAGACTGGCTCATCACAATCAGGCTCATTTTATAATAAAATTAAGGCTAATTTCCTTTTGTTTCCTAATTGAGTGTCTTTCTGGTGCAAGGCTAATCTTATCAATGCCACTTCTGTTCTTTAATGGAAACACAGTGGTCAAAGCTTTTCCAATTTTTCTTGTGCAAAAACTGACATAGTTTAAATGGATGGATGCATTTACTGGCTCTTACGTTACTGGAACCTAAAGGTCTTAATGCAACTGTTTCACACAGGTATTGTTCCAGATTAAAAAAAGAAATCACTTTGCTTTAAAAGCACTCAATGAAAATTTCACCAAAAGATTGGTGTTATAAAAGTGGGTAGCTTCATGAAAAATTGAAGGCAGTGGGAATTACATTTTCCCTTCTCAAGAGCAGGGTGAAATTGGGACTGTACTGTGAAAGTTCACAGACTGAAATAAGCTTCCAGAGTCCTAGCAGACTGACACTGTAGAGATCAGGGTCGGGAGGTTTTTTTTATTAATCTTCTGGCTCAGATCCATACCCTCAATACCACCCTTTGAACATGCAGGACTTTTTTCAAGAGTACTCTCTGCCTACTCAAAACTTAGGGCAGGCTATGTCTGTAACTCCGAGGTTCATGAGAAGGAAAGGTTAATGACGGAGAACAGTGTGCAGGAAGCTAATAAAAAGCTTTCTCTCTCTCTCTCTCTCTCTTTTTTTTTTTTTCCCTTGCATCTTCAATAGAAATTAAATCAGTGTCCACCCTAAATTTAATGAATACCAAGTGCAACAATCTTTTCACTAAGCTGATGTGTACTTGTTTTCCTAACAGCTCATAGAAACTGTGAAGATCTATGGATGAGTCAAACTGGGCAGATGTATGAGCATTTCTCTAAGCTAAAATAATATATATTTGGTGTGTCACCCTATTGTAAACTGAAGGCATTGTTATTCTATGAAATGGAGTTAATGGAGTTTTTTGCTAGAAGCACCTGAGGGCTTTTTGTTGTTGTTGTTGCTTCTGTTTTTGTGAATGAGTTTCTAGGTAAGATGGTACTTCCTGTTAATGAGCTAGTGCTCCCTGTTCTGACAGCAGGTTGTTGTGGATTCCATGCTGAGGCTGTTCAGCCTCACTTACTCACATAGACAGAATTTAGATGCACACAGTTCTCTAAACTGAACAGGCTCCCAAGATTAATTGTTATGGAATGTAGCATTTCAGCTTTGAAGAAGTTTTGTGAATTTTGCTTATTGCCTTTTTTCTGTGAAGCTGTGAAAGATGTTGCAGTTTTTCCATGGTACCACTGTGATCTCAGCTCTAAATCTGCCAGATTCCAATAGTAGAATAGCTGGAATAATGGAACAGACTAATTACCACTATGAATACAAGTGGTTAATGAAACAGTGGCAGCTGTAATAGAAGTCCAGAAAAGCTGAACAGACAAGCCTATGCTCATGAAAGGAAATTCTAACAGGAACTCAGTCACTTGAATTTACCCAGATGTTGGTGAATGGATCTTATCTGAAGGTATCTGGAAATCAATTATGACTGAAAAAACAGTGGTAAGGCCTACCCAAATACATGTTATCTGTGTGTGAAAGCCAATAACAACTTCTCCAAATTGGGGAGGATGCATCACCCTATCTTTTCACTTAGTTTAATAATAATAATAATTTTAAAAAGTAAGTTTGTATTTAAGTATTTCAAGAATCTATTTCTTAGACTGACAGAATGAAGTCTTTTCTGGATAGTTCAAATTTTCAAACTGGTAAAATGGAGATTCCTGAGAAATCCTTTCAGTCTAATTTATTTTCACCGTTATTTTCCAATCTGAATTTCAGACTTGATTCTGTCTTTACTACCTTTGACCATCATTTCTTATTCAGTATACTGTGGACATGAAAAATGAAATTAAGCTCTTAGTCATGTATTTGTAGACTGCAGTAGTTTTCCTCTTGTACTGTCAGCGCTATCCTTTCTGTCTTTTTAGGATTTTTAAAATAATCTGGTCCCCTAAAAAATGTTTTCTAAAACTCTAATCATTCTAACTGTTCTTATTTAAATTCTTTCTAAATGGTTGTCTCGCTCCAGTTTATAGGAGGGAGAGGAGGTTCTTTGAAATATGTATGCCCGGCGTGAGATTAAGAAACAATGGTTCAAATGTTGGTCCAACCAGTTTATTACAAATGTTAATAAGGAAAATGAAGAAAGGGGAGGACGGACACTGTTACGGATTGGGGTGATGGGGAAGGGAAGGCGAGTGATAGAAAAGAGAGAAAGAGGCAAGAATTGCGTAAAGCGGGGATAGTCACCACCAGGATCTGGCAGTAGTCCTGTTGCACGATGTTCCGACGGTCCGAGGCCGAAGGGCAGGAGCAGCGAGGCCGGTCTTGGGCAACGAGAAGGTGTAGGTACCGGGTGGGTCCAGGAAGAAGCCGCAGAGTAAGTCTGGGAGGAAGCAGCAGGTCTCAGGTAGCAGGCCCAGGGAAATCCGTCAGCATACGGTCCATAGAGAAGGATCTGATGGCAGAAACCTCGAGTCTGTCGTGATGAGGGATCTGACGCAGAAAACCTTCTAGTCTGTCGTGGTGAGAGATCAGATGGCAGAAAACCCCTCTCTAGTCTGTTGGTTGTTGGACCCTCTTTTATCCTTCATTTTCTCCTGCCTATGTGACATCCCTGGGTGCTTGAGCAAGAGTCATGTGCATACCTCCTGAGATGGCCATCTTCCTCGAGATAAGTCCACACAAAAAGACCGTTTCCCGGCCATTATCAGCAGCTTATCCCTCTCTTGTTGCCCCTGGCCTTGTCCATCTGTTCTCCTTTGGGGATTTTACAATCCTTAGCCAGGACCTGTCCATCAGTGTCCTCCAGACAGAAGATTTCTCTGCTTTTGTCCAGGACTTGCCTGGACTTGTTCCTCAGCAAACTTTGAGTCAATCATATAAAAGAACAGTCTCTTACAGTGGTGTATGTTATTTGATAATGTTCCTGTTTGGGAAGTATTTTTGTTCCATTAACCTTTATAAATCCAAGTTTGATCCTTGATATCTGCATTCAGGAATGGAATCAAACAGAGATTTATGCAGTTAATTGGTCATTCTTAGTAAGAGAGACAACATGTGAACTGTTTCAAAATGTGCTTGTTGTGTAGATGCACCCTACTACTGACCTCTTAACACGTGAAAAGCTACACTAAAAATGTGTATAAACTAAGAACAGTGAGGTCCAGTACTGTGATGATGACTAGGTATGGTCCTGATGCCACAACTTATGCAAGCTTAATGGCTGTTATTTAGATAGAGTATTTCCAGATTAAAATATTTGCCTTTTTCTTTTCTTATTACTTAACTACTGAATCACAAGTCATCTTCTCCAGCTAATGTCATCCTATGCTGCAGTCATCAATTCTAATTTTCTGTACGCAAACTATTTTTAATTCTTTTTTTTTTTCAGTGACATGATGTACCTAAAATATTATCATAGAATCATAGAATGGCCTGGGTTGAAAAGCACCAAAATGACCATCTAGTTTCAACTCCCCTGCTGTATGCAGGGTTGCCAACCACTAGACCAGGCTGCCCAGAGCCACATCCAGCCTGACCTTGAGTACATCCAGCAACGGGGCATCCACAACCTCCCTGGGCAACCTGTTCCAGTGTGTCAGCATCCTCTGTGTGAAATATATAAATATAAACATAATATAAATGTAATATAGATAGAGGAAAAGGGTTGGTGATTTACATTCTTAATATTTTATTCTGAAGAATTCTTAATTTAACGATAACATGCAGTGAAGCATAGCCAAAATAACAGACGTCTGCCCACATTTCTTAGAACTTCTACAAGCACAAGCTGTGATATGGAAAGAGAGATACATTGATCCAGGTATGACCAATATAGCCATGTCAGCAGAAGTCTTCAAAATAGTGCTGGAGTGAAATAACTTGGGTTATCCTTTCATCTCAAGGTCATAACTATTTGTTCAGCTCTTATTTCTCCATCAACAACTCCATTCATTATCATTCACTGCTACAGCTGATTTTCTGCAAAAGAAAGTATCTAAGAGCAGCTGTAAACTAATTTGATGTCTTAAATAGTTAATAATTAAAAGATAAAAAGATTAAAAGATTAAAAAAATAATAATTTTCTTGCATTCTCAGTTGGAGTGTGTTTCATTGCACTCTGAGGAAACATTAATATTCTTTTTTACTTCTCTTTATAACATGAATGTGCAGGAAATAATTTGCTTTTTGTTGACTGAAAGTGAAGCAGAAATTCTATACCCTCCACAAATAATTTAAAATGAGTTATTTATACATGTCCCAAGGAGGCAAAGATGAAGAACTGAACAAATTGTCTAAGGTTCATCTTTTCATTCAGTGTGCAGGAAATAAATTAGAAAAGTGTGCCTCTTGCATGTACTTTGATAACAGCCTGCTTTTAATAGTAATCCTTGAAAGAAAAAGTAAAACAAAACAAAACAAAACAAACAACAACAAAAAAGTGGGGCTAGTTCTCCAAGAAACCCTAATGATTCTATTTTTGACGCTTTGCAGACAGTTGTACTGCTCTCATTTTCAGAAAATGCTCAAATTTAGTCTCTTTCCAGCATCACTAAGAACTAATGAAAGTTCAGGGAAAACATTTTCAAAGTATTCAGTAACACAGGAATTCCATTGAATTTGATGCTCAAATGCCCTGACCGTAGGAGACCTACAGTCACGCTTAACAAAAGTATTCTTTTAAAGATCTGGACAGGTACTAAGTGATATTATAAAAAAAATGCATTAAGCATCTGACACTTCCTTAAACACTTATGAAAACTGTTATGAGACCAAATGCATTTTTTGATGATCGAATACTGTTGTAATTGGAGATCAGGAATTGGTTGTCTTTGGTGTTTAAAATTTTACTGCAGACCTTATGCTTTCATAAGGGAAAAAATTATATAGGGAATATTTTTTTCTTTCATAAATTTAATTTTCATTTTTGGAATAACAGTTATATGAACATGAAAATATAGCCATTTCTTGGATTAGATTTTCCCACCAGTGTTATAATTTCAAACTGATATTGTAAATCTTTAGTCAACTATGTAATTGACTTAGTCAATGTGAAATATACTGCTGCAAGGTAAAGAAAAACCACAGCTATTTCTAAAGAAAAGAAAAGATATTTTTTGACAGATTGTGATAAACGTTGCCAAAAGCTGATTCATAAAATTATAATCTCCTATGTAAATGTATAATTTTCACAGAGAAACATTTCACACTAATTGCTTTGTAGCTTCCTTCCTTAACTCTGCTATTCTTACTTTTTCTAAGTACTGGAAAGTGCTTTAGCCACATCACTGAGCTGGCCTTGTCTCCTTTGACATACTTATCTTTTCATGGCTAACTGTTTCAATTGTTTCTTTACCTGTTTTAACAATATCAGCAAGAAATGTGAGAACTAACAAGACACTGTTCTTTCATGAACAGAGAGGTCATCAAAAGTCTAGATAGTGGCTAACAATCACTGTGTCTCTGTCAAAGAACAGGTAGAAAGGAAATATTTGAGACAGAGCTTCTGTCACAGATTGAGTTCATATATTTTCAAAGCAGAAGTCCTTAAATGAATAATGGACAATCTTGATGGGGTTAGGGGCCTCATTTCTTTTAGAAGTACCCTGCAGGTTTCCAGTCACCTTAGTTCCATTTTTTCATTTGTGATGTCCTACATTCTCCTAGTAAGGTGCAAGTTAACATTAAGAACTCAAGAAAGACATTTAATTTCCTTCTAAGACAAGATATTTATGTCCTGAAACATTCCATTTTGTTTCCTTTTTATTTTAAATATACATTTATCTCATTTTCAGCAGTATCACCTGTCTGAGATGGCTTCATTATAAGAATATTATCTGAGTACTATAGGAAATAGTTAATTTAGTTCTTTCTACTATTTCTAAATAGTACTTTTGCTCTTAATAATACTTTTTATGATTATTTAAAAACACAAAGGCCATATTTGTAAAGGCTTATTTTATATATTTCAGTGGATTCTATTCCTAAAGTGAAGTAATTTGAAATTTGTCCCAGAAATTGGATATAAAGTAATAAGAAATCAATTTTTAAAGCATAGCTTCAAATTTATATTCTCATTCATCAATACTTATATTTTACTGTAAATACTGAAAATGCTAAATGAAACCTAAGTTCTTTTGGCTACCAGGTCCCCTCCTTTCCCTCCCCCCCAAACAGGAAAGAAAGTAAAAAGAAGACTTTAATTCTAAGAAATGAAGAATTCCAGACACTGCCTCTTCATGATCTAGGCCTCTTCTCTTGGCCTAGTTTGGTTTAAATCTTAAGAAATCCAGAATAATAATGGTGAGATACACAGGCTTTCAAAGGTATGGTAGAAGTAGGAACAAGAGTATTCATCTTTAATCATCTGGGGATCTGATCAATGTCTATAAATATCTAAGTTGCAGGACGCAAAGGGACGAGGCCAGACTCTTTTCAGTGGTGTGTGGCAACAGGACAAGGGGAAATGGCCACAAACTGAAGCACAGAAAGTTCCGCGCAATTGTAAGAACGTCACAGTAAGGGTGACAGAGCACTGGCATAGGCTGCCCAGATAGGCTTTGGAGTCTCCTTCTCTGCAGATGTTGAAGACTCACCTAGACACCTACCTGTGCTCCTGGTGCATGGAGCCTGCTTTGGCAGGACTAGATGATCTCTAGAGGTCCCTTCTAGCCCCTACAATTCTGTGATTCTCTAATAGAGTTGGTAGTAGGAAAATGGACAGTTCTGATATAGATGAGTGAAGTTATACAACATTATAGTTATCTCCTAGGATCCCAAATGGAATGTAGTTCTGATGATCAGAAAAGTATGATGTAGGTGTTTTTCTTATTTTTGATAGCTTTGAGTACATGAAATTTATATATTGAAATTACTAAATTTCTGTATGGGTGGATTTTATAGTCATGACTGATTGTTTCCTTGAAGTGCTAGGATTTACTAGACTATTTAAGGACAAAGGATTTTTTTTTTACATATATGCACTTTTTGTATATATCTAGACAGACAGGTTTAAAAAAACTCTAGTAGAAAAGTGGGTCACCAGATAACCAAATACTAATAACAAGGTGTCCATTTACCAATTCAAAATCTCTTAAGAGTTTTAATTAGAAAAAGTGTGTGCATGTACAGGTATCACATCTATTTCAGTATAACTTGGTCTGACTGTTTAATTGCATTTCTTTGCCAGAAGTTATAGTTCTACAGCATATCAGGGGTATTAAGTTATCCCAAGTCAATATCTAACATAAATTGTGAAATGCAGAGATTATACCACTAGAGGCTTATAAGGCTCTTTTAGTTTCTTTTCTACAACTGAAGTAGTGTTCTGCTAAACCCATAGATTTAGATACCTTTAAATTCATATATTTTAGCCATGAACATTGAAAGATTTTGCAAAGAGGAAGGAATTATCTATTCATATGGCTTTTTGCAGAAATGCAAATGCACAGGTGTTGAGTCACTTGAGGAGCATCTGCTGGACCAGCTGTTGCCACCATTTTAGAGGAAGCTGGTGCCAAGGAGTATCTTCTCCTGCAGTTTTGTTTGTTCATTTGGGGAGAATGATAGGTGATTGACTGCCAAGCTGAGATGCAATTATTATATTAAAGAGTGATTTGGTTGACCTCAGGTGTACCATCTTGTTAGTGACTCACAGGATTGCAGTGCTGCCAAGGCACATTTGCTGGGGAGTGAACATATTTATTGAGAGGGACAAGAAGGAAAATAATGTATATTTATTTTAATAGTGGATCCTTATGAGCTGTTAACTAAGATACTATAGTAGAGATAAGGAAATATTCATGATACCCAAAATGCAATAATCATGACTATCCTTTGGGATAACTTTAATTTACTAAAATGTAAAGAGCACCCAAGCTGTCTTTTATTTACTAAGAACTTTTTCTTCTTCTACCTTAACTTTCTTTAATAAGTACTTTCTTTCTAAGAAAGCTAAACTGAAATGGAATCTAATTTTTCTGAAATGTGAAACATCTGCAGCTGCCTTTGACTGCAGTTACACAGGTATATGGCTAACATTTCAGAAAAACAGGCAATTGCTGTTTTGTTTCTGTTCCTAGTAAGACGTGAGAGAAAGGCATGACAGACGTGGGATACATGAAAGATGTTAGAGTGCCATGTTCCTTTCAGAGTGATGTGAGGAGCTATTATAGCATCAAGTGATCATGAAGGAAATAGGCCACAGATGGATAACTAGCCAGCACTTCTTGTAAACTTTTAGTAAAAGTTTATGAACTAAGGAGAAAAAGAGCCTTGGATGTTGTAATATTTATGGTGGCAGTGCCTTATTCTTAGGTATTTTTTACTGCTATGGGAAATCTAGTCTATTTCAGACTATATACTGTAAAGCAGTGTATTTTCACAGAATCACAGAATTGCAGAGGTTGGAAGCGACCTCAAGAGATCACTGAGTCCAAAACACCTGCCAAATCAGGCATTCTACCATAGGTCACACAGGTAGGTGTCTAGACAGGTCTTGAATATCTCCATAGATAAAGATGCCATAACCTCTCTGGGCAACCTGTTCCAATGCTCCATCATCCTTATCGTAAAGTTCTGCATGTTTGTATGGAACTTTCTATGTGCAAGTTTTAGGCCACTCTTCACCACTGAGAAGAGCCTGGCCTGATCCATTTGCCTCCCTCCTCCATTAAGATATCTATAAACATTTATCAGATCTCCCCTCAGTCTTCTTGTCCCTAGGCTGAGCAGACCCAGGTTATTCAGCCTTTCCTCACATGGGAGATGCTCCAGACTCTTAATCATCTTTGTGGCCCTCTGCTAGACTCCTTCTAGGAGATCCCTGTCTTTTTTGAACTGGGGAGTCTAGAGTGGGATATAGTATTCTAAATGTGGACTGACCAAGGAGGAGTAGAAGGGGAGGATCACCTCTCTCCACCTGCTGGTCGCACTCTTTTTAATGCACCCCACGATACCATTGGACTTCTCACAAGGGCGCACAGCTGGCTCATGGCCAACCTGTTTTCTGCCAGGATCCCAAAGTCTTTCTTTGCAGAGCTCATCTCCAGCAGGTCATCCTCTAACCTGTACAATGCATGCAATTATTTCTTCTCAGGTGCAAGAATCTACACTTGCTCTTGTTACGTTTTTATTGTGCAATCGTAATTCTGCAAATAAATTCTGAAGCAATATAAAATTTTGCACTCCAGATCATCTAATAGGATCAGAGTTTCAAGTTTAAATTCTATTTACGCATCATCTTTTTTTTTTTTCAGTTTTTACTAAGAAATTAATTTTGCAGGTGTAATGATAACGCCATCTCCATGGGTTAATGTGTTAATTCTCCTAGTCTGTTACCACTGAATCCTGTACTGCTTATACTGAAATTTACATTCAAATCAATAATTTCATTAATAACATTAGGACTATGGATTATGATGCTGTAAATAAGTGTTTTGCAAGCTGCTAACCCATAAGATAATGAAATTCATTTCACAAAAGGTTACTCAAGCAACAGATGAGGCCAGTAGTTTAGCTCTTCTTATTAGTGTTGGATATAAACCTTTGCCACTAACAGTGAAATAGAAATGGTTAGCTTAAACAGATACCCAATTTCCCTTATTAATGGCTTTTCAGTATATATTTGCACTGCTGTCTCACATTATATTATTTTTGTACATGCATTCCCCACACTTAGCTGTTACAAGCTTTAGTGTCTTTAATAATATGTTCTATAAACATCAATATTAAAATGCAAGTCTCATCGCACACTGCAGGGGAAGTGTGTGCATTATCAAGGTCATAGTCTAAATTTATAACAGCTATAAATACTTAATATGGGTGACTATGTAAGAATAGACTCAGAGTTGTTCACAGTTTTTCAGTAGATTTATTTCCTTTAAAAGCGTTTCTTCTGGGACAAGGTTTTGCATGGACTATGCCTAGTACATTATTGCTTACTCACACTTCTCTTGTGCTGTGTATATATTGGTTCTTAGTAGTTATCACATCAGATCTATTAAGATCACATAAAAGCAAAGATTTTTTTTTTATTTTTTTTTTTTTTGCAAATTTGCCAGTGGGCAGTCTCAGTCTGCAAATTGAAAGTCACAGTGCATTATATACCATAGTTTTCAAAAATCATATTGCAACAACACAAGCTTCTCCTGTCTCTTTTGGCAATGGTGTCTGAAATGATGACAGAAGCTGGTACTATACAGATGTCTATTTGACAACAGCCAGGAAGATAAGGCTCTAAATAAATGTAGGAAATAAAAACTGAGTCTCCTGGGAAGTAGGAGGAGTTGTATCATTGGCTTCATTGGTGTTAGAGGTTCTCTCAGGGAGAGTATGTCTTGAGTCAGTAGTATTGCTTTCACACTGTTAATTTTATGCTTATGGTATTTCAAACATAGTTATTCTATTTGAGTACTAACAGTGAAAGTAGGAGATACTCTTGTTTTGTTTTCCATTTTCTCATACATAATACTTAAAACACATACACTTGATCTTTCAAGCAAATATTGATCTTGCGTATATGTCAGACTTCCATTCCCCACATCTATTTGCCATTATATATGTGACTCAGCCTAACAAATGATTCTTGGTTGTTTTTCATACACTGCACATTTGATATCTACTGAAAACATCTTTACACTTTTTTATTACCATTGTTACCCATTTATTATTAACTTTCAATAACATTCTGCAATTAAATTTTTTTCACATAAACACCTTTGCAATGCTTTTCAAACTGGATGTTGAATTACTGTAATGTAGAAGTTTTAATGTGTATTTCTGATTTATTCTTGGGGATCTGAATTCACAATTAAAAAATATATATATAGCCTTATTTCTGTAGCAGTTTTCTTCTATAGGTATTTCTATCACCTCAGTGAAAAGTTTCTTAACTCAAACTGAAGAAGTGTCTTTTGTCTTTCACCAGCAGGGTATCTCCACCATCACTAGAGATTTTATTGTTTCGACTATGTCTCCACCATGTGCTATATAAACCATGCTCTCCTTCAGCTACATAGAGCAACAGGTGTTTGTTTAAGGCTTTGACTTCAGGGAGATCATTGCCTATGAAGTACAGTGGAAGTAGTAATTAGTATTCTTTGTAATCTCATTCTCAGATGCTTCAGGTTTTTAAATAGTTGCATTTTCATAATATTAACAAAAATAATGATTGTTTATGATAAGTTTCTGTTCTATGGAATTTGTTGGTGTAGATGGATATCAACTGAGTATAGAGAATGCAGTCAATATCTTTCTACCATAGGCCTTTGGAGAATTTCTTGGTGTTGACATAAGAACTTATCTTTCAGTGATGTTAGCATGATTTCTTGCTGAAACAACTAGGACTTCTACAAATAAATTACACTCATATCTACTTCATTTATTATGAATGCCTGAGCAAGTTATTTGCTTTTTGCTGCCTCTATTGCATTGTTTTCATATTCAGGACCTAAAATTGGAATTGTGACTGTAATTTTACTTTCACAGTGTCCCATACCTTGGGGAATTCAATAGATCAGCCAGCATTTGTTCTGTACTGTGTATGTTCCCTGACAATCATGCTATTTTTATTTCTTATCCTCTAAACTACATTTTTAGGCTACCATTTCTTTTAGTCTGCTTGGCTGTAGCACTAGCCACATCACAGAAATTATGAATATGAAAAATTATGCATATTTCAACACTTCTATAGGTAGTCCAATATGATAATCTGTAAAGGATCGTACATATTTATGACTCAATATTCAGGACAGGAGAATTCAAAACCAAAGATTTACTTGTCAGTACTGTTTTTCACACCTTGTATAACAAAATTTGTCTGTCTACCAACTGACTTTGAATGTCTGTAGTGATAGATCATTTCTGTTTTTCAAAGAACTGCTTTTATTTCTTCTCTTATTTTCTCTTACTAATCTACTTCGTAGGAATAATCACTTTCTTAAAGGTGCTATACAGAATAATAAAAAAAATAAGGTTACACTTCTATTCTCCTATAGAATCAGAAAATCTTATATTTTGTGGAAAACAGTCACCCTTGGGTCTTATATAAATAAAGAAATAAATATCCAGTCACAATTTGTTGAATAAGTTGCCTATTCTTAAAAAGTCTTGGAGTCTTTTCAGTCTCTGAGTAACAGAGATGGAACCATTACATATTTGAAAGGATTCTTCCAGATGTAACTGAAGTGCTCCTAGGCTTTACTGTTAGACAGATGAATGTAAAAGGAAATGCAAAATGTTATTGCTTTGTGTTTTGGTTTACCATGACTTTTTAGTTAAACACCCTACGAATGATTTATTAGGAGTTTTATAACCACTGGAAGAATTTCAGATGAAAGGGTCAAGGTTGAAGTAACTTGAATTTCCCAGCATCGTTTCCTTTAGCTTTTCACTTTTATTTCTAAGCCTATTTCAGTCTGTTCCAGAATGTGTAAATTGCCTCCCATTCTACCCCCATGTCTCTTCATGAAGAGTCTGACTCCATTTTTTCTCTATTTTTTATTCAGTTGTGAAGAGCAATAAGATCTATCCTGAGCCTCTGAACAAACACATTCCCCCAGTTTCATAGGTCTTGCATTCCATCCTTGAGCACCTTGGTTGCCTTCCATTTGTCTTCCCTTGAGATGCTGGCTCCACAGTGACAAATGCAGCCAATAGTACTGCTGGCTTTCTTTGATGCAATTGCACACTGATAGCTGATGTTCAGCTTAGTGTCCACCAGAAACTCAGGTTATTTTCTTCAGAGCTGTTTTCCAGATTGTCAGCCCCCAGACTGTACTGGTGCATGTGTTTATTATAGTACAAGTGCAAGACTTCCTGTTTGCTTTTGCTGAACTCCACAAGGTTCTTGTCAGCCTATTACTTAAGTCCACTCTAGCCCTGTGAACAGTTGCCTTGTTCTTCATACTGATTGTTCTCCATCCCTTAGTTTGGTGTCATATGCAAACTTGCTGAAACTGCCCTTCTTCAACCGGTATTGTTAACAAGGACATTAAACAGTATTGGCCCTAGTACTGATCTCAGAGGGATTCTTATAACTGCTGACTGAAATCTGGATGTTGTACCACTGATCACAGCATTTTAAGCCCTGAAGTCAAGGCTGTTTTTCAGCCCATCTTTGTCATCTAGTCAGAATCTCACCAATTCATTGATAAGGAGCCTATAAAAAACTGCATAAAATATCTTGCTGAAGTCAAGATATACAAAATCCACTGCCCTTTTCTTGTCCACAGATCCAGTCATCTCATATAAATCAATCAAGTTTGTTCCTGCTAGAAATAAACTGACTATTCCTAATCATCTTATCCTTCATGTATATAGAAATAACTTATAAGAGGATTTGCACATCTAAGAAACTGAAGTCTGGCTGACTGTAGTTATTTGGATTGTACTTTTTGCCCTTCTTAAAGATGAGTGTGATACTTGCCTTCTTCCTGTGATCAGGGAACTCTGCTATTGCTCACCTCCGCCTGCAGTTTGTTTTACCATGTTACTTGGGGCTGTTCCAGACCCTGGAAAGTCTCCAGCCTTCTTGCTGGCCCCAGACCTTGAAGAAGTGATCTCTCTGCCAGAGGTGTCCTGTTCCACAAACCAGTCAATGATGGAGAATATGCTATGCTTAATGTTGAGATCTTCAGCATTCAGTCATCTCCATGCACTCTTCAGAAGAGATATTCTGTGCCCTTGCTGTGCTGTGCTACTGCTGTGTCTCTACTAGCTGGCTTGGTCTTCTGCCTTTGAAGTATATTACAGAGGTCGGAAACTCAAAAGCTTTGCAAAAGAAAACCAACCCTGAGAACAAACAAACCAGTGTGCAAAGTCGCCTGTATCGGAGAACTACAGAGAGCCTTTTCTCATGACAGAAGTTTTTTGCTGCATAGGCAGATGGAGGATAGATCTCTATCTAAGGTTATTCCCCTCCTCCCCATCTTCCATAATCCCAGCCTAATTGGGAAGTATGCCAGATTTATTTATTTATTTATTTTTGCCATTAAGAAATATAAGAAACTTTTATGAATTTGCCAAGTTTGATATATCCTATGAATGTTATATTTACTGTGTAAACATGAATCAACATGTGGAAAAAAATCTGATGTTTTCAGGAAGTGTCAAAATTTTTGCACTTGTACTCTGCTTTTCAGCACTATATACTCTCACAGTTTCCAGAAGTATGACAGCTTAGTCAGAATTACTTAGACAGCTCTGACACAAGCATCTGGTATCCTCTGACAGCTTAAACCTCCCCCCCTAGCCCCAGAAAAAAAAAATAAAAAAAAAATCCAAGCTTTAAATTTACTTTGACAATATTTACAATTGGAAAAGTGGATATACTTATGGAAATCTGATATATATTAGCACTATATTTGGAGTTTTTATTATCCGGCATTACTTCCTTTAGGCAGACTTTCCCTTCTTTGAGAGTTTACAATCTTTTCCTTACATTTATTTTTTTAACAGTCATGATATATTATGTACTTCTTTTGTTAATAACTGTCCATTCTGGGAAGCCAAAGAAAAAGGCCTCCTGAGAAAACTCATGGATAAAAAAGAAACTAAATAGTTCCCTTGGAACTGTTATAATATCTAACTGCAAGCATTACATTAAACTTAACATTCTCCTGTGTACTTCTCTTCTTAAAACACTGACATTCAAAAGTAAGATCAATGATTTTGGTCTGTCCCTTACTTTCTAACTGTGATATCTTTCCATCTTCTACACACCTCTTAAGATAGGTAATTTCAGGAACTCATTTTAAGTAATTAAGTAGAAAAAGAAAGTGAAATGCTAGTTCATAAAAGATTTTCCACCTTAGAGTAAATAAGGATGAAGATCAGTTTATCTCATTCATGCTTTCCTTCCTGCTCTTCAGTTGTGAATCTTTGCTTCTCTGGAGGTGCTCAGAAGTAATGTCCTGGAACAGTATGCGACTGCTGGAACAAAGTTATCTACTATCATTTTCGATACCGTTTTATAAACACTTTTGCCAGAGTCTGACAGACTGTAGGAGAAACCTATGTGACTTTTTAGTGGTAAACTACGTGGGATATCCTTTAAATTCTGAAATTGTACTAAATGCTTATCAGTATCTGACTTGAAAAGCTTTTTCATTTTTAATGATTTCTAGTTTTTGTTTTGTTTTGTTTGTTTGTTTGTTTGTTTGTTTCCTGGAATGTTAGAATAGAACAGAGTAGAATAGCATAGAATAGTTCATTTGGAAGTGAATTACAAAGATCATCTAGTCCAACTGCCTGATCACTTCAAGGCTAACAAAAAAATTAAAGCATATTAATGAGGGTATTATCCAATTGTTTCTTGAACACTGACAGCCATGGAGCATCCATCATCTCCCTAGGAAGCCTACAGTGTTTGACCACTGTCATGATAATTTTTTTTCCCAGTGTCCTGTATGAAACTCCCATGGTGCAGCTTCATGCTCTTTCCACACGTCCTGTCATCAGTTCCCAGGGAGATGAGCTCAGCACCTCCCTTTGTGATTTCTGGCCTTAGGGAGTAGCAGAAAGCAATAACATCTCTCAGCCTCCTATTCTGCAAACTGGGCAAGCCAAGTGTCCTCAGCTTCTCCTCACAGGACATGCCCTTCAGCTCTTACTAGTTCTGTTGCCCTTCTCAGAACCCTTTTAAATACCTTAATGTCCTTTTTATATTGTGAAGCTCAGAACTATGCATGATCATAGAGTCATAGAATGGCTTAGGTTGGAAGGGACATTTAAGATCATCTGGTTCCAAACCCCCTGCTGTGGGCAAGGTTGTTAGTCACTAGATCAAGCCGTATTCAGAAATGGGGCAGAGGGATGGCAGAAATTCTTTGGGCAACCTATTCCAGTGCCTCACCACTCCCTCAGTAAAGAATTTCTTCCTGCCATTCAACCTAAATCTACCCTCTTTTAGTTTAAGCACATTCCCCATTGTCCTATCACTATCAGGCTATGTAAATATTTGGTCTCCCTCCTGCTTATGAGCTCCCTTCAAGTACTGGAAGGCTGCAATGAAGTCTCCCTAAAGCCTTCTCTTCTATAGACTGTACAAGGCCAGCTCCTTCAACCTTTCTTTGCAAGAGGGGTGTTCCAGACTTTTGATCATCTTTGTGGCCCTCCTCTAGACCCACTCTAACAGCTCTGCAGCTTTTCTGGAGGCCCCAGGCTTGGATGCAGTACTTCATACAGGGCCTTAGAAAGGCAGTCTAAGGGGGAACAAGTACCTCCTTTGCCCTGCTGGCCACCCTTCTTTTGATGCAGCCTTGATACAGCTGGCCTTCCAAACCTTTTACTTGTCCTTGTTAAACCTTATGTGGTTCACATGGACCCACCTTTGAAGCTTGTCCAGGCTCCTTTGGATGGCATCCCTTCCTCTTATTGTGTGAATAGCACCACTCAGCTTGGTGATGTCCACAAATTTGGTGAGGGTACAATCAGTCCCACTGTCTATGTTGTTGAAGCTGCACCAAGGCTAAATATCGGAGTATTACATCTTTTGACATACTGGCCTATGCTGTGTTTGACGCACCTCAGAATAGGGCTTTCTTTCTTTTTGGACTGTACTAATGTTCAGACCCCTGATGTTTTTACTTATTTAGTAAATTAGCTTGTAAGATAGTAAACTAAAAATTAAGTTCTGTTTTCACGTATGTATGTGTATTTTGGGAGACTGGAGAATTGTGGCTTGATATTTTATTGCCAACTATTGATTCTGCTTATGCAATTTATAGTACCATATCGAAAAATTATTTGGAAATTCATTTGCTGTTTGCATGGTTGCTCATTCTATGGCAGCCTTAATTGCTGTTTCTATTTTTCCTGAATTAAATAAAGCAGTGTGTGCATATATGTACATACCAAATGTTTTTTTTTCAGTCATATGCATATAAAGGATGCAAAAATATTTAACTTACAATTCTTTATGTACTCTTTCATATCAATATTATTTGAAATAAAATACTTATCTGCTACAGAGTGATTCAGTGAGACTCAATTGATTATAATACATAGGCTGATTTATATACTTTAAAACCACTACATCTGGATTTCATTTAGAGTGAAGAATGGCGTATGACCAATTGCAGTCCAGGCTGTAGACAAAATTGCTAATCTGGAAATCAGGAAATCTCTTAAATGACAGAAATGCCTTAAGCTCTGAATTGATCGCTTGGGATGATAAAATACTGTCTCTTAAACATTTATGACAATGTGATAAAAAAATCAGATTAGTTGTAATATTTGCCCTTCCTTTTAATATGAAATTCTAATATAGAAATTAGGCTCTGCAAAGTATACCACATATTATATTGTGCTGAAAAACACCCAGAAACATATTTCTGAAGGTACTTTGTATAAATGAAGCTCTACTGAGACCCTTAAGGAATTTACTGTGATCAGCTATATGTCAGAATTTGTCAGTTTCAAGAAATACTGTCTTTACTGAGGAATTATGTAGAAAGGAGCTTCTTGCTTTAATATAATTGGCCTTAAGTTTCAAGCATTACATAGTTAAAATGAGAAACTTTATTGGCAATATGTATTATTGCATGTTTATTTTAGTTCTATATAGATTTTATAAGCAGAGCAGATACTGATAGTCTGCTACATATAGTATAGAAGAAAATAATACTGTGACTACAGTGGATAAAGACAATGTGAGAGATCTCTAAATCTACACATTCAGGATTTCCAGCAACCACAATAAATATGTCTTTCTGAAATCCTCTTCTGTTCTATTACAGCTCTTAAACCATTAGCATCGCTCTATCACTTGATGCTTTGAGCATCTTACCATAATGCTTTAAGCAGAATGATCAGTAAGTAAAATTCTGTTTGTTCCCTGTTTCAGTGTATTGTATTGTATTATATTGTTATAACTTCTTTTCCATCTCTTTAAAACAAATTTGACTGTACAATTATTTAAGGATATTGAGGTTAAATAGGAATTTTTTGCTAACATCGAAGGCAGTAAAGTTTGTGATCCTGTGTAGTTCTTTTGATACTTCTCATGAGTCTGAGACTAGTCCTTAGAATACTTTCATTTCCTTGAAGAGTATGGAGAAGAGGATATAGGTATACTTAATGCTAACAGTGAAGGGGAGGTCTGAAGGAAAAGATACAGGGGGTCTGGTCAGCCTTAGCCCCATCCACCAGGGCCTTGGTAGGGACAAATGCCTTCAAATTTTGTATTTTCAAATGTAAAAGCAATAGACAGTGAAGCAGGATGTGTTTCTAATACACAGGTGCAGTTCTGGGTGTTATCCTCATTACTTGGAACACTGTCTCCCTCACTTCCACTGCCAGAGCTTCCTGAGTACATTTTCACACTTCTGTTGCAACTGGTGGAAGTGAAAAAGGAAAGAAAAAGGAAGAAGAGAAAAAGAAAAAAAGAGAAAAGTGAAAGAAAGGAGAATTTTAATTTTCCTTTTTGTTTTGTTCTGTTTTGTTTTCCTTAAGCTCTGATTAAAGTTTTGAGAACTTTCAGTTGGCTGACGATTAACGAGTTGGAATGACGTTGCTGCAAGCCAGGATAGTTTTACTGGTTCTGTTTCAGAATTGACTGACTTATTTTAGTTTGAAAGCACCCAGTGTTCACAGAGAATGTCAACACATGGAAATCCACATATTTGATATGAATAAATCTATATTAATAAAGCAAACAAACTACTAGCTTCTGCAGAATTCTGGTTGTTAATACTGTTCTTTTAGAAGAGACATGCTTGCTAACAAAGATAAGGCTTCTTACAGAAGTTTGTGAGAAGATCACACAAGCCAAGCAAACAGTGAATATTATCTGTAAATATAGGGATGGAGAAGCAGAAAAAAAACCTACATGAGACAAGAAAATTCAGAATGGGTAGCATAGTAAGTATATCAGGTGGTTTAAGTGCGGTTATTTCAATTTGTAACCTTGTGATATGAGTCTTTCTGGGAACATGCTAGGCTTCAGATGGTTCTCAATCCCAGAATCCTGGAAACTTAGGATGGATATACTTATTCACATTATGATAGACGGCATAAGAAATATAGATCATGGCAGATGCTAGACAAAAGTGTATATTCTTGTCAAAATTTTGTTACAGTTTTAAAATAATAGATGATCTCCTGTGGAACTGCGAAAAGTCAGTATCTTAAAAAGTCATCATCATCAAAATATGTGTGTATTCTGTGCAGTATAATTACTGCTCAAGGCTTTCATTAGTTTGAGAAAAGATGCCTTATGTTGTTCTAAACAACATTTAATGAGCAAAACACATTAATGACTAAAAGAGCATAGGATGCCAGAGTTAGTACTGCTGTCTTCCTCAGTGTTTAAAAATGATATGCCATAGGCCTCTGATCAACTCAAAGACCAGCCCTCCAAGCAGTATTTCAGACCACTGCAGACTTAACATTGAAACTATTCAAAGAATATCACTATCAAAATATTTTTATAAATCATTAAAGTAGTCTCAAATTCTGTTGTAATCTGATACTTTCAAAGAAGATATGTAAGAAGGCTGCTCCAAAAGTAATGCCTCTTATAATGTTGGCCCACAATGTCAAAGGCAGGTATTGGTGGTGACTGAACCTTCCCACAAATATTCCATCACATGTTGTTGCTGTGTGACAGATGGCAGCAGAGGAGCAGTCTGACAAAATGGCCTTTGACATGGAAGTGCAAATGAGGCAATTCAAAGCAAATTGAATTCCTCTATGTGGAAATAATAGCATGTATTCACTGATGCTTGCTGAACACTTATGGAAACCAAACAGTGAATGCTGGCACAGTGAGGTGGTGGGTGATATGTTTCAGTAGTGGTGACAGTGACAGAGGGACACTTCCCTGGTGCGGACCTTTATGAGCACTGCATGCAGGCTCTTTCTCATTCCTGGTGAAAATGCGTAGCCAATGGCGATGACTATGTTAAAAAAATAGTGGTTTGTGACAGAATTTGCTCCTTCAAATATTGTTTTTGTGCTCTTTGTATCTGTTGTAGTTTCCATGGAAATAAATAGGTGGCATTACTTTCAGAGAGAGCTACATATGAAGAAAAAATATAAGAACTGTAGAAGTTGTAGATGCACCTCAGTACTCACGAAGGCCTTCCAGAAGTTCTGTGATTTAGAATGTTACAGTCAAGTCTATTAAAAAAAAAAAAAAAGTATTAAAATATTGTGTATGAATAATATTTAGAATCTCAGCCAAGGGGATAATAGAACTTTTATTAAAAAATTACGTAAGTGTATCAGTGCTATATTACTCATAAGGGAACTTTGAGCCTGTGTTTTTGTGGGGTTTTTTTGGTGTTTTTTTTTAAAGCTTCAAAGCCTCAGACAAATAATATGCAATTCTATCATCTGTGAAGCAAAAGTATGGCCTGATTTAGATGTTCAAAATTTACTCACAATATTATTCTGAACTCAACATTATCATATAAAACTTCTATTGTTGCTAAAAATCTCTATCAGTAAATTTCTAAATCAGGAAACTATAAGCTTTAGAGAAAATGATATGGTCTCCTGATTAACTAAATTAACAATTGTAACTCATATAAGTGTGTTTACATTCACATAGCACTTTAAAGAAAGACCTTTGGATATTTTAAAACAGGGCTTAATGAACTCTTAAAAAAGTTAGGAAAATATTGGCTTTTTTTCAAACATCTAGCTGCTCAGACTCTGACATGAGGAACACAAGGCATGGTAATCGCTAAATAGGTCTTTGTGCCATTTAAGTGTGAGGTGGTAAAAAATTTTGTCTGCTTTCCATAATTCTGTTTATCAACTTTTAATTAGATCTTTTGCAATTGTGTGTCCTTTGATCTGAGCTAATTGATCATGCATTGTGTTTTTAATAGGCTTCATAATAATTATTCTTGATGCTAATATAACGCTTTACATTTTCAAAGTGCTATACAAACATTAACTAATTAACCCACATAATGCCCATTGGGAGGTAAGAACAGCAAGTAAATATTTTATGCACTTCATAAAAGGGAAGTCTGAGAGATGCAAAGTAATTTCTCCAAAACCAGGGAGTGAGATGAGAGAAGGCTTCTCAAACAGAATGCTGAAGAAACTGGTAACGCTTTAAGGATGAAAGCCAATATTTGCATTTTGCAGGAAATGTTGATAACTTAAAACATCTCTTACTTCTGGATTTGAACTAAGTCATGGTTTAGTTTCTGAAAGCAGAATAAAAAGATGATACAGAAATATAGATTTGAGTTAAATCGTATGTATGTAGGTTAAAATATAAAGGTTGAAGTAAATTTTATAGCTTTAAAAAATGTTATCATTGTAAAACTTGTTATATTACTATGCTGTTTTTTATGATGCACTTGTAGCTTTAAAATACTCCATCAAGTTACGCTATAATATGTGACAGTAGAAAAACTATTAAATTATTTGGGTTTCCTTAGAAAGGAAGCTGCTATACAAGGAAATATTATACTTGTATACCCAAAGAACTTCATTTATGCAGTCTGGCAAATATATATATATATATATATATGTGTGTGTGTGCGTGTGTGTGTGTCTCAAGTGGCATTATTTTCATAGTTGAAAATAATTTGATTTTAAAAGTTTCAGAAGAAAAACATTTTTTTTTATAGTTAGAAATGCACTTTGATTATAAATTTCCATTATAAGTTCATGGCATCTTGATATCGGTCATAAGAAATGGCATTTAGAGAAGTTCCAGGACAAGAAAGCTTAAGGTAATGCTGCTCTTAGGAAAAAAATATATATATATATTTTCCCAACTGTCTACTTTCTCTTCCATGTTTGATTATGTATATATTTATACATGCACACTACAGGCAGTTTAGAGGCAATATACACCTAGTTTTCAAAAACTGAGCTGACAAAATCTATTTAAATGAAACTGACATGCTATTTCTCTCCTAAGAATTCCACCATAGTTACTGGACAAAAGGTCTTTTTGTACCTGTCATATCACTATACATTTCTTAGCTCAATTGACTAATCATTATTTTTCCAACCAACTCTTACCTTCCTTTATACAGAATCAATGTTGGTCTGTAATCAACTATTTATAGTATTCTAGTTTGTAGAACATAGCCTCTAATTATTGGAAGACACATCTGGATTTGGCAATTTTATGTGATGTTGCTCAAATACTGTAATAGTGGCTGCCCATTAAAAAAAAAAAAAAGCTAAGAAATACGAGCACTAGGGTAATATAGGTGTAGACAAGATTTTATAGATCTAATACAGCTACATTGTTATTTTGCAGTAGTAAAGCCTCGTGCAATGTTTTACTATTGTATTGTACACATTTTGCATGTCTTTTCTAGATAGGAATATAATGAAGTGATTAATGATAAATGTAGAACACATCTGAAAGTTGAATGAATATATAATTGGAGTTCATTTTTATTTTTATTTTTGTAAAGTCATGATTAAAGGCAAGGTTGAATTTTGATTGCTGACACATCCTTCATTAATCTTTTCTTTCAGCTTCTAACTCTTCCATTCTTGTTGCAGATATTTCTCTACAAAAATATATATACACATATACATATTGAAATTTTTCCAGTTTATAACTGGAGTTTGTAACAAGTTGGGTGCCTAAATAAATAAATAAATAAATAGTATGAGAGCAGGGAAAGAGATAACAGCTACAAAGATTAGAAATTAAAACTTGACAGTCTATGCTAACAAGCCATTGTGGCACCTCATGGAGAGCAGCAAGACAACAAATAAAATCTATGTTTCCTACTAGTTAGCAATTAAAATATTACCCCTTTGAAGCAAATCATACAGAACTAATAGCTACTGAACAGTCAATGAATGTTCATAGTACTTAAAGCAGCAAAGATTTCTGTTAGGAAACAAGAAAACCTGCATCAAGATTCTTTGCTTTCTTCTAGGTTTCCTGATGAGACATCATCTGACCTCAGATTAGATATTTCACTACAGAAGAGAACACAACAGCATTACAAATTTGACTCTGAGTAGTAGAGTCTGATATCGGTGGAACAGGCTGACATCATCTATTAGTGATTTTGTGAAGTCTACGCCTATGAACCATTCCTGTCACCCAGGACAGAAAGGAGCTGAGATGCTGAAGATGACTGTTGAAATAGAGGCAACATCTCTTCATGGAAATAAGAGGCATCAGTTTTAAAATACAAGGTAAAAGCCTGCAGAGTCATTTTTAGTACTACTTAACTAAATTGCTGAAGCATTTTAAGGGCTAGAGGATGATGAGAATAAGTTCTGAGCAAAATAGGCAATGAAGACTAGCTATTTTCACTCTTCTGTTTTTTTTTCAGTTCAGTTTATCACCAAAACACATAAAAGCTTTAGAAAAAAGAAAGAAACTATTATATTCATGATATTGCAGTTCACTTGAAGGTTGCTAATGCCTGGGAATGGGTGGATTTTGAGAAGAAGGAGCAAATCAAACAAAGTTTTTATTTTGTTTTGTTGTTGGTGGTGGTTTTTGTTTGTTTGTTTGTTTGTTTTACTTCGAACCCATGGTGAAGGTTCCAAGCACAGATATGTAAAGTGCAAAATTCACAGGCATATGCAAAGTCCGGTTCATTATTTTGGCATCTGCAATTATTTTATTTACATTTCATGACAATTTCTCCTAAAATATGTTGTTATCATAAAAGAAAAGTAAGGGAAACCCCGGCAGAAGTACATTAAGCTTTGTCTCCTTTGCTTAGTGTCCAATACATGATTTCTGAGTACACACTATCTATTGTTATATTTGTCTTTGTATATGACTCCAGGCATCCTATAAGTTAAGGAAGAAAAATTTGTTGGCTTTTTAGCCTGCAGCTTTGTAAAATGTTGCAAGAAGCATCAAAGACAAATCACCTAAAAGTGCAAGGATCAATTGATGGAAAGGGAATAGCTTATATTCCACATTATCACAGATCCCCTCATTAGGCATGCTGTGGGAGCGCTGACAGGCTGTGATGGATCAGCAGGCTCTGTCACACCAAGCTGCGTGGGAAATACAGCCACCACTGAGTTACTGTCAGCATCCGCTAGACAATGTGCGAAGCACAGCACAACAGACTGCAACAGCACCTCAGTTAAATATATTACTACCCTTTGATAAAGCTAGCCAACATCCACAGAGTATGAATATTTACATGAAGTGATGCTGCAGTGATGCACTCAGGAAGTGAAGCCTCTCAGAATGTAGAACAGTTATGAGAATAGCACAGAAGATTTAGGATCAACATTGCAGTGCCCATTTGTAAAGCCTTTTGCTATTTTGCAGGATCCATGGCATAGCACTGAGTGCCCAGGATGTTTTGTAACCAGATCTGTACTTGGACCTGGTTCATAACATGACCATAGAAAGTTATGCTGACATGCAATGTGCTGACATAATGTGCAAGAGTAGAAGCAACAGGAGCAGGGATGGATCAGCTTCTACCAGCTGAAGCAGAATCACTACAATGATGGGGTAATAGTGACCTTCACCTCTGTGAAAGTCCAAGGGTGTAAACCATCCATAGTTATCTGCAGCTTTTAACTGTGATATGGAATTGATATTATTACTACATAGTACTCCATTTGTTCTCAGCAGATATGAAAAGAGGACAGGTGTTTAGCTCCTGTAGCTGGCAGAGCATGACCTACTGCAGCAGAGGTCCCACAGCAAACAGAATTGGGCCCTCAAAGCCTTCGGTGTTAATGCATCTTTTGCTCAATAAGTAGCAACATCAGTGGTTTATTCCTAAAAGTATAGGGCACAGTTCTACAGGTTCACTTGTCAAGGGGAGAGAAGCCGTAACTTGATCATTTACAGAATTTTCTTTATTTCTGATAATTCATCAAGAGAAAATGCAAGGATATCTTATTTAAAACTGAAACATAAAATAGACTTTGAACAGTAATAAAACAATTTACCTAGAAATTATGTTTGTTTTCTATTGCTGAAAAAAAAATTGCATTGAAACAGATGCAGAAGTTACATACCTGATATAAGAGTTTGCTGGATTGGGATAATGGGCCCATGGTAGAAATTGAACTAAAAATCATAAGTATCCAATTTTTCTTGAAAATATCAGTATTTGCCTTGAATTCTAAGGATTGAATTTGTAAGATTTGTTCAATTTTCTACTAGCACAACCTGTTTATGTATGCACGTACATGTGGAGGGAAATGGAGGAGGTACATATCTCTATCCATGTATAGACATATATTCAGTGATAAAGTATAACATTTATGAAAGACAGCAATTTTCCCTCATGAAAATAAGAGATTGTTTTTCTTCAAATACACCCAAGCTGTACAACATAAGAAGCTGTAAATGTTTCCCTTAACTGGGTATGATAAATCAGTACACTTTTTCTTTCTCATGAAGATTGGATGAGTTATAATTTGTACAGAGTCACATCCAGTCCTCACCCCTCGGTTTGTTCATAATCAAGACAACAGGAAGTTAAACGTGAGTTTGTCTATGATGGGTTGCTTTAAAACTTTATTTCAGTAATTCTTTGTAGCTCATATGCAGCACTAAATTAAAGTTATTGAAAATGCACATGTCCATAACTTATTGAAAATACTGCTGTCTCAATAAGATTGGCACAGTATAAATAAAATTCAGAGATTAAAGCAAATGTAATAATATAATTTATTTGTGAAACCTCAGATATGCTTGATTTCATTTATTAAAGAACTTTTTCTAGGGCTCATGTACAGCTTTTCTAATTTGTCTGATTTTGAAAGTTAAGCAGCAGGTAGAATTATGAAATGAAGTTAACAGAACAATAAAGCCAGTTTCCACCAGAAATTTTATAAAATGTCACAATTTATTTGAAGAAAAGTCATTTGCAAATACAAAGATAAATTTAAAGAAACTATGTTTTGTATTTCACTTCATTGCAGACTCCTTCATTAAAACAGCTGTGAGACTGTGCCAACTTGGGATAGAGTATCATGCTAGATAAAATTAATAATAGGGTAAATCCGCGCACAGGAAAATGGCCACAAGCAAGCCTCATACCACTTTCTTAGTTGATCAAAGTAACAATCCATTCTGCTAATCTTTATTTACATATATGCTCTCTTCAGGTTCAGAATGAAGTATATAAATACTTTATAATAGTATTTTGCACCAGATCACCTAGTTAGCTTCTGAAATCCCTCAGTTTATTTCAATGGCACAATTATGAAAACCTACATTTTATTTTATTTTATTTTATTTTATTTTATTTTATTTTATTTTATTTTATTTTATTTTAATAGTACTGGAATTAACACAGTTGACACATTTTCATTCGTTTGGAAATGGAGTGGTAAATGACAAAACAGTCTGTAACAGTTTGTTGTTATCTTCTTATATCTTTGTCTTTCATTTTATATTCAGACTTCTGCTAGTGGAAAAAGTTTGTATTCTAAAGGGCATGCTTTCATTCAAAAGCATTCAATTCCAAAACTTCACACATACATATAAACATATGTAAGTGTATGTGCAAAAACAATGTTTCTTTTCTGAGTAGGTTATCAATATCATGGACATTTTCATTGCAAAATATGATATTGGTTTTAGAGTTTCCTAACAAGGGAGGATTAAGTTGATTTTGAAATTTTTGAAAGTTAAATCAATGGGATTAGAATTTATACCCACATCAGTGTACTTTATATGGAGCATTCTTCAGATAGGACAGAAATTTTGGTATCTGGTACTGGAAGAAAATTTCCAAAAGCATCAAGAGCTTTCCTTCAAAGTTTTGCAATGCTATTGGACAAAGACTTTTAATTTATTTTTATTTTTATTTTTTTCCAGGTATCTTGATAATCACTGAAATGCTTTATTTAAAAATAAATAAAACAATGTGTGGTTCAATTCTTGACCAACATGACAGGACAAAGCATAAACCTTGGGCAAAAGGAAGATTATTATGATGCAATGCAAAATTGATTAGCAGAACTTTGCTGTCCCAGATGGATGAAATGCTAAAAGTTAATCAATAGTTTAAATAATAAAATATAAATTATATTTTTAATTTTTTTATTATTATTTTCCTGGCTTGTGTGTGTAATGTGAGTAAGGATATGCTAAAATATATACCTCTGTCTTGATTATGATCTTTTAAATAAACAGTATTGCAGCTGCTGTCCAAAAGAAAATGATGGTTGGACAGACTCAGCTAGAGACAAAGCCCTGAATCCAAGCTGAAATTAATAGCCCTCTGGTGTGACTATTTTTTGTCAGAGCTAGTTGTTGGAAATGTGATTCAAAATTCAATTGAAGAAAATATGGTTTTTCTCTGAAAAGGATAGATTTATGCTTCCTAATTGACAAAAAAAATGTATCCTGTTCCCAGGGAAAAGCATCAAATTTCTTCAGAAGAAAAAGGCTCATAAATAGTCTTCCAATCAATCAGAGATTGCAATCTAAAGCCTTAATATCTTTTTCAATCCAATACTTTCCTTCCCCTGCCACTTTCTGTTTTGCTTGTCAGATGGAAATTTAAGAAGATGCTCTTATCACTCAAGGTTTTGTAATATGATGCTCTTGGAAAATATATTCTGCTACAGATTTTGGCAGAGTAAATAATAGGATTCTATTTAAAAGATAAATATCCAAAATCAGATGCAAAATAGTTGGGTTGCCTATATAGCTACAACTGTCCAGCAGCAAGCAGAGTTAACAAATTTACTGAAAGACAGAATGACTTTTGGTAAAGAAAGTACTCATCATCCACTATAAAGGATGCAAACTAAAGTAGAAACCAAGATTTTCCAATTAACATTTAGTTAAACACCATTTTTTATTTCTGAAGTATATGTCTCTGATTTTTAAAGGCCATAGCACATAGCTTGTTTCCCAGAACCAGAGGAGCCTGAGGACAGTAAACAAGCCTCCTCTTCTCCAAAATAGTCTCCAAATTCAGAAATGTCCAAGAGATTAGCTGTCTATGACTGATGTTCTGATTATTCCCATCCAGCAGCCAAAACTCTGTACGTCACCTCTTGGAATCAGCAGCCTTTTCTGTAAAGAGTGGAAATGGGCATAACCTCATGTAGCCATGGGTTAGGGAGAGAGACAGCTTGACAGAAAAATATTCTTCCCCCTTTGCCTAGAATAATATGCTGCCTATTCCAATGAACAATGAGACAAAATGAAATTGCCAGTGTTCCCTGCCTTTCATGCTGCTTAATCCTGACATAATCCTAGTCCTTACCAATGCCACATTGGCAATGAGAAACATCAGCAGGCAGCTTTGCTTTTGAAATACCTTCTTCCATCAGTTCTCCCAACTGCAGCTTACCTTTCTCAGGTAAGCTGCCAAGTTGATTTTCCCTGAAATTTTGATTCATTACTTGTTCACATACTTCACAGTAGAGTGAAAAATTCTCATTTACACTGTAATTTTCTTGATTATGCATTTGTCTTTTAGGAAATTTGACCAGTAGCCTTTTTTTCCAACAAGTTATTCTTTGTCTACCCACCTGCTGACTTCTGCTACTGAAGAACAATATCAGATCAGATATCTAGAATTGATATTGTTTTGTAATACTAGCAGTTCAGATGCTGTGAATGGATCTTCATAGTCACATACAGACATGCTGTAAGCATATGAGAAATACTGCAGTAAATCACACTGTTCCCCATACTTTTTTATTAAGTATTTACTTAGAAACCATTGAGGTGTAAAACAAAAATATTAAATTTATAAGCAATAGCTACTGTGTCTCATTAAGAGACAATCCATTAATCTTCTTCTTTCACAAAAGAATTACAAAGGCACTCAGAAAAATTGTTGGAGAGAATTTTGTAAAAGGTTCCAGGCCCTCACAAAACTGGTTCATGTTATAAGATGCTTCTTTCCTTTCACTGTTGTGTCATGTTGACTGTTGCCTTAGCAAATTTCTGCTGTATCTGCTGATGTGCAACTCATCTGGTCCCCAGAAGAACAGTAGTTTCCTGCCTCATCTCTAGCTACAGAGTGCAATCCTGCAGCTGTAGAATGTGTGTGCTTTTTTCTCTCCTTATTGGCTCTAAGGAAATCAAAGATGATTTATGAGGATGAGAGTTATTGCCTGTCAGTGAGAGAAAGCTGGTAGGTTGCTCTTGTTCTTGATAGTCTTTTTCTTCTTTTTATAAAATTGACTACTGGATTTTCCAAACAATCTGTACTGGAGGTCTGAGTTTTGTGGGGACTGGCCATTCTGCAAGGGTCTTTTTATCATTCTGTCTGAGATCTAAGACGTGAAGATTTCTCTGCACAGCTTGAAAATCTTTTAGTGTCTTTATGATTACTTGACCATAGGACAACCTTCTTTCCTAGCTCCTCTCTTTCCAGATGACCAAGCCTGAACTCAACTTTCTGATACCTTGGTTTATGGTATCAATAAGAGAATTTTCCTGGCATCATTAGCCAATGTTTGTCTAATGATTCTAATAGTATACCTTGCTGCCTCATGTCTAACTGCAGTTCTCCACAGGCTCATGTTAATGATCCCAGACTGTGCCCGTGGGATATCCTCTCACTGCTGATGGGTTTCTATAGACTTATGTAATCCTGGGAAAACAGTAATTTTCCTTAGAGATACCTCTGTGTCTGCCAGTCTGAAAACTTGATTTTATTAGGGGTACCAGCAACCTAGTTATCATCTTGAAATTAAAGAAAATTTACATTGCCTTTGGTCTAGTTTCTCAAGGAGAGCTATTGACTCTATTGTGTATTCCATTTCTCTGTTGTTGGCCAGGCTTTTCTGCTAGATTTCCAGTAGTATCAGGGCTCTTGTATTATCTCTCCGCTTATTTCCATCAACACTAACTGAGCTGCTTTAGTGATCAGTCTTTTTGGGCTCCAGCAACAGACATAGTAACACAGCTGAACATTATTATAATAAATACATAATATAATAATTGATATGATAACATAATGATTTATATGATATGATATATTTAATATAACATGTACCTGCAAATGGGTAAATGGATACTTGTATTACAGTTGTAGAAGTAGAGTAAAGGAAAATGTGCAAACTGCAAACAGATGTGTAAAATAAAAACAAAAGATTTAAAACAGGAATCAAATATCCCCAAAGAGACTGAAATAATCCATAGAACTATCAAGAAAGTTGAAAGATCAGAAGTAGCCCTGATTCATGAAACTGTGTGAACTATAAACAATATGAACTGGAGTGTATTAATTAGTTCTTCACTTCTGGGAGTGGGGAGAAGTTAAAAATCATCAGTAATCAGAGAGGAAACATGAGAAAGTAGGACTACACTTCCTTCATGTGGGTTTCATCTTTCCTCACGGAATAGCTCTTGAATCTGACCAACTTAACCTTGGTTAAAACAGCAAAGACTATAGGTATTAGTTCTATATAGTATCAGCTACATGGTGTTGTTATGTATGGCAGTATGCTATTACCCTACATTCACATTGTAGGATAAGATTGTAGAGGAACAGTTTGTGAATATGCAGTGATAATGACTGATAATATGCAAGAACTATCCATTAGTAGTACATACTGTTAATGAACCTCAATCTAAAAAAATGCTGGAATGAAGTTTTAAACTGACTTCCTTTATCATATTTTTATACACTCCATCAGAACGTTCTCTAATTCCCTACATATTCCTACATATATTCATCTGCAAAGCTTTTAAAAAATTTGAAAGCTGATAACTAATATGATATTTTAAGATAACTGTGTTTTCTTTATTTTTTACTAGAGTTAGATGGTTATATTGCAACAGAAGTTTTCATCAGCAGCAGGAAATGAATGATAAATTTTTCAGAGCTAGAAAACTGAATATGACTGTCTTCTTGTCAAGGGCTAAGACCTAATGGAGAGCCTAAATCCTATGTAAATCAGCCAAGAAAACACAAGGGGGACACATGAGGGAATTTCCGGATACGAAAGACAACACAAACGAATAGAGCTTAGGTTTAATATGCCATCTTTCATACTTTCTTAGTTGTTGATTTGTTTATTTAATTATTTAAAATGTTCTTTGCGCACTTAACTGCTACTGAAGACTACATACATTTATGGAGAATTTATGGAGTCAGACAGGTACATATGTCTTTATGCTTTATTTGCATATGCATCAATTAGGATTGGTGATGAAATCAGTAGAGTAATAAAGTACTACAGTTAATTGTGAAAGATGGAAAATGTAACAACCATTCAAAAACAAATTTAAAAAGGCAAAATCTTATCCTGACATTTATTGCATGCATTTTCCATTACAGCCGTGGTAAAATCTCTGTGTGATCTCTGTCTTCACATGTATTATAGTTGTGCTACAGTAGCACTTGAAGATTCGAATGTAACTGCAAACTGAATTATTTCATCAAATAGAAAATAGCCCTCAAGTGTCTATGAAGTTAAAAATTCTTGTTTGAAAATATTTCTGACACAATACCTTACTTAAGGTCCTCAGTTCAGTACTTTCTTGGATATCCTGGACAAGTTTCTTGCTGAATTTTATGCAACTGTCACATTTTGCAACTGTCTGGTAGTGTGGTATGCCTGTTTCATTGCTGACATTGATTCTGCATTTATAGTTAACAGACTGTTGATTAGTTTTACGTTAATAAATAAACAGTGAGCAGCTTTGATAGTTATATCTGTGTGGATTGGTTTTTTACCCCCAGTGACAACATTCAAACTATCTGTTTAAAAACCAGCTCGAATGAATCATCCTACTTTTGGAGGCATCACATCTGCAATGCAGATATTTCTATATGGCAGGACTAGAAATACACCAGAATTAAACTAAACAAGTATTTTTAATCATAGGTAGATTAGTTAATATAAAGCATGGCATGTACCAGACCAAAAGATGGAAAAAAGTATTAAAGATCATTTATTATTACTTATCAAAGTTGACTTTGGTAAATTGATTTGTTTCTTCATATAACCATAGATATTCCATAGTTACATTTTATAGCCTTAAATGTCACACAATCAAAATGCACTTCCCCTCAGTCAGGATGGTACTTTGAAGCCAGTTAAGAAACATGGATGGAGAAACCCAGTTCAGTCTAATAGACCTGCACATTTGTATCTCCTCCAGTTTAAAATTACAAAAAAATGCATGTTAAAGAAAGGAATGATATTGTAAAAACATGCAAGGGAATTCCAAAACAGATGGCTAAATTCATGCATTCCTATAGTTTGGCTCTTGCCACATACTGAGGATTCAGCCTAGTTAGGACCGATAACATCACATTCCCACACTGGTCTTCTTTACTCTCTCATCATTGTTTGCATCATTTTTTATGACATATCAACACTTTTACACTTGCCAGAATGTTCTTTTAAAGCTTAAGTTGATGTCCTGAATTATGCAGTTTCAGACCAAACTATGCATACTATAGAAGATCTAATGATGTAAAGTAAAGAGAGGAGCAGAAGCAACATCCGTCATGTTTTAGTGCCTCATTTAAAATTCTCTGCAGTATTTGCAGAGCACCCTACTAAAGTAATTTTGCTTGGAACATGACCAACAAGAAAGTTTTTATATAAAACATACAGTTTAATGTTGATTACGTTCCAAGCTAAATTACATTAGTAGAGTATTGAAAATAATGCAGTGCATTTTAATGGAGTCACTAAAATATGATGTATTCTGCTTCTGCTCCACTCAGAATTGTACTCCTCTCACCTCCTGTAGCATCTCAGATTCTCCCATCAACAAGGTCACCTATCCTCAAAGTCTGGATTAGAATAACAACATTTCAACACGAGTTAATAGATGATAGGAATGTTGTTAACAAGATTATCGAGGAAATAAATTATGAAATAGCTCTTTTTTTTGTTTGAATCAACAAATTTTCAAGGTGCAATCAGTGAAAAAGCTCTCAGAGGTACCACGATCATAGCACATTCCAAAATAAAAAATGGAAAACACAGTCACCGGCTAGTCATTACTAACTTCTTTCACTTTCTTCATTCCAGCTGTAGCTCTCTGTCTGTACGGCACTGCTCTCCTTACCATCTTTCCCTCACATTATGCAAATAAAGGAAGTTGAATAATCAGGGAAAATATCAGAAAAATGTCAATGTTCTGAAGTTTTTTATTTTCATTTTTCTACACACTGTGATTTGCACTGGAAGTGATTGAAATGTATTGGTTTTGAAGGCGCCAATTTGTGAAATCACAGGCAAAGGGTACAAAAAAATAATGATACCAATATATGTATGTGTTCCCCAGTACATCCTGAAGGCTCATGAGGGAGTCACTTAGGTGAGCAAGTATTTTATTTTGAATAGCTTACTTGCCTTACTCTTTGCCTTCTCACCTACATATCTTGGGCTGAACTTTCCCTTCTGTCTTTACTTCTACCCACCCACTCTCTCTGCCCCTCCTTTCTCACCCATGTGCTTCTCTTCACATACTTTCCTATTCTTTTACATGAAAAAGTTCTACAGTGTTTTTTCCAATAGTAATGAGGACTATTTCAAATTCTCGGTATTTTGCCAGTAGGAAAAAGATTTTTCAGCTCCTTTCCAACATCTGATTAAGCTGTGTTCATAGTTTTGTGGACTGCAGTAGCACAAGATCTATCTGCCTTTTATTTATGTTTAGAATATTTGGGAATCTCTCCAGCAAATGGAATTTTCAGGAATAGTCTCAGGCCACAAAGTACATTTTTTCTTTCTGATTTAAAATAAATTTTAAAGCCTAACCACTTCCTTGTAATTATATTAGTGGAAATTATAAGGGCTTTATTGTTACTAAGATTCCCTTAATTTTCCACAATTATTATATTGGTTGATGAAAGTGAATCTGTAAACTTATATCCCACTATTAGCATTTCTTTAGCAATGTATGACTCCATATACCAACCCTAAAAATAAAAAATAGATATGGCATATAAAGTGTTCAGTAATTCTACTGATACTTTTTTTCATCATCTTGAACAAATATAATTCATAATAATCCTTTTAAGATTAGTAAAATCTATATTTTATTAATTGGAAGGAAGTTCCAGAATATATTTATTTTCATACCATTTCTTCTCACTTTAATATGAAATAACTTCTATCTTTTAAAAAAGAAAAAAGAAAAGTTACTATACAAAAAAAGTTACTATACAGCTGTTACATGATACTTTTGAATTTAATAAAATACTGATTGAATTTATGGAAATTGTCAAATCTGGTATCAAAATGTGAAAGTATTCTAATATAAAGTCACTGGAATAAAAGTAACATTATTATATAAAAATTGTATTTTCTTACTTTTTATTTTTATTTTTTAATTATTTTTATTATTATTTTATTTATGAAATACTTCACACACCACAATGATCTCTGATATTTGGGTGGGTCTTAAAATGTACAGAGGATGATGTTATTTCATCTAGTAATTTATAACACGTAAATTAGAAACAAAAACAAAAAACAAGTCTCCACCTGCTGTCTAGTACTTTATAATAGCAGATCAGAGTCTATGTTTACCAAAGCTGTATCCTTTCCCTTCCTTTTTCCTTTGGCATACTATAGTATAAGGGTAAGAAAAATTGGAGTGAATATGAGCCAATGAACATTAACAAGAGCTCACTTATCTCGAAACCCTTCAAATGCTGACATTTCTTCAATTTCAAGTGGTATTCAGAGGCTTAAGTTAACTTTATGAATCTCACTGAAAGATTGGATAAAAGCTGTTAGTGGAAGGTCACATTTCTTTTGTGGGCATTCAGTGATGTTATAATACTTACAGTAGGAGACAGTTTCTAAAATAAATCATTACAGTCCAAAGCAAATAGTACAGGTGCTGCAGAAGAGAAAGAACGGAAAAGAAGGGAAAAGGGGAGGGAAAGGGAAGGAATGGAGTAGGAAGGGAGGGGAGAGGATAGGAGATATGAATTGCATTTAATCTTCTTTTTAGAATATGACCTACGTATATAACAAATATTTCCATAGACTAATGCTCACAGCAAGATTGAGTGATAAATAAAGTAAATGAATAGAATAGAATTAAATAAAGCAAAGCAGTGAAAAAATTAACTTGTGTTTCTTTCATCCATTTCAACGTATTTCAAGAAAAAGCTGTAGTAGCTAGTAACTTGTCACAAGTAGATCTTTTCATCTGTAAGAGCTGTTTTGTTCTGATTAATATGCCACAGGTAATAAAAAAAAGCCAAAGACATGACAAATGTACATTGTAAAGTATACTAGCATGGTTTTAACAAGTAGTACTTGAGTATTTATATTCTTTTTTTACACGCTTTGGGATGAAATCAGAATATTTTATAACTCTAGTAAAAGAAAAAGCATACTTTTTACTTTCTATGCATACTCACTTGAGAACAGACTGCATTATGATCATAAAAAAAATGTAGGAGAGTAACTTCAGTGTTTAAAAAAAATTCCTTTAAACAAGTGAATTATTGTGATTGATAGCAGTTGAAAGCTAAAACAATAGACTTGATAACTCAGTAGAAAAATAATTAAAATGACTATCATTTACATGGACCCTTTTATTCAGAGCTGAAGGCTGTTGTCCTCTCAGTCTCACTATTCCAGCAGAAGGGAACGGTTGGCCTGGATGTTCAGGGCAATTGCCAAACTTTGATTAAGTTGAACGAGCAGCTAAGAGTTCCAGTGGCTGCTGCAATAGTCTTTGATGCTGGTTGTTTGGAAATTTTATTGTTCTATGAATTAGTTGGACAGTCATTACTGGCATCTTTCGGAATTTTGTGTTCTCATATCTGTCTAATTTTCAAGAAAAAATACCTTTTCAGCTCAGATGTTTTATCCTGTCAGAACATACCTAACTACCCATGTTTTGCAAGCAACTTGTCTCTAAATAAGAATGAATAATATGAGCCTCAGCTACAGTGATCATGTACCAGTGGGAAAAAGGTACAGTTAAATTCCTGTAGTTTAGGAAAGAAAACTTTAGGTTGTTTAAGGAGTTATTTGATGAGACCCCCTGGGAAACTGTCCTAAGGAATGAAGGAGAAGAACAGAGTTGGTACTTCTTTATGTACATTTTTTCTTAGAAAACAAGAATTCTCAATTCTCACGTGTATGAAATTAGAAAAGGATGGCAGGAAACCAGCATGGCTGAGTAAGGGGGCATCCTGGTAGAATTAAACTGTAAGAAAGAAATGCATAGACAGTGGAACCAGGTACATGTCTCTGAGAAGAATAAAGGGACTCTGCTTAGATGTGTAAGGATGAGATCAGGACAGCTAAGTCACAGCTGCAGCTGAATTTGTTAAGGAATGTGAAGAAATACAAGAAAGCCTTCTATGGGTATGCTGGTCAGAAATGGAAGAATAAAGAAAAGGTACTCCCATTATAAGTAAGACAGAACTAGCAACAAATTACATTGAGAAGACTGAGGTACTTAACAATTTTTTGCTTTGATTGTCACTGATGATCAGTCTTCCCACATCTCTAAAGGCCCTGAACCTCAAGGCAGGGAACCATATCTGTCACACTGTAAAAGAAGGTGGTATTCGAGATCACCTAAGGATTGTAAACATAAGTAAGTCTGCAGGACAAATGACATGCATTTTAAAGACCTTAGGGAACTGGCAGATGTAGTTGCTAGGTCACTGTACACTGTATTTGAAAAGTCAAGGCAGTCAGGCAAAGTGTCCAGTGGAAAGGGAGCAAAGGGAATATCAGGCCCATTTTTAAAAAGAATCATAAGGAGGATGCTGGCAGCTACTTACTGGCCAGACTCATCTCAGTGCCTGATAAGGTTAATGAAAACATCCCCCTGGGAGTTATGCTGAAGTCTATGGAATACTGGAGGTGATGAGAAACAGCCAGCATGATTTCATGATCAGCTAATCTAATGGCCTTCTCTGGAGTAATTCATCAGTTCACAAGCAAAGACAAACTGATGACATCTGCCTGGACTTCTGTAAGGTCTTTGATGTAGATCTCCCAAAACATTCTTACCTTTAAATTGCAAATGTACTGCTTTGATGTTTTTATTATTAGGTGGAAAAGGAATTTGCTGGATCCAAAGATATCAGTTAACAGCTAAATGTCCAAGTGGAAGCCAGTAACAAGTATCCTTCAAGGGAACATGATGGGACCAATACTACTGAATATCTTAATTGATACGGTGATATGGTTGTTGGGATGGAGTGCACCCTCAGCCAATTTGCATATGACACTAGGATGGATGGCGGTTGATAAAATAGTGGGAAAGGATGCCATCCAAAGGGGCCTGGATAAGCTTGGGAAGTGTATGCCCACAAGAACTTAATGAGGTTCAGAAAGGCCAAGTATGAGGTCCTACTCCTGGGCCAGGGCAATACAATATCAAGATAAACTGGGTAATGAATTGACTGAAAAAAGCCCTGCAGAGAAGGACCTGTGAAGCTACTGGATGGAAAATTTGAGAAGAGCTGTCAGTGTGTGCTAACAGCCCAGAAAGTCCATCATATCTTGCGCTGTACAAAAGGAAATAGGGCCAGCAGGTCTGGGGATGTGTCCCTCTACTGTACCTTCATAAGTTCCCACTTGAAGTACTGTATCCATTTATGTCCCTTCTACAAGAACTACATGGAAATGTTGGAGTGAGTCCACAGAAGGGCCACAAAAATGATCAAAGGGCTGGGGAACCTCTCTTATGAAGAAGGTTTAGGACAGGACAAGAGAAGGCTCTGTGAAGGCCTCCTTGCAGCCTTTCAATATGTAAGGCAGGTTGTTCAAAGCTTTGAGCAACCTGATCTAGTGAAAATTGTCCCTGCCAATGGCAGGAGGGTCAGACTAGATGATCTCTAATGTCCCTTCCCAACTACTTTATCATTCTATGATTCTGCGAAATTGGCTGTCTTTCAGGAGTCTTTATTCTTTAAATAAATGCATTCTGTGGATGATTTCTATGTCTGCACAAGAATAGACAAACGGATACAAGCATATTTTTTCACCTTGATCTTTCACTACAGAAAAGGATAACTACTTCACTGTTAAATGATTATGAATTTTGCTACGGTCTGATTGTGGTCTGAATTGAATAGCAGTTCATGTTATCATTTTGCCTGGGTTTGAGGTAGGTCCTTTTGTTTAAGGAGAAAAAGAAAAATTAAGAGTAAGAAAGGAAATATGAGCATTTTAAATACTACGGTTAATCTCAAATAACTTCAGCTATCTAAAACTTAGGGAGACAGTCTCAATTGGTTTATTTTTCATGTCAGCTCAATGGAGAGAACATTCAAACACATCCAAAGGACTCACTATCCTCAGACAGAATTACTCTTCTGCAAATGTCTGTTCCTCTTGTATTTAAAGAGAGACTAAATCACTAACCAGAATTAAACAAACTTTTGGAGAGCCAGATGGTGAGATAAATCTCATCTTCTGATAATGCATTTCTGCTAATATTTATTAATACACAGATAGCCATTGTAGTTTTTATTATTTACTATCAGGAATATTTTATACTTCCATTGTGTTACCCTAAACACTTCTAAGAAAATGGGTAATAAATGTAAATAAATAGCTACAAATACATATTCTCATTTTCTAACACATAATATCTCCAGTTTTGGATAAGGGTTACTACATATTATTCCTTTCATAAGTAAACTACAAAAAAAATCCCTTGACTTCTCAATGTGAAATTCTAACTCCAGCAGGTAGGGTCAATATTGACAATGATATCAGGATTAAAAAAAAAGTTATCACCATATGCAAGTATAGGGGATCTAAATTGTTCATTACAATAAAGACACCCCTACTCTGTAAGATAAACCTGAAGAACATCGCAATTTTCCCCATATGCTCAAAAATAACTCAGTGACAGAGATTCCCTTTTGCCTCAACATTTCTTTTAATTAAATTGGATGCTTAAAATAAGCAATTGTGACTCCAAGCTTGATTAAAATTATATAAGCAAGCACATAAAACATAAACATAAATCCAGTACTAAAACTTACGTACTAAACATGAGAGGAGTATGGAGTGATCTTGGCCCTAGACCAAATGGTGTTGACTGGCTTACAGCCAAACCAATAAGGTTTGGTTACTTCTTTAGTGGATTGGCTATATTCACGCAGCAGAGGAATTGTCTGGGGTCTTCTCTGTGACCCTCACATATAATTTAGGCTTATTTTCCTCAACTTAAATTATTTGAAGTGATGTAAACTTTGTATTTCAGTTTCTATAGCATAAAATTATAGTACTTGTAAATTGCTCAGTAAAATGGCAGGAAAACAGTTGGAACATTTGGATGTAGAAAGTCTGATATGTTAAATAGAGCCAAATCTGACTTATGTTGACTGGAAGCAATTCACTGCAAAAATATCCCAATCTACATTTAGGTTTCATCATGGAGAGTGCAAACCGAAGCAGTCAGAAACAAAGATAATAGATCAGCAGCATTAATTGTCAAAGGCTAAATATATATTTTTTTGTTTTTTAGAGCTTTGAAAAACAAACATTCATTTGTCCATGAAATTTCTGATTTTTCTTTTTGGGACTTGACCAATAAAATAGATGTCAATACAGATCTGGATATGTTCTTGGTCCTTCCTCAGCTTCCTACTTTGCTCTGAAAGTTCCCAGACTATATGTATATCTATTAAAACAAACAAACATTTTTCCCTGCATGCTATACAACCCTTGTTGAAAGAGAATGTAGCATCAGCTTTAAATGGCATTAACAAACACTTCAGAGCAGGAAAGAACAGCAGAATGGAAATATTGGTATTATGAATATGAAGAGCACAATCGGAACAATTCAGTACTGTATCTCTAATCAAAAAATAGTGCATCAAAGAATTAAATGTTCTTCAGTACATAAGATAAACTGAAAAAAAAAGCAGATTTTTTTAGCCAAAGGTAAATTATTTGGACTACCCTTGACAGGTTTTATTTCATACAAATCTTAATTATATGAATTACATATCACATTCTGAAAAACAATAAAATAATTTGCAACTCCCAAATTTCATTAACTCCTACAAGATTTTGGATTATTTTACTCAGAACAGAATCCTAGCTATCTCCTCTGGGCATAAGTCAGAGAGAGTATGAGCTCAAATGGACCCTAAGTTTTTCCTGATCTTTTACATCCTTAAATTGTTTTAGAAGAGCCTAAAAATCAAATTCTAAGTCCAGTACATACTAGAAACAAAATTAATGAAAATATCTTTTCTTAACCATTCATTGCAGTTTTTTTGTGGGCTCACTCAGGAGCAAATTGTGGCTTTTTTTTTTTTTTTTCATTTTAGAGTAAATGTGGCTCTGTTGAAAGTGTATCTCCTATAGAAATATTTTTTTATATATAAAATGTTAATTGAGAAAATCCAAGGAATTTATGAGAATGAAATTTCTCATTAAAAATTGTAATAATATTTATTCAAACATGAAAACAGTCCAGCAATTGTAGAATGAGGCAGCAACATGGCACAGGCCATTTCATGATTTCAGATTCAGAACAAGAGAAAACTAAAATATTGAACCCATTTCTGATACAATTCTTAATGAAACTGTAAAGGCCTTTGAAAAAAAAAATCTTTTTTATATCAACAGTATAAATTGATTCAAAGCAGTTATAGACATATTCAGTGAAGTGGATGTCTTGATCACTAACAGTTGTGGTTGACTGAAGTACAATTTCCAGGTGAGGAAATCTGGCTAGTAAGCAAAGTGTCTCAAATTACATCTTGCCTTGCTTTTGTGGTTATCTTAAACATATGATAATGAGATTAAGTGAGACACAATACACTGATCTAGATGGAGGTTTAGTTTGTTTTGTTGAAGAACTGCTGTAACACAAACTATTGAATAATTCTCACTAAAATAAAATACTTAGTTTTCCTAGTCTATTTTCTGCATTTAAACCTATAATGTAAACTACTGAGGAACTAATGAGGAACCCCTGAAATGATTTGTAGCGTGCATCACTAATATACAGTTACACAATAACCAGCTCTAATAGACAGGATTCCTCCTTCCCTTCACTGAATACCTTTAATATTAGAAGGAAAAAAAAAAAAAAAATTTTAAGTCTCCTCTTCATTATCAGACAAGATTTTCACATAAATGCTGCTGGCAGACAAAGATTTAAATGAGCCATGAGAGCAGGCAAGATTCATAAGACATATCTCAGAAGTAGTTCACCTGCAGACAGTGAATGTAACATTGGGAAAGTCTGATAACAGTAATAAAAGCCAGATGAGAAAAACAGAGAAGAGAGAAAATTACGGTGAATTATCTTGAAGACTAAGAAGAAGTAAAACTGCCAGGTGCAAGGACGTATGCTAAAATAGGGTTTGGTATACATAGATACACATATACTTCAGGAACAGGTCAAAGCAATGTGCACCTGTTCATACCAAACAATAAGGACTCCTCTCTCTGGGCAACTTCGACTGTAGAGTAGAGTAGAGTAGAGTAGAGTAGAGTAGAGTAGAGTAGAGTAGAGTAGAGTAGAACAGAACAGAACAGAACAGAACAGAACAGAACAGAACAGAACAGAACAAAAGTTACAGTTCAGTAAGGCTGAAGTTACTTTGTTCCATACAAAAAATAAAATGAGGGCAAGGCCATCATCAGCTCAGTAATTTGATGCCCTAATTTAATTTACCACATGACCAATCTCATGGATCTAATGTCTTTAATGCCTCTGATTCTGAAGTGGATCAAGAGGTAAGATATTTTACTAACATTTAAATTTGTCATAATACTGTAACATCAGTCAGAACTGAGACTTCTAACACTAAAGAAAAGGAAATTGAAGTTTTTTAATAATAAGTAACACTCTATGACACATAAATGGACCTTGAAAGATATTACAATCACTGCATCAACATTATCAATAGTAATTACACTGGTCAGTTCTTTATGTGTTAAAAATGTAAAAAGAAATTTGATTTTTCAAACAAATGTTAATTCCCTTGTTATAAAATATTCCAGGGAATATTACAATCTTCTGGAAAGCTTGTAAAAGTTGACACTGACATCAGCAGGGAATTTACCCAAGGATTCCAGGGTTAATCTCCTAGACTGTATTTATTCACCTCAGAGTTCAGCAACTTCTTGAAGAGACTAATGCAGAATAAGGATGTTTTACATGGATTTTTACATTTCAGAAAAGATTGCTTCTATTTATTTTTAAGATGATGGTTTCATACTTATTAGTAAAATGTTTCTGTATAGACTTTTGCAGAAAAAAATAACATGAATAAGGTTGTAAGGGTGATGGTGATTTAATTAGAAATGACTTGTCTCAATAGGAAAACAAGAACAAATGTATGTCCTTTACTGTCTTTGTTTAATGCAAACTAAGAACCTGCACTTGAGGAGTTTCTGCACATTGCCTGATTTAGTTTGGCCCCTACTCAACTAATCTCACATTTGTATATTAAAAAAATTAATTTTTATACCTATGAATATATTTAGGCTGCACAATACAGTGTGGAGAGATATTTCTAAAGCACTCTCTTTAAGTACCAAAAGCTGCCTGATCATAATGGTGAGTAAATATTTCTATATGATTTTTTTTTTTTGTTAAGAATTTTGAACAACTGAATAAATACGCTTGCTGTATTATTTCTTGTATCATGATCAATTCAGTATCAATTTTTCTAGTGCTGCTAAGTGAAGTCTTGAGTATTTGATATAAAGCCTATAAGCCTATAGTGCATTTGATCTAAAAATTTTATTTTTCATTAATTAAGAGACTTAGTTAACAAAAAACAGATTTTTTTGCTCTTTTTTCCCCTAGACTTTAAATGCAGAGGAAAGAGTAAAAATTAATTTATATATATATATATATATATATTTTTTTTTGAGATTTAAAAACTCAGCTCTAAATGGCCAACATAATTAGACATGATCAAACATCTTGTATTTTGGGGGTGTTAACCACCTTAAATCAGTCATGCAAGCTTTTCTGATGTCAAAATATTACACATTTCTTTTACAGTTTACATCATAAGAAGGATATGCTACAATCAGACACTCCTTGTTCATGAAAATAAATGTAATTAAAGAGAGAAAAACTATACTTGTCAGCTGCCAGATGTGCTATTTGCTTATAGAGTATATACTGTAGACAGGATGAAAAGGATAAAGCCCAATACTTTTCCTTTTTATGAACTCTCATTTTTAAGACTTTTGAAAGCAGTTTTCATGATAATCATCTCAGAGCTGGAGAAATATGCAATCCTCTGCGCTCTGGTGGCTTACATTATTATACTGTAAGTGCTCTGTGAAATCATCTTTGCAAAGTAGTTGCATAACAGATTGTGTCTTCAAAGGATAACCTTATTCCTTAACCAAGGAGAACTGCACTTTACTTCAGACTGGACAGTAGTAGGAAAGGAAAAGGTAAAGAAAAAAGGAAGTATTTGTAGAAAAATCAGACACAGAGCATTTTTCCACATTATCTGAAGTAAAATGAACAAAGGAGGTTAGATTATTAGATATAACTGGGATCCTTTTACGTGTGGCCTTACCAATCTGAAATGCAAAGTCTTATGTCCTCCTCAGTCTTCTATTTTGACAGTGAATTTCTCTATTGTAATCTTTTCAATTCAGAAATCCAACTGTTTCATCTTCCTAAGTTTCAACTCTTTACTAAGTCTGATGGCATTTTCAAAGTCTCTAGTTTACTTATTTGCCTCTGTATTCATGACTTATAATTCATGTTAGGCTTTAAATTCATCAGTTCTTAAAAGACACAGATTCTGCCTCAAAAAAATGTGTTTTCTTTGCATCTTTAGGAAAGACTTTAATGAGATTACTTGAGAGACTAAATTCAGTTATTGATTTGCAACCACAAATTGCTTCATACTGGCTCCCACCTCTTTGTAGCCTTCCTTGGTCAGTATCAACAAGTAACACAGGAGTCCTCTTAGACCCACACTCAGTCACTCACTACCATTTCCGTTCTACAGGATGTCCCACAGGTCAAGTACACAACTAAAATGAAAATGCTTCATAATATTTGCAAATATTCAAACATTCCCAGAATTTTAAGCAGTTCTCGTGGATGGATATTTGATGCTCAAACACCAACCTAGATAGTTAACTATAAACATCAATGTCTTGACAAAACAGCAGAAGAAGAAACATTATGGAGTTATATTCCATAAAGGAAGTAGTACTTTCCCTCTGGAATTCAAAGATGTCAGAAACATATTTCATGTTAGTGTGGATCAAATATGATAAAAGAATTCTATCACATTCAATACAAAAAGAAAAAAAAATCCTTTCTTTTGGGGAAAAAAAATCTGTCAATTCTTTTCTTTATAAATAATTCTTTGTAAAATTATATGATCTTCAAAACACGCTTTTATTGGAGAGGCAAATTCAGCTGTAATTCTAGTAATTCAGTGCTAGACTCATAAATAAGAATTCATAGCACTATCTGAAAACAAACCACAAAAACTGTAGTTAGCTGCTGATGAAAATTTGTTGAAGATATTCAAATTTTGTCTCTATTCACTTGTAAAAATCTGAAAAGCCATGGAAAACCATTTGAACTGCAAAGGAAATACTCTTATCCCTCCCTTACCCTAATCTTACTTTGACAAGTAGACTGTGGTATTTTAGTTGTATGGGAGTAAAGACATTACAATAATCAATTATGCAGTGAACATACTGTTTATCTTCAGTGCTTATGTGCAATCTTTGCCTTCAGAGCTCAAATAGGCTAATTTCCTCATTTGCTAAACTATGATGATTTTGCACACAGCTGATGAAGTCTGTTCTATAAATTGATTTGTTTTTTGATGGAAGAAAAAATTGAAAACACTGCATACAACTGGTAGAACTTGTCTTAGAGATCTTTCATTTTATGAGTCCTTATGAGTCCTAGGAATGATAAGTGAGGTTACAACACTGATTTACTTGATTAGGCAGAAGAGCCAAAATTGCATTTGACTGACATTTTTGTTTTGTTTTCTTCCACTCACTTTTCATACAAATATTTTTGGGCCAAATAAAGCATTTTGATTTGGAACACACATATACGTAAAATTGAGAAAAATATGTCATGTGTGATCCATCAGGCTGAGTGAGGCTGCAGTCATGCTCCATGTTCATGCCTCCTGCCAGTAGCAATACTGAAGCCCTATTCTCAGAAGACACATGCAAACAGAGCACATATGTGCGCTACATACATACCAGTATCCATCCAAATGTGTATACATAGGTAGCCACATAAATCACAGACAGCTTCTCAGGATACTCACAGGAACACAGACAGTACCAACTACCTCATCCTCTTCCCTCCCCGTCTATACAAGACAGAGATCTTGTAGCATGAAAAAAAACATATATAAATACACGTATGTACTATATATACACAAAGGATTCTTCTAGTAGATGAGTTCAGACTCAGTCTAACACATACATGTCTCAGACCTCCTCTCCACTTGCTCCATCTGGATATGTGAACCTCCAAAGCTGCAGTGACTTGAACATTTTATTTCCCACATTTTGTCCTTCTTAAGTTACTTAAATGTCTCCCTTTCTCGCCTTTCGTTCCTTCTCTAAACATTATAAATCTGATGCAATTCCAAAATAATCTTCCTCTCTGTCCCACTATGTGTTCCGCCCCAGTCTGCAACATCCTTCAACTGACACGTATTCTGGAGAGAGCTGGTGATGATTCATGGTAATGGATTTTTTGTTGGTAACTGAGGTTTTCCCAGAGCAACCCTAGGCCAGAGCAGCTTAGACAGTGTTCATGGAACTGCAGAATCATTAAGGTTGGAAAAGACTTCTAAGATCATCTAGTCCAATTGCCATCCCATCACCACCATGACCATTAACCATGACCCTCAGTGCCACATCTCCATGTTTCTTGAACACCTCCAGGTATGACTGGATCTTCACCACCTCACCTTCATCAGAGCAGCCTGTTCTAATACATTACCACTCTTTCTGAGAATAATTGTTTTCTGGATATCCAATCTGAACCTCACTGGTGCAACTTTAGGCCATTACCTCGTCCTATCACTGTTATCTGGGAGAAGAGGCCAACGCCCACCTCACTATAACCTCCTTTTAGGCAGCTGAGGAGAGCGATAAGGCCTCCCCTGAGCCTCCTCTTCTCCAGGCTGAAAAATCCCAGTTCCCTCAGCCTCCCTTCATAAGTCTTGTGTTCCAAACCCTTCACAAGTTTCAGTGCCCTTCTCTGAAAATGCTCCAACGACTTAGAGTCCTTGCAGTGAGGGGCCCCAAAATGAACACAGAACACAAGGTGCAGCCTTGCCAGTGCCAAGTGCAGAGGGACAATCACATAGTATCATAGAATGGCCTGGGTAGAAAAGGACCTCAAAGACCTCACCTAGTTTCAACCCCCTCGCAGAGTTGCCAACCACTGGACCAGGCTGCCCAGAGCCACACCCAGCCTTGCCTTGAATGCCTCCAGAGATGGGGTGTCCACAAGAACTCTGTGTCTTTCTTGTGCTGGGGGCCCCAGCAGATCTGGGGGTCCTGGTGGATGAGATCATTCTTTTCACATGAGTTAGAAAAAAAGTCTTTCATGTTATGAAACATTTTTGAATGACTCAGGAGAGGGAGATTATGTCCATAATCTTTCCAAATTCCAGAAAAGCATTTTATCATATGCTGGACTTTGTTTGTTGTCAGAAAGGTTAACATTAACCTAACTTTATCACACCATTAACTCATGCACATATTTTATATTAGACATGCTTAAATGCTAAGCCGTACAGAAATGAACTTCTTGGACAAAATCTTAACTTTGTAGTTTTAATTATCTTATGCAGTCAGTGCAGATTTGGGAAGTAGGTTACATAACCTTAAGGAGTAGTAATTTTGATAACCTTTCACATTTATGCTAAAGAGAACAATTCTGTTTAATTTAGACACTGCATATTAAATTTCTAGCAGTAAGTTGTGATAGCATGCAAAGATTTTAAACTAAAAAAAACCAAAAAACAATATAATTCAGTCACATGATAAAAGTGTTAAAACTTAAATATTCAAACTTCTTCTTTCATGGTTAGGATAAAGGACCAATGGACTAGAAAATTTTCAGCTACTACTCCAAGATAAACCTAAGTCTTCAGAGGGTTTAGTAAAATAAGCATAAATCTATATTTGAATAACACATTTAAATGTTTCCACATATTTAAGATTTCTAGATTTTCCTTTTATTTAGATACAGAAATGACAACATGAAATAAAATAAATCCCTAACTACATTTAACTATTCACTTCTTTTTGGTAGATACATATTTGTTACAGTTTAAATTATATGTTTTAAATAAACTTAAAACAAATCAATATTTGATCTTATATGGAAGTTGCAGAACCTTGACAAAGAAGAGTCATTCCTCTGAATGTCTAGAAGAAAATTCATGACAAACATGGAGGAGGAGACACTAGAAAGACTGTGTTGTGTGTGCACAGCAAAGAACATGCTTATCCTCTTAAGGTCTTACATTTCTTATGCTTACCTTCATTTCCGGTGAGGATCTCCCATAACTCTCAAAGAACTACCCTAAGAAAGCAAAGTTCAGAACACGCAAGGGTTCGGTGCCTGCTTTTTAGTCACATCCAGAAGTAATAACTAAAATTTCAAACTTATTTTAAGCTGTGTTTCAGAATGGGACTGAAAAATTACTCTGAATGATTTTTAATTATTTCATATTCTTTGACATCTCTTTCCAATATAAAACCTATGAAGGAAAATCTCATTTGAAATAGGAACATTCATACATTAATTCTACAACCAATGAAAGGAAAGATAGAAATTGAAAATATTATGGGCTGTCCCATTTGTATCCATGTGTAGCCACTTGCATTTATTCCCAGGTTCTAGTGTGTGTTTGCTTTTCAGGTGCAAAACTGGATTTGAAAGAATCAGGAAAAACTATACAATAGTAGGAGAAGCTGTGATAACCATGGATCTATCGGCATTAATATAATAACACCAGCAAAACTTCTGAGGGAGGCCAGCTGCATACTGGAGGTAAAATAAATCTCTGACAACATCTTCCACACAGAAATAAACATAATTTTCCAAAACACTTTCAGGGAAGAATTCAGGGATACACTTTTTATACTCATTTTCACTACTCATAACACACAGTCTTATGAATGCCTGTTGAACACCTTCCTGTATTACAGTAAGATTATATTCTCTTCTGCAGGGTTAGATGCTACACTCTAACTGGCTTTGAAGTTTTTTTTTTTATTATTCAGTTCAGGAAAACAGTTTTAAATATGTCAAGAGAGGTTCACAGATTAAAGGATCCAAAAGGAATTGAACTGATCCAGTAGTGCTGTTATTTGCAAAATATGTACAGCTCTGTTATAACTAGTTACACCAATATGCTGTGTGACCAAGGAATTTCATATTTTTAAATTGGCTTGCTCATCCATATTGACAATATTAAATACATACTGCTGTGATATTTTTAAATTAACTTGTCCTAATCCTAGTAATAAAGGGATTTACTACACAGAGAGATCAACAGGTTAATTTATTGGAGGAACAAACTAGCCGTCAGTAGAATGTGTAGGTTAGAACAATTTCAGTCATAAATCAGATTTATGTACAAAACAACACATTTGGGTATGCCAGTCCAAACTCTGCTTCCACAGAAAAATTGCTGAGGTTAGATTATAACACTTTAGCAAAATACACTTGAGTGGTCTCAATGGACATCAACACATACTGCTATTTAGAGACTGCTAAGAAATCCCTAACTAGTTTTTCTAGAACCTTAAGCAGGTTAAAATGTAAACCCTGCTTTTCCATCCCATGAATTGCTTATTGATATTTAAATTTTGTTTGAACATATTTGAAGGCAAAACATACGTCAGGATGCATGTCTTGAATAATAAAGCAAATTTACTTAAACACATCTGTATGATTCAGGAATTCAATTTTAGAAAATATTTCCAGCCTGAAGCTTCTAAAGGACTTGCATGCTCTCGAAAATACTGCCTATGACCCTCAGAACTGAATCTACTTAGATGATCTGCTTGTCTAGGTTATGATTCTCTACATCATAAAGCAGTTGTATTCATATTGGTTTCTGTAGGTAGATACTGTAACTTAAAATTGCTTCAGTAGGGATTATAAGCTGTAAAAGACTTTGGAATGTTACTGGTATGCAGTGACGTTAGAAAGCAATTGCTCCTATGTTTCATCCTTAAAGCATTAAATTCTAACACAAATAAATAAGACAATAATTATTTTTATAGCCAAAGTAGATCTGATATTTGTATTATTGTAACTTCTACCGACAGATTGTTACAGAAATTAGATAATGGACAAGGCAGTTTGTGAAAAATTAGAATATTCAATGGATATACAACACAGTAACAAGTATATTTTCAATGTGAAAAATCTAACAATTGTTTCAAATTCCTTAGAGCATCATGAATATGCTTCACATTAACAGACTAAAATATTTTTATGTGCGTTATTCCATTAAACTTCAGTTGTCTCATGAATATCCTGCACCATCTAGGGCAGAAATCATGGTGACATAATGTGTTCTTCACTGTAAAATCACCATTCCTCTGGAACAAAAATATTCAGCAAAAAGATGAACTCAAGCAAATAATTCATATAATATCAATATTTGAGAAATAGCTTGTCTTATTTTGGAGAGTGGATATACTAAGTTTTGCGAGATATATGTACATATATATATTCACTTCTGAGAAGTTGTAGGATTTCCACATTTTTTTCCCCTTTTATGAAAGAAAGAAAGGTGTGAAATTTCAAAATGCTTCACAGTAGTTTAGCTTTACTGATTTGGAAGCCATACATCTAAGATTTTGCATTTGTGGTGCTACCCTACCTGCAGAATGTACTTTCAGAACTATCAGTGTGCTCAGATATTTCAGCATCTCTTGAGGTTGCCTGCAAACCTGGGACTTCATTGGGCTTGACAGTACCTGTTGACATAGAAATAGTCTATAACCCTAGACAAGGCAAGAAGAAAAAGGTTAATGAACAAAAGAAGATAAAAACAGAATGTCTCATTTATTTATTTATTAATAGAGAAAAGCCTGAAACTTGAGTGAAAGTACTTTCAAATACTTTAATCACATATTGCCAAAGGTTGCTTCTACCTTCATGAGTGCTGTTTGATCTGAACTCCTCTGCTCCTCTGCTTTTAATCATGTCTGGGGAACTGTTAGGACAATATGCTTTGTATTTCAGCTTACGTCCCTAAGCAGGATGTGCTTGCATGGGTGCAATGTTCACCTTGAGGCTGGCTCTGTTCAGCCAGCTCACAGCATGGTTAGAGGAAGCTAGCTTAATTTGTATCAATCTCTATAGGTTCACACATCTAGCCACAGACAAACTGTGTGTAGAATATCTTAATTCTAATGCACTGTGTAGTCATAAAATGTTAACTTTCTAATTCTGCATATCCATCCATAATTTCAGACTAGCTCCTGGTTAAAATAACCTACATGCAGTCAAAAAACACTTAAAAAAAAAGAATCTTCTAGCTGAGTTGCTAGATGTTTCTGAACTCCAACATTTTCCCCTTGGGTTTATTCTCTGCAAGGCCAGAGATAAAGAGTAACAAAGTAGATTTGCATACATAGATTTAGACTTGAAATCATTTAAACATTGCATCAACAAAATAACCTTCAAAAATGAGATTTTCATAATGTTCTCAATTTTGACAGACATACAACAGACACAACAATCCAAGTGTGAAAACAAATTGCAAAGTCTAAAAAGCATACAGAATTAAAAGATAAATTGTTACACTGTGAGCAGCACTAACTTGTGCGAAACTAGATAAGTCATAGCACATAAAAATAAAAATAACACTTTAACACTTTCTGATTATTACTGGAGGTGACTCCTGAACAGATATCCTACATTGCATACATCACCATCTTTCCATCAGGTAGTTATTGCCACTGGACAATAATCCCATATTTTTGTTTTGTTTTGTTTTGGTTTTTTTTTTCCGTATTCTGATAATCTGTAGTAAAATTAACAAAACTGGGCTAACATCCTGCAGAAATTGGAAACAGGAAAATAGGTCATCACAAACATCACTAAACATCACTGGCTGATGTTATTCATGTGCAAAATACTGAACATATAAACATATGTGTTTATACAAAACCTTTGACATGACATGCATTTTGAAAAACTCTCAATTGATTATGCTCTGGAAAGGAATTCTGCTCTTCCATTTGTACAACAGCACATTTACAGAAGAAAAATTAAAGCAGCTCTTCCAACACCTACACCTCTGAATGTTCCATTTAGTTATTAAATTAGCGGTAATGTAATGAAAAAGGGAACAAACTAGATTACATTTGTAATAAACTCCACAGTCCCATTACAGCAAGCAAAATGACAGTGAGTGGCAATGAGGTAAACACAGAAAATATATACAAACCTGGATAAGAGCACAGAACAAAGGCAAAGACAAGGCCACTAAAAACTTCTGTATCATGTATATTGCAGTATTTCTAGAGATGCATCACTTTGTTAGGAGGAAAAAAAAAAAAAAAAGGAGAAAAAGAAAAATGAGAGAAAGAAAATCATCCTCAGTGGAAACAGAGTAGACATATACTGTTAAAGGAGGTTCAGATAGGATATTAGGAAAAATTTCTTCTCTGAAAGTGTGGTCAGACACTGGAGCGGGCTGTCCAGAGAGGTGGTTGAGTCACCATCCCTGAAGATGTTCAAGAAATGTTTAAATATTGTACTAAGGGACATGGTTTAGTAGGGAAATAAATATTGGTGGTAGGTGGACGGTTGGACTGGATGATGTTGGAGGTCTTTTCCCACCTTGGTGATTCTCTGATTCTATACAGAGATGCAGCGATCTTCCAAAAAATGCAGACTCAAGCATAAGCAGAATTTTAACAATTCCAAGGGCAACATAAGTAATGCATACCAAAAGAAACTGAATCCAGTGATCTTCAGGCAGATCTGAAGCAGCTCTGGTTCCTTGCTGAAGATTCATCCACTAACAAGCCTGAGCATCTATCCACAGCACAGACACACACATGCTATGGACAGACATGATAGATCACCAGTAGAAGACAGGAAGGAGAGCAAAGCAATTATATGTACCTAGTTTGGTATGCACTTTTTAATCTACTGCTCCTTAAGGTTTCTGCATCTCAGTCCAGTTTTAATTTTTTTCTGTTTCTTGCTGTTGCCTTTTGACCAGATTTTCTTACAATCTACATTCCTTACCCTGCAGCTTCCCTTATGGAATCATGCCTAACATTCAACAACTATTCTGTCCCTTAAATTCCTGAGTAGATTTAGGCATTTGGGAAAAACTGGAATGTGAGCAGAAGACAAGAAAGGGAGGAATGTACTTTGTGATACACCACATCCTGCATAAACATGTCCATTTTCTATTCAACAAATTAATTTCTGAATTTGCTGAATCTTTCATGAACAAGGGCTACTTCAAAAAGATATATTAGGGATATATTTGCTGTCCTCCTAATTTTGGCAATATACAACAATGCTGACAGTTTACAGTTTGTGAATAAGTAATTATTTCAATATTGAATTCAGCTGCTTAGCTTTCACAAACTTACTCTGAAGACTCAAGGTCCTCTCAAATTCCACAGAAAGGTTACTCAGAACAGAGAACTAGTTCTGTATTGTATTAACCTTATTGTCTGTGTCACTGTCTCTCTAGCCACAATCATAAAATAACAATACAACAAAGAGAACAAAAGAAAGCAAAACAACAACAACAACAAGACAATCTGCAATCTGCAAGGCAGGAATTTTTACAAGCCTTTTCCAAAAGTGTTGTAAATTGTGTATCAGCTCTTGTGTCTCAACAAGACTATTTTCTGGTAAACTCTTCATAGATAAATGAAAATATTTCTAACACTGAAAATACACTTTTATAGAAAATACCTGAGAAAAACTTGCTGAAATACGTTTTATTACTTCTTGAAAATGACCACATTATTTATATATTGACTCTGCCTTATTAACTCTTCAAAGACCAGTTTTACATGTAGCATAAGTATTCATTAACCAAGTTATGTAACAGTGATAAAACTCTAGAGATCAGGAAAACATGTTTTCTATCATATGGTCCCTTATATGCATGTCTAAATCTGGCAATGGATGATGCTGCATACCAGTTATGACTAAGACTGACAGCTGTAATTTTTCATTAAGTACCCCGCATACAAATAAATAAATAGCCACAAACATGCACAGAAAATTCAAATTGATGCATATTAACATGTAAAAACTGCTGTTAAAAGTACATCATCTTATGTAGATTTGTAAAACAGGATACTTAATAAATACAGTGAAAATGTGACTTAGCTTGCTGTCCAACAATTCAAAAAAATATTATTTTCTGACGTGTAAATGCTTTCTTAAAAAAAAAAAAAAAAAAAAAAGCAGTAGGGAATAATTTTGCTATTACTAAGTAACTACTACATAAAGCATTTTTCTAGCTTTAAAATGCATTCAGTGCAATGGTTTGTGTCACTAAATTTTTCCAAAAAGATTCCAAATTTCTCTACTGAATGCAGCAGAGGGGCAGTCTGACAAACTGCATTTGACATGAAAGTACCTATGAAACAAAAGGGGGATTATTGAATTTATCTATGCAGAAAAAATTGCACCCCTTGACATTCAACACTTGGTGAATGTTTATGGAGACCAAACAGTGGGTGTGAGTGGGTATTGCGTTTCAACCGTGGTGACAGAGACATGAAATATAAGTCACATTCCAGATGGCCATATACAGCTACCACACAACAAAATGAGGAGTATCATGAAGAGCATCATACACAGATGAATCAGCTCATCTGTGTGAATTGGCAGATTGTGATCAGGGAACTGTGTATGGACCTTCAGCGCCTTGGAAGGAATGGTAACAACATTGGAATATTGCAAGGTTTATGCCAGGTAGGTCCCACAGATCCTCACATAAGAACACAAAGAACAGCATATGCAAGTTTGTCAGGACCTGTTGAACCAATACAAGGCTAAAAGTGACAGTTTCCTGGATTGCACCATTATTAGTGACAAGAGATGATGTCACCACTATGAACCAGAGTCGAAACAGCAGTTCATGGAGTGGTGATGTTAATTCCCCACCAAAGAAAAAGTTCAAGATCAACATCAGCAGGTAAAGTGATGTTCGCTGCCTTTGGGGATAGGAAAGGGATAGAAAATCCTTCCAGATTTCCTGGAAATTGGACAAACTATCAACTCTGACAACTACATTGCAATGCTGACTAAGCTGAAAGCTTTACTTCCAGAGTCAGGCCAGAGAAGAAGACAACCTTGCTCTTGCAACACGACAACACCAGGCCCTAGCAATGATGCCTTCATAGCAGCTGTGAAACAGTGGGTCACCTCCAGTGGTGCAGATATTTACAAGAGCAGCATGAAGGTTCTTATTCATTGCTGGAGAGAATACATAGCTAATGGTGGTGACCATGTTGAAAAATAGTGTTTTGTAACCAGGTATCCACAACAACAACAAAACACCTTTCTAGTTGTGGTATCTATTGACATATGCTGTAGAGGTTTCACCTAGAAAAGTAAAATGAATCTGATTCTCCCTCATTTGTGCTGAATAGCTCTATCACTGATATACTGATGCTGCATAAAAAATCTTGCCTTAATAACATTGCTGTAAATGCATCTATTTTTGAGTTGGAGCATTCTGCAAATACCAACGACCCAAGAGAAAGAAAATGCAAGAAATATTTAACTCATCTATCGAAATAAATTTAAGACTGTCTGGGGGCTCAGTTCCCTACAAATGGGTATTTGAAGCAAACAAAGTTAATTTCACTTACAGAAGCCAAAAGATTTAAGCTGGTTTGCATTGCATCAGCCTCCAATTTACCAGATGAACTCTACAGGCAGTAGTAGTACTTCCCTAGCAATTCAACCACAGAGCTGAAGGCCTGCAAATATGTTCTCTGTTGTTGAGTTTTACTAGATTCACGGCATCTGTTCTGGGTCTTTGCATTCATTGCCCAGTTCTTCATACCTCAGAATATACTCCACATAATCAAGGATGAAGTGTCTCTGCACTCATGGCATACTCATAATCTCTTTGATGTATTTTGACAATAAAGATTTGATGGATTAAATTTTATACACATTAAAATACAGATGGATTTTATATAAGCCCAAAGTCTGTGTAAAGCCCATATGCATCATTCCTTTTAGCCAAGCTCAACACTGAGCACACAGAGAGATCAGTAAAAGGAAGTATTTGTTGCATAGCCTGGGCTTGCTCTTTAAACTTCATTTTCCAGAAATTTCACTTCATGTTTCATAGTTCTTTATCTTTTGTTCCAGGAACATATAAGAGCTCTCCAATTCCTGTAGGACTGGAGAACTGTTGATATATTCAAGACAGAAAAAAAAAAAATCCATTATAAATTAAAATAAAATATCTTAAAAATAATTTAATGTTTCAGTTAAATGAACCAAACCTCCCCATATTGCAAGACCAAATCATTGTTCACACTTCACTTTGTAATATCTACTCAGAAATTTGATGATAGCATATGAAATTATGACAAAAAAGATAGAAAATATCTGTATGAAAAACAAATCTATGGAAAAGTCATATCACCATATGAGAGTTTCCTTTGTATTCATGTATGCTATAGATAGATACTGAATAGAAACTATTTGAAATCTCCTTTTCATTTTATTAGAACAAATTGTTCATCGACAGAGTCCAGGTAAGATTTTCAAACCCTGAGCTTTTCAGTGAAGAATTCCTGTGCATTTTGACATGATAATACAATGACAATATAATAAACAGTTAACAGCAATGCATTTTGGATGATGCTATGTTCCAGCAGGTGAAGTAAAGACTGAATTAAATAAGTTATTTTAAGTAAAGGTAATGATTAGAGCTTGCTAGAAAATAATGAATTATTTTCCTGACAGTTTTCAAGTTCCAGATTTGTGTTGTTTTTTTTTTTTTCTACTTTGGCTTGAAAGCAAAACCTTTTAAATGCTACTGTGAGATTCTGTCAAAATATGTTCCATATTGAAAAGGTCAAATTTTTGATGCAAGCCTTTCTCTCCTGAGTGATCATTCTTGACAAAAGCCCTTCCACTAAAAATTTTGTCAAAATAAATGCATCTGGATTATTTCTGAAAAATGTTTTATCTCCAGAAAAACACTTTGCTCAAATGGGGGTGTTCCATAAGCAGCCAAAAGAGTGACCGCTAGCATCGTAGAGATTTGTGGTTGATTATCTTTAAACTTACACTTGTTCACAACACCATACACAGTGTGACATCCTTCCTAAGAGACAGAAACTCTGTTCGTTCATGCTAATTTTGTCTTCTGTATGGATATGTAGCCCAGGTGACTGCAGAATTTACTGTCACCAGAAGAAATATATTATTGCAGAGTTCTCATCTTTTTTATTTCCAAGAACAAGGAATTGAATATCTCTCTTCATCAATATATTTAGAGGGTGAAGAAAGGAGAGTAGGGAAGAATTATCTTTGAAATGCTTATTATCATAGTTGATGAAGACTGGTTATAAGTCACTATGGGTAACTGAGAGAAGGGTGAAATTAACAATCCTTTTTCTTAAGAAGACAAATTAGAGCTAAACAAAATTATGACGAATGTTCTTTTTTCATCTTTATAAAATCTATGATTACACCCTAACATAACGTGGTCTGTTTTCACACAAGTTCTAGAAAAGTCACGTATTTATTTTACCTTGTCGAAAATATATACATATACTAGGACTGTAGCAATGACAAGAAATGTATTTAGAAGAATATCATTTAACTTGATTATTATGCCATATATGTCCAAATTAAAGGAACGATGCAAAAGTGTTTAAGTACTCAAGAATACATGATGACTTCTGGATTTTTCTTGGAAGCAGGTGAGAATAGTAAGCATGATTTACTGTACAATTGTGGCAAATACACTGCTCAAAGAATTGTATTTGCTGAAAGTTCTATCTGACCCTGAAGAATGTGGTGAAGCATAAGCACAGACAAATCTATATAGCTCATGTTATCTGTGGCTGGTCATCGCTTTAAACAGCAAGCACTAGATGGTATCAGAATTATGGCTTTACACCTCATTTAAATCCATACCACATTGGAAAGTCTCTGTTGGCATATACCATGTCTATCTAATGTTTAAATTCTGTAAAAATACAAATGTTTCCATTTGAAACTATAAACTCCAAACGTTCCCCCTCTTCCTCCTTCTTTACCTCAGCTTTTATTGTTTGGCATGACATCATATGGTATGGGATCTCCCTCTGGTCATTCTGGGTCAGCTGCCCTGGCTGTGTCCCCGCAGCTCCTTCTGCACCCCCAGCTCCCCAGTGGCAGGGCAGAGCAACAGGCTGAAAAGTTTTTGGGTCTGTGTAAGTACTGCTCTGCAACAACCAAAATATCAGTATGCTATCACCACTCTTTCCATCAAAAATCCAAAATACAGCACCACATGAGCATTCACAAAGAAAATTAACTCAGCCAAAATCGTGACACTCCTTAACAAACTTATTGTTCAAAACTGGGAGGAAGTATAAAATGTAAATCCAAACAACCAAAAAAAAAAAAAAAAGAACCAAGCATCAGTGGATTGTGGTTAGGACAGCCACTGGGGAAAGATTTTACTCACAGCAAAAATTTAAATCAGGATATATGGTTTGTAGTAAGCAGTTCAAAAGAATGTTGTCTTTGTTTTTGTGCCATCTGTAAAACACACATCAGGCAAGACAGAAAAGGAAGTTCTCCAGTCTAAAAGTTAAAAGGAGTAGTATGACACTCAGAGGGGATTTGGTAAAAAAAAAAAAGCTTGTATCCATGCTTCAGTGAACACGTAATGATCTTTGTAAATAGAACAGTTCTGAGTGATTAAGGAAAATTTTCTGATAGTATCTACCTACCCCAGAAAAGGTTGGTGGTTGGGTCATTCCAATGACAGAACCATGAGGAAGGGATTTAGATACCATTCACCACTGCAGATTAATGTCCTACACAGTATGCTTCTGGCTATCCTTAGAGAAGAGTCTCTCTTTCTTCAGAAAATAATTCCGAGCTCATTCAGGGAATCATTTTAAATGTGTTTTTTTTTTTTTTTTTTTTGGGGGGGGGGGGGGGGGGGGGGGGGGGGAACAACCCAAAAGCAAAAACATTTTCACCTTCTATATATAAACACACACACAGTCACATCATTGAAAACATCTGAAGTAACAGCCCATATGTTCTCTAACTAAACACAGTCACCTATCAGACATAGCCCCTTAGCACCCCTAACAACAGGGTGATCATATTAAATCTCTTAGATTTAGAGTTCTGTGTTTCAGCTATATTTAGTACAGCATCATTCTTGTAAGTATTATATATAAGATATCTACTTTTCTCTTGCTTATTTTCAGCAGTGCATGTCACACAGCAGCAAACTAATACTTCATACAGGTGTTTTGTTTTATTGGGCTAGCAGATGAAACAGCTGCATCCAGTAGAAATAGGAAAGAAAAGTAGACAGATCAACGGAAAAGCAAAACAAGGAGTGTTCCTTAAGCTTAGCTTCCCATGTGTTCATTTTTAGTGTATCTGCGAGGCACTGCAAGCTGACAGGTGAAATCATTTGCCTCATAAATCACAGATGGGTCTATAGTAAGATGAATTGTATATAAAATCATAGACACAAAATAAAAATCAGCAATACATGATATACCGAAGTAATCAGAATTTTGCAGTAGATTATGGGAGTCACTGAAAAAACAAAAGCAAAAAAAATAGAGCAACTGCACTGCAACTACATAACAGCAGGCAAAGTGATAAACTAATATTAGATGAATAGTAAATATAATGAAAGTACAATATGGCATGAAGAGGAGTATGACTGCTGGTACAAGAAGGTCAGTGATTCCTGAAGGTATTCAATTTAAAGAAATCAGTCTAGTCTGCTGTGTTATCATTAGAATCATAGAAATGTTTTGAATGGAGGGGACCTTAAAGATCATCCAATTCCTACCCCCTGTCACTTTCAACTAGAGCAGATTATACAGTGCCCCATCCAAACTGGCCTCGAATACTTGCAGGGATGGGGCATCCACAGTTTCTCTGGGCAACCTGTTCCAGTGCCTCATCACCCCACCCTCTTAGTAAAGATTTTCTTTCTTATGTCTAATTAGTGATCAATTAATAAATTTTAGAATTTACTTTTATTAAAAATTAGATTGAAATGGTAAAAAGGTTTTTTCCACTTAACTATATTTAATATTGATTCATAATTCAACATGCATTTGTACTCTGCCTATTCAAGGGAACACTTCTTCTTCAACAGACTTGTTTATCTTGTATCACAGATAAAATTCTAGGACCAGGTTATAAATAAAAAGTCAGAGACTTAACAGAACTCAGCCATGTGAAGAATTTGTTTTACCTCAGCAGGGCCTTTAAAATCAGTTTGTTGATTAATTTCCATGTTCTATGAATTATTCATAATTTAATGATTAACAACCAAATACGCAGAATTCTGAATCTAAACCAATATTACAGAATCCATTAACCAAACAGAAATTCAGTACTAATTCAAAGCTGCTAGAAATTAAGTAATATATGTAATAATCTTTTTCTTTCTATCTAGTGTTCTGTTTTTGCTGCTGGGTTTTGCATCACCAATATAGAATACTTGTAATATTGCTTTGTTCTGTTCCAATTACATTGGTACATTTTTGAATTTCATGTTTCAGACTCCAGCAGACACACATTTTCTGAACTGCTTCAATGGTATTTTAAATACTTTTTGCCTCTGTTTTTGCATGTCTTTTACTACCTTTCTTTCATTTACTCTTCTGGTTTAATTTTGTTTGTTTGATAGAACAAATATTATTCACATGGAAAGCACAGCCTGTAATAAGGTCACACTTAACACTAGCAGCATTATGAAAAATATTCAGTGGAGAGATACTCCATACATTTTTAATTCAAACATCTCTATAAGCAGGGTAATATGGAACTAATGGATCTTGCTGCTTGTCAGAGATCTCAACTCATAGTCAACTCCTTAAAGCCTGGGCAGTGTTTACCAGTCTTACTTTCTAAGAAATTTGCATTCATCAAAGTTTTTTAAGTACGTGTATTTTAATTTAACCGATTATTGTAAATATTAAACTAGATATTAGGAGAGGTTAGACCATCAGAGGAGAAAGTTTATGAAATGCACTTCCATTATCAAGACAAGAAATCAAAGAGATTCTGCTCTGTCAGAAAATTCTGAAACAGCTTTTTAGTTCTGCTTTAGTGCAGCTCTAAAATAAATACACACACTATTAACAAGCATTAACAGTGTTTCCCCATTTCAACATATCTAAAGTGGAAGATAATAAGTAAATCAAAAACAAACAAAACAAAGAAAACAAAAACAGATCCGTAAAAAATAATCAAATACTGAATTACTTTTCCAAAATTGAGGTGATGAAAATGACTATTAAACATGGGACAAAATTAATTAATGTTTTATCTTCAAAAGGAATTTGAAGAATATAACTGAAGAGATAACTGTTTGTGTCCTGTTCTCAGTAGAGAGACTCCAGAAGACTTAAAATGAGAAGCTGTTGGTTATCTGTGTTTTGTTGTATTTTACAGTTCAAGGCACCATGGTTCCCTCTTTCTTCTTAGCATTCACCGATGACTCTTGATAGTACACAATAACAATAAAAAATAACTCTAACAATAAATGCAGGCAATGTGACTGGAGTTAACAACTATTCACTCACTCTTGCACAAAAGGGCAACAACTTCTGTCTGCTCTGACACACAAGATGTTCAACTGATCACCACCTGCTATCTTTTGCAGCACTGCAGAATTGGTATGGGGCTTGTATCTTTCAGTTATTAATTGTAACCTGTTAACTTTTCTTGTCCGTTTCCTTGTCTTGACTCCCCAGTGAATACTTACTTTATTTAAAACTGAGACCTCATGCTTTCTATCCATTCTCACAAAACACAATCATCTTTTTCACACCAAAATCTCTAAGAAAGCTGTCCTAAAAAAAGTCTATCTTCTACCCAAGAAAGACCAATCAGATTACCTGCTTTGGCTTTTGGATGGGGTTCTCTCATCTTGTGCTGTTTTTTAGGTTCTTAATCCAACTTCATGTCTATATTCAGGATCTTTCACTTTGTGTCTGTTTCCCACACAAAAGTCAACAGGAAGATCATCACTCCTTTCAAGACCTTTTTGTCCTACACGATGGTTTCCTCCAGCTTACTGATTCATTTTCCTCAGAAAAATAATCACAGTCATTTCCAGAACCTCTAATCAGTTTTTTCAGGGCATCCTGCGTATCCAGCTGATTAATTGTTTCTGAGATGAAGTAAACAGGTCAGCAGGTTGCTGCATCAAGCAGAGTGCAAGTTCCATCCTGGCCAAGGTCCATCTCTTTGCTTTGTTTTTTTACTGTATGATGAACCTCCTTTTGGTAATAAGAAAATTTTAATGCTTTTTTATTTCCTTGTTAGGAATAAGGAGAGAAACATCTTAGGTTGTGGATCACTGCTGTGGAACTGAAGTGCTTGGATCTCCAGAGGGGTGATTCTCATTAATATTTAGGGGTCTGATGGAGACAAATGGACCATTGTTCATGTCAAGGATAATTTGGAGGTTTAAGATATTGGAAAGCTTTCTTCTAGATTTTACAAGGCATCTAGGAGGAAAATGAAAGCTGTTGAAGTAGATGTAGTACCTGGCTAAATGCAGTTCTCAAGAAAATGAAGATCACTGAGCTATGGATACAGCGGAGGTTTTCTGTGGATTAAAACTGAGGCTGGAGAAAACAATGCCTTGATTGTTAGTCCTTCCTCAATCTTGTAAATCTGAAAGCTGAGAAAAAAGTTAACAATCAGCAAGAGATTGAACAGTGCAGTAAATTGATTTTCTGTTCCTAGCCCTAATACAGATCCTCACTTTCCCCAGATATAAGGGCAAATGCCCTTTATACCTTGAAATGAATAAAAACCTGTGATCCCTATAAGTACAAGTGCTAAATCATAGCGATAGTGCTCTTTAGGATCTGCCACTAAAACAAGCATCTAATATCTACTTCTGAACCTTAGCTGTATTCTCCTAGCAGTCAGGGTGTTCCCTGCCTTTCAATAAATAGCAGAGTTGGTCTTGCTGTAAGATTATAGAATGATAGGTTTCTATGATGTCCTGTTGGTCTGTTTTGTCTGTCAGGGTAGAGGTGGGTGGTGATCTCTTTTCTCAGGTGACAAGTGATAAGGACACAAGGAAATGGTCTCAAGTTGTGCCAGGGGAGGTTTAGATTAGATGTCAGGAGGTAATTATTCAGAGAAGGAGTGGTTAGACGTTGGAACAAGCTGCCCAAGGAAACAGTGAGTCCCAGTCTGCAAAGGTGTTTAAGAGATGTGGGGCTGTGGTGCTTAGGGTCATGGTTTAGTGGTGGACTTGATTTCCAGTCTTATTTCTAACTCTACACCAAACACTGCCTTCTGTTCAATGGTAGGTATAAGCTAATCACTCCTGTGATAGTCTTAAGACTAGCCCTCAGAAGCCCAGCCCAACTTATTATAAACAGGGAACAGGAAATCCCCAAATATGTTATTGTCACTGCTTTATGGGCTGATTTGGCCCAGTTCCATGACTAGCGGGGCAGAGGGACCCACGGATCCATGTCCTGGAAAGGGATAAGGGAAAAGGATAGAGAGATGGGCCTAAAACAAAACAGCAGCAACAATCTGGAGAGAAACAAACAAATTTACTAAATAATATATCAGAATACAAGATAACACACTATAATACAATATAATACAATATAATTAGAATTGGAGATAGTAAATCAAATTAAATGAGAGCGTCCGAAAGCTGAAGACCTTACTCTAATGCTGAGGTGAGACGTGCAGTTGGAACAAACAGAGGGAAGAGAGCCTGGTCTCATGACTTTGCCAGGGATTTATCTGTTCTCTGAATGTAAAGTCCTCTGGGGTATGTAGTTCTTCTTCTTTTCTGGGACAGGTACTCAGAACTGGAGCATTAACTCTTTAACTCCTAGTGCACTACATGATCTTATGGCATAGAATACCGATAACCAAAAATCATAAAAACATGACAGTAATTTATTTTATTAGGAATATCCCTCCTTTTTCCCTCCCCTCCTCAAAGTATTTAGCAATAACTGAGTCATCTTTGGTGAAAATCAGGCAAAACTCCAGTGGTTATCCACTTGAGATAAAATGTGTTTAGTGCCTGTTATTCTTGATTTCTTGTACCTCAACTGCTAATGTATTTACAATCATTATTTTTTTCTATGATTTATTAAGTATTTTGATGACATTCTAAGATGGAACATGAAAAATTGCAATTGACCTATTTGTGTGAAACAAAAATAATACTTTTTATTTTGCCTTAATTTTATTGATAAATTGGCATTCACAGGCATATGCCAGCTTTAGCTCCAAATTCCAGACAACTATCCCAAAATCTTGCTTTCAAAAGGTATTAAAGATGTCAGTAAAAGTTCATAAAATATAGAATCTGCTGCTTTTGAGACAGAGACTAAAGTAGTTCTGGTTTACTCCTAGAAATAAAACTCTTTAACCTAGTTGTTTTAAGTCCTAGTCTGGATGATGACCTGTGTCAGAAAGAAATGCCAACATCTGGTATGCAATTTTGTTTACAGATAAATACATGATTGCAAAAATGGAAATACAAGCTCAAAAACATAATTCTTCTTAATGGACTCATTAAGAAAGATAATCTGCTGTTTGGTATGCTGAATCAGGAGTCTACTGCACTAGTGTTAGTTTTTCAGCATTGATCAAGGAGAATTCAACAGTATACTATGCATTTCACAATCGTCTCCCCAGTCATAACCTTGCTCCTAACCATAACAATGACATCCTTTTCTGGCCCCAGCTAATTAGGAACCATTCAGCCCACACTCAGCTGCTGTTATTGATGGATCCTGACAAACCAAGAAAGTGCATTTTACTTCTTGGTTCAAAAACTTAATCCTAAGCATCATAACCTTTCTTAACTTTTATCACAGCCCTTTCTGCAGAGACCCAGACATCAGTTCAATAAGCAGCTGAAATCACTTCCACATATAGAATATGCATCCTAGCACTCACTGTGTGTCTGACAGCATCTAGTAATGAATTATGCCTATCTGTCCCAATCCTACAGTGAAACGGTACTCTGTCTCTGCAGCTTACCCAGAAACTCATTAGGAGATACCTGTCCCTGTGGACCACTTATCCTGGTCCTCAGAGATTTACAGTGTGGAATAGTCGACCTAATACTCCAAAACCTCTTCAAGATCTGCAGAAGTATCATGGATAGTCTCACTTTTTACTTTTCTTTCCTTTTTTTAACCCTGGTAATCAAGCAATTTATGTTTTATCTTTTCAATATTTGGCTATTTGTTCATGGAACATTTCAGCATAACAATTACTGTTACAGCTTCTAGCAATGCTAGCTGCAAATCTTCGAAACTGCAGTGATAAATGGGATAATTTATACTGCATGGATTCTTTTCTGTGTAGGACAGTTGTTTACCTCATTTTGTTTGCCCAGATATTAAATCAGTTTCTGTGACATTCTTTTGTCAGTGATACTTGGCTAGTAAAGCTGATAGATGGTGCCATAAGCTATCCTGAGCTCTTTCATTGACTTGCTGAAAGTGTCTTGGCAAAGTCAGGAGAAACTTGCTGAAACAGCATCTAAGCTATAATTTCAATGAAATACATCGGCCAAACCATGGGATCTAATATTGCAGTTGACATTTGTTGGAGCTCCTTTTGGTGTGTATACATGAAATACTGCTGAGTTCAGCTTAAAAATAAATAAATAAATAAAATAAAATAAAATAAAATAAAATAAAATAATTAAAAAGCAATCTAAGAAAATTACCAGATCAGGGAGAAGTATTTTTGCAGGTTTCTTTAAAACAAATGACCTCATGCTTTTCCTCAAATAGAAGAAAAACTAACATGAAAATGATTGAATTCTTCTGATGTTAAATTTTATATTAATTAACAGTTTTGTCTTTCTGTGACTCTAGCTGATCCTCTCCTTAATTTAGTTTAATTTACTGTAGCACAGTATGATTCCTTTAAGTGACACATAAAACTAATGTTAAACAAACTGATAAACAGCAAGAACTCTGATAAAATCCTGTTCTGATGGAAGCAACAATTTATTACATCCCTATTTTACAGTAACACGTAGTCACTTTGAAGGTACACTGCTTTTTCCAGCTTTTTGTGCTCTGCTGACATTATCACAATGATAACATTTACTCACATGACAGTTTTAAACGTATGAGCTGTGAAAAGAACAGCAAATGCTACAGTGAAGCAGTGAAAACGCTGTGGCTCAGAAGTCCATTTAGAAGCTGAAAGGAGTGGCTGCATTAATAGGGATGCAAGGTTACTTTTATGGAATGGAACATTTGCAGCATGTTTTTACCTCAGTCTCTGGACATACAAATTTCTGCTGGACTTGCTGTTAGCATCTTGCCTGGTTTCAAAGATCTTTCTCCATCATAAGATTTCTTTCTTCTATTCTTCCATAACTAAGAAAGACATGAGATTTTTTTTTTTTGTATAGCAGAATAACCACTACTCTAAGAAGATACACTCCTTAAGATGTAAGAGAGGCTGAGCTATGCCAGTAGATCTACACGTTCCCCACGTGTGTAAAATCAGAACTCAAAAAGTATGCTAAATAATCAAAAAAGAAAGGCTTTGCAAGTTGTTTTTTTTTTTTTTTTTTTTTGGTGGTGGTGTTGGTTTTATTATTTTGTTGGAGGGGGAGGGAGAGTAAAGGTTGTGTTGGTGTTTTTCTTCAGTCTTAAGAGTCTAGACAATTGTGTGTTTGTTTGTTTGTTTGTTTTAAGTTAGTTTTTCATTGACTCTTTGAAATTTCTCTGATATAACAGCTTTCTCATATTGTGCTGTTGAGTTTGACTCCTATATTTTCACCCAAAATTCTAAAATTTTGACACCCTATATCTACTGAACTTTATGAAAAGGTAGTTTTGATGTTCATGTTGTAAGGCATTATTCACTCAATCAAAGCCTCCTTGACAATCATGATTGACTGAAAACCTCACTGAGGAGGGACAATAGGCGTGTCACCTGGGAAGAGTACAGGGATGCTGTCCGGACTTGCAGACGTAGGATCAGGTAGAACTGAATTTGGCAAGGGATGTGAAAAACAATAAGAAGACATTCTACAGATACATTGGCCAGAAGATACAGGCAAAAACGGGTGTACCTTCTTTAGTAAATTTAAAAGGAGAACTGGCTTCAACGGACGAAGAGAAAGCTGAGGTACTGAGTGAGTTCTTTGCCTCGGTCTTCACTGGTGGCCAGGATTCTAGTCTTTCTCATGTCCCTGAGCCCTGCACCCCCAAGCCTCTAGGTGGGGACCAGGAGGGTAAATCCCCCCTCACTGTAAGGGCAAAGCAAGTCTGAGACCACCTCGTGAGATTGGATGAGTACAAGTCTTTGGGGACGGATGGCGTGCAACCCAGGGTTCTGAAGGAGCTGGCTGAGGTGGTTGCCGAGCCACTCTCCATCATATTTGAGAAGTCGTGGCTGTCACACGAGGTCCCAGACGACTGGAGGAAGAGTTACGTCACTCCCATTTACAAGAAAGGGAGCAAGGAAGACCCGGGGAACTACAGGCCGGTGAGTCTCACCTCTGTGCCTGGGAAGATCATGGAACAGATTCTCCTGGATGACATACTTGAACATATGAGGAATGAGTGTGTGATCCAAGACAGCCAGCACGGCTTCACCAGGGGAAGGTCATGCTTAACCCATCTTGTGGCCTTCTATGATGGAGTGACGGCATTGTTGGATGAGGAGAAGGTGACTGATGTCATTTACCTGGACTTGACCAATGCCTTTGACATGGTCCCCCACCACATCCTTATCTCCAAATTGGAGGGATGTGGATTTGATGGGTGGACCACTCATTGGATAAGAAATTGGTTGAAAGGCCGCAGACAGAGTGTGGTGATCAGTGGTTCAATGTCCAAGTGGAGGCCAGTAGTGAGCGGAGTCCCTCAGGGGTCTGTCTTGGGACAGGTTGTCACGGAGTTATCTAGATAGATCTGTGCCCGTGACAGGGGGGCAGTAGGCTTGCGGGCCCCCTGGCTTCCTGAGAAAAAACGGAGCAGCGGCAACGATCTAAGAAGGAGAACTTATTTTACTAACTACGATGTTGGAATGCAAGATGACATGATATAATACAATCTAATTGGAAGTAAGGATAATAAATAAAATGAAATGAGAGAGAGCAAAAGAGCGATAGAGAGACAGAGAGAGAGAGAGTTTCCGAAACCGAAAGCCCTACTTGATGAAGGTGCACGGCTTGGAAGCACACCCACTCTTCACCCTGGCAGCAAGCGGAAGTGAAGAAGACCGTGCGCAACCAGATGACGTATCTTCCGCGATGTATCTTCCTTCTCTGACCATGAGGTCCTCTGGGATACGTAGTTCTTCTCTTTTGTCCATGATGTTATGATGTGGAATACCAATAGCAAAGTTACAAAACCATGACACCGGTGCTCTTTAACATCTTTATCAATGACATCGATGATGGAATCAAGTGCACCCTCAGCAAGTTTGCTGACGACACCAAGCTGAGTGTTGCGGTTGACACGGAGGAAGGAAGGGATGCCATTCAGGGGGACCTTGACAGTCTTGAAAAGTAGGCCCAGGTGAACCTAATGAGGTTCAACACGGCAAAGTGCAAGGCTTTGCACTTGGGCCGGAGGAACCCCAGGCATCTATACAGACTGGAAGAAGCAGTCCTTGAGAGCAGCTCTGCAGAGAAGGACCTGGGAGACCTGATGGATGACAAAATTAATATGAGCCAGCAGAGTGCTCTTGCAGCTCAGAAAGCAAATGGTATCCTGGGCTCCATCATGAGAGGAGTGGCCAGCAGGGACAGGGAGGTGATTGTCCCTCTCTCTTCTCTGCTCTTGTGAGGCCTCATCTGGAGTACTGTGTCCAGGTATGGAGCCCCCAGTACAAGAAAGACAGAGAGCTGTTAGAGAAGGTCCAGAGGAGGGCCACAAAGATGATCAGGGGGCTGGAGCACCTCCCCTACGAGGACAGGGTGAAGGAGATGAGCTTGTTCAGCCTGGACAAGAGAAGTCTGAGGGGTGACCTCATTGCAGCCTTTCAGGACCCGAAGGGAGCCTATAGATAGGAAGGGAGTAAACACTTTGAAAGGGTAGATAACAGCAGGACAAGGGGGAACGGTTTTAAGTTGAAAGAGGGAAGATTTAGGTTGGATGATAGGGGGAAGTTCTTTACCAGGAGAGTGGTGAGGTGCTGGAACGGGCTGCCCAGAGAGGTTGTGGATGCCCCATCCCTGGAGGTGTTCAAGGCCAGGTTGGATGGGGCCCTGGGCAACCTGGTCTAGTAAATGGGGAGGTTGGTGGCCCTGCCTGGCAGGGGGGTTGGAGATTCATGATCCTTGCGGTTCCTTCCAACCCAGTCCATTCCGTGATTCTGTGCTTCTGTGATGAAGTATGAGGGCAGCACAGAAATGGGCAGTTAAGCTCAGTAACATCAAATTAAAGTACTGTTACATTTCCAAATATTATTTACAGTGCCCTCTTGTGATGTTGACAAGTAGTATCTGAGTGAGCTTGTGAAGCTGCTATAATTTATTTCGGTCTCCTGACTTCAGAACAAACAAATTCTGGGAGTTGTGAACAAACTGTTTACTTACACTGTAGTCTGCAGTGATCCTCCATTTTTGTGTTTCCAAGGCCAGTGAAATGTAGACTACATGTCTTACAAGTCATCAAAATAAGCTAGTCTGCTGTGACTGAAATGCCTCTGAAATTCAGTTATAATTTGTGAAAATAATGCGTTTGATTGAGGAAAAAATGTTTTGAGAAGCGCCTTAGCTCATCTATGATTTTTAAGAACATTTTGTTTTCTATTTTCTTGAGTAAGTGCTTTATTTATGTGAGTATTATGCTTAAATTCTACAGTAATAATCCTAACCTTACACAGAACCACATGGAGTAAAATTAATCTGCAAAGTTGCTTGCATGTTGGAGTTAGTTAGAACTTTGGTTCATCCTACTAAAACTATAGTAGACAGCTTTTTATGGCAAACTGTTTCTCAGCACAAGGTATTTCACAAATGACATTGCTATGACGAACATAGGTAATAATATTCATTTGAATATAGTATATTGTTTTTAATCTCACTAGCACTACTTCAAAAATTCAATTTTCAGAGATGAACTAAAAATTATTCTCTGTGCATTCCCTGATAATAAATTGTACAGCTGCTCAAAAATCTCACAGCAATTATAGAAATGATTTAATATTTGATATGTGAGGTATTGTCTCATTTGTAACTAATAAACCAGTTAGTTGGAAACCCTTAAGTACAAATCCATGAAGGAATTCACATAGAGAAGAGGAAAGAAGATTTAAAAACACAATAATTCTACTGGATTTCAAGATGAATTTTGTTCTCTAATAAGATCACAGTTACATTATCTTTTTTCTGTTCCTCTCCATATGGAATCTAACAGAAAGATGAAAAAACAGTACTCAGATATCTATCTTGCAAAAATAATATATTACAAAATAAACTATTTATAAAAGTATAAAAAAGGATAAAAACAAAAATTAAGTATTTCAGCCTTTACAGTAAGCTAGTGTCACATTTTGTTCTACCAGCTGTAATACTTCTTAATGTCCTTCAGAAGTTCTAAAATGTATATAAAACTGGAACAGTAATAATTTGTTTTAAATGAAAAGTTTTATAAGTGCTGATCTTTCAGTTCCCGCCTCAGAAGATCTGCCTATATGTATTATTTCATATTTTTGAAAGCATTGAATATCAAAATCAGTAATGACTGTACAACAGAAATATTCCGAAGCCTGGATTAGACAACTGTTCATAGATATATTTGCATAAGTAATATCTGAAGAATTAATTGGAAAGTGCTAGCAAATTGAATTCATATATTTTTGGTTTCATTGGGAAAGAAAAAACAAAACATCAAAAGCACCTGTTTTTGTTTTTACTGTATCAGATTCAATTCGTCCTGCTTTTTGCTTGAATTCTAGGAACCTTGATTTCCTGCTGCTTGCCCTTTAACAACTATCTTAAAAGGTATTTTCTTTATCTACTTTTATGCAAAGGTTTAGAAACAAGAGGATAGCACGAACCAGAAGCTATTCTTGATGGACAGTAAGGGTGAATCCACTTTGTTTTGCAAGGGCATAGAGTTTTGTCTTATGATCTCAAGTAATGTTTCTTACATTTAAGACTAAAAGATGCGACACAGCCTATTTTATTTCCTATTATGAGTCTGTCATTAAAGATTCTATTGTGCAGATGATGTTGGATATTCCTGGACTAGATCAGATTTAATGACATTCTACTTTTGTAACTAGTCACATCTAAGTACCTATTCTACCTAATCAATAAGAGTCTTTTAACTCCAAAATAACATTTTAAACCTTTAAGATTAAATAGAAAGTTATTTCTTAAAATGCCAAGAAGAAAACGAGAAATTTGATTTACCCTCTCTTTTTCACCAGCCATAAGTACAAAACCCAAACCTCTTTCCATTTGAGTCAGGAGTTTGGGAAGCCTTGGCAGTGCAGGATGAAAACAGTATGGTTTTCATTTTAGCTTTGCTACTCCATCACTGAATAGATGCCATGAAGCAGCAAATATAGATAATAAAATTTTATAAACTTTTCCCTCTTCTTTTTTGTTCAAAATATTGAATATCATAGAATCACCAGGTCTGGAAAACAACTCCAAGATCACCCAGTCCAACTGTTCACCTACAACCAATATTTCCCCACTAACTATGTCCCTCAGTACAACATCTAAATGTTTCTTGAACACCTCCAGGGACAGTGGAACACCACCTCCCTGGGCAACCCACTCCAGGGCCTAACCACATTCTGGGAGAAGAAATTTTTCCTAACACCCAACCTGAATCTCCCCCTAGTACAACTTGAAGCCAGTACCTCTAGTCCTATTGCTAGTTACGCAGGAGAAGGGGCCAATACCCACCTCACCACAACCCCCTTTTGGGCAGTTGTAGAGAGCAATAAGGTCACCACTGAGCCTCCACTTCTCCAGACTAAACAATTACCCTTTCTTCAGCCACTACTCGTAAGACTTGTGCTCCAGCCACCTCTTTAGTCTCACTGTCATTCTCTGGACACACTAGATAGCCCAGATATCTTTCTGGTACTGAGGGGCCCAAAACAAGATGTGGCCTCCCCATTGCTGAGTACAGCAATCACTTCCTTGTTCCTGTTGACAGCACTATTTCTGATACAGGATGCCATTGGCCTTCTTGGCTCATGTTCAGCTGAGCATCAACCAGAATCACCAGGTCTGTTTTTTACAGCCACTCTGTCCCAAGACTCTAGCATTTCATGGGGTTGTTGTGGACAAAGTGCAGGACCTGGCACTTGCTCTTGTTGAACTCCACTCTATTCACCTAAGCCCAGTTATCCAACCTGTCCAAATTCCTCTGTAGGCCCTTCCTACCCTCAGGCAGACCAAGACTTCCTCCCAACTTGCAAAGCAAAATTAGTGACATCCACAGTATTGCATAAAATATATATTCCGGTAATATAAGAAAGAAAAATTCCATGTAGATAACAGTGAAAAAACTTAGGCTCAGCATCAGCTATTTAATGAGCAATATTGAAAATACAGGGTAATATTCAACTTTTTAATAAACATTTATTCATAGAAAAATGTTCCATGATACAAAAATTAACTTTAGAAACAAACTGCCACCAGTTATGTCTACCAAACAATTTTCAACAGAGGCTCTTATTTCTACTTTTGAATGAGGAAAGCTTACTCCAAGTAGAATCACTAATGCAAATACTAATTTACTGCAGCAGAGAACTTGGCTTATAATTCCCCCTGGAATAACTATTTTTAGGACTACAGGAAGATTTCAGTAAGACATTTTCAGGACTGTAACCTTTGTGATGGCAACCATTCCCAAGCTGTGAAAATTAAACTAGAAAGATAATTTAGAAAAAGAATAAAACAAACAAAACAAAACAAAACAGCACAAAAACATTACGTGGCAACATTGTAATCTGCAATATTGAAACATCACATATAATCTCTATAAAATAGATATGCATTAACAATGTGCATTAATGAGCTATTTGTAATCTCTACATCATGTGACTAAAGCAATCATATTGCTGCAAAAAGCTTAGGAGTTATATGTTGTAAAATGTTTGCAATGTAAATATAAAACTGTATCTCAGTTGACTTTCTTCCCAATTCAATGTCTGTTTGATTTATTCTGTCACTGTTCAAGAATTGCTCTGATTCAGTATATGATCCAGTTGTTCCTAATGGGGCATGTCTAAGGGCAAAATATAAATAAAAGCAGCAGGATCAACCCTCAAAAGTCACTTTTTCTTCATCAAAGGTGTTCATATTTAAAAGAGCTAGCATTCACTATACATGGTATTAAAAGTGTAGTTCCTAAAGTTTCCTGAAAGAAAGCTCATTCACTGAAGACCGTTCTGCAGTGGGTCATACCCAGAACATTTCCATGTGTAAATCCAGACGAAAAATGTCTCTAGAGGATTAGGATCTCAGTCCATAAAAGTTCCATGATAGAAAGGGAAGGATTCACTATCTTGGTTTCATATCAATGTGTGATTACCCCCTCCCTAAATCCTAAACTATCAGCAAAATATAACATCAGATATTTTTAGGTCTTCTTTTTCTGGTTTTACACTTCTATACTGCAGCTACATCTACAGTTTTATAATCGGACATTCAAACTTCTATGTTTTTTAGAATAAAACATGCTGCTTTCATATAGGTCTTCTCTTTTGCTAAACGTCAAATGAAAACGATGACCATGGGAAACAACAATTTCAGTAGTATCTACAGATGAAATTTTTGGTGTCCACAGCTCCTGGCAAGTCTTGGATACAGTGTCTCAAATTAACATGCTGGGAGCAAGTGATTTCAAATTCCAATATATTGAGAAAATCTCCCAAGGTGGCATTATTCAGATCTTCTCTTGGGAAGTAGGTAAGAGAATACGTATACTGTGAAAAACATCCATTTACCCACTTGCACCATTCAACTACTCAAACACCTTCATTTACAGACTTTGTGTGAAGTATAAAAGATATTGCCTAACTTCAGATTACAAATTGAAAATAACAGAGAAAATTATTTTTCTTCTCCATGAGAAATCTAATGTTTTTTTGTGCTTTTTTTTTTTTAATCTCAAAAGCATCTAGAAGTCCCTGAGATAAGAACGAGGGTCTTGTATTTCTGTGTTAGCCCTAGATTTTTCATCCCTATTAGCTTCTAATTGATTTAACATCTGGCTTGGTGATTTGCCTAGATTATGCAAAATACACCCCAATTCAGTAATATCACCTGCTGATAAAAACACAGGGGAACCTTTTACATTTCACTACTCTGAACTCTGCTTTATAACCACCTTCCTATAGTAGAAGACAAATCCATAGAGATATTTTTGTGGCCAATGTCAATTGTCATAAATGGACATTGCAGTTGTGAAATGTATTATGAACACATACTTCTATGTATCTGTATGTAGGCCACAGGCTCATCCTGTATACTGGAAAAGAAATCAGCACTGATAATTTGGACCACGAAAATACTTTTGATTTTTCTTTTTGTCCTCTTGATGCTCCATTACACAACCCACTCCTACAGTTGTGCATTTCTTCTATATAGTGATATAAACTTTTTTGCAAATGGAATTAGCCACGCTAATTCATTTTTTTATAACCATAAACTTTTCCAAGCCATGGTTGACTGTCTCTAGCCTCTTGCCTGCATTATATCTGGCCTAAGTAAAAGAAAGCATCATTTAGCAAATTGAAGCTCTCATTAAGTTTTTTAGTTATGTGTAGCTTCTTTCCTCTTTTCTTTTTAAAAGTCTTTTGAATTTCTTTTAAATAATAATCTCAGACACAAATATGAGTTTAGATATTACTTAGATAGTTGCTCTTACATTCCTGATAAATTATTGTCCTGGTTTCAGCTGGGATGGGGTTGATTTTTTCTTCATAGTGTCTGTTATGATACTGTTTTGGCTTCTGGAGAAAAATAATGCCGATAACACACTGTTGTTATAGTTGCTGCTGAGCAGTGCTGTACAGTGCTATACAGATCTCTACAGAGCTTCTCATACTGTCCTACCAGTGACAGGGACTGAGGGTGTACAAGGAGCTGGGAGAGGACAGAACCAGGACAGCTGACCTAAGCTGGACGAAGGGATATTCCATACCAGGTAGCATCATGTGGAAAAGCCATAAAACTGTGGGGAGTTGTCCATCAAGCAACTGCTGCTCAGAAATTGGCTGGACATTGGCCAGCAGGTGGTGAGTAATTGTATTGCACATCACTTGTTTTGTAAATAGATGTACATATCATTATTACCTTTTCTATTACTTTTTCTCCTCCTTTTCTCTCTTAGTTTTTATCTCAACTTGTGAGTTGTGCTTTGATATTTTTTTCAATTCTCCATCCTACTGGGGCATGGGCAGTCAGTGAATGTCTGTGTGGTAGTTAGCTGCCTGCTGAGCTAAATGTCAATATCCTGATTTCTTTTGCAGAAGTGTCTACACTACTTTTGTGAAGAATTACTACATGTGTAGAACAGAGAAACTACAGAAACATAGATCACACTGTTGATAATAAATGAAAAATAAAAGCATCATTGCGATAGTTAAAATGATGTTAACACTTGCTGTCTAAATGGTCTAAATGATCCAATTGCAGCTCATCAATAATACTAATGGATTTCAAACTGATATATGCAGCATTTCTAGTATTTATTTCTTTTTCCATTGCTCACCTCTCTTCCAGCATGTCAGTGGGTTCAAAGATCAACAGTTGCCCAATGAAAAAAGGTCCAAGGCAAGCAGTCAGTGTCCTGAGTTCATCAGAGTCTTTTGACAAGTTTCTTTTGGTTGTAGATCTCCCTGAGGTTATTTATTTATTTATTTATGACGTTCAGGTAGTCAATGATTATTTAATATTGTTAAAATGTTCTTGTTTTGGGAGTAGTTCTTATAAAGTAAAATCAGACGATTTCATAAAGGTACTTTTAGGTGTAACTCACCTAAGCACTGAACAGATTACCAGATTAGTTAAAACAAACTAATAAACTCAAGAGCATTAAGTACAAAACTGGTAAAAGTCTAATAACACTTAAAGACTTGCATCAGTAGGTTAATGAAAAATCTCTGCTGTGTGACTAAAAATACTGGCCTATAGTATCAAGGATGAGTCAATGATGAGTCAGAGCCAAGTAGAGAAAAAGAGGGTAGAATGAAACTATTAAGGATTCTAGGATCTTAATGACTTTTGTATAAGAGCATAACTTAATCTGTATGTCAGAACTGTGCAAATGTATTATTCTTTTTGCCATAAAGACACCTATATTCTTTCTAATGAGATGCAGACAACATACGAGCAGCAGCATTTAAAGATATAAATCACACTGTTGATCAAACAGGGAAAAGATAACTTTTACCATGGGTTTGCAATATGTGCATAGTAAATGTGCATTACACTGCGTTCTCCACAGTCAGACCCCTCACTGAAAGAGGAAACGGTTCAGACAAACTTTTGAAATGCATACCTGTAAGAGATTATTCTTTTATATCATTGACTCAAAGTTTGCTGAGGAACAAGCCCAGGCAAATCCTGGGCAAAGGTAGAGAAATATTCTGTCTGGAGGACACTGATGGACAGGTCCTGGCTAAGGGTTGTGAAATCATTTAAGGAGCACAGATGGACAAGGCCAGGGGCAACAAGAGAGAGATAAGCTGCTGATAATGGCCGGGAAATGGTCTTTTGTTTGGACTTATCTCAAGGAAGATGGCCACCTCAGGAGGTACGCACATGGCTCTTGCTCAAGCACCCAGGAATGTCACGTAGGCAGGAAAAAATAGATAAAAGAGGGTCCAACAACCATGAGGATAGGTGTCTGCCATCAGATCCCTCACTATGGACTGCATGCTGATGGACTTCCCTAGGCCTGCTACCTGAAACCTGCTGCTTCCTCCTGGACTTACTTTGCAGCTTCTTCCTGGACCCACTCGGTACCTGCACCCTCTCGTTGCCCAAGGCTGGCCACGCTGCTCCTTCCCTTCGGCCTCGGACCATCGGAACGGTGTGCAACGGACCGCTGCTGGATCTTGGTGGTGACTTATCCCCTCTTTAAATAATTCTTGCTTCTTTCCTATTCTTTGCTATCGCCTTACTCCCCTCCCCCTTTACCCTAACTCGTAATAGCGTCCGTCCTCCCCTTTCTTCATCTCCCTTATTAACATTTGTAATAAACTGGTTGGACCAACATTTGAACCGTTGTTTCTTAATCTCACACTGGGTATACATACATCAAAGATACCACCGCCATACTATGTTGTGGGCCAACATAAAAAAATAGGAGGCATCAATTTTGGAGTAGCCCTCTTATATTTCTTATTCCCAGTTACTCCTGTTTGAAGATCCTTTGTTGGTAGTATTCTTGACAAGAAAAATACAGGAAACAGGAAAACATTTTTGTTGTTTTAATTCTTCAACTTTATCATTCAAAATACTCTTTTTTAAAAATTATTACTATTTTTTGTAAGCATTACAGAGAGATTTGTGCTGTTGGAAGCTTTCATAATGATTTTGCATCTCTGAAAAACTGTGTTGAGCTGACTCAAAAAGCTTGGGAAAAGAAAGATAATGGCAAACATTTTAAACTTTCTCGAAACAAACATGGGGCTAGTATGATAGATGTATCTGTTTTCCATCTCCTGTGATAGTGGCTTAGGAAAACTTTTAGCTATTTCTTCAACTGCCAAAAGATTAGGGAAGACTTCATTAAACACTGGATTTCAGTTCCTCCAGGTATATAAGGTGTCATCAACTCAGCAATATTTGTGCTGATTCAGCTAAATGTGCATAGCTAAAGCATTAATTTGCTTTTAAAAGTGTGTTTGGAAGCAATTCTGTTTCAGAAATAGTAGCAAAGTCAGCTGAAAGACTGCAGTCAAATTCTGTTTTAAAATGAAATTGAAAGATCAGTTTATTGTAAATTCTTATTTACTGAGGAAGGGCTAGTACTGTCTTTTTTTCAGGATAATACTAATATAGTGTATACGTTACTGTACTATATTCCCTAAGAGTAGTTTTATATTATATTCTTTCACTTTTCCTGTGAAAATTTTTAACAGGTTTTTTTTTTTTTTTTTTTTTTTTTAACTTTAGATCTTCATCTCAGATTCTTTTTCTAGAGGGCTTGATCATTTTCCCAACTCATTAGTAACCATTATTTCCACTGATGGAAAAAGTTATGCTTTTAAGACACTAAAAGAAAAGGTTTCAATGCCCTTGCCACTCAAGAACTTTATAAATATATATATATGCCTTTATAAAGTGAATATGTAGAAAATTGAATGACTGTTCAACATAAAACAATACTTTGGAATGAAGGAAGGGAAAACCTGCATGTTTTCTATTTCTTACTTTTTCCTTAGTTTTGTTTACAATGATGCTTTCTACTTTCTTTATTGCTGTGAGTGAGACAAAGTTCCCTGTCCAGTGTCTTTTTGCTAACAAGCTGTTCTGATTCCTATGTGTACTTTTTAAGACAATGTAATTGTAAAAACTGCAAATACTTGGGTGTGCCGTTCCTCCATAAACCAATTGCTTGGCTGATAGGCTTTGAAGAGGGCACACAAAGTATGCTTTCCAGACCCTCAAAAAATACATCTAGATAAGTGAAGAACAACAGACGTCACCTGGGCTTGTTCAAACCATTGAATACTATCCACACAGCATTTTTGTCTCTTAAAGAGAGAGACAAAGATTTGACATATGGACCATTTTTTAAATAAGGAAATGGTTGGATAGTAGAAGTCAAATTGTTGAGGTTGATAGCTCAATGTCCAGATGGAGATCAGTGATGATGGTGTCCCTCAGAAGTTTGTACTGGGGTGCGTATCATTTAACATCTCTGTGGGTGGCACAGGAAGTTGGACTGTGTTTCAGCACGTTTGGATATGGCACCAAGCTGTGTGCTGTAGTTGACACAGCAGAGGGAAGGGATGCCATACAGAGGGATCTTGACAGGTTTAAGAGGTGGTCCCATGCAAGCCTCATGGAGTTCTAAAAGGCCAACTGCAAGATCCTTCTCATCATTCAGGGCAATCCCAAATATGAATACAAGCTGTACAATGAGTTGGTTGAGAGCAGTCCTGCACACGAGGACAAGGAGGTATCGGTAGATGAAACATTTGATATGGACCAGAAATGTGTGCTTGCATCCCAGAAAGCCAACCATATGCTGAGCTGCATCAAAAGAAGTGTGGTCAGCCAGGCAAGGGAGGTGGGTGATCCTGCCCCTCAACTATGAACTGGCAAGACTTAACCTGGAGTACCACGTTCAGATGTGGAATCCTCAGTACAGGAGAGATGTAGACTTGTTAGAATGCATCTGGGGGGCAGAAGGGGGGTTCAATATCTACAGTAGGGCTATAAGAAAGGGACAGACTCTTTAGCAGGGTCTGTTGTAATAGGACAAGGGGAAATGGTTTTGAATGAAAAGAAGGGAGACTGAGATCAGATGTAAGAAAAAAGTTTGTTCCTGTAAGAGTGGTGAAACACTGGAACATGTTGTCTAGAGAGGTGGTAGATGCCCCATCCCTGTAGACATTCAAGGCCAGGCTGGACAGGGCTCTGAGCAATCTGATCTATCTGTAGGTGTCTCTGTTCATTGCAGGGGATTTGGATTAGATGACTTTTAAAAGCCCCTTCCAATTCAAGCAATTCTATGATTAGATAATATAGATCTCCATCTATGATATCATAGGTAGAAAGTGATCTCTTAGTCTGATGTGCATTCCGTCTCCTGAGAATACAAAGTGATCTTTATAAAAGTAGCAGTCTTCCAATGCCAGTATATTTGATGTGTCCCAGTCACTTCAGTTTCCCATTAGATCTGTTCCCTTTCTTCAATATATGAGTTACTCTATTTGAAATGCTAAAATTAATTTTAGAAGGGGAAACAGATTCTGTTAGTATAATATGCAGTGAACTAGTGTACTGACATGGTTTTATGATTTTTGTTATCAGTATTTCACATCATAACATCATCTGAAACATTGGGAATTAAAGAGTTAATGCTCCAGTTCTGCGGACTGCTGATTTTCTGGGTACCTCGTTCTGAGAAGAGAATTACATACCCCAGAGGACTTTGCGTTTCCATTTTCCATTCAGAGGGAAAGATAAATCTGCCCACAAGTCATGATACTGTCCTCTTTTTGCTGCTTGCCTTGGCACTGCATGCTTCCTAGCCATCTTGCTTCAGCTTTAGAGTAAGGCCTTCAGTTTTGAATGCTCTCTCTCTCATTTTATTTGATTTATTAGCCTCAATTCCAATTGTATTGTATTTTACTGTGTTATCTTATATTCCAATGTCATATTTAGTAAATTAACTTTCCTCCTCAGATCATGCCCATCTCCCATCTCCCTATTCTTTCCCTTCCCCAGAGTGTGGGTCCATAGGTCCCTCTTCCCCATTAGGCACTTAACCTGGCTGAACTGGCCCATAAACCGTTGACAGGCCCCCACCTTTTTCACGCTGGTGGGCCTTTTTCAGGAGAAACAGAAAATTAGATAAAAAAAAAAGAATAACAAAACATAGACATAGTCTTCAAAATGTTTTATATATTGGAAAGCCAAAACTGTGTCAGTTTTCAAATGCATAAATTAAATTATTTATCAAAGGCTAAATTACAGCTCAGAGAAAAAGTCATAACAAGACCTTGAGAGTTAATAATAATTCATTATCTTTTAAATAAGCAGCAAAGTTCTTTTTTAAACAGTGTTATATATTTTAAAGAACATAATGAATACATAACATTTTGTGTTGTATTTTGACATACATACCATCACAAGAATATTCCTTAAATATCTACAGGTTTACTTTTTGGTTCATACTTTCTGTTTGATTTTGTTTTTCCTCGTGGAAGTAGAGGCTGGGTCTTCTTCTCAGCAACACTCATGTAACTTTTCTTCACTTTCAGTAATATTTATTTTAACTCTTTTTTAAATGAAACCCTGAAAGACAGTCTTAGTTTAATGATGTGGGAGCATTAAAGTAACTGATATTTAACCCATATGAGAACAGCAAGATTTGTGCATAGGTGGAAATGTAATCTCTTTGAATTAGTTATCCCTGAGTGATGTAAAAATGTGCATCTTTTTCTCCAGTGTATGTACTATCTTTGAGTCCAAAGAGTAAGCATCTCTTAGTGTCTTTTATCTTCCTAAAAACATCCTTCGTGTTTTTGAAAATAAAGAACCTCTACTGAAACATCTATTTTGTTTCAGCATCTTAAGATCAAACTTCCACTGACATCAGTAGTCAGGATTTTGCCAAAGGTCATTAAAGCTCAACACATTGTTTGATTCAGAAAAGCAAGACAGACGATGCCAGACATCATTGGATTAGATTATTTTTTTTACCCCAGCTATAGAAGGTATCAGTATGTGATTTTGTGCAGCACGTATGACTGCCAAAGTCAATTAACAAATCATTTCTGGAGCATTTAAGTTCTTTGCTAAGGTAATGATTTATACTATGCTGTAGAGAATAAAGCAAGGATATTTGTTTCCTTTGATGCATTGTAATGTAAGAGTATGTAGAAGGCCAGTTTCCTTAACGATAACTGGTTGAGAACCTTTTCTAGAGCAACAAGGGATAATAAGAAAGCAGTGATGGGAACCAAGACAGGTCAGTCATATTAATCTATGAGGGCATATGAGAGTATTTATTGCACCAAGGCTATGTGATTTAGGACTTCTAAGTTGGAAGACAGTGACCACATATAAACCTGGTCAGGATATAGACAGAATATGGGAACGTTGATGCAAGCAAAGTTGTCTGAGTGAGGATCCCTGGATGAGGATGATAAAAAGGAATAGAAGTCGGAACCCTAAGAAAAATACTGAGACACTGGCCTGACAAAGCATAAATGGAAACAGTAACCAATAAAACTTCCAGTGACATCACTTCCAGGAAGATCAACCTGGACTTTGCAGCTGATAAGACTGTGAACAAGGAGGGGGCAGGCTGAAAGGTTTTATAAACTGCAGAGCTCTGCATACCCCATAGTGGGATGTGTAGGAGGAAATGGAAACAGGAAGAAGAGAGAGGATAGCTAGAAAAATGGTAGAAATGAGACAGGCACATTTAAAACTTCTGGCCAAGCCCTGAACCTGATCACCATAGTCTGTCCTATCTTCTTACATTTTAACCTCAATTTAGCCTAGGCAGAGATCCTGAGTCCTAGGGTATTAGCTGTCCTGGGCACGCGCAGCTGGAAGAGGCAGCTGCACTCTCGTTTCTCTTTACCTCCCTTAACACTAATACCAGGGCTGCTATTGTATTCTTTGTTTCCCTGGTAGAGGAACTCTGCATGACAGAATAAAGTAAAGAAAGATATATTGACTCTGTTTTAAATCAGTTTAAAGGAAAGGAACCTGGAAGAGTGCTTTATCTTCAACTGTAACTGTCTCCCTTGATTCTTGACACAATGATTGACATAGCAGTCTACTGGAAGGGGATAATGGAGGAACGCTCACCTAGTAATTTGCTAATACTGAAATACATAAACTGTAAATGAATACTGGGAAAATCCTGAGCCATCTATTCAGTTTCTCCCTTAGTCATCTCTGAGCCTACACAGCTGAGTGAGGTGAATTTCGATTACCTGACTGCAAACTGTAGCAGACGAGACTGTGACCCTATGTATCTCCTTCTAGGGAACAAGACCCTGGCATGCTTTGGCAAACATACATCAAGTCTGGTGACAAGGCAGCCTGACAGCACAAATTGCCTCTTGATATCTGGTGAGTCATCTGAACCCATCAGAAGAATGTATTTCTCAAAATCTACACAAATGCTTTGTAGCCAACTATACTTGGTCACTGCAGTAAAACTAGTATAGCAATGAACACCAACATTAAAACTAAGGAAAACACTTAGTCAATTTCAATTTTTTTTGTTTGTTTGTTTTAATAATTAACAGATTATTGGCCATATTCTCTGTTCATTTAAACTTTGCACTTCAATGAAACACAAATTTATATCTATTAAAATCAGGTCCCACAATGTATCTGAGTTATAGCTGTTGCACTGATGATTTGAAATAGAATTAACCATTTAGTTACTGTCATAAATTGTAGGAAACGGGTCAATATTAATATAGATATGAATTAATGTTGTGGAAAAATGAGGCCTTTAAATGACTTTTGAGATGAAGCTGGTATTTAAAAAAAGACTAAGTTATCTAGAGGTGAATAACATTCAACATAAAGACTCCTTGCACAGTAAAGTCTCCTTGGATCACTTAAATATTTATGGTATCAAAGGTAATGATTCAAATTATGTTCATATTTAAAAGAGAAAAAAACACATGATTCATTCAGTTCTAAAACATACAAAGAAGATAAATATATCTTTATAGCTCGTATACAGATACCTGCATTATTTTGTTTTTAAGAAAAAATGTACATTTGGAAAATGGAATTAAGCTCGATTTAGTGCAGGTGAGTTTTCCAGCTATGAATGAAAAAGGAAAAAATTTAAGAAGTTTTGAAATAAACTTCTTACAGAAATGTTGATTCCCTCTTACATATATCCTTATCCTTATAAACTAAAAGGAACAAACTAGAAATAATGGTTTAAATGTTATGGTTTTATGATTTTTGGTTATTGGTATTCCACATCATAACATCATTTAGTGCACTGGGAGCTCCAGTTCCAGGCACCTGTCTGGAAGAGACAAACTACATACCCCAGAGGACTTTGCATTCAGAGAGGGGATATAAGCTTTCATAGATCACCTGACTGGCCCTTTTTTGCTCTCTCTCATTCCTGATGCTCAATCGGACTGTGAGTCTCACCTCCACATTATGGTGAGGCCCTCAGTTTTTGGACACTCTATCTCATTATATTTGATTTATTAGCTTCAGTTCTAATTACATTGTATTATAGTGTATTATCTTGCATTCTGATACCATATTTAGTAAATTAATTTGTTTCTCCTCAGATCGTTGCCACTGTTTGTAATCCTTTTGGGTTCCCCTGTTTCCCCTTTCTGGAGGCATGGATTCGTGAATGCCTCCTCCCTGCTAGTCATGGAACTGGGCCGAACCAGCCCTTAAACCGTTGACAATATCTTTTTTCATTCACTTATTTTTACTTTGAAATTTTATATTTTTGACACCTATAGAGCTTCTGTTCTGATGGACAAAGCTTTAACAACCCATTATGTGATCTCTGTGTCTTAGACCATGCACACCTAGATATCAATGAATCAGACTATCCAAACTCATATGACAGAAAAAAAGAAAACTTAAAGATAAAGGTGTTCTTAGAGGTGAAAATATACATGCTAGAAGTGTTAGTGGATTTGTATTGCCTATTCATTCTCAGCAGTTGCAAAGAATAAGCCTATTTTGTTATATCCTTCTTCCCTAATCTACAAGCAGCCCTTTGAGCAGCATGAAACATCTCTGACAGCAAGATTGCTACTGATGAAAGATACACCAGAATCTGAGGCATGTATTTTGAGCTGTCTGTGAAAGACTGGCTCATCTGTGCGAAGTCAGACACTGGGTCCCTGCATTGCCCCACCATCAGTGTTTCCCAGGGCAGTGTACATTGCTGTCAAACCTCAGACAGTGAGAGTCAGACTCAGACATCCGGCTCTGTCTCGTACAGTACTGCAGCCAGGCCTCTGACTCATATTTTTTTAGCACTGTACTCAAGCTCTACCCTCTCTCACCATCTTTCTATATGTCATAGAATCGCTAAGGTTGGGATCTGGATAGGCTGGATAGCTGGGCTGAAGCCAATGGGATGGGATTCAACAAGACCAAATGCCGGGTCCTGCACTTTGGCCACAATAACCCCAGGCCAATATATAATAACCTACAGGCCTGGGGCAGAGTGGCTTGAAGACTGTGTAGAGGAAATGGACGTGGGGGTGTTGATTGACGCTAGACTGAACATGAGCCAGCAGTGTGCCCAGGTGGTCAAGAAGGCCAATGGCATCCTGGCTTGTATCAGAAATAGTGTGGCCAGCAGGAACAGGGAAGTAATTGTCCCCCTGTACTCAGCACTGGTGAGGCTGCACCTCGAGTACTGTGTCCAGTTTTGGGCCCCTCACTGTAAGAAAGACATCGAGGCCCTGGAGCATGTCCAGAGGAGGGCAACAAAGCTGGTGAGAGGTCTGGAGCACAGGCCTTATGAGGAGTGGCTGAGAGAGCTGGAATTGTTTAGTCTAGAGAAGAGGAGGCTCAGGGGAGACCTTATTGCTCTCTATAACTACTTCAAGGGAGGTTGTAGTGAGCTGGGGGTCAGCCTCTTCTCTGGAGTGAGTAGTGATAGGACTAGAGGGAATGGCTTCAAGCTGCACCAGGGAAGGTTCAGGCTGGACATTCATAAATACTACTTCTCTGAAAGTATTTTCCATATTTTATAAGCAGCTAGTAAAATGAAAGCTGAGTCTACAAACACCCTACATTTGTCCAACACTGGTGCCTCTATGTATGTTGCACTGCTGAGCCCAACTTGAATATTCTGTTCAGTTTGGGACATTTCACTAGAAGAACAATATTCAGTTGCTCAAAAGTATGCAGAAAAGACCTTCTAAGCTGATAAAGGGACTGGAACACAAGACTTGGTTGACAAGGAAGGAGCAGGGTTTTTTCAGGCTGGAAAAAAAAAAAAGATGGTGAAGGGTGGCCTCATTACTCTACAGCTCTATAGAAGATTGCAGCGAAGAGAATATTGATCACTTCTCAGCTGACAGGTGACAGGACATGAGGAAACAGAATCAGGTTTTACAAGGGGAGGTTTAGATTGGACATTATGAAGAATTTCTGCACAGAAAAGAATTGTTCATGTATTTGGCCAAGCTGCCCAGAATAGCAGAGACCCCATCCCTAGAGTTAAGAGAGATCTGGACATTGCATAAGGGGACATGATTTAGCAGGGAAGTTGTCAGGTCACATTGAAGGTTGGACCTTATCTTGAAGGTCTTTTCCAACCTAGATGGTTCTGTGATTGTCTATGATGAAAAAGAATATTCTGTAAAGGTATCTGTGGGCCTAATTCTAATCAAAATCATTTATGTAACAGAAAAGTAAAATGTCAGTGTCATTCTCTGATCGATGTTAACAGAACTTTGGGGAATTCGAATACCTTGTGTTTCTGTGTTAATCATTATAGAACACAAAGACACAATATTGTATATGAAAATTATACCAAATATAACATTTTAGAGATCAGATACTGCATCAGTCTGGAGATTTTTTTCTTTAAAGTGTTACTGGCTCTCTATTTAATTTGTCAGATATGAGCCTTAGACAAAGGAAAGATATGCAGTAAACTTTCCATTACTTTTTCAGGCTTTAAAAGACTTCTTGAGGACTGTAAAATGTGTTTCCACTTCTCTAGCTTTGTGTGTAGCAGAGCTGTTCACAGAACTGAAGAACTGAAATATAGATACTGGAAATACTCAATATTCTCAGTCATATTTCGTTTATTGTTTTTAAACTGTGGTCATACCTGCTGTCTGCTCTTTTTAATTTTTTTCAGTAAGTGACACATATCTCTTTGTCGCTTCTTTGAGTTAAAAATTTCTTTGAGATGTTTAAATGGTCCACTTGTACTGAATGGGGAGCAGAAAATTGCCTGTTTTCTGCTAATATGAGGGTCAGCCTCTTCTCTCCTGTGACTACTGATAGGACTAGAGGGAATGGCTTCAAGCTGCACCAGGGAAGGTTCAGGCTGGACGGTAGGAAATACTACTTCTCTGAAAAGGTGATCAGGCACTGGAATGGGCTGCCCAGAGAGGAGGTGGAGTCACCGAGCCTGGTGGTGTTCAAAGAGAGTTTGGATGTTGTGTTGAGGGATATGGTTTAGCGAGAACTATTGGCGATGGGCAAATGGTTGGACTGGATGATCCTGTGGGTCTTTTCCAACCTTAGCGATTCTATGATTCTATGATTCTAATCCAGTTTATTAGTGATAGAAAAAGAAGCTGTCCATTTTAGTTTCATATGTTGATCATACATGGCCTTCTGTTTTTATTACTTGTTCTGATATGAAATCGAGATTAAGGCTAAGTGTTATTATCAGTGAGCATAAAAGCTTACACACATAGAGATAAATGGGAGTATTCACGCTTCTTCAGAAGCATTATTATTGAATCAGCTACCCTAAAAATGTAAGTAAAATGGATCTGAGCCACATATCAAGAGATTTAGTTAAAAAAAGACATTAAAAGCAACAACCACACAAATGAACCTCATAGACAAACCAAACACAAAAACAACCATCACCGACAAAATAATATCACAAACAAACCTCTGAGTACTGCGAAGAATTAGAGAGCTCACTTAGGGGAGTACACCTTCTTGGTCTTTCCTTTATAGGTGCATAAAACTTCCAGGTGGTTTACGTACCTGTAGAAGCCTTCTCCACCCATACCCATGCTTTGAGCAGGGACGCTAGTAGATCAGGTTTCCCGACAATATTCTGAATTTCTGAATATTGTAAATAACAAGAATGCTATAAAATAACCTTTTTTTTTTTTTTTTTTTTTTTTCCCAAAAAATATTGAAGGTGTTTCAAGGACATTCATTCTTTTTCACAAGTGAATGTTAAGAGGTTGTCAACAATCTGTGCTGATATAGAAAACAGAAGCCTAATATGAGAGCTTTTTTTCCTCATATCATTTCTAGTAGGGATTAGAATCTGTACCTCTAAACATTTTGTCTGGAGGAAAGCTATCCAGATGTATGCATTTGCTAACCATTGTCATGAATTGCTAAATTTGCGTTGAACTCTTTAACCATTACAATTCCTAAAACCAATCATTTGATTTTATAGGAAATGTGGAGCTGAAAGAATAATTTCAAAAGTATCTGTATCAAAACAAATTTAAACATTTATATACTTGTCTGAAAGTAAAACTAGAAACAGTGACTGCTCTTGAGTTCAAAATTGCTCAAGAATTGTTCACAAACCGCTTTTATTAAATCTGTGAATATATATTATTAATTATGCAGCTTATTGTTTTTTAATGGACAGGAATTAACCCCTGCTTGCTTCACAGCCATGAAGTAAAATTGAATTTGCCTTGAAAACAACACCATTATGAACATGTGAAATATACCAAATGTGTCAATTTCATGTTTTATTGTATGGATATAAACCTAGTGATCATTCACTGTAGTGTGTTTTTAGGAAATATTTCGTTGAAACGTGAGAACATACAGAACATAATTTATCTCTTTGCAGAGATTACTGAAAAACAAGTTTTAAAATATTTAGAAATTCCTTTGAGACAAACATTATACTGGTACTATGTTATATGAAGGCCAGTAGTGAAATGTGACTACTGAAAGAGATGATGGTCGTAAAAACAATTAAGAATATTTGGGAAGGATGTTGGAGGTAAATAAAAACTGATAAACAAACAAAATAAACAACAAGAAGAAAAAAGACTCCTTTTCTATCTTTCTTTATACTGTTTTTTTGCAAGGTGAAAAATTTACAATAGTAATATTACAGTAATAGAAATTGTGAACATTTGCGCAAACCATAGGAAGTCTGAGGTTAAAACAAGTGATTATGATGAAATGATGACTGTTCTGGAAGTATTATAAATGCACAAATGCTGAATATTTGGCAAATTATTTATTTTTTGAAGTATTGTGATTTAAGACTATGTTGGAATTTTCATACAGAGGCATATTGGTTATATTTATATGTTTTCCTGTTGTCATAGAATTTGTAGCAAATGTAGTCAGTTAAGTGACATAGACTAAATTTCTGGTGAGCTTACAGAACAGGATAGGAGAAAAAAAACAGTTGTGGTTGTCTTTAGAGTCACTTCTGAACAAAAAAATCCAGTATGCTTTTTTGAAACTGTCACCCAAACTTCAGTACTGTAAATTAACATGAATTCAAGAATTCAAGGTAATAAAAATAAAAATAAAATTAAATCACACACTTCTTGGCTTTGTTGTGTTTTTTTTTTTTTTTTTCCAAATTTTTCAAAGCAGTAAATGCTTTTCTTACAATTTCATAGCATTTTCTGTAAATATTACATCTAAATCCTTTAGGTAATGAGGAAATACTTTTTATGGTCACAGGGAAGCATGCTCAGAAATAGAAAAAATATAAGGAGATTTTTTTTGTCAATTCGCTGTACAATTATTTTTACTAAGATTTAATTGTATAGTTCAAAGGAAATATGGTAGTACAAGAATCATCTTTTATGGGTTCTTTAAAATATATACCTTTGTTTCAAGGAGTTTAACAAAATCATTGTTCTTCTTAATATCTGTGCAATAGACATTTAATGAAGTATTCAGATACATTTTGTGTTATATAAACTGTGTTCTACAAAGCTTCTCTTGGGGAACATAATCAGGCAAATACAATTTAGGTGCCATTTCTGTTTATTAAGTATAATGAAAAAGAAAGAAGCTATCTCAGCAGTCATTTGCCCTTCTTCAGCATTTACACCGTAATTCTTACAGTAACTGACTTTCATAACATATAACCAGAGGTAAGAATTTATTGCAGATTTTCAAATTTATTTTTTCTCTTACATATATTCTGTACTTGCACAAGTATCTAAGTGAAAAAAGTGTTTTTTTTTTCTTTCTGTCTGTCTCTCTACACACATACATGCATACATGTATATGAATATGTATATACAGATACATATTTATGCCAGTAGATATCCATCTAAATACAGCATTTAATACTATTGTTCATGTATCATAATATGATATTCAAAGAAAATGTGTATATGGGTACACTGATTCTGTAAAAAAAAAATTGATAAAACATATTAAACAAAAAAATATGTATTTATAGTACGGTGCTTAAGATCTGTAATCTACCGTCATTGCAGAGAGGAGATTCATGAATAATTAATAATAATAATAAAGCAGTTCAAATATTATAATCATTTTAGTAATGTAATGTTATATATGTCTCAATAATTTTAATATTTTATTATATTTTCATATTATAAACAACCAAATTTATAATAGCATTTTTTTGTATGCATGATTTACAGAAAAGGAACTTCAAAAATAATTTATAAATTTAGCTTCATATTACATTATAGTTATGTAGAGTTTATAGACTTCATTTTTTTTGTAGGAACTTATGCTTTTACAACATGATATTGTTGTGATATGATATGGTTGTGGAGTGTCCTTCTCTGGAGATATTCAAGACATGCCTGGATGCCTACCTGTGCAGCCTGCTATAGGGAGCCTGCTTTGCAGGGGAGGTTGGACTCAATGATCTCTGGAAGTCCCTTCCAACCCCTACAATTCTGTGATTCCTTATTATTATGCAAATCCAAGAATATGTAATTTATAAAGAAATAATTCTGAAAAAGCAGGAAAGAGTGTTCATAGAGGTGATTTCATATGACAGTAGCACAATATGACAGTTCATATGACAGTTCACAATATTTGATATTCAAAAGATCTTCCTTTCATTTGGGTGACATTTGTCCTTCACAGATTTATATTAAGTTCATTCTGTCTTGCAGAAATACTACACCATCTATTTTAACAATATGGCTCCTATTATCAGCACCCTTTGATTCTTAAAACTATTCTTGCTGAATTGAAATAAGCCCTAAAACCATAAGAAATATTGGGAACTGGATGCCAATTGGGAACTAGAATAAAAAAGTAAATTGATCAGTAAACACAGTGCATACAAGTTTCTCAAGCTAGATTGCATTATTGCTTTAGAGACTTTGAGCCTTATGTGTTGTGGCAGAGCACTTTGCAATATGTAGCTTTCACTAAAACTGTAGGAAAAAAGTCTTGCCCTTGAAAAATAGAGTTAAATCAATGCAATGTCTAAGTATTAAATTATTTCCACTTACTGTTTGAAGTCCTTTGTTGCATTGATCTGATTGCCACATGTGCATTTAAAGTAAGCTGTTCCTGTGCAATTATTTCACGGTATGGATTTGTGTGAGTAGCCTTACAAAAAGTGATCAAAAATACCACGTTAAAATGTAGTTCTTAGTAAGACATATTTTTTCAGTCAAAGATATGTTTTTGACGTGCTTTTCCCTGGTTTGTTACTTTAAAGATCTACTCATGAACATAGGTTTTGATCTTCAAGCCTAGAAGTAGTGGCTGCTATAATTGTCTTTTGATATCACTGGATGTTTTAATTCATCTGAACTGACAAACAAGTGTTGATTTCTTTGATTAAATTATGTATATTGGATGGTACATACAAATGACTTTCAACTGAAGAATTTCAGTTCCAACTTCAAGAAAACACCTGGAAAAAAAAAAACAACTGAAAGTTCAGAATGTCCTACAGAATGTTGAGATCATTATCACTGTCATCATGAAAACAATATACATGCATGTTTATCTTTTTTTTTCCTGTATGAATGTTACACAAAGTAAAAACTAGCATGACTCAATGTATGACTCCTTTTTATTGCTGAAATTATAACGTTGTATTCTAAGAGCATCTTGAAAAAAGTGAAGGCTGAGGGTGCTGTGAGAGTAAAGCAGGGATAAAAGACCTTGCAAAGAAAAGATATGAAGATAGGAAAAAAAAAAAAAAAAAAAAAAAGCCTTCCATAATAATACTACTAATCTTCCCAGTCTCAGGGGAAATTATTTCACATTAAACTGTTTTTGTATGTCGGTAATACTTAAAGCACATGAGCCAGTTCCAATTATTTCTCACCTATTTCTTACTTTTAAGAAACTAATATCAACTTGACAGATAAAATTACTTTGCTACAATAGTTTTGTATGTGAATCATTAGGCCACCAAAACAAAACAAAACAAAACAAACCTTACACTATCATTCTTCATGATGATAGTGAAATGAAACAAAGATCACCTGCAAAAAAATTTTTATTTATTAGCAAAAGTTTTACTTTGATGAGGAAGAATGTTCTATAGAACTTTTTTTTTTTTTTTTTTTTGCTTGACTGCAATCTAAATCAAGGTATCATTCACTTCCAGTGCTAAAGGAACATTTAATATTTGAAGTCAAGAATTCAAAAGGTAGGAGATACCCAAATTTAATCACTTCATATATAAATATCTAGATTTTTATTTCATGACCATGTTTTCTTTTCTATCAAATCTCTGAAATGCTCAATGCAGGAGACCTGCATGGATAAACGAGGAGCTCATAGTTAAACTCATAGGGAAGAAGAAGGTTCATAAAGTGTGGAAAAAAGGCCTGTCTACTTGGGACAAACATAGGAATATGGTCAGGGCCTGCAAGGATGCAACGAGAATGGCTAAGGCCCACTTGGAATTAAATCTGTCAAAAGAAATCAAGGATAACAAGAATGGCTTATTTATGTCAATCAGTAGTAGAAGGAGGACTAAGAACAGTGTGCATCCACTACTGAATGAGGTGGGTGCCCTCGTAACTGGGAACTCTGAGAAGGCAGAGATACTGAATGCTTTCTTTGCTTCAGTCTTTACTACCAAGACTGCCGCTCAGAAATCCCAAGCCTTGGAGGTAAGAGAGAGAGTATGAGGATGGAAGCCTTCCCCTTCGTTGAGGTGGACCTGATCAAAGAGCATTTAGCAATAATCTACACATACACCCATGTGTTCTGAGGGAGCTGGCAGAAGTGATTTCTATCATCTTTGAAAGGTCTTGGAGAATGGGAGAGGTCCCTGGTGACCACCAATATCACATCAATCTACAAAAAGGGAAAGAAGGATGATCTGGATAATTACAGGTCAGTCAGCCTCACTTCCATTCCTGAAATTGTGATGGAACGACTTGTTCTGGATACCATCTCCAAGCATTAGGAAGAGAAGAAAGTTATCAGGAGTAGACAGCATGGATTCACCAAGGGGAAATCATGCTCCATTTGCTTGGTAGCCTTCCATGATATCATCACTGTCTAGGTAGGTGGATTCTGTATACCTTGACTTCAGCAAGGTTTTTGACACTGTCTCCCACAACATCCTTTTAAAGAAGCTCAGAAAGTGTGGGATAGATGTGTGGACAGTGAGGTGTGTTGAGAACTGGCTGACTGGCAGAGCTCAGAGGGTTGTCATCAGTGGCACATCGTCTAGTTGGAAGCTTGTAATTAGCAGTGTTCCTCAGGGGTTGGTGCTGGATCCGGTCTCGTTCAACAATTTCACCAATGACCTGGATGAAAGAATAGAGGCTACCATCAAATCTGCAAATAATACAAAATTGCAAGGAGTGGCTGACACAACAGAATGCTGTGCTGCCATTCAACAAGACTTGAACAGAGTAGAGAGCTGGGGAGAGAGGAACATGATGAGGTTCAACAAAAGCAAGTGTAGAGTCTTGCACCTGGGGAAAAATAACCATATGAATCAGCACAGGTTAGGGGCTGACCTCTGAAGAGAAGAACCCGGGTGTACTGGTGGGCAACAGGTTGGACATGAGCCAGCAGTGTTCCCCTGTGGCCAAGAAGGCCAATTGTACCCTGGGTTGCATTTAAAAGAAACTGACAGGACGTCAAGGGAGACAATTCTCCCCATCTACTGCATCCTGGTGAGGCCACATCTGGAATACTGTGTCCAGTTCTGAGCTCCCAAGTTCAAAAAAGACAGAGATCTCCTAGAAAGGATCTCCTAGAAAGTCCAATGAAGGGCCACAAAGGCCCTTGAGCATCTCCTGTACAGGGAAAGGCTGAGATACCTGAGACTGTTCATCCTGGAGAAGAAAAGGCAGAGAGGACATCTCATCACTGTTTATAAACATCTCAAGTGTGGGAGACAAATCGAGGGGGACAGACTCTTTTTGGTGGTGAGCAACAACAGAACAAGGGGCAATAGGCAGAAAATGAACACAGGAAGTTACATGTTAACACAGGGAAGATATTTTTCACTGTGAGAGCAACAAAGCACTGAAATAAGCTGCTCAGAGAGGTTGTGGGGTCTCCTACTCTGGCGATATTCAAGACCCACTCAGATGCTTTCCTGTGTGACCTGTTGTAGGGAACCTGTTTAGCAGGGAGGTTGGACTTGATGATATCTAAAGGTCCCTCCCAATCCCTAAAATTCTGTGATTCTACAAAGTATATAATTCCATTCCTTACTTATTCCCTGTTTCAATTAAGTAATAAAATGAATATGGCAATCACAGAATAGTTGAGGTTGGTAGGGAGCTCTCGAGATCATCTAGTCCATCTTCCCTGCTCAGACTGTGATCAGCTACAGCCTTCAGAGACTCTCTGAACAACTTGTTCTAGTGTTTGACCACCCTTGCTGTTTGAAAGTATTTTCCTCTGTTTGCTACTGGAATTTCCTTTGTTTTATTTAGTACTCACTGTATCTTGTCCTGTTAGTGGGCACCACTGAGAAAAGTCTGGCTCCCTCTTCTTCACTCATTTCTATCAGGTACTTACACAGATTTTGGTAAGATCCCCCCGAACTTCCTGTTCTCCAGTCTGAAGAGTCTCAGCCCTCTCAGGCTCTCCTCATGCGGAAGGCGTTCCATTTTCTTGATAATCTTCGTAGCCTTTTGTTGAACCCTTGATAATCTTTGTAGCCCCTTGTTGAACTTTCTCCAGTATGTCCTTGTCAAATTATAAATTATAAAAGTTATTTATTTTATATTAGACTTTTTATTCTGTTTATGACCCCGAGTTTCTTCTCACATGGTAAAATCAATTTCAACTTGTGATTTATTACCATTTGTGGAGAGTAAGATCAATGTTTGAATTATTTATGAAACAGCAAGGAAACACTGCTAAGAATTTTATTCTCAGATACACATTTCACTGGTTTTAGTATGGATCCTTGAATTTTGTTTATTTTTGTTATTTAAAATAATCACAAAGAACATCAAGTACATGTTCTGTTTACCAGTGGGGATCACTACTGTTTATTATATAAATGTATATGTGTGTGGGGATGGAATCTATAGCACTTCCATTTTCTATGCTACTCAGAGTGAAAGACCACACACCTTAGTAGACAAAGAGAGAATTCATTTCACCTAACATCTGTTGCCTACAATGTAGATGTGAGTTGTCTAAGTGACTACTGTAGATGGTGCAGATCTAATCGATAGAGTAAATGAGACAAAACCTGCTATTTATCTGAACCAAAGTAAGTATCTTCACGGGGCTGAGATGACTCACTCCCTAAAACTCTATTAACTCTATTGATTAGTTCTCCACTAAACATAGTAGGAGTACAATGTATCTCTGACCAACTGCATCAGAATAGGCATGCGTGTGGTTGCCTACATTCTGGATAAATCCGATCCAAATGGATATATGAATATTTTTCAAGTACAAAAGCTCTAAATTAGTAGGTTTTATATTGGAAGATGTACATTTCTAATTTTTGCTTCACAGAATCACAGAATGGTCTGGGTTGGAAGGGAACTCAAGGATCATGAATCCCCAACCCTCCTGCCGGGCAGGGCCACTTGTTTGTATACGGATACACACACACAAAGATTTTTATATAAACATGTATATTAATATATACACTATACATTTATATATAAAATTTATGTGCGTACACACTATGAATACATATACACATATATGCCTATATATGATATATAAGACATGGAAACATACATTAGATATATGTGCGTACACACACATATATATAATATTTATCCAAGTAGAAAGACAGAAAGTGCATACACAAACTGCAAGGAAAAAGACCCTACCATTTAAAAGGATGAATTAGAATGATGCAGAAAAAAAGAATGAGGAAGGAACCAAGCCTTGGTAAGAACACTAAGTAAACTTCAATTTGTTTTCAGATAAATATATATTTTGTAAAAATATTAAGGAAGTGAAACCTCATATTTGGCTATTTGGTTTGCTATTGACATAATTTAATTCCCATTTTTGATTATTCATACTGCCCTATACTATTTCATTATGAATTCAGAATGATGTTTAAACCTCTTTGGCAAGACATGATTTTTGAATATAATTCAGGTTTACAGTATCTGTATTTGTGTATGACAACTTTGTTTTTCTGAGATGTATGATTATGTGTCTCACCAGATGATTTTTGCAAGTCAAATTCAACACAAAAACTGTGCCTTCCTATTTACTTCACAGAAATAAAGACATTTGGAACCAGAGGAAGTAATGAAGTTGTGGTTATCATGTGAAGCTTGCATGGTAAATATTATGAGTTCAAGCTCTACTGGCATATGAACATGAAGAACGGGGAAAAAGCGTTGCTCCTAAAGTCTGTTTTGCTTCTCAGTATTCCCTCACTAAGCATCAGGCTCTCCATCCACAATTTTTTGTTTAAAATCCAATAAATATTGCACTATCAATATTTAACTCATTAGCCTATTTCAAAAGAAGAGAGAATGGCAAAAGCAGCCATTTAATTCATACTGAGTAGAAATTCTGTTATGACCTCAACTATCTCAACAATCCAGGTCATTCAGTGCCCTAATGTGAAACTGAATATACAGAGCTTGCACCACTTCTGTTCACCTGGTTTGCTCTGTCAAAAAGCAGCTTAGAATCATGATCTGCGCCTAGCTATTAGCCTGCACTTGAGCACATTTAACATATTGGCTTCTTGGCAGTATAGAGAGAGATAATATCATAAATAAATACAGCGTTCACATTTCAAAACTTTAAATAACATGCATTAGAATTGCATTTCTGATATTAAAAAAAAAAAAATCAGTAGTGGGAGGAAAAAACCCTATTGCTAGTGTTTAAGATCACGCCATTTGATCATATTCATATTGTAAGTTAATTTGTAAATTGTGTTAGACACTAATTAAAAATTATTCTCCTCAAATAGCCTTAGTATTATTCAAAAGTCATGATTACCTTTATATAAGAAAATCATCTGGATTTCTCTCTGCAAAACATCACTTGCTGGCTGGAATTAGACTGTAATTTTTTCCAAGTTACAAAATAAATCATCTTTTATGGCACAAAATATGAGGCTCTCCTATTACTTTGTGAGTAGATTTCAGTATACGTTTAGGAGACTCATACACTGTATATTGCAAATCTTTCTAAATCTCCATCCTTTGAGATGGTATAAAATATAAGTGGAAATAATATTAGATATAAGTGCTAAAAGAATGCTGGTATGAACTATGTTTGTATTGTAGTTCAAAAAATAAAATTAAAAAGGAGAAGCAAAATATTGCTAAATAAACAGTGCAAATGTAGAGGGAAAATGAAATAGGGAAGGTGAAATATACGTCTAATTTTCCATAGCAATACTAATGTGATGGTGGTTCCTAACTCCCACCCAAAACTTGTGAAATTCAGCAATTGCTTCCTCATGAAAAAGAAAATGAACAGAAACATTAATGAAAAGAGGTCTGTTATAATTATAGGCTTCATTATCACCCAGACATAATAAAGTGTAGCAATGGAAAACCAGGAAATTTACAATATCCTGAATGTGTAAGTCATATTAGTGCCTACTGTTCAATTATTTCACATGATCTGGATAAAGTGCCTCAGGCACAGTTCAGAATCATGACAATGAAGTTGTCACACAGGAACAATTCAAATTGCTGAGCATCACAATCAGATTTCATCACAGGTCTTAGGACAAGGGTATTATTACTCCTCAAACCCTCATGTAGCCAATAAAGGCTAGAAAAAGAAACAATGCTTCTAATGAATTGAGATGGTTCAGTATTATACCCAATCTGCTCATCAGAGCTAGTGAGATGGAAATAAATGCTCTTCTAGATGTAGGAGCCATGCTATATCACTTCTGAAAGGACAATAATGTCACTAGAAATCATATGTATCTATTACTGAGCCAATTCCTACTGTTTCACTATTCCAAAATGTTAGTAAACTTACTGGAATATTAATCAGCTGGCTACTTTCTTATCACTAATTAATGTGTTTTTAATAAAAATCTTGATGGTCTCTAGAATTTTTGCAAGAATGGTATGATATTCACTGGGAAAAATAAAGGTAGTCAACCAGGAATCTTCATTTGTATTCATGTAGAGATTGCTTCTAAGAGTCTGCAATCTGACAATCAGCCTTAATAACTACCATTAGAAATAATTAACTTCTTTATAATAGTAGTTGCTGTTATAGTATTGTCTGTTCATAATCCCATCTTATAGATCTGCTCATGAAAAAGTTTTCAGATCAGCTATCCAGAAGATGTTTGTGGCTACAGATTAAATTCCTAATTATTGTACAATATCATTGGCTTGAAATATGTATTAATAGACATATAGATCAATTAATATCTAAAATATAAGAATTAACTTTTACTTTTGTTAATTGTTATTCAAAACAAAAAATTAGAAAAATCACAGAAGCTCAACAAAATGCACAACAGAAAATTTATTTGTCTGAGCATGGGTTGACAGAAAACACAAATACCTTAGAAAACATTGTCTTGATTTATGTCGAGCCAGCCACCTCCTGAGAGCTGATTCACTTAGTCTGCTGGTCAAGTAATGTCTTGCTGGTGCAGTACATTAAAAGAAAACAAACAGACCAGACTTTCTTCTTCCACAATTCAAAATGGAATTTATTCCATTAGCAATAGAAAATCTCCTCCTTACCTTTCCACTGTGGTACAAAGCCATTCACAGAACTTTCTGACTTGTCCTTCAGGAAAATTCTTCTGAAGCAAATTTAGAAATATAATAGAATTCAGTGATATTCTACAAACTGTGCATCTATAATGCTTAAAACTGGGATTAAAAATTAGATGGGAAAGATTAAGAAGTTTGTAAATGAAAGTGTTAAATATATAATCAGCTGAGTATTCGTTTCTGGCAGGTGTCATATCCTGCCTGTAAAGAGAGAAAAGGGTGACCAGATTTGCAAATCTCCTAAATTAGATTAAGGTGAAACAACATTCAAGGTACAAACACAATCATCACTTTTAATGTGAAACACTGTATTACAATTATCTTAAAAGCACTGACACTCTTAAAACTTCATCTATCTAAGCTGTGCATCTAAACTACACAACATTATAAGAAGTCAAGATAAACCTTACATTACTTAATAACTTTATGATGAAAAAAGAAAGAAAAGGTTGGGGAAGGGATTACCAAGTAGCGATGGGGAGTGATATCAGTTGTGCTTGCATATTGTCTTGTAGTGGAGGGTGGTAATAGGAAACATATTGGGAGACTGTTGTGTTTTATACTCCAAGTATATATGCAAAGCACTGGTTTTGAAGGAAGCCAGTAGAGGATTTTTTCCAAGAATGTTTCTAAAGTAAAAATATTTAATTCTTGTTACCATCACGTTCAGTTATTATCCATATTTTCTTAATCAGGAGGAATGTGTTCTTTGCTAGAAGTGTTAGTACATTTGGAAAAAAGAAATCCATGCTTCTATGATTCTGAATTAACCATATCAAAAGTAGAAATGTGACAATACAAAAATATTTTCGAATACTAATATTGCATTTTTGTTCTTTTGTGATGCATTTTCAGTGTTCTGTTGATCAAGTGAAACAGCAAAGCAAAGAGCCTTGCTACTTTGTCACAACAGACTTTGGTTGTGGTGCCAATTTATATGGTATCTCTGTAGATGAAGTCTATGCAAGCAGCATAAATACTGCATAAACAAGATTCATCACTAGAACTCTGATGGTTTCGTAGAAATCAGATAAAAATGCTATGGCCATTTGTGGCAGGATAAAGCACAGTGACAGAGCAAGAATGCATATCAGCTGTCATTGGAATATTTATGAATGCAATTTACAGTTCCATACTAGCTTTAAATTAGGAAATACAGAACAGTAATATAGTAATACTCTTTCATTCCTCTTTAATCCAGCACTGTGTGCTATTCACAATGTGTATATCTGAAAGGAAATCTCATAGTAGGATTTCTGAGTTTCAACCACAGAATTTTTAGTGTGTAGCCAAGGAGAGATTACCGTTAGAGTTTCCCCAGGAATTCATAAATGTGCACTGGAAAAATCTGTTCCAGTTATGAACGAAATGCAAATTTCTTTCATAGTTCTCCATTTTTTCTTTCCCTCTCCAGAAACAGGCACATGGTTAGAATTAGGCAGGACTGCGGAACAACATTCTAGGTTGATAATTTGTTCTCAGGCAACACCAATAACTGTTAATAGAGATTCTTTACAGACTATCTTAAACAAATGCATGCTTAAAAAAAAAAAAAATCTTAATAAGAGGAAACATGATGAAGAGTAACTCTCACAAACACACCAACCAACAAAAACTGTATTTGTCAAACATCATTATTTCCCATTGGAAAATGGGAACATAAAATTTCAATTGAACAAAAACTACATTTCAAATTTTGCCTACTCTATATCCTATAGTTTGAGTTATGAACAATCTGAAAGGGTTTTTGCAATGGTTTTACATTATTTTTAACAACCTAGGCATTGAAAAATATTTAGAAATGTAAAATCACATAAAATAATGGTCTGTGCTGGGCAGAATAGACAATAGACCAGTTTGGTTATAAAGAGCTATGCTGCTACTTTGCTGGACCCTGCATTTCAGCCACAACAACCTCAAGCAATATTGCAGGCTTGGGAAAGCGTGACTTGAAGACTGTGTGGAAGAAGTAGACCAGGTGGTACTGGTTGATGCTCAGCTAAATATGAGCCAGCAGTGTGCCCAGATGGCCAAGAAGGCCAATGGCATCCTGGCTTGTATCAGAAACAGTGTTACCAGCAGGTGCAGGGAGAAGATCATCCCTCTGCACTCAGCACTGTTGAGGCCACATCTTGAGTACTGTGTTCAGTACAGGCCCCTCAGTGCAAGAAAAATATCTAGGCCCTAACGTGTGTCCAGAGAAGGGCAATGAAGCTGGTGAGGCGTCTGGATCACAAGTCCTATGAGGACTGCATGAGGGAACTGGTATTGCTTTCTCTGGAGAAGGGGAGGCTCAAGGGAGACCTTAACACTCCCTAAAATTACCTGAAGGGATGTTGTGGCAAGGTGGGTGTCAGCCTCTATTTCATAACTAGTGATAGGATGAGAGGGAATGGCCGCCAGTAGCACCAGGGGAGATTCGGGTTCGACATTAGGAAAAACTTCTCCCAAAGTGTGATTAGGCTCTGGAATGGACTGCCCAGGTAGGTGGTGAAGTAACTGTCCCTAGAGTTGTTCAAGAAACTTTTAGATGTGGTACTAAAGGGACATGTTTTAGTTAGGAAATATTGGTGGTCTACAGACACTTGTACTGGATGATTTTGGAAGTCTTTTCTAACCTTGGTAACTCCATGATTCTATGATCCTATAATTTCTGCAGATTTCAAAAATGATTGATTTTGGCATCCTGCAGGCACATACTCAAAGATAACGTGTGCAATGATTGCAGTAGTTGCACCATAATATCAAAGTATTTATATCACATAAAAAAATAAGTGATAACACTGCTGAGCTAGCAACAAAATAAAGGCACTATTCATTTCTTATCTGAAGGGGGAAAATAGCATCAGCATTATGGTGAATGGCTTTTGGAATCCTCTGGCAGCCACATCACATACATGAAGTTGTATGAGCCTCGAAAAGGAAGAAATATGAACAGATTTTCAATACATCTCAAAATCATATTTATTTAATAACTTAGGAAGCAATATATGGTGATGTTTATGATCAGAAAGCATAGGTTTTTTTGTAACCCCTGTACTTGGTTAACAGCAACAAATATCTGGAGCTTTGTATTTTCACCTGAGAAGTCAACCTGAAATATGACAAACTAAATATACTGTTTAAAATTATACTTGCAATAAATAAATAAATAAAGCAGCCCTAGCAACAGCTGTTTAGATGAGTACGTAAAGATTGCTAATAGAAATTCTTTCAAACATTTATTCATGGCTTTAAAATTCATAATAGTATTATTTCAGAAGCTGCAAAAATGGAAAAGTGAGAAAAACTATATAAAAAAATTCCCAGGGAAAAGACAGAAAGTGAATTATTTATGGTTTTTATGAACAAAGCATTCTAAATATAAATAAAGTTGTTTTCTTTTTCCTTTCTCTAGAATATTTTTAGACCTGAATGTAAATCTGAAAGAATTAATATTACTATGGCAACCAAGATCCAGACCTGAATATATACTCCGCAGAGAATAGTAATTTTTATCTTAGTGAATAAAAAATCAACAGCATTTAAACTAGATTATAAAGTGGAATACAGAGATTGTAGACATGGGAAATCAATTTTTTTTCTGAATATGTTCAGTTATCTGAACTAGTTATCAAACCATCCTTTATGATCTTTAGAGATTAGTAGTCTTTTCTAAAATATGAATCAGTATATAGTAATACTATAGCATGTCTTCTACATCTTTATCAGTGAAATAGATGATGGAATCTAGTGCACCCTCAGCAAGTTTTCAGATGACATCAAGCTGAGTGGTGAGGTTGATACATTGGAGGAAAGAGAAGCCATTCAGAGGGATCTGAACTGGCTGGAGAAGTAGGCCCCTGTGAACCTAACTAGGTTCAGAAAGGCCAAGTGCAAGGAGTTGCACTTGGGCTGGGGAAATCCCAGATATTTATACAGATTGGGAGAACTCCTTGAGAGCAGCCCTCCAGAGTAGGTCCTGGTGGACGAGAAGCTGGACATGATCCAGCAGTGTGCGCTTGCAGCCTGAAAGGCCGACTGCATTAGAAAAGGGGTAGCCAGCAGGGAGAGGGAGGTGATTGCCCCATTCTACTTGGCTCTTGTGAGGGCCTATCTGGTGTACTGCATCCAAGCCTGGGGCCCCCAGTACAAGAAAGACTTGGAGCTCTTGGAATGGGTCCAGAGGAGGGCCACTGAGATGATCAGAGGTCTGAAGCAACTCTTCTATGAAGAAAAGTTGAGGGAACTGGGCTTGTTTAGCTTGGAGAAGACAAGGCTCCAGGGAGATCTCATTGAGGCCTTCCAATACTTGAAAGGAGTGTATAAAGAGGAGGGGGAATGACTGTTTACATGAGTTGATAGTGATAGAACAAGGGGGAATGGTTTTAAACTGAGACGGGGGAGGTTTAGGTTAGATACTACGAGGAACTGCCTCACTCAGAGGGTGGTGACGCACTGGAATATGTTGCCCAGAGAGGCTGTGGATGTCCCATCCCAGGAGGCATTCAAAGCCAGGCTGGATGTGGCTCTGGTCAGACTGGTCTAGTGGTTGGCCTGTGGCATGGGGGTTGAAACTAGATGATCATTGTGGTCCTTTTCAACCCATGCCATTTTATGATTCTATGAATAGTAACTCAAATGGATCAACTGAGTTGTACTCTAAAAATTCCTTATTTTTCCTGCAGTTCCTATGAAGGCAAGTGAAAGTGGTTAGGCATGGAGAGATCTACATGGCCAGCATTTCACTTTAGGTAAAGTGAATGTCTCCCAAGGCTGTTCACACAGAATGTGTTTAAATGATTTCTACATAGGGTTTTGTAAAAATGCACTCATTAACTTTTCTGATCAGAATTATATTTGAAGTTGGATTATCATTCAAAGAAAGTAATAGCAGTTGATAGCTCATACATCCTCAGGGGTCTCCTATGCATGTTTGAGTGCTCACTTGTACAGCTGTTGGATGCTACTTTCTGTGAGGTACATCCACATTCATGTATAGTCAGTACCAGCATGTGAGTTAATGTGCTTAATAGTCCCATTAAAGATCCTGTAAATAATATTGTAATTTATGTTAATAAATTTGACTTTTATTGCTTTGTATCCTAGGGTCTCAAAATGCAACTAGTTGGAGGTTGATGAGTGCATACTAGTCAGAAATATCTATTCTATACACAACAGTCATGAGGAAAAATGAAAAATATAGATTGGAACTGTAGGCTGATATAATTACCAAAGGTAGTATTTTGGCCAGGAAACTTGTTAACGTATTTATTCTTGAAATGAATAAGCCCTAGAAAGGCTCTACAAGTAATGCAACAATTTCAAAAACTCTGTATATAAGAAAGTTCCTTTATTTCTTCCAAGAAAATTATTCAGAACAACTCCTGACAGATTTCACCCTGTCTTCCTATCAATATACAGTATTTGAAAATTATTCTCCCTGTAGCATGGGTGTCCAAATTTTTGGCTTATCTGGACCACACTGAGCGAAGAGGAATTGTCTTGGGTTGTATCTATGTGGGCTGCTCTGAAAGTAATGCCTTCTATTTATTTACATGGACACTACAACAGATTCAGTGAGCATAGTAACTGTGATAGAGCAAATTCTCATCTACAAAACTGGTTTTCAATATATTCACCACCATTAGCTGTATGATTAATGTCAGAGCTTTTGTCATACCCACAAAGCTGTACTCCATCCTTTACTCTACTCTTGTTTTGCTGTTGCTCTTTCTTCCTCCTTCCCCCTTTCCCTGTCTTCCTTCCCTCTTCCCCCTACCCTGTCTCCCTTTTCACTTTCCCACATTCTCCCTCCCCCTTTCTGCTTCCCCTTTCTCCCTATTTTTTTCTGTGCATTTGTTGTTGTTGTTTGTTGTTTCCTTCATTCACCTTACTGTTTATCTTAAAAATAGCAAAAACTGATTTTGTATGGCTTAGGATCAGAGCTAAATCATGTTCCCTAATGATCAAATTTGTCTTCTTTATCTCATCTCTGATATGTGCCCCAAAATTGCCTTTTCTTTACATATTTTTCCTTTTACAGTGCAACCCTGAATTTTCTCTAATAGAAGTCTAACTGCTCCTAAACTAAAATGATGATGATCATAAAAAAATTAATCAGTTTTAATAAAAATGGAACTAATATATTTAGTATTTACTGCAGGCATATGTAATGTAGGTACTAAGATTCAATTGCAAATATCAAAATTTCCATTTCTTAATTTAATGGAAGAAGGTTAACAATATACAACAATTAAGCTTTCCTTTTACAGATTTATAATTATAAAAATGAATATTAAGTGCAAACCTTTAAGCAGTTAAAAAACATTTCCTATGAATAAAGATGAAACTAAAGAACAAGAAAGCTTTTTGATCCAATTTTTTTTATGTTCTATCATTAATCATTGTTAGTGAGAGACTAGTGCATGTTAAATTAGTCTTATATACTAAATGCAATGCTTTGAAGTATTGAATTAGTCTATTAGATATAGAGAAATTAATTCTTCATTACAGGAGTCCTCTAAACTACTTAAAAATCTACAAAAGCTAAAAATTAAATTATTTCCTTTTTTCACAGTACCAAGTCTATGTAATCATGGAGATTGTTACAGCTGTAAACATGATTATTATATGACTTCTCCACTTATATTGATATGAAAATCTTTAAAAGCTTCTCTATAAAAAGCATCTGCACATACAGAAAATCTTATTAGTTTAAACATGAAGGGAATGACAGCAAGGTAATAGCATATTATTTAAAATTCATGCACATTTCAAATGGGTAATGTAAACCAGTGTACTAGAAGTACAATTTATGCAGAGTAAAACTTCAAAAATCTCTTTTATATTTCAGGCAGCAAAAAGATGCTAGAAGATGTTGAGGCAGCAAAGCATACATAATACACACAAGACTAGTTTAATATTAAGAAGATAAGGGAACAAGGGAAGATGTTTTCAGTGTTCAAATCTAGCAGAAAAGCAGAAACATCTACTAACTAAAATATTAACTGAAATGATTGAGAAGCTGTGCCAAACACGGTTTGCTTGTATCCCAAAATGTATAGTGGTGACAATCAATGCTGCAGTTTCTTCACAGCCTTCCATGACAATGGAAGTAGGCAATAGGAGGACCAGCATCTGTCCACACAGGAGAGAGGGTTGGTATAAGTACGTACAAGCATACACACCCACTTGTGTGAATATATATATCTATACATGTATATATATGTGTAAATATAAACCACAATATACATATATATACATACAAATATAATTTTCTCTATGTATTTATGCTTTTTTTTTTTTTTTTGAGTAAGTAGGTATTTTCACTGTGATGTTTCAGATTCCACCACAAATTAATTACAAAAACAATTTAATAATTGTAATAAAATATAATCAGGCATTGGACAGGCTTTCAGAATGTCTTGTCTTGATCTCTGTCTTGACAATCATTCTAAAATTCAAATTGTTTAAATTCCTTTGCACAAATTTGGCTTGCTTTCTATATCATAATTTTAGTCCATCATTGTGTTGACTGTCTATTAAAGAACAGTATATAAATAAAACATGAAATGAAGTTACTCTACTCACACACACAAAAAAAAAGTGATTGATTTTAAAGAAAACCAATGTCATGTCAATGTCTTTGTCTGCTTATTTATATGAGAATAGTTTAAATATCGTCTTGATTAAGTTTAATTTAAAAATAGTTTAAATAATAGTCTTGATTAAGCAAATCATGATATGCAGAAGGAACATTAAAAGTCTGCCAAAGGAAAAATAATTTGCATCTATATTTCTTTATTTTATTATATTTTATTTGAAATTTACATGAAGAAGGAATGACGTAGGAAAATTTTATGTTCTGTTGACAGGATGTATCTTCGGGTGTTCATCTGTCATACATTCTTGGAATATTCAGATGGTGAAGAAGGCTTTAAACATTGATACCAGTGTTAGCAATGGCTGCCCGGAGATATTAGAAGGTACGGGGATTAGCAGGAGAGGTACCTATATGAATGTGGAACATATTTATAGTCAATACCTATATGAAGGGGCAAAATGGCTGTGATATCATAGGCCTCAGTGAGATGTGGTGAGATGGCTCACATAACAAGAGTGCTGAGATGGATAGCTGCAGGCTCTTCAGGAGAGTTAGGCAGGGAAGAGAAGGTGGGGTAGCCTTCTTTGCTAGGGGAGGCCTGGACTGTATGAAGCTTATTCATGGTGATAAAAAACATTGAGTGCCTCTGCGCACTCGCAGGGAGAGGGAAAGGCCAACAAGAGAGATACTGTAGTAAGAGTTTGTTATAGACCACCCAACCAGGATGAAGAAGCAGACCAAATATTTTATAAGCCTCTAAAGAAGCATCACAATTGCTAGTGCTCACTCTTCTTTAACTTTCCAGACGTGCTGGAAATACAAAACAGCAAAGAAAAAAGCTAGTAGAATTCCTGGAATGTGTGGAGGATAATGCCCTGACTCAAGTCATTAGGGATCTAGCTACAGAGTTGCACCACTTCATCTTCTGTTTGTTAAGAGGAAAAGTCTTGCAGGTGACATGTTGGTTGGACGCTGGCATAGTGTTCACGAGGATGGCAGAGTTCTTGATCCTTGCAGAAGCCAAGAGGGCAGTCAGCAGAACTGATACTTTGGGTTTTCACAGTTTTGATTTTGGCATGTTTAGGGACCTAGTTGACATGGTTTCTTGTGAGGCAGTTCTAAAGAAGGGCAGGAAGGAGAATCTTGGAAAAAACAGGCCTGTCAGTCTGACCTCAGTGCCAGGAAAGGTCATGGAGCAGACCATTTTGAGAGCCAAAACATGGCATATAAAGGACAGACAGATGATCAGATGCAGTCAGCATGCGTTTGTGAAGGGAAAGTCCTGCTTGACGAACCTGATCTCCTATAACAAGAAAACACGTTTAGTGGATATGTCGGAAAGCCTGTGAATGTTTACTTGGATTTCAGCAAGGTATTTGGTAGTATTTCCCATGGTCTTCTCCTGAAGAATTTGCTGTTATTGGCTTGGATACATATACTAGCTGGATGGCCCCATTGTCATCCAATTGTAAGTAATATTCCCCACGGCTCAGTAGTAAGGCCAGTTTTGTTTAATATCTTTCCCAATGATCTGTATGAGGGGATAGAGTGCACCCTCAGTAATATTGCTGACAACACCAAGCTGAGTAAGTATGATGATCTACTTGAGGGAGGAAGGCTGGTGCTGGAGTCATAATTTCTAGAGGTATTTAAGAGTCATGTGGAGGTGTAACTTAGGTACATGGTCTTGGTACTGTAAGATGATAACTAGATTTGATCTCAAAAATCTTTTCCAACCTAAATCATTCTATCTCATCTGCTATATAAAACAATCTCTTCTTTGGGTTAAAATACTATAAAATTCAAAACATATGTATATTTTATAATTTTATATTATCATGCATTACAGAACAAGTTGTACCTTTATTTCATTTTCTCATCAATTTACTATTTAGACCTAGATTATCACTTTTGCTCTTTATGAATGATCACATTTTATCATTTCCAAAAATTTCATGAAATCTTCAGCCAGAGCAAATTTCTTCAGTTGCGTAATTAAATGTTTATTGCAATAAATGGAAGTTGGTGCCATGACTTTATTACTTGAAATATATCAGTCACAAGCTGCAAAACAGCACAGTATAGCTGATCATAAAAAACAAATATAGGCCACACACAACTCTGCATGCAGAGAATGTACTGTGGATAAACACAAATATAAGAGTATCAAAGCTACAATAATGCTGGAATTAAACAACAACATAATGTTAATACTGTGATGTGATTCATTTGGGAACCTGTGGGAATCACACACTAAAGCCATCAGTGATGGAACTGATTAAATAAAGTGCATTAAATATGATCTTCCTGCCTGAGTGTTGGCCTCCTGGTGTGATGTTTCAGATTTATTCATTAGAGGTGTAAGTGCAAGATATTGCCACTGAGTGTTGTCTGACTGCTGTTCTTACTATTTATGATGGATTTCTCATCCTTTGCATTTTTTAGTTTATAGCGTGTGAGACTTAAGGGTCTTCTTATTGATGTTTATTTAATTAATCCATAATGGTAAACTCTCTTAGTTGATTGCAATTTCTTGTCTATACCTACAAAATAGTGAAAGAGGAATCAGTCATATTAAGCAGTGATAGAAATTAAATAGGGTCCGCAGATCTTCCTCTCCAATTATACATTTACACTTCCTGTGCAAAAAGAACATTGCTCTCATAACTAATCTTCATGGGAAATGTGATATACCGGACTCAACTTTACTATATCAAGTCAGAAATCTTTAATTTTTTTTTTTTTTTTTGTCTTTTAACATCACAATAAAATGTACTTGATAAGATTGCCTAGTGATAAAGAATTTTTTTAAAAAAATATTTAGAAATATTGCTTGCTAAAGAAAGTAACAAACAATAAATTAGGTTTGATCTCCCCACAGTTGGAGCACTGTTTGATCTCTATTACTTGATTTTTTTTTAATTAAATGCTGAATGATTTTATTACATCTGAGGGTATGATTATGAAAAATATGCTCACATACCGTGCTTTCTTAACTCAGTACATATTGTTCTGCATATATGAAATACATAATATATGCAAAGATAGTTTTTCATTTCCTACCATTAGAAACAATAGATCTGTTTTAATGTAATATCAAGTAGTCTGCCAACAGTATTTTGTTTCTGTGTTATGTTTTTCTTGATTTCTTAGTGCAGTTCCTATGTACATTTATCATCTTCATACTAAAAATAATACTACAGACCCTGTTCTACTTTTTATGATTATTATTAATAATGCTTAATTAATTATCTCTTATTAGAGAAATTGTATAAGGTATTCTAAATTTTAATCTTTAGTTGTTATCCAGCTGTCTGTAATTAACTAACTTCTTAAAGAGTTGTACCTACAAAGCCAGTTCAGATTTTTCTGTGCCACTGGATTTCCAATATTTCATAAATTTAAATTAGCTCAAGAAATATTATCCTTAGGTGATTGTAAGAAGGTTCAGTTAATGAAATTACTTATCTCACACATTCAGAGAAAGGAATTAGACAGACAGATAGAGACATCAATTTCCAAATTATTTCTGTATCAAAAAAAAAAAAAAAGAGGTGAAATTGCATTAAAAAGATTAACCATAAGAGAAACTGTAAAAGTGTGCTATTGATTAGTCAGATACCAAGGCAGAACTTCTCTTTGTACTAACTCTCACCTCCATAGATATCTTCATACAGCATATTCAGCAGGACAACATGTAAAGGCCACAGATTTGGTGGTTAATAACATTAAATATACATTTAAAAAAAAATCTCAGTAGCTTTGGATAATCAAGAAAACTATAATTTCTCTCAACATATGGTCCAACACTTTGCTTTTAGTGATATTTCCATTTTCTAAGAGAGAGAGCAGAAGATTGCTGCTGAATCACCATGAAAATGCTACACTCAGTACTCCAAAGAGATGTTCAGTATCTATTTGCATTGTATTAAAACTATCTGAATCATCTGCTGGAAATATGTAACCAATTTCATCCTTTTAATAGCAGTCTGTCCAACTAATCTGCATCACAGATTGATTATATTTTTCTAGTCAGTTATGATTCTTAGTGGACTATAGAGAAAAAAATATTTTTAAACTGAAAATTTTAATTGTCCAGAAATTTTGCAACACAATATATTTTTATTAAATATGAAATAATCCTAAACAAAAATAAAAAATGTTGATCAGTCTAAACTAACATTTTATATTTGAATGTTTTGGCCTGAAGAAAAGAAGAGAAAGACAGAGACAGAGAGGAAGGAAGGAAGAAAAGAAAGAAGAAAATCCTACCCCTAATAGATCTCTATTGCTTTCATAGGAATTCACTTTTCCTTGGTTTATTTCCATAGTTTTAGGAATTATGTTTGTGATGAAATGCAACAAAACCTCAACAGGTTTCATCTTCACTTTGTATGGAGCAGAAATCTCCCAATTTTTTGCCAAACAGAAAACCTATGCATATCTGAGTTCTAGCAAACTCTCTACGCAACTGGAAAAGATGATGATTTACAGAAGCTGAAGTGATGAAAAGACAGTTGTAACCCCTTTGCACTTCTGAATGATTGCTGTTGTCCAAAGTAACAGATTGTTTTATTTCTGCACAGTAAACTTGCTACAATAAGCTGGAATCTGACTATAAAGGTCAAAACTCTACACAGAGAAATTACCCAGACTCAGCTATTCAACCATACTACTTTTTGTAGTTTCCTATCATTTTGCTAAAATTGGATGATAAGTGGAAGTTGTTTTGTACTTAGAAGGAATAAAGGAAACAGTCTGTGTAAGAGGAAGACATACCGGCATAGACAAGAAAAAGAGAGGAAGTGAAAGATGAAGCAGGTAGGAATACAAATGGCAATATTAGGAAGAAACCTGTACTATATCTAAGATGCTGATGTTAGGACCTCCAGAAAAGTTACATGAAGTAATGAAGTTGCAAAGTATACAGAAAATCAGGCAGAGTATTTTCAGGCAGCTTTCAAAACTGCATTATCCGCTCCTGTAAAAGCAAAATTGCTTCCTAGATCCATTTCATGGTTAAAACTCTCCCTTAGCTCCAGCTGAGAGTTGGCATGGCTATCAGAAGCCAATACTACATGAGCAGTAGTGACCACATAACCCAGAAAAACTGTATTACAATAAACTGTCAATATTTTTCTTCACTGCTGTTAGTGTTTTTCAAATCATCTTAGCAAAACAACTGCAGTTCTGACTTTTTTTTCATTAGACATAATACGAGTTCCTTGTCAATTAATTTTTAATGAAAGAATATTTGTTAGCCACAATGAAGTACAATCTTCTACATACAAAAAAAAAAAAAAAAAAAAAAAAAGTAAAAAAGAAAAAGAGTAAGAGGCCATTTTTGTAGTTTTTAGTGTTACAGGTTGAATGGAATCACAAGTTTCAAACTGTAAGTGATGTTCTGAGATAAATTCACAGTAATCAGCAACATATAAAGAGAAGCAAATTATGTATAATCTATCACTTTTTAATTGTACAATAGAACAACTCTACTTCAGATTAATTAAGTGAAGGTGGTCTGTGTAATTATCTAAATGCGTGATTTCCTTTATAGTCATGATAAATGCTGAATATTAATTCTAATGAAAACTAATAAAAACATAGTTTTTAACCCCATAAGGAAACAAAATGTAGAATCTAATCTCTAATTTATTACAGTGTTTAATGATTTTACGAAAATGTCTATGTTTAAATGCAGTATAACTACCCAGGGTTAATTAAGCTTTCAGTTTTCAGTGTGGAAGACTGAAGAGGAGGGCAAATCATGAAAGAAACCTACTCCAAGTTCAAGACAAAATTGATGGTCAATATTTTATCCAGAGAATTGTAAATAAAGACCAAGCTCGGAATTTTGGAGCTGGCCAGTCTGTTCCAACACTGTTAGTTATATTCTGTATTTGCTGACTTCACTGAGTTTTTAACTTTATTCTATGGTAGATCATTTGGTGGAGAAACTGAGAAGAAACAGTAAGATGAAGTTTCATTTTGATATTTATTTTGTCATGTTTGCTTACTCCAAAGTATTTTCCACATGCACACTAAACAAAGTTGCTGGCCAGCAGAAGTTTCCTACTGGCAGGAAAAATAGCAAAAAGAAGGTCCAAGTTTGACAAGCAAATGAAAATTCCTGAAGCAGAACAGCTAGGCTACTAAAAATTTCGAAGATCAGTATGTGGACACCAATTTTCTTTGAAATAGAAGTTATATAATTAATATATACAGATAGAAACATATCCTAAATCCTTCAAAATTAGTAGGTATCACTACAGAGCTTCAAAGGATCTGCATATCATAGATATGCATGTGATCTGGGACTCAGATCTTATACCACAGACACATTAAAGCCACTTGAAATATGTAGTCTGATTTTCTTTTAATCTGTGAATAAATTTAAGAGAAATTGCTTTTCCAAAGTAATTATGTTGAAAAAAAGTCACATATAACTAAGTAACAGTTAAAAGTGTAATCATATATACTTATATCTAAAGAATAGATCTAGTTCAGGTAATTAAGTGTTAGTAGCAAGTAGACATAATTTATTATTAACAATAAGTTACTTGGTGTTACCTCTTGCCTAATTTATTTATTTATTTATTTATTTATTTATTTATTTACAAGTGTATTTCAGTCCCTATCTGTTGCTGTGGTCTGTCCCTGCTGTCACAATGTTGCATTCATTATGCACTATCTTACAGATCAGAAGAAAAGTAGTAAGGAAGAGCTGGCATAGCACTAAAAGAACTATTAGTATAAGCATCTTTATGAGAGTATAAACTAACTGCTAGCCACAAGATCATACTTGTGATTATATGGAAATGACAACTGCAACTAATATTTGGAAATGCCAAGAAAAGAAAATGAAAAAAAAAAAAATCCCACAACTTTCATGCAATATCAGCATCTCTCGCAAGAATGAATTTTCCTAATAAAATGAAATATTTAGTGCTTAAAACTCCTAAATGGGAACTAGCAAATTATAGTGGAAAAGTGCAGCAAGAGGAATGAGTCTGTATATAATAGCAAAATGTAGTAAGCAAAGGAGGTCAAATGTCTTCTCTGTTTCCATTATACCCCTCGGACACCAAGGGGCATGAAGGAGTGTGGAAGACAGCACTGGATCCAGCTTCAGGCTGCAGACACTCAAAATTAAGAAGGTACACATGATGTAGATGTTTAGGATACCTCAGGGAAGCTGATGAATCTGTAGGTCTGTGCAGTTGACCCCCAGCATCCTTTAGCGTGCGGGCAGTGATTCATCAACATCAGCTATGTGTAATATGTGACTCAAAAATAGACAAGTAGTGAGCTATGATTTCCTTTAATATTTTAAACATAAGAACTTAATGCTTTTTTAGATATACCAATTGTCCAGGACACCTGGCTGAAGTTTGCAGATGTGGCAAAGTCTTCAGACATCATTAAATGCAGCTCATGGGACAACATCTCAGATGTATATAGACCGCTACTATCCATATATCCAATATCCATATATTATTCATGTCAGGACTCAATTTCACTCTCTTTTCTTAACAGGGAGGCTTCACAAATATACAGGAATGTTGGAAAAAAAAGTCAGATGGAAGTAATTTCGGATGGAGCCAGACATTTGGAGACGACTGTAAGTGAACTCCAGTAATGTCATTGCCATTGGTCAGAAACACTATATTGAGTTTGCAAGGCCTCAGGATTTACCTAATCGGATTTGTCTGTCTGAACTTTTCATGACCTGTTTGCAGCTTTGTTTTACCTGGTTCCTCTGTAGCAGTAAGAGTGTAACTGACAAGGTGGCTAAGGATAATTAGTTTTTTGGTGTTCATATTTACCCAGTACTAGTATAGGTTTATGTAAGTATCGGTAAAGAACAGTTCCTCTAGCTAAAAATAGAGATTTATGGCTCTAATAAAATGATGTAGTGTGGGGCAATACAGGAGTGGTGCAATAGCAGGGCCTTGAGAAATGAGGGCACAGGATTTGTGTTGCAGGCAAGACATAATAAAACACAGGACGGGAGCTTAAATCTGGAGAGGTCAAAGTATGAAGCAATTCACCAGTGATCATATAAAAGAAATGCAAGACAAAACTGTTTTAGGGGTAACAACCAGTATAAGGAAGTGGTAAGTAACATATGCAATATGGAACAGAAGTCCACTGAAGAAAAAAGAGGTGTCAGATTCTGTAGGTACTAGAGAAGAAAGCATCAAAATGAATATCTTCTTTTTCCCAGCAAAGGATTCCAGAGGTTGATGACTTGCTCTGAGTCTCACCTCAGCAGTCTGGAAGTCAAAAACAGCTATGGAATTGTAAGTGTAAAGTTAGGAAAAAGGAAGAAAACCAAGTGTGTGTTGTATAACTTTATTTGCATTATTACTATAATTAAGGTTTTATTCCAATGTGGAAGTATATTTTCTATAATAATTAGACCTAGAAAAGCAATTATTCTTGACTAAGAATGCCAAGATTCCAATTAGATTAATAAATTCTTGGTTTTATATATAAGGTGTTTTTCTCCTTGCTCATAAATAAGATTTTAGGAATAACAATGTTAAAAGACAATTTAATGCTTATTAATAAAGATAAGGCATTGGGGAAGGAGGATTGCTTAAGCATTATAAACTGGAAAACATTTTTTTTGCAATGTCAACTTAAATATCTATTCAAATGTAGCATCAAAACTAGGTTCAGTCTGCACAAGACTAAGAATAAGAGTGTATAAAGATACAGCTATATATCCTGTCATTTTGTAAAACGAAGAGGGATTTTTACTCTCATTTGTAAATGCTGACTGGTGTTACTGTATTGGATCATTAAAGCAAAGGAACCAAAGATGAAATAAATAAGCAAATAAATAATCACTGCACAAAATAATAAGAAGAAGTTAATAACGAGATTCTATCACCCTTATCACTATGAAATATCTGTATTTTGAAAAATAAAATACTTCATTAGACTTGGAAATGTCTAAATTTCTTTAGACTTTTAGAAAATGGAAATGTGAATATACATTGGGTTTATCTAGCAAAGTTTTAGTAGTGGGAGTACTGCAAGGGTGACTTTAATGATAAAAGACCAGAAGATGTTCTCATCTTCAGTTAATAATCACCGTCTGACTCTAAAAGGGACCTGCTGCTGGTCAACGCTGAGCCAATGAGTGATACCGGTAGCACCTCTGCAAACACATTTTTAAAAAAGCACAAAAAACTCAACAGAAGCTGTGTTAGAAAGGATTGCAGAAATTAAGAGAATAGAAGCCCTGCAAATACCAAAGTCAGTGAAGGAAAGGAAGGATATGCGCTAGGCCCCAGATTGGAGCCATAGCCTGTGGAACAGAAGATAGCAGGAGCTCCCGTGCTGGAGCAGTCCATTCCTGAAGGATTGCACCCCATGGTACTCAGTGCTGGAGTAGTTCTTGAAGAACTGCAGCCTATGGGAAGGCTCATGTTTGATCAGTTTGTGAAGGACTGTATCCTGTGGAAGAGACCCCACAATCAAGCAGGGGAAATGAGAGCAGAGGCAAACCATTATGAACTGTCTGTAACCCCCATTACATATGCCCCTCAAGGAAAGGAGGAAGTAGAAGAATTAAGACTGAAATTGAGTCTGAGAGGAGGGGAGAAGGTGTTTTAGTTTGTATGTGCTTGAGTTTCATTGTTTTGTTGTTGCTGTTTGTTTGTTTGTTTAATTCTCACTCTACTACTCTGTAATTAACTGGCAATAAATGAAATTAATCTTCCTGGAGTCAAATCTTCCTTGTCTGTGATGACAATTGGTGAGTGTTCTTATCTGTTATTTCATCATATGTTCTCTTCCTGTCCTGAGACAGACTGGGAGTGAGAGAGAAGCTCAGTGGGCACCTGGCGGTCATCCAAGGTTAAAGCACCATAGAATAAGGATGAATATTCTGAAGCTGAATTTTTGAAAGTGTTCTTTAAAAACTATTGTAATGAAACCTGGATGCATAATGGACTGCTTTGGAAATATTCCAGGTGTTGTAGAGTGTTTTCGTTGTTGTTGTTGTTGGGTTTTCATCACTTGAAATTTCAGTGCACTAACAGTAAAATCTTGTAGGGAGATATGTCATGAACCACTGCAGTACATCAGAGAGTAATTATAATGACTACGCAATATTATTTGGCTAAATATCTTACATGGTAGTTACAGTAGCTCTTGAGAATTTTGAACATCCTTGGGATATTCAAATCCTGAGCATCCTTCTACATTTGTATAGCATGGCCACCTATGGGAATAGAACAGGAAAACTGAAGAGGTTTCTTCAAGGCTAGTGGAAGCCATTATACACTGCCAGCATATAAACTCATGTTTTCAGTGTCGTGGAAGTATTCTAAAAGGAAGAATTCATTCTAAACTCTCATCAGACTATTTAATCCACATCTCTTAATGCAGACTGCATTACTTAGAGAACTTAAAGCTACCAGTTTGCCAAGAAATCACCTTTAAGATTTCTCAATCACTATTCCCTATCCATGCTTCAAACTGTAACACACTATACAGTGAGAGACAAGAATTTCTTACTTCAAATAGTATCTTAGCAGTAATGGTCTGTATTATTTCCCAAGGAGATAAATCTCATTAATAAAACAGTTAAAATTTTTCCAGCTTTCTACGTCTTGAGTGTGGTATTATGTTGACCTTACCTCTGTTCTCAGGGTCTTAGAGCTGCCAGTTTTACTCTTATTTTCTAGAAGAACCACACACCTCATCACACTCAGGCATTTTCTGACAAGAGGTCATGTTCCTGGTGTGCATTTCTCTTTCTTTGTTCTTGAGGTTAGCTTGGGGCTACTTTTATATATATCCCCAACAGTCTGCTTCTTCCACATTGATTGCCAGCCAAAGTCTGGAAGTTGTGTGACAGGATTCCTCAGTCTCAGTGAGAAAATAACTTGATTTTTACACAAGGACTGCTGAGGTGCATCACACCTAAACTGCACATGGGATGCACAAAGCTTAACACAAAAACAAACAAACAAACAAAAAAAAACATAACTGTCACTTGACTATTTTTCAAATAGATAAATCAGCTTGGGTCCAGACAATCCCAGAAAATATCCTGCATTTTCAGTTGAATACAGAGCTTACGGCCTTTTACTAAAAATGCCAGAAATATTTACTTCTATACAGAACCAGTCTGTCCATGAACAGTTAACCTAGTTTTACTAAAGACATTGAAGTAAGAACTCTTTAAATAGACTCATGCTAGTATTAGCAGCCAATCTTGTGACTGGTATTGATGTATTCATTTTATATCCTAATTTCTTATTTCTTATAAATTATTTCTTATTATTTCTTATAAATTAATTATTCTTCACATTACAAGTTTGATAATTTGATTCAATTGTTAAGATGAAATTACTCCTTTATAGCACACAGTGAATCTTCTCCATTTAAGAGATGGGTGTAAATCAGGGAAGGATTTGAATGGGAGAATACTGATGTTAAGAATTCCAGCCAAACTACTCCTCCTTCTCAGTGTGCCCAAATGCACACAAATGCATCTACATCAGCACATTGGTAACTGGGGACAAGATCTTCATGTTTTAAAAATATTGATATCCATCAAAGGGCATGAAGGTATGCCAGCTTCCATCAGCAGTAATTTTTGACCCATAATTACTGAATGTCTATTATGCATCAGAAGACAAAGTGCATTCTGGGGGTCTGTTAAAATAAATCCCTAGGACTAAATGCTTCTGGGCACTTATTCTCAGTATTGAATTAACAGTCTTTGTTCTGCTGTATGACAAATGAGAGCAATCTTCAGTAAACCTTTGATTAGGAGAAGACAAAATTATCAGTTTAACTTTTCAGAGTCACAATTAGAAATCTGGTGATAGACTTCTCATTGTAGCTTCAGTACCTTTTAACTTAATAAAAGAAGTAAAATCTGTACTTTTTTTTATCTGTCACTGGAGCTTTTCAGTTATAGCAGACCTTGAATAAATCTGTAATATGCTGCCTAGGTGAGATGGTTGCTTTTTCAAACAGCAATTGATAATAAGGAAACATAATTACACATTGTTGAAACCAAGTTATTTCAGCCATGTTCCAATAGAAAAGAACTACAGGTGTACATAACTGTACATGAAGAGACGTAAAACTAGTAATGTATAAGTGATGTGAATATTTTAATTAAGATCACAATATATGGGAAAACTAGACAGTACGGGAATAAATAAATAAGTCACCAGATTCTGAACTGCTTTGCTAAAAGCCAGCATCAAGGGACTAATGTTTCAGATATAGTCTACAGATGATAGAATACATTATTGTAATATACATCACTATGTGATCATGCTACATACTGTCAACCTTTTCTGGTGTAATCAGATGTAATTTATTAATTAAAATTGTACTAATATATGACAGTAATTATGAGTGGATGCATCTATTGTTATTCATATATGTAACATAGAATATGTTATTCATCTTCTAGCTAAATTGTTTTTCTCAAAATTCCACAGTCATTTTTTAATAATTATTTCTTATTTCTTTCCAAAGAGTTATGATATAGCCATTAGCTTGGTCACATGGTAAGACAGCCAAGGTTCAAAGAGCATGAACAGATTGAAGTAGATATTGTAAATAAAATATAATTATTTTATCAGTGAAATTCATTTAGAAACTTCAAATAATCTTTCTTACTAACTCTTAAGAATTTCTACTTTGTGCCTTTATTCTGCTAATGGTTTCCTGTCTTCTTCTTTTGGGAGATTTGTGTGTATCTTGTAATGTTCAGGACTGGAGAAATATCATTAGATATCTGGCCATATTTTAAGGGAGAATGACATCCTCTAAAACTAGTTTCAATTTCTAAACTTGTCTATGTCTTCCAGGCAGCTGAGAACTCCACTGACTTTGACCTGTTTATGTCATATTTCAGCTGTCAGTACTATCTTTGGGCAGGAATGAACTTTGAGCTGTAAATTGTCCTAATTGATTTTGTATACCACCATGATATTGCCTGGTTGCCACAAAGCCAAACAACCATTACATGTACCTGCTAGGCTGCTGGAGCTCCTAAGGGAGTTCAGCTAATCTGAGGGAGAGGAGAGAAATGAAAGAAGTACATAGCTCTGAGAGACTAATGATTTTATGCAATAGTGCGTGTCTTAGATTTTATACAAGTTTTAAAAGGAAGGGCATTTGCATATCCAGGTTTTCAGGGAGATGATCTTGAATTTGAACACGGTGTGCATTTCTGTTCTGGCATTTACAGATTAGAAATCTTGTTTTTAAATTTTACAAGCAAGGAAACTATTCCTGAAGCAACACCCTTACTCAGATTTTGTTTTCCTAAGCATCCTGAAGAATTTCTCTCAGAGCACCAGTTTTTATGCTTGGGAGAGATTGTGCTTCTCAGCTTTGCTGCAGCCAGGTTTTACTGATAAAAGTATAGGGCATGAAAGCAGACAAGTATGTGTGAGACATTGCGGCTTAACAAGTGTGGGTACTACCAATGGATAAGGCAGATTAAGATAATTAATCAATATGTGAATCTATTTCTTTCCAAAGAGCAGAGCAGAAGTGGAAAACATTTCCAAACAGTGCTGTTACCTTGGCTCCCATCTCCATCCCAGTCTAAAAGTCAATTGGCTTTCTTCAGAGTTTAACCAAATTATGAATGTACATATCAGCTGTGTGTAGTCATGCAGGGATAGCATGCAACATGAATACAATTAATTAAATCAATATTTATTTGTCTTCCAGGATTTCCAGTGAAACTGATTTCTGAATACTGAAGATTGCAATAAGATATTTCTGCTTCCTCTTTTCTACTTTCTTTTGAGGCTGTGGGTCTTGCATTTCCTTTTCTGTTCAAAGTTTTAGTTTGATGTTATCCTTCTGAAAGAATCCAGGCACCACTGAAAAGCATATATGCATCTAATCTGTCAACATAAAATAAAAAAATCTTGAACTTCCACCAGTGAAAAAAAAAAAAAATTAGAAAAAGCAATTTTGAAGTCAAATAAGATTACTTCATAATAAGTTGAGTATAATAAAGTAGTTGCTACTGCTTCTCTGTAAATTGTCAGAATTTAAATTTTTAAAAAATCTGCTATACGTCTTTCCCAAGCACATAATTCCATAGAATTGTCATTAATGGGTATCAAATTTCTTATGATCATAACTAAGTTATTTCCAAATCAATAGATTCTAAAAATTTCTGTACATTTCAGTCTTCCTTTCAATATCAGGTGAATTTAAGAAATGATGTGAATGTTTTAATCAGTTTATAAACTGAAAACATAAAACCTAAATTTTCTAGTCTGCAAAACTACCGTGAGCCCACATTCAGACAAGTTTTACTATTCCAGTCCAGTGAACAAGATTTGTTTCCAGTTGGACCAAAATGCATTATTATGTTAAAAAAGATAAACAACCCAATCAAGATCTCAGTGTGATATGCTATTTTTGATACTGTGTGGTAGTTTTCCAAAACATTTTCAGGGGTAGTTTTTCATGTTGATGCCAAAATTAAGTTAAAACTAATAGTAAAACAGTAGTAATATCATTTCATACTATATGAATTGCAGTACACAGACTTAAGATTTATGTTCATTTCAGCAAAAAACACAGACTAGAATTTGGTTTTAGATAGAATGTTTCATATGGAAGGCATCTTAGAGCCTTTTGCAATATAAGTTATACACTGACAAGGCAATGATTGTAAAAGTAAATATGTATTAAATAACAGCTTTGATATATCTTCAGAGCTGTTTTTACTAAGTAAAATATATTGAATGTTAATTCATTTTTAAACAAGCCACAAACTAAAGAATCCAACTTTTAAACAGGCTTCTTAGATAGAGGTGGTTGATACCCCATTTCTGTCAGTATTCAAGGCATTTGGGTAAGACCATCAATAATATGCTTTAACTTTTGGTTATCTCTGAAGAGATCAGGCAGTTGGACTAGATCATCTTTGAAAGTCCTTCCAGCTGAACTATTCTATTCCATTCCATTCCATTCTGATTAGTCATGGAAGAATTATAAATAAAATATTTTTAAACAATCAATATTTGATAAACACATTGTTTGGGCATTAATTAAATTTTGAATGCTTTGATTTAGGTTATATTGTTTCTGATGATTGGGAAGATCCAGAAAAGGGGGATTACAGATGGCAGTAGCCAGCTTGTTTCACCAGTATACAGAAGTAATTAACAATATATAGAGAACTGTAGATTACTTTCAAGACATTTGTAGGCGAATATTTGTTATTATTTCTATCTAATAGTTAGAATAATGTTTGCTACATTCCATCTTGAAGAACAAGTATTAAAAAAGTTTAAAATACTCCCACAAAATTGTCTTGACTGCAGTTCTGCACTTGAGAACTCCAGTCAAATATGTCAGCTATTTCAGCTATTGCATAACTGGAAACAAAAATCCTCTCACTCAAACAGTTGTCAGCCTACTTATAAATGCATACAATAAAACTAATGAATTCAAACCCACAGTTACATAATTAGCAACTGAATTAAATGTGTTTGTAATTACGTGTTCATGTTGATATTTAAATCATATTTAAACATCTTTACAACATATCTATACTTGAACATACTGTTTTTTTATATATGTATATATCTGCAGAAAGAAGATACTAAGTCAGAGAAAGAAGCTAAAATAAGAAAATTACCATCTTCAAAATAATAACAAAGTCTAAATCTGCAAGGAAATGAAAAAGTCCGCAGAGAATGTTATGGATAGAATTTCAATAATTCAGAACTTCTTGAAGAAGGACTACATCATTAAAGAAAAAAATTATCTCAGAGTTCCCTATAATATAATATATGATTAAAAAAAGCTGGTAAGGACTGAGTAATAACTTCAGTTTGCCTAAACATCTTTTCTGACCATTTTAATCTTTTGCAGAACTGAACGGAAGCCACGGAAACTTGGGTTTTCCTTTCATTATTTTGTATATGCTTCAACAATTAGGAGAGTGGAACAAACGTTTTTCCTAGTATTAGACCAATTAATTTAAATAAAAAGTATATAATTTTGTAAAATAATTCCGTTCTAGGGGACTAAACTGGAAAAAAAAATACATATTCAGTCAATAATGTAAAAACTTCACTGAATTTACACTGAGTCAAAGTTGGAGACTTTTTCTCTCTCACTATATATATATGTTTGTTTTCTAGAGAAAAGACAGTGTAAATATTTTGAATATCTTTTCCTTGAATTTTCACATTTCCTTAAATGATACTAAATGTAATTAGTTATAAGCTTGGTGTCATTCAAAAGTAAAGTCTTTGTGAACTGATAAAAATTATTTCAACATCTTTCTATATTTATTCTTATCTTTTTATCCTTCTCTCTCAAAAACAAACAAAAAATCAACAAAAAAACCCTCTCAAAATCTAGATTTCTTATAGGAACAACAACAAACTCGGTACACTGGAAAGCAAATGATTACATTATGGTATTGAAATTTATACCATATACAATAAAAAAAATAATTTAATTTTACAGAGTGCTCTTACAAAGCTTCCTACATTGTTGCATCATACACACAGCTTTAGAGGGATTTGTTTCATTTTTTAATATATTTTAAATACATTAACTTCTTGAAATGTTTGTAAAACACTCCTAATAAAATGAATAAAATTGTGTATAATGACACTTCTTCAAGATAAAAGATATTGTTTTGGAATTCCTTTATATAACAAAGTATTTCTTTATCTGCTTTTGGATTATTTGCTATTTAATTTATCATATAAAAACATTTGGTAAGAACTGTGTAGATATGTCTTTCTAGTTCTATAATGACAAAGCCAAAGAGAATGTTAAGTGTTTGAAGTTACAATAAAAGTGGAATTAATCCTTAATCTTCTACCTATTTTAATACTTTGAAAAACAGAAAGAAGTATATGTGACACTCCATCCTTCTTCAAAGTCAACTGTTATATAGTTGGAGGTAGCACTCTTTCTTAGAAATAGGGACGGGGAAGGAAATAAAATGAAAGTGTTTTTCTGATCTGAATTTTGTGTTTTATCATCTGCTTGAATAGATTTTTAATATAAGTTGCAGATAATTATATGGCACTGTCAGCTACACATTAAGCATACATGCAATTTTGAAGTTTAATTGAATTACTGCTGTAGGGAACAGAGGGAGTTTCAGAATTTCAATTCACTTTTAAGTAAACCTCTTTTCAAATTTTGATGTTTACTAATGATCCCATGAGGATTTTCAGAGATACATTAAAAACATACTTTTGTAAGTATCTCAGCGGTTTTAAAACAATAATGCACATGAACTGCTTTTGAGTGTACTATTATCTATGTATTTAAAATATATGCTTCTCTTTCAGTATAAGCTCAAGACAAGAGTTTTGGTGTTTTTCATTCCTTATAATATCCTAGAGATTTAACTGAAATAATGAGAATAAAAATTTTCAAAATGTAGGGAATCAAAATCTTTAATGAGATCTTTAAAGTTCACCACATTCAATGTGAAGATTTTGTCCTGCTTTGAAGTCTGCCATTTTGAAGTTATTCAGATGATTTTTGAGTACATTGTTGAAGTGAAATGTTTTTAAATTTGCAAGACACTTTCAGATGATTCAGAGAATTAAATTAGGTTTTCACTCTCAAAGTATTTACAGGGATCTATTTCCACTGATTAAAATTAGACACCTTAAATTCTTAAATGTTTTTTTTTTTTAAGATCTGGGCCAAAGTATTCCAGTTTTTAAGACATTTTAAATTTGGCATTACAAACAAAACCAAAGTATCTCTGAAGTATTATCTTTTTCTTTGGCTCAGCATTGGTATATGCCTGATGCAATTTCAGATAGAAGTTTAAAATGGCACAGGCTATTCCTTTTTCTTTATTTTTTAAATTTTCTGCTGGATTAATACCTTGCAGGGGTTAATCTCATTATGGCATCAGGCAGGAATCAGTATCATCACAAGAAAAAGGATGTGAATAAGTGGGATGCTTACCTATATTGGCATAAACTGGCACAGAGCAGCACCTAAAGAGACCTGATATCTGAAATTATTAACAAATCTGTGTACTTATATTGTGATTCTTCTCCTCTCTGGACTGTTGCTATACATAATACATTTGTTCACGTGTTACATAAAAAGTCAGAGGAGTTTGAGACACCAAAGGTAAGCCAATGAAACACTTTAAAATCCCTGGTTTCACAAGGATCAAGTCCCAAACTATTTTCGCTGTTTAAGTAAAAGGTAAAGTAAAGAAATTATTTATTTTTACTTCATATGTAGGAACTAAAACTGAATATGAAAAAATTTAAAATACTCCTTATGGTAGAATAGTTTCCTCTTAGTCAATCAGTAATACTGCTAATAATTTATTTTATGTATGTATAATATTTTTTTCCTAATAAAATAATGCTCATAAATAATAATTTAAAAAAAGTTAAATATCATTTTTATTAGCCATCAGATTTGTTCATCTAAATGAAATACAGTGAAAGCTAGTTGCCATAACTACAGCAGAGCTCTGGAATAATATTTTTCCTCTTAATTGTTGTATATTTATACACAAATTGCTTAAGTATGTCTTACATTCTGAATCTCAGACCTTAAAGCCACCAGAAACACTGAATCTCCTGCTAATAGAAGGGTTGAATCTCTTGCTGATTAAAGGAACCGTGATGAGTGAAATTTGTCACTGAAGAACTGCCTGTATAGAAACAAAATTTTTTGCTTTATTATCTACATGCTAAGAATATTGCACTATGTTTACCTCTGCAATCTTTATAATCATGTCAGACCTTGGAATGTTGATGTACCTATAGAATTTTTTCCATAAAAAAAAAAAAAAACCTTTACATTCTGAGATGAATTTCAGTGCATCTGACAGCTAGAAAAAGTGACTCTTTTTGTTACATATGGCATCTGATTTTTACTTAGTTAAAGTCTCTGTTTGTCCATTTCTGTAACAGATGAAAACACAAGAAATGTACTTTCAATATCTTCAGTAAAATATTTATTCTTATGGTTGAATATAGACATGAAAATTGACTTGTCATGATAAAAGAAGACAGTATTGAATTGTAAGACATGATTTTGTAAGGCATTTTGTACTAATATTGTTCTTATACACATCAAACAGATAAGGAAACCTGTAAAACTATGCTCATTTACAAAACTCTTACATATTGGTGTGGAGGACAATATTTCCACATCTGACTACCAAAAGTTAACAATCTAACTTCATGACTAGGCATTGCATTGAAACAGCTTCCTGGAGTTTTAGATGTTTTTAAGTGGGTCTACAGTTTCAATCACAGAACTACAGAAGCACAGAACGGCCCGGGTTGGAAGGGACCTCAAGGATCATGAATCTCCAACCCCCCTCCCCCACCACAGGCAGAGCCACCAACCTCCATATTTAATACTAGACCAAGCTGCCCAGGGCCCCATCCAACCTGGCCTTGAACACCTCCAGGGATGGATGGGGCATCCACAACCTCTCTGGGCAGCCTGTTCCAGCACCTTACCATTCTCATAGTAAAGAACTTTCCCCTGACATCCAAACTAAATCTTCCCTCCTTCAATTTAAAACCATTTGCCCTTGTCGTGCTGTTATCTACATTTTCAAGGAATTGACTCCCCTCTTGTTTATAGGCTCCCTTTAGGTATTGAAAGGCT